>NC_080682.1:33202769-34452769 GCF_030445035.2 Dasypus novemcinctus
GAATGCTACCAAAACCATTCTATAAAATATCATCTTAACACCAAAGCCATATGAAGATACTATGAAAAAAGAAAATTATAGTTCAATATCATTAATGGATATAGATAAAAAAATTCCTCAAGTGAGTTTATTTCAAAGAGAACAGCTTTGCAGGAAATACTAAAGGGAGTAGGAAGTGCTACAGCCTGAAAAGAAAAGATGGTGCGAGTGACTTAGAATAGACTCTAGAATTCAAAATTATATCAGTAAAAGTAGTTAAAAGTATAAAAAGAGTAGTGAAAATAAAATATGACAGATAAAACCTAAAGGCCAAAATGGGTGAAATAAGAAATGCCTTTACAATAATAACATTGAATATTAATGGATTTAACTCCCCAATGAAAACACACATACTTGCAGAATGGATAAAACATATGTGCTATCTATATGCTATCTATAAGAGACTAACTGTAGATCCAAGGATGATATTAGATTGAAAATGAAAGATTGGTAAAAGACATTCTACACATGCTGAAACAAACAAACAAACAAAAAACCCTGGAAAAAAAATACACCAAATGCAATAGATTTCAAAAGCAAAACTGTTATATTAGAGGCAAGGAAATACGTTATATATTAATAAAAGGGGTAATTCACTAGGACAAATTAACAATCATAAGTACATATGCACTTAACTAGTGTGCTCCAAGATATATGAGGCAAACACTGAAAGTGAAGGGAGAAACAGATATCTCTACAACAATAACTGTAGACTTCAATACACTACTCTTACCATTAGAAAGAACATCTTGTCAGTGAGTCAATAAACAGAGACTTGAATAATATAATAGATGAACTAAACTTATTAGACATTTACAGAATATTGCACCTGAAAACAGCATAAACATTCTTTCAAGTGCTCATAGATTGTTCTCCAGAATAGACCTTATGTTGGATCACAAAGATTTCAATAAATTCAACAAAATTGAAATTATACAAAGCAATTTATCTAATCATAATGGAATAAAGTTGGAAATCAAGAAGAGGCAGGAAAAGGGAAAATTCACAACTATATAGAGATTAAATAACACACTCTTAAATATTCAGTGGGTGAAAAGAAAAAAAAATTGAGAGAAATCAATAAATATCTAGGGACAAGGGAAACTGAGAACACAGCATATCAGACTGTATGGGATGCAGTGAAGGCCATGTTAAGATGAAAAGTTTAATTTTCAATGTTTACATTAAAGAAGAAGAAAGACCTAAAATCAATGACCTAACTAAACAGGTGGAGGACCTAGGGGAATAAAAACGACAAAAAAACAAAAAACAAAAAAAAACCAACAACAGCAAACTAATCCCAAAGCAAACAGCAAGAATGAAATAACAAAGAGAAAATAAAAAATGTTGAGAGAAATAAACAATAGTGTAAATTAACATAAACAAAAGTTAGTTCATTGAGATTAGCAAAATTGATAAAATCTAATCTATACTAACAAAGATAAAAGAGGAATGGTTCAAATTAATGAAATAAAAAATGAAAATGGGGATATTACTACTGATCCCACAGAAATAAAAGTGATCATAAGAGGATACTATGAACAAATAAACACCAAAAAAACTAGACAATAAAGATGAAATGGAAAAAATCCTAGAAACATGTGAACAACCTACTCTGCCTCTAGAAAAAATAGAAGAGTTCAACAAATCACAAGACTGAAATAGTCATCAAACAACTCCCCAAAATGAAAAGCCTATGATCTTTTTGTTCCACAGCTGAGTCATACCAAGCATTCAAATAAAAATGAACACCAATCTTACTCAAGCGCTTCCAAATAATTGAAGAAGGAACACTACCAAACTCATTCTAGGAAACCAATATCACCCTAATACTAAAGCCAGATAAAGATATATATATAGATAGATAGATAGATAGATATAGATATAGATAAAATAAAAGACCTATTTCCCAAAATGAATACAGATGCAAAAATCCTAAAAGCACACAGACACACACACAACACAATACATACAGTAATGATAATTGAAGCCAACAACACATGAAAAGAATTATTCATCACGATCAAGTGAATTTTTACCAGGTATGGAAGAGTAGTTCAGAACAAGAAAATCACTTGAGAGGTGGCAGAGATAGGTAACTAACTAGATCAGCCACTGAAACTATTAAGAGTCCAACTCCCTTAAGGGAAACAGGCAGTAAGAAAAGCTTAAAAAGCTTTTGAAAACCAATTTAGGGTTCCCTGGGAGAAAAAAAAAAAAAAGATTTAGCAAAGGGTCAAGAGTGGTTTATTTGCAGTGAGTGTGTTCAGCTGAGCCTCCTTTGAAACTCAAAAGAGACTCCAGTCTGCCCATGAGAAGAAGGGGTCCATTCCTGCATGCAGTCATGCCCAGCCAACCTGGGAGAGAAAGCAAATAGATTAGAGAAGGGGATTTGTTGTTCTCTCATTCCACCTCTTTTGGGCTGGTCTTCAATTTTTCTTGTTTTTATTTCTCTCATCTTTTAAAAAAATTCTCTTTTCTTTTTTCCCTCTCTTCCTATCAATTTAGCCTTTTCACTCATTCTACTTTTCTCTATTCTGTTTTTCATTTAATTTTTTCTAATCCACTTTTTAATTCTTATTCCTTTGCAGTTCTTATTCATGTTACTTATTCATTTTCCTAGGTCTTGTATGACTTCTCTTATATCTTTTACTATTATTATTACAGTTACCCTTTTTCTCTTCTTATCTTTACTTTTCTCTGGTCCTAATTTTTTTTCCAAAGGAACATAGACAACAGAAAGGAAATGGAATAAAAGGAATAAAGTATCAAAGTGAAAACTTATCACACACAAAATTGCCCAACAAAATAAACTCTAGAGTAGAAAGAGCAGCTAATCAACTGAATAAACCCATTAAGATAAGCTGATTATTAGATACAAAAAAAAAAAAAAATTATAAGCCATAATAACAAACAGGAATGCATGGCCCAGGCCAATGAATAAGCTAAAAAACAGGAGAAGGTGCAGAACATGGAACAACTAATGAGATATTGTCAAAATAAATATCATGAATCAACTTAATAAAGTGAAGGAAGAAGTTAAGGACAATAAGGAGACACAGGAGAACACATTGATGAAATTGTAAATATACATAAAAAATGGTGACTATGAATGGCACAATCTAAGAAATCAAAAATACACTGGAAGCACATAAAAGCAGATGTGAACTGGCAGAGGAAAAAATCAGTGACATGGAAGACATCACATCTGAAGTCAGACAGAGAGTAGATCAGATAGATAAAAAGATTTTAAAAAATTCCTCCAGGGACTTACAGATTTGAATGACTAAATGATGTACATAAACATACACATTATACACATCCCAGAGGGAGAAGAGAAGGGAAAGGAGATAAAAGGTGTGTTGGTGGGAATAAAGGTTGAAAACTTCCCAACCTTACAGAAGGACATGGAAGTAATGTCCAAGAAGCACAGAGCACTACAAACAGTATAAACCCTAACAAGTCTACACAAAGACATATGGACATATACTTCTCAAATTTTCCAATGGTAAGACAAAAAGAGAATACTGAACGAAGCAAGAGAAAAGAGATACATCACATACAAGGGAAGCTCAATATGATTAAGTGATCATTTCTTATGTAAAACCATGAGGTAATATGGCCGTAGTATTATATAGTTAAGATGTTAAAAGAGAAAAAAAAAAAAAACTTTCAGCAAAAAATTCTCCATTAACTAAAGCTGGTATTCAAAAATAAAGGAGAGTTCAAAATATTCACAGATAAACAGAAATTAAGAAAACATGTCGAGAGGGGGCAAGATGGCGGCTGAGTGAATATCCCTGTTAGGGTCTTCTGCAGGGAATCGGCTGGGCGGCGTTGGAGACTCTTTGGGACCGGATTGTTTCGGGATTTTTGCTGGTCCGGAGGTGTCTGGACATCGATTTGGAGGGAAGGTAACAGAGAGGATCCGTCTGTGAAATATACACGGAGATCCCAGCTACCTATAGAGGATTCCCTCCTTGGGTAGGCGGAGATGAGGCATCTAGCCCCGCTTGGTGGGGCTGAGCCAGGCCGGGCCGCAGCGGCGGACGCCGGAGCTGGGCCGGGCTGCGCCGGCAGCGAGCGGGGCCAGGCGGGGCCAGTTCAGGCCGTGGTGGCGGGCGGCGGACGCCGGAGCCGGGCCTGGGCCGCTGTAGCGAGCGGAGCCGGGCTTAGCCGGGCCGGGCCGCGGCGGCGTACGGAGCGAGGCAGGGCCGGTGCAGGCCGCGGCGGCAAGAGGCGGACGCTGGAGCTGGGCCGGGCCGCTGTAGCAAGCGGAGCCAGGCGGAGCCGGGTCGGGCCGCGGCGGCGTAGGAGCCGGGCGGGGCCGGTCCAGGCCGTGGTGGCGGGAGGTGGACGCGGGAGCCGGCTGGGCCGCTGTAGAGAGCGGAGCCAGGCCAGGCCGCGGCGGCGTAAGGAGCCGGGCAGAGCTGGTCCAGGCCTCCGCGGCGGGCAGCGGCGGGCGGAGCCGGGCCTGCGGAGGGGTTTCTGTTCTTTGTTTTTTGTTTTTTTTTAAATTTATTTAATTTTTTTTTTTTTTAAGCATCTGCAGTACTGGGCAGTTCGTGGGCCCTGGGCGGCCTATTGGGGGTTTGTGGGAAGGGAGGTGCTTGCAGACCCATTTTGGAAGACAGACGGGGGGTTTTAGGGCAAAGCGGGGGGAAGTTGTTGTTTTAGATAGTGTTGCAATTGTGACACGTGTATACCTGTATCTCTCTTCCCCCTATCCGTTCCCCACCGTTTGCCCATCCTCTTTTTCTTTCTTCCTTTCTTCTTGTCTTTCTTTTTTTCTTTATTATAATTAGTTTTTTTTTCAGTTTTCTCTTTCCCTCTTGTCCCTCATCTTCCACTTATTTTATTTTAATTCAAGTATACAATAGGTGCTACAGGGAACACCTCACATTTGCTGGGTTTTCCCATCCTCCACTGCCTCATTTCTGTGTGAACTGATTTAGGCTACCTACACTATCCCCCTTCCCCTGCATCTTGATATCCACTATCATCTACTGTCTCTCCTATATTCCACCCCCCACCTCCCGTTCTTTGATCCACAAAGTGTCTAACTCTTAATTTCTAATACCTTTGTTCTGTTTTCTGTCTGTTATCCACTCTTGAAACTATTACCTTTCTTTTCTTTTTCCCTCCCTCATGAAAACAATAGCTTTGTAGTTCATACCATATTCCTCCCATATTCAGTCATCTACTTCATAAAAGGTACTCTACCTACAGCTATAACTCTATACAATCTACATGAATCTAACCTCCATCCTCCCAGATCTCATATTCTTGCTTTGTTAACATACATCACCAATACTACTTTACACTTTTCCCTTGCTTACACAATTGCCTTTCCCCAACACTAATACTTTCCTCTAAAGTGAACTTAACCAACAACAAGTAACTAGAATAAGAAGAAAAAAGTGACAAAGAGAAGATATAACACCTATGCAAAAATAACAACTAATTAACCTCCAAGAGCAGACAAAGAAGCTAAGGAACTGATTAAATTCGTCAAAATAAAGAGATGACCAGAAAGCAACAAAAATCTACAAACCAAACCAATAATCAGGAAAACATGGCTGAATCCAATCAACAAACCAATAATCACGAAGGGGAGCAAAACTTGGCACAAGCAATGAAAGATCTCAGAACATTTATCACCGACAAATTTGATGCAGTAATGAAAGAGGTTAACAACATGAAGACATCACTTGGAGGGGAAATTGCAGACATACGCAAAATCATAACAGATATGATGGGAATGAACACCACAGTTCAAGAAATCAAAAATACACTTGCAGCAAATATCAGCAGACTAGAAGAGACAGAGCAGAGAATTAGTGATGTGGAAGACAGTACATCAGAAATCAAACAAATAGTAGAAGGGGTCAATAAGAAGATAGAAAAAATCCAATTAGGATTTAGGGACCTGAATGACAATGCAAAACGCTCAAACATACGTATTATAGGCATTCCAGAAGGTGAAGAGAAGGGAAAGGGGTCAGAAGGAGTGTTGCAGGAAATAATGGCTGAAAACTTCCCAAATCTACTGAAAGAGACAGATGTTCATATCCAAGAAGCACAGCGAACTCCACAAGTCATAAACCCCAACAGGCCCACCCCAAGACATATACTTGTCAAATTATCCAATGCTCAAGACAAAGAGAAAATCCTAAAAGCAGCAAGAGAAAAGAAAACCATCACATACAAGGGAAGCTCCATAAGATTAAGTGCTGATTTCTCTTCTGAAACCATGGAGGCAAGAAGACAGTGGTATGATATAGTCAAGGTACTAAAGGAAAAAAATTTCCAACCAAGAATACTCTATCCAGCTAAACTAGCATTCAAACATGATGGAGAGTTCAAAATATTCGCAGACAAACAGAAACTGAAAGAGTATACCAACAAGAAACCTCCCCTTCAAGAAATTCTAAAGGGAGTTCTGCAGGAAGAAAGGAAAAAACAGGAAAGGCAAAGTTGGAGGAGAGTATAAGACCAACAACAACAACAAAAAAAAGACAAAAAAAATATACAAACAAAATATGACAAACACAAATCCAATCAAAATATGGCTAACACAAATAATTCCTTGATAGTAATAACACTGAATGTCAACGGATTAAACTCACCTATCAAAAGATTCAGACTGGGACATTGGATACGGAAATATGACCCATCCATATGCTGTCTACAAGAGACACATCTTAGACCCAGAGACGCATGGAGATTGAAAGTGAATGGCTGGAAAACAATCATACAAGCTAAGAATAACCAAAAAAAAGGCAGGAGTAGCTATATTAATATCAGACAAAATAGACTTTAAATGTGAAACAATTGTGAGAGACAAAGAAGGATACTACATTTTAGTGAAAGGGAAAATCTGTCAAGAAGATCGAACAATCATAAATATCTATGCCCCTAACAAGGGTGCCTCTAAATACGTCAGGCAAACGCTGGAAAAACTAAGTGAAAGAATAGATACATCTACAATTATAGTGGGGGATTTTAATACACCACTATCAACTCTGGACAGAACATCTCAAAAGAGAATCACCAAAGAAACAAAACATCTGAATAGTATATTAGAGGAGCTCGATCTAATAGACATATATAGATCGCTACATCCAAACACAGCAGGATATACATTTTTCTCAAGCGCACATGGATCATTCTCCAAGATAGATCATATGCTCGGCCACAAAGAAAGGCTGAATGAATTCAGAAAGATTGAAATCATACAAAACATTATCTCTGACCACAGTGGAGTCAAGCTGGAGATTTGCAAGGGACAGAAGCCCAGATTTCACACCACGATTTGGAAATTAAACAGCACACTCTTAGAAAAACAGTGGGTCAAAGAGGAAATCTCAAAAGAAATCAAACACTACCTTGAAACAAATGATAATGATAACACAACATACCAAAATTTATGGGATGCAGCAAAAGCAGTACTGAGAGGGAAGTTTATATCCATAAATTCATATATCAAAAAAGAAGAAAGAGCAAAAATTGAAGAACTAACTGCACATTTGAAGGAATTAGAAAAACAACAACAAAGTAACCCAACAGGAAAAAGAAGGAAGGAAATAACAAAGATAAGAGCAGAACTAAATGAAATAGAAAATAAGAAAGCACTTGAACAGATAAACAAAACCAAGAGCTGGTTTTTTGAGAAGATTAACAAAATTGACAAACCTTTAGCAACACTAACAAAGAAAAAAAGAGAGAAGATGCAAATACACAAAATAAGAAATGAGAAAGGCGATATCACCACTGACCCCACAGAAATAAAGACTATCATAAGAGGATGTTTTGAAAAACTATATTCCAACAAAAATGACAATCTAGAGGAAATGGACAAATTCCTAGAAACACATAAGCAGCCCATATTGACAAAAGAAGAAATTGATGATCTTAACAAACCAAACACAAGCAGAGAGATAGAATCAGTTATTAAAAATCTCCCAACTAAGAAGAGCCCAGGGCCAGATGGCTTCACAGGTGAATTCTACAAAACATTCCGGAAAGAACTGACACCAATCCTGCTGAAACTATTCCAAAACATCGAAACAGAAAGAACATTACCCAACTCCTTCTATGATGCCAACATTACCCTAGTACCAAAGCCAAACAAAGACATCACAAGAAAGGAAAATTACAGACCAATTTCTCTAATGAACCTACACGCAAAAATACTTAACAAAATACTTGCTAATCGTATTCAACAACACATTAAACGTATTATACACCACGACCAAGTGGGATTCATCCCAGGTATGCAAGGATGGTTCAACATAAGAAAATCAATCAACGTAATACACCATATAAACAGATTGAAGGAAAAAAATCACATGATTATATCTATTGATGCAGAAAAAGCATTTGACAAAATACAGCACCCTTTCTTGATAAAAACACTCCAAAAGATTGGAATACAAGGGAATTTTTTGAATATGATAAAGAGTATATATGAAAAACCTAAAGCCAATATTGTTTACAATGGAGAAATCCTAGACTCCTTCCCTCTAAACTCAGGAACAAGACAAGGATGCCCACTGTCGCCGCTCCTATTTAACATTGTCTTAGAAGTACTTGCTCGAGCACTGAGGCAAGAACCAGAAATAAAAGGCATTCAAATTGGAAAGGAAGAAGTCAAAATTTCATTATTTGCAGATGACATGATCCTATACATAGAAAACCCTGAGAGATCTACAACAAAGATTCTAGAACTCATAAATGAGTTTAGTAAAGTCGCAGGTTATAAGATCAATGCGCAAAAATCAGTAGCATTTCTGTACACCAATAATGAGCAAGATCAGGAGGAAATCAAGAAACAAATACCATTCACAATAGTAAATAAAAAAAATCAAATACTTAGGAATAAATTTAACTAAAGAGGTAAAGAACTTATACACCGAGAACTATACAAGATTATTCAAGGAAATCAAAGAAGACCTAAATAAATGGAAGACTATTCCTTGTTCATGGATAGGAAGACTGAACATTATTAAGATGTCTATCCTACCAAAACTGATCTACACATTCAATGCAATCCCAATAAAAATCAACGCAGCCTTCTTTAAGGAACTAGAAAAACTAACTATGAAATTTATTTGGAAAGGAAAGAGACCCCGAATAGCCAAAGACATACTGAAAAAGAAAAACGAAATTGGAGGAATCACACTACCTGACTTCAAAACATACTATAAAGCTACGGTGGTGAAAACAGCATGGTATTGGCATAAGGAGAGACACATAGACCAATGGAATCAAATTGAAAGCTCTGATATAGAACCTCACATATACAACCACATAATATTCGATAAAGCCACCAAACCCTCTCAACTGGGAGAGAGTGGCCTATTCAACAAATGGTGTCTGGAGAACTGGATAGCCATATGTAGAAGAATGAAAGAGGATTACCACATCACACCTTATACAAAGATCAACTCAAGATGGATCAAAGACCTAAATATAAGAGCCAAGACTATAAAAATCTTAGAAAGCAGTGTAGGGAAACATCTACAGAACCTTGTAATAGGAAATGGATTTATGAATATCTCACCAAAAGCACGAGCAGCAAAAGAACTAATAGATAAATGGGACTTCCTCAAAATTAAAGCCTTCTGCACCTCAAAGGAGTTTGTCAAGAAAGTAAAAAGGGAGCCCACACAGTGGGAGAAAATATTTGGCAATCATATATCTGATAAGAAACTTATAACTTGCATATATAAAGAACTCCTATATCTTGAAAATAAAAAGATAAACAACCCATTTAAAAAATGGGAAAAAGACTTAAACAGACACTTCTCCGAAGAAGAAATACAAATGGCAAGAAAGCACATGAAAAAATGTTCCAAATCTCTAGCTATCAGGGAAATGCAAATCAAAACTACAATGAGATACCATCTTACACCCATAAGATTGGCAGCTATGAAAAAAACAGAAGAATACAAGTGCTGGAGAGGATGTGAAGGAAGGGGAACACTCATCCACTGCTGGTGGGAATGCAGAGGGTCCAACCATTCTGGAGGACAGTATGGCGGTTTCTCAAAAAACTAGCCATAGATTTGCCATATGATCCAGCAATACCACTGCTGGGTATATACCCAGCAGAACTGAAAACAAGGACACAAACCGATATATGTTCACCAATGTTCATAGCAGCATTGTTCACTATTGCCAAAAGTTGGAATCAACCCAAATGCCCATCAACAGATGGGTGGATCAATAAAATGTGGTATATACACACAATGGAATACTACTCGGCTGTAAGAACAAACACACTACAAACACATGTGATAACATGGATGAATCTTGAGAACCTTATGTTGAGTGAAGCAACCCAGACATTGAAGGACAAATACTACATGACCTCAATGATATGAAATAAAAAAGCTGCCCTAGATAGCAAGAGACTGAACGATAGGCTTACAGGAAATCGGAGGGTGGAGGAAGGATATGAGCCGATGTCTGCAGGGGTGGAATTTAAGACGAGATGGTGGTAAGTATGAACACAAAGAAGAGATAAAAGGGGGGCAAGGGGTTGCCTTTGGTTGGGGCTTTGTGGGTTTGAGGGTGGCTGGGGAGGGTCGGATGGGTAATGTTGCCCAAAAGTGGGGGGAGGGAGGGGTAGCATACGAACACAGGAGAGGGTCAGGTGTTGGTGGAGAGTAAAATGCCGAGAAAATCATATCAAAATATAATAAAGAGGGTTACCTGTTTAGAATGCTCGGAGGGGAGGGTCTGATGCAGGACGGGCTCCTGGGGAATGTCTAAATGCTCATTCTGCTAGAGTGGGTGACACCATGGGGTAGAAACCCAAGTAGTGAGAGTGGGGGTGGACCCACATCCTGGGGAGGACTAATGCCATCAAATAGAGGGAACTGTATCCCTTGAGAGAAAGGGTGGCTCCCAGGGCATTGGGGCAGTTGAGCAAGTTAGGCCCTGAACACTATTCCATTTATCTCTGGAAGTGGCTCCTCAGGAAACGGAGGTTGGCTGTCACTGTGGGCACCAAGGTGGAAGGGAAAATGGACGTTAAATGTGTGGAACCAAAGTAAATGGGGGGTAAGAGAGGAGTTTCTTGAGAGTACACAAGGATGGATATAAAACATGTAATATTACACCATAACATATAGGAGATGACAGACTGATAATGTAAACCATAATGTAAAACATAGGATAACTAAAAATGTAAAGAACTGTGTATCCTAAAGTATGCACCATAATGTAAGCACAGATGTCACCTTGTTAGAAAGCTAATGTCTCAGTCTCTGTACATCACTTTAAGTAAATATGATATGAATAGGGCGTAAGAATATCACTGTGGAAGGGAAAAGGTTTTCTGGTGGATGTGTGGGAGTGCTGTATATTATATATATGCATTGCTGTGGTCTAGGACTCCTGTGAAGAAAAGCTGAATAATTGGGGGGGGAAAAAAAAAAAAAAGGAAAAGATAGGATGTGGAATTTTTTCAAGTCAACATTCTTTATCTAAGTTCTTTATCTAACTTTATCCAAGTTCTTTATCTATCCTTTAAACCCATCGCTATATGCCATTCCCTAGTAAGGGACCATGACATTCTATTGGGCTTCAAATTTCGGGGAGTTCTGGATCACAGAGTGTTTCAACAATGGCAATGGAGGGATACTGGTATGGGATACCAATGACAGGTGATATATGGCTGACAGGGAGCTGTACAGAACATATGTCCAGGGTGCATGGTAATGTTTGGATATACTCATAGTGGCAACAATTAAAAACCACAGCAGGGAGGGTACTGGGTTCCTGGCCAGTGGTGCTCTGTCGTGGTCCCTAGGGGAGCAGCGACAGTCTCCCAGGTACAGTGGCGGGGACCGGGAGGGAGTGAGGGTTCAACAGTGAGCCCCTGATGCTAATGACTATGCTTGTGAGCTGATAAACCTAAAATAAGAACAAGGCCTAGAGCAACATTGTGCCTGGGAATTTCCTCCTGTCAGCCTTCATGTTACTCAAATGTGGCCAGTCTCGAAGCCAAACTCAGCATGTAAATGCAATGCCTTCCACCCCGCGTGGGACATGACACCCGGGGATGAGCCTCCCTGGCAACGAGGGACCACTATCAACTACCAACTGATGATGCAACTGGAAAATGACCTTATACAGAAGGTTCAATGCGGATCAGCAGAATATCCATGTCTACATAAAATACCATGACTTTAAAATGCTGTTTGACCTAAAGTAAGGGGGAAATGGAAAGGAGAAATGAGTTTATACGGCTACGAGTTTCTAAAAAAGAGTCTGGAGGCTGGCAGAAGGATTGCCCCCATACACAACTGAGCAGAGTCAGAGAGACAGATAAAGCAGATACAACCCCCAGATATTGGTTCCTTTGAGGGCTAAAGAGACCCATGGGAGTTATGGTCATGGCCGATGGGGTTAACTACCAGGGCAGATGGCCCCTCTTTGGAAATGGTGTTTATGTGTGATGAATCTGGACTCAGATGGGATCTCCCTTCATAAGACTTTCATGCCAATGTGCTGGAGGTGCAGTTAATGTTGGGGTTTAAGATATATTTAGGGGATTTGAATCTCTGGACTGACAATGTGATAGCCAGGTCCTGAGCCTCAACAGACTCCAGCACCTACAATCTGATCTATTGGACTTACCACACTCAGCTAAGATGGAGTTGAAGAAGGACAACCACCACACCATGGAGCCTAGAGTGATTACAACTGAAAATGGGAGGATTGCATCCAGCACCCATGTGGAATCTGAGCCTCCTCTTGACATAGAGGTGCAATGGACACAACCAATCCAATGTCCACATAGAAGAGGTGGCATTGGATTGGGAAAAGTGGACATGGTGGCTGATGGCTATGGGGAAAGGCAGGAAGAGATGAGAGGTGGAGGCGTCTTTGGGACATGGAGCTGCCCTGGATGGTGCTTCAGAGGTAATCACCGGACATTGTAAATCCTCACAGGGCCCACTGGATGGAATGGAGGAGAGTATGGGTCATGATGTGAACCATTGTCTATGAGGTGCAGAGGTGCCCAAAGATGTACTTACCAAATCCAATGGATGTGTCATGATGATGGGAACGAGTGTTGTTGGGGGGGGGAGGGGGGATGGGGTTGAATGGGACCTCACATATATATTTTTAATGTAATATTATTACAAAGTCAATTAAAAAAAAAAAAACATGTCAATAAGAAATCTGCCCTTCAAGAAATGCTAAAGGGAGCAATGCAGGTCAAAAGGAAAAAAGCAGGAGAGAGAAAGAGTTGGAGGAGAGTGTAAGAACAACAAAAATAAGAAAAATAAAAACAATAAATAGCATACATAAACCTGAAGAAAATGTGGATAATGTAAGTAATTTCTTCACTACTAACATTGAATGTTAATGGATTAAACTTTCCAATAAAGAGACAGAGATGGACAGAATGGATAAAGAAGTATGGTCCATCTATTTACTGTCTACTAGAAATTCACCTTACACTGAGGGACTCAAGAAGGCTGAAAGTGAATGGTTGGAAAACAACTTTACATGCAAACAATAACCAAAAATGGGTTGGGGTGGCTGTACTAATATCAGATAAAATAGGCTTTAAATGCAAAATTATTGTAAGAGACAAAGAAGGCCCCTATGAACTAATAAAATGGATAATCTTTCAAGAAGAGAGAACAATCCTAAACATTTATGCACCTAGCAGGGAACCTTAAAATATTTGAGGTAAACACTGGAAAAACTAAGAGGAGAATAGATGTCTACAATCATATTTGGGGATTTTAATACACCGTTATCTCCATTAAACAGAAAATCTCAACATAGAATCAATAAACAAAGATCCTGAATAATACATTAGAGGATATGGACATAAAAGACATATATAGAAAATTACACACAAATACAGCTGGATATAAATTATTCTCAAGTTCACATGAACCATTCACCATAATAGACCATGTTAGGCCATAGAACAACTCTCAATGAATTGAGAACGATTGAAATTAAACAAAATAATTTTTCTGATCACCAAGTAAGTAGATAAGGGACAAGGTTATAGACGTTAAACAAGACATTCTTAGGCAATCAGTGTGTCAAGAATGAAATTGTAAAAGAATTTAGTAACTACCTTGAAATGAATGAAAATAATAACACAATAAATCAAACCTTATGGGATGTAGAAAACTGTATTGAGAGAGAAATTCATAGACATAAATGCCTACATTACCAAAGAAATAAGATAAAATCAAAGAACTTACTGCATACCTGGAAGAATTAGAAAACAGACAACAAACTAACCCCCAAGGAAGTATAAAGATGGAAATAAAGATTGCATACAGATGACCTAAATTAAATTGAAAATAAGAAAGCACTAGAAAAAATAAACAAAGCTAAAACTTGGTTCTTTAAGAAGATTAATAAAATTGACAAATGTTAAGCTAGTAAAACAAAGAATAAAAGAGAAGATGCAAATAAATAAAATAAGAAACGAGGAAGAGGACATCACCACTGACTCCATTGAAATAAAGAGTATCATAAGAGCATATTATTAAAAAAAAGTATGCCAACAAAATGGATAATTTAGAAGAAATTGATAAATTCTTAGAAACATACTTGCAGCCTACATTGAAAAAAGATGTAAATAATGAGATCAAAAGACCAGTAACAAATAAAGTGATTGAATTAATCATCAAACACCTCTCAACCTAGAACCCAGGGCCAGATGGTTTCACATGTGAATTCACCAAACATTCCAGAAAGAACTAACACCAATCCTGCTTAAATTACTCCAAAAAATAGAAGTGGAGTGAACATTGTGTAACTAATTCTATGATGCCAGTATCACTCTAATACCAAAGCCAAATATAGACTGCATGAGAAAGGAAAACTATAAACCAAATTCTGTAATGAAATTGAATGGTAAAATCTTCAATAAAATACTTGCCAATCATAATCAACCTATCAAATTATACACCAAGAAAAAGTGAGTTTCTTCCCCCCTTCTGCATGGATATTTCAACATAAGTTCAATCCATGTGATACACCAAATAAACAGATAGAAAGAAAAAGTCAGGTGATCCTCTCTATAGATGCAGAAAAAGCATTCCACAAAAAAAACAACACACTTTCCTGATAAAAACATTTCAAAACATAGGAATGCAAGGAAACTTCCTCAACATGATAAAAGGTATACATGAAAAACCTACAAGTAACATCATATTCAATGGTGAAATCCTAAAAGCTTTCCCTTTAAGATCTGGAACAAGACAAGGACGTCCACTGTTGCCATTCTTTTTAACATTGTGTTAGAAGTACTTGCTGAAGCATAGGCAAGAAAAATATATAAAAGACACCCAAATTAGAAAGAAAGAGGTAAAAATTTCACTATTTGCAAATTATATGATCCTATACCTTGAAAACCCTAAGAAATCTATGTCCAATCTTCTAGAACACATAAATGAGTTCAGTAAAGATGCAGATTATAAGATCAATGTGCAAAAATTTAAAGCATTTCTTGTACTCCAGTCTACAGAGGAAATAAAGAAAAAGAAGAACATTTACAAAAGCAACTAAAGAATCAAATACATAGGAAAAATTTAACTAAAGATGGAAATGACTTGTACACAGAAAATTATACAACACTATTAATGGAAATCAAAGAAGACCTAAATAAATGAAGGAATATTCCCTGTTCATGGATAGGAAGACTAAACATCTTTAAGATGTCTCTCCTACCCAAACTGATCTACAGATTTAACATAATCCCCATAAAAATCACCACAGAATTTTTTACTGAATTGGAAAAGCTAACTATTAAAATTATTTGGAAGGGCAAGAGGACCTGAATATACATAGACATATTGAAAAATAAAAATGAAATTGGAGGAATCACACCACCAGACTTTATAAAATACTTCAAAGATACAGTGGTTAAACCTGCACGATATTGGCACAAGGATAGACATACTGATCAATGAACCAAATTGAGAGTTCTGATATAGATCCTCACCTATGCATCAACTGATATATATTTTTTTAAGATTTATTTATGTATTTCTCTCTCCTTCCCTCCTTCCTGTTGTCTGCTCTCTGTGTCCATTCACTGTGCATTCTTCTGTGTCTGCTTTTATTCTCATTAAGAAGCTCTGGGAATCTGTGTCTCTTTTTGTTGTATCATCTTGCTCTGTCAGCTCTCTGTATTGGCAGCACCATTCCTGGATGGGCTGCACTCCTGCATGGGGTGGCTCTCCATGCATGGGGGCCACTCCTGCACAGGGGCACCCCTACCTGGGGGGCACCCCTGCACAGGGTGGCATTCCTTCTGTGCAGCAGCATTCTGCATGGGCCAGCTCACCACATGGACCAGGAGGCCCTGGCTATTGAAACCTGGACCTCCCATATAGTAGGCAGAAGCTGTATCAGTTGAGCCACATCCACTTCCCTGCATCAACTGGTATTCAACAAGGCCACCAATCCATTCAACTAGGATAAAATGGCCTCTTCAAAAAATGTTGCTTGGAGAACTTAATATCCAGAATGAGAGGAATACCATCTCACACATTATATAAAAATTAATCAAGATGGGGCAAAAATCTAAATAAAGGAGCCAAGACCACAAAGGTCTTGGAACATAATATATGGAAGCATCTACAGGGCCTTGTATTAGGAAATGGTTTCATGAGTTTTCCACCCAAAGCACCAGTAATGAAAGAAAAAATATATCAATGGTGCTTCCTCAAATCTTTTGCACCTCAAAGGAGTTTGTGAAGAAAGTTAAAAGGCAGCCTAATGAATGGGAGAAAATATTTGGTAACCATATACTTTACAGCAGCCTTATGTTGAGCATATATAAAGAAAACCTACACCTTAAAAATAGAAAGATAAACAACTCATTTAAAAAATGGGCAAGTGATTTGAATAGATATTCCTCTAAAAAAGATATAGAAAAGGGTAAAAAGAAAAAAAAAAGGTGCTCAACATCACTAGCTATTAGGGAAATACAAATCAAAACTACAATGAGATATCATCTTACACCCACTAGATTGGCAGCTATTAAAAGAAAAACAGGATTATAATTGTTGGAGAGGATGCAGAGGAATGGAAATCCTCATCCACTGCTGGTGGGAATGTAGAATGGTGTAGACATTGTGGACAGTTTGGCAGTTCCTCAATAAATTAACTGTACTTGTACCATATGATCCAGCAATTCCACTGCTGGGTATATACCCAAAAGAATTGTAAGCAAGGCCATGAACAGATATATGCACAACATTGTTCATAACAGCATTATTCACTATTGCCGAAAGTTGGAATAAACCCTAACATGCATCAACAGATGAATGGATTAACAAATGGTGGTAGATATGTACAATGGATTATTATTCAGCTATAAGAATGAATGGAGTATTAGCACATGGGATAACATGAATGAATCTTGAAGGCCTCATGTTGAGTGAAACAAGCCAGGCACTGAATAACATATATTGCATGACCTCAGTGATATGAATTAAACAAATTGAGCAGAGATATATTCTGGAAGTTAGGTTTACCTTACATAGAAAGGGAAAAGAAGGTGGTGAGCCAATGCCCATATGGGCAAAATCTATGAAAAGATGTAGTGTGTATTTTTGCAGTGGAGAGTCATGACAGTGGAGCAGCAATAATATTGGTATGGGTTGTGCTGATTTGTCAAGGGGGGTAGTGTGAGGAGGCTGGGTTGAACTGTTCATGGAACTGGGACAAGGGTGGGTGGAGGGAGCAGTTGAAAATTGGATCTGTGAATATTTGGAACTACAAAGTTGGGAATTTTCTTTTGGCAATATCGCAGGGGAGAATAACTGGGTTAGTGGGTTAGATGTGGTGAGCAATTGGGGCAGGATGCCCCTGGGGAAGGCTTCTAGGGAGTATGTGAGTGTTCATCTTGTCATAGTTTGTTGTACCATTGGGTGGAGGCCCCACATGATGAGTGGGAAGGTGTTGGACTCCCATCCTAGTGAGTCCTGCTATGTTCTCAAATAGAGGGGCAAGAGTTTCTCACAAGCATAGGCAATGCCTAATAGGGAAGATCAGACGAGTATGTCAAGCCCTCAATGTTGCAAGGTAACTTCACCAGTAGTGAAGCCTGATGGTTGCCATAGGTCCATAGGGGAGGTGGAGGGAGGAATAGAATAGATAGAATATGAGGCATTTTGGGGGCAGGGGAAAGGTTCTACCTGATCTTCCAAAGATGGATACAGGCCATGATAAATTTCATCAAAATTTATAACAGTGTATGGTCCAAAATGTAAACCATAATGTAAATCATTGGCCACGGTTATTAGCTATGTTTTAATATTTGTACACCAATTGTAACAAATATACCATCCACACATAAAATGCTACTTATAGAGGAAAGGTGAAAAGGGGAGGAGTTTGGATATATGGGACTCCCCTATATTCCATATGTGACATTTCCATAACCTAAAACACCTTTGAAGACAAAATTTTAAAAAGTAATACATTGGAGGAAAAAACAAAAGAAAATATACTGTGCATACAGTACAATAGATCTTACAATAATGAATGACAATGTCAAAAATTTAATTACTTTTCCATTTTTTATTCCAATTTTTTATTTGTTTTCTATTTTTTTGTACATAATTCCTTATTTTAACTCTATCATTATTTCATTTCTTATAAATTTTATTTGGCTATTTTGCTGGCTTCATTTTTCAAGAACTTATGGATCACATAAGGGTTGCATCTATGACAGGGGAGGATCATTGGTGTATGGTATTAGTGATGGGGTATACCTGAGAGGAAGTTCGCCTGGGCATACATATAAGGAATATAAATATGGTCAAATGCTCATGAGACATTATAACAGTTGGTAGAGATTCACACAATAGAATTCACCAAAAGAATATTGAATTCCATTCCTGGTTAGCACTGCCACATTCTCTAATGGAACAGCAAGTATCCTCTGAGTACAGGGGCAATGACTAGTGAAGGAGGGTAGTCCATTGATGAGTCCTTGATATTGATGACTGTACTTATGAACCTTTACTCTTGAAATTTAAACAGCCTCATATTATAGGATGCCTAAGAGTTATACCTGATAGCCTCCTTATTGCTCAAATATGGCCTCTCTCTAAATCAAACTCAGCATAAAAATACATTACCTTCCCCCAAATGTGGGTCATGTCTCCCAGGGATGAGATTCCCTAGCACTGAGGGATTACTGCCAAGCACCAAATTGCAATGTTACTGGAAAAATACCTTGACCAAAGAGGGGAAAGGTAAAGACAAATGTGTTTACATGGCTATGAGACTTCAAAATTATTCAGGAGGTCATTCTAGAAATGATGCTTAGGCATATGTCAGCAGGATGTCATTGACTGCCAAAGTAAATACTACCTCATATGGAAAGTCTCCTGAGGGCTCTGGAGATATCCAGGCACTATAGACAGGGAAGGTAGCACAGGAGTTAGTTGCCTTGCCAGTGGGCCCTATTTTGGAATTTACACCCCCCAGTGGGACAGAGTTAGACATCTTTGTGGTTTCCCTACACATGGCTCTTCTGACACATTTATTTGAGCTTATAATTATTGCTAGAGTTGATAATTGTACACTCAAGAAATTTAAATCTTTGGGCTGTCCATTTGCCTGCTGGGCACTGAATCTCACTGGAGTTGCAACACCTATTCTCCAGTTCATTTGACTCACCCAGGACAATAAACAAGGTGATGATGATGGACAATGTCCATCCCAAGGAACAAAGAGTGTCTACAACTGCAAGCAAGGGAATCCCATCCATCTACCCTATGAGATTGAAGTCCCTCTCAATCAGAGGTCAAATAGGCATCACCATCCCATAATACTCAGAATTGGGGCATGAACTATGTCATAAAGCAGACTTACAAGTATTCTACTATAGATATATTGTGATTATAGCATTGGAAGAAATTTTATCATTGATCAGTGGCAGATGTCATTGGAGATTCTGAGGGCAGGAAGAGGGAAAAACAAATATTATAGGGGGGCTTTTTCAGGATTTGGGGATTGTCCTAAATGGCATTGTAATGACAGATACAAGGCTTTATATATCTTGCCACAATCTACAAAATTGTGTGGGAGAGTGTAACCTACAATGTAAACTATACTTCATGTTTAGTGGCCATGATCCAAAATGTGTTCATCATTTGTAACAATGTACCATACTAATAAAGGATGTTGTTAATGTGGGAAAATGTGGGAGATGTAGGAAGTGGGCATATGGGAATCCCATATATTTTTTATGCAACACTTATGCAATTTAAGTATCTTAAATATATATATATATATATAAATATATATAATATATATTAATATACATATTAAAATAATTAATTGAAAATGCTTCAAGGAAAATATCACATATGAGAAATCCTGAAGAAGTGAAATAGAAAGTCATATCAATACCTGGAGGAAGTGAGGCTCAGACAAATGGAAAGAAAAAAATCAATATTCCATATATTAGCTTCTTTAGGCCCCTTTATGTCAATAGTTTGCATTATTTTCTTTTAATAAAAATTCAGTAAGTAATATAACATATTGAATTTTGAATTTTGACTCTGGTAAGCTTTGACTTTTTAGAAGAATTAATTCTCCATAATAAATATAAAATGAAATTTCCTCTACTTTATGAAGTTATATTAATATCAATATTTCTAGATTCTTTTCATAATATATCTTTATTTTTGTGACACATTTATATATTCACTTTAACTATTTACATATATTTGCTCTATTGCCCTCCCAGCCCTTTCTACATTTTGAAGGGAAAGTATCCTACAAAAAATCCTAAATTATTCTACACTATATTCTTCAAATATCCACAAAAATCTTGACTGCATTTTTGAATGGACTTTTAATTTTTGTGTGTGGATATAAGAGAGTTTTTTAATCTACATGATATCAAAGTTTCAAGTTGATTCCATTAATTGTATTTTCATTAAATATCTTGGTTTTTCAAGAAGTCCTGAAATAACCATTGACATAAAATTAGTTAAGAAAAAATGTCCATTGTGATGTCATCTAGAAGGATAAGTTGATCAAGTTAGTCTGATTATGACCTAGGGCTCAAGATTTGCTATACCCATAAGGACAGTGAATGTAGTTAGCTGATCTTGACAGCTGCAAGGAAAATAATAAATATTGAAAAATATAATGTATTTTCCAATCAATTGCTGCATACCACATATTGGGATTTGTTATTTGGTTTAAGCAATGATACCATATCTGAACAGCAGCTGTCATTAGAGTAATTGCAAGGTTGAGTTTATGATAAACCACTGTCCTCTAAGATCCATCTGTGTTCTGCACTGGCCAAATAGGAGAGTTGAAAAGGAATATGATGGATTCACCACTCTTGCATTCTTCAAATCCTCATTGGTGACACTATTCTTCACCATATATGTGTAACTATATTTCTGAGCTATTTATTCAGTTCCACTAAGTTGTCTACTTTTCCAACAATACCACTTTCTATGGATTATTTTATCTTTTTGACAAATCCTAAAATGAGATTATGAGATCTCTTTTTTCTATTGTTTCAAAGTTGTTTTGACTATCTTAATTCTTTGCTCTTTCACCCAGATTGTAAAATTACATTGCTAATTTCTGCAAAAAAAAAAAAAAGCTTAAATTTTAATTTTGCTGCATTAAATCTATCAATCAATTTGGGATTGCATTTAGTTAATAGAGCAATTACTTCCAAATGGCTCCCTACCAGTATCAAATTTCTTTAATATTTTATTGCCTTCAGATTTCATAAACAACATGTTGTGTCCACTAATTTAGGATTAGTTGGGGTTGTTGATCAAGTCACCCATACACTTTTCAAAATGATCTTGAGATTTTCCTCTGTATGCAGGTAGGTATTCATCCATTGATTTATTAATGGCACACCCAAATGATGACAGATCATATAAAACTCAAGATGCAATATATATTATTTTATAAAATAAATATTTATGTAATTTTTGAGGATATAAAAAAGTTTTATTAATCACTGAACTTCAGGAAATTTAAGTCATTAACATAATGCCAATAGCTAATAAATATTTGATCTTGGAAAATATATTAGGAAATTGATCATCTGATTACTTTTACAATCTTATGTCATATGATTTTTCCATTGAAGGATCATTTTTAAGTAAATGTCAAAGATTGTTCCTGTAGTCATTTTTATTATGTAGTTTGATGTTCCAGAAACTTTCTCTTTTTTGTGGAAAAGAAAATCCCATCTTCTTGCTGTTCTGTTGTAGAAGAAATTTATTGTGTCGTCTCCACTGACATTCCCTGTGGATGCCAAGAAGTAATATGTCAACTGACATAAGAATACAAATGCATAATATTCACAGCATATCATAATTGAATGACCACTTCAGCTCCAGAAATAAGAGGAAAGGTTTATATCACACAGTATTTTAGAAACTACAACACTGTTTCTCAAACTACAGTATGTGCCTTAATTATTATATCTGAGATACTGAATTCTGGTTTACACAGACTTGTACTAAAGCCGAAGCACAAAAATAGAAAAGTAAATTTATATGAGCATACTGAAGCACAAGCTTTTGAGGGAAACAGCAGAAAAAAAGTCTCTCTACACACTTGATTCAATAGAGCTACAAAACAGAGATTTAATTTAATTTTCTTAGTGGAAGGGAAGGAAATAAGAACTATAATTATTAGGGGAATTATTAAAGACAGAGGAAATGAATTTTCAATCATCAGTTCCATATTTGTCACTTTGATATATTAATTAATTTTAAGATAGATGATTACAAATTAACATTAAATTTGATTTGCTCATTTACTATCTTACCTAGAAATCATTGAATTTTCTTATTATTTTGCAAGGCCATTGTCATTTAAAATGATGGAATTATAAAAAAAAAAAAAAACAAAGAAATTAAGACATGATTTTAGGGAATAGTGATTCCAGAATTTTGCATGTCACAATGAAAATGTATATGTAGTCAAGTATCTTATTGTGTGGAGTCAGAGAAATCTGAGCTTGAATTTTGGCTCTACTGGTAACTAACCACATGACCTTGATCAAATATATAATATAATATATACATATATAATATCTAACCTGACATGACTTTTCATATATAAAAGGACACAAAATTACTGTTTGCTAATTGCTATGTAATACATGCAAATAATGTCTACATAATCCCTAAACTCTAGTGACCACTTAATGGTAGTGGCTCATATAGCTTTCCTTCTTATATTTAATGTTTATAAATTTCTTCTCATGGACATTTGTTTTTTTCTTCAGACTACATGAGATTTGAGCAAATAGCTTTATTTTAGTTTTCAGATTATATTTTATATTTTAAAAATTCTATATGCTACTATCTGCTCTAAGTGAATTGAGTAAATATTATATAACCAGTTTGTATTAATCAGTCAAAGTGGTGCTGATGCAAAATACCAGAAATTGGTTAGTTTTTATAAAGGATATTTATTTGGCGTAGGTGCTTACAGATACCAGACCATAAAGCATAAGTTACTTCCCTCACCAAAGTCTGTTTTCATGTGTTGGAGCAAGATGACTGTCAATGTCCATGAGGGTTCAGAAATTCTTGATTCCTCCCTTCCAGAGTCTTGTTTCTCTCTGGGTTCAGGGATCCTCTCTTTGTGGGGTTTACTTCTCTTTCCTCTGTGAGCTTACTTCCAAGGGCTTCAGTTTAAGGCTGCAGCATCAGAATTGAACAATAAAATTCCAACATCAAAACCCTCAATTCTATCACTTGCCATGCTTTTATTCTGTGAGTCCCAACCCACTAAGGGGACTCAACACCCTAATCGCATGGCCCAATCAAAGCCCTAATCATAACTTAATCACACCCTGGTACAGACCATATTACAAACATAATCCAATATCTAATTTTGGAATTCAAAACATAATACACTGCTACATTCCACCCTCTGAATTCCAAAAAAGATATTACAAGATTTAAAAAAAAAACCTTAATTCAGTAACAATGCAAGTACTATCATATCAAAATCAAGATAAAGAAATACAGTTTGTCTTGGGCAAATCCTGTCTGCTATAGACTTCTTAAATTTACAGAATGATTTATCTGTTTCCAACACACTAATAGACAAAGGATAAATATTTTCATGACAATAAGGAGAAATTGGGAGGGAAACATGAGTCATGTGTCCTCTACATTTCTGTAAACATGCAGGGCATCTTCCTTTCAAATGGTTTCTTCTCCTTGGAGGCTAAAGGGAACCCACCCTTTCCACATGCTTGCCCAATGACCATTTTCTTGGTTCCACCCTTATCAAGCATCTAGGTGTTGACCAAGCTACAGAACGCACCCTCCAAGATTGTTGGGGTCATTGCCACACCGAGGGACTTAACATCCCTAGTACAGTTACATGAAGACAACTCTCCTCCTAAATTTTGGCAAACATGCTCAACCCACTTAGAGCAATGAGTTGACCACCTGGCCTTCCCTAACCTTTGGCATGCATTCTCAACCCTCTCAGAGCAACTAGTTGGCCACCTGGCCTTTCCTAATCTATGGTGGGCAGATCCACCCCTTTCAGACCTGTGGGATGCTGATGTTAACTGCCATAATCCTTGGGGAATGTGCTCCACCCACTCTGTACCCTGTGGCAAAACTCTCCCAGAACATTGGGTGAGCACATCCACCCTCTTCAATTACTGATGCAAACCTACTCTCTTTGTACAAATTGGCGGGGTTCCTCTCTTGGACCAAGGTGATGTCTTATTTCAAGATCTCAGTTTCCATGGTTTTCCTCTTAAAACTCTTTCTCCTTCAATCACTCCTTTCCATGTCCATTTTCATCCAAGCTGACAGTGGTTTTGTTCATATAGTTCTATCTAAAACCTTGTTGGTTTAGCATGTGAGAAGCAGGGGTCCAAAACATCAGAGGGTAAGACTTTCCACAAGTCTTTCTGATATAACTGCATCTTCAAACCTGATTTACAAGTTCCAAGTTTAGTTAAGTCTCCAAATGGGGCACTTTTATTGATTTCCAGACTTGGAATTTCCAGAATGAGTTTCTCTTTTCTTTGTGTCTGACAGTTCAGTCCTCAGTATTTCTCTCTCATTTTTTGCTATTTTGCTATAAGCTGCAAGCAAAAGCCAAGCTGTATTCTCTGGGTTTACTTTGGAAATTTCTTCAGCTAAATGCCAAGGCTCACCATTTTTAAACTATGCCTTCCACAAAACACCAGGAGTTAATCTTGCTAAGTTCTCTGCAACTTTAAAACAGGGGTCATCTTTCCTCAAGTTTACAGCTTTAGTTTCATCATTTAATTTTAAGGCATCTGTGATGGTTAGGCTATTGTGTCAACTCAGCCAGATAATTGTGCCCAGTTGTTTGGTCAAGCAAGCACTGGGCTAACTGTAATACAAAGGCATTTATGGACTT
This sequence comes from Dasypus novemcinctus, assembly GCF_030445035.2. Taxonomy (NCBI): domain Eukaryota; kingdom Metazoa; phylum Chordata; class Mammalia; order Cingulata; family Dasypodidae; genus Dasypus; species Dasypus novemcinctus. Next base: position 33,228,246 of record NC_080682.1, read on the forward strand.
TAGTCACCATTGACTTTACTGCAGCAGTAAATCATAGATAGCTGGTTATAATTACATCAGTCAGGGAGATTGTCCCTTATAAGCGGAGTGATTCTAGCATAGAGAGAGAATGTCCCAGCTCGTCTTTACACAGCCAACATCTCCCAGAATTCATCAAGAATCTTCATTGGACTTTCATCAGAGCTCCTGCCTTTGGAACCTGGACTTGTGCATCCCTATGGCTGCTTGAGAGACTCTGATAAATCTCCCACTAAAGACAGATATCCCTTGTCGATTCTGTTACCCTAGAGAACCCTGACTAATACATCATTGTAAAAAGTCGATTTAGCACTCATTTGACTATCAACATCTCTTCTAAGTGATCTAGGCCTTTTCCATCAAGCATCTCACAATTCCTCCAAAAAATACCCTTTACTTATTTATAAAAACATTCCAGCATTTTGGTAATTGCAAAAGCACTTCCCCACTACTCAGTACCGAATTCTGTATTAGTCAGTTCTAGGTTGGTTTCTATAAAGGGTAGGAGCTTACAGATACCGGGCCATAAAGCATCAGTTACTTCCCCCACCAAAGTCTATTTTCACGTGTTGGAGCAAGATGGCTGTCAATGTCCATGAAGTTTCAGGTGTTCTGGGTTCCTCCTTTCTAGGGTCTTGCTTCTCTCTGGGTTTAGGGTTCCTCTCTTCCCAGGAATTGCTTCTCTTTTCTCTGTGAGCTTACTTCCCAGAGCTTCAGCATCATACTCCAACACTGAAACTCCAATATCAAAAACCCTCAACTCTGTCCTTTTCCATGCCTTTTACCAATGCCCAAAGGCATGGCCAATCAAAGCCCTAATCATAACTTAATCACACACAGTAGAGACCAGATTGCAAACATAATCCAATATCTATTTTTGGAATTCTTACCTATATCAAACTGCTGCACAGTTAATGATATTAGTAAACAAAAATAATGGTTTTCAGAGATTGGATGAAATGGTTATACACCATTCATTTTCTCTAGCACGTTCTTAACTTGTTATAGTGCTGTAGATAATTTTTATAGTGGCACATGACTTCCTACAAAATATACCTTCTTTTGAAAATCATTTTCTAGCTCTTCAGAGATTAGTGACTAGGAATTGCCATAAAAATATACTGTCAAGAATATCAGGGTAATTTAAATAAATTCATTATTATTTCATTGACATGTTCATAAGCAGAATATCTCATTAACATGTCCATAAATAACAGAGGCCAATAATTTTGTTTTCTTATAGGACTGAATATTGGCTTTCACTGAATTTATTCTGAATAAAATTATACTGAATATATAGTTAGTGTCAAATAGCAAACATATGCATAATTTAAAAAAGAAATACTTTTAGTTTGGTTTAGGGCCCATTACTTGCCTAATATTTTGTTGGAAATTATTGTTTTATAACTCCTTATTTATTGGTTTTAGATAAATAAATTGTCAATGTGATGTTTCACTTTTATGCTTTCTTCACATATGTTTTCATTTCCTATGCTGCTTAAGAAAATATCATGGACTGAATCAGCTTAAACAATTGAATTCATTTGTTTACTGCTTTGAGGCCAGGAAATTGTACAGATGCCTTATCAAGGTGATGTTTTCTCCCAAAACAGGCATTTGGGTGCTGGCTGATAGTGACTGTTAGTCCTTAGTTTGTCACATAACAAGACAAATGGTGGTGTCTCCTGTTCTCCTCTAGATTGTTGATTTCAGATTTTAGCTGCTTCATCTGTGACTTTCTCTGTGTCTGAATTTTTTTCTACTTACAATGATTATAGTAGTAGTATTAATACCCATCTTGATTGAGGGGGGTCACACCTTAATTGAAGTAACTTCATTAAGAGGTGTTACTTGCCATGAGTTTATTCCCAAAGGAATGGATTAACTTTAAGAACATGTTTTTTTATACATACACTTTTTTTTTTAAGATTTTTAATTTATTTCTCTCCCCTTCCCCCACCCCCCGCCCTGGTTGTCTGTGCTCTGTGTCTATTTGCTGCGTCTTCTTCTTTGTCCACTTCTGTTGTCAATGGCACAGGAATCTGTATTTCTTTTTGTTGCGACATCTTGTTGTGTCAGCTCTCTGTACGGGCAGCATCATTCTTAGACAGGCTGCACTTTCTTTAGCACTGGGTGGCTCTCCTTTTGGGGTGCACTCCTTGTGCATGGGGCTCCCCTATGCAGGGGACACCCTTGCATATTCATACACTTTCAAACCACCACACTCCACCTTCTCTATTAGTCAGAGTTCTCTATAAAAACAGAAGTGACAGATGATAAATATAAATATTTTGATTTTTTAAAGAATTGTCTGAAGTGACTTTAGGAGTGGACAAGTCCATATTCCATAGGACAGGCTGCAAGCTGGGAACTCCAATGAACACTTTCTGTGATTTTCCCAGGAGAAGCTAGCTGGATGAAGTAGAAATGTAAATTCTCTCCTTTGACAATTGAAATAACTTCTTTGAAAGCCTTCAACTGATTAGATTGTTGAAGGCAGTTTCCTCAATTTATTGCAAATGTAATCAGCATAGATGCAAGTGATTTACTAATGAATAAGTCCATGAGATATCCTCACAGAAACACTACAGCCAGTTCCTCCTTGACCAAACAACTGAATATCATAACTAGCCAACTTGAACTTAACTATCATGGTCCACTCAACTAAGACTTCATGACCTTCTCCTTAAACAATATTTAATGTCTAAATAAAAATAATAACATTCATATTTCCACATAAAAATACTCAACTATCTTGTGTACAAGAAACACACCGATTTTCCCCAATTCTTGGGTAATTGTCAATTGTAAATTTAATATTGTATAACTTAAATACTGTGAAATGAAGCTGATATAACTTACGTCATATGATAAGGGGATAAGACTGGGAAGAAAACATAGCTATTTGCTTTATTTATATATGCAAACATACTCTTAGCAAAACAGGAAAGAACCATTCATAAGCATTGCATCCCTTGCTTCTGTAACCAGGCACATGGTCATAGCTCATATTTATAACTGCAATCTTCTACCCTCAGCAAGCACCTCAGCTGGCTGTGATTTTTGCCTTCAGGAATGAAGTTTTGGAGTCATTGGTAGTTTCCCCTGGATTGAGTTGTTGCAGTTTTCCATTGACTTCACTCAATGGGCTGGTAGAGAAGAAAAGCATTCTAGGAGATCTTCTGTATTCCAGGAAAACTCTCTTTTAACTACATTGTGTAATTGCATTGAGTTATATTTATCTTTGCCAGGAACAATAACCCTAGTCAACACAGTAATTCCTTTACTTACCTGTAGATTTGAGACATGAGGAACCCAAAGTGGCCAGGTGGCAGTCTTAACTACCAGTTTAATTGTTGTGTCTCCTGGTGGAAGCACTTCTACTTTTGGAACTAGGACTTGTACAGCAGCAGCTTAATAAAGCAAAATTTTTATAATGGGTCATCAGGGGTAAAATAAGTGATTTCCCTCCCTTTTCCACTCATTGGTTCCTAGGCCTGTCCACTAAACCATGGAAGATATCATCATAGAGTAGATATGATTTAGAGCATAAGCAGCCTCCTGAAGAACATTGCCCAGCCCTTCAAAGTACTGCTACTTAGTTGGCAACATAATTGGGTCTTCAAAAGGCCATTACACCATTCTATCAATTTAGCTGTTTCAGCAAGATAGGGTATTCGTAAGAATAGTGATTCCATGGACACTTGACTCTTGATGCACTTCATTTGCTATGAAATGGGTTCATTATTCTGAAGAAGTGTTGTTTGGAATTCCATGCTGTTTGATAAGGCATTCTGTAAATCCATGAATGTGATTTTTGAAACTATATTACAGTAAGAAGATTAAGAACCACCCTAGTGAATTTTTACTAAAGTAGTCTAGTCAAAAGGCCTTTAACTGAAATAAACTAACCACAAGTTTCCATCCACATACCCACAGGAATGTGAAAGCCATGGAAGCAGGAAACTAGAGGCAGTGTAAACTGAGTGAGAAGGAAAAGACTGACAGATGCCACCATGTGCCTTGACATATAACAGAGATGTCCATGTTACCATCAACCAGTTTTCAGAGAGAAAGCACTTCTTAATGATGCCTTCATTTGGATGTTTTTTATTAGCCTATAAACTATAAGTTTTGCAAGTGAACAAATCCACATTATAAAAGCTAACATATTTCTGGTATATGGTTTTTGGCGGCCTAGAAGAATAAAAGATTTTGGTACCAAGAAAGTGGGGTACTGCTATTTCAAATACCAGGAAAGTTAAAAAAGGCTTTTAAATTGCCTAATAAGAACACACAGGAAGAATTGAGAGATGCTTCATCCAAAAGGCCTAGATTGCTTTGAAATGAACACTGGAAGAAATACAGATGCTAAAGGAATTTTGATGAGGACTAAGACAGAAATGATGAATGACCCATTGCTACCTGGAAGAAAGGTGGCTCTTGTTTTAAAGTGGAAGAGAATTTGACAAATTGACTCATAATGTCAGATGGGAGGCAAAATTTGAAAGTGATGAGCTTGGGAATGTAACTGAAGTGTTTTCCAAACTAAATGTGGAAAGTGAAGCCTGGTTTCTCTTTTAATGTAAAAATGTGAGAGTAAAGTGTAACCTGAGAACTGAAGTCTTGGCCACAAAGAAACCAGCCATTGATGGTTTAGAAAGTTCCGAGCTTCTGGAAAATGATTCCTGAGAAAACAGTGCTCTTTGTGAGGGTTTAAATGAATATGGAACCATTCAGCCATTTCAGTACATGTCAGGATTGGAAATGCATTTATTCAGAAAAGGTGTTTGGAAATTCCTACTGGCTGACTGTTGGGACCCCTGTATGCTATATGCAAAATAAAGGTTTTTGTTTTGTTTTGTTTTATTTTGTTTTTTGTTTTATGAGATCTATAGGAAGGAAACTACTGCCAGGCTAAATGAAAAGAGACAGAAAAGGAATAGATTGAAGGAAAAATGACTTCCAAAGGCAGTACCATGGAACCAGACATCTGAACTGGAGACATTTTCTCAGGCCCAGAGAGAGAACCCCATCCATATGTGCATACATGGTTCAGATATTGGAGAAGGCAGGGTTTCTGTCCCACTCCTCAGCAAGAGTGCTACTACCTCAGGCTTTCCAAATGCCTAGGGCACTGTGGGGAGGTTGGCCACCACCCTGATGTTTGATAAGGGTGGAGTTGAGGTCATGGCCCCTGAACAAGCTTTTGGAAAGTATGGGTATGCCCTTGCAACAGGTCAGGAGAAAAAAGAATAATTCTATGGATGTCTCACACCTTGAAATCTAATGGATTATGCAATGCAAGGTTTTGGAAATGTTTAGGACCTCTGGCCCTGTTTTCCTTCCATTTTCTCCATACAGAAATGGTTATGCTATTCCTACCACTGCCCTTCCTTTGTATACTGGAAACAGATACATTGTTAAGTTCCACAGGCCAAGAGTCATAGAGGAATTATTTGCTCAAGACAGTCCATACTGATAAATGATTTTGGTGAGACTTCATGCTATTATGGGACTGACTTAAGGATTTTTGAAATATTATAATAGAATGAATGTATTTTTTACCTGGAAGGAACATGACTTTTGGGGGAACAGAGGGTTAATTGTGATTGTTTGAAGTTATATGGGCCCCAGAAAATGATGTTCTTAGAGCTAATCCATTCCTGTGGATGTAAGTAGGGCATTTTGAATAGGTTACTTCTATTAAGGCATGGCTAGGATGAGTCTTTATACTTTACTGGAGTCCATAATAAGTGAAGTGAATAAAGAGAGAGAAAGAGAAAGCCACTAAAGGAAGAAGCTGAAATCCATGAAACAAGAAGAAAAAGGGGAAACCAGCAGATACCACATGGGCCTTGCCATGTGTCCGAGTCAGAGGAATCCAGCACTTCCAATAGCAATTCTTACAGATTCTTGCTTATTTCCTTTTATTGCCTTTGTCATCTACCTTTCAAAAAAGAACTTCTTTTTGACATCATTCATCACAGTTTACACCAATGAGAAAAGCCCTGATAAATGACTTCTCATCACCTCAATACACATCTGCTTCTGCCTTAGTCATTCTGCTTTATTTTTGTTCTAGGATTTGTTTATTTAAAGGGCATTAGGAGTGGAAATACACTTTTCTTTCAATAAAATTCATACTTTTCCCAGGAGGGATGATTGTCCTGTGAATGCATCATAACAATCTAATGAAAACAAAGTAATCCAAGAATGGGTTATTAACTATGAATTTTAGATCCAATTTATAATTTTTAGGACTTCATATTCTAATTAGTAATACCAAGAAATCTCACATAGCTCCATTGGAAGAAACATATTTGATAGCAGAGTGTGATTTAAATTTATACTCAAAATAATCTTGAGAAAAAAATTCAGAGTCAAAATGCTGAGTATAATGTAGTTATCATGTTACCTTATAAAGAAATCCAGCTATTTGAAACCACAGTATCTTAAAATTTACTTTCTTGATTGTAATCTTTTGAGTTGATTTTTTTTGGAAAAAAGAATAAACTACTTCAAAAGTATTTCTGTAATTATGACAATATGGCCAATAGGGTAGACAGATAAAGCTTAGATCTTACTGAAACAACTGAGAGGGAGTTAGCCCTGCCTTGGTGATATACTTAGGGGTACAACAGACCAGGATACTACTTCACAACTAACAGAAGAGTCAGGGACTGAGAGGAGGAAGCCAGAACACCAAACTGTGAGTAATCCATCCTTGGTTGCTGGGAAGGGCATCCATCCCCCATCCCTGAGAAATCAGGCAAGACTAAAACTCCTGGCAAATAACATCTAAGAGGAGAACAGACTTCTTCCTCCCTGCCAGCACCTCTAGGTATATATAGAGTGGGGGAAGGTGCTCTGTGTTATCTAGGAGGGTGCTAGAAAGGAAAGGAAGCCACCGAAAATATTGAATTTCTCCTGCCTGTGACTGGAAGTGGCACTTATACCCTGCACTCTGGACAAACAACCTAGGTGGAGCCACAGGTTTTCTCCTTCAAAAAGAGTGTAGTTACAACCTCCCTGGGAGAAGAAGGTGTCAGAGAGGGTGGAAAGTGGTCTCTTTGCAGTTATTTTATCCAGCTCAGCCTCCCTTGGGTGTCAGAAGTGACGCTGACATGACAGGGATAGAGGAGTGGGAACTTCTCAGGCAGGCTGCCACACTCAGCAGCCTAAGTAAAGAAAGGAATTACATAAAAGAAGAGACAGGGATCTCCTCAGACAGGCTGCTATGCCTAGCATCCTAGATATAAAGAGAATTTACATTAGGAAAAAGGCGAAGATAACAGGGAGGGAATAGGGGCTGATAGGGTTCTGATAAAAAAGGCACATTAGCCCAGGGCAGAGCTCCTGCTTGGATTATGCAAAGTCTCTAATTTGGGAAATGGATGTGGATTGATCAATTGGGCTCCCATCTACCATATAGGTGGCCCTGGGTTCACTTCCCAGGGCCTCTTTGTGAAGGCAACCTGGTCACTCCCACAGAGAGCTGACAGCCCACACCCATGGAGAGCTGATGGCCTGTGCCCACAGAGAGCTGGTATAGCAAGATGATGAAACAGAGGGAGAAAAGCAGACACAGAAGAATGTGCAGCTAATGGACACAGAGAACAACAGCAAGCAAGTGGCAAGGGGGTCAGGAGGATAAATAAATAAAATAAATCTTTAAAAAATGAGGGAAAGTTCAAAATATTCATAAATAGAACCTAAGAGAGTATGTTAATAAGAAACCCACACTATTGTGACTAGTAATGGAAAAACTGTAGCATTGATATGGAGAAAGTGGCCACGGTAGTTGCTGAGGGCAGGGAGAGGGAAGAAGTGATGTGATGTGAGGGCACTTTTGGGACTTGGAGTTGTCCTAAATGATATTGCAGGGACAGATGCTGGACATTATATATCCTGCCATAACCCACTGAACGTAGTGGGGGAGAGTGTAAACAACAATGTGATCAATAATCCATGCAGTGCAGCAGTGCTCTAAGCTGTACTCACCAAAGGCAATGGATGTGCCACAATGATGAAGGAGGGTTATTGATGTGGGAGAAGTCGGGGGCGGGGGGTGTATGTAGGAACCTCATATTTTTTCATGTACCTTTTTTTGTGATCTATGTATCTTCAAAAAATACAATAAAAATGAATGCTCATAAAAAAGGGTAATTATAGGTTGATATGTGAAAAAATACATATTATGTAAACTATAGGTGATAGTTAATAATACTATTTAAATAATCTTTCATGAACTGTGACAAAGGAAACCCCACCAATGCAAAGTGTCAAATATATGGGGTTATGTGGGAATGTTGTCTTTTTTTGCCTAATTTTTCTGTAAAACTGCAACTTTTTAAATTTAAATTAAAACAATAATAACTCCAGGAAAGATTTCACAGCCCTTTGTATTGGGTGTTTTAAGTGAGGTAATCCATGTAATTTGCTTTACATGGTGCCAAAACATAGATTCCCTCATTAAATTCTGACTACTACTGTAAAAATATAGGACAATTAAAAAAAAAAAAGAGGTACTAAATGGAGTTCTTTAGGTTGAAAGGAAAAAAGAGGAGAGAGAGATTTGGAGGAGAGTATAAGAACGATTAAAAAAAGAAAAAGTAATAAAAACAATATATGGCATACATAAATACAAAGAAAATATGGCTAATCTAAGAAATTCCATGAGAGTAATAACAATGAATGTTAATGGACTTGTGGGAAGCTGCCTCTGGCACTGGTATTGTATTGGCAATCTTGTTGCTAAGCGCTATTTTTAGATACTAACCTGGTTAAGTTTCCGTTTCCCTACCCTCCTTGTAGCAATTAAGTTTCTATCCTCCTTCCACTCAGACAATTGTTTTGAAACATCCACAAAAAGACTTCATGACATGGACCAATCAGATCTGTGGTGCGAAACCTCATTCATCACTGTCTATAAATACTCCTGATTGACCCTCAATAAATGAGACTTGATCAGAATCCTGTCTTGTCTCCATTCTTTGTGTCTCTTGTCCCTTTTCATTCCCACTCCCTCCTTCAGGTCTTGGTTCCACTGATCCGCGGGTCGGGTCATGGATTAAACTCACCAGTCAAGAAACACAGAATGGCGGAATGGAAAAGAAATATGACCCATCTATATGCTGTTTACAAGAAACCAATATTTGACTCAGGGATTCAAGAAGGCTGAAAGTGAAGGGTTGGAAAACAATTTTACAAGCAAACAATAATCAAAAAAAGGGTGGGAGTAACTTTACTAATATCAGACAAAATAGACTTTAAATGCAAAAAGACAAAGATGGTCACTATGTATTAATAAAAGGGGTAATCTTACAAGAAGATTGAACAATCATAAACATTTATGCACTTAACCAGGGCACCTCAAAATGCACAAGACAAACACTGGAATAACTAAGTGGAGAAAAAGGTGCCTCTACAATTATTGTGGAAGACTTTAATACAATATTATCACCATTAGACAGAACTTCTTGACAGATGATCTCTAGTCAATAAAGAAACAAAGACTTTGAATAATGCATTAGAAGATCCTGACCTAATAGACATTTTCAAAACATTATACCCAAGTACAGTGGGACATACATTCTTCTCAAGTGCACATAGATCATTCTCCAAGATAGATCACATGCTAGACTACAGAAAACCTCTCAATGAATGAACTAAGATTGAAATTATACAAAGTAATTTATCTGACCACAATGGAATGAAGTGGAAATCAGCAAGGGGAGGAGAAGCAGATAAGGCACAAAGACACACTCTTATACAAGCGTTTGATCAAGGAGGAAATTGCAAAAGAAATCAGTAACCATCTTGAAACAAATGAAAATGACAACACACCAAAACCTATAGGATGCAGCAAAAGTGATGCTGAGAAGGAAATTCATAGCCATAAATGCATATATCACAAAAGAAGAAAGAGCTACAATTAAACAACTAACTGCACAACTGGAGGAATTAGAAAAAGAACAACAAAATAACCCAAAGGAAGTAAAAAAAAAAAAAGAAAGAACAAAAATTAGAGCAGAATTAAATGAAATTGAAAATAAGAAAGGAGTAGAAAAAACACATGAAACCAAAAATGTTTCTTCAAGAAGATCAATAAAATTGACAAACCACCATCTAAGCTAACAAAGAAAAAAGAGAAAGATACAAATACACAAAATAAGAAATGAGGAAGGGGATATCACCACTGACCCCAGAAAAATAAGAAATATCATGAGGGTACTTTGAAAAATTATGTGAAAACAAGATGGACAAATTAGAGGAAATGGAAAAATTCCTAGAAACACACAAGCAAGTTAGATTGAAGAAAGAAGAAATTGATAAGCTCAACAGACCAATCACAAGTAGTGAAGTAAAATCAGTCATCAAAAACCTCTCAAATAAGAAAAACCGAGGACCAGACACCTTCACAGATGAATTTTACCAAACATTCTGGAAAGAACTAAGATCAATCCTGCTCAAACTCTTTCAAAAAATAGAAGTGGAAGAAACATTGCTTAACTCATTCTTTGATGAAATCACCCTAATACCAAAGCCAAACAAAGATACCACAAATAAGGAAAACTATAGACCAATCTTTCTAATGAACCTAGATGCTAAAATCCTCAAAAAATACTTGCTAATCATTTTCAACCACACATCAAACTAATTATACACCATGACCAAGTGGGCATTATCCCTGGTATGCAAGGATATTTCAATAAAAGAAAATAAATCATTGTTACACATCACATAAACAGAGTGAAAGAAAAAATGTACACAATCATCTTTAAGATGTTGAAAAATGATAAAAAACACAATAAAACAACATTTCTTTATAAAAACACCACAAAAGATATGGATAGAAAGAAACTTCCTCAACATGATAAAGGGTATATAAGGGAAACTCACAGCAAAATTTATATACAATGATGAAATTGTAAAAAAATTCCCTCTAAGATCAGGAACTAGACAAGGAGGCCCACTATCACCACTCCTATTTAACATTGTGTTAAAAGAACTTGCTCTAGTCCTTAGGCAAGAAAAAAATATAAAAGGCATCCAAATTGGAAAAGAAGTAAACATTTCAGTATTTACAAACAACATAATCCTACACATAGGAAGCCAAGAGAAATCTGCAAGATTTTAGATCTTATAAATGGTTTCAAGTGAAGTGGCAGGTTATAAGATCAATGTACAAAAATCAATAGCATTTCTGTAAATCAATAATGAACAATCTGAAAAGGAAATCAGGAAAATTATCTTTTACAACAGCAACTAAAATGTCAAGTACCTAGGAATAAATTTAACTAAATATATAAATGACTTACATGCAGAAAATTACATAGCACTGATAAAGTCAATCAAAGAAGATTTAAATAAGTGAAAGAATATTTTCTGTTCATGAATAGGAAGACTAAACATCACTAAAACATATATCCTACCCAAACTGATACACAGATTTGATGCAATTCCAATATAAATCAACACAGCATTTTTTACTAAATTGGAAAAAACTAACTATGAGATTTATTTGGAAGGGCAAGAGGCCATGAATAGCCAAAGACATATTGCAAAAGAAAAATGAGATTAGAGGAATCATACTACCTGACCTTCAACTAAACTACAAATCTAAAGTGATCAAAACTGCATGGTGTTGGCAGAAGTATAGCCATACAGACTTATGGAACTGAATTGAGAGTTCTGATTTAGAGCCTCACCCATACAGTCATCTGATATTCTACAAGCCCACCAAGCCCATTCAACTAGGAGAAAATGGTTTCCTCAAAAAATGGTGCTTGGAGAATTGGATATCAATATCCAAAAGAATCTTAACAAAAATTAACTCAAGAAGGATCAAAGATCTAAATATAAATGTCAAGGCCATAAAGATCTTGGAAGAAAATATAGGGAAACATATTCAGTGCCTTATAATAAGAAATTATTTCATGAACTTCACATCCAAAGCACAAGCAGCAAAAGAAAAAATAGACAAATGTGACCTCCTCAAAATTGAAAACGTTTGCACCTCAAAGGAGTTTGAGAAGAAAGTGAAAAGACAGCCTACAAAATAAGAGAAAATATTTGGTAACCAGATATCTTATGGTGGCCTTATGTCCAACACATATAAAATGAAATTCTATATCTTAAAAATAAAAAGATAAATAACCCATTTAAAAAATGGGCAAGTGATTTGAATAGACACTTTTCCAAAGAGGATATAGAAATGGCTAAAAAGCACATGAAATGATACTCAACATCACTAGATACTAGTGAAAAGGAAATCAAAATTACAATGAGATGTCATCTTACACCATTAGAGTAGTGACTATAAAAGAGAGGACTACAAGTGTTGAAGAGGATGTGGAGGCACTGGAACCTTCATCCACTGCTGGTGGGAATGTAAAATGGCACAGCCATTGTGAAGGACTATTTGACAGTTCCTCAAAAACCTAATTATGGATCTGCCATATCCAGCAATTTCTCTGCTGGCTGCAAATAATTGAAAGCAAGGACATGAACAGATATATGCACACCAATGTTCCTAGCAGCACTATTCACTATTGGCAAAAGTTGGAATAAGGGGGCAGTGGACTTCACCCAGTGGTTAGGGTGTCCGTCTACCACATGGGAGGTCTGTTGTTCAAACCCTAGGCCTCCTTGACCCATGTGGAGCTGACCCATGCACAATGCTGATGTGCGCAAAGAGAGCCATGCCACTCAGGGGTGTCCCCCACGTAGGGGAGCCCCACATGCAAGGAGTGCACCCCATAAGGAGAGCTGCCCAGCACAAAAGAAAGTTCAGCCTGCCCAGGAATGGTGCCACATACATGGAGAGCTAACAGAGCAAGATGACACAACAAAAAGAAACACAGATTCCTGTGCCGCTGACAACAACAGAAGCGGACAAAGAAGAATACGCAGCAAATAGACAAAGAGAACGGACAACCGGGGTTGGGGGGAGGGGGGGAGGAGAGAGAGATAAATAAATAAATAAATAAATCTTTAAAAAAAAAGTTGGAATCAACCCAACTGACCATCATACGGGTGAAGTCTATGGCAATATTGAAGTGTCTAGCTATGCAGTGAAGGGACATGATAGGAGTATAGTGACAATATTGGGTTGGGTGGTGCAGGTTTGACAGAGGACCAAGGTGGAGAGGGTCAGTTGGATGGTCCATAGAACTGGGGGGAGGGTTAGGGGTGGAAGCAGGTGAGCACTGGGGATAGGTGGGTAAGTGGTTGAAATTACAATGTTGGGAATGCTCATTTGTCAATATTTCAGGAAAGGTTACTGATTCAGGGTGTTGGGAGCCATTCTGACCAGGGTGGATTTGGGTCAGGATTCTGGGGAGAGTGTAGTGATCATTTTAGTGTGTTCCATCAGTGGGTAGAGTCCCTACATAATGAATAGGAAGGTGTTGGACTCCCATCCTAGGGAGGCCTGCTATGTTCTTAAACAGAGGGATGTGAGTCTCTTGAGAGCATTGGTGGTGCCTAATAGGGGAGAACAGACCAGTGTGTCAAGCCTTCAGTGAAGATCCAAGTAACTATGAATCTTGTCCTTCAAGGGATGAAGACTGGTGGTCACCATGGACCCAAAGAGGAGGGGGGGAGAAGGAATAAAATAGATGGAAGAGAGGGCAATTTGAGGGTGATGAAAGTGGTCTGCATGATTTTGCAAAGGTGGACACAGGCTACATTAAATTTTATGAGATCTTTAAAAGTATATGGCCCAAAATGTAAACCAAAATGTGAACTTTCGACATCGTTAATAGCTAAGTTTCAATATTTTTGAATCAATTGTAACAAATTTACCATCCACATATAGAAGGTTATTGATGGGAGAAAGGGGAAAAGGGGGAGGAGGTTGGGTAGATAGGAATCCCCTGTATTCTGTACATGACTCTATTGTAACTTAAAACTTCTTTGAAGAAAAAAATGAGAGAGAAAAAAAAAAAAGGAAGACATTGGGGGAATAAATGGAAGAAAATGCCCCTGTAAATACAGGACAGTAAGTCATACAATGATGAAATGCAAAATGCAAAAAAAAAAAAGTAATTTTTCTTCACTTTTTCCCTTATTTTTTAATATTCCAGTTTTTAAAATATTATTGTTTTCACTTTTTATGAACTTTTTCTGTATTTTACTTCTTAAGTATACAACTATCATTATTATTTCATTTTTCTTATTAATTGTATGTGGCTATTTTATTGGCTTCATTCTTGAAGAAGTTTTAGATCACAAAATTGTTACTACTGTGACAGGCGGGGATCTTAGGAACAGTGTCAGTGAGGGTGGATACATGAGAGGAAGTTCACCTGGGTATACACATAAGGCATATGAATATGTTCAGATGTTCGTGGGGCATTCACAGTGGGTGGAGATTCACACAATAACCAAAATATATCAAATTCCCACACAGGGGAGCTCTGCCACATTCTCTAATGGAACAACAAGAATGCCGCAAGTAGAGGGGCAATGACTTGTGAAGGAGAATAGTCCATTGATGGATGCTTGATATTGACTCTGCTTATGAGTTTTTGCTTGTGACATAGGGTGCCTAAGAGTTACCTATGGGGAGCCTCCTTTTTGCTCAAATTTGGCCTTACTCTAAACCGAACTCAACATATAAAAGTAATAACTTTCCCCTAGTCTGGGATATGACTCCCAGGGATGAGCCTCCCCAGCATTGAGGGATTGCTACCAAGTATCAACAAGCAATGCATCTGGTGAAAACAAAAACAACACCTGACCAAAAGGGGCAAAAGCTAAAGACAAATGAATTTGAATGGCTAAGAGAATTCAAAGTAAGTCGGACCCACCAGGGAATCAAGAGTACCAACAACTGCAAGCAGAGGAATTGTATCCATCATCCCTGTGGAATCTAAGCTCTGTCTTGATCTATAGGTGGAGTGGACTGCACCATCCCAGGGTCCACAGAATGGAGGAATAAAATATGGATTAGAGTGGACTTACCAATACTCTACTATAAGACTATTGTGACTACTAATAGAAGAAATTGTAGCATTGAGGTGGAGAAAGTGGCCACAGTAGTTGCTGAGGGCAGGGAGAGAGAAGAAGAGGTGATGAAAGGGCATTTTGGAGACCTTGAGTTTTCCTAAATGATGTTGCAGGGTCAGATGCTGGACATTATATATCCTGCTATAACCCCTGAATGTACTGGGGAAGAGTGTGAACTGTAAGGTAAACTATTATCTCTGAAGTGCAGCAGTGCTCCAAAATGTGTTCACCATGTGCTATGAGTGTGCCACAATGATGGAGGAGGTTGTTGGTGTGGGAGGAGTGGGGTGGGGGGTGGGGATATAAAGGAACCTCCTATATTTTTTTAATGTAACATTTTTTTGTGATATATGTATCTTCAAAAAAATATAATTTACAAAAATGATGGGGTGGGGAGATTGGGAGTGGGGTATATGATAACATCATTTTTTTGTGATTTTTAATGTTTTTTAATGTAACGTTCTTCATGATCTATTAACTTTAATTTTTAAAAAAGTTTAAAAACAAAAACAAACCAAAGTGAGTCGGGAGGCAATCCCAGAGGTAGCACTTATGCACATTTCAACAGGATCTCATTGACAGCCAAAGTAGACACAATTCTAAATAGCAAAGCTCTTCAGGGATTTGGAGATATCCAGACACTATCATCAGGGCAGACAGCTTAGGAATTTGGCCTCTCACCAGTGGGCCCTAATCAGTATTTTGCTCCCCAAGGTGACAGAGTTAGTCTCAGCAGTGGTTTCCCTATGCATGACTCTTCTGTCCTTCTATTTGAACCTAAAATTAGTACAAGATTTGATAGGTATACATCCAAGAGACTTAAATCTTTGGGCTGTCCATGTGCCAGCAGAGCATTGAATCTCAACGGAGTTACAACACCTATTCTCTGGTTCAATGAACTCACCCAGGACAACAAACAGAGATGATGCACAAACACCATACCATGGAACTGAGAATGCTTACAACTGCAAGCAAGAGAGTCCCTTCTATAGGATGTATAGGGTCAAAGTCCCCTCAGTTGGTGGAGTGGGCATCACCATCCCAGAGTCCTCAGAATTGGGAAATTAATTATGGACTAAAATAAACTTACTAGTATTTTACTATAGACTACTTGTGATTATAGCAATGAAAGAAATACCGTTGTTGTGGAGGAAATGACACATGGATATTCTAGGGTTAGGGAGAGGGAAAAACAGGAGTAATAGAGAGGCATTTTTAGGACTTGGGAGTCATCTCAATAACATTATAATGACAGATACAGGCCATTATATATCCGGGCATAACCCACAGAGTCATAGGTGAAAAAGTGTAAACTACAATGTAAACTTTCATCCATGCTTAGTGGCAATGCTCCAAAATGTGTTTATCAATTACAGTGAATGTACCACACTGATGAAAGATGTAGTTAATGTGGGAAAATGTGGGAGGTTGGGGATCAGGGCTATGGGAATCCCCCAAATATTCTCTGTAACATTTATGTAAGTGATGTATCTTAAAAAAAAAAAGGAAAAAAATATTTCTGAGTATCCACCTATTACAAAAATGAAATTGTTTGCCGCATCCCAGTATCATTTTATGTCTTCTCCCTTTCAAAACATGTTTTCAAATTAATTAGGCAAAGTTTTAGTCATGGTTGTACACAAGTTCATCAGTTGTTTACTCTTTCAACTTAGAAATATTTTTTAATGAGAAAAAAGAGATTAGCACTAGAACCCAGGATGCACTCATCTTTGTTCATTAATATATGGCCAATATTTTAGTCTACATATTAGACAAATTAATATCAAGTTAATGTGTATGAAAATTTCAATATTGCATTTTTCTCCTAGTAAAGTAGAAACAAATTATTGACAATAAACAATATCCATGATTTCTATTCACCAGGTCAATATCAAAGATGGTATATTTAAGTCTCACGTTAATAACTTTACTTTTGATATCTCAGCTCAATTATCTCTTGCTCAATAAAGACTTCCTTGATTTCCATTACTCACTTAAGATCCTTCATTTGAATAATTTTGCACAATCATCACTTAGTAATTGTTAATTTGAAAGCTTGATTACTATCTAGATTTATGACAATACTGACACTCTAACTTAAATAATGTCAGGTTTTTGCCTGTCCAGACAATCATATCACAAGGCACAATGTTTTCTTGGAACATATAGCTTACTCAGAATACAGATATTTCTAAGTATAGCAGGCAACAATGCAAAATGGCAGTTTCCCACCAAACTGCAATGAATACATCAGACCAAAGGAAGATTTGATCCTGTCCAGTTTGGTTAGCAAGTGAGTGTTTATTGGGAGCCTGTGTGGGGAAGATCTTCCACAGTGGTATGTCCAAGCCTGGTCCTCCTGGCCTAGAACACTTGTTCTCACTGGTTAGAGGAGACATGGTGCTTCTGAGGCATGCTGACCACATTCTCACAAAGTGAGAGGGGTCTTTTATTCAACATGTCCACACACATATGGGGAAGGCACATGAGGGGAGCATTAATAAAATTTCCAGTGCTTAGGATAAATAATGAAGGAATGGACATTTCTAATGTTTCTCAGCAGGCAGAAGATGAACTTTCACAGTAACTATGTGCATTTACAATATTTGCCATTAGGGCCGAAGGTATAGCTTTATAGTATTTATATAAGGGATCTATTGATAAGAATGTGGTCAAGAAGGTCACATAATAGATTATTTTTAACATTTCCGGGAGAGATGATTAAGGATACAATATTTACTTATCAGTCATGAATTCCCACTTATTTCTCCAGGCTTGCTGTGTACTATTAAGTAATGGAAATAATGCTGTGACTAGGAGGAGAAAGAAATGGAAAGGTTGTGGGAAAATGCAAAGGCATACATATATATGGTGAGTTAAGAAATGAATAATAGGTAATAGTTGTAGTTAGCATTTCTATGTAGCTTATTATTTACTGTACAACATATAAAAGCTTTATGTATGCAGGTATACCTTCCACATTGCATCTTTACACATCATGGTTTTGGTATATCTTGGACCAGCATAAGAAATTAAATAGTAATTTTGGGGGAGTTTTGTGAAAGTCACAGATGACAAGCAAAGGCCGGCAAATGACAAAGAAAAAAAATAGTAACTCAGAAATCCATAAAATATATCTAAATTATTGTATAATCGTTCCTTTAACCAAACACTTAACCCAGGTTTTATAATAAGGTACTATAGACACCCCATAAGAGAAAAAGAAAAAAATCAGACTTTATCTCTGGTACAAAGGGAGGGCCAACACTTTTTACCTGGATTCTCCAGATTGCTGTAGTTCTATGCCCTTAACGCTGTGATGTGGAAGGGATAACTGTATTAACTCATAAGTCCTGATTTAAATTCCAAGGGTAGGGATCTACTCTTAACTATCATCACAGATTACATTAAATTATTTGCTCAAAATCACATGATTCATATGAGTGACACAGCATTGAAAACTACATTTCTTGACTACAGAGTCCTTGTGTTTAAGCACTTCAATTCTTAGAAAGATAGAACTAAATAATCTTTTCACCTTGCCCATAGGTTATCAGGCCTCTTGACTTTATGAAGTAAACTTTTCCAAAGTCAGTGGCAAATGTAAGAGAGAAAGGAATGTGTTTAAAAAGAATGGGAGAATTGGTTTCACTAGATATACTGAAAACCTTTATATTATTGTCTTGGACTCAGTAGGTTGTCAGTAATTTTTCAATCTCTTTTTATCAAAATTATATAACATCAATCATTTGCAATCAAAATATATTGTTCGTATTTTGCAATTCTCTATTACAGTCATTTTCCCCATTATTTTTAAGTAGTTCATCCTTCATACTATATAGAATTTTGGCATACCACTTTAAACAAAGGGATTTTGACTTAAAAATAATTCACACATCTTACATAAACTATGTTATACATTGATATAAATACATCAAAAAAGGGAAAATGTGAAAAGCCTAGTGTTTTAATATTCTCCAAACTTTGTGCTACATTGAGTTAATAACAGCATAAATGCTGACTAGAACATATTTTAAGAGGACAGGTTTTCAGAATTTAATGAAAACATAAGCAATTCCTGAACTTACCACATTGTGAAAAATAACAAAATCTGTTGACCATTGTAGTCAATGCAAACCAACAATATATTTTCTAAATCATTGAAACATACATAAATGAACGAAAAGCAAGCACAGTTCATAAAAAAAGGCCAGAAAATATAGAAGGCCTATAAATAGAGGATACAATGTATGTACAAGGTGAAAGTTTATTTTAAATAGCATATTATCAGGAAATAAATGCTTATCAAAGACATAGCTAATTGCAAATAAAACCAATAAGTTTAATAAAGATGGATGCTAGACAACATAGAGTTCATAACAAAAATAAACCATAATACAGTAAGTTCTATGCATATTTTTAGAAGTTAAACATTATATGTGAATTCAGCATGTAAAGGAAAATAATGCATAGTTCAATTATTTGAATAAATTAATAAACAGTGATTGAACTTGTAAGAATTCATTACAATTTTAATTCTAAAAGAGAGGTTTACCTTTAATATTTCAAAAATTAATTAAGAAAATGAAATATAATTCTATAAAGAAAATGATATAAATTAAGATAATACAAATCACTTGAAGGGAAAGTATATATAATAATTATTGCATAAATTTAAATAAATATAATCAATTATTGGAAAATACAGAAAATATACGTTCTTAAATATACTCTGAAGAGTATCAAAAATTCAAACTATAATTCCAGATTATGTAGAGGCATTTTAAAAAGGAAATAGTAGTTAATATTTTAACAGTTAAGTTCTACTTGTAATAATGGAAATATTTGGTAATGGCTGGTGGTGATGATCGCACCATTAATGAATGTATGTCTTTTTAAAGAAGAAATTTGCAAAACACAGAGAAAAGGAAATTGTTTTAAATTGTACTGAAATTTAAAAAAGAATCAGTAATTACTGAAGCCTTTTGATGCATTGCAAAATGGTAGTGTTTTCAAATGGTTAGCTATACAAAAAAGAGCTATAACTTCTTGACATAGTTAACCTGATGAATTAAAAAGAAATACAAAGCTAAATGTCTAAAAGCATTGCAAGAAGAGATTTTCATTTTGCTCCAGTACCAAGAAAACATTTTTATCCAAGATTAAAAGCAAAATAAATGACCAAAAGTAATTGCAATAAGTAGAAAACAAAAGCTCCACAAAAGGACAAACATTTTTATGCATATGCAATATGTACATACATATAAATAAGGTTAGCCTATAAGGACATAAACAAAACTCTCAAAAATTATTATGCCATGCCTATTTTTTAATAATTTAAAATATTTTCCAAATATTCTCCAATGTTTGTATGTACTTTTTTATATGATTTTATTCCTTCACAATATTTTTCTTTGTTCTTAGACCAAATATTGAACTTCTCATTTTCCTTTTTTAGCTCTTTCTTTATTTATGAATAAGATTAGTCAAAAATATTTATAAAACTCCAGTGAACATGTCCATATCAAAAGCCATTGTGTAGTCAAAATTTTGCAATAATGTAAGCATTCTGATAATGCTGTTCAAAATTTATTAGAACTGCATTTTTCCATTCCTAATATGACTTCATTTTCAAAATAACACTATGGAGTTAGAATTATTTGTCTTATTCAGTGGAGGAAACTAGACTTAACTTTCAGAGACTTACAAACATATATGCAGCTTAAAAATTTTGCACGTATAGAATCTAAACCATGGATTTTCTAGAACAAAAACATATTCTTTTACCATGCTGTATTCCATCTCTATAGAATAAACATAATGTTTTCTGAGAGAGCTCTTCATAATAAAATTCTCTGAATTTGCAATATGCATGCAGATTTCTATGATACAATTTTAAGAAATAGAAAATAATTTTTTTCCATATTATTTTCCTTCAAATCATGCATATGTAGATCATGGGAATAACATATATTTCAGGGCTATGGATTACCACATAGATTTCTAAAAACATATTCTTGGAAATGTTCCAGATCATGCATGACCTAAAGGAGGGTTGCTCAACATAAATGCAAACTAGTTAAGGGATACTACTCTCTTTAGAGGGAGGAAATAACTACCCAAAAAGAAAGAAAGAAAAGATGCACTTCAATGTTCAGTATCACTGTCATTTCATGAATTTGGAGCCCTCTCTCTTCTCTACAACTCTAATGAAAGCAGTTTTCACCTCCTTGTTCCTAAGACTATAAATGAATGGATTCAGCATGGGGATCACCATAGTATAAAACACAGAGGCCACTTGATCCTTTCCCAAGGAGTAAGAATTCTTTGGCTTTAAATAAGTAAAAATTGTAGTGCCATAAAAGATGGTGACACCGATGAGGTGGGAAGCACAAGTAGAGAAGGCTTTGCACTTTCCTGAGGTGGAACTAATTTTCAGGATAGTAGACAGAATGGTCCCGTAGGACACAGAGATTGTGGTAAGAGACACAATTACATTTAAACTAGCAAGAATGAATATTATGATTTCAGTGTTATGAGTGTCAGTGCAAGAAAGAGCTAAAATTGGTGTTAAGTCACAGAAAAAGTGATAGATTACATTGGAGTTGCAGAAATGCAAACTGTTCATGCAAAGAAGGTTGACTAATGATTCAGTGAACCCAATCACGTAGGACACAGTGATGAGGGCACAGCTGAGTCTCATGGACATAATAACTGGGTAGTGAAGAGGATTGCAGATAGCTACATAGCAGTCATAGGCCATTGAAGAAAGGAGGAAAAATTCAGTGGCACCCAAGAAGAAAAAAAATGACATCTGGGTGAAGCAGCCTCTGAATGAAATATATTTGTTGGAAGTCAGTAAATTCACTAAGGTTTTAGGTTTAATGACAGTTGAGTAACTTAAGTCAAGGAATGACAGATGACTCAGGAAAAAATACATGGGGGTGTGAAGCTGGAAATCCAGTTGAATTATCAGTATCATTCCTGCATTGCCCAGCAGAGTAATTAGATATATTAGGAGAAATATTATAAAGAGGACCTGCTGGATCTCTTCAGAGTCTGTCAATCCCATAAGGATGAAGTCAGGGGCATTTGTGTTATTCCTCCTTTCCATAGCATTCAACTGTTGTAAACTATTGAAAAATTAAAGGTAACACCTAGCAGGAATGACTGCCAAACCATTTTTTTAATATAGGAATGGTCTGCTCGTCTTTAAAATATCAGTTTAGTGATTCTAGAAATTCATAATAAAAAGTAGATTTCAAAATAGGAAAAAAAAATTTTAGTTTGACAACTATAAATTAGGTAAAAATCAAGAGTTGAATATTATATAATAAAACTCATATGTCATAATTAGAATTAAAATTATGGTAGTAAATCCTTTCATTAAGTAATTTATCCAGATGAATACATTATTCCATAGATATTACTATTCTACACCTTTTTTAATGAGGAAAAAAGCACAGAAAAATAAATGACTTACCCAGTGTCATGAACATTTCCTTTTCTATGAATACAGGCATTACTTAGGCAAGACCTATATGATATCTATATGTATATGCATATTTTTCTAACAATATTCCTATTTATTGAGATAAATTAAAATACTTTAACTCTGAGATTAATACTTACCATTGGACAAATTAATTAGAAAACTTCTTTCAGTATTATCTCTTCAGAAACTTCTCAACCTCAAGTTTTTTTCCCAAATAAAAGATGCAAATCATTTAAGGAAGCTGAAATTTCTGCAAAATAAAATTTGTTTCCTTTGAGATAACGTATGATTAATTTTTTGCATGCATTTTTATTTTTTGAGTTAAAATCAATAACCTAAAAATTTCACTCAGATCCTGGTCAAATAAAGTGTTCAGCTGGAAATTACATCTTAGCAGTATACCAGGGAGCTATTGTGAAAACAAGCTTGGCAGAAAATCCCTTGCCTTTCACTCTAATAATGCCATGGCACCTCTTATATTGAGGATAGCTGAGAATGGAGCATTTAGTTATCTCTGGGACCAAGTTCCAAAGAAAATTTCTTGGCATGATACCAAGGATAAAAATTCAAGGATTAATGCATCCATGTTAGGTCTGTAACAGAAAATTACCTTCCCCTTAGAATCCACATCATTTTGAGCTTCAGTTTTTGGTATTTTGGGTATTCTTTTTCTCAGCTCTAATTTATTAGTGAGCAAACAAGCAAGTATTGCTGGAGAAATATTTAATTAATCTTTGGCTCAAAGGCCACCACCATGGATGTAATAGCACATTTTTCAAGATGAAATACTTTTGCCTTTAAAATTCTGATGCTATCATTGGACTAAACATTGTTCATTATCTCTCAATTGTTATACATCAAAATTCAAAGAACATGGAGCATGTGTAGCTTGGTGGTAGAGCACCTTCTTCACATTTATGCAGTCCCTAGTTCAAGCCCCAGTAACTCCTAGAAAAAAAATTCAAAGAAGAATATGATAATCCTTCATAAATGTTGTTATTCTTTAGATGTAGTTTCTTTGAAATATTTTCCTTTGTGCATATATTTAAATTTTTATGTGCTTACATGATTTGTCAAACTAAATTTTTAGTATTATCCTGACTTTATTATCAAATATTTATAATACACCTTTCTAGGGGACTCTTGTGAGTTCTCTGGGTTCTTTTCACCAGTATAGAGAATTGAAATCCAATTTCCAGTGTCCCTCCAACTGACATTGTCTTCATGGTGGCCCTGGTGGCCTTTCCCTTCACTGAGCACTCCATTGTTCTTTTCTTACCTTAAGGTCTGTACGCAATGGTTCTGCTGAGACCCTCTCCTATAGTTGCTCTTATGACTCATGTTTTCTCCTGTTGTTTCTCATGGACAGATTCTTGATTATGAAAGATCTTAAAAGCCATATCCACCAGTTCTGACATAGGCTTGCCAAATCCTCCCTCCAATTTTTGGGGTTTTTGCCTTATATCTGGAGCACTCTGGTTAATGAAGGACATATTGATAGTATATCTCTGTCACTTATTCATTTGGATTGCTATTTGGCTTGGCTCTGGGAATAGCCTCATCCCCCAGGATATGAACTAGATTGTTTGGGTTATTGTTGCTCAATGACCACAGGCTCTTCTGAGGTCAACATTACATTCAATAAAGACTGCATGTCCACCCAGTTAGGATTATGGGTGGTAAATATGGAAATAAACAATCTTTCCACTTTCTTAGGCTCTCCCCAATAACTTGGGACTCAGTCTTTCCAATTGCACAAATCTTAAGTCAAGAATAGGGTATGCCATACAAGTATCCTCATGATTCTTTTTAATCATTAATGCCAGATGGCGCCTGTCTCAATGGAAATTGCCCAGCTGAGGAAGGTGTTCCTTGATAAAACTGTGCACAATTCTGGGTATGTGGGGGTATAATAGTTTTAAATTATTTATTAATTTCAAAAAAGGGAGTATGCTTGTAAATTTTTCTGTTTTTTGAGTGTGATATCCTTTGATTGCATTAGATTCAGCTAAGATATCTGTAATTAAATTATGATAAGATTAGGGCTTTGACTCTCCACCTCTTGGGGGGGCTATATAAAAGGACACTCACTCAGGACACACAGAAGAAGATACACACAAAAAAAGAAAGAGCTCCATAGATGCCAAGGGAGAGAACTTTGATCCTGTAGCCCTGAGAAGAAAGACAAGCCCTATGCCACTCTGTAACATAAACAGAGTGTATTAGTCAGCCAAGGGGGTGCTGATACAA
This sequence comes from Dasypus novemcinctus, assembly GCF_030445035.2. Lineage (NCBI taxonomy): Eukaryota > Metazoa > Chordata > Mammalia > Cingulata > Dasypodidae > Dasypus > Dasypus novemcinctus. The sequence continues at coordinate 33,253,027 of NC_080682.1, forward strand.
AGTACCAGAAATCTGTTGGCTTTTATAAATGGTATTTATTTGGGGTAAAAGCTTACAGGTACAAAGACCTAAAGAGTCTGATTCAAGGTTACTTCCTTATCAAACTCAGTTGCTACATGTTGAAGCAAGACAGCGGTGGACATCTATGACGGTTCAGCCTTTCTCTTCCCTCTTAAAGCTCCATGGGCCCATCTTCTTCCAATCTCAACTGTAGGCTGGCTTAGATCTTGTCTATTTTCCCAGGGCTCATTTCTTTCTTGGCTCAGCTGGTCTGGTCTTTTCACAAGGTTAGCTGTAAACAATTAGGCAAATGGCTCATGTATCTCCAGGGCCAAAGGATCAAAGTACTCTTCCTTGTCTGTGGAGCCGTTTCTTGTTTCTTTTTTCTCATGAATCTGCTTCTTCTGTCTTCTTGATTGGGTATCTCTTTATACAGTCCACCAAGGTGGCAGGGACTCAACCTAGCATGTCCTATTGTTGTGGGTAAATCAAGGCCCTAATCTTGATTTAATCAACATACAACCTTTGAATTTATTTTTTTTTTGAATTTTTTTATTATTATTTTTTAATTGATTTTGTAAAAATATTACATAAAAAAAAAATATGAGGACCCATTCAACCCCACCACCCCCACCCCACCACTACCCCCCCAGCAACACTCATTCCCATCATCATGACACATCCATTGCATTTGGTAAGTACATCTCTGGGCACCTCTACACCTCATGGTCAATGGTCCACATCATGGCCCATACTCTCCCCCATTCCATCCAGTGGGCCCTGTGAGGATTTACAATGTCCGGTGATTGCCCCTGAAACACCATCCAGGGCAGCTCCAAGTCCCAAAGATGCCTCCACATCTCGTCTCTTCCTGACATTTCCCATACCCATTAGCCACCATGTCCACTTTTCCCACTCCAATGCCACCTTTTCTCTGTGGACATTGGATTGGTTGTGTCCATTGCACCTCTATGTCAAGAGGAGGCTCAGATTCCACATGGATACTGGATGCAATCCTCCCGCTTTCAGTTGTAGGCACTCTAGGCTACATGGTGTGGTAGTTGTCCTTCTTCAACTCCATCTTAGCTGAGTGAGGTGGGTCCAATAAATCAGATTGTAGGTGCTGGAGTCTGTTGAGGCTCAGGGCCTGGCTATCACATTGTCAGTCCAGAGATTCAGATGCCCTAAATATATCTTAAACCCCAACACCAACTACAACTCCAGCACAGTAGCATGAAAGTCTTATGAAGAGAGATCCCATCTGAGTCCAGATTCATCACGCATCAACACCAGCTCCAAAGAAGGGCCATCTGACATGGCAGTTAACCCCATCTGCCATGACCATAGCACCCATGGGTCTCTTTAGCCCTCAAAGGAACCAATACCTTGTGGTTGTATCTACTTTATCTGTCTCTTAGACGCTGCTCAGTTGTGCATAAGGGCAATCCTTCTGACAGCCTCCAGACTCTTTTTTAGAGACTCGTAGCCATATAAACTCATTTCTCCTTTCCATTTCCCCCTTACATTAGGTCAAACAGCATTTTAAAGTCATGTTATTTTATGTAGACAGGGATATTCTGCTGATCCGCATTGAACCTTCCATTCAAGGTCATTTTCCAGTTGCATCATCAGTTGGTAGTTGAGAGTGATCCCTCTGTGCCAGGGAGGCTCATCCCCGGGTGTCATGTCCCACACTGGGTGGAAGGCATTGCATTTACATGCTGAGTTTGGCTTCGAGACTGGCCACATTTGAGTAACATGAAGGCTGTCAGGAGGAAATTCCCAGTCACAATGCTGCTCTAGGCCTTGTTCTTATTTCAGGCATATCAACTCACAAGCATAGTCATTAGCATCAGGGGCTCACTGTTGGACCCTCATTCCTTCCCGGTCCTTGCCACTGCACCTGGGAGACTGTCGCTGCTCCCCTAGGGACCACGACAGAGCACCACCGGCCAGGAACCCAGTACCCCCCCAGCTGTAGTTTTTAATTGTTGCCACTATGAGTATATCCAAACAGTTCCATGCACCCTGGACATATGTCCTGTATAGCCATATATCACCTGACAGGGACATATGTCCCTGTCAGCCATATATCACCTGTCAATATTATCCTATACCGGTGTTCCTCCATTGCCATTGTTGAACCACTCTGTGATCCAGAACTTCCTGAAAATTGAAGCCCAATATAATGTCAGAATCCCTTACTAGCAAAATGGCATATAGTGATGGGTTTAAAGGTTAGATATAGAATATGTGTTGACTTGGAAAAAATTCTACATCCTATCTTTTTCTTTTTTTTTTTTCCCCTAATTATTGAACTTCTACAACCTTTGAATTTAAATCAATCAAAGGGTATCATGCACAGAGGAAAAGATCAGTTTACAAACATATATATATTTCTTTTTTAAATTCATAAATAATATCAAAATGCAAAAGAGAGAAAGGGCTGAATCATTGCAGAGATCAGCAACCATCTTGATTCAACATGTGGCAACTGATTTGGTGATAAAGTACCTCTTATGGTGCTTTGAATTGGATTCTTTAGGACCTTGTAACTCTAAGCTTTTACCACCCAAAAAACACCCTTTATAAAAGCCAATAGATTTCCTGTACTTTGCATCAGAACCACTTTTGCTGACTAATACAAGGATCCAGACCATTTCAGGGTGATTTAAGGGCAATTAGCCTTCAACTCCTACCTCACCAACTTGAGTCCATGTCATAAGGAGGAGGGAGAGCAAGGGAAATAGGAAGAGACCAAACGATTAATTGGAGATACTGGAGTCAGGGAGGGATCTCCTTCTTTCAACTTGAACCTGGCTCTAGATTAGCTAATATAACTCCATGCTCAAACATTCATACTGTAGTTAGGCTTATTGGCTAATGCCATCAAGCACTGTGCATAAGGTATTTCATTCCATTTACCAAGCTTCCTGCAACACAAGTCTAGCTGCAAAACATATATTCCAGAGATCCTTTTGAAGGCCATTCCTGGCATCTTTCAATTGATATTCTGGCCAATGTAGTTTTACACAAAAATATTGTTCTCTTTTTAGTCATTGGTTTATTACCAAACTATTTTCAGTGTTTCAGAATGCAAACCAAAGGACATTTTGCTTTCCTTTCAGAGTTCTGTTCATTACCTATGTTAGTAAACTTACCTCCTTTATTCTCTGAGTGTTTGCAACTTACTATTATAAGCAATTTTAACTTAGTACCCCAAGCTAAGTGGATTCTTTTCTACCAGAGTTTGTTCCCTTTTCACTGAATGACAGTCCCTCAAAAGTTCAGAAACCAAGTACCCATGGGCAACTGAGTAGCTTTCATCTTCAGCAGAAGACTTAAACCCAAAACCCACAAATTCAAAACAGTTAAACTTTGAGGTTACTCACCAGAGTTGAGGAGGAAGTTCTGCCGTTTCTCTTGTTTATCTGCAGCTGACTGGACCAATGGCACTTAGGAGTCAAAGGACTAGGTCCTGGGTCTCTGAGGCAAGAAACTCTGGCACCACTCACCTCAGGACTTTGATAAGTCCACCACGCAGTGCTCTCCTCAGGGACCATGGGGTCCTGCCATGGTTGCCAAATTGTAGAGGACCCTTGCAAGTTCCCTGGGTTCCTTTGCCCAGTGCAGAGAATTGAAATCCACACTGAGATTGATTGACCAGAGAAAGAGTTTTATTGGCCAGCAAAGTCTAGAAAATAATTCCAGACTTGATTCTCTAAACAATGGGAGTAGCAACATTATTGCAGCTTGCATCAAGGAGGGAGGTTGTAACTAGGGGAAAGAGATTAAGAGGTGAGGCAATTTGCAAGTGGATTTTTAACAGTGCATGCTCCAGGTTTCTATATACTATAAAGTACATGGTCATATATTGCATGTTCAAAAAATGGCATCCAAATGTCACACAGAGGTGGATATTTTACTATTATAATGAGCTAAAATTTGTCTAAGATCAATCTACTAATAAACTGAGACTGTGCCAAGAATTGAAACATCCTGTTCTGTGGTTAACTAGGTTCTTCAGCCTTCTACTGACTGCAGGTACAAGCCATAATCTACTTTGATTTTTTCCTAAGTGGGACAATGTGAAGTGGGGGAACAGAAACAAATGAGAATAGAGTCTTTTACTACTTTCTGTGAAAGAATTCCCTGAAAAAGTCTTTTAAAAAGTTTTTTAAACAGGGCCTCTTGCACCTCGACCTCTGTTATAACAGACTTTTGTAAGACCTGCAATTTCCTGTATATTGCATCAATTGGAACAGCATAACTAACTTCTTTCTAGATGTATGCACCAGTTGATGAATGGGTGTTTTCTAGTATCACAAGAGAAATGTGGTGGAGTTTGTCAAGTAAGGTTTAGGAGTATCAACTAAGTCATCAACACAGACTTTATACCATTGCATTCAGTCACAACAATGTTTATGCAACTTATTTATTATTATAGTATATTTACTTTTATTATATTAAAAGATATATGAGAGAAGTAAAAATAATTGCTAAGATGAGTAAACGTTTTAAATTAATGGCTAGAATCTTATTTCTTCTATACACAGGTAATGAAATCCATTCTTGTGAATCTTTCATTAGTTAAAAAGGAAATTAAATTTCATGTAGATTTAGAATCAACTGTTATAAGAAAAATTGTTTATATTGCAGAATTTAAAAAAAGAATATGATGGTATGGGTCCCAGAATTGCAAAATAATATATTATATATTTGATGAACTTTTGAAAGTACAATTCTTTCATCAAACAAATATTCAGTGCTACTGAGTAAAGCTTATTCGGAGATTAAAGTTCCAGCATTAATTTATCTCACAATAGGTGTTTTTGAATTTTAAGATACTTTATGTCAATCCACTACAAGATAGTCTACTTACTCCTTGAAAAATCACTATGAGGGAGTTTTTCTCCCATCATTCACAATCAATCTTTTATGGAAATTAAGATTACTTTCAAATAGTATAATAGTCAATGAAAGAATAATTTACATTTTTTTAATGATAACTCTTTGTTGCGGGATATTTATGTGTGGAATTCCAATATATAATCTCTACTAGTAAAATAATTATTGTAGGAGATCAGGAGTAGAAAAAGAAAAGAAATATGACTTCTTTGTCCTACATTTTGACAAAATTATAATAGAACTTTACCCCTGGCAATTTTTTATTTTCATTATTTTAAATTCTATTTTCTTTTAATGTTCCAACTTGTTTTAATGTGATTTAAAGCCCTGTTAAGGAATTTTATCATTCACAGTTGTATGCATATGCTTTTATTTATTAGTATATATTTTTACACCTTATTAGTATTTATCTATTTCACATTGTATAGTTGGGTCGTACTTTTTAATACAGACAATTACAGGGCTTTTAATTGGATAACTTATTCCCTTACATTTAAAATCATAATTAATGTTTCATTTTCATTTCATGTCATGTATTTTTAAATTTCTTATTTTTCTCTCTTGGTTTGTTACTGGTTAATTGTTAATATTAATATTAAATTTTATTACCTCTGTTGGATTTTTTAAACCATGTTTCATTGTATTATTGTGATGGTCTTTTCTCTAGAGAATAATATTTTCATTCTTAAATTATTTTAGCGCCCTTAGTTTTATTAGGATAGCTTCTAGATAACATAAGACACTTTAGTGTCTATTCTCCTACACAAACTTTGAATAATTACCAAAAAAAGGCCAAACTATGTTCCCCAAAACTCTAGAAAAGAGTTAAATGACTTCAGTGACAGAGTGAGTCCTAAATCAAGAAAAAACAAATTAAAACTGGTAGAACAATCTGGCCTCTACCCCAAACTCTCTTTGTCACAATGTGCCATAAATCTGACCTCTTATTATGGGTTCCAGACTGTTTTGGAGGGAGCAAAGTCACCACTATGGGCATACCCCAAGACATTTATATTGGTTCTGATTTATCCACTGGCAATCTGATAGCCTGATTCAGGAGTCCCTTCTCCCTCTTTGCGTTCCCAGAATTTGTCAGGCAAATAGAAACAGTTTGAAGACAGAGCAGTGTAAGAAACAATCAACTCAAGTGGCCTGAGGCAAAAGATACCTGACTTTATGATTTACAATAGAGCAACTGGGCAGGGATGGTCTATTTCACTGGAATAAGGGAGGCATTCCAAGTCTAGTAAACAGGCAACTTTCTAAGGCCCACAAACAAGCCCAGGCTCAGAAAAAAAGGAGGACCCACACTTCTGCCTCAGGTTGATCTTGATAGGAAAACTAATCTCTGAAGGAAATCACTAGCCCTCCCAGAACAAATTTCCAAAAGACAGTAAAAGGTGTTTTTTACATTGATTTTTTTTTTTTTTTTGTAGTTCCCAACAATCACTGATATATTTGGCAAACAACTAGCTGTACAAAAACTTAGAAACAAACTGCTCAGGGAATAAGACTTATAATTAAACCATTAAAATATTAAAATGAACTTCTGGGAAGATGGATGATTTCAGAGGCAGAAAGTTCATGTCTTTCCCAGAATAAATAGCTAGAGGACAGGTATATATTGTCTGGAGGGCTTCTCTGGGGCTCAGGGTACAAGAGGAAGGTGAGATACCACACAGAAGAGAGAAAGGCAAAGGAAAGAAGTATCAGCGGGCTGAAAAATCCCATGAGTTTAGCTGAAAATGCATCACTGATTGTCAATCCCCCTACCTTCAGGGCAAACAGCCCTCTGCAAAATGCAGTGACTATAAACTGCAGGGGCTGCAGACTGAGGCATTGCAGGTGTCTGTTTCCTCAAAAAGGGAAAGAGGGATGTATACAGTCTACAACAAATTCAGATTTTGGCCAGTGAACTTAGTCTGCTGCACTAGAGGGGTCACACACTTCCAGGCCAAGTGGGGCTTGGCCATTGTTTGTACTAAGAGCTGGCAGAGAGTGAAAGATAATTTGCCTTCTCAAACACCCTCCCTACTGCCCTTGACTGGTTCTTAAGGAGGCAGAAGGAGTGAACCTGTGACCAGTGAAGGGAGGATAATAACTTCTGTTTGTGAAGCTCGGCCAACCCAAGTACATTGCTTCTCCACCACCCACCACAGTGTTATATGGAATGCTTTCCTCCCATCACCTGGAGTCTGAGCTGAGGCATATGCCAAAAACTGCCATCTGCTGGCCAGACCAGAAAAGTGCACAAAAAGGGAAAAATAAATAAAAGAGGCAGGAAGTTCCCTTACTGTCCCCCTTTCTGAGGCCCTTGAAAACTGGCCTGAACCTCATTATCGAGTATGATAAGTTAAATAGGGGCAAAACAAATAGCTATTTAGCAGTAAATTCCCAGGCAAGAGAGAGAAACTGAATATCAGATTAAACTTAGCATCAAAATCAGTTGTCTAGATGTCAGCAAAAAATTAAAAGCCAAACTAAGAAAGAAAATATGACTCAGGCAAAGGAACAAATCAAAGCTCCAGATGAGACAAAGGGCTTGAAATAGCCAATCAATGAGGTTCCTACAGATATCCCAAATCAAAGCACATATTAATAGTTGAAGGACAAATGGCTAAAGAAATTTTCAAAAGTTAAGATAACACTGGGTGAGCACAAAGAAAAATTTGAAATATTGAACAGAAATATAGCAGAGCTTATGGGAATGAAAGCCACAATAAGTGAGATTAAAAACACAATAGAAGCACACAACTGTAAATTTGAAATAATGGAAGAAAGAATCAGCAATAAAGAAGATATAGTAGCTGAAATTGAAGAGAGGAAAGAATGCAAACAAAAATCATTGAGAGTTCATAGAGTTGATTGATAATACAAAGCACACCAGCATACATATTATGAGAGTTCCAGAAGACAAGATGTGAAATATTACAGAAAGTGTATTTGAAAAAATAATGACTGAAAAGTCCCCAACTCTCATGAAAGACATGAATATACATGCTCAAGAAGCACACAATACCCCAATTAGAATAAATCCATGTAGACCTACCACAAGACACAAAATATTTAGTATACTAGATGTCAAATACAAAGAGAAAATTCTGAAAGCAGCCATGGATAAGAAAACATGAGCCACCCATATGCTGTCTGCATGAAAGTCAACTTAGACCCAGGGATGCAAAGAGATTGAAAGCGAAAGTAACCAGAAGAAAGCAGGGGTAATAATACTGGTGTCAGAAGAAACAGACTTTAAATCCAAAAAGTGATGAGCTGCAGAAAGCCGTTGCATATTAATAAAAGGACAATACACCAGGAAAGAGCAACAGTTATAAATATGAACCTAACTAGGTTGCCTCAAAATACATGAGGCAAAATCTGGCAAAACTGAAAGGAAAATAGACATCTTGACAATAATATTCGAAGGCTTCAACATGCCACTCTCATCAGTAGATATATCAATGATATGGAAGAAAAACAAGGAAACAGAGAATTTGAACAATATGATAAATAAGCTGGACCTGAGAGATCTATATAGAAGATTTTACCCCAAATCATCAGGTTATACATTCTTCTCAAGTGCTCATGGACCTTTCTCCAAGATAGACTACATGTTGGGCCACAATACATCTCTCAATAAATTTTAAAAGTTTGAAATTATACAAAGCACCTTTTCTGATCATAATGGAATGAAGCCGGAAATCATTAATTGGCAGGTAGGGGGGTAAATTTTCAAATATATGGAGGCTAAACAACACACTCCTAAATGATCATTAGATCAAAGAAGAAATTACAAAAGAAATTAGAAGCTATTGTGAGATGAATGAAAATGAGAGTACAGCTGATAAAAACTTATGAGATACAGTGAAATCAGTGCTGAGAGGGAAATTTATAACCCTAAATATCTGTATTAAAAAAAAAAGAAGAGCTAAAATCAAAGATCTAACCAAACTACTGGAGAAATTAAGAAAAGAACAACAAATCATTCCCAAAACTATCAGAAAGAAAGAAATATCAAATATTACAGCAGAAATAAATGAAATTGAGAATACAAACAACAAGAAAATCAAAACCAAAAGATGGTTCTTTGAGAAAATTAATAAAATCAACAAGCCCTTAGCAAGATTAGCAAAGAAAAGCAGAGACAAGTTGCAGACAACTAAAATAAGGAATGTAATGGGGAAGTTATGACTGACCCCACAAAAATATGAAAGATTATAAGTGGATATTATGAGAAACTATTCCAACAAATTAGACAGCCTAGATGAAATGGACAAATTCATAGAAATGCACAAACAACATACATTGCCTCTACAAGAAATACAGGAAATCAACAAAGCAATCACAAGTAGAGAGAAACGCTCCTCAAAAATCTTCCAACAAAGAAAACTCCAGGGTCAGATGGCATCCCAAGTGAATTCTACCAAACATTTTAAGAAGAATTAATACCAATTCTGTATAAACTCTTCAAAAAATTTTGAAAAGGAATTTAAATTACCCAACACATTTTGTGAAGCCAACATTAATACCAAAGCCAGATAAAGAAGCTATAAGAAAATTATAAGAAAAGACCAATCTTTCTAATGAATATAAATGCAAAAATTCTCAATAAAATACTTTCAAATTATATTCAGCACCATATTAAATGAAATAAACATGATGATCAAATTGGTTTTATTCCTCATATGCAAAGGTGATTCAATATAAGAAAATCAAGTAATATACACCCCATTAATAAATTGAAGGGAAAAACACACAATCATCTTGATTGATGCAAAAAAGACATTTGGCAAAATCTAGCATCTTTTCTTCATAAAAACACTTCAAAAGATAGGTGTAGATGAAAAGTTTCTCAACATGAAAAATGTCATATATGAAAATCAAACAGCCAAATTGTACTCATTGGGAGAGGTTGAAAAATTTCCTTCTAAGATCAGAAACAAGATAAGGATGACCCCTGTCACCACTGTTATTCAATATTGTATTATAAGTTCTAGAGCAATTAGGCAAGAAAAAGAAATAAAAGGCATCCAAATTGAAAAAGAGGAATTAAAACTCTCACTATTCAGGAACACCATGATTCTATATTTAGAAAATCCCAAAATATCTCCAACAAAGCTATTAGAGCTAATAAGTGAATTCAGCAAAGTGGAAGGATACAAGATTCATATGTACCAATCAGTGGTATTTCATATGTAACAATCAGTAGTATTTCTATACACTAGTAATAAGGAAGCTGAGCAGGAAATCAAGAACAATATTCCATTTACAATAGCAACAAGACTCAAATATCTATGAATGAATTTAACCAGGAATGTAAAGGATCTGATTCCAGAAATCTACAAAACACTGCTAAAAGAAATAAAAAAAACTGTCTAGAACGTCTCTAGGCAGGCAACACCGAGAAAGGCCCGGACAATCCGATGTCCCCAAGTGAACTCGGCCACCAGTAGCTGCAATTGGAACGAGAGTTCTGGACAGTTAGGTCGCCTGGCAAAGAGCTTTTTCCAGCTAACATGGAATGCGGGCTTTCTCGCTGCCAACAGACAGCTCCGAGGTCAGTGGCTGTATCGCGTCCGCTGGAGAGGCCCCAGGGCCCTTTCGGCGGGAGCTGCAGCCTCTGGAGCAGGTGCTTGTGCAGGGGCAGCCTTGACCGGCTTGCTGCACAACTCTCCTGGCTGTGGGGTGATGGTGCTGGGAGCGTCCTCACCGCCATCCTCTCTCGTCCTATTCCCAAGTCCACGTCTTCCCACTGGTCAAAGTCGGTGCAAACCTAGTCAGACCCCTTTCTTTTGCGCTCCTCTGAGAGAAGCGCAGCACCGCTTCGCGCTTTAAGGACAATGTTTGGGTTCTCATCTAGTTGACTTACTGGAAGCTGGCGTGTAACTGTCACATCTCGTGTGGTCAGAGCTCTTCTTTCTTTGTCACTGAAATGTCGGTATAAATTGGCACTAGCCTTTGGTGATCCCAGCTTGCGCTCAGCAGTCCCTGGGACCTCCCTCCTCCTCCCCCGCAAGGCAGTTGCCTCTTCTGGTTGGAATTCTGCAGTGGGAAGCTGGGGATGTGGCCGGCTGTGCCAGGCCTGAGCAGTCACCACGCCTCCTGCGTGTTGTTCTGCAGCCGGCAGTGCCGTGTTCTCTGCAAAGGCGCGTTGTTCGGAACCTTTGGGCTCCTCCTAACCCGCCTCTGAGGGCTCTCAGTCACTGAATGCAAATTGTTTCCTTTGGTGAGATTATCAATTCTTTTCAAGAATAATAATAATGACCAAAAAAAAAAAAGGAAAACAAAGAAGACCTAAGTAAATGGAAGGGTTTTCCGTGTTCGCATATTGGAAGACTAAACATGACGAAGATTTCAATCTACCCAAATTGGTTTTTCGATTTAATAAAATGCCAGTCAAAATTCCAACATCCTACTCTATAGAAATAGAAAAGTTAATACCAAATTTGTTTGGAAGGGAAAGGGGTGCCAAATAGCTGAAAAAAAAATCCAAAAAAAAGGAGCAAAGACAGAGGATTCAAACACCCTGAGCTTGAATTTTATTATAAAGCTACAGTGTTCAAAACAGCATGGTATTGGCATAAAGACTGACACATTACTGATCAATGGATTTGAATTGAGAGTTCAAAAATAGACCCTCGTCTCTATGGTTAACTGATTTTGATAAGCCTACCAAGTCCACATTTTTGCAACAGTCTCTTCTACAAATGATACTGGGAGAACTGAATACCCATATCCAAAAGAATGAAAGAGAACCTCCATCTCACTCTCTATGCAAAAAACTCAAAATGAATCAAAGACCTAAACATAAAAGCCAGGACCATAAAATTCTTAGAAGATAATGTTGGGAGATATCTATAAGACCTTGCATTAGGCAAGTGTCTCTTAAAACTTACATACTAAGCACAAGCAACCAAATTAAAAATAGGTATATGGACAATTAATATTTCTTCTGGCATCATAATGGCATCTAATAGGGCTATGACTTCTAGATGTTTAATTTCTTTTTTCCTTGAGGTTAATTATCCTCTCTCTTTCCAAATGACTTCATGTGCATGGGCTACTGAAAAGTCATATTTTTATTAGTATAAATTTTAACACTTTTTTTCCCAGATGATTATCTGATAGCAGAAGGAAATAACTTAAGCAAACAAGTTGCTAAATAACCAGCAAAAACCCAATAGCCAAATGATAATTTCTTGGCCTTGATACCCAGTATTGCCTTGAACTCATTTAGGCCCACTATTTGAGAATGGATTTGACATTGTTAAAGAATGAGGGTTTTGCATAAGCCATGAAAACCTTGTTAAGGAGCCTTATAGAGCTCAAAGAGGAGGGTGGGTTTGTAATTAAAGAATCATACATTTAATTGAGGAAATGACCATTTAATGGAAGGAATATAGCACATTTATATAGAAAAATTCACTGCAAAAGGGACACCATAGACCAGTGACTATGAAAGTAAATGTTAGCATAAATATACAGAAAATAATAAAATGGTGGTCAAGAACTGCTTAATCTGTGCTATAAATAATCCCAAAAGAATACCCCATGCTTCTGTTAAAGTAGCTCAAACACAGGACAGAGTAAGGAGAAGATGGGCAAGTAGAATTTACTGTCATGCCAAAGGCCAGAGGAAATTAAAAAGCCCAAATAGTGTTGTAAACACCAATGAATTATTAGAGGCCTTTCTCTGAAGGACAAGAAGATCTCAGATGTAACCAAGTTCCTGCTAAAAGAAATTTCTCCCAAGTTCAAATTGCCGTATCTGCCAGAGATAATGGAAGTGCTGTTTTTTATCTAAATAAATCAATGTTATTGATACTTTTTAATAAAGCATAAAACTTATGCAAAGTATACAATCAATGATATTTGACATAATTACATATTTGTGTGTTCATCATTTCAATTATTATTAAAGCATTTTCATTATTTCAAAAATAAAGTAATAAAAAACAGATAAAAAGTAAATTGAATATTTTTTCAAGTTTTCTTTGTCATTTGTATTTCTTCTTTGGACAGTTAATCTTTTCAAGTCTTTTGCCCATCATCTTTTTTTTTTTTATTTTTTTTTTATTTTTTTTATTGACTTTGTAATAATATTACATTAAAAATATATATGTGAGGTCCCATTCAACCCCACCCCCCCACCCCACCTCTCCCCCCCCCCCCCCAGCAACACTCGTTCCCATCATCATGACACATCCATTGGATTTGGTAAGTACATCTTTGGGCACCTCTGCACCTCATAGTCAATGGTCCACATCATGGCCCATACTCTCCTCCATTCCATCCAGTGGGCCCTGTGAGGATTTACAATGTCCGGTGATTGCCTCTGAAGCACCATCCAGGGCAGCTCCATGTCCCAAAGCCTCCACCTCTCATCTCTTCCTGCCTTTCCCCATACCCATCAGCCACCATGTCCACTTTTCCCAATCCAATGCCACCTCTTCTATGTGGACATTGGATTGGTTGTGTCCATTGCACCTCTATGTCAAGAGAAGGCTCAGATTCCACATGGATGCTGGATGCAATCCTCCCACTTTCAGTTGTAATCACTCTAGGCTCCATGGTGTGGTGGTTGTCCTTCTTCAACTCCATCTTAGCTGAGTGTGGTAAGTCCAATAAATCATATTGTAGGTGCTGGAGTCTGTTGAGGCTCAGGACCTGGCTATCACATTGTCAGTCCAGAGATTCAAATCCCCTAAATATATCTTAAACCCCAACGTTAACTGCACCTCCAGCACATTAGCATGAAAGTCTTATGAAGGAAGATCCCATCTGAGTCCAGATTCATCACACATAAACACCAGTTCCAAAAAGGGGCCATCTGACCTGGTAGTTAACCCCATCGGCCATGACCATAACTCCCATGGGTCTCTTTAGCCCTCGAAGGAACCGATATCTGGGGGTTGTATCTGCTTTATCTGTCTCTCTGACTCTGCTCAGTTGTGCATGAGGGCAATCCTTCTGCCAGCCTCCAGACTCTTTTTTAGAAACTCGTAGCCATATAAACTCATTTCTCTTTTCCATTTCCCCCTTACTTTAGTTCAAACAGCATTTTAAAGTCATGTTATTTTATGTAGACAGGGATATTCTGCTGATCCACATTGAACCTTCCGTATAAGGTCATTTTCCAGTTGCATCATCAGTTGGTAGTTGATAGTGGTCCCTCGGTGCCAGGGAGGCTCATCCCCGGGTGTCATGTCCCATGCTGGGGGGAAGGCATTGCATTTACATGCTGAGTTTGGCTTCAAGACTGGCCACATTTGAGTAACATGAAGGCTGACAGGAGGAAATTCCCAGGCACAATGTTGCTCTAGGCCTTGTTCTTATTTTAGGCTTATCAGCTCACAAGCATAGTCATTAGCATCAGGGGCTCACCGTTGAACCCTCACTCCCTCCCGGTCCCCGCCGCTGTACCTGGGAGACTGTCGCTGCTCCCCTAGGGACCATGACAGAGCACCACTGGCCAGGAACCCAGTACCCCCCCTGCTGTGGTTTTTAATTGTTGCCACTATGAGTATATCCAAACATTACCATGCACCCTGGACATATGTTCTGTACAGCTCCCTGTCAGCCATATATCACCTGTCATTGATATCCCATACCAGTATCCCTCCATTGCCATTGTTGAAACACTCTGTGATCCAGAACTCCCCGAAATTTGAAGCCCAATATAATGTCATGGTCCCTTACTAGGGAATGGCATATAGCGAGGGATTTAAAGGTTAGATAAAGAACTTGGATAAAGTTAGATAAAGAACTTAGATAAAGAATGTTGACTTGAAAAAATTCTACATCCTATCTTTTTTTTTTTTTTTCCCCCCTAATTATTCAGCTTCTCTTCACAGGAGTCCTAGACCACAGCAATGCATATATATAATATACAGCACTCCCATACATCCCCCACAAAAACCTTTTTCCTTCCAGAGCAATACACTTACACCCTATTCACATCATATTTACTTAACGTGATGTACAGAGTCTGAGACATTAGGTTTCTAACAAGGTGACATCTGTGCTTACATTATGGTGCATACTTTAGGATACACAGTTCTTTACATTCTTACTTATCCTATGTTTTACATTATGGTTTACATTATCAGTCTGTCATCTCCTATATGTTATGGTGTAATATTACATGTTTTATATCCATCCTTGTGTACTCTCAAGAAACTCCTCTCTTACCCCCCATTTACCTTGGTTCCACACATTTAACGTCCATTTTCCCTTCCACCTTGGTGCCCACAGTGACAGCCAACCTCCGTTTCCTGAGGAGCCACTTCCAGAGATAGATGGAATAGTGTTCAGGGCCTAACTTGCTCAGCTGCCCCAATGCCCTGGGAGCCACCCTTTCTCTCGAGGGATACAGTTCCCTCTATTTGGTGGCATCAGTCCTCCCCAGGATGTGGGTCCACCCCCACTCTCACTACTTGGGTTTCTACCCCATGGTGACACCCACTCTGGCAGAATGAGCATTTAGACATTCCCCAGGAGCCCGTCCTGCATCAGACCCTCCCCTCCGAGCATTCTAAACAGGTAACCCTCTTTATTATATTTTGATATGATTTTCTCGGCATTTTACTCTCCACCAACACCTAACCCTCTCCTGTGTTCGTATGCTACCCCTCCCTCCCCCCACTTTTGGGCAATGTCACCCATCCGTCCCTCCCCAGCCACCCTCAAACCCGCAAAGCCCCAACCAAAGGCAACCCCTTGCCCCCCTTTTATCTCTTCTTTGTGTTCATACTTACCACCATCTCGTCTTAAATTCCACCCCTGCAGACATCGGCTCATATCCTTCCTCCACCCTCCGATTTCCTGTAAGCCTATCGTTCAGACTCTTGCTATCTAAGGCAGCTTGTTTATTTCATATCATTGAGGTCATGTAGTATTTGTCCTTCAATGTCTGGGTTGCTTCACTCAACATAAGATTCTCAAGATTCATCCATGTTATCACATGTGTTTGTAGTGTGTTTGTTCTTACAGCCGAGTAGTATTCCATTGTGTGTATATACCACATTTTATTGATCCACTCATCTGTTGATGGGCATTTGGGTTGATTCCAACTTTTTTGCCCATCATCTTAATCAGATGGTTTGTCTTTTATTGCTGAGTTATATGATCTCTTTGTATACCATGGATATTAAATTCTTATCAGATATGTGATTTCCAAATATTGTCTCACATTGAGTAAGCTGCCTTTTCACCTTGTTAACAAAGTCCTTTGAGGTACAAAAGTGTTGAATTTTGAAGAGGTCCCATTTATCTATTTTTCTTCTGTTGCTTGTGCTTTGGGTATAAAGTTTGAGAAACTACCATCTACCACAAAATTTAGGAAGAGATGTTTTCCTACATTTTCTTCTAGGAGTTTTATGGTTGTTGTTTTTGTATTTAGGCCCTTGATCCACTTTGAGTTAATTTTTATATGAGGTGTAAGATAGGAGTCTTCTTTCCTTCTTTGGATATGACTATCTAGTTCCCTAAGCAGCATTTTTAAAATAGATTTTTCCGTCCCAGCTGTGATCTTAATAGCCTGTCAAACATCACTTGACTGTAGTTGTGAGGATCTATTTCTCAGTTTTCCATTCGGTTCCATTGGCCAATCTGTCTGATTTTATGCCAGTACCATGCTGTTTTTACCACTGTACTAAGTAATATGTTTTAAAGTCAGGAAATGAGAGCCTTCCAACTTCATTCTTCATTTTTAAGACATTTTTGGCTATTCATGACCCCTTACCCTTCCAAATAGATTTGAGTATTCTGCAAAAAGGGCTGCTGGGATTTTATTGTGATTGAATTGAATCAGTAAATCAGTTTTGGTAAAATTGACACCTTGATGATATTTAGTCTTCCAATCCATGATTATGGAATGTCCTTTCTTTTATTTAAGTTTTCTTCAGCTTATTTTATCAATGTTTTATAATTTTATGAATATAGGTCCTTTATGTCCTTGGTTAAGTTTATTCCTAAATATTAATTTGTTTTAGTCTCTATTATAAGTGGAACTTTTTTTTTCCTGTTTTCCATGGAGGAGTTTTTATTGTGAAGGTGACCAGAGAGTAGTCTAAACTCTAGCAATACATTGGAAACTACATGCTTCATGGAGGCCACAATCCACAGGGAAAAAAGAAGCAATGAAACATATCTTAAAGACAAATTTAGTAAAAATCTGCCAAGAAATAAAGCTTAACATGGGACAGAGCATTGCCAATTGCACTAGCCCTCCAAAGTTTCAATTCAACCTCTATGAAATGTTACATGAGAGGACTTTCCTTAAGACTGAGTTTTATTGTAATCTGAAAATAGCCTATTGCAAAAGTAGTAAATACTGTAAAGGGTATATGTTCTTCAAGTGCTTCATTTTCTACTATTCACCAATGTGCTTCAAGCCAATTTATGTTTCCTACAGATGTACACTTTTATTGCATAAATCCAGAATGCTAGTGTGCTTAAAGCCTGGAAATAACATTAGCCAGAAGACCAATCACAGTCTCCTGGAATGGGAATTAAGATGTTTTACTGGTTACTTGCTCTTCTGTTAAGAGAGTGTAAAAACTATGGATTCTGGATTCACCATTTCTAAATAAAACTAATGCCTGCCTAATGATCAATATATGAGAACCATACAGAAGACAGTTTCCATGAACAATGACAATAGGCAAGACCAAATCATCCTGACATGGAATGGTCCCTGAATACCAATGAAAACTTTACGTCTCCAGTAATTCATGTGAGCCAGTTACTGATCTAAAGCTACTCATTAAAAAGGCCCCACCAAATAAGTACAGATAGATCCCTGATACCTTAACCTACTTGTATGAACCAGTCTTGTTATAATTTTTATGTATTAATGAAACATTGTAAAATTGCCTGATGGATTTAACCACTTTGTAACCTTTAGAACTATTAAAATTTCTGTTCTTTAAAGCCCCTTCACCATGAACTCCATAAAAATTTTCCAAATCTATCCAAGTATCACAGTATTGGATTCTGGGCACATTAGGCAGAGCCAATTGCTTGGTAACAC
Source organism: Dasypus novemcinctus (assembly GCF_030445035.2). NCBI lineage: Eukaryota > Metazoa > Chordata > Mammalia > Cingulata > Dasypodidae > Dasypus > Dasypus novemcinctus. Next base: position 33,270,965 of record NC_080682.1, read on the forward strand.
TTCTTATATCTGTAAGTTGATGATTTTCTCCAAATTTTATGAAACTTTAGCCAATTTTTTTCAATATTTTGTTCTCTTTTATGTAAATAATTTTGCTACTGTTTTTGCTTTTCTTTTAGCTCCTCAGTTTGGAAAACTGGTTTTCTGGTTTCAAGTTTACTGATGCTGTCTTTAAGGGCCTCCAGTCTGCTCTTGAATCTTTCTGGCAAATTTGCCATTACCATATATATTACTTTCCCTTTCTAGAATTTTTATTAACTTATTTTTTGTCTGCATTTTTTCTGCTGTGATTTCACATATATTTCCTCATCGTATCATCATTTTCTTAAGTCATTAAGCATATTTTTAAAGGTATTCTAAATTCTATGGCTGCTAATCCAAACTTTGGATTCATTTTGAAACCTTGCTTATTAATGTTTTTTCCACTAATATGGTAATTTTTTTTGCTTTGCTTTATGGTTGATAATTTTTGTTGTTTTTGTTATATATTGTACTTGCTGAATGATGCATTGTAGGAAGCCCAGATTATGTTGTCTTTCGATAAGGGATATCTATGTTTTTTTCCTGTTTGGCAATAAATTACTGGCAAAGACATTTTAAGCTCTCAGATTTTATATTATTATTTGCTAAGGTTGATCAATCATTATGTCCTTAGTTTTAGGCTATGATATCTACTAAAGTAAACTGTCCTTACTTCAAATGTACATTTCTTGTGAGGTTTTTTAGGTTGCTTTTATTTGTTTTTTGTTATAACTACATTCTTGAGTTAATCAAAGAACTTCATTTTCCTACTGGCAGCACAATAAATCAAGCTTCTTCCAGTCCTTCCCAAACTCTGGTATAAATATACTGGTTTCAGACCTGCAGCAGCTTCTCTTGGCCCGTTGATTTGCCATCTGCTCATACATATACAGCTCAGTCTTCAGCTGAGGCCTTATAGAGAATCCCAGTACTGAATTTAGGCCATGTCCTCCTGAAATCTGTTTATTATGTTCAAACTTCTTAAAGGGAGGAAACTCCAATATCTGCCTTTTCAGCTATGCAAGATCTTTATACTCTGCTTGTTCTCTGTATCTCCCTCTTCAGCACAGTACAAAAAGGCAGGGGTAAACATAAGACCCTTTCTCAAATATGCCATTATCTCATGTTTTATTTTCCAGTGTCTGAAAACAGTTTTCATCTGCATTCTCTTCAGATTTAGAATTATATATAATAGTAGGGGAATTTTTGTACCAATTACACTGTTATGGCAGAAACCAAAATCTGACAAAAGATTTAAAATCTCTTCTGATTTAAATGATATCATGGTTTAAACACTGTCATTATTTCTATTCCCTGTGTTTTTGCTCTCTTTTTTCCTTTCATGGATTACTCTTTTTTTTTTAACTAAAGAATGACTCTATATCATTTTTTTCCTTTTTGATATTCATTTTTATTTGCTTTTAATTCAGTGTTATTCTAGTTTATCGTTTTATTTCTCCTACTTTTAAAGGTTAATCATTGATTTTATTCTAATCCATAGTGATAACGGATTTTTTAAAGGTTTTTACCTGTTTAATAATGCAGAAATTGACTATTTCCACTATTCAATCAGATGAATTCATCTGATTGAATAGTGGAAATAGTGCAGTACTAAGCACTATTATATTGACACCCATTATATAAGAATTCTATAGTAAAATATTTTAATTCCTATTTGACCAAGAATAAATTAAATCACATTTTAGTGTTATTTATTTTTAACTTTTGAATTGAAAGTTCCGTGTTTATTTTTGAATGTTAATATAAAATTTATTTTGTTTTTGTCAGATAATTTAGCTCCATTAGTTATAACTATCAAAATTTATTGAAATTTATGGATTAATCATAATATAGTTTCATAAATGACTCAGATTCTTGGAAAGAAAGTTTCAGATTTTCTGCAAATTTCAAATGATCAAATATATTATTCATAGGTAAAAACATTTCTGGGAGATATTTTATTGCTGCATTAATTAAATAGTGCATGTATTGTCCTCATTATCAGGCATGATTTAATTCATTTTTTCAATAATTTTTAATTGACTACCACAATATACCAGATACTATGCACACAATATAACAAATCATAAAAGGTATTTGTCAACTTGGATCCTATATTCTAGCTGGGAGATACAGAGAAATATACAGAAGTAAGTGATATTCCATGCTGGAATGTGAAAAGTCATATTAACAAAAAAAGAAAATGTCATAAAGTCTAGGGATTGAGATTTAGGAGGCAATGGCATGACAAAGCAATTGGAAATAGTGTGTTCAAGGAAGTCCTCAATAAAAACTTGGCATTTGATCAAAGATTTGAAAAGGGGAGATTTAATCACATCTACTCATGAGGGGAAAGTTTTCCAGAGTAAAACCAGTGCAAAGAGTCCATGCAGGTGGTGGACTGTGCAGTTTGAGGAAATTGGAGGGGGTTCATATAAAAAGTGTGACATTGTATTGCATGGGGGTGATGGGTATTAATCAACCAAGTCATTATATATGGATGGTGATAAATGTTATGAAAGAATACTAAGTGGAAAGAGTCAATGGAGACAGTAGGGCTTATTTTCTTAAAAATAATTTATAGAAAAAAATTTAAGGGTACGTTCACAACCCTGTTGAAGGTAAATAAAAATCATACAAATACCTGGAAAAAGGAGGCTCAGACAAATAGCTAAAAACAATGTTCTGAAATATTAGTTAATTTGCACATTTTTATCTCAAAGCTTTGCATCACTTTATTTTAATAAAAATTTCATAAAAATATATATTCAATTTTATTTTTTAAAGCTTTAATATTTATTTATTTTATTTTATTTCTCTCCCCTTCCCACCCCACCCCACTCCACCCCAGTTGTCTGTTCTCTGTGTCTATTTGCTGCGTGTTCTTCTTTGTCCGCTCCTGTTGTTGTCAGCGGCACAGGAACCTGTGTTTCTTTTCCTTGCGTTGTCTTGTGTCAGCTCTCCGTGTATGTGGCACCATTCCTGGGCAGGCTGAACTTTCTTTCGTGCTGGGCAGCTCTCCTTATGGGGCGCCATCCTTGCGCGTGGGGCTCCCCCATGCGGGGACACCCCTGCGTGGCACGGCACTCCTTGCATGCATCAGCACTCAGCACTGCACGTGGGCTAGCTCCACACAGGTCAAGGAGGCCCAGGGTTTGAACCATGGACTTCCCATGTGGTAGATGGATGCCCTAACTACTGGACCAAGTCCGCTTCACTCAATTTTATATTTTGACTCTGTCTGGTAATCTTTGTCTTTTTAGAGGAAAAATGAAATGAAAATTTTATCTAAAATATATGAAAATTTTATATTAGTATTTCTAGCTTCCTTTTTCATATGTATGTTTCTTTCTTATGACCTCTTTCTTATTTGTTCTCTTTAGCTATTTTCATATAGTTGCTCTATTTCTTTCCCACTTCCTTTTATATTTTGAAAGGCAATTATCCTACAAAAAAAATTCTAACTTATTATACACTTCATTTTCCAAATACTCACAAATTCTTGACTTTTGAATTCACCTCTTATCTTTGTGCATGAATGTAAGAGTGACTTTGAATCTACATGATATTAAAGTATCAATTTCATTCTATAAATTGTATTTTCCTTAAATAACTTGTTTATAGAGAATTCCTGAAATAACCTTTGACATAAAATTAGTAAAGAAAAATAATCATGTTTTTTTTCTAAGTTTAAATCAAAAGTATCTTACACATAGCTAAATAGAACATGAACTCAAGGAATAAACATGGTTGACAGGAACATTGCTAGGGCACCCATAACATAACAGACTGAAAAGAAAAACTGATTATTTGATACCTTTTTATCAAACATTTTTGAACTTTTTAATCAGCAAATTCAAAAGGAAAAGTTAACTGACAAATTTCACACACTGGGAGTTGATCATATGGTATGAAAGAGAACAAGAGAATTCAGACAATCAGACAGAGAACAAAGAAAGGCAAGGAAAATCATGATTCATTCTAGAAATATCAGTGTTACAAGAAGTTTATAGAGAAGATAAAAAGAGGGCAGCTGTAAAAGAGAGTGGTAGATACACAAGACCAAAATATGAAGACAATACTGATAAGAGTTGATATGGATAGTTAAACATAATTTTGTACAAATAAAATACAACTTCTTATGAGGGAAAAGTAAAGTGTAGCATATTTTACTTCTACAGACAGAACAGCAGGAATATATTATCTAAAAAGGGCAATTAGATAATATTTAAAATTAAAATATATAAAATATCTAATCCATTTAAATTATTGTATAGAACAATACATATGCAGGGCAACTGCAAAATAAAAATGACATTCAGATTAGAACCCAGATAAGTATAAATAAATTGTGAAAGCCCTGATGCTTCACATAATATTTAAAAATGAGCATTACATTGAGAATGAGTGAATGAATGAATTAAAATCTCTGGTAGAAAAATAAATAAATAAAATATAATGAGTTTAAGATGTCTCCACTCAGATGATAAATTTTCAGGGCGAACTAATTTAATTATATACTATGATTCAAGGTAAAAAATATATAAGCTAAAATAGTAAATATTATAACTATAAAATATTATTTCATAAATTATAACAAATGATCACATGGATGCATGGTTGTGGTAGTAAGGATTATATGGACACTTGTGTCTTCTGCATGAGTGAATAGGTAAGCTTCAATTTATCCCAAGAATAATGAGGTATTAAATTTCAAGTGATTCCTTATATTATAAAATTTTCTAATATAAAACATTTTGTTAAGTGAAGATTGCAGGAGTCAAAACGCTGTAAAATATACAAGAAAAAAGAAAATGCAAAATCAAACATATATATAGACACACCTACTTATACACACAGTTGTATCACATGAGCTAAATTCAGTCATCCTGCTGCCAAGACTAAAGACTCGTTCTGTTTTAGGAGATTTGCTTGCAATATAAGATAGGTAAGATCTTAACTTATTAACTAGTCGACTGTAGGTATTTAAGTCATATATACAGATTATAACTGTTTATACTTATGTTCCAATTCTAACTATTCAAAAACATTTCGTTTGAGGAGTATATCTGTAAATCACTATGCCTTATTTACTATATACATAGAGAATGTTTGTAAAAGAATTCTAGAAACTAACATGCTATAAATAGAAATATATTCAAGGTGGTCCATATATTAAAAAAAAATAAAAAAAGATTGGGATAGCACCTTAAACCTTGATGAATTACCACTGTGCTTTCCCAAATAAACACAAACAAATGAAAATTGTCATTAGCTAGAACATGTGCATTAATTCATGCATATATAAATACATTGTTATATATTTGCCATAATGTGATCAATATTTAGTTGTGTATTTTGAACATAATACATTTAGTAGAGGCTGTAAAGAACACAAATATGAATGAGCAAACTCTTCTCTCATGGAATTTATGAGCTTCTTGGAAAGATAATAGTACACACACAAGCATACAAACATGTTCATAATTACTTTAAAAGAACTTCATCAAATGTATATTTGATTCCTTTCAGTATATATATTCAAATGTGATGGTCTCATTCATTCCTATGATGACTACAAGCACAGTTGAGACAGTACTGAGAGATAATTCCTAATGATTGAGTCATAAGTGTCTGGGAAAGTTCATTCTTCAGGATTTTCATGGGAAAAAAAAATTATCCAGTCTTTCAGTTCTCATTTCAAGTGAAAAATTATCCTTTTAATATATTAGCTTCATTATTAACAAAGATATTCTGATTAATTTATATATCTGAAATATATATATATATATATATATATATATATATATATATATACACCTTCAAATTGCTTCAGAAATTATTGTGTAACCAGTGCTTCGTTTATGGGGATGTGGTGAGAGTCAATACCCCTGCAACCTTCAAGCCTTTGATAGTGGCACTAATATCTGGAGTTCCTCAAGGAATATGGAATGACTTTTGATATACTATTTTGTTAGGTAGGGGCAGCTCTAGTTACTTCCATTTTGTTGTTTCTACCATAATAGATCCCATTCCACAAGTCAGAGAATCCATATGGGGATTCTGCACTTTTCTGAGTATGCCTTTTCCAACTACACATTCTAGAACTGGGGAAATGATCAAAGAATGGTTTCAGGGACCTAGCCCCACTGTGAGACAGACTTCTGCTAAACTCCATTGATCACCTAAACTCCATAAGTCCTTCCTCTGACTGGTAGACCACAGAGACATTTTGAGTCTTCTGGAATTAGTCATTCCTGAGCTCGTGACCAATAATTCCCACTTTATCTGAACATGGGCTTCTGTTCCCCACCCTATGCAGAAGTACTCTAATAAAGGCTGTAGGGCTATTTGGGGAAGGCTGAGAGGAAGATAAATGTTATAAATTTTTGGCAGTATAAATGCATCCTTCTGCCAGGAGACCTGACCTTCTCTTCATTCAAAGGACTCTGGATTCCTAAACTGTCTCAAGTCTGAGACATTAAGGGGCTATGATTCTTTGTCTGACCCCTGTGGAGCTGACCCACGCACAGTGCTGATGCATGCAAAGAGTGCCCTGCCAAGCAAGGGTATCCCCTGCAGAGGGGAGCCCCACATGCAAGGAGTGTGCCCGTAAGGATAGCCATCCAGCGTGAAAGAAAGTGCAGCCTGCCAAGGAATGGTGCCGTGCACACAGAGAACTGACACAGCAAGATGACACAACTGAAGGAAACACAGATTCCCATGATGCTGACAAATACAGAAGCAGACAAAGAAGAACACCCAGCAAATAGACACAGAACAGACAACCAGGGTAGGGGGGGCAGGAAGGGGAGAGAAATAAATAAATAAATCTTAAAAAAAAATTCAAGTTAGATTTTGCTCATTTGACCTTGAACCCTTCTGTTTACACAGATCAAGGGAGAATTTAATGAAGTACCCATCTATTTTATTTATAAGTACCCCATGATATACTAGCTAATGCCATAGGACTATGCACATTGAAATATTTTGATTAGTCCTTTGAGCCTGCTGTCCACTATGGTAGCCACTTGGCTTTAGCCTACCTGGAATTGGATCACACTCATTGTGCTTTAGGATCCAAGTTCAGTGACAGCAGTTCAGAATGGTATATCTGAACTAGAGAGAAGAGCAACCATAGAGCTCTTCAGCAACCATGTAATTAGCCTCACATATTTATTTCACATAGTCTTGATAAAAGCTGTGTCGTCTGGACATTCCTAGGTTGAGTAATGACAATTGTTCTTTAGCATTGCAGACTTCTAAGACTTTGGATCCCCTTATTTACAATGTATCAGGGCTGTTTTGGCAATTAAACCTTAGACAATGAAGGCTGCTTTATGTTGCTTGAACCCTTTCTATATCTGGAGCTGCAATGTTGAAACAAAAATCTCTGCTTTGTAGATCCATATCAATAAATTTAGCCTGATCCAACTTTATATTCCTTCCACCATGGTCCCATACCCTTGCCAATTCCCACACATATTCCTTTGATTATTCTGTAGATAAATTGAAAAATGCTCTTCTTTTGAAGTATAGAGGACCTCCTCATTGGTCATACTTTGTACATCATTTTTTGGGGCCTGTTGAAAATTCAGTCTAAATATAGATATAGAAGAAAAGAGGGGTGGTACAGGTAGAGCATGAGAAGAATTAGAATTGTCTTGCGAGTCAATCACCACAGGGAATTCTATTGTAGTTTCATCTGGTGTAACAGGATTACTCTCTTCACGGAGGAGTTATGGCTATTTTCTTAAGTGAGATAGTTACAGGTTTATCACACACAAGGCTAATCTTTTCAGGTGGAGGTTGAATGGCTGATTCCTCATGGCAGGGATTTATGGTTTTATCTAGAAAAGACTCATTTTTATCTAGAGTTTCAATGATACTACCATTGTCATCATCAACCCATGTGTTCCCATTCTAATTTTCAGGATCACATTCCTTTCCAATCAATACTCTCACTAGAACTTCAGACACACTGCAAGGTTGGGGATTTAGTTTATGATATAATTCAGCCACTATCACAATGAGACTCTAGGTCTGTTTTTCAGAAATCTCAAATCTGTGACTATATGAAATGATATTTTCTTTTAGAGTACACATAGAAACATTCACTTCCTTCATGTGGCAATGAAATTGAAAATTTGAAGCCTTAAGCTCTTTCCTTTCTTTTTATAATTATATCTACTATATTTTGGAACAATCAGTCAACCTCATTATACCTTTTAATTTCACAAAACTCTTCTAAGGTATCAAAAGCACTCTTTCCCAGAGTCTTCTTACAGGCATGTGAATAGTTATGTCCAGTGGTGATAGTTTATGTATTCTATTGCCAGTTCACATTATGGTCTATCAGTGCCTTTTTGTGGTTGTTGAAAAGAAGGTCATGCCTCGAATCTAATCTGATTAGAGATACAATTCCAAAAACTCCAGTACCAATTCAGAAATCTCATCCTTAAGATGCCATTTCTCAAGAATCACTCCCAGTACCGAAGCTGTGTTAGTCAGAGATCTCTAGGGAATCATAACTAATGCAAAATACATATAAATATGATGAGATTTTTATAATAATTGTCTCATATGTCTGTAGGGATGAGCAAGTTCAAACACTATAGAACAGGTCACAAGCTGGAAACTCAAATGAAGGTTTTTTCATGTATTCCACAGGAGAAACTGGCTGGCTGCTGTAGAGTTGGAAATTATGTCTTCTGCTTGATGTAATCATCACTTCTTCTTTAAAAGCATTCAACTGATTAGATGAGACTTCACTCATTGTTAAAGTCAATCCCCTAAAGTGATTGTAGATGTAATTACCCATTTATGCAATTAATTTACAGATAATTAGAGTCCATGAAATATCCTCACAGTAACTGGTCAATAATAGTTAATCTGTGGTTTGTAAAGATGAAGTAAACAAGTTCCATTGTCATTAGGCACTAAATTTGAGTTCTTACTATGGGATTTTAGAGACTCTTAATCTTCCACAATTGTTATCTTGTCTCAGAGATTCTACTGAAGTTAAATTTAGCCTTGTAATTTGCTGAAATTACACTGAATTGTCTCAGTCTTTCTAACACCCTCTTTATTAGAAACTATAATTTTCCTCATGATATTTGTTCTTCCTCACATATTGAGTAATAAATACAACTTGTTGAACAGCAGGTGTTCCTGGTGGTTTTAGGCTTAAGAACATTAATAATTACTAGCTTAAAAATCCAATGGAAATGGTAAACAACATTCATGGATTCATGAGACATTTCTTCAGATAGATGGCTACTACAAAGGAGTTTACAAGGAAAGAAAAGAAATGAAAATTTTAAAAGCATCTACACATGAACACAAATTAAGAAGCAAAGAATTCCTTCAATAGTTGCATCAGCAGAGTGAGTAGAGCTGAGGAAAGGCTGCATGAACTTGAAGATCAGCCAAAAGGAACTAATCAAACATGAAAGAAAGTTAAATAAGAAGAATGAGTGGGAAAACTTTCCAAGATCCCTGGGCCAATATCGGTCAATTTAATGCATGTGTAATTAAAGTTTTACAATAAGAATAGAGAGGGAATGGGGCAGAAAAAGGATTGAAGAAGATAATGAGATAATGGTCAAAATTTTTCCAAAACTAAGGAAAAGCATCATACTTCAGGGCCACAAATGTCAGTGAATCTCCAGAAAGGATAAATACAAAAAATAAATCAATATGCCAAAAAAACACACCAACACTCACCATATTCAAAACTGAAAACCAAACATATACATACAATTATAAAGGCATTAAGAGGAAAGTCACTATATCATACAGAAGAGTAAATATAATTATTTGAGGCTAGTCATCAACAATGCTATGACAAAAGATAACGGAAAGATATATTTAAAATACTGAAAGATTCATCCATGTTATCCCATGTGTTTGTATTGTATTCTTCCTTATAGCTGGGTAGTATTCCATGATAAGTATGTACCACACTGTGTTTATCCATTCATTTCTTGATAGGCATTTGGGTTGATTCCAACTTTTGACAATAGTGAATAATGCTGCTATGAACGTTGGTGTGCATATATTAGTTTGTATCATTGTTTTCAATTCTTCTGGGTATATACTCAGCAGTGGAATTGCTGGGACATATGGCAAATCTATAGCAAGTTTTTTGAGAAACTGTCAAACTGTCCTCCAGAACATGTGGATCCTTCTGCATTCCCACCAGCAGTGAATGAGTGTTCCCATTCCTCCACATCCTCTCCAACACTTGTAGTCTTCTTTTTTTTTAAATAGTCACCAATCTTATGGGACTAAGATGGTATCTCATTGTAGTTTTGATTCACATTTCCCTAATAGCTAGTGATTTTTAATACCTTTACATGTGCTTTTTATCCATTTGTATTTCTTTTTTGGAAAAGCATCTGTTCAAATCTCTTCCACATTTTTTAAAAGGGTTCTTTGTCTTTTTATTTTTGAGATATAGGATTTCTTTATATATGCAGGATATTATCCTCCTATCAAATATATGCTGTGATCTAAAACATTTTAAAGACAAAATTAAAAATTAAAAAAAAAAAGGATGTAAACACTGGGGATGGAATGAAAGAAACTGCCTAGGCACTGTACATATTGGGGCACATCAATTACAGTGATTAAAGGCAAAATGTTAAAAACAAAGTTTTATGATATTTTTCATTTCTTAATACCCCAATTTATTTTTTTACTTTATTTTAGTTTTTCTAAATTAGCATGTATTCTATTTCTAATCTTTAAGCCTAACATTACAATTTCATTTTCCTACTAATTGAATTTAACAATATATTAGGCTTTATTTTTTAAGAAGTTTTTGACCACAGAGCAGTTCAACTATGGCAAAGGAGGAACACTGATGTGGGGTGTTATTGATGGGGGACATATGGTTGGAAGGGAGTTATTCAGGGCATGTGTATAGGGTATATAAAAAGTTCAGATATTCATTGGGTATTTTCATGGTTTTTTCAGTTACAAATGACAAGAGAGGGGGTGCTGATTTCCTAGCCATGGAAGCTCTGTCACATTCCCCAGTGGAACAGCAACAGTTCCCTGAGTGCAAGAGCAAAGACCAGTGAACAAGGATGGTCCAATGATGAGCCTTTGATACTAATGACTATGCTTATGAGCCTATGTGCCTGAAATTTCAACTAAACCTAGAGCTGCAGGGTGCCTAAAAGTTACCTTCTGAGACCTCCATGTTGCTCAAATGTGGCCACTCTCTAAGCCAAATTCAGCATATAAATGCAATATCTTTCCCCCAGTGTGGGACATGACTCCCAGGAATGAGCCTCCCTGGTGCTGAGGGATTGCTACCAATCACTAACTGGTGATGCAACTAGAAAAAGACCTTGAATAAAATGGGGAATGATAAAGACAAATGAGTTTAAATGGCTAAGAGGCTTCAAAAAATAGTTGGGAGGTCATCAGAGGGGTCATGCTTATGCACACTTCAGCAGGCTCCTAGAGACAGTGAAAGTAGATACAACCCAAAGAACTGGTGCTCCTGAGGGCTACAGAGACACAAGTTCTATGCTGATGGCAGATTGCTCTGGAGTTCAGTGCCTTGTCAGTGGGCCCTACTTTAGAATTTGTGTTCCTGAGTGTGATGGAGTTGGACTCAGATGTGACCTTTCTACATATGCCTGTTTTGTCACTTTTACTGAACCTATGGTTGGTGCTAGGGATTGGTGTATACTTAGGAGACTTGAATCTCTGGACTATCCATATGCCAGCTGGGCCCTGAGCCTCAGCAGAGTTGCAACTCCTACTCTCTGGTTCATTGGACTTACATAGGTCAGCTAATAGGGAGGTGAAAATGGTCAACCACCAGAACAGGGAACCAAGAGTGCCTACAACTGTAAGCAGGAGAATTGCATCCATCAACCATGTGGGATCTAAGCCCCCTCTCAATATAGACATGGAGTGGACATCACCATCCCAGGGTCCACAGGATGGAGGAAAAAAATATGGATTAGATTGGACTTACTGGTATTCTACTACAGAACTATTGTGACTGCACGTCACATCAAATGTAGCACTGATGTTCAGAAAGTGGCCATGGTAGTTACTAAGGGCAGGGAGAGGGAAGAAGAGATGTGATGTGGGGGCATTTTGTGTACTTGAAATTTTCCTAAATGATATTGCAGGGACAGATGCTGGACATTATATATCCTGCCATAACCCACTGAATATACTGGGAGAGAGTGTAAACTACAATGTAAACTATTTTCCACGTGGTACAGCAGTGCTCCAAAATGTATTCAACAAATGCAAACAATGTGCAACAATGATGAAAGAGGTTGTTGATGTGGGAAGAATGGGGGGAGGTGGGGTGTGGAGTATATGGGAATCTCATATTTTTTAATGTAATATTTTTGTGATCTATGTATCTTCAAAAAATACAATTAAGAAATAAATTTGAAAAGTAAATGAAGTACTGAAATACAGAAACTCATTCCAGAAATGAATGTCTACTGAAAACTACTTTCAAATATAAAAACAAAATACAGACATTTTAGGAATTTAGCACACATTCTCAAACACTCACAGCTTTTAAATATTTGAATAAATTATGGAACAGAGATGAGTGAAAATCATGAATATTTTTTCCAAAAACAGAAGTTGAACTTCATTTTCATCTTTCAAAAATCATATCAGAAAATTAACAATTGTTATTTTACAAGGAAACTTTAAAAATAAAAGAAATTCAAATCATTTGAATGCAAAAAAATTATCACCATTGTTTAAGACTATATGAAAAATAATTAAATGCCTAGAGAATTACAAATTTAAATATCTTAAATACACATTGATATCAAAGAAAATTAAAACTGAAATAGTAGATTATGTAAGGGAATTTTTAAAGGACTTTAAAGCAACGAGCTTCACTAAAATTTATGGAATGCCACAAAATTTGAATTAATTAACCATTTTTAGATTCACAACTTTTTTCAACTAAAATTTTTAGAACAAATGATTCAAGAACTTAATTCAGGAATTTTTTCTTGTTAAAAACTTATAGAAATCAGGAGAAATTTTGAAAATTTTACTAAAATTATATAAATAAATACTAATTATTGAATTTTGTTGACACATCACAGAATGGTAGGGATTTTAAATGGTTAGCAAGAAGACAAAAAAGAGATAACTGAAGGCAAGTAGTTAACCTCATTTACTCATAAAACTTCAAGTCCTAATATATTGTAAGATAGGATTCTTGATTTAACTCCTTCAACAAAAATATCCATTTCCCAAGTTTGTCAAAGGAATTAACAAAGTTTATAGTGATAAATGGGGGGAAAAAGCTTCAAAAAAGACAAAGATTTTTAATTACTTATTTTGACATGATGTATACATACACATACTTAACATTAGTCTAGAAGAACGTAGACAAAGCTATAAAAAATGGATAGTATATTCCTATTTTTGTGAATAATTGGAAATGTTTTCAAAATTTTCTTCAATGTTCACCTGTAATTTTTATTTATTATATGATTCTTTCAGTTATACTTTGTTATTTAACAAAATATTAAACTTTGTTATTATTTTTAGCTCTTTGTCTATGAATAAAATTAAAAAAGAACATACCAGTGTACATTTTAATAACAAATGATATTGTGCATGCAAAATTTTACAAAGGTATAATTGTTCTGAGGATGTTGGTCAACACTTATTAGTATTGCATTTAATTATTTCTATACATCTTCTGATTTCATCTTCATAATAACTCTATGGATTGGATTATTAATTTTCTTATACAGTTGAGGAAAGTAAATTGAAACTTTCTGTGACTTACTAAGGGATATATAGCTAAAAACCTGGCATATCTAGGAAATAAACCCTAGATTGCCCTATACAAACCGATAGTGTTTGTGACTGTGCTATATTTCTTCTCTACAAAATAAAGGAAGGTCTTCTGAAAGAAATCTCCATAATGAAATTATCTGAAATTGAAACATGCTTGGAGGTTTCTATAATATAATTTTATAGATAACACCACATATATTTTTGCACATCAGTTTTCCTAAAATTCACATATACTTAAACCACAGGTTTAATACAAATTTCATGGATCTTAATTACAATGTAGATTTCCAAAAATATGTTCCTGGAAGTATTCAAGGTCAAGATTGGTCAAGTAAAGGATGGCTCAAGAGAAATATAACCTAAATGATTGATATACTTTGAAGAGAATCCAAGTAAATAACCAATAGGAAAAAAGAAAAGATGTGCTTGAAAATTCAGCATCCCTGTCATTCCATTTGCCAGGAAACCTTTCTCTTCTGCATGACTCTAATGGGAACATTTTTCACAACTTTGTTCCTAAGACTATAAATGAGAGGATTCAGCATGGGAATCACCACAGTGTAAAACACAGAGGCCACTTGATCCTTTACTAAGGAGTAGGGATACTTTGTTTCAAATAGGTAAAAATTGTATTGCTATAAAAGATGGTGACCCCCAGGAGGTGGGAGGCACAAGTAGAGATGATTTTGTGCTTTCCTGAAGTGGAATTAATTTTCAGGATAGTAGACATAATGGATACGTAGGATACAGAGATTGTGAGAAGAGACACCTTCAGGGTGGAGCCAGCGAGAACAAATATCATGATTTTTGTGTCATAAGTATCAGTGCAGGACAGGGCTAAAATTGGGGTTAACTCACAGAAAAAGTGATAGATTACATTGGATTTACAGAAATGCAAAGTGTTCATGCATCAAAGATTAATAATGATTCAGTAAAACCAATCATGTAAGACCCAATGATGAGGGAGCGGCAGTCTCCTATACATACCAACTGGGTAATGACGAGGACTGCAGATAGCTACATAGCAGTCATAGGCCATTGAAGAGAGCAGGAAACACTCAGTGGTACCCTAGAAGAAGGAAAAAAGACATCTGGATGAAGTAGTCAATGAATAAAATATACCTGTTGAAAGTCACTAAGTTTTCAAAGATTTCAGGTATGATGACTGTTGAGTAACTGAGGTCAAGGAATGAAAGCTGATTGAGGAAAACATACATGGGGAGGTGAAGCTGGGGAACCAGGTAAATTATCCATATCATCCCTGCATTCCCCAGCACAGAAATCAGGTATATCAGGAGAAACAAAATGATGATGTTAGGCATATTTGTGTTACTCCTACTTTCCATAGCATGCACTGTTTTAAACTGTTAAGAATTCAAAGGAAGTAGTATGTAAGACATCAAAAATGTTTTTGTTTATGAGTGGTCTTGTGTTTTTTTAATCAGTTTTTTAATACATTTTATTTTTATTTTTTAAATACTGTAGAGTACATAAATATTACATAAAAAATATATAGCAGATTCCTAGTATGCCTTCTTCCACAGAGAGTGTCTTGAACTGCAAGCAAGATAGTCCCATACATCTGCCCCATGGGGTCTAAGCCCACTCACAATTAGAGGGTGAGTGGGCATCACCATTCCAGAACTTTCAGAATTGGGGAAAGAAAAATAGACTAGAGTAGACTTACTGTGATTC
Source organism: Dasypus novemcinctus (assembly GCF_030445035.2). Classification (NCBI taxonomy): domain Eukaryota; kingdom Metazoa; phylum Chordata; class Mammalia; order Cingulata; family Dasypodidae; genus Dasypus; species Dasypus novemcinctus. The sequence goes on from NC_080682.1 coordinate 33,286,499, forward strand.
TTCTATAATTTATTGTTATTCTAGCAATGGGAGTAAATCAACTTTGTGGTTGTAAAATTCTTAATAAAGAACAGTTTGCAAAGTATGATGAAAAAATATCTTAGTTTGATTGTCAAATATCTATTAGGTATGAACCAGTACTTGTATATTATATAAGAGAAATGCAGGAATATTGTATAACTAAAATAAATTTGGCACTCTTTTGAATATTTCCCTTTACCTTTATTAACACGTTTACTCATATAGAAATATTATACCATAGATATTACTATTGTGCATATTTTTTAGAGTGAAAGGGCACCACATATTAAGTAACTTATACAAAGCCACGCCCATTAACTATTGTTCATGCTCTGATTCTACTAAGAATAGTTAATTCAGAACTCATGCTCATATCACCATATTCCTACTTAGAGTTAATTTCAGAAAAATAGAAAAATAGTGCTAGATATATAATAAATAAAGATAGTTTAATGCATCTCATAAAATTCTTTTGAATGTCATATTATTTAATATAAATGTAATATTAAGAATTAAAACCTTAGGCAACTGAGGTTTATTAATATTATAGATTATTCATTACTATTAATTTTCAGAAGGTATGTTTTAAAATTCATTATTAAATTAAATTTCCTAAAAATATATTTTCAATATATGTACATTGCTTTATGCCTCTGATTCCATCAGTTCTATATTCTATATTTCCATTTCTATACATCCTAGCATTATTTAGGTAATGCCTACATATATAATATTTAGGTAATGCCTACATATATAATATCCCCATTTTTGGGATAATTTTAAATGTTCCAACACTGATGATAATTTTTACCAAGAACCAAAAGTGGTGAAAAGCTTCAACATTATGTCTAGAAATTTGCCAATCTCAAGATTTTCTCACAAATAAAATGTGTAAACCATTTAAAGAAGTTAAAAAGTGGTAGATATAATATTGCTTCCTTTGAGATCACATGTTTAATTTTTTGTGCATCCTTTTTTGTTGTTGTGAGATAAAATAAATCAACCTAAAAATTTTGTTCAGGTCCTTGTCAAATAGAAAGTTCACCTGGAAATTAGGTCTCAAAAGTGTACCAGGTAGCTCTTAGGACACAAGCAGAGCAGATTCTCCCTTGCTTTTCACTCTAATATTGCTAGAGCACTTCTTATATTGAGGGTTTCTGATAGTGAGACATTTGGTTATTCCTGGGTACAATTACCAAGGAAACTTGCTTGGCATAATTCCAAGGATAAAAATTCAAGGACTAATTGTTATTCATGCCTAATAGTTAACTCCTGAATATCTCATTGATACCCAAATTGTGGCCTTTGTCAAACACAAACTCTGAAAATAAACTCACTACATTTCCCCCGATGTGAGATATGAGTGCTGGATATAAGCCTCCATAAAACTGAGGGATTATTATTAAGAATATATCAATAATGCATTTGGAAAAAGACATTGACCAAAAGGGGAAATATTAAATAAAAAGTAGTTTTTATGGCTAAGAATCTCAAAGTGTATGCGGAGGTCATTCTGGAGGTTGTGCTTATTCAGATCTCAGGCAGACTTCACCTACTGCCACAGTAAACAAAGCCTCAACTAAAAGTACTACTGAAGGCTCTAGGAACACCTGGATAACAGAGACAAGGTGCAGAGCTTCAAGAAATCAGGTACCCTCCAGCAGACACTATTTGGGTATATATGATAACCTATCCCCCAATATAATATAGTTTTACTCATTTATAAATCCCCTAATCATGATTTTTCTACTCTTTTGATTTGAACCTATAATTTTCAGTGTACTTGTTGAGTACATTTCTTGGAGACCTTAATCTTTCAAATGCCATTTCAGCACTGAATCCCCATAGAGCAGTAGACAACACCTACTCCTCAGCTCTTTGGTCTTGCCCAAGAAAACTAAGAAAATGATGGACAGGCCCCATACCCAAAAGTGGGGAATATTTGCAGCTGTAGACATGACAATTCCTTCCATTTTCCCTGTGGTGTCTGAGTTCCCTCTCAGCTTGGGACTGTTGTAATAGACACTTTCCTGTGTCCCTCAGAATTGGGGAATGAACAATTGTGGGAGGGGGAGTGTCCAAGGACCAAAGTAAATAAGTTGTTATTTTGGTTGTTATCTCTTGTTGATTGAAGAACATGTAATACTGATATAAAAATAGTGGATACCAGGTGTTCAGAAGAGATGGGGGATGAATGGGTGGAACAGGGCATATTTGGGATAGTAAGACACTTCTCTTTAACACAGCACACACAATATTAAGCATTTGCCAAGGTCTATGGATCTGAACAGCACGAAGTGTAACCCACAAGGTAAACTATAGTGTTTGGTAGTAGCAATGCTTCCAAATTGATTCATCAATTCTAACAAATGTACCACACTAATCTAAGATGTCTATAATAGGGAAAATTATGTCTGCGAGTGTGTAAGAAATTATATGGGAATTTCCTATGCTTCCAGGGTAATTTTTCTATAAATGTATATTTAAATTTATCTAAAAGTAAAGTTTTTACAATGTAAACTATAATCCATGCTTAGTGGCAATGCTCCAAAATGTGTTTATCAATTGCAATGAAAGTATCACACTAATGAAATCTGTTTCCAATGTGGGAAAATGTTGGCGGTATGGGGAGTAGGGCATATGTAATCTAAGCATCTTTTTTTAACAATATAAAAAATACAAAAAATAAAAATAAATCAAAATGTTTAAAAAATAATTTCCCTGGTATTTAAATAAACTCTGCTGTTCCTATTGCTCCTATTCTACTATGTTCCATCAATACAATTAAAGCAAATTTCTGCTTTGCAACTCTACTCACCTAAGTATGTAGAGAATCCTTCCTATGTTCTCACCTGTGTTACCTAGAAGGCATGTGTCTTAGTTTTAATACAATTCTAAGTAAACTTGAATACCCTATCTCAATTTAAATATAAAGCACAACTCCAGTTTGAGATTTAGGGTAATTGCTTTTAAATACTGGGAACATGAAGAAAAACTTTTCTTTTTACCTCTGGAACAGAACTGGTCACTCAATTGAAAAAACACTGTGAATATTATACATTAGAATAGTTATGCCAGCTCACTAATTTCTTTTTGAATTCTATAGGGGATATCCATGGAGAAAACACTGTAAATCTCTTCTGCACGAGAAAAGCAACAAGATGAGATTTCACCCCCCATAATATTCAAGTGACTATTTCCAGGCCAACAAACTATGTGATAAAAATAACTATATTTAATAACTTTGACTCCTATAGAAAAGTGATCCCTCAGTGGAAAAATAGCATTGCATAGAATTGAAAAGTAATGTAGTCTGATGAGTCTCTACTCGCAGACCCCCTGATCCCAGCTCTCTCTCTTTCTTTCTCTTTCTTTCATTCTTCTTTTTCTCTTTCTTTCATTCCCAATACCCTTTGGGCCTGAATCTCCAACAAATGACACAGAACATGGGGCCCGAATAAGTGAGTCTTCAAAACAGTATTGGGAACCGTGGGAAGGACTCCCACAAGGATCATGAAAGATGTCCAAAGCAGTGTCTTCTTTTAGCACAAGCTTGCATGTTACAGGCAACATGGATTCCAGAAGAAATCTTAAAAACAGTAAAATCTAAGATGTGATATGGAGAAGGTAAAAACAGCTATACCAAAAAAAATGACCCTGCTGCTACATACTACTGGTATACAAGATATCAAGAAATACAAGAATGAAATGAAACCACTGTCTATGTGAGCTTCCTGCAACTCTGAAGGCCACAGGAAGGCTGCATGAGGGCTCCTGTAGGAAATTCAAATGGATCCCTGGTGAACCAACTCACCTCAGAAAATAATGTCTCTTAATTTCTTGAGAGAGCCCCCCTTGCCAGGAGCCCTAAATAGGTATATACACAGAAGAATTGAGAGAAGTGACATGAACACAAATCTGCACACTGATCATCATAGTGATATTATTCACAGTTGTCAAAAGATGGAAACATCCCAGGTGTCCATCAATCAATAAATGGTTAAATTGTGTATCCACACATTGAACTATTATGCAGCTGTAAGAAGAAATGAAGTCATGAATTGTATGACAACATGGATGAACCTGGAGGACATTATGTTGAATGAGATGGCTCTGGAGTTGTTCCTGAGTGTGATTGAGTTGGACTCAGATGTGAACTTTCTCCACATGCCTCTTCTGTCACTTTGACTGAACCTGAGGTTGGTGCTAAGGTTGGTGTATACTCAGGACAATTGAATCTCTGGACTGTCCATGTGGCAGCTGGGCACTGAGCCTCTGAGTAGTTGCAAATCCTACTCTCTAGTTCGTATGACTTACCCAGGTCAGCTAACAGGGAGGTGAAGATGGTCACCCACCACACCAGGGAATGAAAAGTGCCTACAACTGCAAGCAGAAGAATTGCAGACATCATCCATGTGAGATCTAAGCCCCTTCTTAATACTGAGGTGGGTGGACATCACCATTCCAGCGTCCACAGGATGGAGGAATAAAATATGGATTAGAGTGAACTTACTAATATTCTACTATAGAACTCTTGTGACTAGTAGTGGAAGAAATTGTAGCATTGATGTGGAGAAAGTGGCCATGGTAGTTGCTGAGGGCAGAGAGAGGGAAGAAGAGATGTGGTGTGAGGGCTTTTTCGGAACTTCGAGTTCTCCTAATGATATTGCAGAGACAGATGCTGGACATTATATATCCTGCCACAGCCCACTGAATGTACAGGGGGAGAGTGTAATCTGCAATATAAACTATTATCCATGTGGTACAGCAGTGCTCGAAAATGTATTCACCAAATGCAACGAATGTGCCACAGTGATGAAAGAAGTTGTTGATGTGAGAGGAGTCAGGTGGGGGGATGGGGTATATAGGAACCTCATATTTTTTAATATAACATTTTTTGGGCTCTATATATCTTCAAAAATACTATTAAAAATGATGGGGGTGGGAGATAGAGAGTGGGATATATGGGAATCTCATTTTTTAATGTAACATTTTGTGTGATCTAATAAACTTGAAAAAAGTATAATGAAAAAATAAAATGAAATTTAAAAAAATTGTAGTGCAAACCATAATGTAAACTATAGGTAATAATTAGTAGCAATGTTTCAATATCATCAATTGTAACAAATATACCACACTAATGAAAAATGTTATTAATAGGGGGAATTGTGATAGAGGAATGGGGTGGGATATATGGGAATCCCCTATATATTTGATGTAACTTTCATGTAACCTATACCTTATTTAAAAATAAAAGAAAATTATCAGGAAAAAAAGAAAAAGGAATGTAATATTTATGTTCTAATACATAGTCCTTGGTCTGGTATGTAAAAATTATTTGGCTTTGGGTTAACAACTTAAATCCCCTTAAATCCAGTTTTCTTTTCTGAGAGTAAAACTTCTATAGCTCCTCTAATATTCAATAATATATATATACATATATGTAATAAAATAAAAAGAAATCATAACCTTTGACAATTTAAGAATATTTAATAAAATTACTATGCTTCTTATTTAAATTTTAAACTGCTATACTTGAAAGCAAAGCAAGCAAGATAATTTAAGCTCATTGAGAATCTCACAGGGAGGAAAATATTATGGATAAAAATCATTAACCTGAGATTATGGGCAGCACACTGATATCTGTATTATTCAATGTGAATGGACATTAGAATATAAGAGGACTGGTTGAAGTAATTGCCAAAAGTAAGGCGTTTTATATGACCTTTCCTTGCTATGGATCTCATATACTAATCTAGCAGCTAGTTCCTGACTGTATAAATAAGAAATGATTAGTGCAAATTTTGAAAAATTCATGAATGCTTTGGTCCCACAAGCCAGAGATTCTAATTGTGGATAGGTGAAGTTTATTTTGGAATCTGAATAAAAAGAAGAAATAAAGAAATATGATATTGGTAGGTCACCATTTGGAAACAATTGATCTACTAATTCAAAGTAATCCCAAATTGATGTAACGATTCAATGTAAAACAATTCAAATTTATACAAATCATTTTTTTTTTCAGAAATAGATGAGCTGATTTTACAAGCTATATGCAAAAGCAAAGGAATAAGGTAATCAAAAGAATTTTGAAAAAGAGGTATAAAGGTAGAGGATTCCCATAATCTGATTTTAGGATTTACAAAAAGCTAAGATAGTAAGAAAGTGTGGTACTATTGAAAAGACAGGTATTTTGAATAATAGAACAGAGCAGAGTTTATAAATACATTTACATATATATGGTAAATATTAATACCACCAGAAAGGTTTGAAGAATGCATGGATGGTGATTATATCATATCACATTAATCTTTTTTTCTTTTCTCATTAAAAGTTTTTATAGTAGTGATATATATACAACACAAAATTCCTCATTTTAACCACTTCCATATGTACAATTCAGGTGTTTAGTTATATTCTAAGTGGATAAACAAATTGTGATACAATGGAATATTATTCAGTCAAAAAAGGAACCAAGTTTTGATACATGCTATAACACAGATGAACCTTGAACATTAATCTTTAACACTCCTAATTGACCTGTACAGAAAACAAATGGATATTGAGGATGGCTGTGGATTATCATAAACTAATTCTATAAATTTAATTGCAGCTGCTGTTTCATATATGGTATCATTGCTTGAAAAGTTAAACCACTCCCCAGATACTTTACATGAAGCTATTGATTTGGGAAGTACTTTTATTTCCCAATATATATTGGTTTGCTTTAAGCTGGCAAGGCCAGCAGAACACCTTCATAGGTCCTCAGGGGTATAACCAATCTTCAGCCTTATATTATAATCTAGTCTGCATGTATATTGATCAAATTGTATGCTGCTTGGACCTAGTGAGCAAAAAGTCCAACTGCTCTAGACTTATTGCTTAGATATTTACATGTCAGTAGATGGGTAATAAATTCAACCAAATTCATGTAGCTTCAATATCAGCAAAATTTGGAGGCAACTAGTGGAGAAGGCAAAGTGAAGATATATCATCCCTGATGGAGGGAAATCTGTTGCATCTGCCTGTCCTACAACCTAAAAAGGGTCAGACTAGAAAATGTTCCTGCAAGCAGCTTGGAACCAACATATTACTCATTTGAATGTGCCACTCAGACCAATTTATAGAGTAATACAAAAAACTACCAATTATGAGTGGGGACTGAACTACATAGAATACCTGCAATAATTCTAGACTAATATGTAAGTGATTTTGCCCTTAGGGCCATATTGATCCAGCATATCCAATGGTGCTTGAAGAGTATATGGCAAAAGGGATGAGGTTTGGAGCCTTTCTCAGGGTTCTAAATGAGAATTACAGAGCAGAAATGTGGGATTTGATAGTAAGGCTTGTCATCCTATGTAGATAATTATTCTCATCTTGCAAAACAGCTTTTAGCCTATTTCTGAGCCTCAGTAGAGATGGAATGCTTATCCCATAGGTCACCTAAGACCATGATAACTGAGTTGCCCATCATGATATGTATGACGCACTAAGCAATTAAGTTGAGCATGTGCTGCAGCACTCCATCAACAGATGGAAGTGCATTATAAGAGATCAGGCTCTAGTAGGCCCTCAAAACATAAGTAAGTTACTGAAAATTTGATTCATATTACATATGTCAGTGTAATATGTTTTGATTACTATAGTTTTAATCTATTGAAATCTTCTATTCCTTCTTGAAAGAATGTGAGTAATTTGTCCATTTCATCTTAGTTATCTACTTTCTTGGGACACAATTCTACATTTATTTTCCTCTTATATGCTCTATTTTATTAGAGTGGAGTGTATGACAAAGCCACTCCTTTCATTTCCAATTTTAATTATTTATTTTCTTTCTCTTTTTGTCTTTGTCAGACTAGCTAAAATTTGGTTGATATTATTCATCTTTAGAAAGAAACAACTTTTGATTTAATTTATCTTCCCTATTGTGTTTTTTCTCTATTTCATTTATCTCACTATAATATTTGTAATTTCATTCCATCTACATTCTTTGGAGTTATTATGCTCTTCTATTTCAGTACTTCAAGTTGTGAGGGCAGGTTTTATATTTGACTTTTTCTCTTTTTTTGTTTTAATTATTCAGAGCTATGCATTTCCTTCTAGTTATTGCTTTAGCTTATTAGATATGATTTATTATGTCTTGTTTATGTTCATTCTTGTCAAGAAATTTTTTTATTCTTAAAGAATCCTTAGCTCACATAAATCTTACATAAAAAACACAGGGGATTCATATATACTCCAACCTCTCCCCCTCCCACAATTTCCCACATTAAATCTTTCATTAGTGTGGTACATATGTTACAGTTGATGAACACATATCAAAGCATTGTTACTAACCATGGACTATAGTTTACATTATGGCTTACACTTTGCCCTGCACAATTTTCTAAGGTTTGACAAAATGAATAATGGCCTATATCCATCATTGCAATGTCAGGCAGGATAATTCCAATGTCCTCAAAATGTCCCCATTTTATACCTATTCTTCCTTCCCCCTCCCATCAGAACCTCTGGTGGCCACTGTTTTTATAATAATGGTACAAATTCTACCTATGCTAAAATTATAGTAAGTCTACTTTAAATAGTTGCATTGCTCCCTTATGTTTGTTCATTCCTTAATCTTGAGAATTTTGGGAAGATGATGTCAACTCTGACACTTGAGAAGGGGCTTAAATACCATGAGGTTCATTGATGAAAATGTCTTGCTTGCAGTTGTAGATACCTCTCATTTTGGGGATGGGAATTGCCCATTAACATTCTTTTGTTAATTGTCCTGGATGAGTCCAATGAACTGGAGAGCAGGTGTTGCAACTCTGCTGAGATTCAAGGCTCAATTAGCATATGAACAGACTGAAGATGTAAATCTTTGGAAGATAAATATAGTAATTTTAATTTCAAATAAAAGGGACAGAAGGGAAATGTGTAGGGAAATTATACGAGTCTAATTCTATTACATTTGTGAGCATATTTTCCAAAGTAAAGTCCATTGACAGGGTGCCAAATACCTGAACGTGTCTGCCCTGACTCTAATGTCTAGGTGTTTAGCAATAATAAACTTACATAAAAATATAAAAATATAACAGATATGATGGTGATGAATGGCATAATGAAAGAAATAAAAAATATACTCAAAGTACATAACAGTAGATTTGAACAGACAGAAGAAAAATTAGTGACATCAAAGGTAGTACATCTGAAATCAGAACAGATAGATAAAAAGAGAGAAAAAAATTCAGCAGCAACTCAGAGAATTGAACAACAAAAAGAATCACGCAAATATACACATTATAGGCATCCCAAATGAAAAAGTGAAGTGAAACAGGGCAAAAGGAGTATTGGAGGAAATAATGGCTAAAAATTTCTCAACTTTTTTGAAGGACATGAACATGCACAACCAGGAAGTGCAGCACACTCCACACAGTATAAATCCTAACTGGCCTGTCCCAAGAATATAAAATTGTCAAACACTCAAGAAAAAGAGAGAATACTGAAAGCAACAAGAGAAAGAGATCTATCACAAACAAGGGAAGCTCAATATCTTTAACCAAACAATTTACAGATTTTGACAAAATGTATAAAGGCTGTGTCCATCATTGCAATATTAGGAAGAGAAATTCCAATATCCCCAAAGTGCCCCATATTCCACCTTTTCTTCCCTCCCTCTCTCCTGAGAACCTCTGGTGTACACTATATTTATATCAATGTTGCAAATTATTTTGTTACTAGAATCACATGGCTACTTTGGTTCATGAATACATCCCCCTCTAATGTTTGTTCATTCCTCAATCTTGAAGATTTGAGGAAGTCATGTTCACTCTACTCCCAGTTGAAAACGGGATGTAGATGTCTCATAACCTTTTTTTCCTTTGCAGGGTATATTTTACTATTTAATTTTTAACTGTGGTATTAAGTCTCTGAGTTGTACATTTCTAAAATTTGTATCCAGATATTTTTATGACAGATAAATCAATGAGTGTCAGGAGCTAACAAAGTAAACAAAAATCACTATGAAAAACACATTTCAAAAATTGCTTCCATCTGATCTGGTGCTGTCCTTCAGAATCTAGCTCTCCATTTAAGAATAGTAGTTATGAAGGGCTGGGGAAGTACTGCATATGGTGTGGAATTTTTCTTTTTGGAGTGATGAAATTGTTCTAAAATTTTTTTGTGTTATGAATACACACCATTGAGATTTTACTAAAAGCCATTGATTAGACACTTTGGATAGATTGAATGGTATATGGATATATCTCAATAATACTGTTTAATAAGTAATTGTGCAAGAATAGCCAGAAATAGGAGCTATGTACAGCAGAGAAAGCAAAAAGAAATTGAAAGGTGATGAATTTTCCTGTTTGTTTTTTGTTTATTATTATTATTGAATAATAAAGATACTCTAATGATGATATAGGTGATGAATGCACAACACTGTGATTACACCAAATATCATTGATTGTACATTCTGGATGAATTGTATGCTTTGATAATATGTATCAATAAAATTGCCTTGTTTTTAAAAAGTGCAACAACAACAAAAAAAGAATATCAATCTGAGGCAAAACTGTGGGGTCTCTTCTTTTAAGTAATTTCCCTGTTTACTAGAATAGGAATGCCTCCCCTATTCCTGAGAAATAGAATTTACCCCCTTCACAGTGTTCTAATATAGTCCTATAACAAGGGATCTTTTGTCTCAGGCTACATTGAATTGATTGTCTCTTATAGTGCTTTAACTGTCTTAATTTTGTTCTGCCTGCATGGCAAGTTCTGGGAAGCACAACACAGCAGTTGTCAGGCTTTCAGGCTGCTACTGCAGTCCAGTATGTAATAGTAGTTGCTCTACTTAACTAAAACAAAGACTGGGACACACAAGAGTTCAGTTTGTTCTCCTCTGTCCCAGGTAGGGTTTAGCGTAGGTGCTAGCTAATGCTATCAATTTTAATGTGCATATTCTTGATTCAAGACTCTCTATTACTGGAATAATTTAATCAATTTCTGGAGTTTACTGAAGATAGTTTGGACATTTTATGCAGTATTTCAAAGATTCTCTGGGTGACCAGTCCTTGAAGTGTTTTATGCTGCTAATCTGGTTACCTAGAATCCATCATAATAATATAAACAACACATATAATTTACAGATGAAATTTTGTTTCCTATAGAAAACAGTAGTAATATAATTAAATGAAGTCTATTTAAAAAATTCAAAAGAGGAAACAAATTTTAATATTAAGTATGATAGTTTCCAAAAGGAACTCAAAAGAGAAGATTCAGAATTTTAAAATATATATGAAATGAAAATAGTACATAAATAATGATTTTAAATGCCAGTGGACTAAATACTCCATATAAATACCCTATAATTGACTCTATTAAAAAATAAGACTGAACCATATGATATCTATATTTAATAGATGAAGTGGGAAGATAGTGGAGTAAGGAGCTCCAGGACTAAGACTTTCCAACAAAACAACAATTAAACAGGTATGGACTATTAGAAACAACAAATTTTAAACCCCAGAGGTAAGAAGTAAACTCTTCCACATCCAGGGAAGAGCAGTAGATTTCTCTCTTCATGTAGTGGTTCCTGGTGCCCATCTCCCACTCTCATGTTAGGCCATAGTATAGTCCAGCCACTGCCTAGCACAAAGGTGACAGAAAAGGATGAAAATTACTTTTTTCCCAAGACAAGATGTGAACATGGTGGATCAATGCTCTCAGCATTTGATTTGTGATATTGGATCTATTGGTGCTTGTCTTTGAAGGGCTGTCATTATTTCAACATGCCTCCAGTCAAGACAGCGGCAGCTATTACAGCCTGTCCTGCCAAGTGTAGCAGCTGATATTTTTTTCAAACTGTTCCAGAGATGAGCAGAAAAAATGGAGACTTTGGGACCCTGAGCTTCCTCTGGGATTTTGGGGGTAGTTAATTGAAGGACTGAATTGTCTGTATAGGTCAGGGAAATGCAGATTTGAGGTGTCATCAGAGAAGCTCTTGTCATGCTTCTTGATCCCCTCCCCAGGGATCTCTGGAGCTGGTCAGAACCCCATTCATGGATGCTGAACTCTGATTTGGCAGGCTATGACTGACATGAGAAAGTCCTTTCAGTTATACTCTTCTCCTGGAATTAACACTCTAGGCAAAAGCGGATTGAGGCTATAAAATGACAGTAACAATCCATAGAAATGAACTCTCTAGGGAATAAGCTTGTGGGTGCCAAACACTCAGGAGGGGGAAATCTATCTCCTGGAAATAAAGGGGGCAACCAAAAACCTGTAAATAGGGAAATTCCAAAACAATTAACAAGGAAAAGCCTAGGAAAGAAAGGCCCCAAAAGACAGGAAAAAACCTGCACACGGCATTTGCTGTGGGCAAACCTTTCTGATGGAAAAGCAGAAACTCAAGAAAATCTCTGTCATGTCATCAATTGTTTACAAAACTAAGAAACAGACATGCCAGGAAGCAAATCACATAGTTAATATTTTAAAATATTAAAATGTACAGTGTTCAACAACAGTACAAGGCAAAGAAACAGAAATGATGGCCCATCCAGTAGAAGAGGATAAAAGTCCAGAAAACACAAGCAAAAATGTGAATATGGACCTATCAAACTATTCCTTTTAAAAACATGATTTGGAAATGCTAAAGGAAATTTAAAAAAAATACAGAGACAGACTAAAGAATATCACAGAAATGACAGGTGAGCTATATAAGAGACATAGCAAAAAGAGAAATGTTATGAAAGAATGAAAAACAGAACTAATGGAGTTGAACACCAAAATAACTTAAATGGAAAATGCCCAGGATTGTTGCAAGAGCAGACTGAAGTTGACAGAAGATGGAATCAGTGAACTTGAAGACAAGACAGTTTAAATGAGTCAGGCTGAGTTTCGCATTGAAAAAAAAAGTACAACTTATGAAAAAATCAGTTAATGTAATATGCCAAGTTAATACAATGAAGAAAAAGAATTGCAAGATCATCTCAATTGATGCAGAAAAGGCATTTGACAAAATCCTGCACCCCTTGATAAAAACATATAGAGCACTAGGAGTGAAATGAAACTTCCTCAACATGATAGGGTATATATATGCGACACTCATAGCTAACATCCTACTTAATGGTGAAAGAATGAAGCTTTCCTTCCAAGTTTAGGAACAAGAAAAGTTGTCTACTATCAACACTGTTGTTGAATACTGTATGCAAAGTTCTTGCCAAAGCAATTAGATTGCATATATAAGAGAATAAAAATTAGAAGGAAAAAAAATACTCTATGGAACTACACTACACTATAAAGCATAAGATAAATCATGAAATTTATTTAATAATGTAACATTTAAAATATGACATTAACAATTGTAATGACTGTTCCAAAACAATAGACATTTTTGGTGGTGAAGTGGTATATGGAAATTCTGTATATTATGTATGATTGTCCTGAAAACCCACAACTTCTTCAATAAAGAAGATTGTGTAAAAATGATTCATGTAAATATAACCATATAAATGAACCTGTGTAAAGTAGTACTATAAGAAAAAAAAAAGAACTTCATATTCCAGAAATATGAAGGATAGTATAAAATAACAGTAGAAGCAATTTTTCATAAAACTATAAAATTCCTAATCAAAGTTTCAAAACATGCAAAAACGGAGATCATTAAAAAGAGGAATAGAACTTTATTAATAAATGACATTGATTAATTAGAGATTAAGTTCTAATTTTGTTGAAATACAGGACAAATAAATCATGTTTCCTTTTTCTTTCCTACTCCTGATTTTCTGTCATTTTTTTTCATATTAGAGCTGTTAGACTAGAATCCCAACAATAAAGATTTGGCAAAAACAATTAGTCATAAAAAGTCATGTGAAATATTACTTCTTCAGATATTACTTACATCATTTGGAAGTACACTTAATATCTGTTAAAAAAAAAAAAAACTGTTGCAAAGCTGGGAAGAAAAACCACCTTAGGTTTTTTGTTTTTTTTTTCCCAAGCAAGCACATCTTATTTAGGTGGCATTTACAAAGAACATTATATACCCCAAGCTGGCCTATTGTGAAATGAATTTATTGTAGGTTTTTTTAACTGTTTTTTGTCTTTATTTATTTTTTAATATTATATTTAAAAAATATGAGGTCCCCATATCCCCCCCAATCCCCTCAACCCACTCCTCCCATAACAACAACCTCCTCCATCATCATAGGACATTCATTGCACTTGGTGAATACATCTCTGAGCACTGCTGCACCACATGGTTAATGGTCCACATTATAGTTTACACTCTTCCTCAGTCCACCCAGTGGGCCATAGGAGGACATAAAATGTCCAGTAACTGTCCCTGCAATACCACCCATGACAACTCCAAGTCCTGAAAAAAACATCACATCTCTTCTTCCTACTCCCTACTCTCAGCAGCTACCTTGGCCACTTTCTCCACGTCAATGCTGCATTTTCTTTGATTACTAATCACAATAGTTTATGAGTAGAAAGTCAGTAAATCCACTTTAATCTACACTCTATTCCTCCATCCTGTGGACCCTGGAATGGTTGTGTTCACTCCACATCTATAGCAAGAGGGGGCTTAGATTCTACATGGATGATGGATGCAATTCTCCTGCTTGCAGTTGTAGACACTCTTGGCTCCCTGGTGTGGGGGTTGACCTTCTTCATCTCCATATTAGCTTAATGGGGTAAGTCCAATAAACCAGAGTGTAGGAGTTGCTAGTCTGTTGAGGCTCAGGGCCTGGCTATCACATGGACAGTCCAGAGATTCAAGTTCCCTGGGTATACACTAAACCTCAGTACCAACCACAGGTCCAGTAAAATAACAGGAGAGGCTTGTGAACGAAGATCACATCTGAGTCCAGCTCCATCACACAGAAACACAAACTCCAAAGTAGGGCCAACTGACATGGCACTGAACTCCAACTTCCATGACCATAGAACCTGTGGGTCTCTGTAGCCCTCAGAAGAACCCATACCTGGGGTTGTATCTACTTTATCTGTCTCTGGGGCTCTGCTGAAGTGTGCATAATGGCGACCTCTCTCATAACCTCCTGGCTCTTTTTTGGAGGCTCATAGCCATATAAACTCATTTGTTCTTTCCAGTTCCCCCTTTTATTCAGGTCAAAAAGCATTTTTAACTCCTTCATTTTAGCTTTTAATTGCAAAATAATTTTTCTCCTTCACAGAAATTTTGATGAATTGAAAACTTGTACATGGAAAGCTTTATCTAATACATTAAATATTATTTTGTAATTCTTTAATTCATACAATAAAATTCACTCAGGAAATTCTCCAATATAAACAGTATTTCTTTCATGAGTCCACATGAAACTTGATGCCATTATTGTTAATTAATAAAATATTCACAGGAATTCATTTCACATGGCTGTATGCAGAGGAAGTAAGCTTTTGGCCTTCAATATAATTACAAAATCTTTCATCACCACAGCACTGATTTTTACATTTGTCTAACATGTTTCTCTTAATACAATAAAAGCCAATAAACTGAAATAATAGAACATATTGCACAAAAGTTTGTGATGACTAAATGCCCTGCATCTGCTGTGTCAATGAATTAGTTGAAAATCCCAGACCTCACTGGAGAAACACAATCATGCTTTCCTTCAGATACCTCAAAAATGCCCATTAATTAGATTGTGCACACTCCTAGATAGAATTATCCTGCACCAGTGAAAGCAAAATAAATGAAATGGTAGGTTTTTTAAAAAGCTTATTGAAAAGAGGTCAAGGTGTATTAAAAATATTTTATAATAAAAGCAGGATATTACTGAAAATTCAGCAAGATAGAATTATGTAAGTGCATAAATATACATATAAATAAGTTTATATGCACAAAGGAAAATACTTGGGGGCAAATGCATCTAAAGAATAACATTTATGAAAGATTTTCATTTTTTAGATTTTATGTATAATTATAATTGTACAATTAACAATGATTAATCCTATAAATAGTATCATTGGGCAAAATGTTATATTCCATTCTTGGTGGTTAATCATCTGGCCTTCCAGCTGCAGAGCAATTAAGTATTTCTGTAGAAATGATCTCTTTTAACCCAGTCATAAATTAGAGCATCACAAGAGAATACCAAAAATGCTCTTTAACATTGTGTGACTTTTAAGGTGAAGGCAATTCTCTGTTACAAATCTAACATGACGCATTAGTTCTTGAACCGTTATTCTTGGTGTGATGCCGAGCAATCTTCCTTGGAAATTGGTCCCAGAGAAGATGAAATGTTGCATTATCAGCAGTCATCAATATAAAGGATTCCCTGGCAATATAGGATGAAATGCAAGAGATATACAGCTCTGCTTCTGTTCATAGTAACTCCTAGTATATTTGGAAGACATAATTTCCAGGTGAAATTTCTATTTGAGCAGGACCTTAACAAAAAGTTAAAGAAGATTTATTTTACTTCTCTCTTTCACTCTCTCTCTAAATATATATATATATGCATAAAAATTAAACATTAATTATCTCAAAGGAAAAATTCATATCACAGAAATTCCACGCTCCTTAAATGGTTTACTTATTTTATTTGTGAGAGCAACTTGAGGTTCACATTTATAGACAGATAATGTTGGAAGAAATTTTTCATGAACTTTGAATAATGGTAAGTATGTGTCTCTAATTAAGAGTATTTTAGTTTACCTCAAAAATTGTAATAATATTAGAGAATTAGGCAAAGGCATTTACATATCATATAGGCATAACCTAAGTACTGCCAGAATTTGTAGACATGGAAACATAGAATTGGTGGAGACAGAGTCATCAAGCAATGAATATATATTGGAAATAAATTTTTTTAAAAATTTTGATCATATGCTCTGTTAAAAATCCATTAATACCTTTTGAAATTTAATAGTAATATGCTCTCTATAATTTTAATACAACTAAAGTTTTAATTTCTGTTCTGTCATTTGTACTAAATAATATTTGATGTAAAAGAACAGAAAATAATTACTTAATCTCTGTCATTGTTTATTATATAAATAGGTTGTTTTGTTTTTCTGAAATTAAATATAATTAGGAATATGGTGTTATGAATATCATCTGTGAGTTCAACCAATTTGGTAGAATCACAGTAATAAAATTACTTAATGGTTGTGATTCTGGATAAATAACTTAAATTTTCATGTCCTTTTTCTCATCTAAAAGTGTGTCCAGTAGTAATAACTACTATATAATGGTTTAATATTAATAAGTGTATTAATGTAGGGAAGTTTAATAACAGTGTCAAATCATTTTTATTATGCAATATACACAAAATTTCATTGTGAAATATCCAAAGTTGATATATACCAAATTTATATTTGGCAATCAAACTAAGAATTTTCAGTAATATTTTGAAAATTATGCCTTATTATGAATTTTTAAAATGACTAAGTTAATTTTATTTTAAATGGCAGATTATTCCTATTTAAAAAACATTTTGAAGTCATTCATGCTAATTTCATATTTGATTTCTCAATATTTTACAATAGTTCATTGCTATGGGAAGTAGGAATAACACAAATGGGCCTGATTTCATCCTTCTGGGATTGACAGAATCTGAAGAGATCCCCCAATTCCTCTTTATATTATTTCTCCTGATATACCTGATTACCGTGCTGGGGAATGCAGGTATGATCTTGATAATTCGCCTGGATATCCAGCTTCACACCCCCATGTATTTTTTCCTCAGTCACCTGTCGTTCCTTGACCTCAGTTACTCAACAGTCATTATACCTAATACCTTAGCAAACTTACTGACTTCCAACAAATATATTTCATTCATGGGCTGCTTCACCCAGATGTTTTTTTTTATCTTCTTGGTTGTCACTGAATTTTTCTTTCTCTCTTCAATGGCTTATGACCGCTATGTAGCTATCTGCAACCCTCTTCACTACCATGTTTTTATGTCCAGGCGACTCTGCTATGCCCTTATCAGTGTGTCCTATATAATTGGCTTTACTCAATCATTAGCTATTGTTCTTTGTATCAGCAATTTGCATTTCTGTAAATCCAATGTAGTCTATCACTTTTTCTGTGACACAACCCCAATTTTAGCCCTGTCCTGCACTGACACTCATGGGACTGAAATCTTGGCAATGAGTCTCGCAGGTTTAAATATAGTGGGGTCTCTTATCATTATCAGTGCTTCCTATGTGTCCATTTTGTCTAATATCCTGAAAATTAATTCTACTTCGGGAAAGCGCAAGGCCTTTTCTACTTGCGCCTCCCACCTCGTGGGAGTAACCATCTTTTATAGCACTATGATTTTTACTTATTTAAAACCAAAGAATTCCTACTCTTTGGGAAGGGATCAAGTGGCCTCTGTGTTTTATACTATGGTGATCCCCATGCTGAATCCACTCATTTATAGTCTTAGAAACAAAGAAGTGAAAAATGCTCTCATTAGAGTCATGCAGAAGAGAGAGGGCTCCAGACAATTTTAATGGTAGTGATGCTGAACATTTAAGAACATTTTTTTTTTCTTTCTTTCCTATTTGGGTATTTAATTTTTGTTGAGCCATCCTCTCTTTGACTACACATGATCAGAACATTTCCAAAATATCTTTTTAATTTTACATTACAGTTGAAAGCCACGAAATGTGTTAAGCCTTTAGGTTAAATACAGGTGTGTGTAAGGTCAACTCATGTGCAACAACAAGAAAAATGTAATGTTACTTTCAAATTTTATTACAACAATCCCTTTCAATATTCCAAATTCAGGGAATTTTATTAAGAAAAGAATTTTCAGAAGTCATTTATTCTGTAGAGATAAAATAAAAATAGCCTAGTTTAAAAAAATGCTGCTTTGTACCGAAAATCCAGACTTAGATTCCAGACCTGCCAGATTTTTAGCTGTATATCCCTTCATAAGCCACTGAAAGTTTGAATCTAGTCTCTTCAACTGTACAAGAAGAAACTTCTAAACCAATACAGTTACCTTAAAGATTAAATCAGATTATGTGTAGAAATTATGTAATGTATTACTAATAAATTTTGGACATGATCATCAGAATACTTATATTCTTGAAAAATTTTCAATACACAATAGATTTTGTTTTGAAAAAAATATATTGTGTGATAGAATTGCATTATAGAAAAAAGTGTATGTACTCGTTGAAGAAAATTTGTTTTACATTGTAAAATATTACAGAAAATAGAAATGTCTTAATTGTTGAGAGTTTTATTCATGTCTTCTAGACAAATTTATGTTTATGTATGCATATATTACATATATATACATAAATTGCCATTATCAGTTTCTATTTTGCAACTTTAGCAATTTCTTTGTTTGTTTTTTTTTAATTTGGGAGATGAATATATTTTGAGCATGAGCAAAATCAAGATCTCATCTTGCAATGATTTAAGACTTGAAGTTTTGTATATTCATGAATCTACTATAAATATCACATGTAGTTATACTTGTTTTGCTTCTACCTTCTAGCCACTTGAAAACCCTATCTTTCTGTCACACATCAGCTAGATTCAATAGTTACTAAGTCTTTGTTTAACTTTGGTATGATAAAAAATAATTTCATTTTTCCTGTGTTCTATATGTTTATGTTCTTTAAAAGTTATGATTTTTTAATGAAACATTGGTTCATTTTTAATAGGAACCTTAATAGAGAAAAGTTGCAAAATTAGAATTGATAACCTATCCAAATTTTTGCCATCCCATATATTTTATTCTGGTAACTTGCTAATATTTCCTTTTCAAAATGCCTCTATATAATCTTGAATTTCAGTTTAAATGTTTATCTCTATTTAACATATTTCAGAAAGTGTATTTCTACATTTTTCTGTTTATTTATATTTAAGCTTAGGTAATGGCATTAGATATATTTTTTCTTTTAAGAGATTTGTTTTATTTACACTTAAATTAATATTTTCCAAGTAGAATTACAGTTGTTCATTTTCTTGAATGATTTTTGAAATATTAAAATAAGTTCACACCTTCTTTAAGGACTAAAATGGTAATAAATTATCACTGGTTCATTACTGTTTATCAATTTATTCAAATGACTAAAACATACATTATTTTCTACTATATTCCACATTTACATAATTTTTTATAATGTACAACATCCAAATAAAGTCCTGAAATAAGATTTATTTTTGCTCTGATCTCTACATTGTTTAGAATTTAAATTTATTTCACGGTTTTTTTGTTTAAAATTAGCCATATCTTTGTTAAGGATTTATTTTAATTGTATGCTTTTTAATCCAATCTCTCATTTTGTATTGTGTCTTAATTTTATGAGCACTTTACAGTTTCTGGTCTTTTTTATGAACTCTGTTGGCCTTACTTTCATTTATATACATTTCTGTAATTTATAAAATGTATCCTGTTGGTTTTTGTTAGCAACTATGGTCAGCAGATTCTTCAAGTTTTTAGAAAGTGATAAATTCATTAACTGCTTTAGTTTTAATTAATTTGAGATTACTCTGTCCTCTTATAATATATTCTGGAAGGCATTTATTATATTAGTAAATAAATGTAACATAAACACTTGGAAATGTGAACACAATAAACTATTGACATTTTCCCTACAGATGTCAGTGTATGTAATGTTTTATATTAGAGGCAGTTGAAAGTAAGACAAAACCGTTTTGTGCATAGTGGTATTTCAAAATTCTATGTATTATTATAGTTGAAGGAATTAAAATGATTAAAAAGTGTAAAATAGAGCATGATAAATATGAAGAACAATTTTTGTTCACAAATGATTGATATACTATAATAATAATAAAAACAGATTATATTTAATGAGCACCTACTAAGTGCCAGACAATATTCAAAAAGCAGTAGATATATAATTAGCATTTTATATTTTCACAAGATAGCTCTAAGTTAGATACTTTTAATATCTCAAATTTAATTTCAGGTAATGGAAAACTATTCTCCCATTTGTTCAAGCATAGATTTAAGAGTCATTCTGCCATTATCTCTATGTCAGGCATATCACATCTAGACCATAAGCATTCATATTAATTCCCTATGCAGAATGTTCTTGGAAGGTGACTATTTCTCAACATCTACTCTGCTACCACCTTGACACAAAAAACAATATCCTAATATTTAAATTATTGCCACATCCTTATAGATCATCTTCCTGTTTTCTGCCTTATACTCATTGAGTCTCATCTCAATGTAGAGGCCAGAGTGATACAGTTAAACATAAATCGTCTTATGTCACTTTACAAAATTTACACGAGTTCCCTTAACTTAAGGAAAACAATATTTTTATAAGAGCTTTCAGGTTCAACTTGATCTTTCCCTACTCCTTACTTTTATGAAGTCATCCTTTATCATTTTGACTTTCATCCTCACACTGAAAGGGCCACACACCCATTGGATGAAACGTGGATGAGTGTGGGCTATGATGTGGACCATTGACCATGAGGTGCAGCGATGCTCAGAGATGTATTCACCAAATGCAATGAATGTCTCATGATGATGGAGGAGATTGTTGCTATGGAGGGAGGAGTGGGGGGAAGGGGTTGGGGGGTATATGGGGACCTCATATTTTTTGAATGTAATATTAAAAAAATAAATAAAGACAAAAAAAAGAAAGGGCCACACAGACCTCCTCATCCTTCCCTATGCACATTAGTTCTGAGTCTGTCTGAAACATTTCCAATTTTTCTTCTTCCTAAAACTAGCTTCCGCAGATGACTGCATGGTTCTTTTTTTCATACTCTATCCATTAAGATTATGCCTTATACCCTATTTAAAATAGAACTTGCTCCATCTCTCATCAATATGGAATTTATTTTCTATTAACACTTGTTCAAGCTTTCATTCTATACTGTTTATACCTTTTCTTTCTTCTCTGTATTCCTGCACACAGAAAGCTCCATTAGTACAAGATTTTTTGCCAATTATGTTCAGCACTGTGCACAATACCTAGAGGAATGACTTAATAAATATATTTGAATGGCTGAATTTTCATATGATGTAACTGGATAACACAGAAGTTTCATAGCTTAATTCATGGTCATGCAACAGGTTAAAGGACAAGCCAAATTAGAACCCTAACAGACCGACATTTGAGCTCACATTCTTAATCATCTCTTTGTCATTTTTCCTACAAATGTATACCAATTTTCTCAGAGTTGAAAACATACCACACTTTTCTACATTATATTAAAAACTATTAACAAATACAGGGAAGTGAAGGCTACATTTTTTTCTGATATCACTAAAGTCGCTAATAGAAGACTGTGTAATTTTGGAAATAGCTATTATATATATCCAGACACACAATTATAGTCCTATTTACAGAAACAACTCTGAACAGGAAAGAGTGAATATCAGGTGTTGTGATTGGGATGGTCAGAGAACCTGTATTACTTATGTGTAGGATAGGTAGTGTAAATAAGGTCTTCAGAAATAGAAGGGCTCAACAAAGATTATGTATAGCCTTGGATACAACAATGCAGACTCTTGCTAACTAGACTTTATGGGTTATGGGTGTCTCTTTTCCTTCTGTATACTTGGACCAAGATTTATTTTATGTTGTTGTTCTGCTGTTTCCCAAGATGTTGTCCATTTCTGCTGTATTGAATACATTACACATAACACTCTGTCCACCTTCCAGTCTGAGAAATGGTAAAATTTTTAAATTTGGAAAACAGTTCCATCTTTTTTTTCTCATTTGGATGGCTTTTAAGTAAAAATACAATTACTTTAAGAAACATATGAATATTACACATTTCATCTATTGTTTGTGATTCTAGTGATATCCTTACTTTAATCCCTTTTGTTTATAGTTTTTTGTTTTCTCTGTTTTAGGGGTTGTTCTAACTATTATTTTATGCATGCATAATGTATCATATTCTGCCTAAAATAATACATGACATAACTTTTAAAAATGAGAACTATAAAATAGTAGGGATTCAATTATTCTTTCCCAATTTGTTATTTTTCATAAGTTTTACCTTTATATATGTTTTAAACCCAAGAATTCATCAACCTAGTTGGGCTTCAGGCAAAGATTTTTAAATAATTAAAATTTTTCAAATCAAATATTTGATATATTCATTTTCATTTCCACCTTATAGCATCATTTATGTATATATTTAGATAAAACTGTCCATCTATTATCATATTCCTATGTGGGTAATTTTTTAAAGTACAGACCTGTTAGCAGAAAAATCATTTTTCTTTATATTTGTATATGTTTTATTTTTCTTAGCAAGCCTTAATTATGTTCTTATACTGAAAGTTGTTTTCAGGGGAATTTTAAAAAATATATAAGTACCTTAAATATAACCTTCCCTTTCTTTCTGGTTAATATCATTATTGGTGTCAAGTCTTTTATAATAATTATGTATTTTCTTCTGTATTTGATACATATTTACCTTTCAGTCTCTTCATAATTGTTTACTTAAGTTTATGTTTCTCCAGTGAGTCTGAGCAGTCTAGATTTGTTTTATGGTCATTTGACTATTTTTCTATTTATCTTCCTGAGGTTTTGCTGACCATTGTGGGCCTATGATTTAATGTATTTCATTATATTTTAAGTCTTGCATATTATCTCCTTAAATATTTCTTCCGTACCTTCCCTTCTCTATTCTTGCAACTGAATTCTACTACATTGAGATTAAACTGTTTGAGATTGTCCCATCCCTTTTTTTGTTCTTTAACTTTTTTCTGTTTGGATAATTCCTACTGGCTTATCTTCAAGTTCACTCACTTTTTTCTAAGTTATATGGACTGTATTGAAGAACATGTGGAAGATTTATTTTTTACTGACACTGTGTTTCTCTGTGTGTGCTTTTTAATATTTTATTTCCAGTATTTCTTTGGAAATTACCTTATCTATTCCTAGCATACATGAGTATTAATATTTTTTCCAGTGACTATTAAGCTACATAAAAGAATTGCTAACCATCGCTCTTAATTACTACTCAGTTCATGACTCATCACTCACTAATATACATATATTAGTAAATTGTAATGTCCAGGGCACACAATTCTGTGGGTGGACAAAATCTTACCTTTAAGCAATTACAGTTTCAATATAGTGTTAGATATAGATAGTAATTAAACTTTTGTAACAGCAAATATTAAATGATGATTCTTTTAAGTGTTTACACCCTGTGTTGCAATTTAAGCAATTGAAATCAAAGAACTCATCCTTGATGGAACGATGAAAGAGCTCAAAGATGAAAAGTGAAAAGGTTTAACTTGAGAGTTAAATATACCAATTCATCCTTTTGACTTGATGAATAGAATGACTGTGATTATGAGCCTGTGCACCTGAAATAAGAACAAGGCCTAGAGTTGCAGAGTGCCTAAGAGTTACCTCCTGAGAGCCTCCATATTGCTCAAATGTGACCAG
Source organism: Dasypus novemcinctus (assembly GCF_030445035.2). Classification (NCBI taxonomy): domain Eukaryota; kingdom Metazoa; phylum Chordata; class Mammalia; order Cingulata; family Dasypodidae; genus Dasypus; species Dasypus novemcinctus. Next base: position 33,310,880 of record NC_080682.1, read on the forward strand.
TCTTGAAGCCAAACTCAGCATGTAAATGCGTTGCCTTCCCCCCAGTGTGGGACATGACTCCCAGAGATGAGCCTCCCTGGCACTGAGGGATTACTACCAAGTACCATCTGATGATGTAACTAGAAAATGACCTTGAATAAAAGGGTCAACTGGGACCAGCAGAATATCTCAGTCTACATGTAACAGCAGGATTTAAAAATGCTTTTTGACCTGAATAAAAGGGGGAAATTGAAAGGACAAATGAGTTTATATGACTATGAATCTCCAAAAAGAGCCAGGAGGTTATCAGAGGGGTTGCCCTTATGCACACCTGAGCAGAGTCCCAGAGACAGATAAAGTAGATACAACCCCAGGTATTGGTTCTTCTGAGGGCTAGAGAGACCCACAGGTTCTATGGTCATGGCAGATGGAGTTCAGTGCCATGTCAGTGGCCCTACTTTGGAGTCTGTGTTTCTGTGTGATGGAACTGGACTCAGATGTGATCTTTGTCCACAAATCTCTCCTGTTACTTTTTGTAGTTGGTGCTGGGGTTTAATATATACCCAGGAGACCTGAATCTCTGGCTGGCCATGTGAGAGCCAGGCCCTGAGCCTCAACAGACTTCAGCTCCTACAGCTTGGTTTATTGGACTTACCCCACTCAGCTAACATGGAGTTGAAGAAAGTCAACCACCACACCATGGAGCCAAGAGTGCCTACAACTGAAAGCAGGAGGATTGCATCCAGCATCCATGTGAAATCTAAGCCCCCTCTTGCTATAGATGTGGAGTGGACACAACCATTCCAGGGTCCACAGGATGGAGGAATAGATATGGATTAGAGTAGACTTACTGATAATCTATTCATGAACTATTTGATTAGTAATTGAAGAAAATGTGGCATTGGTGTGGAGAAAGTGGCCAAAGTGGCTGCTAGGGGTGAGGAATGGGAGGAGAAGGTGAGATGTGGAGGTGTTTTTGGGACTTGGAGTTGTCCTGGGTGATGCTGCAGGGATAGTTACCAGACATTGTATGTCATCCCATGGCCCACTGGGTGGAACATGGGAGAGTGTGGGCTATGATGTGGACCATTGACCATGAGGTGTGGTGGTGCTCAGAGATGTATTCACCAAATGCCACGAATGTCTCATGATGGTGGAGGAGATTGTTGTTGTGAGGGGAGGAGTGGGGGGAGGGGGTGGGAGATATATGGGGACCTCATATTTTTTTAAAGTAATATTAAAAAATTAAAGACAAGAAAATTGGAGACAGTATTTTTTACAGTTTAGTTACTACTTTATTAGGAGAAAAAGTTCATAATGCATTTCACCGCAGATTAACTTGATACCAATTTATCTAATTGAACTATTAATTGAACTATTAATAGATTGAACTATTAATCAGAATTTGATAGGCTTAAGTGAGGGTATCCTTACTCTTAGTACTAATCATTTTATTTAAAAAAAATCATTTTAGTTTATTTGAAGGAGCAGCTTAACTGATAAACCAGGGTATAACCATGTTTAAAATTTTGCTTTGATAATTTGAAAATCAGATTTGAATGGAAAGATACTTTGATTGATCTTGGAATGAAGCAAAAAAATAATTTTTGAAGAGATGGATATAGAAGCAATTTTGAAGTAGTTCATTCCCTTTTACAGAAAAAATAAAACACCCTAAAGGATAATGAGGAAAACATATTTGAGATGTTTTTCTAATAGCTGGATTTCTTTATAAGACAAAATTATATTTACATTATACTCAGTATTATATTTCTGAAAATTTTTTCAAGAGGACATTTTCATATAGGTTTAATTCTCACTGCTATCAATGCTGTGTTTGCTCCAATAGACATATATGGGTTCCCTTTGCATATTTGATTTTAAAATGTTGTAGTGAAAATTATTGAATTAAATCTCAAATCTGTCCTAAGAATTAGATTTCTTCACATTCTTTTCATGGGTTTATATGTTCAATAATCATGTTAGTTGGGGGAAAAATTAAATATTATTGAAATAAAAGTTAAACTTTCATTAATAATATCCATTAAAATAAATAAATTTTAGCACAAAAATTTTAAAAAGCAGAATTAGTAAGTCTGAAGTAGGAGTGTATTGAGATAATAAGAGATCCTTTCACAGGGATTTGCTCATTAGGTATAAAAGTTGAGGAATGATGAACAATGAAAGTTCATTTCAAAAGACAGTGGTTAAAGGTAGAGATAACAAATGACCAAAAATCTTCATAAAATTATTCTCAAAGACAGACTAGCTAGCTTTTGAGATCTTGGTCCATCTTGGATCTGAGATTGTAAGGACACATGGAGCAAGGGCAGTGAGTTAAGATTAGGGAGTCCTTCATAGGGATTACAGAATGGGAATTAACTCCATAAAGAGTGCTGATAATTTGCTAAAAGCATCTGAGGTTATATCAAGCCGTCATCTCCTGAAGACATCTCTAATTATAGAAGTGAAAATCAAATCAAAGACTGACAAGATCAATATAAGTTAACCAATGAGGTTTTAATATGAATCAGTTTGAACATAATCATAGTTAATAGGTAGCCCGATTTATCAGGAAATTTAAAATATCACATTGGAGGAAAGATAAATTGTTCCATTAGTAAAATGGGGCATTTTGGGGAAATTAGAATTGTCCTGCATGATAGTACAATGATGGATACAGCCCATTATACAATTTGTCAAAACCCATACAATTGTGCTGGGCAAAGTGTAATCTATAATGTAAACTCTAGTCCTTGGATAGTATAGTGCTTCAATATGTCTTTATCAATTGTAACAAATGTACTACAGTAATGAAAAAGTTTGTTAAGTGTGGAAAGTATGGAATGGAAGGGGATGGGGTATATGGGAACCCCCTATATTTTTGATGTAGCATTTATTTATTCTAGTAATTCTCTAAAAATACATGAATAAATAAATATATGTGTATATTTTTTTTAAAAAGAAGAGTTTTTATGTCTAAGAGATTTCAAAGTGTATTGGGAGATCATTCTGGATATTATGCTTGTGCAGATCTCAGACAGATTTCACGAACTGCTGTAGTAAACAAAGCCTCAGATAAGAGCACTCCTGAGGGCTCTAGGGATATCTGGTCAACAAAGTCATGGCAAACATCCTCATGAAATCAAGACTTCTTCAACGGCCCCTATCTAGAAATACATGATAATCTATCTCACCAATATAACATAGTTATCCTCATTTATAATTTCCCTAATCATTATTATTCCACTCTTTTTATTTGTTACTATAATTTTCAAAGTTCCTGTTAAGTACATTTCTCAGAGACTTATTTTTTTGGACTGCTTGAATGTCAGATAAGCACTGTTCTCCACAGAGTAATAGACAACAGCTACTCTCCAGTTTTTTGACTTGCCTTAAAAAACCAATAAAATGAAAATGATGGACAGGCCCCATCCCCAACAATGGAGAGAGTTTGCAGTTGTGGACCAGATAATTCCTTGCATCTGCCCTTTGGTATCTGATTCCCCTCTCAGCCTGTGGCTGCTGTAACAGATGTCTTCTTGGGTCCCTACTTATTGGGGAATGTACAATGATGGAGTGGGATGTGGTCAAGGACCAAAGTACATGAGTTGTTATTGTTGTAGCTATCTTGTGTTGATAGAAAAATTTGTGACACTGATATAAAGATAGTGATTGCCAGGGGTTCAGAAGGGAGTGGGGAATGAATGGCTGGAAAGGGCATATTTAGGGTGATGAGACACTTTTGTTTAATACTACAATGACAGACACATGATATTAAGCATTTGTCAAGGCCTATGGATCTGTACACCACAAAGTGAAACTATAATATAATCAATAGCCTTTTGTTAGTAGCAATGCTTCAATGTTATTCCGTCAACTCTAAGAAATGTATCATATTAATCTAAAATGCCAAAAATTATGGAAAATTATGTGTGTGGTGATATGGGAGGTATACGGGAATTCCCTCTACTTTTGGGGTACTTTTTCTGTGAATGAAAATCTAAAACATCTCTAAAAATAAAGTTTAAAACATAATTTCTGTCATATTTAAATATTCTTCATTATTTCTATTGCCCCTATTTTATTATGTTCCATCAAAACAATTATAGTGAATTTCTGATTTGCAGCTCTACTTTCCTAAGTATGCTGAAAGACCCTATTGTTTTTCCACCTGTATTCCCTAGAGGGCATCATTTTCACTTACAATACTGCCCTGAGAAAAATATAAAAACCTATCTCAAATGAATTATTCAAGCTCATACTTTAGTTTGAGACTAAGGGTAATAAGTTCTGAAATATTCTGTAGGTAACAAAACCTTTTCTTCTTATCTCTGAAACTGAATTGGTCACTTAATTTAAAAAAAAAACACATGCTGAATATTAAGCATTTGAATAATTATGCCAGCTCATTAATATCTTCATCAATTCCAAATGGAATACCCATGGAGAAAACATAATATTATCTTTCACAACAGAAAAGCAACATGATTTTTTTTCCTCCCATAAAATTCAGTGAAAGTTTCTGGAACTACAAATCACATGATAAAAATGACTACATGTGAGCCTTTTGATTCCTACTAAAAAGTGATCCCTCAGTGGATAAATAAGAAGGTGTAGTATAGGATTGGGAAAGTGATATAACACTTGTGTTTTAGCCCATAGTCCTAGGTCTTATATGTACTAGCTATGTGGCTTTAAGTTAATTACTTAAATCCCCTGAAATCCACATTCTTCTTGCTGTAAAGATAATTTCTATAATTCTTAAAATATTCAATAATTATTTATGTAATAAAATAATATGAAAGCATCATATATAACAATTTATATGAATTTAGTGAAATCACTAAATTCTTATTACATTTTAACTACTACAGTTCAAAGAGGCATGAGAGATAATTTAAGCTCATGAACAGTATCACAGAGAGGATACATTTATGGAAAAAATATGAACAAGAGAGTTACTCTATGTGAATGATTATTAGAGGTCAGGTAGAAGTTTTAAGGTTTATATACTGTTTCATTGTCTTGGGACTCTCATATACTAATCTATGTGCTAGTATCTGGCTATAAATGAGAAACAATTAGAATAAATTTTTAAAAATATGTAAATGTCTTGGTCTCACATGAATAAATAGTGACAGTGGATAGTTAACGTTGATCAAGGAATCTGAATAAAAAGAAGAAATAAAGAAATATGATATTGGTAGGTTGCCATTTGGATATAGTTGATCTAATAATTAAAAGCAATGCCAGAATGTAAGCTATAGTGTAAACTGTAGACCATGGTCAGTATTAACTCTTAAATATGTATTCATCAATTATAATGAAGGTACCACACTAATGAAGGATTTTGTTAATGTGGGAAAGAGTGGAAGGAAGAGGGAGTGGGACATATGGGAATCTCATATTTTTTATGTAACATTTATGTATTCTAAAGTTTTTTTAATTAAAAAATTACTTTAAAAATACCAAATAGAGGTATAGATCCAATGGAAAACAGTCAAATTTAAGTAAAACTTTTCCTTTTAGAAAGAGATGAGCTGATTTTACAATCTATATGCAGAAACAAAGGACTAAGATAATCATAAGACTTTTGAAAAAGAAGTACAAAGCTATACGGCTCCCATATCTGATTTTAGGATTTATAAAATCTAAGATAATCAAGAGAGTTTGGCATTATTGAAAAATAGGTATCTTGAATAATGGAACTGAAGAGAGCATTCAGAAACAGATTCACAAATATATGGTAAAGATTAATGCTACCTGAATGATTTGAAGGATGCAGGGGTAGTGATTCCATCACATTACTCTTCAACATTCCTATTTGGCATATGCAGGAAACACATGGATCTTGGAGCATGGCAGCAGTATATCTTAAACTAAACCAGGTGACTATTCTAATATAAATTCATGAGCTGTAACCAGTAGTTTAGCTGGGTTGGCAGGGTTTAAAAGAAACATGGAATATTTAGAGATTAATAGTTCTTGGGGACAGGTGTATGGATCCTGATTTTGCTTCTTTAGATACAGTGCTATTTGCAAAACTACTATCTATGTGTCCTATAAAATGCCTTAAACACCACCACAGTATTCCACAAGTATTTTTTCTGCAATAGGAACTCGTTTTACAGAAAATGAAATATGACCAGTGGGTGCAAGTTCATGGGATTAGCTGAATTTACCATGTAAACCATCATCCTGAATCAGACAGATTGACAGAAACATGGGTTGAAGGTCAATCACAATATTCTCAGTGAAACAATTTCTTACAAGGACAATTCTTTCATCATGGATTGGATGTGGCACCACTTTAAAAAATAAGCTGTCCATATATATGAATGCTTTATTCTGGACTCCCCATTCAATTTCATTGTTCTTTATGTCTGCCCTTGTACCAGTGTAGTATATTTTGATTATTGTAGCTTTGTAATAAATTTTAAAATTCGGTACTGTTAGGGCTCTAAATCCTTCATTTATTCAAGGTGATTTTGGCAATTTGTTCCTTCACTATTCAATAAAAAATTGATTGGCTTTTCCATTTCTTCTAAGATATCTGACGGTGTTTTGATTCATATTCTATTTAATAGGGAAATCACATTGGGTAGAATTAACACAATAATATTCAGTCTTCAAATCCATGAAAATGGATATTCTTCCACTTATATAGTCTTATTTGAGTACTTTCCGATATGTTTTCTTGCTTTCTCTGCATAAGTCCTTTACAGCCTTGGTTAAATTTAATCCTAGTTATTAGATGTTTTATATTTGCTCTAATGTGCAGAATTTTATTCCTGATTTCCTTTTAAAATTGTTAATTGCTAATCTATAGAAACATCACTGATTTTTTATTTGATAATATGTACTGTTTTGCTTTCTTAGTTATTAGCTCTTAGCTTTGTTTTGCATTTGTGAGAGTTTTCTGTATATAAGTTCATGTCATCTACAAACAATGAAATATTTACTTCTTCCCTTCCAATTTGGAAAACTTTTAATTGTTTTCTTGCCTAATTACTCTAGTTAGAACTGACACTCCAAAGTTGAATTACATTGGTGATAATGGTCACCTTTGCTTTGTCCCTAAATATGATGCTAGCCATATGTTTTTCATATATGACCTTTATCATTTTGAATTAATTTCCTACTATCCCTAGTTTTATTATGGTTTTACAATAAGGGTGCTAGATTGTGCTAAATGACTTTTCTTACTCAATTTACATGGTCATGTTGTTTTATTTTGTTTGGTTTTGTTATTCTTACTTATTTTCACTAATATGATGATTATGTTAATTTATTTTCTTATATTTTCTTATGTTGAACCACATATTACTTGGGAATATCTAGGTTGGTCATGGTGTATAATTCTTTTAAGATGCTGTTGAATTCTATTTACTAGAGTTTGGGTCAGGGTTTTTACATCAATGTTGAAAAGAGATGTTTCGTATTTTTTTGAGGTATCTTTATTTGGTTTAGTATTATGGTGATGCTTAAATCAGAATGAATTAGAAAGTAATTAACTCTGATTCAATTTTTTTGGAGGAATATGATCAAGATAGGTGTTTGTCAATGTTTGGTGAAATTCACATGTGAACCTATCTGGTACTGTCGTTTTTCTTGTTGGGAAGTTTTGACTGTTGATTTGTTCTATTTGGTTTTTTTTAAAATCTATTTATATCTTCTATTATCTTCAGAAAATCTAAGTAGTTAGTCCATTTTATCTAGATTATCTATTTCTTTGTGCAACAGTTCTTCATTTTATCCTTTTTATTCTCCATTTTATTACAGTGAAATGTAAGATAATGTCCCCCTTTCATTTCTGATGTTAATTATTTCTGTCCTGTCTCTTTTTACCTTTGTCAGAGTAGCTAATGTTTTTTGATCTTCAGAAAGAAACATTCTTTTTGTTTTTATTGATATTCTCTATTGTGTTTTTATTCTCTATTTCCTTTATGTCCAATATAATATTTGTAATTCCATTCCATCTCCTTTCTTTGGTTTTATTATGCTTTTCTATTTTACTACCTAAATTTGTTAAGTCTTCTATGTTAACATTTGAATTCAGAAGTACACATTTCCCTTTCACTATTGCCTTTAGCTTCTCTACAAGATTTGGTACACCTTGTTTCTGTTCATTCTTGTTGAGACATTTCTTAGTTGCTTCTCTGACTTCCTCTTTGAATCGTTGTTTAAGAGTGTACTCTTCAATTTCCACATAGTTCATTTTCCAGATATTTCTCATTGATTTTTAGTGTGATTCAATGATGCTAGAAAAGATTCTTTTATGATATCAATATTATAAACTTATTAAATCTTGTATTGTGATCTAGCATATGGTCTATTTTGAAGAAAGATGCAGGTGCACTAGAGAAAAATGTGTATTGTGATTATTTTGGATGATTATTTGGATGAAGATTATTTCAGATGTATCTTATAGCTCTAGGTTTTTCTCAGTATCACTCAAGTCTTACATTGCTTTATCAATCACCTATCTAGGTGATCTATCCATTATTAAATTTGCATATACTGAAGTCTATTACTAGTGCATAGAACCGTTTGTTTCTCTATTCAAATGTGCCAGTATTTGTTTCATTATTGTGGGTCTCTGCTGTTTCAGTGCATATATAAATTTTATATCTTCTTCTTGACCATCATTATGTAGTCTACTCTTTGTCTGATTTAACAGTTTGGACTTGAAGACTATTTCATCTGATATTAGTACAGCTATCCTAGTTTTTTTTTTTTTTTTTTTTTTTGGTTACTATTGCCATGGAATCTTTTTCCATCCTTTTGCTTTCATCCAACTTGTGCTTTTGAATTTAAGTTGTGTCTCTGATATAGTTTTAACCATTGTGCTAATCTTTACCCTTTGATGGAGGATTTAGTTCATTCTATTTAAAGTATTTACCAATAATGCAGAACTTTAGTATAAGTCAGCCAAAGAGGTGCTAATGCAAAATACCAGAAATCAGTTGGTTTTTATAAATGGTATTTATTTGGGGTAAAACATACAATTAACAGGCTATAAAATGTAAGTTACTTCCCTCACCAAAGTCTATTGCCACATGTAGGAACAAGATGGCTGCTGACATCTGCCAGGGTTCAGGCTTCCCAGTTTCCTCTCTTCCAGGGCCTCATTTCTCTCTAAGCTCAGCTCCTCTGTTTTCTCCACAAGGTCATTTGTGGACTATGAGGCTCTCTAAGCTATGTCTATCTCCACAAGGCCAGCAGTAGACTATCAGGCAACTGACTGTCTTTCTCCCTGGGGTTCAATTCTCTCCTTGCTCACCTGTTCTGCTCCTCTGTATGCTTACTTCCTAGGCTCCAGCTCAAAACTCCAACCTCATTCTCTGTGATGTGTTTTTTCTGAGTCCCCACCCAGCAAGAGGGCAGGGACCCAATGTCCTACTGACATGGCCCATTCAAAGCCTCAATCATTATTTAATCACATATAAGTTAAATCTCTGAATCCAATACACTCTAATACACCCAAAGGGAAAGACTGATTTACAAATATAATCCAATATTTCTTTTGGAATTCATCAATAACATCAAGCCTCTACAACTTTCTTTGAATATTTTTACTATTTTCCCTTAATTAGTTCATACTGTTTTGCTAGTTTTATATATTTTTCCCTCAATTCTTGATTATTGTCTATTTTCATATCTTTTTAATATGTTGCATTTTATTATTTTGAAAGTTTCACATTTTTCATCCATTTACTTTTTCAGAGACTTTGTGGTTACTATTGGGCTTAAATAAAAGATACTAAATCTATAAAAATCTAATTGAGTTGATACCAACTTAACTTCAATAATATACTCAGACACTTTTTCTTATACTCCAGCATCTCTTCATATCATTATTGTGCTTTTTACAATCATACTCTTTCACAATAAATAACCTAAGCTACAGAATTTTAATTGATTTATTTTCTTATTTTCATTTTTTTACATTTTTTCTTTATTGTTAAAGATGTTTTAGACTACATAAATGTTACATTGCTTATAGAGGGGATTCCCATATTCCCTAAACCCTTTGTCTCCTAAACTTTTATCCATTAATAAAATCTTTTATTTCTGTGGTACATTTGTTACAATTGATGACTTGATCTGGTAATATATATCACCTAAGAGTTACCTCCTGAGGCCCTCCTTGTTGCTCAATTATGGCCCCTTTCTAAGCAAAACCCAGCATATAAATTCGCTGCCTTCCCCCAACATGGGACATGACTCTCAGGAATGAGCTGAGCCTCCCTGGCACCAAGGGATTAATACCAAGTGCCACCTAATGATGCCTTTGGTGAAAGACTTAGACCAAAAGGGATACATATTAAATACAAATAAATTTTATGGCTAAGATATTTCAAAGATCATTCCAGAGTTTAAACTTTGCACATCTCAGGAGGATCTCACTGTCTGCCACAGTAAACAGTGCCTCAAGTAGGTGCTCCTAGGGACTCTAGAGACATCTGGACACTATAGGTGGGCAAATAACCCCAAGAAATTGGCACCCTGTCAGTGGGCCTTACCTTGGAATATATGATAACTCATCTCCCCTAATATATCAAATTTAGACTCATTTATAATTTTCCTACACATGGTTCTTCTATCCCATTTACTGTGAATGTATAATTATTACCACACCCATTAAATATATGTTCCAGAGACTTAAATCTTCAGGATGTTCATATGTGAGATGTGCTTAGAATCTCAACAGAGTTGCAGCCAATACCTACTCTTCATTTCATCCAACTCACCAGGACAACTACCAAAAGGATGATGATGGACAATGCCCAACCCAAGAAGCAAAGAACATCTTCAACAGCAAGCGAGACAGTTCCATCCATCTGCTTCATTGGATCTAAGCACCCTTTCAGTTGGAAGCATATCTGAGCATCACCACCCCCAGTCCTCAAGATAGAAGAATGAACAAATATAGGGGAGATTGCAACTATGAACTAAAATAGTTATTCATATTCTAGCAGTGTAAGAATGTGTAATATTGATATAGAGATAATGGTCACCAGAGGTTCTGAGGGGAGGGAGAGGGAGCAATAAGTGTAACATGGGGCATTTTTAAGACATTGGAATCATTCTGCATGATATTACAATAATAGATACTAGTCATATATTTTGTCAAAACCTATAAAATTGTGTGGTTCACTACATTTTAAGTATGTGCTTTTTAGAATCTGAACAAATAAAAAGTGGAATTACATTTAAAAACATAATACAATACATAATGTAGGGACTTATCATTACCCCTATGCTTACCTTTATTAGAAATCTTGATTCATTTTTGCTGCATCAGTCCACTGTCTAGTGCCCTTTCTTTTCCATCTCAAAAACTCACTGTATTATTATCTTCGGACAGGTCTGGCAGTGATGATCTCCCACAGCTTTTTTTGATCTGGGAGTATGCTAATTGTAACCTCATCTATAATATGACCTGTCAGATATAAAATGAAATGTTGAGATTGTATTTTTTTCAGTACTTTCATATTTCATTCCACTGCCTTCAAGCCACCATGATTTTTGCTGAGAAGTCAATCCTTAATTTTGTAGGAATTACCTTTTACATAGCATGTTGCTTTTCTCTTCCTACTTTCAGATATATTTTCTTGTGTTTGCATTTTACATTTTTATTACATTATCCCTGGGATAGTTCTCCTCAAGTTTCTCCTCTTTGTTTTTCCTGATATTCGAGAATACTTGTGCATGTCTTTAATTAGATTAAAGAAGTTTTCTTCCATGATTTCTTTTCATATTCTCCCATTCCTTTCTCTCTTTTTTCTTCTCAAAATGAATTTGTGACTGTACTGGTACTCTTAAGGATACTCCTATGACTCTAAGCCTTTTTTATCATAGATAATTTCTTTCTCCAATTCAACCTGAATCATTTCAATTTTATTGTCTTTGATTTCACTTATTCTTTCTTGTCTATATCCAAAAACTAATCTTCTTCTTTAATGTTTCTTGAAGTTTTATCTTCTTCTTTAGATGGACCATAATTCCTTATGTCTTTTCTCATAAGCTTTTATTTTATTTTTATTTTTAATGAAGTTTTAGATTACAGAAAAATTACATAGACAATATAAGGGATTTCCTTATACCCCACCCCTTCCCATTTCCACATTTTCCCCTATTGATATTATCTTTCATTAGTGTGATTTACAATTAATGAACAAATATTGAAGCATTGCTACTAAACATAATTTATAGTTCAAATTATGGCTTTGAACTTCACACCATACACTTTATATGTTTTGACAAAATTTATAATGACCTGTATCTGTCATTACAACATCATACAGAAAAATTCCAATGTCCCAAAAATGCCCCATGTTCCATCAGTTATTCTCTCCTTCTCCCCTCAGAACCTCTGGTGATGAAAATCTTTATATCAATATTACAAGTTACTGGAATAATAAATCTGCTTTGTTCCAGGCTTGCAGTATACTCCCTTACCTTTGTTCATTTTGCAGTCTTGAGGATTTGGGGATGGTGATTCCTATTCTGCTTCTGATTGAGAGGGGGCTTAGAGGTATCATAAGCTTTGGTTTCACAATGTAAAATTTAATATTTTAATTTTATTTTTACCTATGGTATTATGTCCTTCAGTTGTATATATCATTGAGAGTCAGAAGTTCATGAAATCAATTAAAAAAAATCATATTTCACTGTTTTAGAAAACTGGCTACTAGTTGTCTGGTGATTTCCTTCAGAGTCTAGCTTTACTACACAATTTGTCATAACTTATGAAATTGTGCAAAACAGCATGTAAACTACAATGTGAACTATAATCCACACTCAGTGGAAATACTCCAAAATATGTTCACCAATTGTAAATAAATGTAAATAACTGGGAAAATGTGGGAGGGGTAGGGAGTGTGGCATATGGGAATTCCCTATTTTTTTTAATGTTGCTGTTATATAATCTAAGTATCTTAAAAAGTAATTAAATGAAGTAAGGTTAAAAAATCTAACAGAGTGAACAAATTTTAATATTAAATATTAATCAAAAAGTAGTCAAAAGAGGAGTCTGAATTTCAAAAAGAAATGATATGTAATGTAAACAATATAAATGAATGATTTTAATGTAAGTTGACTAAACCTTCCATTTATTTTTTATATTTTATTTTTTATTAAATTGTCATTTTTTTTAAAGATACATAGATCATAAAAAATGTTACATTAAGAAAATATAAGAGGCTCCCACATACCCCTCACCCCAACCCCGACTCCTCCCACATCAACAACCTCTTTCATCATTGTGGCAAATTCATTTGGTGAATACATTTTAGAGCATTGCTGCACTGCATGGAATATAGTTGACATTGTTGTTCACACTCTCCCCCAGTAAATTCAGTGGGTTATGGCAGGGTATATAATGTCCAGCATCTGTCTCTGCAATATCATTTAGGAAACCCCAAGTCCCAAAAATGCTCCCACATCTCATCTCTTCCTCACTCTCCCTGCCCTCAGCAACTACCATGCCCACTTTCTCCAGATCAATGCTATAGTTTCTTCCATTACTGGTCACAATTGTTCTATAGTAGAATACCAGTAAGTTCACTCTAATCCATATTTTACTTCTCCATCCTATAGACCCTGGGATGGTGATGTCCACTCCATCTCTATATTGAGGGGGGAGGTTAGGTCCCACATGGTTGATGGATACAATTCTGCTTGGAGTTGTAGGCACTTTTGGTTCCCTGGTGTGGTGGTTGACCATTTTCACCTTCATGTTAGCTGACTTGTGTAAGTCTAACTAACCGGAGAGTAAAAATTACAACTCTGCTGAGACTCAGGGTCCAGCTGGCACATAGCTAGTCCAGATATTGAAGTCTCCTGGGTATACACCAATCCCAGTGCCAATCACAGGTTCAGGAAAAGTGACAGAAAAAGCACTAAACCTTCCATTTAAATGCCCTATAATTGACTCAGTTAAAAGTAAAGCCAAGCATATGTTGTCTATATTTAATTTATGAGGTGGTAAGATAGTATAGTAAGGAGCTCCAGGACTCAGACCTTCCAGCAAAAAAAAAAAAAAAATCAAGAAAGTATATGAACTGTTAGAAACAATTAGTGTGAAACTCTGGAGGCAAGAAGAAAATTATACAGCATCTAGGGACAAGCAGAATGAAGAGGCTGATACGTTATTGTAAAAACCAGGAGATTGCTAACTTAATGTGGTGGTTACTGATGCCCATTTCTCACTTTTATGATAGGCCACAGTGTGGTCCAGCTGCTGACTATCTCACTGGTGACAGAAAGGAACATAAAAATCCTCTTCCCCAAGACAAGTGGTTGGCATAGTGGATTAATATTCTCAGCATTTGATTAGTGAATTTGGGTCTGTTGGGACCTGTCTTTGAAGGGCTGCGGTCACCCCTCGGGCTGAAGTGTGGTTTGCTGGCCTGGCGGGGGAGCAGCCGCGGCAGGCCAAGCCGCTGCCCCCATAATAGGGTGGCTGGTCGGACTCACCGCCACCCCTGAAGGAAGCTCGGCATGGGCGCAGAGTGCCCTCGGGTCTCCCCTTCTCGGCAGCCATGCTTCCGCGGCCGCCCCTCCTCCCGGATGGCGCCACCCGATGTCTGTGGGGCAGCACCCTTCTTCTTCTTTCTCCCTGCGCAGGCGCAGGGCGGAAAATTCCAGTCTGCCCTTTTCCCCTCCCCCGACAGCAGCAACAGCCAGGTGTGGGCGGAAAAATCCAGCCCGCCCTTTTCCCCTCCCCCGACAGCAGCAATAGCCAGGCGTGGGCGGAAAAATCCAGCCCGCCCTTTTCCCCTCCCCCAACAGCAGCAACAGCCAGGCGTGGGTGGGAAACTCAAGTCTGCCCTCCACCCCAGCAACAGCAGCCACCAATCCCTAAACCCTGCCCCTTCCCCCAGCAACAGCGACAGCCAATCCCTAACCACCACCCCTCCCCCGTCCAGTACCGCCCACTGACCTTTCGCCAGCAACCAATCAGAACAGGGCGTGGCTTCGACCAATCAGCCTTCCCCAGCCCCTATAAAACTGTTGCCTCTCCCTCAGTAAAGTGGACTTGCGTGTTTACCTTGTCTCCGTGGTAGTTCTTCTGCCATGCGCCCTCCAGTCCTGAGAGCCCCCGACAAGGGCCTGGCCTCCCTTGTCCCCAGTTCGTCGCCTGCTTCTCCGGGCGACCCCTTCGTCGCCGGCTTCGCTGGGCGACCCCGTCAGCCGAACCGCGCAACCCCTTGTGAGACCGATCCCTCGTCTGCTGCCGGACCGACCCCTTGTCCCAGGTGGGACCGACCCCTCGTCCCAAGCGGGACCGACCCCTCGTCCAGAGCTGGACCGACCCCTCGTCCGCAGCCAGACCCCACCTCTACCGACCGAGCAAGCCGCCGCAGCTGGCGCCCAACGTGGGGCAAAGCAACCCCACCACAGCACAACGTGGGGCAAGGCAACTCCACCACAGCCTCACTCCATAACCTGGCGCCCCCCCCCTCCTCTCTTCTCACCTTGAGACTTCTCTCGTGCAACATTGCTGCTACCTGAGCCTTGGCTACCTCATATGATCCACGGCGGTCTGGGAGAATCGCTGGATGGCTTTCTCCTTCCATGTCGGGGGCTTATACCGACCCGCTATGATTAAGAGGAGCCTTGGATTTCTCGGGAGCGCGCGCTTGCATGTCTGAAGTAATCCTACCACAGCCCTACCCCCTCCTCTCTTCTCACCTTGGGACTTCTCTCGTGCAACATTGCTGCTACCTGAGCCTTGGCTACCTCATACGATCCACGGCGGTCTGGGAGAATCACTGGATGGCTTTCTCCTTCCATGTCGGGGGCTTATACCGACCCGCTATGATTAAGAGGAGCCTTGGATTTCTCGGGAGCACGCGCTTGCACGTCTGAAGTAACCCTACCATAGCCCTACGCTCTCCTCTCTTCTCACCCCTATCTTTTCGCTCTGCATTGCTGCTCCTGAACCTTGGTGACCTCATATGATCCACGGCGGTCTGGGAGAATCGCTGGATGGCTTTCTCCTTCCATGTCAGGGGCTTATACCGACCCGCTATGATTAAGAGGCGCCAATAAAACTCTCAGGAGCGCGTGCCTGAGCACCTCCACCCCTGCCTTCACCTCTGCCTCCTCCCCTCTGCGCTTGCTCCCCTTTGCCTTGCTCCACTGCTCGTCATCCTGCCCTCCCCTTGTCAGGGCCTTCTCTTGGCCCGCAACCACCGTCGGAGCCCCACCAGCTCTGACCCCTCGTCTCACCGCGCACCTCGGCTCCCATCGCCGCGCTCTCAAGGATGCCGCTCAGCCAATCTGGGTCCCCGGGAGATACGTCAAACCTGCCACCTCAGCAGCGGATGTCCCGCAGGGCACGGTGCCAGATGCGAGTGATCCAGCACCAACTGAGCCAGCTCACCCTCCACCCCGAGAGGCAACCATCCAACCCTGAAGTCCGTTCACTGCTCGCACTCTACCGTCAGTGCAGATGCCGCAACCCTCGCCATGCTGCCGAGCCAATTAACATAGTCTCTCTCCTTCTCCTTATGCTCTCCCTTGCCACCTCTGGCCAAGCTAACCCCTCTCACCAGCCCCGCTAAATGGCCCGCAACCCGCTTTCCCCAGCCCGCAGCTTGCGGAGCTTCCTCCTGTCTCGACCTCACTCCTCTTCTCAGCCATCCAAAGCATCCTTTCTCGTCCCCCGCCCCCCTCCTTTTTTCTCTTGAACCCCTACTGCGTTGCAGATTGGGCCGCCCCATGTCGGCCCGCCCCATTAACATCGGCCTCTCTCGCACCCGTGAAGACTTTGGCCTTCTTATTGTCCTCGCCTACGTCTCCACCACTCCCGATGCTGCCGCCACCACCGTCGCTGGTGCCCTGACGCGACTTGTCCTCACCGCTGTGATCCTCCAGACCATCACACAGTCTGCCTCTACCGCTCTTCGCCGCTAAGAAGAGATCAACTACCTGTAACGCGCTGTCATTTGGGACTTTTAACAACAGATAGACCTTATAGCCACCAAGATCAACGAGAATTGGACATTGGCCACCCTTGCTTGCAACGGCAAGATACCGCCCCCCAAATTGTACATTTGTATCCCCGTCATGCTCACCTCCCTCTTCAGCCCCGCTTCCCTCATTGCTTACTGCCTCTTGGGCCTCAGCTACTTGTTGCTGCTGCCATCCTGGTCCTTATTTGAAAAGAAGGGGGAAATGCGGTCACCCCTCGGGCTGAAGTGTGGTTTGCTGGCCTGGCGAGGGGAGCGGCCGCAGTAGGCCTAATTCTGCTACCCCCATAAAAGGGTGGTTGGTCGGGCCCACCGCCACCCCTGAAGGAAGCTCGGCATGGGCACAGAGTGCCCTTGGGTCTCCCCTTCTCGGCAGCCATGCTTCCATGGCCGCCCCTCCTCCCAGATGGTGCCACCCAATGCCTTGTGGGGCGGCACCCTTCTTCTTCTTTCTCCCTGCGCAGGCGCAGGGCGGAAAATTCCAGTCTGCCCTTTTCCCCTTCCCCGACAGCAGCAACAGCCAGGTGTGGGCGGAAAAATCCAGCCCGCCCTTTTCCCCTCCCCCGACAGCAGCAATAGCCAGGCGTGGGCGGAAAAATCCAGCCTGCCCTTTTCCCCTCCCCCGACAGCAGCAACAGCCAGGCGTGGGCGGGAAACTCAAGTCTGCCCTCCACCCCAGCAACAGCAGCCACCAATCCCTAAACCCTGCCCCTTCCCCCAGCAACAGCGACAGCCAATCCCTAACCACCACCCCTCCCCCGTCCAGTACCGCCCACTGACCTTTCGCCAGCAACCAATCAGAACAGGGCGTGGCTTCGACCAATCAGCCTTCCCCAGCCCCTATAAAACTGTTGCCTCTCCCTCAGTAAAGTGGACTTGCGTGTTTACCTTGTCTCCGCGGTAGTTCTTCTGCCGTGCGCCCTCCAGTCCTGAGAGCCCCCGACAAGGGCCTGGCCTCCCTTGTCCCCAGTTCGTCGCCTGCTTCTCCGGGCGACCCCTTCGTCGCCGGCTTCGCCGGGCGACCCCGTCAGCCGAACCGCGCAACCCCTTGTGAGACCGATCCCTCGTCTGCTGCCGGACCGACCCCTCGTCCCAGGTGGGACCGACCCCTCGTCCCAAGCGGGACCGACCCCTCGTCCAGAGCTGGACCGACCCCTTGTCCGCAGCCAGACCCCACCTCTACCGACCGAGCAAGCCGCCGCAAAGGGCAGCCATTATTTCAATACACCTCAGATAAAGGCAACAGCAACTATTGTTTCAGCTTGTCCTGTCATGGGTAGCAGCTGACATTTTTTCAAACTGGCCTAGATTTAGGCAGCAGTGATGGAGGCTTAAGGACTTTGAGTCTCTTCAGTGCTTTGGGAGGTAGTCAATTTAAGGGCTGTATTGGTTGGACAGGTCAAGAAGCTCAGCTTTGAGGAGTTATCAGAGAAGAAAATAATCATATGATCATTTCAACTGATGTAGCAAAGGCCTTAAAAAAATCCTGCACCCCTTGATAAAAAAAACACAGAAACCTAGAACTAGAAGGAAACTTCTTCAACAAGATAAAGGACATATAAGCAAAGTCCACAGCTAACATCCTATTAATGGTGAAGGACTGAAGCTTTCACTCTAAGATCAGGAACAAGACAAGTATGCCTGCTGTCAACACTATTACTGAAAATTTTACAGGAATTTTTTGCCAAAGCAATTAAGCAAGAAATATAAATAAAAGTTATCAAAATTGGAAAGGATGAAATACAATTTTCCCTATTTGCAAATGATACAGTCCTACGTACAGAAAATCCTTAAAAACGCCACAACAAAGCTCCTAGAGCTAATAGGTGAATTCACCGAACCGAAGTGACAGGGTATGGGATCAATACCCCAAAATGAGTAGTGTTTCTTTATACAGGCAATGAATAATCAGAACTATAAATCAAGAAAAGAATTCCATTCAAAATAGCAACAGAAAAAATCAAATATCTAGGAATAATTCTAACTAAGGATGTAAAGGACTTAAACACAAATACTACAAAACATTACTAAAAGCAATCGAGGAAGATCTAAATAAATGGAAGGACATTCTATGTTCATGGGTAAGACTACATATTGCTAAGATGTCAATAATAACCAAAGCAACTTATAGATTCAATGCAATCCCAATCAGAATTCCAACAACTTTTTTTTAGGAAATTGATAAGCCAATCTTCAATTTTATATGGAACTATAAGGTGCTCGAAATGCCAAAGCCATCCTGGAAAAGAAGAATGAAATTGGAGGACTCACACTTCTCAATATTAAAACTTAATACAAGACACATAAATAAAAACAGTACCATATCCATATTGACCAAAGCACAGATATATAGAGCACTGGGATTGATTTGAGAAATCAGAAATCAGCCTTCATATTTAAGGACGGCTGATTATTGAAAACTTCCCAACTGAGTTTTGTCTTCAGCAAATACTGTTAGGAAAACCAATCTTTGTGAGCAAAAGTAAAACAGAAGGAAGACATCTAGCTAACACCAAATTAAAAAATCAACTAAAAATTGATCAAAGACCTAAATATACAAATTAGAACCATCAAGAACCTAGAAGAAAAGGAAGGGAAGCATCCTCAGGATCTTGTGCTAGGCCAAGGTTTCTTTGACTGTCAACCCATAGCAAAAGCAACAGGAGAAAAAAAAAAGTATATATATATATACACACATATATAAATGGGGCCTCATCAAAGTTAAAAACTTTTGTGCTTTAATGTCCTTTACCATGAAAATAAAAATAATATGACAGCCTACACAGTGGGAGAACATATTTGGAAACTGAATATCTGTTAATGCTTTAATATCCAAAATATATAAAATTTAACAACAAAACAACCCAATTAAAAAATGGGCAAAAGACTTGAATGCACATCTTTCCAAATGGCCAAAGAGTAGATCAACAGATGTCCAAAATTACTAGCTTTCAGGGAAATGGAAATTAAAACCACAATGAGATATCATTTCACACCCACAAAAATAGCTACTATTACACAAACATAATATTACAAGTTTTGGACAATATTCAGGGAAAAGGGAATTCTCATTTACTGCTGGTGGCATTTTAAAGTGTTCAGCCACTGTGGAAGACAGTTTCATGGTTCTTCAGAAAGTTTATAATAGAACTATCATATGTCACAGCAATCCGACTATTAGGTATATACCCAAAATAATTGAAAACAGGGACATCAATAGATATCTGCACACTGAACTTCATAGTAGTATTATTCACAATTGCTAAAGATAGAAGCAACCTAAGTGACCTTCAATAATGAAGGAATAATTAGAATGTGGTATATACATAAAGAAATGAAATATTATTGTGGTAAAATGAAATTTTGATATATGCAAAACATGAATGAACATTGAAGATATCATATTGAATGAAATAAATCAAATAACAAAGAACACATGATCTCACTATATGAAATGATTAGAATTAGCAAGCTCATACTCATTACCGCGAATAATGTTTACTCATGGGTGAGGCTAGGGACTGGGAAGCTAAGGCTTGGAATACACAAGGTTCCTATATGGAATGATGGGAATGTTTTGGTGATGGGTGGTAATGACGGGAGAACAATAATGTGGCCTCATTAACAGCACTGAAATATATATATATGAATTTGAATAAAATAGAAAATAGATTATACATGTGGTAAGAGAATAAAAATTTTTAAAAAATCTATGGAACTATATTACACTGTAAAATATAAGATAAATCTTGAACTTCAGTTAATAGTACAATTTTAAAAATATGTCATTATCAATTGTAACAAATATTTCACAACAATACACATTTTTGGTGGTGGGGTAGTGTATGAGAATCCTGTATTTTATACACAATTGTTCTGTAAATCCACACTTTCTCCAATAAAGTAAAAAAAAAATTATAAATTTGCATTGTAAAAGAATGTAAAAATGTATCATATAAATAAAACTGTATAATGTAGTACTATTAGAAAAAAAAGTAGACCTTTGCATTCCAGAGATAAGAAGGATAGTATAAAATAACATAGAGGGAAGTTATCAGAAAACTATAAAATTCCGAAACAGAGCTTCAAATCACGTAAAAAATGGAGATCATTAAAAAAAAAGGAATAGAATTTTATTAATAACTGACATTGAATAATTATCAGAGATAAAGTTTTAATTTTGTTGAAATATAGGGCAAATAATTCATGTTTCTTTTCTGTTCCTTACTCCTGATCTTCAGTCATTATTTGTTTTTTTTTTTTTGCTGTTAGCAGTGTTATATTAGAATCTCAACAATAAAGATTCATCAAAAACAATTAGTCGTATCAAGTTTTGAGAATTATTTTTCTTCAACTAGTATATTATTTGAAAGTACACTTACCACCTATAAAAATTATTGTAATGCTGTTAAGAAAAACTTCCTTATTGCTATTTTGCAAGCACTAAGCAGATCCTATTTAGGCGGTATTGATATAGGACCCTAAGTTGCCCTATTATGAAATAAATTGACAAACTTATCTCAGTGTCAGTGAATTTTTGATGAATTGCACATACAAAACTCTAAATAATATATAAAATATTATTTTAAAATTCTTTGATCTATACAACAAATTCACTCTGGAAATTCTGCCATATAAACTGCATTTTTTTCCATGAATTGCTTCAAAATCTACATGAAAAATTGATTTAATTATTGTTAATTAATGAGGGTCATAGGAATTCATTTCACATGGCTGTATAAAGACGAAGTAAACTTTTGGCCATTAATATAATTATAAAATCTTTACTCATGTCAGCGCTAATTTTTACATTTGTCCAACATGTTTCTCTTAATATAATAAGTGCCAATAAATTAAAATAATAACTCTAATTGCACAAAAGTGCGTGGTGTATAAATACATTGCATTTGCTGTAGCAATTAATTAACTGGCACTCCCAAACCTGACAGGAGAAACAACATCAAGTACCTTGGATGCCTAAAAAATGCCCATTAATGAGCTGGTTCACACTCCTAGAAAGAAGGTAGTTATGCTGCACCAGTAAGGCAAAATACAAAAAATTGTGGGTTTTACAAATGTTTATTGTAAAAGAGGTCAAGGTGTATGTATTATAAATATTTAATAAAAATACCAGGATATCACTAAAAATTCACCAAGATAGAATTATATAAAGACGTAAGCATAAATATAAGTAAGCTGTATATGCACAAAGGAAAATACTTGGAGTCAAATGCATCTAAAATATAACAATATTTATGAAAGTTTTTTTTTTCATTTTTTGTGTAATAATATTTGTAGAATGAACAATGATTAATCCAATGATAGTCTCATTGGACAAAATGTGCTATTCCATTCTTAATGGTTAATGATCTATCATTTTAGCCACAGAGCAATTATGTATTCTGTAGAAATAACCTCTTTTAACCCAGTTATAAATTAGAGGATCACAAGAGAATACCAAAAACGCTACTCAATATTATGTAGCTTCTAAGTGAAGGTAATTCTCTGTTACAAACCTAAAACAGATGTGTCAGTCCTTGAACTTTTATCCTTGGCATGAGGCCAAACAATCTTCCTTGGAAATTGGTCCCAGAGATGACCAAATGTTGCATTATCAGCAATCGTCAATATAAGAGTCCCCTTGGCAATAACAGGACGAAAGGAAAAGGATACACTGCTCCACACTCTTACACAGGGATACACAGTAGCTCTTAGTATATTTGGCAAACAATTCCCAGGTGAACGTTCTATTTGAGCAGACTTAAGCAAACATTTTAAGCAGATTTATTTTACCTCTCTCTCTGACTCTTGCTGTCACTCTTTCTATAGATATATGCATAAAAATTAAACATTAGTTATCTCAAAGAAAATAAGTACATCACAGAAACCGTTAATGGCTTAAATATTTTATTTGGAAGAAAAATTTAGACTGACAAAGTTCTAGATACACCAACTTTGACCCATGCTAAGTATGTCAAATTTGGAGCATTTTAATTTATCTAATAAAATGGAATATTATTAGAATATTATTAACAGACCTTTAAATATCATCTAGGCATTACCCAATTAATGACAGGGTTTCTAGAAATTAAAATCAGAGTCATGAAGCAATGAACATATGTTGGAAATAAAATATTTGGAAGAAGTTTAAGAATCTGTCAAAAATCTATCTTCTGAAATTAAATAGTATAATTTGCTCTCTAATGTAAATGCACTTAAGGCTTAATTTCTGATCTGTCATTTGTACTAAATAATATTGGCAATAACAGAAGATTAAATGATGAATTAAAAATCTATCTCATTGTTTATTACATAACTAGATATTTGTTTTTCTGAAATTAAATACAAATAGGAATATAGTATTATGATCATTATCTCTGGACTCAACCAATTTTGGTAGAATCACAGTACCAAAATTAATGGTTTGTCACTGAAAAGTTACTTAAATTTACATGCACTTTGTCTCATCTAAAAAATGTGTAAAATAGTAATACCTATGATATAATATTTAAATATTAATAAATATTTTAATTTAGGGTATATTTATAAAAGTATCAAATCATTCTACTATGCATATGTATGAATTTCTATTATAAAATATCCAAAGTTGATTTATACCAAATTTACATTTGGCAATCAAACTAAGATTTTTTTCAGTCATATTTTGAAAATTATGCTTTATTTTACAATTCTAAAATCAGTAAACTAATTTTATTTTAATCTCCAGATTATTTAGATTTTAAAAAAGCTTTATTTTGAAGTTATTCATGCTAAATTTCACATTTAATTTCTTAATAGTTTACAATAGTTGATCGCTATGGAAAGTAGGAATTACACAAATGGACCTGGTTTCATTCTACTGGGACTGACAGAATCTGAAGAGATCCCACAGTTTCTCTTTATATTATTTCTCATAATATACTTGATTACTGTGCTGGGGAATACGGGTATGATATTGATCATTCACCTGGATCACCAGCTTCACTCACCCACGTCACCTGTCATTCCTTGACCTCAGTTACTCAACAGTAATCATACCTAACACCTTAGAGAACTTACTGACTTCCAACAAATATATTTCATTCACTGACTGCTTCACCCAGATGTTTTTCTTTGTCTTCTTCTTTGTCACTGAGTTTTTCTTTCTCTCTTCCATGGCCTATGACCGCTATGTAGCTATTTGCAATCCTCTGCACTACAAGGCTGTTATGTCCAGGAAACTCTGCTATGCCTTTATCACTGTGTCCTACATGATTGGCTTTACTCAATCATTAGCTATTGTTCTTTGCATCAGCAGTTTGCATTTCTGTAAATCCCATGTAGCCTATCACTTTTTCTGCGACACAACCCCAGTTTTAGTCCTGTCCTGCACTGACACTCATGGTACTGAAATCATGATAATCAATCTTGTTGTTTTAAACATAATGGGGTCTCTTAGTACGATCACTGTTTCCTATGTGTCCATTCTGTCTAATATCCTAAAAATTAATTCCACTTCGGGAAAGCGCAAAGCCGTCTCTACTTGTGCCTCCCACCTCATGGGAGTAACCATCTTTTACAGCACCATGATTTTTACTTATTTAAAATTGAAGAAGTCCTACTCTTTGGGAAGGGATCAAGTGGCCTCTGTGTTTTATACTATGGTAATCCCCATGCTGAATCCACTCATTTACACTTTTAGAAACAAAGAAGTGAACAATGCTCTCATTAGAGTCATGCAGAAGATAGAGGCCTCCAGGCAATTTTAGTGACAGGGATGCCAAACATCTAAGTACACTGCTTCTTTCTTTCCTATTAGGATATTTATTCGTTAAACAAGGTAGCATCATTTAATTAGTTTGAATTTCTGTTGAGTCTTCCTCTATTTGACCACACATGATATGGAACATCTCCGAAATATCTTTTAAATTTTACATAGTAATTGGAAACCATGACATATGTGTTAAATCTTTAGGTTAAATTTATGTGTGTTTAAGGTCAATCGTGTGCAACAACAACAATAAAAATGTAGTGTTATCTTTCAAATTGTATCATAGAAATCCCCATCAATATTCCAAATTCAGAGAATTTTGTTATGAAAAGCACTTTCATTAGTCATTTGTTCTGTAGAGAAAAATATAGCATATTCTTTTAGATTGCTGCTTTTGACTGAAAATCCAGAGTTTAGATTCTAAATCTTCCACATTTTTACCTATATATCTCTTTCTAAGTCCCTGAAAGTGTTAGTATAGTATTCATAACTGTGTAAGAAAAAATTCTAAATACATAGTTACCCTAAAGATTAAACCATGTTATGAATAAATTTCTGTTGTACTAATAAATTTTGAAAAGGATCATGAGAATGCTATTTCTGAAAAATTTTCAACATACAGTAACTTTTGTATGAAAATGTTCACTGGTGTTTTATGAATAATTTTGGCTAATCTTATTCAAAACAAACAGGTAAAAAAGAAAAAGCAAACTTCAATATTTGGTCTTAGAAAAAAGTACATTATTGTGATAGGATTAAGTTTTAAAGAAAAGTGTATATTCACATTGAAAAAAATTTGATATGCATTTTAGACTATTACAAAAAATAAAAATATCTTACTTTTTAAGAATTTTGTTCACATGTATAGACAAACCTTATGCTTATGTATGTATATATATATAATATATATATATATAAATTTGTCATTTTTAGTTTCTGTTTTTCAGCTTTTCCACTCATCACTCTAACCTTTGTCAATTTCTTTGTTATTTAATTTTGGAGAGAACTATCCTTTTGGTACATTAACAAAATCAAGAATCTCATCTTGCAATGCTTTTAGCCCTAAAGTTTGTATATTCATGAAGTTAAATACCACATGTAGTTATACTAGTTTTGCTTTTACCTGTTAACCATTTGAAAACCCTGTCTTTATGTCACACATCAACTAGATTTTATAATTACTGTCATTTTTTAATTTTGTTATGAATCATAACCATTTCATTTTTCCTGGTTTCTGTGTGTTTATGTTATTTAAAAAGATGTAATTTTTGAATTAAAATATTGTTTCGTTTGTTTTAATAACTTTTATACAGAAAAGTTGCAAGCTATGCATGGTTATCAATCCAAATTTTGTGACATCCCATAAATTTTATTCAGGAAATTTGCTAATATTTCCTTTTAAAAATGCCTCTACCCAATCTGGATTTGCAGTTTTAATATTCTCTTCTATTCAAAGTATAATTAAGGAAGTATGTTTTCTTCATTTTCCTGTTTGATTATTTTTATTTAACTTAAGTAATGGTTATTAGAAATATTTTCCATTCAAGTAATTTGTATTATTTTAACTTATATTAAGATTTTCTTTGTAGAATTATAATTGTTAATTTTCTTGAATGATTTTTGAAATATTAATATAAGGTTTAAACCTTTTAGGATAAAAAAATGTGATGAAATTTCACTAGTTCAGAATTCTTTATTAAGTCATAGAATAATTAAAATATTCATTATTTTCCTTTACCTCCTTTATTTCCACAAAATTTTGTTATTATATATAATATACATATAAATTACTCTATCTTTTGTGATCTCTATGTTGTCTAGAATTTAAATTTATTGCAATTTTTCCTTCTTTTGTTTACAATTAGCTATATTTTTGTTAAGGATTTATTTTTAATAAAATCCTCTTTAAACTAATTCATCATCTCCTACATGTATTGGATCTTTAATTTAAGGATTCTTTACATTTTCTGGTCTTTCTAATGGACTCTGCTGACCTTACTTTCATTTATGTATATTTCTATGATCTATGAATCCTGTTGGGTTTTATTGGCAACTATGGTTAACAGATATTTAATTTTTTTTAGAAAGTAGTAACTTCAGAAATTGATTTTCTTCAATTAAATTGAGATTACCGTCTCATAATACATGCTAGAGAAAATTTGTGAGTGGTTTAAATAAATGTAATATAAACCCTAAGCATTGTAAACACACTAAACTATTGACATTTTCCTTTTCTTTTCCTTATTTAAGTCAGTGCATATCATGTTTTATGTAAGGGTTGGTCTGACATATTTTTAGGACATGTGCATGGAGGTGTGTTTTGTGCATGGAGGTATGTTAAAATTCCATGTATATTTTTGTGATCTATGTATCTTTAAAAAATTAAATTAAATTTAAAAAAATTTTATGTATTGTAAAGGTAAAGTTTGAACTACTTAAAATGATTAAAAAGTCTGAAATAGAGCATGAAAAATATGATTTTCTTTGTTTGCAGGTGTTTCATGACATATAATAATAGTGAAAACATAAATATTTAATGAACACCTATTGAGTGCCAGGCAATATTCAAAGGGCTTTAGGTAGATGTTTAATATACTTTATCTTTACAAGATAACTCTTAGATACTTGTAGTATGTTAAATTTAATCCCAGGGAGTGAAAAGCTATCATCCTACTTGTTCAAAGATTTAGGACTCAACCTGGCATTTTCTCTACATCATGCGCACATCACATAGAGTTCATCAGCATATCATCTATATTGCAGAATATATTTGGATAGTGATTATGTTTCAACTTCTCCTCTGCTACCTCCTTGGCCCCTAAAAACTTCCTCTAAACCTTTAAATTATTGTCGCATCCTTTAGATTGTCTCCATTTTCTGCTTTATACTCCCTGAGTCTAATCTCAATGTCGAGGCCAAAGCGATACTGTTATAACAAAACTTGTCTTATTTCACTTTCTTTCACAAAACTCACAAAGATTCCCATCTCAAAAAGATGAAAAATAATTTTTTGCAAGAATTTACAGATCCAATATGATCTAGCCCACTTTGGAGTGGCCACACAGACCTCTTCACTCTTGGTACAGGAATACACATTAGTTTTTATGCTGCCTGGAACACTTACAATTTTACTTTTCCTTAAAATTCTCTTGCTCCAGATAGCTTCATGGGCCCTTTCCATTTTCTAACCCTTAAGATCATCCTATATACCCAATTAAAAGCGCATCTGGTCTTTCACCATTGCGACATTTGTTTTCCTTAGCCCTTATGCCACCTTACATGCTATGTAGTCTATTTATAACTTTATTTCTCCTGTTTTCCTACACCTTGAGAGCTCTATGAGCACACGATTTTTGCCGACTATTTTCCGTACTGTCTCCCCAATACCTAGAAGAGAGCCACAATAAATATATTTGAATGGCAGAATTTTACATATAGTGAAACTGGGTCATACAGAGGTTTCATAACTTAATTCATGGTCAAGCAATAGGTTGAAGGACAAGTTGAAATTGGAACCTAGACAGACTGAATTTGTAGCTCAAATTCGTAATCACCATGTTATCACATGACATTTTTCCACAAATACATTCTACTCCTTTCAGAGTTGAAAACATACCTATGTTACTTTATTATATTAAGATCTATCAACAAAGACAGGGATGTGAAATATGTGTTGTTTGCTGACACCACTAGAGCTGCTAATAGAATACTGTAATTTTGGAGAGAGTTGCTAAATAGAATCAAACATACAATTATAGTCCTATTTACAGAAAAAAAGAATGTTGTACAGGAAAGATCGAATATCAGATGATGTGATTGGGCTGGGGAACGAACCTTCATTATTCAGATTTTGGCTGGGTAGTACCAGTAAGGGCTTCAGAAATAGAGGAGCTCAACAAAAGGTAAGTATCATTTTTGGGTGGAAGAATGCAGATTCTAGCTAACTAGGCTTTAGGGGTGACTCTCTTCCTTGCAATAATTCTAGCACCCAGATTTATTTTGTGATGTTGCTCTATTATCTCCAAAGGAGTTGTCCTTTTCCGCTAGGTTAAATTGGTTTCATTCAGCATTCTGTTAAACTTCCAGTCTGAGTAAAAGGTGAGATTTTACATTTGGAAAACTATTCCATATTCTTTCCTCATTTGGATGAATTTTAAGTAAAAATACAATTTCTTTTAGAGACATAGGAATAAACATGTTACACATTTTTTTCTGATTTTAGATGAAAGGTACAATTTCATGTTATCTAAATTATCAATTTTACCATCTAAAGTGTTGTTTATAATATTTTCTACTCTCCATACTTTCATCCCTTTTATTTATAATTTTTGTTTTCTCTGTTTTAGTGGTTGTCCTAGGTATTATTTGTATGCATGTTTAATTTATCATAGTTTGCCTAAAATAATAGATGACATAACTTAAATAATTAAAACTAAAATAGTTGAGATTCAATTCTTTCCCATTTTGTTGTTCTTGTAATAAATTTTACTTTTATGTATTGTTTAAACCCAATAATTTATTAATCTAGCTTGAATCTAAGTAATTATTTTTTAAACAATTAAAATTTTACAAATCAAATTTTGATAAATTTATTTCCATTTTTACATTTTAGCATCATTTATACATATATTTAGACACAACTGTCATTCTATTATGATATACCTGTGCAGGTAATTTTTTAAACAAATAATTTTATTGACACATATTAATGAACCATACAATTTATTCAAAGTGTGTAATCAATAGTATTTGGTATAATCACATAGTTGTGTGTTCATCACTTCAATCATTACTAGAACATTTTCATTATTTCAATTATAGTAATAAACAAAGAACAGATGAATGAACACACAAGAAAATTCCTCACCTCTCAATCTCTTTATGCTTTCCCCGCTACATAGCTGGTGTTTCTGTCTATTCATTCCCAAGTATATAATAAATGACTTTTAGAGGCTTGGTTCTTAAAGCACAAGTCTGCTGGCTAAAAAATTATTTTTCTCTGCTTCTATTTGTGTATGTGAGTGCTATTTTTCCTAACACATATTTATTATGTACTTATATTTGAAAGTTGTTTTCAATGGATATTAAAATTGAATTCTGGAATTTTTTTTATCAGTCAGTACTTCAAATATAACTTCACATTATCTTTTGCTTGTATCATTATTGTTGGCAAGCCTCTTATAATAACTGTGTTTTTTCTTCTGTATTTGATATGTATTTATCTCTGAGTGCCTTCATAATTACATATTTATATTTGTTTTTCAGCAGTGAATCTGATGAATCCACATTTTTTCTATTTATCCTTCCTTAGGGTTCGCTGGACATTTGTGGCCCTATGATTTGATGTCTTTCCTTAATTTTGGAAAAGTCCTGGCCATTATTACCATAAATATTTCTTCTGGTCTAGTCCCTCTCTATTCCTGTTGCTGAACTCTAACTGCATGCATAATAAATGGTTTTATGTTTACCCACAGCCCTTGCATAATTTTTTACCACTCTCTTGTTCTTTAAACATCTTTCTATTTGGATAATTCCTATTTGCTTATATTCATGTTAATTCATGTACTTCTAAATTTTATGGATTCTAGTTATGAACATAAAGGATTTCTATATTTCTGATATTGCATTTCTCTGTGTTTTTAAATATTTTATTTCCAGTATTTATTGGAAATTACATTACAGTATCCATCTCTGATGAAATTTTCCATTTTTCTGTGCATGTTGCTCATCTTCTCCAGTAGATATTTTAAGCTATTGTCAATGCTCTTCAGTCAAAAACCATGAGGAACACCTGTCATTCAACAAGTTGGCTGCTCTACTCAATGTAGTGAGGAAACACACACACCATGAGAAAATGTGCAGAATCTCAGTAAGAGGGTGTTAGAAAGAAACTTTGGTAAGATGTATGCTTTGTTTGTATAATTAGGGGTAGGATATATGGGAGCATATTCTTTTATAGATTGGATGTTCTCAGAAATCCAGAGCAATCCTATGATTAGTTATCTCAATAAATCTTACCTATTGTTAAAATAAAGTAAGAATAAAGCTGTAGTTGGCAAAGTAATAGTAGTCTTTCATTTGGTTAGATAGGAGGATGCTTGGTATTTTGTGGGTTGCAATTTGATGGTGTCTGAACATTGCCCAGCCATCCCCTAGTCTTTGTTATGAACATTTGGTAGACACTTGCAGTGAATATTTTGAGAGTGAACACAAACCCCTTGATTCTAGGTTTCTCTTCTTTTTCCAAGTGAATCTTAGCCCACACGTGGCATAAAAACTCTTTGTAACTTGACTGATTTATTATTACCTGCTTGTACTATGTGCAACTATTTCCTCCATCCTTTGACAAAGTAGAAATGAATAGTCACATGTCTTTTAGGGTGTGATCCCTATTTTGAATGGAAATTCCTTATATGTTTGTAACATCAACTTTCTTTTAAGCTCATGAAAAGCTGTGGTTTTTACATTGTATGGCTTTTTAAAAATTGTTAGAGTTGGAGCAATATTTTTTGCATATTTCTGCCTCCTAAATAGAAGCGTAAGTTCTATATTTCCTTTTCTATTTTATCAAAGGTGTTTGCTTTATATATCTACTTTCTGCATAAATCCACATATGCCAGCATAATATATTTCTGGGGTTCTAGCTCTGTAGCTTAAAAATGCAATTGAACCTCATAATCTATATAGGTAAAACTGATCTCATCCTCTTTCTTTTCCAAATGTTCTTCACCTTCATCATCTTTTTCCTTTTCCTCATTTTCTCCTTCTCCTTTCTTCTACATCAACATCTACTTCTATTTCTCCAACTCATTCTCATTCCTCTCCACCTCCTCTTCCTCCTCCAACTCCACTTTTTTTCTACAGCTACTTCCATTTTTATCATCTTCATCTTATTGATCATCCAGGGTAAAAACCTGCAAATTCTTCATGTATCAACCATCTGAATGATTTCTCAAATCTAATAAAACCAATTCTTCTTATTTCATAAAAATATCCTTCTCTCTCTTATTTCTACCATTACTATAATGAATAATTCATCCTTTCATAAAATATTGTCAGGAGGCATGAGAATCTGTGGTCACATTGAAAAGATAATTTTGGCCTTTCATTCTACATATTAAAGTACTTAAAAGCAGGGAGTCTTTACTGAGAAAATTTAGTTTTGCTAAATGCTGGTATCACTCATATGAGCTATGTGGTTTTGAGAAAAGTTCTTAAATTGTATCTCTTTTTTTACCTCATCTGAGATGTGTTATGATAGGTATTAATGGACTCAATTCTTAAATTTGTTATGAAGATATAATCATTAGTATACATGAATAATAATGTATTTTCCAGTAATTATTAATTGGCATAATAGAATTGCTAACTTTTGCTAGTAACTTATTTATTTCTTGACTCACTATTTTCTAAAACATATATTTGTAACCTATTTGCCCTGGGCATACAATTATGTGGACAAAATTCCTGCTTTTAAGCCATTGCAGATTCAAAATAGTGCTAGATATAGATACCAGAAAGTAGTAAATGATTACTGTTTTACATGTTTACACAGTGTGTTCCAAAGTTAGCAAGGGAAGTCAAAGAACTCATACTTGATGGAAGGAAAACAGAGCTCAGAGATGAAGAGTGAAAATTTAACTTCAGAGTTAAATATATGAATTTACTATATTGACCTGGTAAATAGAAAGTCATGGACATTATTTATTTTTACAGTTTAGTTGCTATTTTACTAGGAGAAAAAGTGGATAGTTTACTTTAATGCAGATTAACATGATATCAATTTGTCTAATTTGTGGACTAAATTATTGGTCACGTATTGATAGGTTAAGTGAGAGCTTCCTTGCTCCTAGTGCTAAGTTTTTATTTTCCTTACAAAACTTATTTTAGTTAATTTGAAGAAGCAGCCAAACTGCTAAACCAGGGTATAACCAAGGCTAAATCTTTGCTGTGATCATTTGAAAACGTGACTTGAATTGAAGGAGACTTGAACTGATTCAGAAACGCTACAAAAATTTTACTTTTTGTAAGAGGTGAATATAGAAACCATTTTGAAGTACTTTTTTTCCCTTTATTTACAGAAAAAATGCCTCAAAAGATAATAAGTAAAATATATTTGAGATGCCATGGTTTCAGGTATCTAGATTTCTTTATAAGAAAAAATGATATAGACAATATGATCAGTATTTTGTTTCTGAAAATGTCTTTTTGAGGGAACATTTGAGTATAGATTTAATCCTCTATCTGCTACCAAAAATCTGTTTGTTCCAACATGCATATATGAGTCTTCATTGCATAATTGTTTAGAAAATTACGTGCTGAAAATTATCAGATTAAATCTCAAATTCAGTCTCTAGAATTAACTTTTTTTTAATTTTTTTGTGTTTTTTTATTTTTATTTTTATTTTTATTTTTATTTTTTTAAATTAAAATTATTTATTTTTACGAATTACATTAAAAAAATACGAGGTCCCAATCAACCCCACCGCCCACT
Source organism: Dasypus novemcinctus (assembly GCF_030445035.2). Taxonomy (NCBI): domain Eukaryota; kingdom Metazoa; phylum Chordata; class Mammalia; order Cingulata; family Dasypodidae; genus Dasypus; species Dasypus novemcinctus. The sequence goes on from NC_080682.1 coordinate 33,344,091, forward strand.
CCCCCCACAGCAACACTCTCTCCCACCATCGCATTAACTTTTGATTACCTTGTATTCATGGGATTGTTATAGTGGACAATCATCCTTTCTGGTGAAAAAAAATGTATTATTGAAATAAAAGTAAATTTCCACTAATATCCATTAAAATAAATAAATCTTACTATAAAAATAAGATGACAAATTTTGCTAATGTATGACTTGAATCAGATAGTTTGGTTGAAATTCATGCAGTCCATTGGTCCCCTTACATTTTTCAAAATTTATCCTACATTCCTTGGGTGTGGGGAGTGTTTTGGTAGACTTGAATACCTGCCCAGGTGGGGATATTAGTAGCAAAAATAGAAGTGAGAATATTCTACATCTTTTTAGTGTCATCTCAGTAGGAAGGTATATTAGTTTTCCATTTATATAGATTGGAATTAGAGTAGGGAGAAGATACATATACAATCCCTCTAGGGTTGCCTTCCTCATCTATCTTATAGGAGCTTGTCTTAGTGCAAATTGTCATGCCTTGGATTGAGCATTCCTCAGGTGGAACTTAGTATTTTGTCAGGTATGGGATGGAGAGATCATTCCTTATCATAATAATAGGCATTGAAGGATATAAGGCTGAATTAATGATCATTGGAGGAATGGTGGATTCCTCCATATGCATATGGAGGAGGAGCAAAAGGAGGCATTAAGTGTGATAGGAGTAAATCATTATCTGGTTTTGAATCAGGAAATAAAGGTTTAATTGAAGATTTACTGGATTCTGGTCATTCAGGTTTAGCCTGTTTTGTCAAAGTCCCTTCCCTCTGAACTATAATATTACATACTTTCTGTAAGTTCTTATTTTAATATAAAGATATAAAATAGCTGCATGTGCAGACTGTCATCCCTTTTTTTTCCCCTTTTTCAAATCATATTTCATTGCAGCATAGTATTATAATTTAAAGATTCATTCTTTGGTCAGTGTTCCTCTGACTCCAATGTATATTGAGGCCAGACTATGTTAAAAAAGAAGACTATTGCTCTTCTTCTCATTGGCTAACAGTGAAACACGGAGACGAATTGTATAAAATATAACCCAATGGAATGTTGTCTAGTATGCTATCAGAATTACCCATGGGGATGATTCTTTCAGAGGACAAATAACCTCACGTGATAAGGGGATATTTGAATGGGTTGGGATACTTCTTTAACCTGGTGAGGACTCTATGTTCTAGTTGTCAACCTGAGATTAGCTGTCCTTAGTTGACTAGAAATGGTCTTGAGGGTGACAGTTAAGCTATCATCAATCTTGCCTGTCCATGACCACATTATATTAGCATGAGAGACTTTTTCTTCAGAAGCAGAGGCTTCTCATTAAAAGATGAAATTCACTTGAATAACATTTAACTGTCAAACTTACGCCAACTGACAAAGTCTAATGCTCGTAAGCAGAATGTAATCTCTACTTTAAACCACACTAATTATCATGGAAATTTCCAATTCAGAGAACTTTTTAAAAATCCAGTAATCCAATAATCCAGATCCTTATAATTATTCTCTATGACTAAATTCTCCTTTACCATCTTTTGCTCTTGGCAACTCCAAGGCAGACACTATTCTAAAGAGCAGGACTCAAAACCCACGATTCTATGGTATATATTCAAAAGAGAATAGATGTCCATGTGAAGTTACTCAACCAGGAGACATTTGTTGTCAGAGCCATTTCTTTTCTCAAAATTAACATGTAAGTCAGAGGGGCTTGGAGTACCAAGCTAAAGCAGGGAGGATCCATATTAATAAGTCTACAGACCAAGTGGTCAAGGAGGTGCCACTTAGAGCCATCTAGGAGAGTCCATGCTCCCTTTCAGTGTTCACAGAGCATCAAGTAGTCAATCTTGAAACCTAACAGACACATCCAGGTCACTAAATTTATACCCAGCATTGGGGTTGCTGCTTGATGCACACAGAACCCAACATGTGCCACCAGTATTTTGAAAAAAAGAAAGATTTTTTTTTTGAAAATTGACTAACAAGGAGACAGGGGCAAGCTCAAGTCTGTCTCCCCAATCCAAGAACTTCAGGGAAATTTATGGGATGGAAACAAAAGGAGGTGGGAACAAAGGTGAGGATTAAGATTGGCATATTCTGATTAGTAGTTTAAAGAATTATCAATATATTGTTGGAATATGCCAGTGGGTTGAATCTTATCTTTCATCTTAAGGGCCCCTTGTGTGTCATTTGCTTCTCATGCTTCCTCATCCCTGATTTTGTTCTGAGGATTTAAATATATTTTTATTTATTTTTAAAAAGATACATAAATTACACAAAATGTTACATTAAAAAATATTGGGAATTGGAGATTCCCCACTCTACAATTTTCCCATACAACTACTTCTTTCATTAATGTGGTACATTCACTTCAATTTGATAAACACAGTTTGAATCATTGCCCCAAAGCAGGGATTATACTTTATATTGTGATTCACACTTTCCCACTCCATTCTGTAGGTTATGGAAGGATATATAAAGTCCTGTATCTGTCTTTGCAATGTCATTCAGGACAATTCCAAGTCCTGAAATTGCCCCTATATTGCAACTCTTTTTCCCTCTTCCTGCCTGCAGCATCTCCAGTGGCCACAGTCTCCAGATCAATGATACAATTTCTTCCATTCCAAGAATCACAATAAGTATATAGTAGAATACCAGTAAGTCCACTCTAGTCCATAGTATATTCCCCAATTCTAAGGAATCTGGATGGTGATGCTGACTCCACCTTTAATTGATAGGGGGCTTAGGTCCCATATGGATGATGGAAGGGATGAGAGTCATTTTTAAGATGATGGTTTCTTCTCCTTGGGGCCACACGGGGATCCACCTTTCCCACAGACTTTCCCAACAGTCATTTTCTTGGTTCCACCCTTATCAAGCATCTGGGTGTCAACCAAGCTCTGGGTTTCACCCTCCAGGAGCACTGGGGTGGTTGCCACACTTTACTGAAACGTTCAGTTAGTCTTAAATACCTTAGTATAGTGAAGTGAAGAAAACATCCTCCCTAACTTCTGGCATACAGACTCTACCTTCTCAGAGCAATGAGTTGACTGCCTGGCTTTCCCTAATCCATGGAGGACAGGTCCACCATGTTCAGAATTGGGGACTGTGCTTCACCTTCTCTGTACCCTGGGGAAGCAAAACTCTCCCTGAACACTGGGTGGAAATATCCACCCTCTTCAAATGCTGGGGCAAAAATCACCCCCTCTGCACACATGGTTGGGATTCCTCTCTTGCACCAAGGAAATGTCTTAATTCCAGATCTTAGCTTCCATGATTTTCCTCTTAAAGTTGTTTCCCCTTCCATCTCTCCCATCAATTTCCTTTTTTTGGCCAAACTCACAGTGGTTTTGTTCATACAGCTCTTTCAAAAAGTTAGTTGGTTTAGCATGCAGTTAGCAGGGCTCCAAGCCATCAGACAGTAAGACTTTCACATGTCTTTCCTAGATAACTGCATTTTCAATCCTGATTTACAAGTTGCAAGTTTAGTCAAGTCCTCGAATGGGGCACTGTAATCAGGGAGCTTGATTTCCAGAGACTTGGAAGTTCCAGAATCAGCTTCCGTTTTCTTTGTGCCCAACAGTTCAGTTCTTGACTTACTTGCTCATCTAGCATTTTGCTGTAAGCTGCAAGGAGAAGTCAAGCCACCTTCTCTGAGTTTACCTTGGAAAGTTCTTCAGCTAAATGCCCAGGCTCACCATTTTCAAGTTCTGACTTTCATAAAACATCAGAAGTTAATTTTGCTAAGTTCTCTGTTACTTTAAAATATGAAACACCTTTCCTCCAGTTTCCAGGAATAGTTACATCATTTATTTCTAAGGCATCCTAAAAAGTCAGCCAAAGGGGTGCTGATGCAAGCTACCAGAAATCTATTGGCTTATATAAAGGGTATTTATTTGGGGTAGAAGCTTACATTTACCAAACCATAAAGCAAAATGTACTTCCCTGACCAAAGCCTATTGTCATTTGTTGGGGCAAGATGGCTGCCTATGTCTGCCAAGAGTGCAGGTTTCTTGGGTTCTTCTCTTCCCAGGGCTCTGTTTCCCTCTGAGCTCAGCTGCTGTGCTCTCTCCAAAAGGCCAACTGTAGACTATTGGGTGAATAGCTCTGTCTCTTTCCCCAGGGCTTCTGCTATATTTAAGGGTCTGTCCCTATTCCTCTTTATTCTCCTGTGTTTTCACTTCCCAGGCTCCAGCTCAAAACTTCCAACCTTGTCCTTTGCCATGTCTTTTCTCTGTGAGAGCAGGGACTCAATACCCTATTATGTCGCCCACATTCCTAATCATAATTTAATCAAACAAATGTGATACCTCTAATGGGCCAGTTTAAAAACATAATCCAATAACTATTTTTGGAATCCATAAACAATGCCAAACTGCTACAAAAGCCAACATATTTCTCCAATTTTGCATCAGCACTCCTTTGCCTAATACAGAATTTGGTACCACTGAGTGGGGCTGTCCTTTTGCAATTACCAAAATGTTGGAATGGTTTTAAACACGTGTAAAGGGTATTTTTTAGAGGAATTGTGAGATGTTGGGTAGAAAAGACCTACAGTACTTTGAAGAAACTGTTGAAGATAATGTGTACTCTAAAGAGACTTTTTATGATGCCATGTGCCCTGTAACTGTAAGCTTCTACCCCCAAACAAATATCGTTTATAAAAGCCACCAGATTTCTGGTATTTTGCATTAGCACCCCTTTGGCTGACTAATACACCATGTTTTGGAGCAAGATGGTTGCAAAAGTTCAGCTTCTAATATCAGCTGTATGCTAGGATGTTTCGTCTCTCTCCCAGAACTTGTTTTTTTGGGGGCTCAGCCACTCTATTCTTTCTACAAGGTTAGCTGTAGACTCTCAGGCTCTCTAGGCTTTGTCTGTCTCCCTGGGGCATGATTCTCTTTGGGCTCAGCTGCTCTGCTCTCTCCACAATATCAGCTGTGAACTGTCAGGGGAATGACTTGTCTCTCTTCCCTGGGCCTCTGCCTCATGACCAAGCTCCTCTGTGTGCTTATTTCCCTGGCTCCAAGATCAAAACTCTCACCTCCTTTCTCTGCAGTGCAGTTTCTCTGTGAGTCCCAGCCCACGAAGGGGGTGGTGACTAAATGTCCTACTGAAGTGACACAATCAAAGCCTTAATCATTATTTAATCTAAAGTACAAGTGAAACCTCTGTCCAAAAATCTAATATGCCCAGAGAAGCAGACCAGTTTACAAACATAATCCATATCTATTTTTGGAATTCATAAAAAATATTAAACAGCTATAATTGAGTTGCATCCATCTTATGCCAGTTGTGATTAATCCCCCTATGAAAATATCTGTTCAAGTCCTTGATTTCAATTTTGTAGGTTATATACCTGGAAATGGGACTATCTGGTCATATACTTAACTTTCTTAGGAACCTCTGAACTGTTTCTGGCAGCAGCTGCAACAGCATCATTTTACATTTCTAAAAACAAAGAATAAGTGTTTGATCTCCTTACACCATCGCTCACACTTGTTATTTTCTGTTTTGTTTTTATCTTTTTATTATACACATTCTAGTGGCTGTGAAATGGTATTTCTTTGTACTTTTAATTTGCATTTAACTAATGGTTTTGATGTGTATCTTTGCATGTGTTTTTGATGATTTTTCTATTTTGGGAGGGTAATCTATTCTAATTTTATCCATTTTTAAAATTGGGTTGTGTATTAGTTAACCAAGGTGCTGACACAAAGTACCAGAAATCTGTTGGCTTTTATAAAAGGTATTTATTTGTAATACAAGCTTACATTAGAAGGCCCTAATAAGTACAACTCAAGGTGACTTTCTCATCAAAGCCTTTTGCCATGTGTTGAAGCAAAGTGCTGGGTGATATCTATGTAGTATCTTGGGCTTTCATATTTTTAAGGCTCCATGGGCCCAGTTTCTTCCAATCTTAACTGTAGCCTGGCATAGGACTCCTGTCTAGGGCTTCCTATATCAGTCTGTGATTGGGCTCATTTTTTTTTTCTTTTTCTCATTTTTTTCCAAGCCTTATCAGCTGTTCAGCTGCTAATTACCAGATAAATGGGTCATCTCTCTTCCCAGAGTTACAGGATCAAAGTTTTCTCCTCTGTGTTCAATTTTATTGATTCTTTACTGCCATGTCTATGGAGCTCTCTCCCTTCTGTAAGTCTTACTGTGTGTCTTTTTACATTAACCCACCAATACGCTGGGACTCAACTCTGAGATACACCCTGTTGGCTTGGTTGATTAGAAGCCCTAATGTTCACATAATTTAATCAAATACATAACCATCCCAGTGTCCACAGAATGGAGGAATAGAGTATGGATTAGAGTGAACTTACTAATATTCTATTCTGGAACTATTGTGATTAGTAATGGAAGTAAATGTAGTACTGATGTGGAAAAAGTGGCCACAGTAGCTGCTAAGGGTAGGGAGTGGGAAGAAGAGATTGTGGGGGCATTTTCAGGACTTGGAGTTCTCGTGGGTGGTACTGCTGGGACAGTTACTAGACATTGTATGTCCTTCCATGGCCCTCTGGGTGGACTGGGGGAGTGTAAACTATAATGCAGACCATTGACCATGTGGTGCAGCAGTGCTCAGAGAAGTATTCACCAAGTGCAATGAATGTCCCATGTTGATGGAAGAGGTTGTTGTTATGGGAGAAGTGCTGTGAGGAGGGTGGAGGTATGTGAGGACCTCATATTTTTTTTAATGTAACATTAAAAAATAAATAAAGACAAAAAATAAAGTGTTTTCCAGAGGAAAAAAATACATCTCAGCTGAATCTAATACAATCAAATGTTATCACCTAGAGGAACAGGACATTTTACAGCATAATTTTTCTCTTTTTGTGGGGATTCATAAATATTATCAAACTGACAGATTGTCTATATTTTTGTTATAAATCTGCAAGAATTTCTTTATATAATTTGGATAATGAATGCTTATCAGTTACATAATTTCCAGATTTTTATCATTCTGTAGACTTTATTTTTACTTGTTTGAAAAAGAACATTGGTGAAAAATATTATTTTAATATTTTTGAAATCCTAAATATCTATTTTTGTTTGTTTGTTTCATTTTGCTCCTGATTCCTTAGCTAAGGAATTATTGCCTAATACAATATCCTACAGAGGTTCCCTTATGTTTCCCTCTAGATGTTTATCTTATGTTCATAGTGGTTAAGGCAAATTCCATAAAAAAGCCTGGATTAAATGGTAGATTAACTACTTAAAATGTGTTAGGAAGTGTGTCCCTCTGATTCAATTTTATGGAAGATTGGTGTTTTTGGAACATTGGTGAAATTCACCAGTGAACAAATCTGGTTCTGTGATTTTCTTTGTTGTTACATTTTGATTATTGATTTGATCTCTTGAGTTGTTTTGGTATGTTGAGATCCTCTATTTCTTCTTGATCCAGTGTAGGTATTTTATATATTTCTATAAATTTATACATTTTTCAATTTTATTATTATTTTGGGAGACACAATTGATCCTAATCTCTTCTAATACTACATTTTATTTCTGAGGCAATGAATAATTACCCATATGGTTACCTTTATCAGAGATCCTTAATCCTATATGCTGTTTGATCTACTGCATGTTGTCCTTTCTATTCCATCTGAAAAATTCCATGTATCATTGCTTTTAGACATGTAAGACAGCAATGAACTTCCTCAGCTTTTGTTTATCTGGGAATGTCTTCATCTATCCCTTAATTTTTGTACCACTTATTTTTAATACAATCTTTCTAGACACATAATTTTCTTTTGATATTGTTTTCTTTTATCATTAATTATTTCATCTCACTGGTTTCATGCCTCCATTGTTTTTGCTGAGAAATCAGAATTTACTGTCATTTACGTAATATGTTGCTCTCCTCTTGCAACTTTCAGAATATTCTCCTTAACTTTTCATTTTAGTTTTACTTTCTGAGCATATTTCTCTTCAAGTCTATACAGTTTGTTGTACCTGCTCTTCCTGAATGTGTGTGCATGACCTTCATTCTAACAGAATAGTTTTCTACCATTTTTTTTCTTTCAATATTCCTCTTTTTTTCTTCTCAGATACTTTTTATGACTATATTTTCATTTTGAGGATGTCCTCCATGTCTCTATGACTCAGTTCACATTTTTTTCCAGTCTTTTCTCCTCTTCAAACTGAATCATTTTAATGGCACTGTGTTCAATTCTACTGATTCTTTTTTCTATATACCCAAAATCTGATCTTCTTTGATGACTTTTAATGTTTTATTTTATTCTTTTTGATGGGCCATGATTCCCATGTCTTAGTTTGCCTGGAAACTAGTACATTTTAATATTTTAATGTTTTAACTATATGAATGTGTCCATCAGTTGTCTGATCCTTAAGTTTCTATCTATTTGTTTATTAGCCAAATACATCACTGAATGTCAAGAAGTATTATAAACAAAATACAGATGAATGCAAAAAACACCATCCCCTGACTTTTGAAAATTTGCTTCCCTCAACATTTTTGCAAGTATCTCTGAACATGGCCGTTCAAGCAATGAAAATTGGCTGTCACTGTGGGCCCTAAGCAGAGGTGGAAAATGGTATTGAATAGATGGAACGAGTGTAAATGTGTGGGCAATAGAAGTGTTCCACAAGTTTACACAAGGATGGATATAAGACATGTTAAATTACACCAAAAATATATAGGGGCTGATAGGCTAAAAGGTAAGCCATAATGTAAAACATAAGCAAACTAAAAATTTAGAAAATTGTATAGTCTAACATATAAACCACAATGTAAACTCAAATGTAACCTTGTTTGAAATCTATTGTCTCAATATCTGTACATCAGTTTCAGTAAATATAATTTGAATATGGAAAAGATTATTGCTGTGGAAGGGAAAAGGGTTTTATGTTGGGTATGTGGGAGTACTGTATATTGTATATATGAATTACTGTTGTCTAAAACTTATTTGAAGATAAGCTTAATAGTTAGGAAAAAAAGAAAGAAAAAGATAGGACATAGACACTGAGGAAAAGATGGAAGTAGTTGCCTTGCCAGTTTGCATACAGGGCAACACTTATTGCAGTGATGGAAGGCAAAATATCAAAAACAAAGCTTTTGCATTTTTAAATTTTTTGATACCCAATTTATTTTTACCTTAATTTTTCTGAATTAATATGTATTCTATATCTAACCTTTAAACTCATCACTATATTCCATTTTACTATTAATGGAACCTGGCAATATATTGGGCTTCATTTTGGAAGAAGATTTGGATCACAGAGAGGTTCAACAATGGCAGGGGAGTAATATTGGTGTGGGATGTTATTGACAGGGGACACATGGTTGGCAGGGAGTTCTCCAGGGCATATATCCAAGGTACATAAAAATTTTTTGGATATTTTCATAGTGGTTACAATTAAAAACAACAACTGAGGGAGTACTGAGTTCCTGGCCAGGGAAGCTCTATCACAGTCCCTAAAGGAACAGCAACAATCCCCCAAGTGCAACAGCAAAGACCAAAAAAGAAGAAAGATACAACAATGAGCCCTTGATACTAATGACTATGCTTGTAAGCCTGTGCACCTGAAATAAGAACAAGGCCTAGAGCTGCAGGGTGCTGAAGAGTTACCTCCTGAGAGCCTCCGTGTGGCTCAAATGTGGCCAGTCTCGAAGCCAAACTCAGCGTGTAAATGTGTTGCCATCCCCCCAGCATGGGACATGACTCCCAGAGGTAAGCCTCCTTGGGGCCAAGGGATTACTACTAAGTACCAGCTGTTGATGTAACTAGAAAATGACCACGAATTAAACGGTCACTTCGAACCAGCAGAATATTTCAGTCTACATATAATACCAGGTGTTAAAAATGCTTTTTGATCTGAATAAAAGGGGGAAATGGAAAGGACAAATGAGTTTATATGGCTCTGAATCTCCAAAAAGAGCCAGGAGTTTATCAGAACGGTTGCCCTTATGCACACCTGAGCAGAGTCCCACAGACAGATAAAGTAGATACAACACCAGGTATTGGTTCTTCTGAGGGCTACAGATACCCCCAGGTTCTATGGTCATGGCAGATGGAGTTCAGTGCCATGTCATTTGGCCCTACTTTGGAGTCTGTGTTTCTGTGTGAGGGAGCTGGACTCAGATGTGATCTTTGTGCACAAATCTCTCCTGTTACTTTTACCGGAACTGTAGTTGGTGCTGGGGTTTGGTGTATACCCAGGGGACCTGAATCTTTGGACTGACCATGTGGTAGCCTGGCCCTGAGCCTCAATGGACTTGCAACTCCTACACTCTGGTTTATTGGGCTTACCCCATTCATTTAACATGGAAGGTCAACCACCACACCAGGGAGCCAAAATTGCTGACAACTGAAAACAGAATTGCATCCAGCATCCATGTGGAATCTAATCCCCCTCTTGATATAGATGTGGAGTGGACACAACCATTCCAAGTTCCACAGCATGGAGGAATAGAGTATGGATTAGAGTGGACTTACTGATATTCTATTCATGAACTATTGTGATTAGTAATCAAAGAAAATGTGGCATTGGTGTGGAGAAAGTGGCCATGGTGGCTGCTGGGGGTAGGAAGTGGTAGGAAGCGATATGATGTGGGGGCATTTTTGGGACTTGAAGTTGTCCTGGGTGGTGCTGCATGGACACTTACAGACATTGTATGTCCTCCCATGGTCCAGTGGGTGGACTGTGGGAGAGTGTGGGCTCTGATGTGGACCATTGACCATGAGGTGCAGCAGTGCTCAGAAATCTATTCACCAAATGTAATGAATGTCTCATGATGATTGAGAAGTTTATTATGGGGGGAGGAATGGTGTGAGGGGGTTGGGGTGTAGATGGGGACCTCATATTTTTTTAATGTAACATTAAAAAAATAAAGACAAAAAAATAAAAAATAAAATAAAATTCATTTAATATCCTGTCAGAAAAGAAAATTGTGATCCAAGTGAATATTTAAAAATTCATGTCTTCTCTCTTCAATAATTTCCTTCATATTTATATGGTTCCTTACTTCTACTGCTTCTATTTTCTTACATCCCATCAAGAAAATTAAAGCAAATTTGTTATTTGCAGTTTTATTGACCTAAGTATGTAGAGAGTCTGTCTTATTTCTTAGCTACATTCCCCATGAGAGACTTCATGAAATTTGAATAGAATTCTGAATAAATTGAAATACCTTATCTCAAGTTTAAAAATTAAACCTCTCATACTCTAGTTTGAGATTCAGGGTTATAGTTTCTAAAATATTGTTTCAGTGATGAAAAACATTTTCTCTTTCCTCTGGAATTTAACTGGCCACTCAGTTACAATATACCATGAATATTATATATTTGGATACTAATGCCAGCTTAAAACTTATTCTTGAAGTCCAAGGAGATTCTCAAGTGGAAAGCACATTAAGTCCCTTTTGCAAGAAAAAAGGAACATAGTGATTCCCCACTTCGTCCATGATATTCAAAGGAAAGTTTCTGGAACAATAAAACTATGTGATAAAATCAATACATGTAGGCATTTTGGCTTTTACTAACAAATGTTCTCTCAATGGAATGATCATATGGCATAGGATTGGAAAAGTGTTTTAATAATTATATTCTAGTACACAGTCCTAAGTCTGCTATAAATTAATTATGTGGTCTTAAGTTAATAACTTAAATTCCCTGAAATCCAGGTTCCTTTTTCTGGAAATAAGATATCTATGATTCCTCAAAAATTTGAAAAATATGTATGGAATAAATAATATGAACTCAAAACCTGTGAAGTGATGAGTTTTTGCGGGTTTTTTTTTTTTGAAATTTTATTGGAATAATGAAAATGCTCTAATAATGAATGAATTGATGAATGCACAACTGTAGGATTATACCAATTACCATTAATTATACATTTGGAATGGGTTGCATGCTTTTAAAATGTATTAATAAAATTTATTTATTTATAAAATCTTATGATAAAATTCTTAGTTAATTAATAAAAGTTACTGTACTTCATATTTAAATTTTAAATTGCTACAATTCAAAGTGGCATAAGAGATAATTTAAGCTCATTGAGAATCTACCAAGAGTAGAAATTTATGGATAAGAAGTATTAATAGTAGATTTGAGGCAGTACATGGATAACTAATATTCTATGTGATACACCCTTAAAATACAGAAGACTGGTAGTATTTAAACTCAAAAGTTTTGAGTTTTATGTGGTCTTGCCGCATCTTGGTGATGGTATATACTAATCTATGGATGAGTACTTAGCTATTTATATATATATAACTTTTAGAATAAGTTTTAAAAATACCTTGATGCCTGGGTCCCCTACTATAGCAGTTTGGCATTGTTTATTAATTCCAAAAATAGATATATGATTATGCTTGTAAACTGGTCTGTTCCTTGGGCATGATTAAATTATGAATATGGCTTTGATTAGGGCTAGGATGTTAAGAATCCATCCCATTATGCACAGGAACTCACAGAAAAACTACATGGCAGAGAAAAGAGTGTGAGATTTGAGCTGGATCCCTAGAAAGTAAACATGCAGGAGAAGAATAAGAGGAATAGAGACAGCTTCATAGACAAGGCAGAGGCTCCAGGAAGAGAGATGAGCCATTCACTGAGAGTTTACAGCTGATTTTGTGGAAGGAGAAGAGCAACTGAGCCTGGAAACAATCAGGTCCTGGGGAGAAAAAGAAAGCCTACAGAGACTCATAGCCTACAACTAACCTTGTGTAGAACACAGAGCAATTGAGCCTGGAGAGAAATACACCTTATCCCAGCCTACAGGTGATATTTGAAGAAGCTGGGACCACAGAACCTCAAGAGGAAGAGGAAGGCTGAATATTTATAGCCATCTTGCTCCAACATGTGGCAACAGACTTTGGTGAGGGAAGTAACTTATGCTTTATGGCCTGGTAACTGTAAGCTTCTACCCCAAATAAACACCCTTTATAAAAAGCCAGCAGATTTCTGGTATTTTGCATCAGCACTACTTTGGCTGACTAATACACACACCAAGAGATAATAACTTATTGGATAGGTAATGCTCATATTGAAATCTGAATAAAAAGATTCAGGGATCATTCCCAAATTGATCTATATATTTAATGCAAACCAAATTAAATTTAAGCAAGGCAATTTTTTTTTTCAGAAATAGACAAGATGATTTTACAATCTATATCCAATAGGCAGGAATAAGATAATCAAAACAATTTTGAAAGAGAAGAATTAAGTTTGAGTTCTCCTATGATCTGATTTTAGGGTTTATCTAAAAGCTAAGAATCAAGAGTGTGGTATTGTTGAAAAAATAGATTCCTTGGCCAATGATACTAAATAGAGAATTCAGAAATCAGAAAAAAGATTCACACATATATGCTGAAGATTAAAACCACCATCAAGGCTTGAAGAATGTGAGGTTTGTAATTGCATCATATTCCTAAATCAATATTACTATTTGGCCTGTGTAGGAAACAGATGATCCTAGAGGATGACAGTGGATTACCATAAACTAAATCAGGTGGTTACTCTAATTGCAACTGCTGTTTCACATTTAGAATCATTGCTTGAAAATATTAACACATTCTCAGGCTCTTGGTATGAAGCCAATGATTTGGCAACTGCTTCCCCCTGCCCCCCAATACTTGCTGGTTTGCCATCAGCTGGCAAGGCCAGGAAAAATAGATTCAATGTTGTTATTCAGGTGTATAGCAAATATTCAACCTTATGTTATAATCCAGTCTGAGGCTATATTCATCAAATTGCCCTTCAAAAACACATCAGTGTGGACCATTAAATTGATGGTATTATGTTGATTGGACCTAGTGAACAAAAAGTACAACTACTCCAGAATTATTTGTACTATAATTTCATATCAGTGGAATTCAGGTGCCTTCACATGAGTGAAATTTGTGGGCATCCAATGCAAAGGACAATGATAATATCTCTTTCCTAGGGAAGTCCAATTTGCTGCATCATCCTAATCCTACAAAACAAACAAAAAACAACAAAAACAAAAACAACAACAACAAAACAGGCCTAATGCCTAGTTGGCCTCTAAGCAGTATGGAACTAACATATTTTTCATTTAAGTATGCTACTCTGATCCATTTATTGAACAACATAAAAAACTGTTAGTTTTGACTGTGGACTGGAATAAAAGGATCTACAAAAGGCCCAGATTGCCATGCAAGCTACTTTGCCACATGGACCATAATAACCCAGCATAGTCAATGGTTCTTGAAGTATCAGTAACATTCAAAAATGCTGGTGGGAGCCTCTGACAGAGTTCTAAATAAGAATCACTATTGAAGGCATGTGGGGCTTTGAGACAAAGCTTGCCATTTTTTGCTGATAATTAAACTCCTTTTGAAACATAGCTTTTAGCCAATTTTGAAGGCCTTAATAGAGACTGAATACTTACCATGAGAAATAAGGAGCCCATAATGAAATGTCTGACCCACTAAGCCATTAAGTTGGGCAAACACTGCAGCACTCCATCATCAGAAGGAAGTGGTTTAGAAGAGATCAGGCTGTAGGAGTACTCAAAGGTACAAGTAAGTTACTGAAGAAGTGTCTCAACTGTCCATGGCCACCAATACTTCCATCTTACCTTCCCTTACCCAACCCACAGGTTTAGCTTCTTAGGAAGTTCCTCACAAGTTTTACACAACATACAGACACCATCCAAAGTTGACAGCAGGCTCCACTACAACCCCTTTCTGGGATATTACTAAAGGAAAATTGTGGAAGGAAGTCCATACAAAGGTGAGAACCTCAAGCAGTATAACTTGTAATTTATTTTGCTTGGAATTATAAATGGCCAGAGGTGCATTTGTATACAGGTCGATAGGCTGTGTGTAGCCAGTAGTTTGGATGGGTGGTGATATTATATAAGAAAATTCTTAGTAAGAATTGTGAATTCAAAAGCTTTCTAATCAATAATATCTGCTGTTTCAACCTAGAATTGTGAATGATTAATTTGTCCTTTGTCTTTTGGAATGTTGTAACACTGCTAGGCAGAAAATCCCACCACCTATTAACTAAAAACAAATGTTTAGAAGGAGCAAGTCACCAGAAACAATATTTGCACATCCTGTTTGTATCTCCTGTAAAGTTAGCATCAAGTTAAAGTTGATGTGTCTTGAAATCTTCATGCTCCTGTTTAGTGTACCATGAACAGAATAGAACTAAAGACCTCTCAAGACATCACATCTCTCCTGCAAAGGCTGGCCAACCCCTGCCAGATGAATTTAGTCACTTTTAATAAGGTCATTCCTCATGAGTTGCAAGGTTCATTGAAGTTCTGAGGCTTAGAATGCCTTAAAACAGAAAGCCCCTAAACTGCTTGTTGAAGTCTCACCCAGGAGAGGACTCTCTGTCTGGGACCAGTTTTCCAATTTGGACTCTGGCTGAAAAGGGAATACCCAGCCACATGAGAGACCAGATGTTGTGTTTTCCCCTAATTTGGTGACTGGTTGTATATACTTTCATTCTTTCCTATGTCTTTAATTAATCACCCTTCTTTCCTGTGATTTCTCAATTGTTATAATTATCTGATATAACCTGAAAATCATTTGATTGAATAAAGCTGCCTTTGATAGCACTTAGAGTTTCTGCCTCTTCCTTAGCAAAACAGATTGTCAGGGTTTAGAAGGAAGATGTTGAAAAATTGGAGAATAACTCTTCTTGGGGAGAGGTGTGTGGATAGAATTTTCTGAACGGGTGTAAAACATGAAATTATTTCTGTCCCATGTAAATATTGATCAGACTGTTTCATTAGCAGAAGAAGAATTTGTAATCAAGTGGATAGGATGACCTGTTGTGCTAATATCAGTCAATATTTTTTCAGAGCCACTTCTTTCATTGTCCAAAGGGGTCAGGAAGAATGTGGCCATGGTGGTTTGGTTGGAGGTTAACCCTGGACTCAGCATCATGGATATCCACTCACCAAGGCTGGCCTAGGTATAAACAATTTTGGGTGTCCAATTTGCCAGGATCAGAGACCAATACTCAGTTCCTGATATGTTACAATTCCCCAGGTGATAACCCTGCTATCTGGTGGATGTTGATTACATTGAACAACTTTCATCATGGAGGGACAGTATTTTGTTCTTATTGGTAAAACATTTTTATAGATACGATTTGTATTCTCTACATATAATGCTGATATCATTTATACCATCTGTGGATCCTATTGAATGCTTTATCCACCATCATTTATTCTATAAGCATTACTTCTGCTCAAGTAATTCACTTTACAGCAAACAAAATATGACCAATGGGTGCATGTTCATGGGATTCACTAACCTTAACATGTAACCTGTCATACTGAATCAACAATATTGATAGAACCATGAAAGATCCTGTTGAAAATTCAATCATAATGTCAGCAGGGGAGCCATACTTTGCAAAGTTGGATTCATTTATTTTCAATGGACTATATATGCTCCAGATCAGTTTCCACTCTAAGGTGCTATTTCCCCCATATTCAGATTCACAGACCCAGGTACACAGAGTACCCATGTGATTAACTAGCAATATTTTTTTTTTCATTTTACCCCTGGAAATTTAAGCTCTGCCAGCCTAGAAGTCTCCAAATGTTGGAGTGCTTCATAGGTAAAATTCAATGATTCCATTGAATTGGAACATAGGACTTCCAACTGTTCATTTTGATCTCCTCATGCCTCTGAGTCAATAGGCAAATGGGAAGTAATGTACTGACCGGGGAGAGTGACCCTGATTGCCAAGGGAAAATTGAATATTTAATGGAGGTAAAGAAGACTATGTCTAGTATGTGTATTTCTTGTACTAACTTGTTCTGTGATTAAGTCAATGGTAAAATACAACAACCCTACCCAGATATGCATACAAACTTTCTAAGTTCTTAAGGAATGAATATTTGTGTCACCCCACCAAGGAAAGTACCATGATCATGTGAGGTGATTAGTGACTGTAAAGGGAATGTGGAATGAGAAGTGGTAAAAGTAGTTACAAATACTAGCTATGACCATGTTACCTGTTGCAGAAACAAAGACTAATTTTTGAGTATCTCCCCTTATGCTGTTATGAATGTTTATATATATTGGATCTATGCTTCTTTGCCCATGATGATTTCTCTTCCATTGACTTCTAACTTCTTCTTGTAGGCTTTCTACAGCCTTTGGATTCTAGGGCCTTCTGTTCATAAAGTCCCCTGTAATATTGATTAAGACACATTTCCATGAGATTTGGAAACCACATCAGCTAAGTATCCAAGCTTGTCACTTTTAAATTCTGCCTTCCATTTCGCATCAGAGGACAATTGTTCCAAGTTATCTGCCACTTGGATAACATTTCTTCCAATTGCAATGACACATTCATCATTTCTGTCAAAGACCTCAGCAGAAGTATCTTTAGCATCCATATTTCTACCAACAGTCTCTTCAAAGCAATCTAAGCCTTTTCTATCAAGCATCTCACAATTCTTCCCAAATCCTCCCCTGGTCTATTTTAAAATCCTTTTTAACAAATTTTGGTATTTGTGTAGCAGCACCCCACTTTCCTGGTACCAATTTCTCTTTTAGTTCCCTAAAAGCTGTCAAACAACATACAAGAATGGACTGGCTTTTACAATAGGGATTTACAAATTTATAAGACTACAGTTCTGAGACCTCAAAAGTGTCCAAATCATGGCATTATCAGAGATGATTTCTCCCCAAGCTGCAACTCTGAGTGATCAGGCATATGGTGGGCACTATCAGAAGATGCATGGCTATGAGTGACCAGGCATATGGTGGGGTCCACACATTAATCCCCTTTACTCTCAGTTTCTGGGTTCTTCTCTGTCTTTGAAGCTTTGTTCTGTGTCAGTGGCTTTTTATCCATCCATTTATAAAGGACTACAATAAAATAATTAAGAACCACCCTGGTCACACAATCTAATCAAAGGCCCATATAAAGGACTTACTGGTATTCTACTATAGACATATGTGATTCTAGCAATGGAAGAAATTATATTATTGATTTGGAGATGCTGGGTCAGGCAGAGGGAAGGGGGGGTGTAGTGCAGGGCATTTTCATGACTTGGCATTGTCCTGGGTGACATTGCAGAGACAGATGCAGGACATTATAGATGCTGCCATAACCTACAGAATGGGGTGGGAAAGAATGTAAACTACAATGTAAACTATGGCCCATGCTGTATGGCAATGCTTCAAAATGTGTTTATCAGTTTCAGTGAATGTGCCACACTAATGAAAGAAGTTGTTGGTGTGGGAAGAGAGGAAGGTGTGCAGAGTGTGGTATATAAAAAAATATATATATTTTTAAGTAACATTTTATGTAATCTATGTATCTTTTAAAAATAAATTTAAAGTATATAAAAAACTATAAAAATAACATAAACAACATCAACCAACTATAATAAAGGAAAGAATTACAAAATTAAGAATACTATATACATATATTCATATATACACACATACGTGATGACATAGTAGTAAATATATTAAAAAAGATTTGAAATAACACAAAAAGTTCATGATAATCCATAATGTTTACAAATTGATGGGAATAGAAGGCTTTGAGTCAATGGAAACTTAGCTTATCTATAAATAATTTGTTTCTTTTAAAAATAAAGTATGTATTGATATTCTTCCATCATATGTAACAAATTTCTTGCAACAATGCAAGGTCTTGGTAGTGGGTTAGTGTATGGGACCACTGTATGATGTTGTGCATGTTTGCTTTGTAAGTTCACAACTTTTACTATACACTTATTATTTATATATGTTCAAATATAAATGATATAATAATAAAAATAACAATAATAATAGTGTAGGTTCAGGGAAAAATACACCAAATGTAAGATACTTTGGTTGGTAGTAATATTTTAGTATGAGGCTCTTTAATCATTAGTTAAAATTGTTTCACTACAGTGCTAGGTATTGTTGATAGGATGAGGTATGATGTCCCTATATGATGTTATGCATGTTTGTTTTGTAAGTTCACAACTATTACTATGCACTTATTGTTTATATCTGTTTATGTATGTGTGATATACTTCAATAAATTTAAAAAATACATAAAAAATAAAGTATATATTACCAAAGTTTTAAAAGACGGCTGATGAAGCTATATTATATATTTATTTTTGCCATTTTGTGTGTTGTGTGTCTTTGCATAGTTTCCTTACAAATATTTTTAATAAGCGAAATTCTGTGTTCCAGTGGTTAGGTTAGATACAATAATTTAGAGCCTAAATCAGCACTTTGTCTGTTTGTCCAAGGTAACTTTCTCAAAAAATACATATTCATCTCTGAGAATTATAAAATATTAGCAACTTAATTGCAAACTTGAAATGAGAAGTTGAGTTGGAATAGAAATCTTTAACAATATGAAATGTAAAAGCACTAGTTTTAAAAACAATTTTTACAATGTTTTAAGAATGCTAAACAGAGAAAGAAATTGTCAGAGATCAGGAAATAATGAAAGTACCATCAATTTGGATTAACAGTAAATGGCAGAGACCATGGCTTTGGCCACAACAAACAGGATAAATCACAGAAGATGCAGTAAAATGATCTTCCTGTGACTATGTAACAGAGCTCCAAGGATTTAAATTGATTGTAAAGAGTAGTTTAAAGTTTGTAACAATCTTGGTAATGTCTTCTTTGTTTTGCACATTTTTTCTTTTACTTCAATTTTGTATTTTGTGTTATTTAATACCCTGGAATGTGCAAAACTCATATTAGATATCAGCAATATCAAGAAGAGGAAGTAAAAGTTGTATCAAGTCTTAAAGGAGGGAATATTTTAGAGAATGATATCCAAGAGATCATCATTTCCTTATCAAAATTAAAATAATGTTAAACTCTGAATAAAGCAGAGGAGAAAAACACCTGATTGATTTTGGAATGATTAGGAAGGAGATTTAAGTAGTTTACTCATTCATTCAATAATTCTTTCTCAGTAAAGAAGTCAATAAATATGTCTGGGAGATCCACCTTTCCTGGGTATTATTTTAAAAGCTGATTTTATAACGATGAACTATTCTGACATGCCCATTTCTTTTATAAAGGAAATAAACAAGAAAATGCAACAAAGTAAAACAAATGTTACATATAACATTTAAAAGTTTTTAATGTAGTTACATACATACAAATAAAAATTTCCCATTTTAACAACTTTCAAGTTCACAATTTTGATTTTAAATACATTCAAAATATTCCACCACCATCAACAAATATTATCCCAAATTTTTCATCACCTCAAACAGAAAACCTGTACCTATATAACAGTAAGGAACTATTTCCCTCATGTTGGAAGTCCATTGTAACCTGTGATTTCTGTCTCTGTATTTGCCTGTTGTAAGTATTTCATATAAGTAAGATCACACAGTATTCATCTATTTGCATCTGGTTTATTTCAGTCAAAGCCATGTGTCATGGTTAATCAATGTATTCACATATATCAACAATCCATTCCTGGGAGGTGCACTTGGCCTAGTGATTAGGGCATCTGTCTACCACATGGGAGATCCACAGTTCAAAGCCCAGGCCTCCTTGACCCACGTGAAGCTGGCCCACCATGCAGTGCTGATGCACACAAGGAGTGCCATGCCATGCAGGGTTGTCCCCGCATGGGGGAGCCCCATGCACAAGGAGTACACCCCATAAGGAGAGCTGCCCAGCATGAAAGAAAGTGCAGCCTGTCCAGGAATGGTGCCACACACAGGGAGAGCTGACACAACAAGATGATGCAACAAAAAGAAACACAGATTCCCATGCCGCTGACAACAACAGAAGCAGACAAAGAAGAACACACAGCAAATAGATACAGAGAACAGAGAACAGACTGGGGCAGGGGGGAGAAATAAAATAAAATAAATAAATCTTAAAAAAAAAGTTCAGGCTTTTTTGTAACTGAATAATATTCCATTGAATGTTCATACCGCATTTATTTTAACCATTCATGTTTTGATGTATACTTGAATTGTTTCTATCTTTTAGCTATTGTAAATAATTCTATGGTGAACACTTATGTACATATATCTGTTTGAATTCCAATTTTCATTTATTTGGATGAACATTAAGAAGAGTGCTTCCTGGATCATGAGGGAATTCTATTCTCAACTTTCTAAGGACCTTCCAAACTGCTTTCTACAGTGGCTGTACCATTTTATAATCATAATAGCAATGCTTAAGAGTTCCAAATTCTCTGAACCTTAGTCAACTCATGTTGTTTTCTAATTTTTAATAACAGCCATCCTTGTGGTTATGAAGTGGTATCTCATTTTGCTTTTCATTTGCATTTCCTTGACCAGTGATATTGAGCATCTTTTCCTAGAATTATTGGCCATTTGTATATCTTTGAAGGAATTCAATTCCTTTGTTCATATGTACATTGGTTTATTTTTCTTTTTGTTATTGAAGTATATCATGTATTTATATATTCTAGATATTAAATCTTTATCAGATATATGTTTAACAATTATTTTCTTTCATTATGTAGGCTTTCATTTCATTTTCTTGATAATGTCTTTTTTCTTCTTTATTTTCTTTTAAATATTACATTCAAACATATTGCATTCAAAAAACCCCACCCCTCTCACATCAACAACCTCTTCCATCATCACAGCACATCCACGTCACCTGGCAAATACATTCTGGAGCACTGCTGCACCACATGGACTATAGTCCACATTGCAGTTCACACTCTCCCCCTGTGGGCCACACCAGGACACACAACATCCAGCATCCATCCCTGCAGCACCACTCAGGACAACTCCAAATACTGAAAATGCTCCCAGACCATATCTCTTTTTCCATCTCCCTACCATCAGCAGCCACCATGGCCACCCTCTCCACATCACTACTACAATTTCTTCCCTTACTAATCACAATATTTCCCCAGCAGAAACACCAGTAAATCCACTCTAATCCATACTCTATTCCTCCATCCTGTGGGCTCTGGGATGGTTATGTCTTTTGATATACAAAAGTTTTTACTCTTGATAAAATCCATCTTATCTATTTTTGTTTTAGTACTATTGGTTTTGGTTTTCTTTTAAGAAATCACTACCAGATCTAAGGTTATGAAGGTTTCTCCCTATAATTACCTTTAAAGATTTTATGGTTTACGTCCTATATTGTGTCATTGAATCATTTTGAATTTATTTTTGCATATAGTGTGAGGAAAAATTTAAACATAATTCTATTGTACATGCATATCCAGTTTTCAGCACAAAATTTATTGAAGAGACCATTCTTAATCCCAACTAATGTATTTGGTATCCTTGTCAAAAGTCAGTTGGCCATAGATGGGGGATTTATTTCAGTACTCTCAATTTGATTCCATTGTTTCTATCTTTAAGCCATTACCTAACTGTTTTTATTACAAGAGCATTGTAGCCCCTTTTGAGGTCAGGAACTGTGGCAGTCCTAAATATGTTCCCCAGTGAAAGACATGTTTTCAGTTATATTTTATTTTATTTTAGGAGGTACCAGTGATTGAATCTGGGACTGTGTACATGTGAAGCAGGTATACAATGAACTACACTTCCTCCACTGGTTTTATTCTAAATCTTTATTTTTTAATTCATGATAAATGTAGGCTATAGTGGATATTATTTTTAGTTAAGTTGTGATCCAACTAAATCAGAATAGGCATAGTACTGGAGTCAGTAGAAGAAATTTACAGAAACTTTGGGAAAGCCACAGGGATAAGTCAGAAGTTAGAGGTCAAAGGAAACCAAAAAAGGAGGCACAAGAGAAAGCAATATCCAAAGCACAGGAGACAGAGAGGTAGGTGAAATAACCTCAAAGACTGTAGGCAAGCCACTTCCAGGAGTTATAAACATTGTTGGGGACATAACACTTCCTTGACAGTAATTCCTGAATGTGTGTTTCCACATTCTGAAAACCTGAGTCACTATTTTCTCATTGGGTATGTCAAACCAGTGTTTGGCCATATCAGTCTGATAGCAAGTGTGAGAACTCTAATTTTGTCCTTTTTTCTCAATATTGATTTGGCTGCTCAAGCACACCTGCAATTTCATATGAAATCAAGAATTGTTGTGTTTTTTTTTTTTTCCCATTTCTGCAAAACAGCAGCTGGGATTTTGAGAGTTCCTCTGTTGCAGCGAAGCTAGGAGTTCTGAGCAGCAGAAAAACCCAAACAACACTCAGAGAGGCAGAGGAACAGATTTATTATGTATGGACCAGAGAAGAGTTGATCTCCAAATTCTGAGCACTGTTTTTCAGTTTTCATATGTTTATATAGGATTTTATGGAGACTGGCATGGCTCTTGCTCATTGGCTAATGCATTACTAGGCAATATTTTGCAAGCAGATTTACAGAAGCAAAAGGCAGGTCCAAGGTCATGTTTTCATGGGCTGATTTACAGAAGTGGGGGGCAGGAGTGGTTCATTAGATTACAGAAGTGGGGAACAGGAGTGGTTTGTTTGATAGTCTCTGGCAAGGCCATGGTCTCATGGGCTGATTTACAGAAGTAGGGGCAGGAGTGGCTCATTAGGTAGTTTTGCAAGGTTATGCTTTTTTATTTCTCAACATTTCCCCCCTTTGATGCCCTTATAATTTTTTATGGCATCATTCATGCTAAGTGGAAAAACAATTTAAGGTAGCAAAGCATTCTACAAGACACAAGTATATTATCAAGATTGATATCCATTCAACTACACTCCAGTCTCTGGGAGCTGTAGCTGCTAATCCAGTCCCAAACAGTAAGCCAAGGAGTTTGAAGAGGAACAGGAACCACAGGGAATAAGAGTTCATCTAATCAGGTGATGGTGATTCTCAGTGGCTCTGGGCAATTCAGATTTTCAAGGAACAGTCAGAGACAAAGTGAGTTGCCCAGTCATCTTGTTTTCCATTGCAGTGTGCCCTTTTAACTCTAGCATGATGAATTGAAGGGTCAGTACTTGAAACTTTGAGAGCAGGGAGGGTTACAAGGATAACAGTATGTGGGCCCATCCAGGTAATGTGAAGGATCTCCTTTTTCCAGTTTTTTACCCAAACTATGTTTTTGGGTAACTGTGGATGTACTAGGTGGCTAAATGGAATGGGATTCTGAGACAGGACAGTTTTGTGTATTTTGGCTAGAATTTTTCCCAACTGCTGGAGGGTAGAATCCTGGCCAGTTTTTCCTAGAAGTCCGAGATTTCTCTTGAAGATTTAAATAATTAAGGGTGGCCCTTTAAACAGAATTTTAAAAGGTGAATAGCCTGAGGGTCTGGGGGTACATCTGATTTTAAGGAGGGCTAATGGGAGCAGATATACTCATGGGAGGCCAGTATTTTTTACAGAACTTGGCTAAGGTAGTTTTAAGCGTTCGATTTATGCATTTTACTTTCCCTGAGCTTTGGGGCCTATATGCTGTGTAGAGTTTCCAATTAATTCTTAACATTTTTCTAGCTCTTGGATGATGGCTGCTACAAAACTCAGGCCATTGTTGTTACCTATGGATAAGGGTATCCTGTGCCAGGGAACTATTTCTTGGAGCAAAGCTTTAGTTACTTCTCTTGCTTTTTCAGTGGATGTGGGAAAGGCCTTGACCCAGCCTGAGAAGTTTCACATTGTTACTAATAAGTACCTATACCCTCAACTTGGTTTTATCTCTGTAAATTCTGTTAAGATTTTTAAAGGGGCAGTTCTTATGTGTTGGATACCAGTGGGGGCCTGGGGACCTTGGGAGGGGTTGTTTTTAGCACAGGTTTGGCATCGACTGCTAACAGTAATGCAGAGTGAAGCCATCCAGGCAATGAAGCAATATTTTCTGAGTAGGGCTCTTAAAGCAGTCTTTTCCAGGTGGATGAGCTGGTGATATTGTTGAACAAGGGTGTAGGAAGCCCCCTTTGGGATGAAGGCTCTACCATCCAGGTGTAGCCAGTTTCCTTCTGGTGTCTGGTGTTCTCCCTCTTTGTTTTGCCCACTCCTGTTCCTCCTGGTTATAGTTTAGTTTTTCAGTGTGTTGCCCTAAAAGGAATAGGTGAGGCACCGGTGGTGGGGCTTGCAGTTTAAGGGCCTTCTTGGCTTCCTGTTGAGCTGCTTCATTGGCTAGTGTATTTTCCTTTGTATCTGCATCTATTCCCTTCTCATGTCCCTTACAGTGGATGATAGCAACCCTGTATGGCTTCCAGACCGCCTCTAGGAGTTTAAGGATTTTTTTCTTTATTTTTGATTTCTTCTCCCCCTGCAGTTAGGAGTTTCCTCTCCTTATAAATTGCTCCATGAATATGTACAATAGAAAATGCATACTTAGAGTCACTTTAAATGTTTACTGTTTGCCTGGCCACCAGTTGTAGGGCTCAAATTAGCACCCAGAGCTTTGCTCACTGAGCAGATCACTCTTTAGATAAGGGAACTGTGTCCACTACTTATTTAGTCATGGTGACTGCATATCCAGCAAGCCTCTCTCCATTTCTGATAAAACTGCTGCCATCTGTGAATCACGTTTGATCTGGGCAAGGAAGTGGCCTGTCCTGGAGGTTGGGGCAACTGGCATACACTTCTGTTTCACTAGCCCACAAGAGGTTATCTATGTACTGAAGGAAAGTAGAATTTAAGTTTTTCTGAGTGTAAGAAGTGAGATCAACCACCAGAGCTTCTCTAAAGAGGGTGGGGGAGTTTTTGAAGCCATACAGGAGCCAAGTTCAAGTTAATTGAGTCCTTTGTTGAGTTTTGGGATTCTCCCATTCAAAAGCAAATAAGGATTGGCTCTGGAGAGCCACCTGCAGGCAGAAAAAAACATTTTTTAAAGTTCAGATAAGTAAACCAGGCGGCTTCAGGCAGTAATTGCCCTATTAAGGTGTATGGGTTAGGAACCACCAGGTGATGGACCCACAAGTCTTGGATGGGTCAATATCCCATCCCATCAGGTTTTTTCACTGGCAGCAGTGGCGTATTCCAGGGTGAATCATTCCCCTCTTTTGGAAGTGGCCTTTCTTGATTGATTGGGTCTGGAGTTCCTAAGGCTGCTGCTAACAGGGAGACTGGCTATTTTATTCACTTTTTACTTCTTTCTCAGTAGTTTTGTCACAATTGATGAACACCTTGCTTACAGTTTTGAGGAGCTGGAAGATGTTTATCTCTGTGAACTCATTTAGCTTCTGAAATTTTTGTTTGATGTCCATTTATGAAAGCTGCGTTGACCATTCTCTGGCTTTCCAGGACTTCTGGGTTGAAGGGAGTATAGATCCTGAAGGCTTCTCAGAGTTGCTTATAAAAATCTCCTGGAGATTTTTCAGGTTTTTGAGTGACAGAAATCATTTTGGACATGTTTGTGGGCTTCCTCACTCATTCACATACCCCTCTGAGGAGGGCTTTTAGATACTGCTGAAGAGCAGCCCGTCCCTCATTTGTGTTAAAGTCCCAGGCCAATTGAACTCCTGGTGCTGCTTTCTGGACCCATTCCTCTGGCTCCAAGACACTGCAAGGCCTGTTTTCATGACCACTTTTTGGCTTCCATGTAGATCCGGCATCTCTCCTCCATATTGAATAGGTTTAGAAGGAGTTGGCCACAATTATCCCAAATGGGATGGTGGGTTTGGAAAATGGACTCCATGAGGTCAATTAGAGCCAGAGGCTTTTCTGAATATTAAAGGGTGTGGTGCTTCTAGTTTCAGAAATCTACAATTGTGAAAGCCTGGTAAAACAGGATTGGCCTCCTGGGTTGGGTTGTTTCATCTGCACCGGTCTGGTTTGGACCCTGTATTTTATGGAGAGGCATCTGAAGTGCAGGCTGCACTGACCAAATTCTCCTCACCAAAGGGGTTTCAGGATCCTTCTGTGTATGTGGGGGGTGCTGAAGGGCCTGGGGAGACTGAAGGTGGAGGAGTTTTTGGGAGATCTCTTTGTGGAGCCTCTGGGACAGGGAGATGTCCTGGAATAGCAGGAACGTATGGCATGGGTAATGAGTCTTCTTCTGGAGATTTCTGTAGATAATAAGTTTTTGAGGTCCAGCCATTTGAGTTACTAGGACCCTACTCTGATCCTTTCTGACACAGAATCAAGCCCAAGGGGCAGGGTTTGGGTGATTTTTAACTAGAAATTGATGTAGGGAAACTGATCAGGGTGGCTGGGGGCCCCAGCGACTGCCTGCCAAACTGCATGAACCTAAGCCACCTCTAGGGTTCCCTCTGTGGGCTAGTCAACACCAAATTTAGGCCACTCCAATTCACACAGAGCCTGGAAAGTTCTGGGGGACATATAGACATCATACTCCCCAGAAAAGTCTTTCTCAAAGTTTTTAACATACAATCTAAGACTGTGAGTTTGTATTGTGATGGTCTTATCCTTGAACTGGTGTTGCAGGGCAAACAAAGGCAGGGAGCCTCCCACAGGGCCATTCAGATTCCCACCTGCCCACATCTCTCATGAGAACTTAGGCTAATCTTAGCTAAGGCATCCGTGTAGAATCTGCATTAGCTGTTATGCTGTATGATGTAACTGTGGAATGCATGTTGTGACCTACTCAGACTCTAGCCCAGGCCATGGAGCCACAAACTAGATCAGCAGAAGCAAGCCTCTGCAGTCCCCACTCATTCACTCAATCACTGTGAGGTTACACAGTCCCACCCAAGGTACTACCCTTTACTTGATTTGTGAATCCCAAGATTTTGGGATGTGACCAGTCTCCCCTTCTGTCTGCAGATGTGCCTGACTGGGACTCAGAACCCAGGGGCCTTACATTTCTGGTATCTTCTGATGTTCTTTAATCCACCTCTACACTAAGTCAGGTGGAGCAAAGGACACTGCCCACAGGGATCTTCTCCCTGAAGGAGGCACCATCAAGGTGACAGGTGGCAACACCTTGTTCTTGTGGAGATCTCTGATAGCCGTGCCCACCAATCACTAACTAGAGATTCAAACAGCCTGCTTGGTTGTGTTTCCTGGTCAGGGAACCAAATGTCGCAGCAAAGTCAGGAGTTCTGAGTAGCAGAAAAATACAAATGGTACTTGGAGAGGTGGAGGAAAAGATTTATTATACGTGGGCCCAGAGGAGAGTTAATTTCCAAATTCTTAGCTCCATTTTTCAGGTTTCATAGGTTTATATAGGATTTCATGTGGGACTGACTGGCATGGCTTTTGCTCACTGGCTAATGTGTTGTTAGTTGAAATTTTGTAAGCAAGGTTTCAGAAGCAGAAAGCAGTTGCAAGGTGATGCTTTCATGAGCTGATTTACAGAAGTGGAAGGCAGGAGTGGCTCATTAGATTACAGAAACAGGAAGCAGGAATGGTTTGTTTGATGGCCTCCTGCAAGGCCATATTCTCATGGACTGATTTAGAGAAGTGGGGAAAATAGTGGCCCATTCATTTTGCAAAGCTATGCTTTTTTATTTCTCAACATTTTCATTGCAATTGTAAATACCTTTGGGTGGTAATTATTTCTTAAAAAATATGATATCTTCCTATTCATGAAAACAGAATGTCTTGCCAATTATGCATGTCTTCTTTAACTTTTTTTAGCTGTGTATTATAATTTTGGAGTAAAATTCTTTCAACAAGTGTGAAAATAATTTTGCAGAATAATGAGACAAATATGTCAAAATATTTAGCATAGTTCTGGGCACACTTAGATATTATAAAAAATGTTTGCACTCACCCCACTTATTTCTGTAAACAATATAAACAAATTGATCAAAATTTAATGAATTAGAATTCATTAAATTTTTAAAAAATGGTTTTAAACAATTTAGGTTAAAGTATGATTAGCTAGAAAGAGAAGGACATGCTTCCATAGTAAAATAAAGAGCAGAAACTTAGTAATTATCACAGTGATAGAATAAGACTAGTTTATTTGGCAGAAGTAAAAATACATGATTAGAAGGGGATTACTCAGGGTTACTAAATAATACTGTAGAAGGAACAGGGAGTCTGTTTTGTTCCTAGAGCAGAGTTGTGTGATAGGAATTGATAAGGAAAATGCCAGTATACCTGAAGTGTTATCCCATTGGAATATTTATATACCCAAGGGTCATTATAAGTAGGGGTTGGAACAGAGGCCAGAGCAGCTTGAAGAAATATAACTGGAGTTTACTCCACCTCATGAATTTTATAAGCAGCTTTCTTTTATTACTGGAAAAAACATTATCCATATAATATACATATATAATATATATCTATTTTTATTTCTCCAATATTTATTTTTCTCCAATATTTAAAACACATCTAACAGGGAGTAAATAAATTCACAACTTCTTTAAATAATTCTAGGAACTTTGATAAGGTTCTGGTGACTGTATTTCTGAACTTCTTGAGACGGTGGAAAGAAAAACAATATCTTATCTTTTCAGTTTTTATGAACAAAACCTAACTGGTTTTAAAGAAATAGTTAACAAAGAGTAACTTTCTAATAGCAACCACAATTTTATCATCAATTAATCTCTCTATTTTTTTCCCATTAAATATTAAAACAACATAATAAATGGTGTAAGGCAATCTCACCAGGGTGGCTGAACTCCTCATGTGCATCTTTTTTTCTTTATTTTCTTTTAAATGTTACATTCAAAAAATAAAAGGTCCCCATATAACCCACACCCCCCCTCACTCTACTCCTCCTATATCAACCACCTCTTCCATCATTGTGGCACACCCACTGCACCTGGTGAATACATTTTGGAGCACTGCTGCTCCACATGGACAGTGGTCTACATTGTAGTCTACACTTTCCCCAATACACCCACAGGCCATGGCAGGACACACAATGTCCAGTATCTATCCCTGCAGCACCACCCAAGACAACTCCAAACCCTGAAAATGCCCCCACATCATATCTCTTC
Source organism: Dasypus novemcinctus (assembly GCF_030445035.2). Taxonomy (NCBI): domain Eukaryota; kingdom Metazoa; phylum Chordata; class Mammalia; order Cingulata; family Dasypodidae; genus Dasypus; species Dasypus novemcinctus. Next base: position 33,373,855 of record NC_080682.1, read on the forward strand.
TTTCCTCTCCCTACTATCAGCAGCCACCATGGCTTCTTTCTCCATATCAATGCTATAATTTCTTCCATTATTAATCACAACAGTTCCACAGCAGAACCCCAGTTTGTCAACTCTAATCCATACTCTATTCCTCCATCCTGTGGACCTTGGGATAGCTATCTTCAGTCCCCCTCTACATCAAGAGGAAATTGGGGGTGGTGGGGGTGAATAGGGACCTCATATTTTTTGAATGTAATATTTTTTTAAAAATGAATAAATAAAATAAAATTTAAAAAAATACAGAAAAAACAACAGAAAAAATAATAAAAATATCAATAATAATAACATAAAACACCTGTATTAAATATAAAAAAAAAAAAGAGGAGATTTAGATTCCACATGGATGCTGGATGCAATTCTCCTACTTGCAGTTATAGGCACTCTTGACTCCCTTGTCTGGTGGTTGACTTTCTTCACCTCCCTGTTGGCTGGCCAGGGTAAGTCCAAAAAACCAGAGGGTAGGAGTTACAAGCCTGTGGTCTCATGAGCATCTTAAACCATCCATAGCTCCAGATTGCTCTTTTACTGTGTCTTGCCAATGACCTGTTATTTGCTCACAGTTGGGAATCTAGCCATGATCACCATCACCAGGGCTGATTACTCACTTCAAGCTCCCATGAACTTTATCCTCTTTTACCTGCCTATCTCCAACCTTGGCAATTCTATCTTCATTGACCATAAAATTCTGGTCTACTTCTTGGTTAAGAAGAAAAATATATCCTATTTATGGTAGTGCAGGCCAACTAGGTGCATTCTCAGTTTTTTTCCTGGCTGCAATGACCTATGACTATTACGTGGCTATTGCAACCCCCTTTTCCCACTGTGGTGGAGTCCTGACAGATCATCCTTCTGCTAGCATTCCTCATGTGCCTGTATAGTATGACCAATACACTGTCTCCTTTTGTGTATTCTCTATGCTATATTGCTCTTCCAATATAATCAACAAGTTTATTGTGATTGTATTACTTTGTTAGTATGAACTTTTTCTGATACAGCAATGTTTATTTTTTAGGGATTACTTTGTTTTGTTTTTTTCCTATGAGCATTCTTCATACTTCCACATTGTCTTTGCTATTTGGAAGATACATTCCTTAGAGGGGGGACAAAAATCCTTTTCTTCCAGTGCTTAAATGACTGCGTTTACAGTATTCATATTACACTTTTTCTTTTCTTGTGTTTGCAACAAAGGACCAATCCTTCATTAGGTAATGATAAAATAGCCTGGGTTTTTTTTATAACTTAGGGATACCAATATCGAATCTTCTAATTTATGGACCAGGGCAAGGAAGTCACTGAATAGAATCCTAAATAACACATGCCACTCTTTCAAACTAATGCAAATTTTCAAATACAAAATTTACTCTTTATATCCTTTTGTTGAACGAAGAGGTAATAAATGACTCCTTTTCATTTAAATTAATTTTAATTGCAAAACATCTTAAATCATTTTATCCCAACCTAAAATACCCAGTCAATCATTCCAGACATAACAATTTATTGATCATAAAAATAAAGCAAACATATGGAATAAACAATAATTTGAAAGTTAGTAAATACAATTTAATATAGTGCTAATTTTTAAACAAGGAAAAAACAACAAGATGATCCTCTTTGCCATTCCCATCTTTTGTTCAATTAAAGGTTTCATTATTATTTCTTTTATTATACCCTTTTCCCCGTGAAACTCAGAATACTTTCTGGGGAACATTTTTATCTTACACTTTAAAGTTAATATAAATCACAGAAAAATAAAATTTAAGGGGAAATAAAGACTAAAAATAAGTGCTCTGAAACACATCAATATAAGATAAATTGCACACCATTCTGAGAAAACACATAAAATGATTTAACATTGAATTGCTCTTATTCAGTGAAATTAGTATGTTTATGTTCTTTCAAATATGAAATTTAATTTATCCCATGATATTTTTATGCAAGTCTCATTTTTATAGAATTGCCTTAGTTACAAACCAAAAATTCAAACATACTTCTGGCATTTTTATTAGTGTGCTTTACAATGAAAATTTTAAAAAAAGAAAAAAAGTAATTTTCTTAAAAGTGACACTATTTTTCAGGTTATGTGAAACATGTATGTGCATGTAAAATGCTTTCAACATGGAATAGACTGAGGGAGACCAGGCATGGCATAAGAAGGAAAGATGCAGGCTAGCAATAAACTACATTTGTGGTATTTCCAGCCAGGTGAGAAATAAACCAAAACTGAGAACAGTGTGTCTCAAGTCAGTAAGTGTCTAAATTTGGTCAAGAATAAACAGAATAGGAAGTGGGGCAAGATGGCATCTGAGTGAGTGCACCTCATAATCTCTCTTGCAAAGAAGTGGCTGAGTAGGGTTGGAGTCCTGCTGGGCCAGGCTGTTTCAGGTATTTGTAGGGCAGAAGGTGCCTGGACATCGATTTGGTGGGAGATGACAGAGGAGATTCTTTCAAGAGGTGGAATTTTGAGTCTCTTGCCTGGAGGTCAGAGGTTGTAGGCAGGACCCTTCCCCCTGGGACTGGCAGCTTGGCTGTGGTGATTCCTGAAGGCTTTGTTGTGCTGGAGTGTTCCCCAAACCTGAGCAGGCTGTTTCAGGGACTTGCAGGGCAGGAGGTGTCTGGATGTCGATTTGGTGAGATAGTGACAGAAGAGATTCTTGTGAGGTGGAATTTTGGGTTTCTGACACAGAGGTCAGAAATTGTGGGCAGGACCCATTCCCCTAGGGCTGGCAGCCACAGCTATACCTGAAGGTTGTGTTGTGCTGCAGTGTTCGCAGGTCCCATATTAACCGGATGCGTGGTTCCCAGGTCTGTGTCCCCTAAACCCTGGTGGCCCATGCTCCAGAGACTCACAGACCTTGAGTCCACAATATCATGGACTTCCCCTCCCTGAATCCACCATACCCAGAGTTCGGTCTGAGGTCCTTGATTACCCTAGCCCTCTGAGTACTGTGTCATTGTTGTAGTTTTTTTTTTCTTTCTCTCTCCTTGAGCTTGGAGGAGTGTGCCAGCTGACTTGGTGAGAATCTGGGAATAAAGGACAGGCAAATCTGCTGAGAAAGCACAATTCACCTAAAAGTCCTGGGATAGGAAACTTGGTCTGGGAGAAGGTGGAGTCAGAAAATCAATTAGACCTCCCATAGCACACCTAAGGGGGAGGAACTGTAGGAGGTGCTATTCAAGCTTCCAGTAGCATATTTGGGGTATCTGATGAGGTGTAGGTGCTCTCAGACTGGAAATAAAGAGCCATAGTCTTCTGTGTTGAGTTGGTTCAACAAGGACCTACTTGAATCTCCTACTGGACCTCTCAGGCAGCTTTCCTGCTGCCTGAGAGAGAGAGAGAGAAGTGAGGAAGGGAGAAAGGGGGCATGTCAGATCCCTAAGTGTATTATTTAAATGCAAAGAGAATTCCTAGCTTGAAACAATGGTTCTTTTTTTTTTTCTTTTTTTTTTTTTCTTTTTTGGTGTGGTTGCTAATATTGCATTTTCTCCTGGTCTTTTCTCCTGTTTTATCCCCCAAGGTCCTTTTTTATTTTAGTTTTTTTTTTCTCTTTTTCTTGGTGGATTCTGCCTTTGTCTTCCCCCCCTTTTTCTCTTCTCTTGTTTTCTTTGCTCTCTTTTCCTTCACACTTGCTCTGTTTCCTCATCCTCCATTTCCTCTTTTCTGTGTGTATTGATTTTGGCCACCTACACTATCCCCTTTCCCCTACATCTTTCTATCCTCTATCATCTACTGTTTCTCTTACATTCCACCTACCTTTCTTCGGCCCTCAAAATTGCCTTTTTATTTATAATACCTTTGTTCTCTTTTCTGTCTTTTATCCACTCTTGATATTGTTTTTCTTTTCTCTTTCCCTCTCTCATGAAAACACTGGCCTTTTAATTCATTTTATATTCCTCCCCATAATCAGTTGATGTCTCATTGTAGGTACTCTGCTTACTACTATAACTCTTTACAACTTACATGGGTCTAATATCCATTCTCCTAGCTCTCACTTTGTTGCTCTGTTAACATTTATTACCAATATGACTTCATACATTTTCTTTTCTTACTCATTTTGATTTCCCTGGCCCTAATATTTTCCTTCAAAGTGAACTTAGCAAGCAACAAGAAAATAGAGAAAGAACAAAGTGACAAAGAGAAGACATAACACTTACACATGAACAACAACTGATTAATCCCCAAAACTAGACAAAGAAGCTAAGGAACTGATTAAACCCATCAAGGTAAAATGATGACCAGACAGCAACAAAAAACTACAAACCAAACCAATAATTAGGAAAACATGGCAGAATCCAAAGAACAAATTAAAAGCAGGAAGAGGAGCAGAACATTGGACAAGTAATTAAAGATCTCAAAACATATATTAGAGACCAAGTTAATGAAGTAAAGGAAGAGATTAACAATATGAAGAAAACATTTGGAGATGAAATTGCAGACATACGCAAAAAGATAAAAGATATGATGGTGATGAACAAAACAGTTCAAGAAATCAAAAAAAAAAAAACTCTCAGCAAATAGCAGTATATTAGAAGAGGCAGAGGAGAGAATTAACCATGTGGAAGACAGTACATCTGAAATCAAACAGAGAGTAGAACTGATCGATAAAAAGATAGAAAAAATCCAGCTGGGACTTAGGGACCTGAATGACAATGGAAAATGCACAAACGTACATATTATAGGCATTTCAGAAAGAGAAGAGAAAGGAAAAGGAACAGAAGGGAAATTGGAGGAAATAATGGCTGAAAACTTCCCTAATCTACTGAGAGAGATGGATATACATGTCCAGGAAGTACAATGCACCCCAAACACCATATATCCCAACAGGCTGACCCCAAGACATATACTTGTCAAATTATCCAATGATCAAGACAGAGAAAATTCTAAAAGCAGCAAGAGAAAAGAGAACCATCACATACAAGGGAGGCTCCGTAAGATTAAGTGCTGATTTCTCATCTGAAACCATGGAGGCCAGAAGGCAGTGGTATGATATAGTCAAGGTACTAAAAGAAAAAAAATTTCCAACCAAGAATACTCTACCCAGCTAAACTAGCATTCAAAAATGTTGATAGTTCAAAATATTCACAGATAAACAGAAATTAAAAGAGTATGCGAACAAGAACCCTGTCCTTCAAGAAATACTAAAGGGAGCTCTGCAGGAAGAAAGGAAATAACATGAGAGGCAGAGTTGGAGGAGAGTGTAAGAGCAACAAAAAAGACAAAAAGAGAAGGAAAAAAACAAACAAACTATGACAAACACAAGTCCAAACAAAATATGGCTAACATAAATAATTCCTTGAAAGTAATAACACTGAATGTCAATGGATTAAAGTCACCTGTCAAAAGATTCAGACTGGAAGATTGCATAAGGAAATATGACCCATCTATATGTTGTCTACAAGAAATACATCTTAAACCCAGAATACAAGGAGGTTGAAAGTGAATGGCAGGAAAACAATCTTATAAGCAAACAATAACCGAAAAAGGCAGGAGTAGCTATATTAATATCAGACAAAATAGACTTTAAATGCAAAACATTTATGAGAGACAAAGATGGATACTACATATTAGTGAAAGGGATAATCTTTCAAGAAGAACAAACAATCATAAATATTTATGCTCCTAACAAGGGCACCTCTAAATATGTGAGGCAAACACTGGAACTAACTGCACATTTGGAGGAATTAGGAAAAAAAAAAAAACAAAGTAACCCACAGGAAGAAGAAAGAAAGAAAGAATTAACAAAGATAAGAGCAGAACTAAATGAAACAGAAAATAAGAAAGCACTTGAAAAGATAAACAAAACCAAGAGCTGGTTCTTTGAGATGATCGATAAAATTGACAAGCCCTTAGCTAGATTAACAAAGAAAAAAATAGAAGATGCAAATACACAAAATAAGAAAAGAGAAAGGAGATATCACCACTAACCCCACAGAAATAAAGAGTATCCTAAGAGAATACTTTGAAAAACTATATTGTAAGAAAAATGACAATTCAGAGGAAATAGACAAATTCCTAGAAACACATAAGCAGCCTATACTCATGAAAGAAGAAATTGATGATCTCCAACAAACCAATCACAAGTAAAGAGATAGAATCAGCCATGTAAACCTCCCAAATAAGAAGAACCCTGGGCTACACAGCTTCATAGGTGAATTCTAGAAAACATTCCAGAAAGAACTAACACAGATCTTGCTGAAACTATTCCAAAAAATCAAAACAGAAGGAACATTACCTAACTTATTCTATGATGCCAACATTACTCTAGTGCCAAAGCCAAACAAAGACATCACAAGAAAGAAAAGTTACGGACCTATTTCTCTAATGAACATAGATGCAAAAATCCATTAGAAAATACTTGCTAACTGTATTCAACAACACATTAAAGGAATTATACACCATGACCAACTGGAATTCATTCCAGGTATGCAAGGATGTTTCAACATAAGAATATTAATGAATGATATATACCATATAAAAAGCCTGAAGGAAAAAAATCACAAGATTATTTCTGTAGATGCAGAGAAGCATTTGACAAAATACAGCACCCATTCTTGATAAAAACACTGCAAAAGATTGGCATACAAGGAAATTTTCTGAACATGATAAAGAGTATATATGAAAACCCCACAGCCAACATCATTTCCAATGTTGAAATCCTAAAATCTTTCCCTCTAAGATCAGGAACAAGACAAGGATGACCACTATCATCTCTTCCATTTAACATTGTCTTAGAAGTACTTGCTCGAGCACTGAGGCAAGAACCAGATATAAAAGGCATTCAAATTGGAAAGGAAGAAGTCAAAATTTCATTATTTACATATGACATGTTCCCATACATAGAAAACCCTAAGAAGTCTACAACAAAGCTTGTAGAACACATAAATAAGTTTAGTAAAGTCACAAGTTATAAGATCAATGTGCAAAAATCAGTAGCATTTCTGCACACCAATAATGAGCAAGCTCAGGAGGAAATCAAGAAACAAATACCATTTACAAGAGTAAATAAAAAAATCAAATACCAAGGAATAAATTTAACTAAAAAAACAAAAAACTTCTACACAGAGAACTACACAACACTGTTCAAGGACATCAAGGAAGACATAAATAAATGGAAGAATACTCCCTGTTCATGGATAGGAATACTAAATTTTATTAAGATGTCTATCCTACCAAAATTGATCTACACATTCACTGCAATCTCAATAAAAATCAACACAGCCTTCTTTAAGGAACTAGAAAAACTAGCTTTGAAATTTATTTGGAAAGGAAAGAGGCCCCAAATAGCCAAAGACATATTGAAAAAGAAAAATGAAATTGGAGGAATCACACTTCCTGATTTCAGAACATACTACAAAGCTACAGTAGTGAAAACAGCATGGTATTGGCACAAGGAGAGACACACAGACCAATGGAAGCGAATTGAGAGTTCTGATATAGATCCTCATATATATAGTCATATAATACTCGATAAAGCCACCAAACCCTCTCAACTGGGAGAGAATGGCCTGTTCAACAAATTGTGCCTGTGGAACTGAATATCTGTATGTAAAAGAATTAGAGAGGATTACCATCTCACACCTTATACAAAAATCAACTCAAGATGGATGAAAGACCTAAATATAAGAGCCAAGACCATAAAGACTTTGGAAAGCAGTGTAGGGAAGCATATACAAGATCTTGTAATAGGAAATGTCTTCATGAACTTCACACCCAAAGCATGAGCAGCAAAAGAAAAAATAGATAAATGGGACTTCCTCAAAATTAAAGCATTCTGCACCGCAAAGGAGTTTGTCAAGAAAGTGAAAAGAGAGCCTACACAATGGGAGAAAATATTTGGTAACCATATATCGGATAGGAGACCTATAACTTGCATATACAAAGAACTCCTATATCTTGAAAATAAAAAAGACAAAAAACCCATTTTAAAAAAATGGGAAAAAGATTTAAACAGACACTTCTCCAAAGAAGAAATAAAAATGGCTAAAGAGCACATGAAAAAATGCTCCAAATCTCTAGCTATCAGTGAAATGCAAATCAAAACTACAATAAGATACCATCTTACTCCCATAAGATTGGCAGCTATGAAAAAACAGAAGACTACAAATGCTGGCGAGAATGTGGAGGAATGGGAACACTCCTCCACTGCTGGTGGGAATGCAGAAGAATCCAGCCATTCTGGAGGACAGTTTGACAGTTTCTCTAAAAAACTAGCTGTAGATTTGCCATATGACCCAGCATTCCACTGCTGGGTATATACCCAGTAGAACTGAAAACAAGGACACAAACTGACATATGCATACCAATGTTCATAGCAGCATTGTTCACTACTGCCAAAAGTTGGAATCAACCCAAATACCCATCAACAGATGAATGGATAAATAAAATGTGGTATATAAATACAATGGAATACTACTCAGCTTTAAGAATGAATACACTACAAACACACATGATAACATGGATGAATCTTAAGAACCTTATGTTGAGTGCAGCAACCCAGTCATGGAAGGACAAATACTACATGACCTCCATGATATGAAATATATAAACCAAGCTGCCTTAGAGAGCTAGAGACTGGATGATAGGCTTAACGGAAATTGGGGGGTAGAGGAAGGATGTAAGCTGACACCTACATGGGTAAAATGTATGATAGCAGGAGGTAAGTATTTGTACAAGGAATGGATAAAATGGGGGCATAGGGTTACCTTTGGGTGGGGCTTTGTGGGTTTGAGGTGGGTTAGGGATGGGAGGATGTGTAATATTGTCCAAGAAATTGGGGGAAGGGTGGGGCAACATAAGAACATAGGAGATTATCAGGTATTTGGTTGAGAGTATAATGCTGAGAAAACTTTTTCAAAAATATAATAAGGAAGGTTGCCTGTTTAAGATGATTAAAGGGGATAATCTAATGCAGAACAGGCTCCTAGGGAATATGTGAATATTCATTTTGCCATAGTGGGGTATATCATTGGATAGAGACCCATATAATGAGAGTTAAGTTATACCCAGAGCCTGGGGAAGACTGATGCCCTAAAATAGAGGAAATTGTATCTCTCAAGAGAAATGGTGACTCCCAGTGCATTAGGGTAGTTGAGCATGTCAAGGCCTCAACACTGTTGCAAGTATCTCTGAACATGGCCCTTCCAGCAATGAAGATTGACTGTCACTGTGGGCCCTAAGGGGATGGGGAAAGAGTCATTGAATAGATGCAACCAATGTAACTGTGTGGGCAATAAAAGTATTTCACAAGTGTACTCAAGGATGGATATAAGACACGTTAAATTACACCAAAAATATATAGGGGTTGATAAGTTAAAATGTAAACCATAATGTAAAACAAAAAATAACTAAAAATTTAGAAAATTGTATAGTATAAAATATAAACCACAATGCAAACCCAAATGTCTCATTTGCAAGCTTTTGTCTCAATATCTGTACATCAGTTTCAGTAAATATAGTATGAACATGTAAAAAGATTATTGCTGTGGAAGGGAAAAAATTTATGTTGGATATGTGGGAGTACTGTATATTGTAAATATGAATTACTGTCATCTAAAACTTTTGTGAAGATAAGCTTAACAATTAGAAAAAAGTAAAAGATAGGATGTAGACACTGAGGAAAAGACAGAAGTAGATGCTTTGCCAATTTGCATACAGGGCAACACTTATTGCAGTGATGGAAGGCAAAACATCAAAAACAATGCTTTTGCATTTTTTAATTTTTTGATACCTCAATTTATTTTTACCTTAATTTTTCTGAATTAATATGTATTCTATATCTGACCTTTAAACACATCACTATATTCCATTTTACTATTAATGGAACCTGGCAATATATTGGTCTTCACTTTTCAAGAAGTTTCGGATCACAGAGAGTTTCAGCAATGGCAAGGGAGGAATACTGGTGTGGGATGTTACTGACATGGGACACATGGTTGAAAGGGAGTTATGCAGGGCATATATCCAGGGTACTTAAAAATGTCTGGATATTTTCATAGTGGATACAATTAAAAACAACTTAGGGAATGCTGAGTTCCTAGCCAGGGGAGCTCTATCACAGTCCCTAAAGGAACAGCAACAATCCGCCAAGTGCAACGGAAAAGACCAAAAAAGAAGGAAGGTCCAACAATGAGCCCTTGATCTAATGACTATGCTTGTGAGCCTGTGCACCTGAAATAAGAACAAGTCCTAGAGCTACAGGGTGCCTAAGAGTTGCCTCCTGAGAGCCTCTATGTTGCTCAAATTTTGACAGTCTCGAAGCCAAACTCAGCATGGAAATGCGTTGCCTTCCCCCCAGTGTGGAACATGACTCCTGGGGATGAGCCTCCCTGGCACCAAGGGATTACTACCAAGTATCAGCTGATGATGTAACTAGAAAATGACCTTGAATAAAAGGGTCAATTCGGACCAGCAGAATATCTCAATCTACATATAATACTAGGAGTTAAAAACGCTTTTTGACCTGATTCAAAGGGGGAAATGGAAAGGACAATTGAGTTTCTATAGCTATGTGTCTCCAAAAAGAGCCAGGAGGTTATCAAAGGGGTTGCCCTTATGCACACCTCAGCAGAGCCCCAGAGACAGATAAAGTAGATACAACCCCAGGTATTGGTTCTTCTGAGGGCTACAGAGACCCACTGATTCTATGGTCATGGCAGATGGAGTTCAGTGCCATCTCAGTTGGCCCTACTTTGGAGTTTGAGTTTCTGTGTGATGGAGCTGGACTCAGATGTGATTTTTCTTCACAAGCCTCTCCTTTTACTTTTATCAGAACTGTAGTTGGTATTGGGATTTAATATATACCCAGGGGACCTGAATCTCTGGACAGACCATGTGAGAGCCAGGCCCTGAGCCTCAACAGACTTTAGCTCCTACACTCTGGTTTATTGGACTTATACTCAGCTAACATGGAGTTGAAGAATGTCAATTACCACACCACACCACAGAGCCAAGAGTGCCTACCACTGAAAGCAGGAGAATTGCATCCAGCATCCATTTGGAATCTAAGCCCCCTCTTTATATAGATGTGGAGTGGACACAACCGTTCCAATGTCCACAGGATGGAGGAATAGAGTATGGATTAGAATGGACTTACTGATATTCTATTCATGAACTATTGTGATTAGTAATTGAAGAAAAATGTGGCATTGGTGTGGAGAAAGTGGCCATGGTGGCTGCTGGGAGTAGGTAATGGGAGGAAGAGATGAGATGTGGGGGCATTTTTGGGACTTGCAGTTGTCCTGGGTGGTGTGCAGGGACAGTTACCAGACATTGTACATCCTCCCATGGCCCACTGGGTGGAATGTGGGAGAGTGTGGGCTATGATGTGGACCATTGACCATGAGGTGCAGTGGTGCTCAGAGATGTATTCACCAAATTCAATGAATGTCTCATGATGATGGAAGAGATTGTTGTTATGGGGGGAGGAGTGGGGTGAGGGCAGTGGGGGCTCTATTGGAACTCATATTTTTTTAATGTAATATTAAAAAAATAAATAAAGACAAAAAAGAAAGTTAATGAGGTGACTGTAAAAAGTTATGAATTACTAGAATTGTGTGCTTTAATACAAAAGCATTGTTGACGAGTCAGTTGTAAACTGTATGTTTGTATTGATGTGTTTTAATTGTTTCGTGTTTGCCTGTTTGATCAATGTCAGTGTATATTTTGATACCTCCGGATCATGATATAAATAATAAATATAAAGAGCTGTAAAAAAAAAAAAAAAAAAAGGGGAGTTCTAATGAGGGTCTTCCAGTGCCCATACCAGAGAACTCATATTAAATGGTGGCAGTTTTTCTGCCTGGTTCCAGATCCATCTATTTAGTCCTTAAATCGCCTGCTTCATTCCCCGCCTAGAGAATTTATGCCTTTATTCTTAAAGGAGAACTGAAGGGAGATGGTCTGTCTTCTGTAGCTACTTCCTGCTGGATAGTGGCAGTAGTCCCTATCTGACAAGGTGCAAACCCCCCCTGCTATTCTACCATGGTTGTAGGAAGATGGATCTGGCATCCTCAGTAAAGCTGTATGAAGTCCCCATATGGCTAACAACATCCAGATCCTGGAAGAAATACAATTGTTTAGAATTTTGATATTATATGGTCCCACTAAGAGGATACTGGACCACATCAGTAGAAAATTCCAGGAGCCTATAAATGTTGCATCTTCCCAAAGTATGTGGGAAACAGCATTCTTCTTTCAGTTATTTTATGCTGGTTGTTAACTCTACAGAAAGATTGAAATAGCGAATGGGGTTAAGTATACATTTCCCATCCCATTTCCTATGGTAGAGGAGAGGAATGAGAAGAGGTACTATCTTTTTTGTTACTATATAGGAAGCAACTACAGGAAATGAAAACAGATAAGTTTTCTTAAAGTTGTGTCTGGCTTGCCCTGCCACTAGCAATAGACATTCAGGGACAGACATTACTTAGCTTTATTTCTTGAAGAGGTATTTCAGACCATCCAAGGACTGGCACTTGTATGGCCCATTTTTTTTTTTTTTTAAAGATTTATTTATTTAATCCCCCCCCCCGGTTGTCTGTTCTTGGTGTCTATTTGCTGCGTCTTGTTTCTTTGTCCGCTTCTGTTGTCATCAGCGGCACGGGAAGTGTGGGCGGTGCCATTCCTTTGCAGGCTGCACTTTCTTTTCACGCTGGGCGGCTTTCCTCACGGACGCACTCCTTGCGCGTGGGGCTCCCCCACGCGGGGGACACCCTTGCGTGGCTCGGCACTCCTTGCGCGCATCAGCACTGCGCATGCGCCAGCTCCACACGGGTCAAGGAGGCCCAGGGTTTGAACCGCGGACCTCCCATATGGTAGACGGACGCCCTAACCACTGGGCCAAAGTCCCTTTCCCTGTATGGCCCATTAGGAGCTTCTAGTGAGCTGGCATTTCCTTGGGCAGCTAGCTCCACTTGAGATAAGTGCACCAAGCTGGGAATTCCTTTAACTTTAACAGCTAAGAGATTGAACAGTACTAAAGAATAAGTTTTTGTTTTTGTTTTTTTTAAATTTTGGCTATAATTGAAAGTGAGGTTTGTCTTTTTGCCAAGTTTACATCAGAGCCTGGTTTCTATATCCTGGGTGCGGAAAGACTTTTCATGGACCATTTCAAAGAGGCTAAGCTGAATTGGGTCCTAGCTACCTCATTTGCTTCATACCTCTCTGGTATGAAGTGCTTAGCCCTGGTAGGGTGGCCTGTTGGTCTGCCTGTCCTCCTCAGGAAATGAGTGGAACAGGTTCTGGAATAAAGGCTTGGAGGGAGACCTGGTTTAAGCCTTTCCATTTACTACTTAGAAAAGACTTTTAACATGTCCAATATCCCTTTGCATGTGATCTAGAATAGAAAAGATATTACCATATTCATCAGGCATATAATCTTCAGGAATATATCTAGAATAGGAAACATATAGGTACAATACTTAATACTAATTAATGAACTATCCAATGCATATGTTTCTCTTTGAGTTGTAATTTATAGATTTGAGCTCCAAGTTTGCAAAAGCATACATGTATCTCTCCATAGGAGCAGGCCACGATGCCAATTGTGTTTGGGTTCTACTTAACGTTTTTCTGAAAATCATTACTCCACTTGTTATGCTCTTCACACAGCTAGCATGCTATTACACTGTTGAATCTAGAGAAAAGCTAGGAAAGTAGGCTCCAGTATTCCACTGGCTTGGTGCATAGCACCTTTCAACACTATAGAACTATGAGTCCAGAGGTGATATCCATTATATCCATGTATCCATGGTACATTTGGCCATGTTGAGCCATCATTGCCTTCTGCAGGAATTTGATACTGCAACATAGTCTCCATTGACTTCAGGAGCACAACCAGAGCTGCAGTAGATACCTTTATTGTTTTAGGGGTCAGTGACCAACCTAGCTAAAAACTCAAATGGAGAGGAGGCAACCTGCAATGTACTAAAGGCCTGGATTAAATTCACAAGAGCTTGACAATGTTGAATCTATATAATGATCTTAACTCTTAGTTTCAGTTTCTAGTAAGTTTTTACTTTAAGGCAAATTGGGTACCTTTATTAATTAAGCCACAAGAGTTTTATTAGTAACAATTTTGCTAAGTTTTCTGGTTTTCTATCAGTTGCGCCAACTTGACTTGTGATTTATACAATAAATCCATCTGCAAGTCAATATTGACATTTAAAGGCTCATTTGTATGTTACCTTTTTATTGTCATATAATTTGTACATGTGAGCCCCAAATCTGATTTCCTAACCACAAACTGACAAAGTTAAACACAGATTTCAAAGTTGAACACAAATTTAAGCACAGATTAAAACACAAGAGAGAATTTTATACTCTTGGCATTTTTAGAAACATTTTATCTTGAGCTTGATTTTTTGTACATGAGGTTTCTTATTTTCAAGGAGAGGTTTAGCAATATGTCTGAATCTTGATATCTACTCACATTTTTTAATATGCACAACAAACTTTAATACTGAGAAGCCTGTCTCAAAAGGCAGTTAATGGAAGTTTGAGGTCTATTTCCTAATCGCTTTAAGGAGACATAAAATAAGGTTTTGGCCTTCAGATATATTTGTCTTCCTAATTTACACTGGTTTAACTGGAATTCAGGGTTTCAGATACAGGGTGCTCTTGCCTATACTGAACACATAGACCAGCAGGAGGCAGATTTTCCTATTCCTGAGAGGATACTCCTCTTAGGAGTCTGCCAGTAGGCTAGAGAATATGCCCATTATTTTAGGAAGAATGAAGAAGTGTTTTTTGGTTGACTCACCTGGCATCCCAAAGTCCAGTTCTGACTAAATGTTTACCACTTCAAATAATTTAGAGTTGGTGTACTGGACTCAATGTCCTGAATATTTAATCCAGAGCCCTGCCAATGGGAATTCATCTGGCTGACTTGGGTCTTAGGAGATGCCTGAAACCCTGAAGTTCAGACCAAAGTTACTGTAGCAGTTTGAATATTATTGATGAATTCCAAAGGGAAATATTGGATTATGTTTGTAAACTGATCTTTACCTCTGGGCATATAAGATTATATTGGATTCAGAGATTTGCTTGATTAAGTAATCATATAAACCTCTTCTTCTAGCAGGGCTTTGAGTCCCCACCCTTTGGTAGGTGGGGACTGACAGATAAAAGTCTTGGCAAAAGACAGAGTTGAGGGCTTTTAATGTTGGAGATTTGATATTGGAGTTGGATGCTGAAGTTGGAGCCCCAGGGAGAGAGACAGAGCCATTTCCCTGATAGTCTACAGCTGACCTTGTGGGGAAAACAGAGGAGCTGAGCCCAGAGGAACCCAGGAAGCCTGAAACCTTGCAGATGTCAGCAGCCATTTTGCTCCAAGACATGAAAATAAACTTTCGTGAGGAAAGTAACTTATGCTTTATGGCCTGGTATCTGTAAGTGCCTACCCCAGATAAACACCTTTTATAAAAGCCAACCAATTTCTGGTTTGCATAATCACCCCTTTGACTGACTAATACAGAATTTGGCACCAAGGAGTGGGGAAGTGCTTTTGCAATTACTGAAATGCTATAATGGTTTTATAAATGGGTAAGGGGTATTTTTGGGGGGAACTGTAAATTACTTAATGGAAAAGGCCTAAATCACTTTGAAGAGACTGTTGATAGCAATATGGGTGTTAAAGAGTCTTTTTATGATGCTTTAGAATAAATGATGAAAGTATTATTAGATGCTGGAGGAAAGGTAACCCATGTTTTAAAGTTGCAAAGAACTTAGCAAGATTAACTCCTGGTGTTTTATGGAAGGCAGAAATTGAAAATGGTGACCTGGGCATAGCTGAAGAGATTTCCAAAGTAAATCTGGAGAATGCAGCATGGCTTCTGCTTGCAGCTTATAGCAAAATGCTAGATGAGATAGATAAGCTGAGGACTGAACTGGTGGGCACAAAGGAAACTGAAACTGATTCAGGAAATTCCAAACTTCTGGAAATCAAGCTTCCAGATGAAAGTGCCCTATTGGAGGACATAACTAAACTTCCAACTTGTAAATCAGGATTGGAGATGCAGTTATGTCAGAAAGAATTGTGGAAAGTCTTACTGTCTAATGGCTTAGATCCCTGCTTCCTGCATGCTAAACCAACAGACTTTTTGAGAAAGCCATATGAACAAAAACACTGTCAACCTGGAATAAAAGGGACATGGAAAGGAGAAATTGAAGGGGAAATGACTTCTATAAGAGAACAATGGAAGCTGAGATCTGGAATTATGGCACCACCTTGGATCCAAGAGAGGAAACCCAACCATATGTACAGAGAGGATGAATTTGCCCAAGAAGTTGAAGATGGTGGGTGTTCCTGCCCAATGTTCTGGGAGAGTTGTGTTGCCCCAGGGTGCAGGGAGGGTGGAGCACAACCCCAAAGGATTAGGGCAGTTTAGATCAGCACCTCACAAGTTTGATAGGGGTGTATCTGTCCCCCAAAGGTTAGGGAAGGCCAGGTGGTCAACTCATTGTTCTGAAAGGATGGAGTCTGTATGCCAAAGGTTAGGGGGAATATTGTCTTCACATCACTGTACTAGCAGGGTTAAGACTCTAATACAAAGATTGGATAAGGTGTGGTAATCACCCCAACAGTCTTGAAGGGAAAGGTCTGGAGTTTGGTCAACACCCAGATGCCTGATGAGGGTGGAACCAAGAAAATGGCCACTGGGCAAGCATGTGAAAAGGGTGGGTTCCAATAAGGCACCCTGGAGAAGAAATCATCATCTCAGGCAGAAATCGAATGGAGGATACCCTGCAGATTTACTGAACTGTAGAGGACCCATGATTCATGGGTTTCCCACCCAATTTCTCCTTATTGTAATGAAAATGTTTATCCTTTGTCTTTCCATTTGTGTACTGGAAGTAAATGAATTGTTTTGTAAGTTTAAGACATCTATAGCAGACAGGACTCTGCCTGAAGACAAACTGTGATATGATTTAGCACTTGTATTGTAACTGATTTAAGGTTTGTGGGTGTGAGTGTGTGTTTTAATATTGTAAAGTCTTTTTTGAATTCAGAGGTTGGAGTTTAGCGGTTTGAAATTATTGATGAATTCCAAAAAGAAATATCAGATTATGTTTGTAAACTGCTCTTTTCCTCTGGGAATATTAGTTTATATTGGATTCAGAGGTTTGCTTGATTAAGTAATCATGTAAATCTTTCGTGCCAAGGGCACTGAGTCCCCACTTTTGGTGGGTGGGGACTCACAAATAAAAGGCATTGCAAAGGACATAGTTGAGGACTTTTATTGTTGGAATGTTGAAGCTGGAGCCTAGGGAGAGAAACAGTCATTTCCCTGATAGTCTATAGCTGATCTTGTGGGGAAAACAGTGGAGCTGAGCCCAGAGGAACCCAGGATGCCTGAGCCCTCACAGACATCCACAGCTATCTTGTTTCAACACATGAAAATAGAGTTTGGTGAGGGAAGTAACTTAAGCTTTATGGCCTGGTGTCTGTTAGCTCCTACCCCAAATAAATACCCCTTATAAAAAACAACCATTTTCTGTTACTTTGCATCAACATCCCTTTGGCTGACTAATACAACTACCAACAAGAATTGGTGGGAGACGTTGGGAGCTGTGCCCAAACTGAAGTACCTAAGTTCAGTTTCAGG
This sequence comes from Dasypus novemcinctus, assembly GCF_030445035.2. Classification (NCBI taxonomy): domain Eukaryota; kingdom Metazoa; phylum Chordata; class Mammalia; order Cingulata; family Dasypodidae; genus Dasypus; species Dasypus novemcinctus. Next base: position 33,391,495 of record NC_080682.1, read on the forward strand.
AGGTGTTTGGCTGCCCTTTGATTGGGAGGGTGCCCAAGGGATTTCTTTGAGGCCACTGAGAGTTTCCTGCTCTGTTTCTCAGCACCCCTGACATTCCAGGGCCTGAGACTGACAGCACTGTTACCAAAATAGAAACACCTGATCTAAGTCTCAGGGGATGTTTGGCTGCTCTCTGATTCCTGCCACCCTGAAAATCACAGAGCACCTGCCACCAGGCATTTCCAGGGCCATTCTGCACTTGGGAGCCAGACTGAATACTTTTTAGGGTCAAATAGATTGAGACTGAAACTGCCATGTGGAATATTGGTCCTTCTTGTAGAAGGGGCAAAAAACTTCTTCATATTCCTACAAAGGTCTTAAAAAGCAGTCCTATTTTATACCTGGGAGTTTCCCTGTTAGACCAGCCATAAAAACACCATTAAGTGCTCCAAGATATATTCAGCAAATGTAATGAATGTGCCACAATGTTGAGAGTGTGTTGATGTGGGAGGAGTGGGATAAGGGGTGTGTGGGGTATAGGGGGCTCTCTTATATTTTTTAATGTAACCTTTTTTGTGATCTATGTATCTTCCTAAAAATACAATTTAAAAAATGATGGGGTGGGGGGGTCGGTAATGGGGTATATGGTAACCTTTTATAATTTTAATGTAAAGTTTTATGTGATCTATTAACTTTTTAAAAAGATTATTTAAAAATTAAATTAAAAAAAATGCCATTAAGTGATTAGAGATCAATTGCTCTAGTTAACTGGCGTTGGGGCCCTGAGACAATAACTTCCTCACTAGCAAAGACATTTTCAGTTTTACAGTTCTTAAGACACTCCAAAGCACTGTAACAGAAACATGTAATGAGAAATTCTGTAATAGGAAGTAGGAATATATAAAGTGTTTTAAAGGTTAATTATGAATGATGCCCTGCCCATGACTCCCTGGGAAAGAGAATTACCATGGCACTCACCTTGGCACTGCCTGCTGACACTTTTCAACCCATCCCAGACCATGTAACTGGGTGTGATATAAAGGATGGCAGGCCTGCAAAGGCATGGACCCATAGAAGACATAAGCCCTGCCACCACTAAGGGGAGAGAGCAGGAGATGGCAATGGCAGTCAGGCATGAGGGCAAAGCTGGTAGCTGCTACAAAGGCTTGAAAAAGCATCTTCTCAGACCCTGGAGCTTAGCTAGGAAACCTCTGTTTTGGCGGGGCCCTGCCAGCTTGCTTGGGGTTAGCTCTCACAAGTCTGGGCACAGCATGGATGCAGAGAGTTCCCATGCGTTGGCCTCTTTCCTCCAAAGATTACACCCTGTGGGAGCTTGTAGGCATACCCATTTAAAATAAATAACCAAAAGAAGGCATTATACAGGCTATAGGCCATAGTTTCACTCACCAATAACCTCTTGGATGACAGCACCAAAAAATGTTGCTGAATTTTGTCTAGGTTCTTGCTAAGCTGCAAGAAATGAATTTCAAGAGCAATCTACATTGATTAGGTTAGAAATTTATCAGGAAAAGGAGAGAAGAGAAATTGGAGAAAACAACAGATCATGGGTCCCAGAGAGAGTTTGGGGCTGAAATGTGATAAAGTAAGTTGATTTACAGACTAAAATTGCCCATTATAGATTATAAATGCCTAGGTTTACCTGTGTTTCCATCATGGCAGGAGAAAAACAGCAAGAGCTGGACAAGGGAAGCAGGAGCCAGGGTGAAGGCAAGAAGAAGACTGTTTTGGCTTCCCACTTGCTTTTTAAACTATTAATTGTTCTGTCTGTTTTTAAAGACACAGGAGTCCCAAGCTGTTTGCAGTTTTGATTGATTACCTCTCCCATCAATGCCCCCAGAGGGTCCAATATTAAGACCCCTCAAGAATATCCCAAGATTCTCCTGGCTTCTGAAGGAAATCTCATTCTGAATGTGAGAATCTTGAGAGGGTCTTTCAGCAGTCATCTTGGGGATACCAGAGGACATGTGTTAATGATAGCAGGGTTTGTATTTTTTTTGCCAGATTCCAGATCCATCTATTGTTTCCCTAATTAGCATGCTTCACTTCTTTAGTGTCTCTAACAGCATGAAATGGCTTTTGACAGTTGAGAGTTTAATTTAAGGGTTTATTAATTTTTCCTTTAAGGGCTTCAGATAGAGATTTGGCCATAAGTCAAAATTTGGAATCCAAACATCACAAAAATCATTAATTCCTGGAAACCATCAGAGCTCCCTTTTGGTGGTTGTTTTTTTTTTTTTTTTTTAAAGATTTATTTATTTATTTAATTTCCCCCCCTCCCCTGGTTGTTGGTGGTTGTTATAAACACTTTAGGTAATGTTTCTGGCTCCTTTCTGCTAGGAATTACTTTCTCCTTTAGACAGCTCATATCCTAGATATTTCACAGTAAGCTATGAAATTTGTGCTTTTTTTTGGTGATTTTTTATATATGGTATAACAGAAAGCTTTCAGTTAAGATAGAATTCTGACCTCCTTTGTAGTAATGGCAATCAGGATATGGTCTGCATATTGTAGTAAAATTCCTACTTGAAGTTGAAGCTCTCTTCAAACCATAGCTAGCATTTTTTCCAAATAGGGTCAGGCATTTGTAGAACCGTTTGGGAGCACATGCAGCAATGTTGTTGCTTTACATTGGTTTAAGGAACTTCCATTAAAAGCACAAAGCTCTTGGGACTTTGGGCTCAGATGCTCACAGTAGGAGGCATCTTTTAAGTTAAATACTGTAAGACAACAGAAATTCTCAAATAAGGAAGTAATGTGTAAGTGTTTGGCACTACTGGGTGAATGCAGAAACAAGAATATTGTATGAAGATTAGCATGGTAAAATTAATGGATATCAGAGAAAAAGAAAAACTTTTATTAATGGCTCCATACTTTCCCTGGCATCTCTATTCATGGCTACTACTATAAATGAAGGTTCTTTGCATGTGGGAGAATTTTTACCTTGACTGGTTCAGCAGCTGTTGCTCTCCCTGCCATTCCATTAGCCCATATTTCTGGATTTACTTTCAGGAGGATATCTTCAGGACTTCAAGTTGGGTCTCTCCATTCGAGTGTAGTAAGGTAGCTTGGAGAGTACGTGCTTGTTCAATAGGAACCTTAATGATTATTCTTTCTTAAGAGAAAGTTACCTGAGCATTTATTTTAGTTAACAGATTCCATCCTACCACTAGCATAGGATTTCAGGCATATAAAGGAAGCTGGGTTTTAAATTGGTGTCCCCTAGTTGATATTTGAGGGGTTATAGGAAAGGAATATGTGCCCAGAAACCCTAGTAATAGCTGCAGTCTTTTTCAGAGGGAGCATGTTTTTTTTTTAAAACAAAGTAAGTAGTTCTGGTATCTACCAGAAAATCAATAAGCTTCTTTCCCACCATTACAGTTACCTGTGGTAATATAGCTCTTGCATGAATTCAAACTTATCTAATTCTGTATCCACTTTTTCCTAGTTTCTGGGAAGCCAATTAAGTGACATAGATCCTATAAGCTTTGAATATTCAGAAAGGATGTAGACTGAATGTGTATTCAAATTTACATCCAGGGGTAATGTGAGCAATATCTTAATTCAAGCTTGCCTGGAATGTGGGTGATATGTTAATTCAAGCTCAGCTGGTATTCAAACGAATACCCTAAACCCTAGAGTAAAACTAATAAAGTCTTTTTGACCACTAAACCTGTCCTGGTCCCACCCTGTGTGTCTCTTGTGTAAAAATAACCTAAAGCCCCTACTCTGGGCTTGGCTTTTTGGACAGGAGTCCATCAGGCCCAGCCAGTCATAATAAATCTTCCTTTTCAGAGAATTCTTGTGTCCCAGCCTTCAATACACAATCACCAATTTCCCTCTGATGCCACAACATTCTGGGTGCTCATCTGGAATTGCTATGAAGGCCAGAGACAGCAGCTTTTCATTGCCCCTCTTGAATGCCTCCAAGGAAGCTGGGATGGCCCAGGCAAACCCCAGTTCAGGACACCCCTGGACTCCTTTTAATCGAGGAAAGAGGTTGCAGACTCCACCAGCACCCTCCCATAAGAAACCAGAGGCACCAATGTGTCTAAAGGAAATCCTGAGAATCAAAACAGAGTTCTAAATTCCTGATGGGTAAGACCCCCAGGGACATAGTGTAAGAAAAGCCTAACTGTGAATGTTAGAATAGGGGCCTGATCAAGCCCTGAAAGAACCCTAGTACCCCCAAAAGTTTAGAGGGAAACCATTTTCTCCAAGTCTGAAAAGGTGAAAAAATCTGATGTTTGATTTTATCGACTGTGTGTTGACATCTGTTTTGCCTTCACTAAGATAGTGAAGGTTTGGTTACAGTGGGAGAGATGTTGATGGGTTTAAGTCCTGTTCCCTTGTTCCCTTTAAGAAAAAGAGCTGCTGCCTCTTGTGCCCTTATTTTGGCTTCTCTCTCTCTCTCTCTCTCTCTCTCTCTCTCTTTCTCTCTCTCTATCCCTTTCTCTCTTTCTGTCACCATAGAAAATGAGGCATCGGTATCCCAGTGCTTTCCACTGGGATTCATCATGAAGAATTGGACTAAATTTGAAAGCTCTTGGTTACAGAAAAATGAATTGGCTTTTGTGATAAAGCTTAGTCTGAATATGAATTGAGCAACAGAGACGTTTAGCCAGAAATGTCTTTTAATTTTAGTGCTGGATTGCAGTTGAGCTTGTTTTGTTAACAGCAAGGGTAGGCAAAGTGTCCCGTTAGAAATTCCCCCTCACTAAATTTGCAATAATTAACTAGCTGTAACTCAGTTCCCCCTGATATGCATTAAAGAAATATAAACCCATTCCCCCCCCCCCCCCGCCCACAGCCTAGAATGGCGCTTCCCAAAATTTAAACAAAGAAACCTCCTAAAAATAAAAGTAAAATGTAGAAAGCTCAGAAATGGCCATACTGGAGAAATGGAAATTATGAGTCAAATTAATGGGCTTTGTGTTTCTGTCTGCGTGCTGTGGCTCTTTAGTGTTTTTCCATTTATTTAATGCCACTGTACCTTTTCATGCCTCTGGATGGTGATATTGAGGTGTGTGAAATGGTGAAATTTGGTTAGGCTGGAAATCTGGGACACCAGGCCAGTTGACTAAAAGAGTGTCTATTGATTCTTCCTAGAATGATAAGTATGGCTTCTGGCATGCCAGGAGGCTTCCCACGGGAGTCTCTTTTCAGGAATAGGGAAGTTCTGACAGCTGCTGGTCCACATGGTCAGAGAATAGCTTCTGTGTGGAACCCTAAATTCCAGTTAAACTGGCTTAAAAAAAAAAAAAGGAACAGATAAATCTGAGACCTATGTTTCATGTCATGTTTCCTTAAAGAAATGAGGAAGTAAACTTCAAACTTCTCAGTTTAAACTTAACCATGCCTATAAAAGGTGTGAATAATGATCAAAATAAAGAAAGCTCATGTGCCATCAATTAAGGTCAAAGAGTTTCTAGAAATACTACAGATATAACATTCTTCTGTTTTAATCTGTACATAACCTGTGTTCAATTTTGAAATCTGTGTTTAACTTTGTCAGTTTGCTTGTGCCTAGGAAATCAGATTTGGGGTTTACCTGTTACAAGTTGGATAATGGTGAAAGGTAACGTAAAAATGAATCTTTAAATGCTAATACAGTTTTGCTAGTGGATTTAATGCATAAATCACAAGTGAAATTTATTTAATTACTGGAAAAGCAGAAAAGCTACACAAAGTTGTTATTAATAAAATAGTTTTAATTGCCTTATTTAATAAATAAAGGTGCCCAGATTGATTTTAAGTAACAATTTTCTAGAAACTACTATTTGAAATCATTGTAAAAGTGGCTTTATATATAAAACAGTAAAAAATATTAATAATAATGAATTATTATAATGGAGTAGATGTAACCTAGATTTCAGCTATTGTAATGGTAATCTTAAACTAATTTACCTTTGTTTATGGCTACTTCAAGTATATCTAGTGTTTACTCTAGTAATGGTAATTATAACTTAAATTTACCATTAATTATGGTTATTTTATTACTAACTTCACCTAGCTCCTAGATTCAACAATTAAAGTGTGTTTGCCTTTGTTTATTGTTACTGTAATTCTTGCCCCACCCTTTGCCTCTGCTTATGGTTTTGAAGCAAAGAAAAATTCTGTCATAGCATTGGAAACATTTTGGTTATAAGCCATTAATTAAGAAAGCCACAAAGGGGGAAACCACAAAACCCTAGTCTAGAGAAGCCCACAAAGGAAAATCTTTAGAGAGATCTTTTGAATGTTGTTTTACAGTTGAACTTGTTTTGTAAAAAAACAAAAAAAAAAGAGAAAGTTTTAAGTAAGTTGTGTTTCCATGTCAAACTATTCATGTCTGCCTATTTGCTCAGTGTATATCTTCATATATCAGAATAATAATATCAAATTAACAAATAATTCCTTCAAGAGTTCTATTCAAATTGTTAAAAAAATAAATCTTTAGTTATATATATAAAATAAATATTCCTATAGGTCAAATTAACCTAAAAAAAGACTAGATGTAGCAAATTAAAACTCTTCTAAGCAGAAAAAATTAAGAATCAGTCTATATTGAAAGGGGGTTTAGCACTGTATAAAAAAATTGAAAAAAAAAGCAACATTCTTTGTATAAACTATAACGGTTTCAATTGATGTAGCTTGGGTGTTATATCTTTAGTTTATAAGACACCAAGTTAATAAATTAACATTATGTGTATTGTCTTTGATATGATAAAAATTCTAAGCTCATATCTAATAAAATTAAGTTGAAGAAATATAAATCTGCCCTCACCCAAATGCATAAAGTAAAATCCATCAGTTGGTAATTGTAATCTAAGAAAAATTAACCAGTCTGTAGAGTTGTGGTTGATTATAAGTGTTCGTAAAAGCATCTTCTAAATGAAACATTTAAATAACTAGTTCTAAAAAGCCATTATTAACTAGAAACTTAAATTAATATTAATGACAAAAAAGTAACTTCATGGCAATAAAACCTGTCTGGAAGTCACCTCAATGTGCATATTCAAGTGATAGTAATAAAAAGTTACCTTAATTCCATTGGGAATCTTCAGTTTTCATTTTAAAAATAGAAAAAGTAGTTTCTCCTCTACTACTAAAGTAAAATACCTGTGTAATTAATGTCTTGATGGTAAAAGTGTACAAGTAAAAAACAAAGCACTAAAAGTTCATTAAATATATATCACATTGCATTAAAATGTTTAAAAGATATATGAAAATCAAGAAATAGACTTCAGCATTGTCAAACTCTGTTGTGCATTCAAACCAGGTGTCAAATACACTGCAGGGTACTTCTCCATATGAATTATTAGCTAGATTGGTCACTGACCCCTAAAACAATGAAAGTATCTGCTACATCTCTGGTCATGCTCCTGAAGTGGATATGAACTACTTTGCCATTTCAAACTCCTGCAGCAGCCAACAATGACTTGGTACAGCCAAATATACAATGAACATTGCCTCTAGACCGGCACTGTTTTATAGGGTGAAAGAGCCCTTTGCCCCAGACCTATGAAATACTGGAACCTACTCTCCTAGCTTCTCTCTAGGGTCAATGGTGCTGCAGCTTCTGTGAAGAACATATGAACTGGAGCAATGAATACCAGAGTACTGTGAGTAGAACTTAAACACAATTGGCCCTATAGCTTGCTCCCATGGAGAGATAGCCTGTATAATATTGCAAACTTGAAGCTTAAAGCTATTAATTGCAGCTCAAGGAGAAACACATGCATTGAGTAGTGCATTAATTAGTATTAAATACTGTACCTGTATCCTATTCTTAATATATGTCTGATGATTATGGTAATACTTCTAGGAAATCATATGCAGGACACTGAACATGTTAAAAGTCCTGGTCAACTTCATTTTCTAAGTAGTTAATAAACATGTCTATGAAATTTTAAAAAATTGGCAACCTTGCCTATAAACAGTGGGGTCACAGCTCTTTTAATTAAAAAAAACACCAAATTAACTTGGAGGCAACCACTCAGAATCTTTACACCACACCAGGTGAATGATGTGCTTAAGCCCAGGGCTACCAGTGACTTACAGGTGGCCAGTTAATCAATATCAGGCTCAGTTACTAAAAACCCCTGAAGTGTAAATAAGGGTATGTTAAACTCTCAACTCAACCACCTTACTACCACTGGTAGAGGACCCAAAATCAGATCCTGAAAAACCCCTTCTCCACTTCTGCCTTAAAACTCTTAACCAAAACTAAACAAGCAGGCCAGATCTAAAGAATGAGCCTCTTGTGAGCCCAAACATTAAATGGTTCCCAGATAAAAGCAGTTTTATTAAAAGAGGAATTAAAAAGGCAAGTTATGCAGTAGTTTCTCAATTTGAAACCATAGAGGCCAAAGCTCTTCTCCCTGAAACTTCTGCCCAGAAAGAAAACTAATTGCCCATACCTGAAGTTTAAAGCCAGCAGCTGTAAAATGGGCTAATACTCACACAGACTCTAAGTATGCTTTCCTTATCCTTCATGATCATTCTGCTGTGTAATGAGAATAAGGCTTGCTTACTAACAGTAGTCACCTATTAAACACAGGCAAAAATTCTAGATTTACTTAAAAAAACACACAAAATTTAAGATAGGGACTATGATTAGTAGTAAAATTTTGACAGTGTTCTTTCATAGATTTTAATAAATGTCTCATGACAATGCAAGGTGTTGGCGGAGGATTGATGTATGGGACCCCTGTATGATGTTACGCATGTTTGCTTTGTAAATTCACAACTTTTACTATACACTTAATTGTTTATGTATGTTCATATATAAATGATATAAAGATAATAATAGATCGTTTAGGGAAAAACTACTTTGTTTAGTAGTACAATTTTGACAATGCTCTTTAATCATTTGTTAAAAAAGCTTAAAAACAATGCAAGTTATTAGTTGTAGGGTGAGATGTTATATATGTTTGTTTGATGTTATATATGTTTGTTTTTTAAGTTCACAACTATTATACACTTATTGTTTATATATGTTTATATATGAGTGATATATTTCAATAAATTTTTAAAAATTTTGAAAATTAAAAAAAATATAAAAAAAATAGAAGCCATACTGTTATCTGAGGAAATAGCAACTATGCATTATGCAGGGCATCAGAAAACAAACACTGCTATAGCAAAAAGAAATGCTCAAGCTAATGAAGCTGCTAAAGCAGCAGCACAAACCTAGGGTTCCCTCCTACCCCTTATTCCAGCACTTCTACCAGTACTTGAAGTTCCACAATATATCAAGGGTGAACAAACCAGGGCAGCTAGTCTGGGGTTCACCCTGGAAACTGATAGCAAGTCTACCTGCCAGAAGAAGTATGGTGGAATCACCCTGGAAACTGATAGCAAGTTCACCTGCTAGAAGCAGTGTGGTGGAAAGTCTTTCATGAACTTCACCAAGGCACTCATCTGGGGAGAGGTGCTCTAACCAGTTTAGCCTAATGAATTTTCAAAAGACAAAGCCTGATTTTAAAAAGACAAAGAAATTACCAGGGGTTGCTAAATTAGAGCCAAAATATAAAAACCTTTACTCTGTACCTCTGATCATTCCCACAGCTATTAAAGTTAAAGGAATGTCCAACTTGGTGCACTGATCCTGAATAAAGCCAGCTGCCCAAGGGAAGGCCAGTTAACCACAAGCATCTGATGGAACACATGAGTGTCAGTCATTGGACAGTCTGAGATACCTCTTCAAAAAACAAAGCTAAGTAGTGTCTATGTCAAAATCAACTGTTTTCTCTAACTCTGGCCCAAATGCCTATTGCTAGGGGAAAGGGAAACCAGACTTCCCTTCAAAAAAACCTTACCTCTTTTCATCTCCTTTACCTTAAATTAAAAGAAAAATACCTCTTCTCATTCCTCTCCTTTACCATAGGAACTGGTATTGACAATTTATACCTAATCCCATTGTCTATTGCAATTTCTCTCCGAAGTTAAACAACAGCATAAAATAACTAAAAAAAAAAAAAAAAATACTGTTTCCCACCAACTTTAGAAAAATGCAGGCTTTGTAGGCATCTGGCATTTTCTACTTTTGTGGTCCACTGTACTCTTAGTGGAACCAAATAGTCTCAAAATTCTAATTAAGTTTATTTCTTCCAGAATCAGCATCTTGTTAGCCATATGAAAACTTCATCAAGCTTGGCCTACAATGCCAGATCCATCTTCCTCCAACCGAGATAAAATAGCAAGAGAGAGAGAGTATCCCACCTTGTGAGGTAGGGGTGACAGCTCCTGACCAGCAGGGAGTAGCTAAAGATCATCTCCCTTCAGCACCCCTTTTAAGGTTAAAGGTGTAAATTCTCTAAAGGAAAAAATAGGGAAGTCTAGAAAGTTAGGAAATTGGTAGATAGGGTTGGAACCTAGCAAAAAATCTCCCCAAGATTCCACCACTCAAAAAAAGACTTCCTCTAAATGCCAAGAGAAGCCCCAGATGTCCCCAGAAACTTTATCTTTAGGCCCTCCTGAAAAATTAATGAAAAAATAACTAAACAGTTGAGGTGGTGAACAGCTGAAACTCCTCCCATGCTCTCATATATGAAGATAAATGACACATTTAAGACCCTGGGGCCTCCTGCTACTAACCCAAAGAGCTACCCCAATTATGACAATAACAAAGCACCTATTACAAAAATGAGGGACATAATAAATGAATGTGGCTAAACCACCCAAAAGAGGGAAAACCAAGAATTGCTGGCAACTCAGCCTATCAAATGCTTAAGCTCACTGGGAGTGGGAGAGACAGTACTGACAGAACCCAGGAGCAACTATCAACCTCTCTGCTCACGTCAACATTTCTCACAAGGAGCCACTGTTGTGCCATTAGAGAGAGGTTGGTGATCACATATGGAAGGCTAGAACACAAATTCTCTGAGAGGAAGATTTATTATGACCAGCTGAGCCTGGGGGACTCCTGTCCAAAAAGCCAAGCCCAGAGTAGGACCTTTAGATTATTTTTATAGAAGAGACACACGGGGTGGGGCCAGGAGAGGTTTAGTAGTCAAAAATACTTTCTTTGTTAGTTTTTTTTTAAGGGTTTAGAGGTTTGTTTGAATACCAGTTAAGCTTGAATTAACATATCACCCACATTCCAGGTAAACTTGAATTAACATATCTGTATGGATGTAAGTTTCATACACATTCAGTCTACATCCTTTCTGAATACTCAAAGCCTGTAGGGTATATATTGCTTAATTGGATTTCCAGAAACTAGGCAAAATTGGATACAGAATTAGATAAATTTGAATTCATGTACAGGGTATATTATTTCCCCCCTTTTATGCATACTTAAGCTTGTTAAGTTTTGGCATCACTATTTTCAGAGTTATGGGATGGGTGGCTGTCTGTGTTCTTACTGCATTAATTATTAAAGCATGTACTCTAGTTATTATTAAGGGGAAGGAGCAGGGAGGTATGCAGCTAACAGTGTGTCTATTGGTTCCCTCACATTTTTAAAAATTCATCCTACATTCCTTGAGGAGTGTTTGGGAGATCCTAGATGTCTGCCCAATTAGGGTTATTCATAGCAAAATTGGAAGTGAAGAGATTCTCCATCTTTTTAGGGTCATCTCAATATGAAGGCATATCATTTTTCCAATTATATAGTTTGGAATTGTAGAAGGGAGAATATACAAACACAATCACTCTAGGAGTGCCCTTCTCATCTAGCCTACAGGATCTTTCTGAGTGTGAATTGCCTTGCCTGGGATTGAGCATTCCCCAGGTGGAATTGAGTACCTTGTAGGGATGGGATGGAGAGATCATTCCTTATCAACTTGTAGGCAATGAATGTTATAAGGCTGAATGTATGATCACTGAAGGACCAGTGGGTTTTGCTTATGTCTTCTTTAAGCTTCCCATGCATATGGAAGGGGAGCAGAAGGAGGCATTAGATGAGATAGGAGATCATCGTCTGGTTTTAAATCAAGAAATACATGTTTAATTGAAGAGTTACTAGAGTCTGGTGACTCAGGTTTAGTCTCTTTTGCCTAAGTCCCTTCCCCCTGAACCATATTACACATTTTCTATAAGTTCATATTTTGATATAAAGATATAAAGGACTGAACAAATGGAATCTCAGCCCACTTTTCTTCCTTTTTTCAAAACATATTTAATTTTAGAATAGTATTATAATTTAAAGATTAATTCTTTGGCCAGTGTACCTCTAACTCCAATTTATATTGAGGCCAAGCTTTATTAAAAAAGAAAACCATTGCTTTGCTTCTCATAGCCTTACAGTGGCACATAGACAAATTGTGTAAATTACATGCCAGTGGGCTGCTATTTCGTATGCTATTAGAAATATTCATGGTGATGCTTCTTTCTGAGAACAAAAAATCTCATACTATATGAGAATGTTTAAAAAGATTGGGTTATTGTTTTATTTTACAGTATGCCTTGCACGGAATACTACTTTTACCTGGTGAACAATCTGTGCTCTAGTTGTCAACCTGTAACCAGCATCTGCTGGTCTTTCCTTTTTCTTCTGGGTTTCATTGCTTTCAGCTTCTTGCTTCTGTGGTTTTCTCTCTCTTTGTCTGGATTGCATTCACTTATAAGGAACATCAGTTAGACGGTTAATACCAATTGTGATTAGTCACCCTATGAAAAGTCCTTGATTTCAATTCTGTAAATATTTCATTTACAGAAATGCAATGTATGTAACCCTATGAAAAGTCCTTGATTTCAATTCTATAAATATTACATTTACAGAATACCCATGGTGATGCCACAATTCTGTAAGGTATATACTTGTAAGTGGGATTGTCTTGTCATATACTTAACTTTCTGTGGAATCTCCAAATTGTTTTTGGCCAAAGCTGCAACAGCATCATTTTACATTCTCAACAACAATAAGCAAGGATTCTGATTTCTCCACATCATCTCCAATACTTATTATATATTTTTCTTTTTATTGTAGACATTTTAGTGGGTATGCAATGGTATCTCATCATAATTTTGATTTGCATGTACATTATGGTATTAATGTTGCACATCTTTTCATGTGCTTATTGATTTATGTATTTGGGGTGGGGAAAGCTTTTCTAATTTTTTCCATTTTAAAAATTGGGTTATGTATTAATCAGCCAAGAGGGTGCTGATACAAAGTACCAGAAATTTCTTGGTTTTTATAAAAGTATTTAATTGGGGTTGAAGCTTACAATTACAAGCCCCTAAAGCACACACCTCAAGGTTGCTTTCTTACCAAAATCTATCTCCCTGTTTTGAAGCAAGATGGTGGGTGATCTCTGACTGGTCTCTTGGCCTTCTTCCTCTTAAGGGGATCTTTTTCCAATCTCAATTATAGGTGGGCAAAGGGCTCATGTCTCAGTGCTTCCTATATCAGTTAGACATGGGGCTCTTTTCTTTCCAGACCTTATCAGCTTCTCAGGTGCTAACTATCAGGCAAATGGCTCATCTTTCCTCTTGGGCTGCAGGATGAAAGTTCCCTTCTTTGCCATGTCTATGGAGCTCTTCCTGTATATCTTCCTGTATATCTTCTTAAATGAGTGTCCTTTCATATCAGAACACCCTGAGTCATGCTGTACTGACTTGATTGTGTCAAAACACTAATCCTAATAAAATTTAATCAAAGACATTTCACCTAAGTCTAACAAAATCAAAAGTTATCACACCCAGAGGAACAGGCAAGTTTACAAACATAATTTTTCTCTTTTTGGGGGATTTATAAATAATATTAAACTGCCACAGATTTCATATATTTTTGGTTGTAAATCTGTAGGATTTTCTTTATATAATTTCCTTTTTTTTTTTAGCATTCTGTAGATGTAGTTTTTATTTTCTTGAAAAAGAATATTGGTGCACAATTTTAAAAAATAGTTTTGAAGTCACAATTGTCTGTTTTTTTATTTTCCATTTTGCTTCTGATTTTTGGTGTAGATGCTAATGAATTATTGTCTAAAACAATATTCTACAGAGGTTTCTTATGTTTCTATCTAGAAGTTTTTCTTAGTTTCTTAGTAGGTAAATCAAACACCATAAAATGGCTTTGATTAAATCATGGCTTAATCACTTATAATGAGCTAAGATGTGTTTCCTCTGTTTCAATTTTGTGAACAATTGCTGTTTTGTTCACAAACATTGGTGAAATTCACCATTGAACCAATATGGTTCTGTGATTTTCTTTGTTGTTACACTTTGATTACTGATTTGATCTCTTCCATTGTTTTGGTCTATTGAGATAATATATTAATTCCTGAGTCAGTGTAGATCTTTTGTATATTTCTATACATTTATCAATTTTTTCTAGTTGATTTACTTGTTGGGGCAAAATTGATCCTAGTGTCTTCTTATACTCCATTTCATTTCTGTGGCATTGAAATTGTCCATATGGTTACCTTTTCTAGAAATCTTTAATCCTGTATGCTGTTTTGATCCACTCCCTGTGTCCTTTCCTTTCCATCTGAAAAACTCGCTGTAGCATTGTATAGGACATGTCTGGCAGTGATGAATTACTCTATGTCTTACTCTATCCCTTATTTTTAGTACAGTCTTATGGGATATAAAATTCTCTTTTGAGATTGTTTCCTTTCTTTCAACATCTTACTGCTCTTATCACTCCACGTTCTTTTGCTAAGAAACCAGCACTTAATTTTTATTGTCACTTCCTTTTACATAATATGTTGCTTTTCTCTTGCAACTTTCAGAATACTCTCCTTGTCTTTTCATTTTGTGGTTTTATTGTTTGAGCATGGTTTTCCTCAAGTTTATCCTGTTTGATTTCCATGGTCTCCCTTAATGTGTGTGTATGACTTTCATTTTATTTGAGTAGTTTTCTGCCATTTTTCCTCACAATATACATTTTTTCCTTTCTCACTTTTTCTTCTTAGACATTTTTATGACTATATTGTCACGTTGACAATGTCCCACATGTCTCTAAGTCTCAGTTCACAATATATTTTTTTTTCATTTTTTTCTCCATTTCTATTTGAATCATTTTGATGGCATTGTGTTCAATTTCACTTATTCTTTTTTTAAAAGATTTATTTTTTTAAACATTTATTTTATTTATTTTATTTCTCCCCCCCCCCACCCAGTTGTCTGTTCTCTGTGTCTATTTGCTGCATGTTCTTCTTTGTCCACTTCTGTTGTTGTCAGTGGCATGGGAATCTGTGTTTCTTTTTGTTGCGACATCTTGTTGTGTCACCTCTCTGTGTGTGTGGTGCCATTCCTGGGCAGACTGCACTTTCTTTCACACTGAGCAGCTCTCCTTATGGGGTGCACTCCTTGTGCATGGGACTCCCCTACACGGGGACACCCTTGAGTGGCCCAGCACTCCTTGCACACATCAGTACTGCATGTGGGCCAGCACCATTATTTTTTATTTATTTCTTTCCTCTTCACCCCCCTCCCCAGTTGTCTGCTCTCTGTGTCCATTCGCTGTGTGTTCTTCTGTGACCACTTTTATCCTTATCAGTGGCACTGGGAATCTGTGTCTTTCTTGGTTGCGTCATCTTGTTGTGTCTGCTCTCCGTGTGGGCGGTGCCATTCTTAGGCAGGCTGCACTTTCTTTCGTGCTGGGCAGCTCTCCTTATGGGGTGCACTCCTTGCACGTGGGCCTCCCCTACGCGGGGGACACCCCTGCGTGGCAGGGCACTCCTTGTGCACATCAGTAGTGCACATGGGCCAGCTCCACACGGGTCAAGGAGGCCCGGGGTTAGAACTGCAGACCTTCCATACAGTAGGCAGAAGCCCTATTCACCCAAAATCTGGGCTTCTTTGATGGTATCAGATGTTTTATTTTGGTTTTTTGATGGGCCATGTTTTTTGTGTATTTGTTTGCCTCAAAACTTGTACACTTTAATATTTTATTATTTTAATTATGGGAATGAGTCCATGAGTTTTCTAAGTTTGTATCCAGTTTGTTATAAGTCAAATACATCATTGAGGATCAGGAAGTAATATAAACAAAATACAGACCAATGCAAAAAACACCTTCCTCTGGCTTTTGAAAATTTGTTCTCTGTTGGCCTGGGCTCTCCATAGGAATTTAACTCTTCTATCAAGATCAGTAGGAATCATGTGGGATCCTTTTTATTCTGAGCCTTTGTTTTCTCCTGGACTTCCTTTTGGATCTTAGATATCCTCCTTTTACTAGAATTGGAATTCCTTCCCTATCCCTATGAAATAGAATTTATCCCCCTTCAGAATGCTTTATTGTAAGATCCCTTTGCCCCAGGCAGATTTGAATTGACTGTTTCTTACACTGCTTTAACTGATGGCAAACTGACTCTGCCTGCAGAGAAAGTTCTGAGAAGAGCAAGAAAAAGGTGAGACTCCTGGGTCAGGCTTTCAGGCTGCCATTGAATAGACTGGAAGCCAAATACATGAACTCCAGTATGCTTGTACAGGTTTCTCTGCTCCCTCCAAAACAGAGTAGGGATCCACACCAAGATCCCATGTCCACTCCACAATGTTTCACTGAAAGGTTAGGCTAGAAGAGAATATGTGTTACCAATTTTCATTTTCATTTCTTGATTAAGAACTTACTCTGATATTGCAATCATTTAACTATTTTCTGAGTTTTTGAGGAAGATAGTTTCACCCTTGATTGTAATTTTTCAATGGTTCTGTTGGTAAACAGAACCTGGAGTTTCTTATACTGCATCTGAAAACTTTCTAGAAGCACTCCTAATAATCTTAAGAGAAATAATATAATTAAAGGGTGCAAATTTTATGCTTAGAGAAACATTAATAATATAAATGAAATATGATTTAAAAATCCAACCAAAAATAATTTTTAATATATATATTATATTAACCAAAGGAAACCAAGAAAAAAGAATCAGAATATGAAATATGATATGAAAAGAGCAAATAAATAATAATTTTAAATGTAAGTGGACTAAACATTCCAATTAATGTAATTAATTCAATTAAAGACTAAAAGTCAATTATATGATGGTTTAACATAATAGATGAATAGGAAAATGATGTATAAATTTTTATCTGTATATATTAATATCAGAATATAACTGTGTAAAATAGCAATATTAGAAAGAGTAGATATTTGTCAGAGATGAGAGTGAGAATATAAAATATCAATAAAGCTGATTTTCCAGAAAATTATAAATTTCCTTAATAGAAACTCAAATCACATAAAAAATTATGAGAATTAAAAGCAAGAATGAAATTTTCAAAATGACATTGAATAATTGTTAGGGACAAAAGTATAATTTTGTTTAAATGTAGGAAGAAGAAGTCATGTTTCCTTTCTGTTTCTTATTCCTCATATTTTCTAAAAAAATAATTTTAGTGTTAGATGTTATATAATGGATTCTCATCAATAAATATTCAACAAAAAAGACCAATAATAAAAAAAAGCTTTTTGAATTACTCTTTCTTTGACTAATTTTTATATTGTTTGAAGTATACTTAATAATTATGAAGACTGATTTCAATGCTGGGAAGCTTGAGGGAAGCAAAACTCCCTCATGATAATTTTCTAAGCATGAACAGACTCTACTGAGGTGGATTGACATAGAACATCTTAAATCTCAAGATCATCTATTGTGGATTAAACTGATGATGGTATTTTACTATCCAAATAAGCTTTTCTTAGAATCACTGAATATTTGATGAATTGAAAAATTTTGTTAAAAATTTCATGAAACATATATATTATTTTGTCATTTTTTGATCCAAACCATCATATTCTCTCCTGAAATTCTGCAGTGTGTATAGTTTCTCTTGTACCATCTGTTTTTACTCCTAAAGGAAAATTAATTTTGTTATCATTAATTAATGAAGGAGTCATAAGAAAGAATTTCATCTAGTTCTGTGTAGAGGAAGTAAGCATTTGGAAATTAATATAATTATAAAAGTTTTTCTTTTCTCAGCAGAGATTTTTACTTTCTTTCTCATATTTTTTAAATATAATAAAAGTCTATATATTAAATAACAAAACAAGATGCCCAAACTTTTTTTTTGTATGAATACAGCAATATACATGCTCTGTTGATAAATTAATTGGTAGACACTCTCAAACCTGACTGGAGAAATTCTACCAAGTTTTCCTTGTGATGCCTCAAAAATATTCATTCATCAGTTGGTATACATTCCTAGAAAGAAGTTTATTGTGCTGCATCAATGAAAAATGCATGAAATTGTGTGTTTTGCCAAAAGCTACACTAACATAGGTTAAGGGGTATTATAAATATTTTATAATAAAAGATGGATAGTACTGAAAATTCAGTGTTGTAAAAGTATATAAACACTTAAGCATAAGTATAAATAAGGTTTGTATGCACAAAGGAAAGTACTTGAAAGAAGATATATCTAAAGAATAACAATATTTATGAATATTTTCCTTTTTGTCTTTGAATTTTGTGGTGTAATAATTTTTGGGTAAAAAAAATATTCAATACTCTGCACTGTTAACTTTTAAATATAAAACTTTTCAGATACCAATTAATTCAGCATTTCTCTAGATACACATACTCTTTTATCGAATCAACATTTAGAACATCACAAAAGAATACAAAAAAATGTCACACAAGATTCATGACTTCTAAGGTGAAGGCAATTTTTTGTTATGTTACAAAATTAACACAGATGCTTTAGTCCTTGAACTTTTATCCTTGGCATGATGACAAGCAATCTTTCTTGGCAATTGGTCCCAGAGATGACCAAATGTTTCATTATCAGCATTCCTTAATATAAAACGTGCCCTAGCATTTTCAGGGTGAAAGGCAATGGATAATTTGTACTGCTTTTGTTCACAGTAGCTCCTTGGTATACATGTCAGACATAATTTCCAGGTGAACTTTCTTTTTAACTAGGACCTGAAAAAAATTTTAGATTGATTTATTTACCGTAAAAAAATTCATCCACAAAAAAATTAAACAACTTATCTCAAAGGAAACAAATATTATGTCATAGAAATTTCAGATTCCTTAAATAGTTTGCATCTTTTATTTGTGAGGAAAAAGTATAGTATTTCTAGACAAATAATGCTAGAAGAAGTTTTTCAACAACTTTGATGTAAGGTAAGTATTAATCTCAGTGTTAGAGATTTTTAGTTTATTTAAAGAAATGGGAATATTAGAAATATATGCATATACCTATATATATTTGTAGTCTTTCTAAGTAATGATAGGAACTGTAGAAATGAAAGTATAGAACTTATGAATTATAGTCATCAAATAATGTGTATATATTGAAAATATAATTCTTGGAGGATATTTGATTAAGTAACCTGTTAAATAGCCATTGAAAATTAATTGTAACATTTGCTTTATAATAATAATACACATAAGATTTTAATTTCTGATTTGTCATTTATACTAAATAATATTGGATAAAGAGAACAGTAAATAATACATTAAAATTCTCTATATTGATTATTCCATAACAAGCTTTTTTTTAATTTGCTGAAATTAAATGTAAAGACTAAAGTGTTATGAGCATGTTCTGTGGGCTCAAACAATCTTGGTAGAAGCACAAAACCAACAACACTTAAAGGTTGTGACTCTGGGTAAGTTATTTAACTTTACATACCCTTTTACTTCTCTAAACTATGTTCAATAATAATAGCTATAATATCTGGATAAATGTGGAAATGAAGAGAAGTATTTACAGTGGTGTCAAGTTCATTTTATTTAGGGCGCATATATGTATGGGTCTGTATTTCTATTACAAAATATCCAAATGTTGATTTTACATAATTTTTAATTGGGAGACACAGTAAGATTTTTTTCAGACATATTTTTCAGATTACTTTTAATTGTGAACTTCTAGAAACCCTAAGCTGATTTTTAAAAATATGCCATCATTTCAATATAGATTATTGCTATAAACAAAAACGGTTTGGAAGTCATTTATGCCGGGTGTTTGATTTCTCAAAGTTTTCATTAGTTGTATGCTAAGGGAAGTATTTATATTGATGTAATTTTAATAGAATTATGCCATATATTTGAGTTTTATTATATAATATCCAAATATTGATTTTACCCAATTTATAGTTGTCAAACTAAGACATTTTCTTTCATATTTTGCGATCTATTTTTATTATGAATTTCTAGAATCAGTAAAGTAATATTTTAAAGAAGGGCAGATCATTCCTATATACCAAAACGGTTTGGAAGTCAGTCATTCATGCTAGGTGTCACCTTTAATTTATCAACAGTTTACAGCAGTTGATCTCTATGGGAAGTAAGAATAACACAAACGCACATGGCTTCATCCTTATGGGACTGACAGACTCTGAAGTGATACGACAGGTCCTCTTTACGCTGTTCCTCCTGATATACCTGCTCACCATGCTGGGTAATGCAGGGATGATACTGATAATTCGCCTGGATCTCCAGCTTCACACTCCCATGTATTTTTTCCTTAGTCACCTGTCATTCCTTGACCTCAGTTACTCAACGGTCACAACACCTAAAACCTTGGAGAATTTACTGACTTCCAACAAATATATTTCATTCATAAGCTGCTTTGCCCAGATGTCTTTTTTTTTCTTCTTGGCTGCCACTGAATTTTTCCTCCTTTCTTCAATGGCCTATGACCGCTATGTAGCTATCTGCAATCCTCTTCACTACACAGTTGTTATGTCCAAGAGACTCTGCTGGACTCTCATCACTGGGTCCTACCTTATTGGGTTCATTGAATCATCAGTCAACCTTCTTTTCATGAACAGTTTGCATTTCTGCAACTCTAATGTAATCTATCACTTTTTCTGTGATACAACCCCAATTTTAGCCCTGTCCTGCACTGATACTCAGGATACTGAAATCACAATAATCATTGTCGGTACTTTTAACATAATGGTGTCTCTTTCCACAATCTCTATGTCCTACGGGTCCATTCTTTCTACTATCTTGAAAATTAGTTCCACTTCTGGAAAATGGAAAGCCTTCTCTACCTGTGCCTCCCATCTCCTGGGAGTCACCATCTATTTTGGCACTACTGGTTTTATTTATTTAAAACCAAAGAGCTCCTACTCCTTAGGAAAGGATCAAGTGGCTTCTGTGTTTTACACTATGGTGATCCCCATGCTGAATCCACTCATATACAGTCTTAGGAACAAAGAGGTGAAAAATGCTCTTGCTAGAGTCATGCAGGAGAGAGAGATTTTCAGGCAACCGAAAAGATGATACTGCTGGATATTTAACTTCATCTTTTCCATCATATTTAGGTATTTATTTGGTCTCCCTGGAAAAATAGTAATTTATTAGCATTTTGTAATTGAGCCACCCTCTATTAGTCCATGCATGATCGGAACTTTTCCAAAAACATGTTTTCAGAAATCTCCATAGTAATAGTAATTGGAAGCTATAAAATATGTGTTAATCCTGTAGTTTATCTATGTGATTTTAAGGACAACTAATGCATTGAAGAAAAAAAAAAACTGTGTCTAAAAAATCCCCATGTATATCCAAATTATAGAGAATATTATTATGGAAGGCACTTTCAGAAATTTGCTTTGTAGAGAAGAGATATAGCATAGTCTTATAAAGAGTGTTGCTTTGGATAATCCAGGGTTTAGACTTTAGAACTGCCAAATTTTTAAATCACTGCAAGTTTAAATCTAGTCTGTACAAGACAAAAAATTCTAAATCCATAGTTATTTAAGTATGGAATCATATGCCGATTGGAAAGAATTTAATGCAGTACTGATAAATTTGACTATGATCATCAGAATGCTTATATTCTTGCTAAATTTTCAAAGGATAGTATCTTTTGTTATGAGAATGTTGACTGGTGATTTTGGCTAATCTTTTCATAAACAAACAACTAGCTTAAAGGAAAAAGAACACTTCAATATTTGGTCTTAAAGCAAACTAAAATCTTGTGAAATAGCTAAGTTATAGAAAAATTATGTGTGAACAATGAAGTAAATCTGGACGGTATTTTAAAATATTAAAGCAAATAGAAATATAATCATTTCTAAGAGTCTTAATCATAGTCTAGACAAAATTTATGTATAATAGATGCAAAAACTTTTCCATTATTCCTAATAGGAACCCTGTACACTTTATATATTAACTAATATTTCCTTTAAATATTCCTCTATGTAATATAGAATTGTAGTTGTAATTTTCTCTACTGCATTGTGCAAATTTAAGAAAGTATTTTTTCTTTATATTCTTATAAAATTATTATTAAACGTAGGCACTGATTATTAGACATATTTTTGCTTTTAAGTGATTTGTATTCTTTTAATTTATATTTAAGTATTCATGTAGAATTGTGTTTGACATTTTCTTAAATGTGTTTTGAAATATTAAATTTCAATGTCTGTTTAGGATTAAGTTTTCACGAATTCTCACAAGTTCATCACTTTTTTAAAATATTAAAACAGTAAAATGTACATTATTTTCCTCTACAATATGAATTCATTTAAAATTGTAACATATGTAATATCCATTTAAACAACTATATTAAGGATTATTTTTTCTCTTATATCTATGGTGTCTATATTTATTACACATCCTCTATGTTTTGATTACAATTAGTTGTCTTTCTTAAGCATCTTTTTCATATAATAAAGTTTATTTTAAAGAAATTTTAGTTTACATAAAAGTTACATCAAAAGTACTAGGAATTCCCATATACCCCACCCTATCCCACTCTCACATTTTTTCCTATAATAGCATCTACATTTTTGTGGTACATTCATTAAAATCGATGAACAAATATTGAAGTACTGTAAATAAATGTAGCATAAACTTTGGGCAATGTGTAAAAACTGGACTATTTGTATTGTCCCTTTATTTTCCCTAATTATGTCAGTCTATATTTTATTTTATGTTAGTTGTGGTCTGAAGTATTTTTCAAACAAAACTTTTTGCTTATGGTACTTTGTCAAAACTATGTGTTATAGATTTGGACTATTTAAAAAATGATGAAACAAACAAGACTGGAATGAACAGGACAATATACAAGTAACGGTTTTGTATGGAAATGACTTAAATTTCCTGACTACATGCTGATTGCCGGACAATATTCAAAGGGCTTAAGGAATTTAGTTAACATAGATTAACTTCACAAAATAATTCTCAGGTAGATACATGCGATATCTTTTTAAACTTAATCTCAGGTAATTAAAAAATATCCTCCTACTTGTTTAGGTAGTCTTAAGCTTTGTCCTGGAATTTTCTTTAAGTTCCATACCTGATATCAAGTCTACAAGCATATTGCATTGATTCTCTCTGCAGGATATATTTGGCGTGTGACTATATATCAATACCTCCTATGCTACCATGTTGGCCCAAAGAATCATCAAACTGATCTTTACGTAATTGCCACAGCCTTCTAAACTGTCTCTGTGTTTTCTGTCTTATCACCCTTGTGTCTAATTTCAGTTAGGGGCCAGTGATACCATAGCAATGTAGGTTGTGTCACAGCACTTCTCTTCACAAAACATATGGGACTTGACATAAAATGAATAGTCAAAATCAAAAATTTTCCAAGAACGTACATTTCCAATGTGATCTTGACCCTATGCATTACATCTATGAAATCATTCTTTATCATTTCATCTATCACACAAATTTTGGGGCAGCCACACACACTGACCTCCTCACCATTCCCTTAAACACATTACTTATGATGCTGCCTGGAATAATTCCAATATTTCTTCATCCTGAAATTCCCTTTCCTCAGATAGCTGCATGAACTTTTCTCATTGTCTTCCTAATAAGACAATCCCTTACCACCCTATTTAAAATCACACCTTCTCCACACCTCTTAAATGCTGCATTTGTTTCCTATAGCACTTATCCCTATCTAACACTACATTTTTTGGTTATGCCTTTTCTTTACTCTCAGTTTACCCCTCATTGAAACTCAGTGGGCACAAGGTATTTGCCAATGATGTCAATTCTGTATCCACAATAAAAGTATTAGAATGGCAATGTAGTCTGGATTCGTAGCTTGTTCACTGGTCAGGTAACAGTTAATGGGACAAGTTCAAATTTGAACTCACACAGTCTGATATTACAATTTACAGCCTTTTTTTTTTTCCAAGGATGACAAATCCTAACTTTTTTTTTAAGAGTTATTTATTTATGTATTTATTTCTCTCCCCTTCCCCGCCCCCCACCCTGGTTGTCTGTATTCTGTGTCTATTTGCTGCTGCTTCTTTGTCTGCTTTTGTTGTTGTCACCGGCATGGGAATCTGTGTTTCTTTTTGCTGTGTCATCTTGTTGTGTCAGTTCTCTGCATGTGCAGCACCATTCCTGGGCAGGCTGCACTCTCTTTTGCATTGGGTGGCTCTCCTTACGGGGCACACTCCTTGCATGTGGGGCTCCCCTATGCGAGGGACACCCCTGCGTGGCATGGCACCCCTTGCATGCATCAGCACTGTGCATGGGCTGCTGCACACGGGTCAAGGAGGCCCAGGTTTTGAACTCGGACCTCCGTGGTAGACAGACACCCTAACCACTGGGCCAAGTCTACCGCCCACAATTCACATTCTTAATCACCACTTTGTCATGTAAAATGTTTACTAAAAAATTATACTACTTTTATCAGAGAAGAAAACATACATTATTATATTAAAAAGTATTATCAATACAGGTATTTTTGACAGGAGTACGGTGCTGGTAGTTTTCAGTAGAGCAGTAATAATGATAGTGTAATTTTTGAGACAGCTACTAAATATTCTCCAACATATATTGCACAGTCCTATTTTCAGAAAGGAAAACTTTGTCAAATAAAGAGCTATTTATTATGTGATGTGATTGGATTTGGAAGGGAACCTGTATTAGCCAGGTATAGGCTGGTCTTTGTAAGAAATGGCTTCAGAAACAGAATAGGTCGACAAAAGGGATAATATCGCCCTTGGGTATAACAATATAGACTTTATCTATCTTTTTGGGTGTCTCTTTTCCTTGAGATAATCCTGGGATCCAGGTTCTCTGTGTATTTCCCAAGAGGTTGTCCTTTCTGCATGGTTCAAGAGGTTTCACACAGTATTAAGTCCACTTTCCAGTCCAAGGAAAAGGCGATATTTTCACATTTGGAAAACAGTTTCAGATTTTTTTGGTCATTTGGATGTTTTTAATTAAAAATTCAATTCATTTAAGAGATAGAGGAATAAAGAGATTGCCATTTCTTCTAATGCAAGCATTTAAAGAAATTGTACATTAACTCTAAATCATCAAATATAGAAAGTAAAATTTATTTATGATATTTTCTAATTATTTTTATATTTGTAGATGACTATAGTGATATCCTTGCCTTAAACCCTTATGTTTGAAATTTTTTTCTCTATTTTTAGTGGTTGCCCTGGAGATTAATATTAGCATGTTTAATTATTACAGTTTCCCTATAATAATATATCATATAACTTAAAACATTATAATTATAAAGTAGCAGAGATTCAATTTTTCTTTCCTATTTTGGTATTTTTGCCCTAAGTTGCACTTTTTCTATATAGTTTAAACCCAACAGTTAAACACCATCGTTTTGTTTTGGGCAATTATTTTTCAAGCAGTTAAAATGTTAAAAATAAAAAATTTGATATATTTGTCTTTATTTTTACATTTTCATGTACATATACATTTATGTATATGTTTAGACCAAGTCACTCTGTTATCATGTTCCTGCTGGATACTTTTTAAAAACATACATAGGTCTGCTGGTAAAAAATTATTTCTCTGTATGTATGTGTTAATTTTGTGAAAAAGTCTTTAAATTGATCTTATATTAGAAAGTTGTTTCAATGAGTTTGAATGAAATACATTTCAGTACTTTAAATATATTTTTCTATTGTCTTCTGATATGTAACATTATCAATGGAAAGTTTCTTATAATTGTTTTTTTCTAGTATACGTGGCATGTATTTTCCTTTACCTGCCTTCATAAATGTGTACTTATCTTTGTTTTTCATCAGTGAGACTGATGAATCTAGATGTGCTTTATGATTGTTTGGCTTTTTGTATTTATCTTTCCTGAGTTTTGCTGACATTCATGGCCCAATGTTTTCGATGTTTCCTTATTTTTGGAAATCTTAGACATTATCTCCTTCAATATTTCTACTAACCATACTCTCTCTATTCTTTTTGTTGAACCTAGCTACATGCATATTTAACTGTTTAGTATTGTCCCAAGTGCCTTGAATAATTTTTCCATCCAGTTCTTTTTTAAACTTTCTTTCAGTTTGATTAGTTCCTTTTGGCTTATCTTCAGATTCACCCATCCTTTCCTGAGCTGTACTGACTCTGTTGTAGCAACTGTTTACGGAATTCTCTTTTAGATTTTGTGTTTTTGTGCTTTTAACAATATTATTTCTAGCATTTCATGAGACATACCGTATAGTGGACTCTCTCTGATGAAATTTCTCATGAATCTGTGTATCTTTTTTATCTGCTCCACTAGAATTTTTAGTTAGTAATTATCAGTACTAGGAATATCTGTGGTTCAACAAATAGGCTTTATTATTCAATGCAGTGAGGAAGAACACAGGCAATGAGAAAATGTGCTGTTTCTAAGTAAAAAGGTATTAGAAAGGAAGTATGATAGGATTTAGGCTTTGTTTGGATAATTAAGGGGAGGGTGTAAGGACAGAAAAGTCTATTATAGATTGAATGCTCTCAGCAAGCAGGAACAATTGTATGAATAGTTATCTCAATAAATCTCATCTATTTTTAGGTTAGATTAAAGGAATAAAATCTGTCTTTGGCAAAGTATGAGCAGTCCCTCATTTAGTAAGAGAAAAGGACATTTGGTATTTTGTGTGTTGCATTGGGATCTGGTTGAGTATATCCCAGCCTTTTTCAGGACATTGGTAGAGAGCTGCAGAGAAGATACTGAAAGAAAATGCAAACCCCTTGAATCTAGGTTTCTCTTCTTTTTCCAAATGACACTCTAGCCCACATTTGGGTTTAATTACTCTTTATAATTTAGCTCATTTCTTTGTATGTGCTGGAACTATGGACAACTCTTTCTTCCAGCCTCTGACAAATTTGAACTGGTTTGTTTGTCACTTCTCTTTGAAGATCTTGGCCTTCCTCAGAATTCAAATTACTTGGATGTTTCCAGCTTCAAGTTTTTGCTGGGCTAATGAAATTCTATGCTTTTTTTTTTTTTTTTTTTTTTTTGTAAATGTATTTGGCTTTTTAAAATTTCTTGCAGTTAGAAGAATATTTTTTGCAGATATCTACATCCTAAGTAGAAATGGAAGTTCTAAATTCCCTTTTAAATTCTAGATGTATCAACCAACAAAATTATTTGCCAAATCTAGTGAAAGTAATTTTCCCCTACTTCTTTAAAACATTTATTTCTCTCTTACTGTTATGATTCAGTTAATGAAGACCTTCATTACTTTATAAGTTATGATCAGAAAAATTGATAATAAGTAGGCAAAGGAAAATACCATTTTATAATTTCATTCTATGTATTAATGTACTTAAAAAGACTTAAATATAAAAATAGCAAACATAAAAGTTCTAGAAGAAAACATAGGAAAACATCATCAAGATCTTCTGGTAGATAGTAGTTTCTTAAACCTTAATCCCAAAGCACAAACAACAAGAAAAATAAATAAATAAATAAATGGGACCTCCTCCTCAAAATTCATCACTTTTCCACATCAGAGGACTTCATCAATGGGTGAAAAGGCAGCAGACTCAATGGAAGAAAATATTTGGCAGTCAGATATCTAATAAGGGTTTAATATCCATGATACAAGGTGATCATATAATTTAACAATAAAAAGACAAACTATCTGATTAAAAAATAGCAAAGGACTTGAAAAGACAACTATCCAGAGAAAATATACAAATAGTGAATAAACACATGAAAAAAAAGTTCAAAATTGCTGGAGATTAGGAATTGCAAATGAAAAATAACTATGAGATATCATTTCTTACCTATTAGACTGGTCACTGTTAAAAAGTCAGAAAACTATAAATGTTGGACATGATATGCAGAAATAGGAGCACATTCATTTCTGGTGGGAATGTAGAATTGTACAGCCACTGTGGAGGACTGATTGGTAGTTCCTAAGGAATTTGAATATAGACTTGCCATGGGACCCAGAAATACCATTACAAGGTATATATCCAGAAGAACTGAGGGCAGAGACATGAATAGATATCTGCATATTGGTGTTCATAGCAGCATTATTCACAATAGCCATAAGTTGGAAAAATCCTGTTGTCCATCAACTGAAGAATGGATAAAGAAACTGTGGAGGATACACATAATGGAAATGAAGTCATAAATCATACAACAAAAGAATAAAAGCTATATAATGGCCCTATTATGAAGTGAATATATTATGTGAAATGTAAATATATAATGTGAAATATGAGTATGTGTATAATCTCATATATAGACCATTATTCTTCGAGGTTGGACAAATGTAAATATTGTGCTTATACCAAAAACCATTGATTATTTACTTTGGATAGAATAATCAGAAACAGCAGCTATGTACAATGGGGAAAGTATAGAGAGATTAAGAGGTAAGGAATTTGTTTTTCATTTTAAATATTTTATTTTTTTAAATTGCCAAGCAATAATCAATAATTTTTTAAGTTTATTGAAATATATCACTCATATATAAACATACATAAACAATAAATGTATGTGAAGGAATTTTCTTGTCTATTTGTCTCACTTTTTTTGTTTAATATTATTATTGAATTAATGAAAATGTTCTAATGATTATTGAAGTTGTGAATGCACGACCATGTGATTATATCTAATATACATTTTGAATTAATTATATGCTTTATCAACATGTATCAATAAATCTACCCAATATTGCTCAAAGATAGACATACTGGTCAATGGAATGAAATAGAGAATTCTAATATGGATCCTGCATATATTATCAACTGATATTCACCAAGGCCACCAATTCCATTCAACTTGGACAGAAAGGTGATGGGAAAACGGGATTTCCATATCCAAAAGAATGAGAGAGGACCAACATTTTACAACCTACACAAAAATTAAACTCAAAATGGATCAAAGATCTGAACATAAGTTCCAATAACACAAATTTCCTAGAAAATAATGTAGGGAATGCTTCTGTGGGATCCTGTAGAAGGAAATGATTTCATAAACTTTACTTCTAAAGTGTGAGTAATGAAGAAAAAACAGATAAATGGGATCTCCTCAAAATTTAAAACTTTTGTGCTTCCAAGAAGTTTCACAAGGGGAGTGGATGTAGCTTGGTGTCTGAGTGTTTAATTCCCATGTCCTGGGTTTATTCCAGGTATCTTCTTAAAAAGAAAAAAAAGCAAAGGACTTGTTCCTGCATTTAGAAAAGAAAAGAAAAACAAGCCATTTAAAACATGGACAAGAGATTTGAATAGACACTTCGCCAAAGAAGAAATACAAATAACTAAAAAGCACATGAAAAGATACTCAACATCAATGACTATTAGGGAAGTGCAAATGAATACTACAATGAGATAACATCTTACAACAATTAGACTGGTGGCTATTTAAAAAACAAAAATACAAGTGGTGGAGAAGATATGGAGGAAAGTGAATACTCATTCAGTGCTTGTGGGAATGTAGAATGGTACAGACACTGTGGAGGAGGGTTTGGCAGTTCCTCTAAAAGCTAAATATAGAACTATCACATGCTCCAGCAATCCAACTCCAGTGGCCATATCCAAAGAAGCATTGAAAAGAGAGATACAAACTGATATATGCACACAAATTTTCAAAGTGACATTATTAACTATTGTCAAAAGTTGGAAGCAATCCAAGTATATATCAATAGAGGAATGGATTAGCAAATTGTGTATATACATACAATGGAATATTCCTCAGCTGTAAGAAGGAATGATGTATTAACACATGGGATAACATGGATGACTCTTGTAGACCTTATGTTGAGTGAATTAAGCCAGCAAATGAAGAACATTTGCAATTACATGACCTCAGTAATATGAGCTAAGCAAACTGAGCAGACTCAAAGAGGTAGATTCTAGAAGACAGGTTACCAGGAGAAAGAAACGGAATTGAGTGGTTATTAAATGTTTAATAGGGGAAAAATCTATGATATGATGGAAGGGGTTCATTTGACAATGGATAGGGGTCATAATGGTATGGGATGTGAGTGGGATCAATGATGCTGGAAAGTGAGGAGGAGTAGGGGGGTGTGGTTGGGTTGGACTATTCATGGAACTATTGGGAGGGCTGGAGAGATGACCAGGTGAACTCAGGAGATTTATAGGTCTTTGATAAAAACTGCAATAGTGGGAATATTCCTTTGGCAAATATGGTAGGGGAGGGTTACTGGTGCAGGTCATTAGTGGTAGGGTCTTATGTGGGATAAGGATGCACCTCGAACATGCTTCTAAGGAATATGAAGGTGTTTATTATGTCATAGGGTATTATAGCAGTGGGTGGGGAAGACAATAAAAAAGAAAATATGAAGCTCCCATCCTGGGAATCCTAATATATTTTCAATTAGAGGGACAATAACCTCTTGATATCATAGACAGTGCTTAATAATTGAAAACAGACCAATATGTCAAGTCCTCAATATTAATGCATGCAACTCTGAACCTCATTTTTCAAAAGTTGAAACTTAGTGTTTACCATAGGTCCCAGGAGAAGGGGTGGGAAAAATAGATGGAACATGGGGCATTTTTAGGGCATTAGAATTGCTCTGCCTGATCTTGCAGTCATGGACGCAGCCCATTGCTCATTTGTACAAAATACATTGTAAATTTTGTCAAAACCTATACAAATGTACAATGCAAAGTACAAACCATAATGTAGACTGTTGACCATGGTTTGTAGTAATGCTTAAATATTTATCAATTGTGGAAACTAAGTCATGCTCATGTGGGATGTTTTTGCTGGTGGAGAATGTGAGAGGGGAAGTGGGTAGGCTGTATGGGAATCCCATATATTTTTTATGTGACTTTTCTATAACCTAATTTAATTTGATAAAAATAAGACACTGGGGGAACATACAGAAGAAATTGTCACTATACATGAAAGATAACAGTTCTTACGGTGATGAAACCCATGTTCCAAAAATATTTTTTGAATTTTATTAGTTATTTTTAATTATTTTATATTATATTTATTAATTCATTTAGTTAATGGCTTTCTTTCTGAGTAGGTTTTGGACCGCAGAGGGGTTACAACTGTGGTAATCTTCATAATGATTTTACCATGATGTATACAGGCCATTATGCATTTTGTTAAATGTTTAAAAATTTGTTATCTCAGTTGGTGAAGTCCCAAACAATACATAACAAAATATTAAATTCCTATCCTGGGTAGTCCCGCTACATTCTCTAATCCAGGGGCAAGAATCTTTAGAGTACAAAGACAATGCCTAGTGAAAGAGGACAGACCAGCACACCTGGCCCTTGATATCAATGATTGTACTTATTGTAGTAAAATTGAAATTAGGTCTATTAATATATATTGCCTAAGAACTACTTCCTGAAAACCTCCTTGTTACTGAAATGTGGACTCGCTCTAATCAAAATGCAACATTTGCAGTCATTGCTTTCCCCCTATCCAGACAGGCTTCCCTGGCACTGAGGGATTATTATCAAGTGGCAAGTAGCCATGCATATGGAAGGAAACCTTGACCAAAGAGAGGATTATCAAATATAACAGTGCTTTTATGGCTAAAAGATTTCAAAGTGAATTAAGTAGTCATTCCAGAGGTTACACATATGCACACATCAGGAGAGTTTCACCAAACTGCCAAAGTAAACAATGCCTCAAGCAGGGATATTCCTGAAGGCTCTAGAGACATCTGCACCCTATAAGCAGGACACTGAACCCCAGGAAATTGGCACCACACTAGTGAGCCTTCATTGGAATATATGTTAACCTGCTTCCTCAATGTAACAGAGTTAGATTCATTTATAACTCCCAACATATGGTTCTTCTGCCCATTTTATTTGAACCTATAATTAGCACTATCCTCATTAAATATATGTCCCAGATACTTAAATCTTCAGTCTGAACATATGCCAGTTGAGCTTTGAATCTCAGCAGAGTTGCACCCAATACCTACTCTCCAGTTATTGGAATTGCCCAGGATAACAAAGGAATGATGATGGAAAATGCATATCTCAAAAAACAGAGAGTATCTAAAACTGCAAGCAAGACAGTTCCAACCACCTTCCCCATGGGATATAAGCTCCTTTTCAAGTGGAAGCAGAGTGGACATCAACATCCCAAAGTCTTTAAGATTGGGGAGTGAACAAAAATTAGGGAGGAATGCAACAATGGACTGGACCAAAGTAGACTTATTATTATTCTAGTAATGGAAAAACTTATAACAGTGATATAAAGATAGTTGTCACCAGAGATTCTGAGGAGAGGGTGAAGGAGGAATATGTGTAACATAAGGCATTTTGGTGACATTGGAATTGTTCTGCCTGATACCCCAATGATGGATACAGACTATTACCCATTTAGTACACTATAAAATTGTACAGCATAAAGATTAAACCATAATATAAACTACTGATCATATTTAGTATCAATGCTTCAATATTTGCTGAGCAAATGTAATAAATTTACCACACTAATAAATGATGTTATTAATAGGGGTAAATGTGAGAGTGAGAGATGGTGGGGTATATGGGAATCCCCTATAATTTCTATGTAACTTTTTGGTAATCTAAAACTCCCTTAAAAACAAAATTAAAAAATAAAAAGTAAGCATTAATGGAAGTTAAGAAAGGCAAAGATGTGTGAACTAGAGGCAAATGGTAAAAAAAGAATCCTGCATTATCTGGAGTGACTTTAAATGTAGATGGACAAACTACACAGTCATAAGTCAGAGAGTGGCAAAATGCATAAAAAAGCAGGGCTCTAAAATATGCTGTCTGCAAGAGGCACACCTTAATTTCATAGACACTAGTGATGTGGGCTATGGTTGGGAGGCTCTTTGTCTCTTAAGAGATAACCTAAACTATCTGTGACTTGTGGGTGTGGGATGATAAAAGGCTGCAATCCTGCCCTTGGTGACCATGGCAAGGACTCCAGTCCCAGGAAACAGTTTTACAATGCAAGGTCTAGAAACTTTAAGTATTCAGGGGAAATGCAAACAAAATATTCTAAAAGCTTATCTAGAGTGCCTGAGGTCCATGCTAAAAGCTTACCTAAAATGTGGAAGATATATATTCTAATTCAAGCCTATTGAGAACTGAAACAAAGGGACCATTTAAACTTTCCTCTCTGTGTAAAAGGAACTTAAAACTCTTGGGATTAAAACAGAAAGTTCCCAAGTTTGGCTGGCTATCAATAAATGATTTTTTCCTTTTCAAAATCATTCCTGAGTCCTGGCCTCTCTATACACAAATAATTGAACATCTCTCAAATTCTACAACATTTTTGGTGACTGTGGAAGGACTGCAAATGAAGGCCAGAGACAGTAGCATTTTGCTGCCCCTTCCAAATCCCCAAGGAAGCTGGGAGGACTTGGGCGAACCCCAAATCTAATCTGGGAAACCCTGGATTAAATTTAATCCAGAAAAGATGTGGGCTCCACCAGAATCTTCCCAACAAAAATTGAAGGCTATGGAAGGTCTGAAGAGAAAGATTCTGGGAATGAAAAAGAACTCAAAACATGGAAGAAGGTAAGACTCCCCAGGTGAGCACAGTCTGGAAAGCCCTAATTTTAATTGCTAGGAAGGGGAGGCTGATCATCTCCTGAAAGAACCCTCATAGCCCCAGAAAATTGGGGGGAAGCCTTTCTCTCTAGGTCTTGAAAAAGGAGAAAAACCAGGGAAAAGCCCTGGTGTTTTAGGTTTGTCTAACTGCATGTTAGAATCTGGTACTGGTCTTATATCCACTAAAGCAGTGGAGGCTTGATTTTAATAGGAAGGGTTGTTTATAGGTTAGAGTCCTAACATCCTGGAAATTGATCTGGATTAAAAAAAAATAACTTAGTTACAGGTAAATGGATCGGCTTTTCTAGTGGAGCTTGGTCTGGGTGTAAATCTAAACAGTGGAAAAAGTCTAGCTGAAATCTTTTGTTATGGTGCTAAATTGTGAATGCATTTGCTTTATACCAGATATTAAGTGTTCTAAGGTTTGTGATGGCTTTGGGGGCAGCCATGCTGAAAATATATATAGAACTTGTGGTTCAGATTAGTGACCTTTGTGCTTCTGTCTGTGTCAGCTCAATGCTAGTGTGGAATTGTGTGGTTATGTAAAGTAGAATTCAGTTGAGCTAGAACTCTCCCTTGCCATTGGCAAGGGGGTGAAATGATTATGGGGCAAAACTAAGGAGTCTAGATGTTTGTGGAGTCTAGATGTTTGTGCATGTTCTGCTGTCTTGTCTCTGGTCTGCCCCTTTGATGGGGCTTGGAGGACATCTGTGTCCACGCCACACACCCATGTTTGTTGGGGCAGCCCCAGTCAGGGTGGCTGGGTCCCTAGGAGAGTTGCCAAATTTTAGTAGGTTCTGTCTACCCATTTTGGCAGAAAGCTGGAAAGGGGGAAGCGGCTTGCCCCTTTCCAGTGAGTCCACACCTTCTATTCATAAGCTGCATACCTATTTGATTGTTGTGCACCCACCTGCCTGGAAGAGGAGGGAAGTGAAGGGGGTGAAAAGCAGAATCAAAATAAATGCAGTAAAGTTCCCTCCCTAGGGTGTCAAAGCTAAAATAAGTTTGCTTTCTGCCCAGGTTCTTAGAAGGTAATGTAGTAACTTTAAGTAAGAGAATGTGTTCTGTGAAGGTAAAATTTGTCTTAAAAGTATAAATAATTATAAAAGTTTAACAAAGCATTGTTTAACTTAAAGTATGTAAATGGCTAATTGCAGAAAGTCATTATTAAATAAAAACTGAATTAATAATAATAATAATAAAAGGTAATTTTATAACAAGAAAATTTGTCAGCAGTGAGCCCCTGCCAAATACTATTACATGCTACTAAGTATGTAAAGTGAAGAAAAGCTCATTATTTTAACAAGCTTGTTTAGTATTAATGGCAATTATATGTTGTAAGAAGTTTGCCTGGTAACTTAGTTTGTGGGATATATGGAATGTGTTTTTATTGTTAAAGAAACAGAAGATGATTTTGTCCTAAGATAAAATGATTGATTATTGGAAAGAGTAGAGTGTGGGACAAAACCTGAATGAATACTGAAAATGTTAAAGGTTTGTGGAAGGAAACTTTTATGATAAAAATTGAGTAAGATCAGTATACAAAGAAAATCTGTTTTATCAAAATAGCTTCTTGTGCTTTAACCTCATCATTTCCTCAGTGTTTGAAAAGGAAAGAGTCTTATCTCTTTTAAAAGAACATTATGTTCTAGAAATCAAATCCTGAAATCTAACTTTTTATTTCAAACTAACTGCAAGATTTATTCTTTTACCATAAAAAAAATTAAAGTAATAGGTTCATTTAATATGTTATAAGTTAAATGAAAGGTGTTTAAAAGTGTTATAAAATTAACAGGTTTTAAAAAATTAATAAAAACTGTAACTAAGTTGAAATCATTTATAAATGCATTTATATTATAAGACAGTGGAAAAATAATAAGTAAAATTATAGCTGAGTAAATTTAGCCTGAAGTTATTATTTAAGTGTAAATTCTAAACTAACCTTTCCTTTGTTTATGGTTACTTCAAGCCTAACCTCACCCTTTGCCTTTGTCTATGGTTATTTCATAATAGCTTCTGCTCCTACAGGCCAGAAAAGAGCTGGGGCATCACTGTCTCCTGTCCTGGTATTAGTAACACTTTCTCTCATGAATTCAAATGTAAACTAAAATAAATTGCTGCTTAATGGAATAAAGTTAACCACTGGAGTTTTATTATCTCCAGGAAAAAAAAAAAGGGAGGGGAAGAAATCTTCTGCCTTGAAGGTCAATGTTCATAAGAGTGGCAATTCATGAAAGAAACCAGTCTGTCTCCCTGAGGCTTCAAGTAGCCTCAGTAAATATACATAGAATTAATCTTGTTGCTTATCCAAAATTCTGCTAAATTCAAAGTGAAATATAAAGTTCTGAAACAAAAATGGTGCTAAAGCATTGAGAACATTTTGGTTACAATCCATTAATTAAGTAAGAAAATTCTTGTGTAAAACTGCATGGTCATAGTGTAAAACTGCACAGTCATAGTGCAAATTAAGAAAAGTTTCAGTAGTCATTGAATGTTTTGCAGTCACACTTGTTTTATAAAAATTAGAAGTTTAAAGTAATTAAAGTTATGTTTTTGTGTCAAACTATTCATGTCTGCCTATTTGCTCAAATTGTTGAGGTTAAAGATGCAGTTATATAAGTAATATATATTTCTGGACCACAAATTAAGCTAAACAGTATATAAAATAATACAAAATATAAGTAACATCAATGAGTTGTGTTTCTGTGTTTAACTCTTTGTGTCTGCCCATTTGCTCAGTGTATGTCTTCATACATCAAGATAATAATTCAAATTAACAAATGAAAATTCTTAAAAGAGCTCTATTGAAATTGTTAAAAGTTAAATATGCAGTTATATATGTAAATAAATATTCTTAAAGCCCAAATTAAACTAAGCAGGATGAAAAAGTCATATAGAAATCTGATTATAGAAACAATTGGGAAAGATCCTCCTCTTTTCAAGAGCTTTAAAGGCAAGACTAAGTGTAGCAGATTAAACCTACCTACTAGGTTAGGGAATTAAGCATCAGTTTGCCCTGTAATTTCCCAGTTTAAACCTTTTATCAGCCATAAAATGTTAAAAACAAAGATTAGGTTAGTTTTCACATAAGAGAAGAAAATGTTAATTAGTGTAACCTGGCAGCCTGCTGCCTCAGTCTCCCACTCCCGAGTTGGACAGCAGCAGAGGAGATCAGCTTAGGCCAGTCCTATGGGCAATGGAAGGATGCCCAAGAAGGAGCTAGGTCAGTGCCATTTCAGCACTAAATTCCATTCCTTATTTGACAAAGGGGAACAGGTAGAAACTAAAATGGTTAGAATGTGATAGAAGAAGCAGTTAAATCACAAACTTTTGCACAGGAAAGTTAAATCTTCTCAGATAAGCTGTAACTTCTGAAGTGCCCAATCTATAGAGAAACAGAAGAAGAGCTTGTATGCTAGACTTAAGGGTATAAATTGTGTCATTTTTCTTTGCTTGAGGTGCCAGCCATATCTGGCTCTGTGCCCCTTCTTGCAAGATTAAAAATAAATAGTTTTCTTCTCCACAATCTAGTGAGCCTTATTTTCTTCCAGAAAATTTCTTTCCAACAAAATAAAAGTAATTAGTGGCTCTATTAACAAATTTCAGTAGGTAAAGTCCATAAAAACTATAGAGAAATCTTTCCTAGATTATAATTAAGCAAATTAAGTAATTGTGTAATGTGTTTTAAAACCTGGTAGTCAGGATGCTTTTATATTATTCATTTTCATAACTTAAACAAAGAAAATAAGTTTTTAGCTTCCTATAAAGAAAAAAGAGAACATTCCTTGCACAAGCTATAATGGTTTCAATTTATTTTACTTGAGTGTAATCTCCCAAAGTTAATTTATGAACTAAATTAACATTATATGTACAAAATCTTTAAAATAATGAAAATTGTAAGTTCACATTAGTGAAATTAGGCTTAAAGAAAAAAATTATAAATATGCTCTCTTAAATAAATAGAGTAGATTTCTTTGGCTGGTAATTATAATTTAATAAGTTTATTTAAACATGAAGTGGCTAGTCAATGTAGTTATGGTCAATTATAAAGAGTTTGTAAAACATCTTCCAAACTGAAAACGTGTTAACTAAAAACTTAGATTGGTATTAGTTGCAAAAAATAACTTTGTGATAATGAAACCTGTCTGAAGGCCACTGCAAAGTGCATATTTAAGTAAATGGTAATAAAAAGTTATCTTGATTCTATTGAGAATCTTCTGTTTTCATTTTAACAATGGAAAATATTTTTTTCCTCTATTACTAAAGTAAAGCACCTATTGTTATCTTCATGGTAAAATTGTGTAAGTAAACAGTCATTTAATATATGATGTGTTGCATTAAATTGTTTAAAATATATATATATAAAACAAGAAATAAACTTTAACATTATAAAACTATTTTGTGCATTCAAACCAGGTCTTATATACATTGCATTTTGCCTCTCCATGTAAGTTATTGGCTAAGCTGGTCACTGACCCCTCAATTAAAATATTTGCTATGTCAGCCTCTAGTTCTGCTCCTGAAGTCGATGGAAACTATGCTGCAGTTTCAAGTTCCTGCAACAGCCAGTGATGACTCAGTACAGCCAAGTGTACAATGAACATCATCTCCAGTCTGGCACTGCTCCACAGTGCCAGAGAGCACTATGCACCAAGCTAGTAGAATATTAGAAAATCTCTCTAGGATCAACAATGCTGCGACTTGCTCACTGCATGAAGAACATGCTAAGTAGAGCCATGATACCTGGATACTGTAAGTAAAACTTAAACACAATTGGCATTATGGCCTGCTCTCATGGAGAGATAACATGTTAAGTATTACAAACCTGAAACTTAAAACTAATAATTGCAACTCTGAATCCTTATGCATTAAATAATACATTAGTTAATATTAAGTGCTGTACTTTTATCCTGTACTAAATATATGCCAAATAAATATAATGTTATCTTTTCTATTTTAAATCAAGTGCAAAGGTATATTAAACATGTTAGATTCCTAGTAAATTCATTTTCTAAACAGTTAATAAACATGTCTATAAAATAAAGTAGGCATACTTTCCCACCAGCTTTTAGAAAGGGGTGCTGTCTTTATAGCCACCTAACCTTGTCTGCCTCTGTAATCCAATGTCCTCTTTTAAAAACAAGTATTCCAAATTTTTAATTAAGTTTGTTTCTTTCAGAGTAAACATCTTATTAACCATATGAAAACTTCATCCAACATCGTACAGAATGCCAGATCCACCTTTCTCCAGTTAAAATAAAATAAGAGGTTTACACCTTGTTAGGCAATGACTACAGCCCATGGGCAGCAGGAAGCAGTTACAGAAAAGAGATCATCTCCCATCAGCATCCCTTTTAAATTAAAGGTGTAAACTCTTTAAGGGTAAAACAAATTTAATAAATGGATCTGGAACCTGACTGGAAATCCATGTGAGCACCAGTGGCCCCAGGATAACTGCAGGGGGGCCCTGCCCCAGGATTCTGCTGTCCAGAATAAAAATTTCTAAACTTCTAAAAACAAAGTCCTGGATGCTACACTAAAGATTAATAAATAATCAATCAAAAATCAAACAGTCATCCACCTCATAGCTCCAACAATAATTATGCCAAAGCTTAGCAAATTAAACTTTGGCAAAGGAAAAAAAATAATAATGTGGGTTATGGGAAGGAGGCTCTTTGTCTCTTAAGAGATAACCTAAACTATCTGTGACTTGTGGGTGTGGGATGATAAAAGGCTGCAGTCCTGCCCTTGGTGACCATGGCAAGGACTCCAGTCCCAGGAAACAGTTTAACAATGCAAAGTCTATAAACTTTAAGTATTCAGGGGAAATGCAAAACAAATATGCTGAAAGCTTATCTAGAATGCCTGAAGTCCATGCTAAAAGCTTACCTAAGATGTGAAAAATATATGTGCTAATTCAAGCCTGTTAAAAACTGAAACAAAGGGACCATTTAACCTTTCCTCTCTGTATAAAAAGAACTTAAAAGTCTTGTTTGGAGCTTGAGATTAAAACAGAAAGCTCCTGAGTCTGGCCGGCCATCAATAAACCATTTTTCCTTCTCAAAATCATTCCTCAGTCCTGACCTCTCAATGCACAAATAATTGAACCTCTCTCAAATTCTACAACACTAGTAGGTTGATGTGAACATTTGCAAAAAAATGATTATGCAATTAGTAACTGAAGGAGAGCTGGGGTGGTTATACTAATATCAGATAAAATAGACTATAAATGAAAAACAGCAAAGAGGAACAAATGGCCAGTATATACTGATTCAAGGGCCATGTATTCCTGTGTATTTGCTTGCCTGAAAACTTGTACATTTTAATATTCTATTATTTTAACTATGGGAATGAGTCCATGAGTTTTCTGATTCTAAGTTTGTATACAGTTTGTTATAAGCCAAATATATCATTGAGGATCAGGAAGTAATATAAATAAAATATAGACCAATGCAAAAAACACCTTCCCCTGGCTTTTGAAAATTTGTTCTCTGTTGGCTGGAGCTCTCCATAGGAATTTAACTCTTCTATCAAGATCAGTAGGAATCATGTGGGATCTTTTTCATTCTGAGCCTTTGTCTTCTCCTGGAATTCCTTTTGAGTCTTAGATATCCTCCTTTTACTAGAATTGGTATTCCTTCCCTATCCATATAAAATAGTATTTCTCCCCTTTCAGAATGCTTTATTGTAAGATCCCTTTGCCCCAGGCAGATTCGAATTGACTGTTTCTTACACTGCTTTAACTGATGGCAAACTGACTCTGCCTGCAGAGAAAGTTCTGAGAAGAGCAAGAAAAAGGTGAGACTCCTGGGGCAGACTTTCAGGCTGCCATTGGATAGACTGGAAGCCAAATACATGCACTCCAGTATGCTTGTACAAGTTTCTGTGCTTCCTCCAAAACAGAGTAGGGATCCACAGTAAGATCACATGTCCACTCCACAATGTGTCACTGAAGGGTTAAGCTAGAAATGAATACGTGTTACCAATTTTCATTTGCATTTCTTGATAAAGAACTCACCCTGATATTGCAATCATTTAACTATTTTCTGGGTTTTTGAGGAAGATAGTTTCACCCTTGATTGTAATTTTTCAATGATTCTGTTGGTAAACAGACCCTGGACTGTCTTATACTGCATCTGAAATTTCTAGAAGCATTCCTAATAATTTTAAGAGAAATAAAGTAATTAAGGGTGCAAATTTTATGCTTAGAGAAACATTAGTAATATAAGTGAAATATGATTTAAAAATCCAACCAAAAAAAGTTTAATATGTATATTATATTAACCAAAAGAAATCAAGAAAAAAGAATCAGAATTATAAAATATGATATTGATTTGGGCTATGGGTGGGGAGCTCTTTGCTTCTTCAGAGATAAACTTAACCTAAACTGTCTGTCCTGACTTGTGGGTGTGGAATGGTAAGAGACTACAGTCCTGCCCTTGGTGACCATGGCAATGATTCCAGTCCCAGGAAACAGTTTAACAATGCAAATTCTATAAACTTTAAATATTCAGGGAGAATGCAAACCACGTGTTCTAAAAGCTTATCTAGAATGTATGAAGTCCATGCTAAAAGCTTACCTAGGATGTGGAAGATATATGCTAATTCAAGTCTATTGAGAACTGAAACAAAAGGACCATTTGAACTTTCCTCTCTGTATAAAAGGGACTCAAAAATCTTGTTCAGGGCTCAGGTTTGTAACAGAAAACTCCTGAGTCTGGCTGGCCATCAATAAAACATTTTTCCTTCTCAAAATCATTCCTGAGTCCTGGGCTTTCTATACGCAAATAATTGAACCTCTCTCTAATTCTACAACATTTTGGGGGGCTCATCTGGTATTGCAAGTGAAGGCCAGAGATGGTAGCATTTTGCTGCCCCTTGCAAATCCCTGAGGAAGCCAGGAGGACTTGGGTGAACCCCAAATCTGGGCACCCCTGGATTAAATTTAATCCAGAAAAGATGTGGGCTCCACCAGAATCTTCTCAACAAAAATTGAGGGCAGTGGAAGGTCTTAAGAGGAGGATTCTGGGAATGAAAAAGAACTCCAAACATGGAAGAAGGTAAGACTCCCCGGGTGAGCACAGTCTGGAGAACCCTAGCTTTAATTGCTAGGAAGGGAGGCTAATCACCTCACAAGAGAACCCTTGTAGCCCCAGAAAATTGGGGTGAAGCTGTTCTCTCTAGGTCTGGAAAAAGGAGAAAAACCAGGGAAAACCCTGGTGTTTTGGGTTTGTCTAACTGAATGTTAGAATCTGGCACTGGTCTTATATCCACCGAAGGAGTGGAGGCTTGATTATAATAGGAAGGAATGTTTTAGGTTCAAGTCCTAATGTCCAGGAAATTGGTCTGGATTTTTAAAAACTTGGTTACAAGAAAATGGATTGGGTTTTTCTAGTGAAGCTTGGTCTGGGTGTAAAGTTAAACAGAGAAGACGGTCTAGATGGAAACTTTTGTTATGGTGCTGAATTGCGAATGAATTTTCTTTATACCAGATGTTCATGCTAAGTGTTCTCTCTAAGGTTTTTGATGGCTGTGGGGGCAGCCATTCTGAAGAACATATATAAAGAACCTGTGGATCAGATTAGTGACCTTGTGCTTCTGTCTGTGTCAGCTCAATGCTGGTGTTGGAGTTGTGTGGTTATGTAAAGTGGTGGAATTTAATTGAGCTGGAACCCTCCCTTGCCATTGTCAAGGGTGTGAATTCATTATGGGGCAAAACTGAGGAGTCTGGATGTTTGCAGAGTCTGGATGTTTGTGCATGCTCTGCTGCCTTCATCTTTGGTTTGTGCCTTTCCTGGGGCTTGGAGGCCATCTGTGTCTGTGCCATGCACTCAGGTTTGTTGGGGCTGCCCCAGTCAGGGTGCCTGGGTCCCTGGGAGGGGTGCTGCATTTGAATAGGCTCTGTCTGCCCATTTTGGCAGAAAGGTGGAAAGGGGAGAGTGGCTTGCCCCTTTCCAGTGAGTCCACACCTTCTATTATAATCCGCATTCCTGTTTGATTGTTGTGCACCTGACTGCCTGGAAGGGGGAAGTGAAGGGGATGAAAAGCAGAATCAAAATAAATGCAATAAAGTCCATCCCTAGGTTGTCAAAGGTGGAGATACATTTGCATTCTGCCCAAGTTCTTTACTTTTTGCAATCTCTCTCTCTGTAAGACTGAAGAAATACTTTGAAATGTTTTAGAACTGTAAAATCATCTGAAAAAGGAGGCTATCACTTGAAACAATAAACCTCTAATCACTTGATAGCCTTTTCAATAGTCTGACTAGAAACTTCAGGATTGTGAGAATGCAGAAGGAAAAGAAAAAACAAATGAAATGCCACTTTGAAATCTATGTTTGGTTTTTGTCAGTTGCTGGTGCCTAAGAATTTATGGTAAAAAAGTAAAAATGTAGTTTAAAATGGATCTTTAAATGCCAGTACTCTCTTGCTGGTGAATTAAATGCATAACTTGCAGATGAAAATTTGTTCCATTACTAAGAAAAGGCAGGACTTCACAGAATTGTTATTAATGAAATTCTTGTAGCTTAATTAATAAAGGTATCCAATTCACCTTAAGGTTAAAAAAATAATAAAAACTGTAACTAAGAGTTAAGATCATTTATAGATGCATTTATATTATAAAACAGTGGAAAAATAATAACTGAAATTATAACTGGGTGAATTAAGGCTGAAACTATTATTTTAAGTGCAAATTCTAAACTAACCTTACCTTCGTTTATGTTTACTTCAAGCCTAGCCTCGCCCCTTGCCTTTGCCTATGGTTATTTCATAACAGCTCCTGTCCTACTGGTATTAGTAACCCTGCTTTCTCTCATGAATCCAAGTGTAAACTAAACTGCTGCCTGGTGGAATTCTTAGCCCTTGGGGTTAAACAACCACTGGAGTTTTATTATCTCCCAAGGACTAGGGGAAAAAAGGAAGTCTCCTGTCTTGACTGTCAGTTTTCCTAAACGTGGCAATTCATGAGAGAAACCAGTCTCCCTGAGGCTTCAAATAGCCTTGGTAAATATACATAGAATTAATCTTGTTACTTATCAAAATTCTGCTAAATTCAAGGTAAAATATAAGGTTCTGAAACAAAAGAAAATGGTGCTAAAGCATTGAAAACATTTTGGTTACAAGCCATTAGTAAAAAAATAAAATTCTTGTGCAAAACTGCCCAGTATAGTGTAAATTAAAAAAAGTTTCAAGAGTCTTTGAAATGTTTTGCAGTCACACTTATTTTGTAAAAAAAAATGGAAGTTTTATGTAACTAAAGTTATGTTTTTCTGTCAAACTATTCATGTCTGCCTATTTCCTCATTGTTGAGGTTAAATATGCAGTTATATAAGTAATATATATTTCTGGAAGCCAAATTAACCTAATTGGTATATAAAATAATGCAAATTATAAGTAACATCAATGAGTTGTGTTTTTGTGTCTAACTATTTGTGTCTACTATTTGCTCAGTGTATGTCTTCATATATCAGGATGATAGTATCAAATTAACAAGTGAGAATTTTTAAAAGAGCTCTATTCAAATTGTTAAAAGTTAAATATGCAGTTATACATGTGAATAAATATTCTTGGGGCCCAAATTAGACTAGGCAGGATGAAAAGTCATATAAAATCTGATTATAGAAAGTCCAGGGAAAGGGCCTCCTCTTTGCAAGAGCTTTGAAGGCAAGACTAGGTGTGGCAGATTAAACCTATCTACTAGGTTAGGGAATTAAGAATCAGTTTGCCCTGTAATTTCCCAGTTTAAACATTTTGTCAGCCATAAAACATTAAAAGCAAAGATTAGATTAGTTTTCATATAAAGGAAGAAAATATTAAGTTATGTAACCTGGCAGCCTACTGCCTCAGTCTCCCACTCCTGTGCTAAACAGCAATAAAAGATACCAGCTTAAGCCAGTCCTATAAGCAAAAAAAATGCCCAAGAAAGAACTAAGTCAATACCAATTCAGCACTAAATTCCATTCCTTATTTGGCAAAGGGGAGCAGGTAAAAACTAAAATGGTTGGAATGTGATGGGGGAAGTGGTTAAATCACAAACATTTGCATGGGAAAGTTAGATCTTCT
Source organism: Dasypus novemcinctus (assembly GCF_030445035.2). NCBI lineage: Eukaryota > Metazoa > Chordata > Mammalia > Cingulata > Dasypodidae > Dasypus > Dasypus novemcinctus. Next base: position 33,436,139 of record NC_080682.1, read on the forward strand.
CAGATAGGCTGTAACTTCTGAAGTAGTTAATCTATGGAGAAACAGAGGAAGGGCTTGCGTGTTAGGCTTAGAGGTATAAATTGTGTCATTTTTCTTTGTTTGGGGTGCCAGCCATGTTTTCTGGTTGTGCGCTCCTTCTTGCAAGATTGAGAATAAATTCTTTCCTTCTCCACAATCGGGTGAGCATTATTTTCTTCCAGAAGAAAATTTCTTTCCAACATAAATAAAGGTAATTAGTGACTCTGTTGACAAAAGCCCATAAAAACTATGGAGAGATCTTTCCTGGATTATGATTAAACAAATTTAGTAATTGTGTAATATGTTTTGAAAACTGGTAATCAATATGCTTTTAAAAATTACTCATTTTCACAACTTAAAAAAAAAGTTTTAGCTTCCTGTAAAGATAAAAAGAGAACATTCCTTGCATAAACTATAATGGTTTCAATTTTATTTAGCTTGAGTATAATCTCCCATAGTTAACTTATAAACTAAATTAACATTATATGTACAAAATCTTTAGAGTAATAAAAAATTTAAGTTCATCTTTATAAAATTAAGCTAAAGGAAAAAGATTGTAGATATGCTCTCCTAAAGAAATAAAGTAAATTTCTTTGGTTAGTAATTTAATAAGCTTATTTAAATGTAAGGTAACTAGTCAATTATAAAAAGTTTGTAAAACATCTTCCAAACTGAAAATGTTTAAATAGTTCTAGTTCTAGAAGTCATTGTTACCTAAAAACTTGGATTGGTATTGGTTGTAAAAAAAAATAACTTCGTGGTAATAAAACCTGTCTGAAGGCAAGGTGCATATTTAAGTATGTGGTAATAAAAAGTTATCTTGATTCTATTGGGAATCTTCTGTTTTCATTTTAACAATGAAAACTAGTTTTTTTTTCCTCTATTATTAAAGTAAAATACCTACTATTATCTTCATGGTAAAATTGTATAAATAAACAGTCATTTGATATATGATGTGTTGCATTAAATTGTTTAAAATATATATAAAAACAAAGAATAAACTTTAACACTGTCAAACTCTTTTGTGCATTCAAATCAGGCCTTAATACATTACAAGTTGCCTCTCCATGTGAGTTATTGGCTAGACTGGTCACTGACCCCTCAGTTAGAAATATTTGCTATATCAACCTCTGGTTCTGCTCCTGAAGTCAATGGAAACTACATTGCAGTTTCAAGCTCCTGCAGCAGCCAATGATGACTCAGTACAGCCAAGTGTACAGTGGATATTGCCTCCAGACTGGCACTGCTCCACAGTGCCAGAGAGCACTATGCACCAAGCTAGTAGAATACTGGAAAAGTTCTCTAGGATCAACAATGCTGCGACTTGCTCACTGTGAAGAACACATGATACCAGGATACTGTAAGTAAAACTTAAACACAGTTGGCATTATGGCCTGCTCCCATGGAGAGATAACATGTAAAGTATTACAATCCTGAAATTTAAAACTATTAATTGCAACTCAGAATCCTAATACGTTAATTAATATCAAAGTGCTGTACTTTTATCCTGTACTAAATACATGCCTAATAATTATAACATTATCTTTTCTATTCTGGATCAAGTACAAAAATATATTAGACATGTTAAATTCATGGTAACTTTATTTTCTAAATAATTAATAAACATGTCTATAAAATAAGGCAACAGTCTTAGCCAGGCTCAGCCAACTTACTATTCTAGTGTACTCTACTGTGTAGCAAAAATGAAACTTGCTTGCTTGCTAATAATGGGTTACCTCTTAAATAGTCAAAATTACCAGAAATTGTACAATTAAAACTTAAATGTAAAAAAAAAAAAATTATTCTGTAGTTCTGCTCCACTCCCACAGCTAAAAACTAAGAAAATTTCCATCTTAGTACACTAATCCTGAATGAAACCAACTGTCCAAAAGGCCAAAAAGTGCCAGTTCATCAGGAGCATCTAATAGAACACATGAGTGCCAATTATTAAACAGCCTGAAATGCATCTTCAAAACAAAGCTAAGTATCTATTGCAATTTCCTTCTAAAAATACCTTAGAAAAAACATATAAATATATACACACACTGTTCCCACCAGCTTTTAAAAAGGGTGCCATCTTTATAAGCACCTAACCTTGTCTACCTCTGTAATCCAATGTCCTCTTTTAAAAATGGGTATTCCAAATTTTAATTAAGTTTGTTTCTTTCAGAATGAACATCTTATTAACCATATGAAAACTTCATCCAAGTTCATGCAGAAGATGAGATCCATCTTCCTCCAGTTAAAATAAAATAGTTTTACACCTTGTTAGGCAATAACTACAGCCCATGGCCAGCAGGAAGCAGTTACAGAATAGAGATCATCTTCCTTCAGCACTCCTTTAAGATTAAAGATGTAAACTCTTTAAGGGAGAAACAAGATTGATTGATGGATCTGGAGCCTGGCTGGAGATCTACATTGACACCAGTGGCCCTGGGATGACTGTAGGAGGACCCCTGCCCCAGGATTCTGCTGTCCAGAATGAAAACTTCTAGGAACAGGCTCCTGGATGTTACACTGAAAATTGATAAGTAATCAATCAAAACAACAAACAGCCGTCCACCTCATACCTCCAACAATAATATGCAAAAGCTTAGCAAGTTAAACTTTGGCATAAGGGGGAAAATGATGTGGGCTAAATTGTCTGTACTGACTTGTGGGTGTGGAATGGTAAGACTGCAGTCCTACCCTTAGTGACCATGGCAATGACTCCAGTCCCAGGAAACAGTTTAACAATGTAAAGTCTATAAACTTTAAATATTCAGGGAGAATGCAAACCAAATGGGCTAAAAGCTTATCTAGAATGTATGAAGTCTCCATGCTAAAAGCTTACCTAAGATGTGGAGGATATATGCTAATTGAAGCCTATTGAGAACTGAAACAAAAGGACCATTTGGCCTTTCCTCTTTGTATAAAAGGGACTCAAAAATCTTGTTCAGGGCTCAGGTTTGCAACAGAAAGCTCCCAAGTCTGGCTGGCCATCAATAAACCATTTTTCCTTCTCAAAATCATTCCTGAGTCCTGGGCTTTCTATACGCAAATAATTGAACCTCTCTCTAATTCTACGACAATATGTAAAGAGCAAATAAATAATAATTTTAAATGTAAGTGGACTAAACATTCCAATTAATGTAATTAATTCAATCAAAGTGTAAAAGTCAACTTTATGATGTTTCTACATAATAGATGAATAGTAAAATGTACAAAATTTTATCTGTTGGGCGGCAGACTTGGCCCAGTGGTTAGGGCATCCGTCCACCACATGAGAGGTCCACAGTTCAAACCCTAGGCCTCCTTGACCCGTGTGCAGCTGGCCTATGTGCAGTGCTGATGTGCGCAAGGAGAGCCGTGTCATGCAGGGATGTCCCCTGCGTAGGGGAGCCCCACGCACAAGGAGTGCGCCCCATAAGGAGAGCCGCCCAGCACAAAAGAAAGTGCAGCCTGCCCAGGAATGGTGACTTCCACATGGAGAGCTGACACAACAAGATGACACAACGAAAAGAAACAGATTCCCATGCCGCTGACAACAACAGAAGCGGACAAAGAAGACGCAGCAAATAGACACAGAAAACAGAAAACTGGGTGGGGGGCGGAATAAATAAATAAATCTTTAAAAAAAATTGTATCTGTTAATATTAGTGTCAGAATACAACTGTCTAAAATAGCGATATTAGAAAGAGTAGATCTTTGCCAGAGATGAGAGTGAGAATATAAAATATCAATAAAGCCAATTTTCCAGAAAATCATAGATTTCCTTAATAGAAACTCAAATTGATGTAGGCTATGGGTGGGAGGATCTTCATCTCTTTGTAGATAACCTAAACTCTCTGTGACTTATGGATATGGAACAGTAAGAGGCTGCAGTCCTGCCTTTGGTGACCATGGCAACAACTCCTGTCCCAGGAAACAGTTTAGCAATGCAAATTCTATAAACTTTAAATATTCAGGGAAAATGCAAACCAAATGTATTAAAACCTTTTCTAGAATGTATAAGGTCCATGCTAAAAGCTTACCTAGGATGTGGACGATATATGCTAATTCAAGCCTATTGAGCACTGAAATAAAGAACTATTTCACCCTTCCTCTCCATATAAAAGGAACTTAAAATTCTTGTTCAGGGCTCGGGTTTGAAACAGAAAGCTCCCGAGTCCAGCATATCATCAATAAATCATTTTTCCTTCTCAAAATCATTTCTGAGTCCTGGCCTTTCTATACGTAAATAATTGAACTCTCAACTTCTACAACAAAATCACATAAAAAATTATGAGAATTAAAAGCAAGAATGAAATTTTCAAAATGACATTGATTAATTGTTAGGGACAAAAATATAATTTTGTTTAAATGTAGAAGAAGAAGTCATGTTTCCTTTCTGTTTCTTATTCCTCTTATTTTCTACAAAAATAATTTTAGTGTTAGATGTTATATAATGGATTCTCACCAATAAATATTCAACAAAAAAGACCAATAATAAAAAAGCTTTTGAATTACTCTTTGACTAATTTTTATATTGTTTGGAGTATACTTAATGACTATGAAGACTGATTTCAATGTTGGGAAGCAAAACTCCCTCATGGTAATTTTCTAAGCATGAACAGACGCTACTGAGGTGGATTGACATAGAACATTTTAAATCTCAAGATCATCTATTGTGGAATAAACTGATGATGATATTTTACTATCCAAATAAGCTTTTCTTAGAATCACTGAATGTTTGATAAATTGAAAAATTTTGTTAAAAATTTCATGAAATATATATTATTTTGTCATTTCTCAATCCAAACCATCATATTCTCTCCTGAAATTCTGCAGTGTGTATACTTTTTCTTGCACCATCTGTTTTTCTCCTAAAGGAAAATTAATTTTGTTATCATTAATTAATGAAGGAGTCAAAAGAATGAATGTCATCTAGTTCTATGTGAAAGAAGTAAGCATTTGGACATTAATATAATTATTAAAGGTTTTCTTATCTCAGCATAGATTTTTACTTTCTTTTCTCATATTTTTTAAATATAATAAAAGTTTATATATTAAACAACAAAACAAGTTGCACAAACTTTGTTTTTGGATGAATACAGCAATATACATGCTCTGTTGATAAATTAATTAGTAGACACTCTCAAACCTGACTGGAGAAACTCTACAAGTTTTCCTTGTGATGCCCCCAAAATATTCATTCATCAGTTGGTACACATTCCTAGAAAGAAGTTTATTGTGCTGCATCAATGAAAAATGCATGAAATTGTGGGTTTTGCCAAAAGCTATTTAAACATAGGTCAAGGGGTATTACAAATATTTAATAATAAAAGATGGATAGTACTGAAAATTCAGTGCTGTAAAAGTATATAAACACTTAAATATAAGTATAAATAAGGTTTGTATGCACAAAGAAAAGTACTTGAAAGGAGATATATCTAAAGAATAACAATATTTATGAATATTTTCCTTTTTGTCTTTGAATTTTGTGGTATAATAATTTTTGCATAAAAAACAATATTCAATACTCTGCAGTGCTCATTTTTAAATATAAAACTAATTCATTGTAAAAAACTGCTATTGCATGCCTGGTGGTTAATGATCTGGCTTTTCAGATACCAATTAATTTAGCATTCCTCTAGATATACATACTCTTTTATCCAATCATAATTTAGAACATCGCAAAAGAATACAAAAAAGTGCCACACAAAATTACGTGAATTCTAAGGGGAAGGCAATTTTTTGTTTATGTTACAAAATTAACACAGATGCTTTAGTCCTTGAACTTTTATCCTTGGCATCATGCCAAACAATCTTTCTTGGCAATTGGTCCCAGAGATGACCAAATGTTTCATTATCAGCATTCCTTAATATAAAATGTGCCCTAGCATTTTCAGGGTGAAAGACAATGGATAATCTGCACTGCTTTTGTTCACAGTAGCTCCTTGGGATACATGTTAGACATAATTTCCAGGTAAGCTTTCTATGTAACTAGTACCTGAAGAAACATTTTAGATTGATTTATTTTACCGTAAAAAAAGATCATCCACAAAAAGTTAAACAACTTATCTCAAAGGGAACAAATACTATGTCATAGAAATTTCAGATTCCTTAAATAGTTTACATCTTTTATTTGTGAGGAAAATGTAATGTATTTCTAGATAAATAATGCTAGAAGTTTTTCAACAATTTTGATGTAAGTTAAGTATTAATCTCAGGGTTAGAGATTTTTAGTTTATCTTAAGAAATGGGAATATTAGAAATATATGCATATACCTATATATATTTGTAGTCTTTCTAAGTAATGATAGGAACTGTAGAAATGAAAGTATAGAACTTATGAATTATAGTCATCAAATAATGTATATATATTGAAAATATAATTCTTGGAGGATATTTGATTAAGTAACCTGTTAAATAGCCTTTGAAAATTAATTGTAACATTTGCTTTATAATAATAATACACATAAGGATTTCATTTCCGATTTGTCATTTGTACTAAATAATATTGGATAAAAAGAACAGTAAATGATACATTAAAATTCTCTATATTGATTATTCCATAGCAAGTTTTTCTTTTTATTTGCTGAAATTAAATGTAAAGAAGACTAGAGTGTTATGAGCATGTTCTGTGGGCTCAAACAATCTTGGTAGAATCACAAAGCCATCAACACTTAAAGGTCATGACGCTGGGTAAGTTATTTAACTTTACATGCCCTTTTACTTCTCTAAAATATGTTCAATAGTAATAGCTATGTTATACTATCAGGATAAATGTGGAAATGAAGAGTATTTACACTGGTGTCAAGTTCATTTTATCTAGGGCACATACATGTGTGGGTGTGTGTTTCTATTACAAAATATCCAAGTGTTGATTTTACCTAATTTTTAATTGGGAGACACAGTAAGATTTTTTTCAGACATATTTTACAAATTACTTTTTATTGTGAATTTCTAGAATCCATAAGCTGATTTTAAAAAATATACCATCATTCCTATATAGATCATTCCTATAAATAAAAGTGGTTCGGAAGTCATTTATGCTAAGTATTACCTTTGATTTCTCAGCAGTTTTCATTAGTTGAATGCTAAGGGAAGTATTTATAATGATATAATTGTAATAAAATTATGCCATATATTTGAGTTTTTATTATATAATATCCAAATATTGATTTTACCCAATTTACTGTTGTCAAACTAAGTCATTTTCTTTCATATTTTGCAATTTATTTTTATTATGAATTTCTAGAATGAATAAAATAATATTTTAAAGAAGGGCAGATCATTCCTATATACAAAAACAGTTTGGAAGACAGTCATTCCTGCTAGGTGTCACCTTTAATTTATCAACAGTTTACAGCAGTTGATCACTATGGGAAGTAAGAATAACACAAACGCACATGGCTTCATCCTTATGGGACTGACAGACTCTGATGAGATCCGGCAGGTCCTCTTTACGCTGCTTCTCCTGATATACCTGCTCACCATGCTGGGTAATGCAGGGATGATACTGATAATTCGCCTGGATCTCCAGCTTCACACTCCCATGTATTTTTTCCTTAGTCACCTGTCATTCCTTGACCTCAGTTACTCAACGGTCACAACACCTAAAACCTTAGAGAATTTACTGACTTCCAACAAATATATTTCATTCATAAGCTGCTTTGCCCAGATGTCTTTTTTTTTCTTCTTGGCTGCCACTGAATTTTTCCTCCTTTCTTCAATGGCCTATGACCGCTATGTAGCTATCTGCAATCCTCTTCACTACACAGTTGTTATGTCCAAGAGACTGTGCTGGACTCTCATCACTGGGTCCTACCTGACTGGGTTCATTGAATCATTAGTCAACCTTCTTTTCATGAACAGTTTGCATTTCTGCAACTCTAATGTAATCTATCACTTTTTCTGTGATACAACCCCAATTTTAGCCCTGTCCTGCACTGATACTCATGATGTTGAAATCACAATAATCATTGTCGGTACTTTTAACTTAATGGTGTCTCTCACCACAATATCTATGTCCTACGGGTCCATTCTTTCTACTATCTTGAAAATTAATTCCACTTCTGGAAAACGGAAAGCCTTCTCTACCTGTGCCTCCCATCTCCTGGGAGTCACCATCTATTTTGGCACTACAAGTTTTATTTATTTAAAACCAAAAAGCTCCTACTCCTTAGGAAAGGATCAAGTGGCTTCTGTGTTTTACACTATGGTGATTCCCATGCTGAATCCACTCATATACAGTCTTAGGAACAAAGAAGTGAAAAATGCTCTCATTAGAGTCATGCAGAAGAGAGAGATTTTCAGGCAACCGAAAAGATGATACTGCTGGATATTTAACTTCATCTTTTCCATCATATTTAGGTATTTATTTGGTCTCCCTGGAAAAATAGTAATTTATTAGCATTTTGTAATTGAGCCACCCTCTATTAGTCCATGCATGATCGGAAGTTTTCCAAAAACATGTTTCCAGAAATCTCCATAGTAATTGGAAGCTATAAAATATGTGTTAATCCTGTGGTTTAACTATGTTTGATTTTAAGGACAACTAATGCATTGAAAAAAAAAAAACAGAATTGAAAAAAAAGTGATGTTATTGTTAAACTGTGTCTAAAAAATCCCTATGTATATTCTAATTATAGAGGATTTTATTATGGAAGGCAGTTTCAGAAATTATTCCATTTGCTTTGTAGAGAAGAGATATAACATAGTCTTAAAGAGTGCTGCTTTGGATAATCCAGGGATTAGACTTTAGAACTGCCAAATTTTTAAATCACTGCAAGTTTAAATCTAGTCTGTACAAGACAAAAATTCTAAATCCATACAGTTATTTAAACATGGAATCATATGCTGATTAGAAAGAATTTAATGCAGTACTGATAAATTTGACCATGATCATCAGAATGCTTACATTCTTGTTAAATTTTGAAAGGATAGTGTCTTTTGTTATTTGAATATTGACTGGTGATTTTGGCTAATCTTTTCATAAACAAACTACAAGCTTAAAGGAAAAAGAACACTTCAATATTTGGTCTTAAAGCAGAGAGAAATCTTGTGAAATAGCTAAGTTATAGAAAAAAGTATATGTGAACACTGACGTAAATTTGGACGATATTTTAAAATATTAAAGCAAATGGAAATATCAATCATTTCTGAGAGTTTTATTCATGGTTATGTAGACAAACTTTATGTATAATTTATGCAAAAACATTTCCATTATTCTTAAGGGGAACCCTGTATGCTTTACACATTAATACTTCCTTTTAAATATACCTCTATGTAATATGGAATTGCAGTTGTACTTTTTGCTAATATATTGTGTAAATTTAAGAAAGTATTTTCCTTCATTTTCTTATAAAATTGTTATTAAACTTAAGCACTGATTATTAGACATGTTTTTGCCTTCAAGTGATTTGTATTCTTTTAATTTATATTTACGTATCCATGTAGAATTGTATTTGACATTTTCTTAAATGTGTTTTGAAATATTAAATTTCAACCTCTGTTTTGGGATTAAATTTTCATGAATTCTCACAAGTTCATCACTTTTTTAATGTATTCAAACAATAACATGTACATTATTTTCCTCTATAATATGAAATCATTTAAAATTATAACGTCTATAATATCATTTAAATAACTATATTAAGGTTTATTTTTTCTCTTATGTCTATGTTGTCTATATTTATTACACTTCCTCTATGTTTTGTTTACAATTAGTTGTCTTTGTTAAGTATTTTTCTCATATAATAAAGTTAATTTTAAAGAAATTTTAGTTTACATAAAAGTTACATGAAAAGTATTAGGAATTCCCATATACCCCACCCTGTCCCACTCTCACATTTTCCCCTATCATAGCATCTACATTTTTTGGTACATTCATTAAAATCGATGAACAAATATTGAAGTACTGTAGTGTGTAAAAACTGGACTATTTATATTGTTCCTTTATTTTCCCTATTTATGTCAATCTATATTTTATTTTACGTAAATTGTGGTCTGAAGTATTTTTCAAAAAAAACCTTTTGCTTAGGGCACTTTGTCGAAATTATACGTGTTATAAATTTGGACTATTTTAAAAATGATGAAAAAAACAAGACTGGAATGAGCATGACAAAATGTATGGAAATGACTGATCCTAGATAGTAGAGAATAATAGATTTAATTTACTGACTACATGCTGATTGCCAGACAATATTCAAAGGGCTTAAGGTACTTAATTAACATAGATTAACTTCACAAAATAATTCTCAGGTAGATACATGCGATATCTTAAACTTAATCTCAGGTAATTAAAAATATCCTCCTACTTGTTTAGGTAGTCTTAAGCTTTGTACTGGAATTTTCTCTAAGTTCCACACCTGATACCAAGTCTACCAGTATATTACATTGATTCTTTCTGCAGGATATATTTGGTGTGTGACTATATATCACTACCTCCTCTGCTACCATGTTGGCCCAAAGAATCATTAAACCAATCTTTACATTATTGCCACAGCCTTCTAGACTGTCTTTGTGTTTTCTGTCTTATCACCCCTTGTGCCTAATTTCAGTTAGGGGCTAGTGATACCATAGCAATGTAGGTTGTATCACGGCACTTCTCTTCACAAAACATATGGGACTTGACATAAAATGAATACCCAAAATAAAAAAATTTTCCGAGAACCTACATTTGCAATGTGATCTTGACCCTATGCATTACATCTATGAAATCATTCTTTATCATTTCATCTATCACACAAATTTTGGGGCAGCCACACTGACCTCCTCACCATTCCCTTAAACACATTACTTATGATGCTGCCTGGAATAATTCCAGTATTTCTTCATCCTGAAATTCCCTTTCCTCAGATAGCTGCATGAACTTTTCTCATTGTCTTCCTAATAAGACAATCCATCCCTTACCACCCTATTTAAAATCACACCTTCCCCACACCTCTTAAATGCTGCATTTGTTTTCTATTGCACTTATCCCTATCTAATACTGCATTTTATTTGGTTATGCCTTTTCTTTACTCTCAGTTTACCCCTCATTGAAACCCAGTTGGCACAAGGTATTTGCCAATGATGTCAATTTTGTATCCACAACACCTATCCACAATAAAAGTATTAAAATGTCAATGCAGTCTGGATTTGTAGCTTGTTCATTGGTCAGGCAACAGTTAATGGGACAAGTTCAAATTTGAACTCACACAGTCTGATATTACAGTTCACATTCTTAATCACCACTTTGTCATATAAAATGTTTTCTAAAAAATTATACTATTATCAGAGAAGAAAACATATAATACATTATTATATTAAAAAGTATTAACAATACAGGGATTTTTGAAAGGGGTATGGTGCTGGCAGTTTCAGTAGAGCAGTAATAATGACAGTGTAATTTTCGAGACAGCTGCTAAATTTTCTCAAACATACATTTCACAGTCCTATTTTCAGAAAGGAAAACTATTTATCAGGTGATGTGATGGACTTGGAAGGGAACATGTATTAGCCAGGTATAGGCTGGTTGTTGTAAGAAATGGCTTCAGAAATAGAGTAGCTCAACAAAAGGGATAATATTGCCCTTGGGTATAACAATATAGATTTTATCTAGCTTTTTTGGGTGTCTCTTTTCCTTGAGATAATCCTGGGATCCAGGTTCTCTATGTATTTCCCAAAATGTTGTCCTTTCCGCATGGTTTAAGAGGGTTCACACAGTATTAAGTCCACTTTCCGTTCAAGGAAAAGGCGATATTTTCACATTTGGAAAACAGTTTCAGATTTTTTGGTCATTTGGATGTTTTTTAATTAAAAATTCAATTCATTTAAGAGATATAGGAATAAAGAGATTGCCATTTCTTCTAATGCAAGCATTTAAAGAAATTTTACATTTCCTCTAAATCATCAAATATAGAAATTAAAATTTGTTCATTGTATTTTCTAACAATTCTTATATTTGTAGATGACTATGGTGATATCCTTATCTTAAACTCTTATGTTTGTAAATTTTTTCTCTATTGTTAGTGGTTGCCCTAGAGATTAATATTAGCATGTTTAATTATTACAGTTTCCCTTTAATAATATACCATATAATTTATAACATTACAATTATAAAGTAGCAGAGATTCAATTTTTATTTCCCATTTTGGTATTTTGCCCTAAGTTGCAGTTTTTCTATATGGTTTAAACCCAACAATTAAATGCCATAGTTTTGTTTTGAGCAATTATTTTTAGAGCAGTTAAAATGATAAAAATCAAATATTTGATATATTTTTGTCTATTTTTACATTTTCATGTACATACACATTTATGTATATGTTTAAACCAAGTCCCTCTGTTACTATGTTCCTTCCTGCTGTATACTTTTTAAAACCATACATAGGTCTACTGGCAAAAAAAAAAAAATTTCTCTGTGTGTATGTTAATTTTTAGCTTGATCTTATATTAGAAAGGTGTTTCAATGAGTTTGAATGAAATATCTTTCAGAACTTTAAATATATTTTTCTATTGTCTTCTGATATGTAACATTATCAATGGCTAGTTTCTCATAATAATTATGTTTTTCTAGTATGTGTGACATGTATTTTCCTCTTCCTGCCTTTATAACTGCATATGTATCTTTGTTTTTCATCAGTAAGACTGATAAATCTAGACATGTTTTATGATGTTTTGGATTTTTGTATTTATCTTTCCTGAGGTTTTGCTCACATTCAACGCCCAATGTTTTGATGTTTTTCCTTATTTTTGGAAGTCTTGACCATTATCTCCTTCAATATTTCTTCTAACCATCCCCTCTCTATTCTTTTCTTGAACCTAACTACATGCATATTTAACTTTTTAGTATTGTCTCAAGTGCCTTGAATAACTTTTTCCCATCTAGTTTTTTAAACTTTCTTTCAGTTTGATTAGTTCCTTTTGGCTTATCTTCAGATTCACGCATCCTTTTCTCAGCTGTACTGACTCTATTGTTGCAACTATTTACGGAATTCTCTTTTAGATTTTGTGTTTTTGTGCTTTTAACAATATTATTTCTAGCATTTCATGAGACATGCCTTATAAGTGACCTCTCTCTGATGAAATTTCTCATGTGTCTGTATTTATTTTTTACATGCTCCACTATAATTTTTAGTTAGTAATTATCAATACTATTTAGCCAATGCCCACTAGGAACATCTGTGGTTCAACAAATAGGCTTTATTATTCAATGCAGTGAGGAAGAACACAGGCAATGGGAAAATGTGCTGTTTCTAAGTAAAAAGGTATTAGAAAGGAAGTATGATAGGATTTAGGCTTTGTTTGGATAATTAAGGGGAGGGTGTAAGGACAGAAATGTCTATTATAGATTGAATGCTCTCAGCAAGCAGGAACAATTGTATGAATAGTTATTCAATAAATCTGATCTATTTTTAGGTTAGATTAAAGGAATAAAATCAGTCCTTGGCAAAGTATGAGCAGTCCCTCATTTAGTAAGAGAAAAGAACATTTGGTATTTTGTGTGTTGCATTGGGATCTGGTTGAAGATATCCCAGCCATTTTCAGGACATTGGTAGAGAGCTGCAAAGAAGATACTGAAAGGAAATGCAAACCCCTTGAATCTAGGTTTCTCTTCTTTTTCCAACTGACACTCTAGCCCCCATTTGGATTTAATTACTCTTTATAATTTAGCTCATTTCTTTGTCTCTGCTTGAACAATGGACAACTCTTTCTTCCAGGCTCTCAAATTTGAAATGGTTCATTTGTCACTTCCCTTTGAAGATCTTGACCTTCCTCAGAATTCAAATTACTTGGATGTTTCCAGCTTCAATTTTTCGCTGGACTAATGAAATTCTATTCTTTTATTTTTATTTTTTGTAAACTTATTTGTTTCTTTAAAATTTCTTTGAATTAGAGGAATTTTTTTTTGTAGATATGTACATCCTAAGTAGAAAAGAAAGTTGTAAATTCCCTTTTAAATTCTAGGTGTATCAACCAACAAAGTTATTTGTCAAATCTAGTGAAAGTAATTTTCCCCTTCTTCTATAAAACATTTATTTCTCTCTTATTTCTATGATTCAGTTAATGAAGACCTTCATTACTTTATAAGTTATGCTCAGAAAAATTAATAATAAATAGGCAAAGGAAAATATTTTACAATTTCATTCTATGCAATAATATGCTTAAAAATACTTAAATATAAAAATAACAAACATGGAAGTTTTAGAAGAAAACATAGGAAAACATCTTCAAGATCTTTTGGTAAATGATAGTTTCTTAAACCTTAATCCCGAAGCACAAACAACAAGACAAACAAATAAATAAATAAATGGGACCTTCTCAAAATTCATCACTTTTCCACCTCAAAAGACTTCATCAAAAGGGTGAAAATCAGCAGGCTCAGTGGAAGAAAATATTTGGCAGTCAAATATCTAATAAGGGTATAATATCCATGACACAAGGAGATCATACAATTGAACAATAAAAAGACAAATTATCTGATTAAAAAATGGCAAAGGACTTGAAAAGACTACTGTCCAGAGAAAAAATACAAATAGTGAACAAACACATGAAAAAAAAATGTTCAACACTGCTGGAGATTAGGAATTGTGAATGAAAAGTGTCTGTGAGATATTTCTCGCCTATTAGGCTGGTCAATGTTAAAAAGTCAGATAACTATACAGTTGGACATGATATGCTGAGATAGGAACACATTCATTTTTGGTGGGAATGTAGAATGGTACAGCCACTGTGGAGGACTGATTGGCAGTTCCTAAGAAATTTGAATATAAACTTACCATGGGACCCAGAAATACCATTACTAGGTATATATCCAGAAGAACTGAGGGCAGAGACATGAATAGATATCTGCATATTGGTGTTCATAGCAGAATTATTCACGATAGACATAAGTTGGAAAAAATCCTGTTGTCCATCGACAGATGAATGAATTAAGAAACTGTGGAGGACACACATGATGGAATATTACACAGTGGACAGAAGAAATGAAGTCATGAATCATACAAAAGTATAAAACTTTATGATGGCCCTATTATGAACTGAATATATTATGTGAAATGTAAATATATTATGTGGAATATGAGTATGTGTAGAATTGCTTAAATAAGACCATTTTCCTTTGAATTTGGACAAATGTAAATATTGTGCTTATACCAAAAGCCATTGATTATTTACTTTGATAGAATAACCAGAAACAGCAGCTATGTACCTGGGGAAAGAACAGAGAGATTAAGAGGTAAGGAAATTTCTTATCCATTTGTCTCACTTTTTTTGTTTAATATTATTATTGAAATAATGAAAATGCTCTAATAATGATTGAAATTATGAATGCACAACTATGTGATTATATCTAATATATATTTTGAATTAATAGTATGCTTTATTAACATGTATCAATAAAAAAACTACCCAATATTGCAAAAAATAGACACACTGGTCAATGGAATGAAATAAAGAATTCCAATATGGACCCTGCATATATGGTCAACTGATATTCGCCAAGACCACCAATCCCATTCACCTGGGACAGAATGGCCTCTTTGATAAATATTGCTGGGAAAACTAGACTTCCTATCCAAAAGAATGAGAGAGGACCACATTTTACAACCTATACAAAAATTAAAGTCAAAATGGATCAAAGATCTAAACAAAAGGTCCAATAACACAAAGTTCCTAGAAAATAATATAGGGCAAGCATCTATGGGATCCTGTAGGAGGAAATGATTTCATACACTTTACTCCTAAAGTGTGAGTATTGAAGAAAAAACAGATAAATGTGATCTCCTCAAAATTTAAAACTTTTGTGCTTCAGAGAAGTTTCACAAGGGGAGTGGATATAGCTTGGTGTTTGAGTGTCTAATTCCCATGTCCTGGGTTTAATTCCAGGTATCTCCTTAAAAAAAAAAAAAAAAAAAAAAAGCAAAGGACTTGTTCCTGCATTTAGAAAAGGAAAAGACAAACAGCCCATTTAAATCATGGGCAAGAGATTTGAATAGACACTTCGCCAAAGAAGAAATACAAATAACTAAAAAGCACATGAAAAGGTGCTCAGCATCACTGGCTATTAGGGAAGTGCAAATGAATACTACATTGAGATATCATCTTACAACAATTAGACTTGTGGCTATTTAAAAAACAGAAATACAACTGGTGGAGAGGATGTGGAGGAAAGTGAACAATCATCCAGTGCTTGTGGAAATGTAGAATGGTACAGACACTGTGGAGGAGGGTTTGGCAGTTCCTCTAAAAGATAAATATAGAACTCTCATATGATCCAGCAATCCAACTCCAGTGGCCATATCCAAAGAAGCATTGAAAAGAGAGATACAAAGAGATATAAACACACCAATTTTCATAGTGACATTATTCACTATTGCCAAAAGTTGGAAGCAATCAGAGTACATATCGATAGAGGAATGGATAAGCAAATTGTGTATATACATACAATGGAATATTCCTCAGCTGTAAGAAGGAATGATGTATTAACACATGGGATAACATGGATGACTCTCGTAGACCTTATGTTGAGTGAATTAAGCCAGTAAATGAAGAACATTTGCAATTACATTACCTCACTGATATGACTTAAGCAAATTGAGCAGACTCAGAGAGATAGAGTCTGGAAGACAGGTTACCAGGAGAAAGAAAATGAATAGAGTGGTTATCAAATTTTTAATATGGGCAAAACCTATGATAAGATGGAAGGGATTAGTTTGACAATGGATAGGGCTGATAGTGATATGGGATATGAGTGAGTTCAATGATGCTGGAAAGTGAGGGGGAATACAGGGGGTGGTTGGGTTGGACTGTTCATGCAACTAGGGGGAGGGCTTGAAAGATGACCAGGTGAACTCGGGATTTAAAGGTCATTGATAAAAACTACAGTGGTGGGAATATTCTTTTGGAAAATATGGCAGGGGAGTATTACTGCTGCAGGTCATTGGTGGTGGGGTCTTATGTGGGATAAGGAAGCACTTTGAACATGCTTCTAAGGAATATGAAGGTGTTTATCATGTCATAGGGTGTTATTGCAGTGGGTGGGGAAGACAATAAAAAAGAAAATATGAAGCTCCCATCCTGGGAATCCTAATATATTTTCAATTAGAGGGACAATATTCTCTTGATAGCATAGACAGTGCTTAATAAATGAGAACAGACCAATATGTCAAGCCCTCAATATTAATGCATGCGACTCTGAACTTCATTTTTCAAAAGTTGAAACTTAGTGTTTACCATAGGTCCCAGGAGAAGGGGTGGGAAAAATAGATGGAACACGGGACATTTTTAGGGCATTAGAATTGTTCTGCCTGATCTTGCAGTGATGGATGCAGCCCATTGCTCATTTATACAAAATACATTGTACATTTTGTCAAAACCTATACAAATGTACAGTACAAAGCACAAACCATAATGTAGACTGTTGACTATGGTTGGTAGTAATGCTTAAATATTTATCAATTGTGGAATCTGAGTCATACTCATGTGGGAAGTTTTGCTGGTGGAGAATGTTAGCGGGGAAGTGGGTAGGCTGTATGGGAATCCCATATATTTTTTTGTGATTTCTGTATAACCTAATGTTAATTTGATAAAAATAAGACACTGGAGGAACATACAAAAGAAATTGTCATTGTACATAAAAGATAACAGTTCTTATGGTGATGAAACCCATAGTGCAAAAATATTTTTTGAATCTTATTAGTTATTTTTATTATTTTATATTATATTTATTAATTCATTTAGTTAATGGCTTTCTTTCTGAGAAGGTTTTGGACTGCAGAGGGGTTACAAGTGTGGTCATCTTCATACATGATTTTACATGATGTATACAGGCCATTTTGCATTTTGTTAAATGTTTAAAATTTTGTTTTCTCAGTGGGTAGAGTCCCAAACAATACATAACAAAATACTAAATTCTTATCCTGATTAGTCCTGCTACATTCTCTAATGCAGTGGCAAGAATCTTTAGAGTACAAAGACAATGCCTAGTGAAAGAGGAAAGACCAGCTCACCTGGCCCTTGATATCAATGTTTGTACTTATTGTAGTAAAATTGAAATTTAGCCTATTAATATATATTGCCTAAGAACTACTTCCTGAAAACCTCCTTGTTACTGAAATGTGGCCTCTCTCTAATTGAAATGCAACATATACACTCACTGCTTTCCCCCCAGCCAGACAGGCCTCCTTGGCACTGAGGGATTATTACCAAGTGGCAAGTAGCCATGCATTTGGAAGGAGACCTTGACCAAAGGGGGGATACCAAATGTAACAGTGCTTTTATGGCTAAAATATTTCAAAGTGAGTTAAGTAATCATTCCAGAGATTACACCTATGCACACATCAGGAGAATTTTGCCAAACTGCCATAGTAAGCAATGCCTCAAGCAGGGCTGTTCCTGAAGCCTCTAGAGACATCTGAACCCTATAAGAAGGACACCCAACCCCAGGAAATTGGTATCACATTAGTGAGCCTTACATTGGAATATATGTTAACCTGCTTCTTAAATGTAACAGTGATAGACTCATTTATAACTCCCAACATATGGTTCTTCTGCCCATTTTATTTGAACCTATAATTAGCACTATCCTCATTAAATATATGTCCCAGATATTTAAATCTTCAGTCTGAACATATGCCAGTTGAGCCTTGAATCTCAGCAGAGTTGCACCCAATACCTACTCTCCAGTTACTGGAATTGCCCAGGACAACTAAAAAAGGAATGATGATGGAAAATGCATATCTCAAAAAACAGAGGGTATCTAAAACTGCAAGCAAGACAGTTCCAACCATCTTCCCCATGGGATATAAGCTCCTTTTCAAGTGGAAGCAGAGTGGACATGAAAGTCTTTAAGATTGGGGAATGAACAAAAATAAGGGATAAATTCAACTATGGACTGGACCAAAGTAGAGTAATTATTATTCTAGTAATGGAAAAACATATAGCAGTGATATAAAGATAGTTAACACCAGAAATTCTGAGGGGAGGGTGAAGAAGGAATATGTGTAACATAGGGCATTTTGGTGACACTGGAATTGCTCTGCCTGATACCCCAATATGGGTACAGACTATTACCCATTTAGTTAAAACCTATAAAATTGTACAGTATAAAGTGTAAACCATAATGTAAACTATAGATCATGGCTAGTAGCAGTGCTTCAGTAATTGTTCACCAAATATTATAAATTTACCACACTAATAAAAATGTTACTAATAGGGATAAATGTGAGATAGAGAGGTGGTGGGGTATATGAAATCTCCTATAATTTCTATGTAACTTTTTGGTAATCTAAAACTCCCTTAAAAACAAAATTAAAATATAAAAAGTAAGCTTTAATGGAAGTTAAGAAAGGCAAAAATGTGTGAACTAGAGGCAAATGGTTAAAAAAACAATCCTGCATTATCAGGTGTGACTTTAAATGGTAAAAAAAGAATCTTGCCTTATCAGGATGGACAAACGTCCCAGTCATAAGTCAGAGAGTGGCAAAATGCATAAAAAAGCAGGGCCCTAATATATGCTTTCCACAAGAGGCACACCTTAATTTCATAGATACTAGTAGGTTGATGTGAACATTTGCAAAAAAATGATTATGCAATTAGTAACCAAAGGAGAGCTGAGGTGGCTATACTAATATCAGATAAAATAGACTTTATGTCAAAAACAACTAAGAAGAACAAATGACCAATATATACTGATTCTGGGGTGATTCAACAGGATGATGTAAAATTTATGAATATATATGCACCTAACAGTAGAACACCAATAAATATGAATCAATACTAAGAGATTTGATGAAGAAATCAACAGTTTTACATTAATAGTAGGAGACTTTAATACACCATTCTCAATAATGAAATGAACAACTAGCCAGAATATCAATAGGGAAGTACAACTTTGAAAGATACTCTAAACTAACTATATCTAACAGACATATATAAAATATTTCACCACCACCACCACCCCCCGCCAAAAAATACACATTCTTCTCAAAACCGTATGGATCATTCTCCAATATAGATCATATGTTGGGTCTGAAAACAAGTCTCATTAAATTCAAATAAATTGTATTAATGCAATGTGTAATCTCCAAACAAAAAGAATGAAACTAGAAATCAATAACAGAGGGAAAAATGGAAAATTCACAATGTGTGAAAAATAAACATAATTTTAAACAACTAATGGGTTAAAAAAGAAATGAGAAGTGATTTAAGAAATATCTTGAGGTGAATGATAATGAAATCTAAACATACTTTTACTTATGGGATGTAACAAAGGCAAATCTGAGAGGGAAATTTAGAACTGCAAATGAATACATTTAAAAAGAGGAAAGACTTCAAATCAAAGAACTAACATCAAAATTGGATGAACTAGAAAAAGAAGAAGAAACTAAACTCTAAGGGAGTAGAAGAAAGGAAATAAAGTTTAGAGCAGAAATAAATGAAATAGAAACAAAGAAAAACAATAGAGACAATCAACACAACTAGAAGTCAATTCTTTGAAAAGATCCTTAAATTTGACAAATATTTAGCTAGACTGATAAATAAAAAAATGATGAAGACCACAAATATAAATCAGAAATGAAAAAAGTGACATTACTCTTTTGAAATAAAAACAACTATAAGAGGATAATATGATAAATTATAATGCCAATAAATTAGATAATCTTAATGAAATGTGTGACTTATGGAAGGACATTCTATGTTAATGGAATGAAAGACTAAATAGCATCAAGATGTCAATTGATAAGCCAATATTCACATTTATAACAAAGGGCAGGGGGCCCTCTATTAGTCAGCCCAAGAAGTACAGATACAAAGTACCAGAAACATGTTGGCTTTTATAAAGGACATTTATTTGGGGTAGAAGCTTATAGTTACCAGTACAAAAAACATGAATTACTTCTCTCACAAAAGTCTGTTGCCATATGTAGTAGCAAGATGGCTGCCAACATCTGCAAGGATTCAGACTTCCTCTCTTTTGGGGGAATCCCAGGCCTTGTTCCTCTCTGGGCTTAGCTGCTTTGCTCTCTCTACAAGGCCAGCTGTAGCTATCAGATGAATGGCTTGTCTCTCTTACTGGGCCTCTGCTGTGCCTAATGGAAGCTTCTGTCCTTCCTCATTTATCTGCTTCTCTTTGTGTTTATTTATTGGGCTCCAGGATGAAAACCCTAAACTTCCTGCTCTGTGATGCAGTTTCTCTGTGAGTCCCCACCTACCAAGGGGAGAGGCACTCAACATCCTACTGATGTGGCCCAATCAAAGACTTAATAATTATTTAATTGAGTAAAAGTGATACCTCTGAATCCAATATAATCTAGTATGTCCAGAGAAATAGGTCAGTTTAAAAATATAAACCTATTTTTGGAATTCAGAGACAGTATCAAACTGCTACAGGACCTTAAAAGCTAAAGTCATTCCCTAAAAGGAAGAATGAAGTTGGAGGACTTACATTTCCCTATTGTAAAACTTATCAGAATGCCAAAGAAATAAAAACAGCATGGTACTGGCACAAGAGTAGACATATATACCAATGGAATTGATCTGAGAATTCAGAAATCAACCTTCACTTTTATGGACAACTGATATTTGACAAGGGGGCAACAATCACTCAACAGGGAAAAAGTAATTTCTTCAACAAGTATAAATTGGTACACACTGGCAGCACTATTCATAATTGTCAAAAATGGAGGCAACACAAGAGTCCATTGATTGATAAGTGGATAAGTAAAAAGTGATATATACATGTAAGAAATTAAATATTATTTAGTTGTAAAAGGAATGTAGTATTGACACTTGCAACAACATAAATGAACTTTGAAGGCATCATGATGAGTTAAATAATTTCAGACCCAAAAAAACAAGAACTATATTCTCTCTTGAAGCATTAGAATAAGCAAACTCACTGAGTCAGCATCTAGAATATAGGTTACAAGGGGACAGGGTAATGAATATGAAGTTCAAGCTTAAAACATGTTGGAGTCGTGGACACGAAGGCTATCAGGAATAAAAGATAAAGAGAGATTGGCATCAGGGGATCTGAGAGCATTGATTTCTCAAGCTCATCAGACAAATTTATTAGTCTCAGGGGCCTGCTTATATACCCCAACAGGCCATGAGAAGCAGGAACTATTCTAGATAACTATTACCATTACCTCATTCTTACTAAAACAGTGAATTAGGTAGTTACCAAAGTTCATAATGTTCTATCATATTATTGAAACAAATATATTCATTAATCTTGTTGCTCAGGTTGTTCCATTCTAGCAAGTCCTTGTTCCATCAGAATGTTACATCTCCCTGATAGATTTGTGACCCGCACAATATATCTCCAAGGACAGCATGACTCAGTGGTTAAGGAGGTAACTTGCTATTAGGGAAACAACATGTATTTGTTTCTCACATTTCCCCATTTTTGTTTTGGTCAGGGTGACTGTGCCTGTCTTAGGCTGCCCTCCTCTGAGAGTCTTACCCATCATTGGCCACCAGCCAAGCACTCTGACCATGGGGAACTATATCTGGTTTTTTGCAAGTACCAAATTATTAGCTTAGCCCATTGCATCAACATGGTGCAGTCTTCGGCATACTTCTTGTCCCAGGCAAGCAACAACAATGAGCAACAAGATTAACACACAAAGTCCTATTCCTAATGCTGATAAAAAATTATGAGACTTCCACCAATTTACTGGATTAAACTTATTGAAATGAGAAATCAAATCATTAAAGATATCCTTATCTTCAGCTACATAAATCTGATTATGAGACATTTCTAATATCTTTTTCTGTAATTCTTCTATTTCTAATGACATATTACCTTTATGACCTATCAGATGATTTTTAATCTTTTCCCAATCACAGAGAATTATTATAAGCAAGTGGGATAATACAAAATTTACTTTCATTCCAATCACATTTCAATCTCCTAAGTAGATTTAAGTTATATACTTGATCTCCAAGATGAAAAACTGCTGATTCTAAATCATTAACTCTACTGTTTAATTCTCCATCAATATATTCTTGACTATGCCATAAGTCACTAGCATTCTTATGCCAATCATGCACATATTGTTGAGTCTGCACCATCTCATGCAAGGCCACTGTAGCTGTAGTAGCAGCTGCGATGACACCAATCAGTCCTAATATGCCAGATATTATCAGTCCCACAAATCACTTTGAGCGCTTAAGGATTTCTTGAGCCATATGGAACAGCAGTTGACTTTCAGGTGACGGTTGCCAAATTCAGTTCAGTTGCACTGGGATCCACACTCCCCACCACCTTCGAGCCATTGTAATGAAATCTCCATTCTGTAAAATATTCTCAGACAAACAAGTATGCAAGGCCCCACTTTTATAAAATAGAGCATTCTTGGTTATGGTTAATTTTCTGACCACAGACACATAAGGATCTCTTACACATGATTGAAAATGATGAATTTGATCTAAATGCAGATATTGACCATTCTTACTATTATTCCCAATCCATTCTATTGTAGGAGCTATTCCTAGAAAAACTTTCCACAAATTCTTCTGTTTTTGTATAGATGTAATGTTACACCATGGAGAAGGGATCCATTTCCCTTTATATTTCCAAACACTATTATTTTTAGTAAAAATTATTTTTTGTTGTCCTTTACTATTTAGACCATACCAAATAAATCTGTCATTATCTGGAGAGGGACTACCCATTGGGGCACTCTCCCACACTATTCCATAGGAATCATTAAAAATGACAGATCCTCTTCCCATATGGCACTCTTGCCATCCTTCTTTATCCTTACTTTTTTTTTTGTGGACAATCATAAGAAGGATTTATGGTCAAGATAAAATTGTAAGAGGGAAATAAGGTCACAGTAACCTGAGTACTACCATTTTTGAAGATAATTATGGCCTGATTTTTAACATACATACAGGAAGGATGGTTACCAATGCATAAGGGTTGATGATCAAATGGTAATACAAGCTTATAGAGTCTTTGTCCTTCCTCATGGGGTTTAATTGGTAACCAATCATCAGTTGGTCCAGGGAATATATGGGTCTTATATAGATATATAGGAAAGAATGGATCTTTCCAGGTTAACACTCTAAGTAATGGGGGGTTAGGAAAAAGGCCCAATAAGTGTAATTACTGGCTGCTTCCTTATTACTTATGGTCACCATCATACATTGTAGGAGACTCCATCTCTTCATTCCAAGGTTTAATCCTCTTCATAGGTAACTAAATTTGTTCTCCATTTTCTGAAATGACAAGAGCATAACCTCACCCCCATACTTTAATCCTGCCTTTTTTCCATTCATTACTTAAAATATCTTTCCAGAATATTGGTTGGTCTTTATTTCTAATGTCCACTGTAGGTATTTGACATTTTCCAAAGTGACATTCTGCAGGTGTCAATGAATTATAAACATTAAGAAAATTTAAAGTAAATAAAGCTTTTGCCAATTGATCTTTTGGTGTTATAATACCATCATCTCCCCCTTTTTGTTTTAAAAGCATAGTTTTTAGGGTATGATGGCTGCGTTCAACTATGGCTTGACCTGTAGGATTATAAGGAATACCAGTAGCATGTTCTATAGCATACATAGAACAAAAAGAAGCAAAAGACTTACTGATGTAAGAAGGACCATTATCAGTTTTAATTTTCAAGGGGCATCCCATCACAGCAAAAGCAGACCATAAATGTGAATGAACATGATGAAAACATTCACCACTTTGTGCAGTAGCCCACAAAAAATGAGAGTAAGTATCAATGCAGACATAGACATATCATAATTTACCAATTGATGGTATGTGAGTAATATTCATCTGCCACAGTTTATTAGGGGCCAGGCCTCTGGGATTAGTCCTAGCCTGAAAAGGCACTGTAGTTAAGGGTCTACAGGTGGGACAGGTGTGAATAATTTCTTGAGCTTGATGTTATGTTAATTGAGGAAACTTATGTCTAAGTCCCTTAGTAGTAATATGAGTCAATGTATGATATTTATTGGCATCTTGCAAACATCCTCCTAATAAATCAGCTCTTGCATTTTGGGTAACTAGAGGACCAGGAAGGGAAGAATAAGACTGGATATGAATAATATATATGGGCTGATTTCTTTGCCAAATGAGAGTTTGAAGGTCAGCAAAAAGTTGAGACAATTCATCAGTAATAAAAATATGAGCTGTTTCAATATGACTTACAGCTAAACACACATATTCAGAGTCAGAGACAATATTCAAGGGTTTTGGAAACATTTGTAAAACATTAATGACAGCTGAAACCTCTGTGCATTGATGGTTGAGTTTTTTACAGATAGAGGAATGCAGCTGGCTTGACTTGTTTAAGAAGACACTAAAGAAAGTTTTAGCAAGTTTTGAAACAAAGTGATAACAACACAGCTGGACATTAACTTCTTGCTACAAACTAGCAGTGTTTGGGATAGCTGCATACTACAGTGTTGTTACTTTAATCTATGATAAGAGGTTGTTTCTGTGACACATACTCTTTTATAATAATTAAAACAAAAATTAACCACATTGTACTTCTCTTTAATATTATGCTGAAATATTGGTAACTTTATACACTCTTAAGCATTCATGGGAACATTTTACTCATACAACTTTAATTAACACAGGGTTAAAGAAAAAACTTGTTAATTTTATAACACTTAAACACCTTCTATTCTACTTATAACATATTAAATGAACTTAACTATTACTTTAATTTTTCTTTCAAGGTATAAGAACAAATCCCTTATAATTAGTTTGGAATAAAAGGCTACTTTTCAGGATTTGGTTTTGAGAAAGCAGTTTTGAACATTATGTTCCCTTAAAAGAGATAAGACCTTTTCTATTTTGAACACTGAGGAAATGATAAGGTTAAAGCACAAGAAGCTATTTTGATAAAACAGACTTTCTTTGTATACTGATTACTCAGGATAAAAACTTTTTATAAACTTTTACTAAAATAGGCTAATGACTTGAAAAACTTTAAGAACAAAATTTTAACTTTGCATCAGTACACTACTTGATACTAGATTCTTTAAAAGATTATAGATAGGCCCATCAAATTTTATTTAACTTTAATCATAAAAAATTCTTTTCCACGAACCATCTACACTTTCAGTATTCACCTAGGTTTTGTTCCACACTCCACTTTCCCCATAATTATTTTATCTTAGGAAAAAAATCATCTCCTGTTTCTTTTATACATTATATATATCTTACATACTAAGTTACCAGGCAAACTTCTTACAACATATAATTGCCATTATCACTAAACAAGCTTGTTAAAATAATAAACTTTTCTTCACTTTAAATACTTAGTAGCATGCAATACTAGAAACAGTCCCCTAGAAGCAAGTTGGCAAGGGAGGCTGGCTGCTGACAAGCTTCCCTGTTATAAAATTACCTTTTATTATTATTATTATTATTATCAATTCAGTTTTTATTTAATAATGATTTTTTGGAATTAGTCATTTAAATACCTTAATTTAAACAATGCTTCATTAAACTTCTTATAATTATTTAAAAACATATAGACTATAATTATATTAATTTAAGACAAATTTTACCTTCACAGAACACATTTCCTTACTTAAAATTAACACAATACCTTCTACAACTTGCTACATGCATTTAAGTTCCAAGAGTTTATGAAAATTAGCCATTCTTCTTTAGGACAAAACACACTTTTTAGAAAAAAAGTATTAAATTTCAATCAGCATTTCCACAAACTTTTAACCTTCTTTAATATTCATTTAAGTTTTACATCTTTCATTTTATCCTGTGAAGAAAAATAAACTATTCATTTCAATCTAGGCAATAACAACTTTTTATGAAAAGACTTATAGTAATTTTGTTTATCAAGACTTACAATTTTTATCATTGTAGAGATCTTATTAACATTTAAACTTAAGTATTAATATAAATGCTTATTTAATTTTTGGCCATTTGAATAGAGCTCTTTTAAAAATTTTTATTAATTTATATTACCATCCAGAGGTATCAAAATAGACACTGACATTGAACAAACAGCGAAACACAGAACAATCACAACACATTAACAGAAACACACAGTTTACAATTAACCCATAATTCTTACTTTCTTGGTATAGCTGTTTTTAAGTTCTCCATTATATCACATCTTATATTTCACTTTTTAAGATTTCTTCTGGAATCCATGTTGCCTGTAACATGCAAGCTTGTACTTGGAAACATTTTTATTAGTTATCAGCAATCAGTTAAGATAACTTAAGCAACATAAATGTAGTTAAGCTCTTATTTAGCTGTTTAGACAGATCATTAACACACATTTTTGGATTATTACTCTGAAAGACTATACTGAGACTTTAAGTTCAGGAGTAAACTATTGATTTAAAACTGAAAATTCCTTTTTAAACTGTGATAAAAATTTTGTACTAATTTTATTATCTTGGTTAACTAGGCCCAATCAGAATTGGCATGGAAATAAAACAGAACACCAATGTTGCCATGTTTTTCTCTTTTTCCAGTGGCTTAACTCTATTAACCCCTACTAGCCCACAGCTACATTGTCATGTAGACAGCAGGGGGTTTGCAGAGCTACTGCCAGAATAGTTTCCTTATCTTAGTTAACACTTTAACACAGAGTTTTCTTACAAGCCTGATTTTACTAACAAGGGCTTTATTTAGTATTTTTCCTGTTTTAAATCTTTCAATAGTTTAAGAGGTATTGGTTCAAGATTGAACTCAACACCTCCCTGAGGATTATTAGCATCTGATGGAGTTGGTTGTAATATAACCAGAAAAGCTGATAATAATTGCATGGCCTCCAGATCCCCTCATTGAGATCTGTGCAATAAACAGGGCATTAAAGGTGTTTGAGGAATGGAGTTGGGAACAATTATCTTATTAATATAGGGGAAAACATCTGATTGTAAAGGATCTAAGGCCTCAGCAATTTGCTGGCACAAAGCCCACACAGATAATGGTATAGTTTCTTCTTTTTGATATGCTGTATGTAGCACCCTCATTACCTGTTTCCACTGTTTAAGATTTAAAAGATTTTTCCCTTGTGGCTGAAACCAATAACAGTGTCTTTGTACTAGAGCAAAATATTCAAGTAAATCAGCAGTTTTTACTGAGACTCTGACAGTATTTAAAATAGATTTTAGTACCTGTGAATATTCTTCCAGACGTTCTGGTTGATTACCCATACGCTGATGCTAGCGGAAACAAATTTAATTAAGATTCTTGCCACTGTATTGCCAGACTTGAGTCGCCCTTTGATGGACACCTCAGCCTTTCAGGAAGGTTTTCAGTTCCCTCGTTGCTGATACTGCTATGGAAGAATCTCTGTTGCAGTCTCTGCTTTGGGCCCCATGTTGGGCACCAGATGTCAGAGTCATTGACCCGAAGGGTATCAGGAATGAAAGATAAAGACAGATTGGGATCAGGAGATCTGAGAACATTGATTTCTCAAGCTCATCAGACAAATTTATTAGTCTCAGGTGCCTGCTTATGTACCCCAACAGGCCATGAGAAGCAGGAACTATTTTAGATAACTATTACCATTACCTCATTCTTACTAACACAGTGAAGTAGATAGTTATCAAACCTCATAATGTTCTATTATATTATTGAAACAAATATACTCGTTAATGTTGTTGCTCAGGTTTATCTGTTCTAGCAAATCCTTGTGCCACCAAAATGTTACATCTCCCTGATAACATTTGTGACCTGCACATATATCTCCAAGGACAGCATGATTCAATGGTTAAGGAGGTAACTTGCTATTATGGAAACAACATGCCTTTGTTTCCCACAAAATCATACAGGGTTCCTAATGGAATGATGGAAAAGTATTGGTGATGTGTGCTGGTAAATTGTGAACTGAAATAACAGTATTGATATATGTGTGTGTGTGTGTATCTCAATGTGGATAAGAGGGGGGAATGTTAAATTGTATATACAGAACCATTATAAAAATAAAAATAAATATGTATGGGATGACACCATACAAAGAGTGAATGCTGAGATAAATCATGAACTTAAGTTAATAGTACATTTATAAAAATGTGCCATCATCAAGTTTAATGAATGTTTCACAAAATTGCAACATTTAGTGGTGAGTCTGGTGAATTGGAATCCTGTATTTTATGCTCATTATTCTGTAAACATACAAATTCTCCAGTAAAATAAATTATAAAGGCATAGATGAGTATTAAAAGGATGTAAAAATGCTTTCCTTAAATGTAAGCATATGAATAAACCTGTTTTCAGAGATATGAAGGACAATGTAAAACACCGGTAGAGACAAATTTCAGAATACCATAAAATTCCTAAAAAGAGCTTCAAAACACATAAAATGTGAGATAATTAAAAGGAGGAACAGAATTTTAAAATAAATAACATTGGATAATTGCAAAGATAATGTTTTAATTTTGTTGAAGTATATGGCAAATAAGTCATATTTCCTTTCTTTTTCTTACTCTTGATCACTTGTCATTTATTTATTTATTTTTACCATTGGACGTGTTATGTTGGAATCCCAACAATAAAGATTTGGCAAAATATTAGCCAAAAAAGTTTTGTGAAATATTTCTTCAACTATTGCTTACATTACTTGAAAGTACACTTAATG
Organism: Dasypus novemcinctus; assembly: GCF_030445035.2. Classification (NCBI taxonomy): domain Eukaryota; kingdom Metazoa; phylum Chordata; class Mammalia; order Cingulata; family Dasypodidae; genus Dasypus; species Dasypus novemcinctus. The sequence continues at coordinate 33,465,700 of NC_080682.1, forward strand.
TCTATAAAATGTTTATTTCAATGACTATAAGAAAAACTCCATGTTTTTAAAAAAGTTTTTAATTTTAATTTTTTCTTCCCCTTCCTGTCCTCCACCCCACACTACTGTTTTTGCCATCTGTGTCCATTTGCTGTGTGATATTCCATATTTGTTTCTCTTTTTATCCTCTTGTCTTTCTCCTCTAGGATACACTGGGTTTTGGTCCTGGGGACTTCTGGTGTGGAGAGAGGTTCCCTGGGAATTACACCACCTCAGTTCTTATCTCTGCTGTGCTTCACCTTCACTCTCCTCTTCATTTCTCTTTTGTTGTATCATCATCTTGCTGTATGATTCAATTGAGTGGGCACTGCCTCACCCTGTGGACACTCACATGGGCACTCAGTCATGATGCAGGCACTTGGGTGGGCACTTGGTTCACTGTGTGAGTACTCAGCTCACTACATGGGTACTGGCTTGTCACTCAGGCATGCTTTCTCTTATTTTTCATGAGGATGACCCAGGGATTGAACCCAGGTCCTCTGATATGGTAGGCAGAGGCCTTATCGCTTGAGGCACATCAGCTTCCCCTTCATTTATTTTGAAAGGAGAAAGCAGACCCTATTGAAGTGGCATTTACACAGAAAATCTTAAAACCCAAGAGCCCCTATTATGAAATAAATTGATGATATCATTTGAATCTCCAAATATGAATTTTTGATGAATTGAAGATTTGTATATCCAAAACAATATCTAATATATGAAATATTATTTTGCCATATCTTGATCTATGTAAACAAGTTCACTCTGAAATTTCTGCAGTATAAACATTATTTCTTGTATGAGTTGCTTCTAAATCTGCATGAAAATTGATTTCGTTAATGGTAATTAATGAAAAATTCATGAGTATTTACTCCACCTGGTTGTATATAGAAAGAGCGAGATTTTGGCCATTAATATAATGATAAAAACTGTGCTTACTCAGCACAGCTTTTTACATACTTCTAACATGTTTCTTTTAATATAGTAAGTGCAAATGAACTAAAACTATAAAACAAACAGTATATCTATTGTGACTAAATACATTGTATGTGTTTTGTCAATTAATTACTTGACTCTCCCAAACCGGACTGGAGAGAGACCGCAATATATTTTTGTCATGCCTCAAATAGTCCCATTCATTAGTTGGTGCACACTCCTAGAAAGAAATTACTAATGCCACACTAGTCAAAGTTAAGTAAATGAAGCTATTGGTTTTACAAAAGCTTATTGCAAAGAGGTCAAGGTATATTATAAATATTTAATAATAGCATCATGATATTATTGAAAATTGAGCAAGGTAAAATTATATAAACAGATAAGTACACATATAAATAAGCTCTACATGCACAAAGTAAAATACTTGGAAGCAAATACATTCTTAAGAATGACAATATTTATGAACAATTTTCATGTTTTTCTTTATTTTTTGTATAGTAATATATTTATAATAAACAATGTTTAAACCTCTGATAGAGTCATTGAGTAAAATGGGGTAATCCATCCTTGGTGGTAAATAATCTGGCCTTTCAGTGATGGAGTAATTAAGCATTTCTCTAGAAATACCTCCTCTTTTACCCAGTCATAAATAAGAGCATCACAAGAGAATACCAAAAATGCTCCTCAACGTAGTGTGTCTTTTAAGAAGAGGACAATTCTCAGTTACTAATCTAACATGGATGCATTAGTACTTTAATCTTTATCCTTGGAATCATACTGTATTAGTTAGGGTTCTCTAGGGAACCAGGATCAACAAGCGATATCTGTTAATAGTATGTGATTATATAAGAGTCTCTCGTGCAGTCATGGGCATGCACAAGTCCAGGTTCTGCAGGCAGGCAATGAAGTCCAGTGAAGGTTCTTGATGAGTTCTGGGAGATGTTGGCTGTCCAAAGAAGAGTTGGGAAATATTCTTTCAATGATGGAATCACTTCTCCTTTTAAGGCATTCAACTGATTGGTTTAAATGTCACTCTTGCTGATGGCAATCTCCTTGATTGATGTAATTATAGCCAGCTATCTATGATTTACCACTGCAATAAAAGCAGTAGTGACTAAAGTTCGTAAATGCACTTGTATTACAGTTAGCCCAGTGCTTGCTTGACCAAACAATTGGACAAAATTACCTGGTCAATTTGACACAATAGGCTAACCATCACAGTCCAACCCACCCCTTTTTAACTCAGCAACCATACACATTACCTTAAAACATACTTAGTCTCTAAGTAAAAACAATTAACAGACATACATATATATTTATATTCCCCCCTAACAATGTTCAACTCACCTGTGTACAACCAGAAGGAATAAGGAATAAGGTACAAATTCTTGGATAAATATTCACTGTCAAACTTGACATCCTCAAACATTATGACGTGAAATGGATAAAACTTGTTATATGATAAGGGGGAAGTTTGGGGAAGAAGACAAAGAAATTTTTTTGTGTACATATACAATCATCGTCATAATTAAACAAGGAAGAAAGATTCATGACCATTATAGTCCTCATTTCTGTAACTAGCCAGGTGGTCAAATTTCATATTTATCACTATCTTCTTCCACTACTCATTGTATGTTTCCATTACCCTCAGCAATCACTTCAGCTGGCTGTGGTTCTTTGCCTCATAGGGTGACTGAAACTTTCATTCCTGAAGATTCTGGGCCATTGTTAGTCCTGCTTGAATTAGGTTGTTACAGGTTTCCATTGACTTTAATCCTAGGATATGGCAGTACTAGGAGATGCACTAGGGGATCACTTCTATTTCAGGCAAACTTTTCTTTACCCCCATTATGTAGATGCAGTCCTATTTGCCCTTGATAGTCAGGATTAATCACCCCAGTCAGTACAGCAATTCCCTTCTTTGACTGTTGATTCAGAGGCAAGAGGAGCCCAAAGTGGCCAGGTGGCAATTTTAATGCCCAGTTCAATGGAATCATTATTGTGTTCCCTGGTGATAGCACTCCTTCTTTTGGGACTAAGTGTGTAGTCCAGCAGAGTTTGGGATTAAAGGAACAGGTAGCAAAAATTTTCATAGTGGGTCACGAGATGTAATGGTGCCACTCCCATTTCCCCCCTTGATTCCTGGACCCACGGATCCTGGTTGTGGGATAAACAGCATCATAGAGTGGATGCTGATTTAGAGCATACACAGCCACCTGGAGGACATTGCCCAGCACTGCAAGGTATTGCCATCTAGTTGGCACAGTAATTGAATCTTCAAAGGCCATTCCACAATTATATTAATCCAGCTGCTTCAGGGTGATGGGGAACATAGCAAGACGAGTGAATTACATGGGCATGTGCCCATTCCTGCACATCATTTTCTGTGAAATGGGTTTCTTGATTAGAACCAATGCTGCATGAAATGCCATGGCAGTAGATAAGACATTCAGTAAGTCCACTGATGGTAGATTTGGAAGAAGGATTGCATGCAGAAAATGCAAACCCATATCCAGAGAATGTGTCTATTCCAGTTAAAACAAACTGCTGCCCCTTCCATGGTGGAAGTGGTCCAATATAGTCAAACTGCCACCAGGTAGCAGGGTGGTCACCAAGAGAGAAAGTTTGCCATATCGGGGGCTGAGTATGGGTCTCTGCTTCTGGTAGACTGAGCACTCAGCAGTGGCTGTAGCCAAATCAGCCTTGGTAAGAGGAAGTCTGTGTTGCTGAGCTCATGCATAACCTGTATCCCTACTTCAATGGCCACTTTGTTCATGAGCCCACTGGGCAATGACAGGAGTGGCTGGGGAAAGAGGCTGAGCATTAGCCACACAGCAGGTCATCTTATCCACTTGATTATTAAAATCTTCCTCTGCTGGAGTTACCCTCTGGTAAGCATTCACATGGGACACAAAAATTTTCATGATTTTGCCCACTCAGAAAGGTCAATCCACATACCTTTTCCCCAGACCTCTTTATCACCAATTTTCTAATCATGTTCCTTCCAAATCTCTGACCATTCACCCAAACAATTGGCAACAACCCATAAATCAGTGTACAAATGCACTTCTGGCCATTTCTTCTTTCAAGCAAAATGAACAACCAGGTGCATTGCTCAAAGTTCTGCCCACTGGGAGGATTTGCCCTCACCACTGTCCTTCAGGGATATCCCAGAAAGGGGCTGCAGTACTGCAGCTGTCCACTTTCAGGTGGTACATACATATAGTGCAGAACCATCTGTAAACCATGACTGAGTTTTCTCTTCCTCAGTCAACTTATTGTAAAGGACTCCCCAAGAGGCCAAAGCTGTGAGCTGTGAAAGAGAAGGTAACATGGCAGGGGTGGTGACCATGGGCATTGGGAATACTTGTTCATGTAACTTACTAGTGCCTTCAGGATCTGCTTAAGTCCTATCTCATATATACCATTTCCACTTTATTATGGAGTGCTGTTGTGCACACCCAACTTTACGGTTTGGTGGGTCAGACAATACCCAGCATGGAAACTCAGGTCTCATGGAAACTCAATGGCCATAGTTAAGCATTCAGTCTCTACTAAGGTCCAGTAGCAGGTCCAAAGCTGTTTCTCAAAAACGGAGTAGTTGTCTCCTGAGGATAGCAGGACATTGCTCCAACATCCGAAGACTCTGCACTGTGATTATCCTATAGGGTCCTGTCAAAGGTTCCAGACGGCATCTCTATTTGCCACAGAAACTTCCAGCACCACTGGATCTGCTGGGTCATATGGCCCAAGTGGTAGTGCAGTTTGCACAGAAGCTTGGACCTGATGCATAGCCACTTCTTGTTCCAGTTCCTACTCAACACTAGTAGCTTTTCTGGTCACCTAGTAAATGGGTCAGAGTAACACACCCAAATGAGGAATGTCTTGTTTCCAAAATCCAAAGAGACTAACTAAGCATTGTGCCTCTTTTTTGGTTGTAGGAGAAGCCGCATGTAACAGCTTATCCTTCACTTTAGAATGGATATCTCTAAATGTTCCACACCACTGGACACCTAGAAATTCACTGAGGTGGAAGACCCTTGTATTTTAGTTGGATTCATTTCCCATCCTCTCTCATGCAAATGCCTTACTAATAAATCTAGAGTCTTTGCTGTTCTTGCTTACTAGGTCCTCCTATTAACATGATATCACCAATATAATGGACCAGTATAATGTCTTGTGGGAGGGAGAGACTATCAAGTTCCCTGTGGACAATATTATGACATAGGGCTGGAGACTTTATTTACCTCTGAGGCAGGACAGTAAAGATATACTGCTGGCCTTGCCAGCTAAAAGCAAACTGTTTCTGCTGGTCCTTACTAATAGCAATTCACACTAAATCAACAGCTGCATACCAGGTACCAGTGGATGTGTTGATTAGCTCAAGCAATGATATACCATATCTGGGACAGCAGCTGCAAATGGAGTCAACACCTGCTTAAGTTTATGATAATCTACTGCCATCCTCCAAGATCCATCTGTTTGCTGTAGGGTTGAATGGGGATGTGGTGGGAATCACTAACCCTGCGTCCTTCAAATCCTTGATGGTGGCACTAGTTTCTGAAATCTTTCCAGGAATCTGATATTGCAGTTCTAGTGGCTTCTGCTTGGCCTTACCAACTATAATAACTCTCACTCCACAAATCAGGGATTCAGTGTGGGAACTCTCTCAGTTATTGAGCATGTCTATTCCAATTATGACATATTCCAATCATGTCTATTCCAATAATAACCACAGAATGGATCTGGGGACCAACTGGACCAACTGTGAGATGGACCTGAGCTAAAAGTCCATTAATCACCTGACCTCCATAAGGCCCTACTCTAATTGGTGGACCACAGTAACATTTTGGGTATACTGGAATTAATGTCACTTCTGAGCCAGTGTCTAATAATCCACAAAATGTCTGGTCATTTCCTTTTTCCAAATAGTTACTCTGGTAAAAGTTACTCTGGTAAAAGGCCATAGATCTTCTTGGGGAAAGGTGGGAGGAAGATTAACAGTATAAATATTGGGCAGTTTAACAGGATCCTTCCCCAAGGAGATCTGGCCTCCTCCCCATTCAAGGCACTCTTAATCTGTAAACTGTCTAAGGTCTGGGAATTAAGGGGCCATGATTCTCTACATCTGTAATTTGAGTTAGAGTTTCATTCACTTGATTCAGAACTCTTCTGTTTATACAGATCCTGAAGAAATTTAGTAGACTGTCCAACTATTTCACTGCTAGGTAACCCATGATGCATTAACCAATGCCATAATTATACATGACTCAGACTATTTCGAGTGCTTTTCTGAATCTGCCTTTCATTGCCAGAGCCACATCCACCTTGACTTTGGTGATCAACTGCCCATACTGGACTTGACCAGACTGACATCCCATCATCCCCATAATGTTTAAGGATTCTAATTACATTGCAGCCCTCCCTACAGTAATATCTGGACTACAGACAAGAGCAACCACACAGATCTTCAGGAAAATGGAGTTAGCCTTGCAAATTTATTCCTCACATTCCTTATTAAATGTGTGTCCTCTGGACATTCCTGGGGTGGATAGGCAATTCTCAAGGGGTAAATCCATTCTAGCATTCCAGTCTCCCTAAGTCTTTGAATTCCCTCTTCTACTGTGTACAAGGGCAAATTTCGCATCTCAACCTCAGGCACGCTAGGTCATCTTTTGGATCATGTTTCAATCAGTCAATTTAACACATACTGTTAGAGCCCTTTTTAATCCCTCACACTACAGCATTGAATCCAGAATTTCTCCTTAGTAGACCCATACCAATAAATTCAGCCTGATCCAACTTTGTATTCCACCATTATCCCACACCCTTAGTATCCATTCTCAACATATTCCTCTAACTTCTGTCTATGTAAGTTGGAAAACTCATGCAGTTTTTTCTGAGTATATATTACTTCCTCATGGGACACACTTTGTATTTCACCTTTGGGAGTTTGTTATGATTTTAGTCTAGTAATAGGTCTTTAAATTGAGAGGTGGTGGGAGTGGGTAAGGAGAAGGATTAGAAATGTCTTGCAAGCTACTGAACTAAGGGCATTCCCTTGCATTTTCTGGTGAGATGGGATTAATCTCTTCAGGCAGGGGTTGGAAGGCCGTTTCCACAGGGAAGAATCAAGGCTTGGCAGTGCCTGCTGGAGTTTGGCTGGTACATGCCTCAGGGCTGGGAGGAGGTCCAGAATCCATGGGGCAGGCTGGTCGCTGGATGATATAAGGTTGATAAGGCGTGGCTTGGACAGGGCAGGCCATAGCAGGCCTATCTGATAAATTCTCAGCAGAATTCATGGTTCTGATGTCTCCATCAATATTATCATCATCCCATATGTCTCCATCCCAGTTCTCTGGATTCCACTCTTTTCCAATCAATACCTTCACTTTAACTGCAGAAACCCTGCCAGGTTGAGATTTTAGTTTCCTTTGTAACCCTGCTACTCATGCAATGAGAGACTGAGTTTGATTCTCAGATATTTTGAGCCTGTGGCTACAGGAGACAAGATTTTCTTTTAGAGTACACATAGAAGTTTCCCATCATCCACCCAGTGTTTAAGTTTCAAGTTTAAAGGCTTTAACTCATCTCTTTCTTTTGTAATAGTATCCAGAGTGTCTAGGAAGGGCCAGCCAACATTATTATACTATTTGACTCCACAAAACTCTGTTAAGGTGTTGAAAATGCTCTCACCCAGGTCCTTGCTTCTTATAAGCACAGAAGTAGAGGTATCCAGTGATGTTATTTTGTGTATCTCAATTGCCAACTTGTGCCATGAACTGTTAGCAGCCTCTTCATTATTGGAAAGGGAGTCATCAGTACTCTTGAGTCCAATTAGGGTAGAGAAACAACTGCAAAACTCCCAGAATGACCTCAGACACACCATGTTTAAGACTCTGTTCCTCAAGAACTACTCCCAGTACCAGGGTGTATTAGTCAGGGTTTCTAGGGAAACAGAATCAACAAGGATATCTGTTGATATTTAGAGATCTATCAGAGTCTCTCATGCAGCTGTGGGGATGCACAAGTCCAGGTTCCACAGGCAGGCTGCAACCAGGAGCTCCAATGAAAGTCCAATGAAGATTCTTGATGAATTCTGAAAGATATTGGCTGTCCAAAGATGAGCTGGGAAATTCTCTCTCTATGGTGGAATCACTTCCCCTTTTAAGGCATTCAACTGATTGTGTTAAGGATCACTCCTTGCTGATGGCAATCTCCCTGACTGATGTAATTATAACCAGTTATCTATGATTTACCATTGCAATAAATTCAATGGTGACTAAAGTCCATTAATGTCCCGGTATTACAGTTAGCCCAGTGTGTGCTTGACCAAATAACTGGGCACAATTACCTGGCTGAATTGACACAATAGCCTAACCATCACACATGCCAAACAATCTTCTTAGGAAATTGGTCCCAGAGATGACCAAACATTGCTTTACCAGCAAACATTTATAGAATAGATGTCTTGGCTTTATAAGGATGAAAGATAAGGGATGTTGCTTTGCTTGTGCTCACAGTGGCTCCCTGGTACACTTGGGAGACCTAATTTGCAGGTGAACTTTCTATTGGAACAGATCATGAACCAAATTTTTAGGTTATTTATTGTACCTCAATTTTTTTAAAAAATGAAAATATATGCAGAAAAGATTAAACCTAAGTTATCTGAAAGGAAAGAAACATATCACAGTAATTTCTGGTCTCTTATATGGTTTACACATTTTATTTGTGAGAAAAACTTTAGGTTGACAACTAAAGTTGTCAGATAAAGTTGGAAGAATATTTTCACCAACTTTAACTCATGTTAAGTATTGATCTTTTTAGAACATTTCATGTATCTCAAAAAATGAGAATATTATTATTAGAGTATGCATATACACATACGTCCCATATAGCTATTAACTAAGTAATGCCAGCATTTGTAGAAATGGAAATATAGAACAGATGGAATCAGAGAAATCAAGCAATGGACATATGTAGAAAATAAATTTTGGGGGGAATTTTGATAATATAATGTTTTTAAAAACTATCTTCTGAAAATTAGTAGTAATGTTTGCTGTATAATAATGATGAAACTTAGGTTTTAACTTCTGAGCTCTCATATCTATTATATAATATTGGAAACAAAATAACTATGAATGATGAATTAAATCTCTCTACTTTTTTCTGAAATTAAATTTAAGTGGGAATACAATGTTGTGAGCATGATCTCTGGACTGAACCAATTTTGATAGAATCACAGAAGCAGTAATACTTAATGGTTATGACACTTGATAAGTTACTTTAATTTTATACCCTGTTTTCATCTTAAAAATGTATACAATAGAAATACTTGCAATACAATATTTTAATCTGAATAATGAAAAGAATTATTTATACAAGTGTGGTAGTCATTCTAATTAGATAATATATATATGTACCCCATTATACAATATCCAAAACTTGACTTATACTGAATTGATACTTGGCAGTGAGCTAACATTTTTTCAGCCATATTTTGTAAACTATTCTTTATTATGAATTTCTAAAATCACAAACTTAATTTTTTAAATGTGTTAATTTTTTAAAAGATACTTAGGTTGCACAAATGTCACCTAAAAATATAGGGGATTCCCAAAGAAGCAGCTATGACTCAATCAGATGGGCTCCCATCTACCATTAGGGAGGCCCTGGGTTTGTGTCCTGGGTCTTCTTGTGAAGGCAGGCTCTCCCACACACCATGGAGTATCACCTGGTCCACAAGCACTGTGGAGAGCTGACTCAGCAAGGTGATGCAACAAAAAGGGAAACAAGTGAAAAAAAAAACAGAAAAGAGCACACAGCAAATGGACAAAGAGAGCAGACTACAATAAACTGCAAGGTAGGGAATAAAAATAAATACAGACACAATGAAGAACACACAGTGAATGGACCCAGAGAGCAGACAGAAAGCAAGTCTCAAGGGGGGAATAATATGTTTAAAATATATATATATACATTATATATATATATTTTATATAATATATATATACACACACACACACACACATGGGATTCCCATATGCTCCACTCCCCCCACCTCCCACATTTTCCCACATTAACAACAACTTCATTAGTTAGAATAATTGCATTATTAATTGCAATTGAAGACATTTTGGAGCATTGCTACTAAGCATGGATTAAAGTTTACATTTTAGTTTACACTCCCTCCTACCCAATTCTGTAGGTTATGGTATGGTACATGATGGCCTGCATCTGCCATGCAATGTCATTCAGGACAATTCCCAAGTCCCTAAAATTCCCCCATATTACACCTGTTTATACCTCTCCCTGCAGAATCACAGGCCTAGAGTCTGGAAGATAGATTTACAGGAAATAGAAAGGGAGAAGGTTTGTGAACCAATACCTATATGGGCAAAATCTATGATAAGGTGGAAATATGCAGTTGTACATTGGAAAGGCAAGACAAACATAAATTTTTAAAAATCCAGATCATTCCTATTAAAAAAAAATAACTACCTTGAAGTCATTCATGCTAAGTATCACATTTGATTTCTCAATAGTTTACAACAGAAAACATATTATGGGAAGTAGTAATAACACAAATATGCCTGACTTCATTCTTCTGGGATTGACAGAATCTGAAGATATCCAGCATGTCTTATTTTGCTATTTATCCTGGTATACCTGATTATTCTGCTAGGGAATGCAAGGATGATTCTGATAATTCATCAGGATTTCCAGGTTCACACAACCGAATACTTTTTCCTCATTCACTTGTCATTCCTTGACCTCAGTTACTCAATGGTCATCACACCCAAAAACATAGAGAACTTACTGGCTTCTTACAAATATATTTTATTAATGGAGTGTCTCACATAAATGTATGATTTTTTCTTCTTGGTTGTCACTGAATTTTTCTTTGTTCAGTAGCCTATGACTGCTATGTAGCTATCTGCAAACCACTTCACTACCAGGTAGTTATGGCTACGAGACTCTGCCACAGCCTCATCATTGGGTACTACATGATTGGTTTTACTGAATCATTTATCATTGTTCTTCACAGAAAGAGCTTGAATTTCTGCAAAGGTAGCATAATCTCTCATTATTTTCTGTGATACAAACCCAATTTTAGGCCCATCCTGCACTGACAATCATGACATTGAAATCTTTTTTTAAATTTTATTTTAAAAGTACATTTTTTCTTTTTTCTTTTCTTTTAAATGTTATATTTAAAAAATATGAGGCCCCCATATACTCCCCACCCCACCTCCCCACCCCTCCCACATCAACCTCTTCCATCATTGCAACACATCCACTGCACCTGGTGAATACATTCTGGAGCACTGCTCCACCACATGGACAGTGGGCCACATTGTAGTCCACACTCTCCCCCAGTCCACCCAGTGGGCCATGACAGGACACACAACGTCCAGTATCCATCCCTGCAGCACCACCTAGGACAACTCAAATTCCTGAAAATGCCCCCACACCATATCTCTTCTTCCCTCTCCCGACCATCAGCAGCCACCATGGCCACCCTCTCCACATCACTACTACAATTTTTTCCCTTACTAATTACAATAGTTCCCCAGCAGAACACCAGTAAGTCCACTCTAATGCATACTCTCTTCCTCCATCCTGTGCACCCTGGAATGGTTATATCCAGTGCCCCTCTACCTCAAGATGGGGCTTAAATTCCACTTGGATGATGGATGTAGCTATAGGCACTCTTGGTTCTCTGGTGTGGTGGTTGGCCCTCTTCACCTCCTTGTCAGCTGGCCAGGGTAAGTCATGAACTTCACACCAAAAGTATGAGCAGCAAAAGAACAAATAGATAAAAGGGACTTCCTCAAAATTAAAGCATTCTGCACCTCAAAGGAGTTTGTCAAGGAAGTGAAAAGAGAGCCTATACAATGGGAGAAAATATTTGGTAACCATATATCTGATAGGAGATTTATACCTTGCATATATAAAGAACTCCTATATCTTGAAAATAAAAAGACAAACAGCCCATTTAAAATTGGGAAAGAAGATTTAAACAGACACTTCTCCAAAGAAGATATACAAATGGCTAAAAACACGTGAAAAAATGCTCAAAATCACTAGCTATTAGGGAAATGCTAATCAAAACAACAATGAGATACCATCTTACTCCTGTAAGACTGGCATCTATCAAAAAATCAGAAGACTACAATTGTTGGAGAGGATGTGGAGGAAAGGGAACACTCATCCACTGCTGGTAGGAATGCAGAAGGATCCAGCCTTTCTGGAGGACAGTTTGGCAGTTTCTCAAAAACTAGCTATAGATTTGCCATATGACCCAGCAATTCCACTGCTGGGTATAAACCCAGAAAAACTGAAAACAAGGACACAAACTGATAAATGCACACCAATGCTCATAGCAACACTATTCACTATTGCCGAAAGTTGGATTCAACCCAAATGCCCATCAACAGATGGATGGATAAATAAAATGTGGTATATACATACAATGGAATACTACTCAGCTATAAGAATGCAATGAATGTCTCATGATGATGGAGGAGATTGTTGTCATGGGGGGAGGAGTGGGGTGAGGGGTTGGGGGGGTATCTGGGGACCTCATATTTCTTGAATGTTAAATTAAAAAAGAAAGAAAGAAAAAAAGAACAAATAAAGTACAAACATATGTGATAACATGGATGAATCACACTCCCCCAGTTGTCTGCTCTCTGTGTCTATTCACTGTGTGTTCTTGTGTTCTTCTGTGACTGATTCTATCCTTATCAGTGGCACTGGGAATCTGTGTTCCTTTTTGTTGCATCGTCTTGTTGTGTCAGCTCTCCATGTGTGTGGCGCCATTCTTGGTCAGGCTGCAGTTTCTTTCACACTGGGTGGCTCTCCTTACAGGGTGCACTCCTTGCATGTGGGGCTCCCCTATGCAGGGGATACTGTGTATAGTCCAGCTCCACATGGGTCAAGGAGGCCCAGGGTTTAAACCATGAACTTCTCATGTGGTAGGCAGACACCGTATCCATTGGGCCAAGTCCCCTTCCCACATGGATGAATCTTGAGAACTTGATGTTGAGTGAAGCAATCCAGGCATTGAAGGACAAATACTACATTACCTCTCTGATATGAAATAAGTAAACCAGGCTGTCTCAGAGAGCTAGAAACTGGATGATAAACTTAAAGGAAGTTGGGGAGTAGAGGAAGCTTGCGAGGTGACATTGAAATCTTGATCTTCATTATGGATAGTTTAAATGTTGTGGCCTCCGCTGCGGGTCTCTGCCGGGGGTCGGGCCAAGCTCACGGCCAGACTGGGGTGGCAGGTCACTGCTGGGGGTCAGGCCGAGCTCACGGATGGACCAGGGCGGCAGCAGGCGGCCCAAGGCTTGGTGGGGACGCACGGTTAGGTGGAAGAAACCATGGAGACGAGGTCTATGCACAGGTCTGCTTTATTGAGGAAGTGCCCTTAGTTATATAGGGCTGGGTGGGGGGAGGGGTTGGAGCTAGGGCGGACTGACTACGGGGTGATAGTGGATAGGTGGGAATGGGCGGATGGCTATGAGGTAAGCAGTGGCTAAGGAAGGGGGCAGATTATATGTTGGCAATGTGGGCGGGACTGGCGGGAAGAACAGCAACGGCTGTGAGGGGGAGATAACAACAGCTGGGAGGAGGGGTGGAGGGAGGCAGCAGCATAAGTGGCTGCCGAGAAGGGCCAGAATACAGAAGGGTTATGAAGAATAGGCAGGTGAAGTATAGGGAAGCGAAAAGCAGGGTGGGAGCAGGGAACAAAATGTAATGGTGTCTCATCACAATTTCTTTGTCATATGGGTCTATTCTGTCTACCATTTTGAAAATTAATTCCACTTCAGCAAAGTGCAAAGCCTTCTCTACTTGTGCCTCCCACCTCCTGGAAGTCACTATCTTTTTTGGCAATATGATTTTTACTTTTTTAAAACCAAAGAAGTCCCACTTCTTGGGAAAGGATCAAGTGGTCTCAGTGTTTTACACTATGATGATTCCCACACTGAATCCATTCATTTATATTCTTCAGAATGAACAAGTAAAAAATCCTCTCATTAGAGTTGTGCAGAAGAATGAGGATTCCAGGAAAATGAAATGCCATTTGAGGCCTTAAATTTCAATGTACCTTTTCTTTCTTTCTTAGTTGGGTATTCATTCTCTAAATAGAGTAACATCTTTTTTTTGTCTTTATTTATTTTTTAATGTTACATTAAAAAAATATGAGGTCCCCATATATCCCCCACTCCCTCACCCTACTCCTTCCCCCATAACAACAACCTCCTCAATCATCATGAGACATTCATTGCATTTGGTGAATACATCTCTGAGCACCGCTGCACCTCATGGTCAATGGTCCACATCATAGCCCACACTCTCCCACAGTGTATGTATGTATGGGAGGACAAACAAAGTCCAGTAACTGTCCCTGCAGTACCACCCAGGACAACTCCAAGTCCCAAAAACACCCCCACATCACATCTCTTCCTCCCACTCCCTACCCCCAGCAGCCACCATGGCCACTTTCTCCACACTAATGCCACACTTTCCTCGATTACTAATCACAACAGTTCATGAATAGAATATCAATAAATCCACTCTAATCCATATTCAATTCCTCCATCTTGTGGGCCTTAGAATGGTTGTGTCCACTCCATATCTATATAAAGAGGGGGCTTAGATTCCACATAGATACAGGATGCATTGTCAGCACTCTAGGCTCCCTGGTGTGGTGGTTGACCTTCTTCATCTCCATGTTGGCTGAGTGGTGTAAGTCCAATAAACCAGAGTGTAGGAGTTGCAAGTCTGTTGAGGGTCAGGGCCTGGCTATCACATGGTCAGTCCAGAGATTCAGGTCCCCTGGGTATACATTAAACCCCAGCAACAACTATAGTTCTGGTAAAAGTAACAGGAGAGACTTGTGGACAAAGATCACATCTAAGTCCAGCTCCATCACACAGAAACACAGACTCCAAAGTAGGGTCAACTGAGATAGCACTGAACTCCATCTGCCATGATGATAGAACCTGTGGGTCTCTGTAGAGTAACATCTTTATTTAGCTTGAATTTCTGTTGGGCTAATCTTTATTAGACCAGACATGATGGAACATTTCAAGAATATATTTTTAGAATTCCACATAATAATTAGAAGCCATGAAATATGTGTTAATCCTTTTCTCTAAAGGTATGTATTTCTAAGTGCAAATAATCTGCAAAAACAACAACTAAAATGTAATGTTTTCCTTCAAATTATTTTATAGAAATACTCATGCATATTCCAATTTCAGAGATTTTTATTATAATAAGCACTTTCAGAAATAATTTATTCTATAGAGGAAAAGATAGCTCGATCTTAAAAAGTGCTGCTTTTGAATGAAATACCCAGTGTTTGTCTTGATCTGTCAGCTTTTTAGCTGTTTTATTCCTTAGTAAGTGACTGAAAGTATAAATCTGGTATACTAAACTGTATAAGAAAAATAATTTTAAATCCATAGAGTTATCTTAAATACTAAATGAGATGATTTGTAGAAATAATTTCAAGCAATAATTATAAATTTGACCAGAACAATTAGAAAATCTTATATTCTTGCACAATTTTGAAAGCACAATAGATATTGTTATGAAAATGCTCATTGATGCTATATAAATATTTTTAGCTAAGCTTATTCCTAATCGAACAGTTAAAAATGAAAAAAAGAGAACTTAAATTTTTCCTTTTGAAAAAAATTAAAATATTGTGATAGAATTAAGCTATAGAAAAAAGTATGTTAACCTTGAAGAAAATTTGTTAACATGTTAAATTATTATAGAAAATAGAAATATCCTAATCATTTTTCAGATTTTTATTCATGGCCTTCTAGACAAATCTTTTGTACATGTGAATTTATTGGATATATATATATATATATATATACACACATACATATAAATTTTTGTCATTTTCTCTTTCTATTTTACAGCTTTCATTTCCCATTCATCATCATAACCTTTGGTTATTCTTTCGTCATTTAAGTTGGGAGATGAAAGTTTTCTTGGTATATTACTGAAATCAGGAATCTCATTTTGCATTGCTTTAAGCCCTGAATTTTTGTAAATTTAAGAGTTTAAATACTTGAATGTAGGTATACCTCTTTGTATCCACCTTGTAATCATTGGAAAACCTTCCCATTCTGTGATGCATCAACAAACTTTAGTATTTATTATGTCTTTGTTGAATTTTGCCATGATTAATTTTTTTTTCATTTTCTCATGTTTTTATAAGTTTATGTTCTTTAAAAAGATATATATTTTTGAGTTACTTACTTGGCTCATTTGTTTTAAAAATTTTAATAGAGAAAATTTGCAAAGCTAAGAATTGACTATCAATACAAATTTTGTGAAATTCCCTAATTTTTTCAGGTAGTTTGCTAATAATTCCTTTAAAATTTTTCTCTACATAATCTGAAATTGCAGTTTTAATTTTCTCTACTTTTTAAATTATATTTAAGAAAGTATGTTTTTTCATTCCTATATGTGATTAATTTTATTTATATTTAAGAAATTTTTGTTTGATATATTTTTCTCTTCAGGGTTCTTTATTCTTTTAATGCATTTTAAGGTTTTCTTTGTAGTATTATAAAGTTCATTTTCTTAAATTATTTTTTAAATATTGTATTAGTCACCCAAAGGGGTGCTGATGCAAAATACCAGAAATTGATTGGTTTTTATAAAGGGCATTTATTTGGGGTAGGAACTTACAAACACCAGGCCATAAAGCATAAATTACTTCCCTCACTGAGTTTATTTTCACATATTGGAACAAGATGGCTGCCAATGTCTACAAGGGTTCAGGCTTTCCGAGTTCCTCTGGGCTCAGCTCCTCTGTTTTCTCCACAAGGTCAGCTGAAGACTATCAGGCAAATGGCTCTTTCTCTCTCCCTGGGGCTCTGGCTTCAGCATCGAACTCCAACATCAAAACTCCAACATTAAAATCCCTCTAAGTCTGTCTTTTGCCATGCCTTTTATCTGTGAGTCCCTACCCACCAAAGGGTGGGAACTCAATGCCCTACTGCCACAAGAGGTTTACATGATTGCTTAATCAAGGAAACTTACGAGTCCAGTATAATCTAATATACCCACAGGGAAAGATTAGTTTACAAACATAATCCAATATTTCATTTTAGAAATATTGTCAATAGTATCAATTTGTCAATAGTATCAAATTGCTACAAATATTAAAATAAAATTCAGACTGTTTTAGGATTAAACATTTAATTAATTTTCATTAGTTCATTATTCATTCTTAATTTCTTCAAATGATGAAAATGTGCATTATTTTCCTTTACATTCTGAATTTACATAAAAGTTAAATTTATCACAAATAATATTTAGGTCAATTTTCTATAACTATTTAAATTTGCTCTGATCTCTATATCTTATAGAATATATATTTATTGCAATTCTTTTATGTATTGTCTGCAATTAGCTTTTTCTTTGTTAAGGATTTTCTTCTTTTTTTTTCTTTTCTTTTTTATAATATACATTTTTCTTTCCTTAGGAGGCACCAGGGATTGAACACTGGATTTTGTACGTGGGAAGCAGATGCTCAAACCACGGAGCTACATGCATTCCTTAATAATATACTTTTAAATTAACCTCTCACCTTGTATATTCATTGCTTCCTCTCTTTTATTTATAGACTCTTTATATTTTCTGGTCTTCTCTGTGAAATTTTCTGGCCTTACTTTCGATTATGTACATTTATATAATTTATGAAATCCATCCTATTGGTTTTTGTTGGCAATGATGGCCAACAGATTCTCTAATTTTTCAGAGAATAGTAAGTTCAGAATTTGCTTATGTTTTAATTAAATTCAGACTAACTTGTCCTCTTATAATGTATTCCAGGAAGAATTTTAATTATTAATTAAATGTAACATAACCTCTGGGCAAAGTGAACTCAATGGACTATTTACATTCCTCTATTTTCTCTATTTATGTCAGTGTTTATCATGTTTAATGTAAGATGTGGTCTGATATAATTTTAAGACAAAATCTTTTGTGCTTGGTGTTATGTCAAAATTCTATACATTATAAAGTTTGGGCTACTTAAAAATGATTTTAAAAGACTGGTATACACATAACAAGTAGGCACAGATTTTTTTTGGTTGTTTTCAAATGACTGATGATATACAATGATGATAAAAATAGACTATATTAACTTGAGCACCTACTGTGAGCCACACAATATTCAAAGGGCATTAGGCATATAATTAATTAACATAGTTTATCTTCACAAGATAACTCTCAGATAGATACTTGCAATATCTAAAATTTAATCTTATGTAATGTAAAGCCATGTTGCTACTTGTTAAAAGACATTAGAGTCATAGTTTCATTTTCTCTCTGTTGCATACCTCCCATCAGCATATTATACTGATGTCTTCTACAGATGTATTTGGAATGTGACCGTTTCTCAACATCTCTGGTATTCATCTTCACCTGTAGAACCATCCTCTCAGTCTTTAAGTTATTGCCACAGCCTTCTAGATTTTCTCCCTGTTCTCTGCCTTGTACTTCTTGTAATGCTTTGAAATTATTTTATAAATCTCAAAAAGATTAACTTCTTAAATTTATCTATTCCCATGGGTGTGAGACCCTTTTTGACTGGACCATGTCATTGAGGCTTGACTCAGGTTGAGTTTCCATCCTCTTTCTGGGTCTGATAAAAAGAGACACAGTAAAAAAAAAATACACCATTTTGAGCTTGCAGTGTGAAAAAAAGGCCTCTAGTTTTTCCCAGAGATGAGCTGCAAGGAAAGAAGGCCCTGAGAGGCTCAAAGAGCTGATGCACAGGCTCAGGAAGAGGTGCCTGTATGCCTGATAGCTCACAATAGCTCACAATAGAATTGGGGAGGAAAACAAAGCATCTGAGACTGCTGGAGGAGGCCCTGAAAGAGACAAGCCAAATGCCTGGTTGCACACAGCTGAGCTATGGGAGATGGTAGTTGTGGAGGGGAAAGCAAGGAACTTGGCAGAGACTGTGTCTTTTAATTTTCAGGTCTCCTTGACACGTATACCAAAGAATTGTCCATTTTGACCCTTGCAGATTGAGGTATCATTAATCTTTCTGTTCAAATTTTAATTTAATGACACTATATAGTGTTTTTCTCTTCATATGCTCATTATTCTTGCAAAGACCTTGAATGGATTTTTTTTTTTTTTTTTTTTTTTTTTAGATTTATTTATTTTATTTAATTTCACCCCCTCCCCTGGTTGTCTGTTCTTGGTGTCTATTTGCTGCGTCTTGTTTCTTTGTCCGCTTCTGTTGTCGTCAGCGGCACGGGAAGTGTGGGCGGCGCCATTCCTGGGCAGGCTGCTCTTTCTTTTCACGCTGGGCGGCTTTCCTCACGGGCGCACTCCTTGCTCGTGGGGCTCCCCCACGCGGGGACACCCTTGCGTGGCACGGCACTCCTTGCGCGCATCAGCACTGCGCATGGCCAGCTCCACACGGGTCAAGGAGGCCCGGGGTTTGAACCGCGGACCTCCCATATGGTAGACAGACGCCCTAACCACTGGGCCAAAGTCCGTTTTCCTTGAATGGATTTTTGAGACATACTTTTGTCTAAAGAAAGCATGTGGATTTCAGTAATATGCAATAGTTGCTTATGTCATTTGCAAAATGAAAATGAAATAAACCAAATAATCACTAATAAAATTGTTTATAAGTGCTATTACTGAAGGAATTAAATCATGAAATATGCCACAAGTTGCATTTAATTTCTAAAATTTTTATTTTATTTTTTAGTCATATATTTTTATTTTTAAAAACTTTAGATTACAGAAATGTTACATAAAATAATATAACAGATTCCATATGCCCCACTCCTTCCCCCTCCCACACTTTCCCACATGAACAAAATCATTCATTAATGTGGTACATTATAACTGATGAACACATTTGATGATAGAAAAGGAACATGGAAGAGATAGTGGATGGAAGTCATTATAATCCTAGCTATGGCCATGTGACCATAGGCAGAGACTAAAACTATAATTAAGCATTTTCCATTATGTTGAAATATACACATATTTACATATATCTTTATTTTCTTTCTTCTCTTGCATCCTCTACATAAAAAATTCATATTAATTTTATGTTGTAGCATTAAATTTATAGGATAATACTAAATATCGCTCAAGGATTTGCATTTTTTCTGGGGAAAAGTTTAGTGCATTTTCCTGTTACAAAACAAGGACAACTAGATCATATTAGGCAGAATTATGAATACATTATTAACTTATTAGGGGATTAATTATGGCTTAAGCAGATGTGCATCAGTATCGCATTGATAAGCAGTAGACTGTGATGTAAAGTTCATGGGTCAGCTTGGACAGAAAATGGTGCCTATGGTAGAACTAGCATGATTTTCTATGTGAGGTTATTTCATAAATGAATGTGCATCTATACTCATTTCATTGCTTTTACAACCCTTTTCATCTGACTCTCCAAAGGAGACTTTTCATGGGAATGTGGGGGGTCATCCCATCCAATGAGTTGGAGTTCTTAAAAAACACAACTGTGGATATCAGAAGTTAGAAAGAATTACTCCTTCAACTAGCCAAACCCTTTTGGGAAGTTCAATTTAGCCTTAATGAGTTTCCAACTCACAGACTGTCTTGCAAAATTCAGCCTTGAAAACTCTCACAGTCATGCTGTGAGTCAATTTCTGTAACAAATCTTTTCATGCATACCATGTCAGTTCTGTCGAAAACACTCTTAGTTTGCCAGACTTCCATGACAATTGCCACACAATGAGTTGTCTTAAAAAGCACAACATTTATTAGATAAGGGTTTAGAGAGCTGGAGATCCACATGAAATAACAACAAGGCCTGCTTTATCCCAATATTCGGTAGCATTCAGTTCCTGGCTTTCTGAAATTTTGGGGGTTCCTGAACTTTTATCTCTGCTTCCTGTCACTAGGAGATCTCTTTCTCCTCACGTCTGATCTTATTACTTATTGTTTTCTCTGTTTTCCAACTTCTTTCTGCATGGCCTTCTCTAGCCTCTGGTTTCCAATTTCTTCTCTTTATAAAGTTCCCAGTAAGGGTATTTAAGACCCACCCTAATTAATTTTGATCACACCTTAAAAGAAAATAATATATTCAAGAGGAGGTTTAATTTTCCAAAATGGTTTATTCCCAAAGGATGAGGATTAATATAATTAATATGTCTAAATTGGGGTTCACGTAATTCACTCTTCCATGATTTTCTCTCTGGAACACAAAAAAAAATATGATCTACCCATGAGTAAAATACATTTATCCATCCCATTATCCACAATCTTTAAGTCTTTCTGCAATATCTCTAAGCACAAAGTATCATCAAAATCAGTTGAGGATGTGGCCAATTGTGGGGACAAATTTCCTATAATCTTTGGAACTGTGAATCCTAGAAAACAAGTTGTCCGATTCCAAAATTTAATACAGGGAAAGGCATAGGACATTCCCTTTCCAGTGGTCAGAAACCTAGAGAAAAAGGGGATCAGGTTTCCTGAGCAAGGTTGAAATCCAACCTACAAATTCTGTTAGATTTCAAGGTCTGAGAGCCATCTGTCAAGCTATGCATTGTAGTCTGGGGCAAATGGAGTGGATGTCCCCCCTTTTTAAGCACCTGGAGAGGAGTCTTGCTCTGCAAAGAGTAGGGCCTAGGTTCCATACCATCTTGCACTGGGGTGGAAGCTCATTTCCCTTAACATCTGGACAGAAGCCTTGCCCCCTCCAGCCCTGGCTCAGAAATCCTGCTATACCCAAAGGCTTGAGCTAGGGAGATGTCTTCAGTGGAGACTTTCCAACTGAAAAGTCATTTTTTTCTTCCTTTTGCCTTGTGTCTTCTTGCACTCACCCTGGCATTTAATCAGCTCACGCAAACTTGTCAAAAGCCATCACAGAAAAGGATTTTCCATAGATCCTTCCTAGAAAAATACATTTCCAGTCGTGCCTAGAATGCTGCATAAGGGAGTGATGATAATATTCTGCTTCAATGTCTTGTTCCTATTTAAAAGAATACTTTAGTGCATGAAAATTCACTTGCACTTATAATATATGTACTTTTCTACATGTGTATCATATGCAATAAAAATTGATAAGGAAAAAAATTTATTTCCTTGTCCCTTTTAAAATTTGGTACTTAAAAATCCTTTGACTTACTCATCTTACTTATTTTCCTATTATTGAAATAGTAAATAAATGCTTGTGACATATCCATATACAATTATCCATTATAATTGTATGCTTTGAGTTTTTAACATTTTGAAAATACAGTTAAACATTTTAGTTATGTCAAGTGTGATGAATTTTTAAAATTTATTTTTCATTTTAATTGATTTTTCTTCTCAGCTATCTTTTTTCATATTTTCTTTCCTTAATTATGTTTCCTATGGTGGTTAATCACTCTCATAGTTTACTAAATTTTACTAGATTTATTTTAATTTTATGTCAAGTTTATTCTGACTTATTTTTTTCCCTTTATTTTTGTCACACACACAAAAAATATGAGGTTCCCACTTAACCCTCACCCCCCTCACCCCACTCCTCCCACATCAACAACTTCTGTCATCATTGTAGCACATCCATTACATTGGGTGAATACATTTTGGAGCTCTATTGCACCACATGGACAACAGTTTACATTGTAGTTGACACTCTCCCCCAGCACACACAGAGGGCCATGGCAGGATATATAATATCCAGCATCAGTCCCTGCAACATCATTCAGGACAAACCCAAGTCCTGAAAATGCCCCCACGTCACATCTCTTCTTCCCTCTCCCTGCCCTCAGCAACCACCTTCGCCATTTTCTCCACATCAATGCCACAATTACTTCCATTACTAGACACAACTGTTCCATAGTAGAATATCAGTAAGTCCACTCTAATCCATATCCTATTCCTCCATCGCGTGGACCCTCAGATGATGCTCTCCACTCCACCTCTATATCGAGAGGGACTTAGATTCCATATGGATGATGTATACCGTGACTCCTGTGCCATATACTTCATATGTTTATCCAATCTCTGGTATATGTGATTTTCTTGAAGCTTTAGCTTTGTTAAATTTTCTTTTGCATTATTATATGATATTAACTTATTTATTTTCTTGCTATATTGCCATTTTGTGCTCTGATATTATTACATTTTGGAATATAATTTGGTTCCATTTATCTTTCTCTTTTATATGGAGTTTAAAAGCTGTAATTATTTTATTCATTGTTTAAATGTCATTGTTATTCTATCAGGTACAGCAACAGGTTAATAATGGGTCATTATAATTTTCCAGTCTCATGTTCAGTGTATTATTCTCATGCTTTTATGATGGCTCTAAAGTATTTCTTACTTTAATTATTAGTCTGCCCAAGGGGTGTCAATGCAAACTAACAAAATTTGCTTCCTTTTATAAAGGGGGTTTATTAGGGGTAATAGCTTACAGTTCCAAGGCCATAGAAAGCCTAACTCAAGGTAGCATAAGAGGTGTTTTCTCATCAAATCAATTGCCACATGTGGAAGGTAGATGCCACTGATCTCTGGCTGGTCTCTGACTTCCCTTTAGGGATCACCCTTTCATCTTGAGCACTGTGGGCCCAGACTCTAAAGGCTTCATGCTTAAGTGATTCTTTAGTCCTCTCTCTCCTGGTATAGAGCTTGTTTCTTTATGGGCCTCCTATATCAGGCTTGTCTGTTCTGGTCTCTTCCCAATCTAAGCTGTAAGCAATCTAGCAAGTGGTTCATCTTTCCCCAGGGCCTCAGCTGTTTAAGTCTTCTTTCTGTCACATGGCAGGATCAAAAATGACAGAGTTCTCACTACCTGTTTTCTCTTGTGTCAGTCTCAGTGAATGTCTGTTTATATAAGACCAGATAAATGGGGGGAACTCATCCTGTGACATGACCACTGGTGTGGTCTAATCAAAAGCCGCAAATCAATCCTAACAGATAACCTAATCAAGGAACACTAAACTGAATTCCATTCAATCAAAGGTATAACACTTTGAAATAAGTTAGTATATAAACGTAATCTTTCTCTTTTGAGGATTCCTATAGTAATGTAAAACTGCCATGCTCTCCAACTACTTGTAATTTCCTAGATAAGTCTGATTCATGATTTTTTTTATCTGTAATTCCTTGAGTACCTTAGATGCACAACTTACTTGTCAAAGTGTTACTCCATACTTAGACATTATATGTTTTTGTGAAAATATTTCCAGACACTTATAATAATCGAGAGTTAAATAATATGTTAACAGCTTTTTCATGTGAGCCAGTGCCCATACAGACATAATTTACGATAAGTTGAAAGTGTGTACTTGGACTTTGAAGGGATATGACAGCAGGGTAGTGATAATATTGGGTTGGGTGGTGCAAGTTTAACAGGTGGGAAGATTGGGGAGGGTGGGTTGGAAGGTCCATAGAACTGGGGAAAGGGTTGGGAGAGGTGAACACTGGGGTTTGGTGAGTATGTGGTTGAAAGTACAAAGTTGGTAACACTCTTATGACAATATGACAAGGAAGTGTTATGGGTTTAGGGTGTTGGTTGGGGTGCATTTGGGACAGGAAACACCTGGGCATACCTATTAGGTATATAAATATGTTCAGATGTTCATGGGGCATTGTCACTATGAATGGAGACTCACAATAACTGAAAGAATGCTGAATTCCCATCCTGGAGAGCTCTGCCACATTCTCTAATGGAACAGCAACAGTTCCCCAAGTTCAGGGGCAATAACTGGTGAAAGAGGATGGCCCATTTATTTGACCTTGACATTGATGACTATGCTTTGAGCCTTTGCTCTTGAAATTGAAACTTAGCCTAGTGTTGTGGGATGCCTAAGATTTGCCTCCTGAGAGCCTCTGTGATTCAAATGTGGCCTCTCTTTAAGCCAAATTCAGTATATAAATGCATTACCTTCCCTCCAGGATGGGACATGTCTCCTAGGGATGAGCCTCCCACTGAGGGATTACTACCAAGCACCAACCAGCAGTGCAACTGGAAAATGATCTTGAATAAAAGGGGGAAAAGGTAAAGACAAATGAGTTAATATGGCTAAGAAATTTCAAAGTTAGTCAGAAGGTCCAGAGGTAACACTTATGCACATCTCAGAAGGATCTCATAGATGGCTAAAGTGGCTACTACCCCAAATAATGTGGCTTTTGAGGGCTCTGGAGACACCTGGGTCCTATGGTCAGGGTAGATAGCTTCAGAGAATGGTGCCTGGTCAGTGGGCCTTACTTTGGAGTTTGTGTTCCTGAGAGTGACATAGTTGGACTCAATTATGGCTTCCCTACACATGGCTCATCTGTTCCTTATATTTAAATCTATATCTCAGGCTATGGCTTGTAGGTGTATGCCAAAGAGACTGGAATCTTTGAGCTGTCCATGTACCAGATTGGCCTTGAGCCTCAGGGGAGTTGCAATACCTACTCTCCAGTTCATTGGACTCATCCAGGACAACTAACAAGGAGATGAGGGTTGTCAACCATTACACCAAGGAAACAAGAGAGCCTACAACTGCAAGCAGGAGAGTCCTATCCATCAGCTGTATGAAATAAAAGCCCCCTCTCAATTAGAGGTGGAATGGACATCACCATTCCAGAACTCTCAGAACTGAGGAATGAACTATGTCCTAGAGTGTGGAGGCAGGTGGCCACTGGAGGCATTGGGGGCAGGGAGAGGGAAAAACAGTTGTAATATGGATTTTCATTTGGCGCTTAGAAATCATCCTGAATGACATTGCAACAACAGATATAGACCATTTTATATCTTCCCAATGCATGCAGAATTGTGTGGGAGAGAATATAAACTGCAATGTGAACTATGGTCCATGCTCACTGACAATGCCCCAGGGAATGTTTATCAATTGCAATCAATGTGCCACACTAATGAAGGATGTTGCTTATGTCAGAGGGTGGAGGGGGTATGTGGGGGGGGGGTATGGGGAGTAGGGCACAAGGGAATCCCTATATTTTCTGTATAACATTTATGTAATCTAAGTATTTTTCAAAAAACAAAAAAATATATATTATTTTTAAAATAAATAAATAAATGGCATCTATACAACTGCAAAAACAAACAAACAAACAACAAAAAAAGTCCCCAAGGTGACTCAATTTATTCTCATGGGAGACTCAAATCATCTGAACTTTCAGATTCCTCTTTTCCTTGTCTCATTGGTGTTCTGTCATCTTACTTTGGCTGGGAGTCTGGACATCAACCCTCAATAGTGCTGATTATCAACTTCAAACACCTTAGAGATATTTCCTCTGATGATTGGCTATCACCAATTTGGGAATTCTACCATGATTGGTCCTAAAATTTTGGTCCATTTCTTGGTTAAGAAGGAAACCATCTCCTATTTTTGGTTGTGCAGACCAACTGGGTGGATTCTTAGTTTTCTTTCTGGATGCAATGGCCTATGACCACTATGCAGCTATTCCATTTCCCTTCCCTGCTCTCCATGGTGATGGTGTCCTGCCTACCTTCCTCATGTACCTGTACAGTCTGACTATTGCCATGACTATCTTCCCTTGATTGTTCTCTGAGTCATAAGGCTCTTCAAATGTAATCAATTTTTATTGTGATAAAACCCCTCCATCAGCATTATCTTTGGTATCCACAATCCAGAAGTAGTCATCTTTACCTTTTCAGGTAATGATTTGTTGTTTTCCTGGATCAATATTTTGATATCCGACTTCCATGATGTCCTCTCCATTTTGAAGATATGTTCCTCAGAGGGAGAGAAAAAAATACTTTTATACCCATGTTTTTCACACCATTGCTTTCACTGTGTTATTTGGTACTCTTCTTATGTATTTTCAAACAATGAACAATACCTCATTAGAGAGTGACACAATGCCCCACGTCACTTACACCCTAAGGATATCTATGTTGAATCCTCTAATTTAAAGTATGTGAAGGATGCACTGAAGAGATTCCTGACTAATCCATGTTATTCTTTCAAACTATTTTAAGCTAATAACTACAAATCTCTTTATTTAAGGGATGGCAATTTCTTCTGTGAATTGAAGGATAAAAAATAGCCAGTTTTTCATTGATTTAATTTTAAATGGATACACCAATGCATTTTATTTCAAGCTAAAATATCCAGCCAATTATTCCATATATAGAAAGGTTTAAAGTTTATAATTAAAACAAACATATTTCATAAACAATATCTGAAAATAAATAAATGCACCTGAGTTAATCATAATATATGTATTTTCCTAAAAACTGAAAGATAGTCTGATGGTGATAGAGGTATGTAAGAATCTTTTCTTTGGCTGTACTTGAGAACCAGATCATCCTCTTTTCCATCTCCATCCTTTATTCAATGCTTAAAGTTTTTGCTATTACTTTTACCTTTTATCACATCATTTTCCATCAATTTGCAATCTTTTTGGGGCCCATTTAAATCTTGATATTAAGGTCAACTTATAAATAAAATTTTATTAAAGTATATGACTCATACATGAGCATGAATAGACAATGTATAGTAAAATATGTGAATTTACAATACAAACATGCATATCATCATGCAAGGTTCCATACATCTCCCCACCACCAACACCTTCATTGCTGTGAAACATTTGTTACAACTGTGAAAGAGCATCCTCAAAATATTAATACTAACCATAGCCCATATCTGACTTTTGGCATAGTTTCTGCCAACCAACTCAATTATTAACAACCTATATTAATGTTTATACTTGTTATCATTCAGAGAAAACGTTCTCATATTTGTCCTATTAATCTCAATGAATCTTCCACCACTCTTTTATACAGTCCCACACTTTGCATAATTCATTAAAAGTGTATATTCATTGGCTCTCATTTTCATCATAGAGATGTGCTGAACATCAATTTATAGCACAGAAAAAAATTAACACTTTAGAGGAAAAGAAAATATGAATGCTTGAAACCATGCTATAAGACATACGGCAAAATATTCCAAAAGAAAAGAAAAAGGATTCTACCTTTCATCCTTCTCATTCAGGCATGCACTTGGGCATCTATGGGAGAATAAGCATGTTTTTCTACTACTTATGCATTGTCATATTTTTGAAAAGAGCAATCTAATATCTTGTACTTCTCTCATTTACTAGTGTTCAATAAAATAATTCCATAAATGTCTACACAGTATATACCTATTGCAAGTTACTAAGCTAAAGCTATTTTTTAATCTAACTTTACATGGGATCCTCTTTAAAAGACGAACAAAAGAGGAATTTACTCGAAGATTCCATACACATACTGAAATATTGTTTGTTACACTATCATTTATAAGTGACAAACCAACTCCATAAACCAATTAGGCACATCAGCAAAGCTCAAGCTTGCAAAGAAGTAAGATGGGAAAAATAACTTATCTGCTATCCCTGATCTTCTATGGTCAAAGTATACTTCATTTAACATTACTTTTTTACAGTCCCAGGTTCTGCATATATAGGTGTTCAGGGAGTTCTATGGTATCTTCCATCTAAACAATGATCCTAATCTGTGCTAGTGATGTAAGAGTGACAGGGCACCGTCATGAAAAATGTACTTTGGGACATAACTATGTATTTAGGAAGCCTTGAAACAACAACCACAGGGGACCCCAATTCTGTAACTGAAGCAGAAGCCGTAGCTCCTATCCAAGTCTATAATTTAGGGATTGGACAGAAAGCATTGCAATTGTGTAAATCTAGTTTTTTGCATGCATTAAATACTGTCAATAATATGAGATTAAGAACAGGCAACACATTGCATAATTCAGAAGTATAATAAGGACCATTTCTCAAATTTAAGCTCAAATATCAGTGTAAGAAAGCCCATACTTTTGATTTGTTGAGTATATCATTTTGTTTTAAAGAGTGTGATTTAATACCTCAAAATTGTATATGCATCTCATTACAGGCATACCTGGCAGTGATCACCATTTCAGGTCCATTGCAATAAAGCACATATTGCAGTAAATCGAGTCATACAAATTTTTGGTTTCCCAATGCATATAAAAGATCAGCCTATACTATACTGTATTCTATACATTGTGAAATAGCATTATGTCTAAAAAATATGCATACCTTAATTAAAATGTGACACAGAGTGACAAAGTGACCACATATGGTAGAAAAATGGCACCAACTGACTTGTCCAATGTAGGGTTGCCACACACCTTCTATCTGTAATAAAAACCATATCTATGAATTACAATAAAGTGAAACACATTAAAATGAAGTATGCCTATACTGTATGTATGTAAAGGCTTTTATAGTATATAAATTATTAAGAAAAAGGTAGCAATTATCATGATTCTATATTTTTTAAATTCAAAAGCAAAATAAAGGAATTTCACTCTTCAAAAATAGGGATTTCCTTTCCCTTAAATTCTAGATAATTTTGGCTTAAGCAGCATATCCCTCTCTCTGGAATTTCAAAGATCCCAAATCCAAATACCTATGCTGTCAAAAGCTTCTGAGAAAAGCAGAAGTTTACATCATAACTCAGCCCTTCTTATTCCAAGAGTAATATAGCCACTCCGCCAGAGAACAATTTCCCACTTGC
Organism: Dasypus novemcinctus; assembly: GCF_030445035.2. Taxonomy (NCBI): domain Eukaryota; kingdom Metazoa; phylum Chordata; class Mammalia; order Cingulata; family Dasypodidae; genus Dasypus; species Dasypus novemcinctus. Next base: position 33,495,218 of record NC_080682.1, read on the forward strand.
CCTTCATCTTCTCCATTCCCCTAGCCTTACACCAATTTACTGGCTCCTTCCACTTTCCACACTTCTCCTTTCTGATATTTCTTTATCTCCATCGAGAACTGTACAACTTTATTTCCTACTCTTAAAGAGCATTATTACTATGTAGTTAGAGGTTCTTCAAAGAATTATGACACTAGTTGTTGCCATCTATTCAAAGCTGCTGTCACAGCTATGATTTGTTTCTTCATTGCTTATCATGGCATTTTTAGAAGAAATAATGTTTACCTGAGGAGAAGTAGCTTTGTTGACACAGATGTTGTGAAAATAAACTATTCCTCATTTCCAAAATGAACATGAGTTTGGGTTAACTAAAGGTCTACTTCATTAAAAGCAATTCTAATCACAAAAGATATTTGACAAAAAAAAAAGTGAGAAGTGGATTCTGATAATTTCAAGGAAAGAAAACACCTTTCCAAAAAGAAATTCAATCATCAAATAGAATACATTATTGGATAGGAATGGTTATTAATGTTTACTCATTGATCAACAGAAACGTATTGATGTAGACATGGGCTCATGAGGAGATTATATCATGTTATTTAGAAAGTTTTGTGAAGTATATGTTAAAAAAATTCATGTTCATATTGTAAGCTTAAAGTTTTGCTTCTGGATCACCAAATAATCATTATGGCTGCAAAGACAAAAAAAAAGAACACTTATTTGCATGCAATGGTATGTTCTCTGTATCTGTAAGCACTTATCTCATTCCTTGATTCTAACTTTTGTTTTTTTCAATATTATCAATGTTTTATTGTTGATCAATTGGAAAATAAAGACTCTACAGCATAAAGCCAGTGTAAAAAGCCAGTCAGGGCAAACAAGGAAGACTCAAAGTGACTTTGATGCTGGGATACCACACAGGAGTTAGGCTAGATCTCCATTACTTTGCTGTACCTAACAGCAAGGGAGGATGGGAAACAGTCTAGTCATGTGTCCAGGAGACAAAAAAAATTATTTGGCAAGGAACAGAATACCTCTTCTATAAAGTGTGTCAGTTCTGTGTGACTTCATCAACTACTTTATCAGCATTAACCAACTCTTCATCCTACCACTACTAACAATAATAAAATATTAAAGAACTATGAAACATATTTTTGTTTCTCTTTTAAAATATTTGAATTTCTTTGTTGACATTAACTTTGCTTATTTACATTTCAAATAGAGATTGGCATTTATAAAAATGTAACAATATATTAAGGTTAATAAAACAATAATGCTCTATCAAATTTATTGTGATTGAGTTTATTTGTCTCAATAGTTACCACTTACATAAGTAGCATACATTCATATGCAAGATTTCAGAACTCTGAAATCCTGTACATTGATGATTGAATGTATATTGATAAAAGTAATCTTGCAAGTATCTATTAGAAATTGAATGTGTGTATTTGCCTGGAATCAGGATCCATCCAGTCCTGGATATAGTTCATACAATATTCAGTCATGGATAATCAGAGTTACACACTCAAATTTGTGTGTTTTGGTACATGTAGAAATCAGTAGTAAAGAAATAAAAGCAACTTTTTTTTAAACAAAACAATGCATTTAAGGGATGCGAGTATATAGATAAGAGAAATTTAATAACATTATTACAGTATTAGTGGAGACAAGAAGGAAACAGAGAATTGGTGTGTATTTAGCAAAATTAATACATCTCAAAAATTTAATTGAATGAAGACCTTAAATATCAAAATGAGATACATTCTAACATAAGCACTCCCCTTATAATATGTATTGTAATTATGTTATATAGATATATGCCTTTTTGAGAATATCCATTATCCTTCATAGAATGTGCGGCCTGTATGTGAAGGAGAATTTGATGCTAGTGAAACTGAAATCATGAAGATCATTCTCAATGGTTCAAATGTAATTGTGTCCTTCATCGCAATCTTTGTGTCCTAAAAGTCTATCCTGTCTACTATCCTGAGAACTAATTCTACTTCAGAAAAACACAAAGCCTTCTTTACTTGTGCCTTCCACCTCCAGGGACTATGATTTTTACTTGTTTAAGACCAAAAACTCCTACTCCTTGGGAAAGGATCAAGTGGCCTCTGTCTTCATGAACATTGCTTGCCTTGCTTTAATTTAGGCACATTTCTACAATTTAGAAAATGCATCTTGTTTCTTGGTATTGGCAATGTTGGTCAACAGATTCTCTGATTTTTTCAGACAATAATAAGTTCACGGTTGCTTAAATTTTAATGGAAAACAGTTTGGAAAGGATGTATGATGTTATTAAATAAGTGTAATATAAACTTTGGAAAATATGAAAATACTTAACTGTTTTCCAGTTCCTATGTATATCAATGCATAGCCTAAATAGACAAGATTTGGTATGAAGTATTTATACCAAACTTGGTATGAAGTATTTTATATATATATATATATATATACACATACACACACAAATATCTATATTTAAAGATACTTAGATCACACAAAATGTTACACAAAAAATTTTAAGGAATTCCCATGTGTCCCACTCCCCATACCTCCCACCTTTCCCCATATTAAAGACTGCTTTCATTAATGTGGAACATTCATTGCAGTTGATGAATACATTTGGAATATGGCTACTAAGCATGGATTATAGTTGACATTGTAGTTTACACTGTCTCCCACTCAATTCTGTAGTTTAAGGCAGGATATATAATGGCCTGTATCTGTCATTGCAGTGTCATTCAGGTCAATTCCATGTCCCAAAAATGCCCCGTATTACACCTCTTTTTCCTTCTCCCTGCCTTCAGCCCCACCAGTGGCCACTGTCTCCAAATCAATTATGTGATTTCTTGGTATGAAGTACTTTTTAAGACAAAATCCTTTTGTTTATGATGGTCTATTGTTGTATCCAGCCTGAAGGGTATCAGGAATGAATAACAAAAGAGAAGGGATCAGGGGATCTGGGAGTCAATGCCCACAGACAAGTTTATTTCCATTCAGCTGCATGTTTATAGAGAAAGCTTGCATACTAAAGGCCCAAAAAGCAGAGACAGATTTACTATTGTTATCTTATAATTAGAAACAGGGACAGGCCTTAACTTTTTAAGGCAGCTTTATTCTTTCTTCTAATCTGGCCTGTTGACCTAATAGATCTTAACCAGAGACATTCCTGTCCTGTTGACTAAGGGACTCTCATCAAAGAACATTCTTTTCTTGCTCTGTTTCCTAAGTTACACCACATCTTATTTTCTTCAGCCAACAAGTCATTACTTCCTTCATGTCCCCCTTTTTGTTTTAGGGTGAGGGTGACAGTGCCTGTCTTAGGTTGCCCTTATCTCAATTTAAGAGTCTTATCTGTCATTGACTATCAGCCAAGCTCTTCTGGCACAATATTTTTTTGCAGTGATCTTGCAAGAACTAGGTTATTGGCTTGTTCTATCTGGTCAGTGCTCTGTAATTGCTGTGTAACATATCATTTAAAACAGGCCATTGTAATAAGTAGTATTACTAAAACAGCCATCCCTATTCCTAAGGATGATACAAAATGCTATGATTTCCACCAACTTACAGGATTAAACTTCCTAATATAGAAATTAAATCAGAAAAAACATCTCTATCAGTGTCTACATGTATCTGATTCTGAGACAATTCTAATATTTTCTTTTGCAGTTCAACAATTTCTGAGGAGATATTTGTTTTGTGGTCCAGTAAATGATTTTTTATTTTTTCCCACTTTATCTCTGAAGAATTATATACAAGTGGTGTAATATAGAATTGCTTTCATTCCAATCACATTTAAGTCCTCTCAACAAGTTTAGATTATGCAACTGATCTCCAATATGCAATATAACAGATTCTAAATCATTAACTATATTATTAAACTGCTCATCAATATGCTCTTGACTATGCCATAAGTCACTGGTGTTTTTATGCCAATCATGAACATATTGCTGGGTCTGAACTGTTTCATGCAATGCAATGGGAGCCATGGTGACACCTATTATTATTCCAATTAGTCCAGTATTCCAGCAATAATCAGTTCTATTAGTTGCTTTGCTCATTTTATATATGCTTGTCTGAGACGTAACAGCAATTGACTTTCAGGTGATGACTGCCACACCTGGGTCATACGCACTGGAACCCATACTTCTTTTCTTTTCCAAGCAGCCATGATAGTTTCATTTTCCTGTAAAATATTTTCAGAAATACAAGTATATAGTGTACAATTTTTACAAAACAGGGTTTGATTTCTAATTTCTAATTTTCCTGTCACAAAAACATAGGATCTCATATACATGTCTTGAAATGATATGTTTGATTAAAATAAAGATATTGTCCAGTGTCATTCTCATTCCTGAGTCACTCATAAGTAGGAGCTAGTCCAAGAAATGCTTTCCATAAATTTCTCTGAACAATTTGTGTACTATTAGTCCATGGGGAAGGTTACCACCTTCCTTTGTTTTTCCAAATAACTGATCTATTAGTAAATATAGTTCATATCCATGTAAAATAGTTTAAGCTTGCTCTGAAAGCATAAGAATATGTAAAAATGCTCCCCATTGACTAAGTAAATCCTAGCCCCACAGAATAAGTCCTACATCAGCCTCATAATGTTGTAGCATAAACTTTTGCCCATTAGGTCCTAACACATCAAAAACAGAAGAACTTTGATAAATATCTGTCATAGTCCCAATGCCAGTAAAGACTGTTGGGACATTTTGTAATGTTCATGATTGAGGCCAATATTGCTTAGCAATGATGGGCACATCAGCTCCTGTGTCTATTAATCCCCAAAACACTTTTCCATTAATAGTAATAGTAACTTCAGGCTGATTATCACCTACAAAAGTCTGTCAATAAATTTCATTCCAAAGACCCAAATACCCCATTTCTATCAAAAGGAAGAGTTAATGGTTTGTGATAGATCAGGAGTAGTAATTGAGCTATGCATTGCCCCAAAGTAACTTGTACTTGACTAACAGCTTGCACCATAACCTTAATTAAAGGGAGTATATTTACTTAATCCCTACTGAATGTCATACAATGGTCAGCAGGTTTAAGGTATATAGTTGACATAGTTTATCTTCACAAGATAACTCTCATGTGAGTTCATAAAATATTTAAAACATAAGCTCAGTTAATGGAAAACCATAATAGTTTTTGTTTAGGAAAGTCTTAAGAGGTGCAGGATGTTGGTGATGGGTGATTATGTGTGGAGGGGGATGCAGAGGGATGCACCTGGGGCATAATTCTAAGGCATGTGAATATGTTCAAGTGTATATGGGGCATTGTCTCAATGGGCAGAAACTGGTGTAATCACCAAAAGAATATTGAATTTCCACCCTGGGGAATCCTGCTACATACTCTAATAAAGCAGAATACACTGAGTATTTGGGAAGTGCCTATCTAAGGAGAACAGACCAATGCACCAGGACTTGATATTGATTGTTTTATTTACGAACATTTTTGTGTGAAATTGAAACAGCATAGGGTTATACATTGCATAACAGTTACTTCCTGAAAGCCTATTTGTTGCTCAAATGTGGCTTTTCTCTAAGTCAAACTGAGCATGTTAATGCTGGTGTGGGACATGACTCCCAGGGAAGAGTTTCCCTGGCTCTGAGGGATTATTACCAAACTAACAAATAATCTGGAAAATAACAAATAATCTTTGACTGAAAAGGGGGAAATATTACAAACAATTTAGTTTTCATGGTTAAGAGATTTCAAAGCGAGTTTGGTGGTTATTCCCAAGGGTAGGCTTATGAAAGTCTCAGCATGATCTCATTGATCCACAGTATACAATGCCTCAAAAAGTGCAGCTCCTGAGGACTCTGGGCACATCTAGACATTATATGCAGGACAGACCATCTCCGGAATTCAGCATCCTGTAAACAGGTCTTACTTTGCAGTATATGCTCACCAATGAAACAGAATTAGAATCATCTCTAATTTCCCCACACATGGTTCTTTTGACCCTTTTATATGAACGTTTACCTAGCACTATACTTGCTAAGTATATGTCTCAGAGACTTAAATCTTCAATAAGTTTGTATGCTGGTCTAGGCCAGAATCTCAACAGAGTTGTAACACCTACCCCTCCATTATTGGACTTGCCAGAGATGATTAACAAAAAGGTGATGGTGAACAATCCCAGGATGTGGAGTACCTTTGCAACTCCAAGACAGTTCAAGCCATCTGTTCCATGGGATTTAAGCACCTTCTCAATGCAAGATAGGGTAGGCATCACCACTCCAAAATCCTCAAGATTGGGTTGTTGATGTGGGAGGGGTGGGGTGGGTGGGGTAGGGGGTATATGGGGACCTCATATTTTTTGAATGTAACATTTAAAAGAAAATAAAGAATTAAAAAAATTGATAGAAAACACACACACACAGATTTCTGGTGCCACTAATAAGGATAAAAGCAGTCACAGAAAAATGCACAGCAAATGGACACAGAGAGCAGACAACTGAGGGGGTGGGTGGGTAAGGGGAGAGAAATAAATTAAAAAGAAAGAAAGAAAGAAAAAAAATCCTCAAGATTGAGGAATGATCAAACATAAAGGGGGAATGTACTATGGACTAAAGTAGATAAAGGCAGTGGCCACCAAAGTTTCTAAAGGGGGGAATGGGAAGAATAGGTGCAACATAGGGGCATTTTTGACACATTGGTAGTATCATACATCACAGTGACAGATACAGGCTATTATACATTTTGTCAAAACCTATAAAATTGTGCAGGGCAAAGTGTAAACTATAATATAAGCTATAGTCCTTTGTTAGTACAATCCTTCAATTATGTGGTCATCAATTGTAAACAATGTACAACACTAATGAAAGATGTAGTTAATGTGGGGAAGTGTGGGAGGGGTAGGAATTCGGGTATATGGGAACCCCTTATATTTTTGATATAATATTTATGTAACCTAAAGTTCTTTAAAAATAAAAAAAAAATATTTTATAAAAAAAGTAATCCTCTAATTTTCTTTATGTAGAGTAAATTGAATCATATCACATTGCTTCACAAAACTTACAAGATATCCCATCACAGTAAAGGCAAAAGTCAAAACAATATAAGATCCTCCCTATAATTGACATGATCTTGCCCCTCCTTCTTACTTTTAGGAACTCATCCTTTATTATTCCATCTGTCATTCTCAATTTGGAGCAGCCACACTAACCTCTTGATACTCCTTTATACTGATTAATCCTGATGTGGCTTTCTTTTTTCTGAAATTCCCTTTTCCAGATAACTGCATGGATTGTTTCTCATTCTTTTCCTCATAAGCCCATACTTTACAAACCTATTTGAAATCAGCTCTGTACCATTCCTCAACCTTGCTGCATTTGCTTCCCATAGCAGTTATCCCATCTTATATTTCATATATTTTGCCTATACCTTTATTTCCTCTCTTTTTTCCTCCACATTGGAAGCTCTATGAGCACAAGATTATTGCCAAGTAAGTTCACTCCTGTATACCAAGGACTTAGAAGAGTGTCTCAATAGATGTATTTGAATGGCTGAATTTTACAGAGAATGAAATTGGGACACAGCATGGTTAAATAACTTAGTCATGTTCAGTTAACAGGTTAGAGGACAAACTCACATTTGAACCCAGACAGTCTGACTTTAGAGCTGACATTCTTTTTCACTACTCTGTATGACTGTTTACCTATAACATATTTAACTTTAATTATGGTTGAAAAAATAATTCATTGTTCATTATTAAGAAAATAACAAAATGAAGTTTTATTTGAAAGATATATATTGCTGACTGGTCATCTATAAATATGCTTAGATAAGACAATGTTACATTAGTAATGCCAGCTAAATATTTTTAAAAATGCATGCATTTTCCAACTTAGAAAAAGAGAGAACTTTGTAGAGAAAAGAAAAATATATCAGGTGATTGGGCTAGGGAGAGAATCTGTATTAGTCAAGAAAAGGCTCTCTTCTGTAAGAAAGCAATTCAGAAACAGAGTATCCAAACTATGGGGGAAGTATTGTCCTGGAATATAACAGTGTAGACTCTCAACAGACTAGGCTTGTGGGTGGCTCTTTTCCATGAAATACCCATGGGACCTAGTTTTCCTCTGTTATTGCTCTACAATTCCAATATGTATATTCTTCAGCAAGTGTTAAGAGTTTCTCTTAGCTCTGTCTAAAACCCAGTATGAGGGAAATGTGAGAGCTTCACATTGGGGAAAAAATTACCTTTTATTTACATATAGACTATTGTTTAAGGAAAAAATTAATTTCTTGAGTGTGTAAAGAGCTGTCTAGTTTACCTTATTTTTTTTGCTGTGTGCATCATTAAAGAATTGCGTATTTCATCTAAATTATAAAATTTAACAGTATTACATTTTATTACTGTCCTTTTAATATTTGTGGGGAACTATAGAGTTATTACTTTTCTCATTCTTTATATCCATAATTTTGTCTCTTCTTTTTACAGTGACTTTCCCAGGGATAATTAATCTTTAAGTATTAGAGACGGCAATTCAACTTCCCCAATCCTGTAATAATTCTGTGATACATTTTACTTGTATATATATGGCAAGTATATGATCTTTGGTATTTTGTGAGTTACATATTGACCTTGCCTGAAGGTCTCCCAGGTTGTCCCTAGTCTTTCTCAAGAACACTTTACATAGACCTGCAAAGTAGATATTTATAGTGAATTCAATCCTGTGAATCCTATGTTCCCTAAGTTTCCCAATTAGCACAGTAACTCACACTTGGCTTTAACAACTTTTTAAAATTTATCTGTATTAATCCTATCTGCTTGCACAGTGGCCACCTATTCTCTCACCCTCTGTCAAAGGTGAAACAGTTAATATGCTCCATCTCCTCTTTTAGGTGTTTGTGCCCCATTGGAATTTGATTTCTTAGATATTTCCAACCTCATCATTGTGATGGAATCAAGTAAACTTATGACAGTTTAAATTAGTGTTTTTTTTTAAGTTATTAAGGAGGAGGAAATGGTCTTTGAAGATTTCTTCATCTTAAGTGAAAGTGGAAATTTTAATTCCCTTTCAAATCTTATTTACTGCTGTAGCTTCACATATATATTTTCTGTAAAACTCATTTGCCAGAACAGTATCTTTCTAGTGTTCCAGTATTACACCTTGAAAATATAATGGAATCTTTGTGTCATTGTCAATATAACTGGTCTTATCCATTTATTATTATTTTTTTATTACAGAAGTTGTGAGTTTACAGAGCAATCATGCATAAAATACAGGATTCCCATACACCAACCTATTAATAATGCCTATTAATAGCAACAGGCCATGATGTACTGCTGAAATGTTGTGTTTATACCCCAAGTCTTACCCCATGCTACATGTGCACAAATAGATCAAAAGGTTTCCTTATGTCTGGGAAACCAAGTGCTGGTGCTTTTTAAAAATTTTCTTTAATAGCATGCATTGCCTCTTGACATTCAGCAGTTCAAATTAAGGGTTCATTACATTTCCTTTAAGGTCTTCATATAGAAGGTTGGTTAGAAGTCAAAATTTGGAATGCAAATATAACAAAATCCAGTCATTCCTAGAAACCCTCAGTGCTGCCTCTTAGGGGTTGGCAGAACTAATTTACTTAATATTCCTAGCTTCTCTGTGGCAACAAAATACTTTCTATCTTAGACAGCTGCCCCGGCCCGCAGGATGGTAACGAGGGCTCGAAACCTGCCGAGAAAGAATGGTGGGACAAGAGACACGAAGAATGACAGCAAGACAGGGTTCTGATCAAGCTGCGAATTTTATTGAGGGAACAAAGCATATATACTCTTGGGAAGGGAAAGGGCGGTGGGTGGAGGTGGAAGCTAGGGATTGGCTACTTCTGTTGCTGATGTAGAAGGCAGACTTCAGTTTCATGTCTTGCGCCTGCGCACTATCTTATCAGTCTGGGCAGTGGCGGGAAACGGAGAACAAAGGAGCAGGGAGGGAGAAGAACAAGGAAGTGACAGGGCAGATTTGAGTTCTGCCATGATGTGGGACCCGCCATGTTGTGGTGAACTAATTATAGTTTACTCAAATGAGAAAGTTGGCTCCTCTCTGGCAGCCGTGCTGCTGGCTCTGCTGAGTTCGGCGTGTACTTTATTTTGACTGCTCCCAACATCTCCTCCGTTTTTCTTTTATTAGCACAGTATTTCTTGTAGGCTAGCTGAGGGAAGTAGAGGCCTCATTTCCCTGATGTAGATGGCTCTGATATTTTGGGAAGGGGTTGTGTAGCAAAGGCAGATGAGGGGAGGCTGTGCCTGTCTTAGGTCGGAACCATACCTGGCGAGCCGTTTCAGCTCACTCATGCTGTAAGCCTCACTCACGCATGTGACCCGTCTTACCCACCCATGAGAGCCATCGATGATATCCGTTGTGGGGAGGCATGGTGGCGAAAGGCCATGTCTCTGTTTGGGTTGACTGTCAGGTTGGCTCAGTTGCCCGTCATTGGCTAGCCAGCCTAGCTCTCTGAGCAGTTAGGATGCTATCGACGTACCCCACCCATCTCTGCAGGCTGAATGCGGTCGAAGCACCTTGCTTAGTGGCCTTTGCAAACAGAGCGCACCCCTGTAGCAATGAGGCATACTTCTCAGAGATCAGTTAGGTTGTGCTTACCTTTAACTGTCTCCTGCAGTGCTGTGCCTTGCACTCAGCAGCTTATTGGTGGGGAGAGTTCATCCAGGAGGGGAGACAGTCTGCATGGTCCATGGACATGCCTTGGTCAGCGAGGTGGAGCCGGTGGTAATGCACCTGAATAGGCTTACCAAGAGCGGAGTCAATTTGGTCCTTAACTAACTGAATGATTCTTTTTATGGCCCAAGGCCCAAAAGATATTACAAGGAGTATGGTTAGTAATGGGCCTAGTATGGGGAGCAGATATGGTAGTATCCCTTGGAGTCCATTCCATATGGGGTGGTTGGCTAAATCTCTCCTTTTTTCTAGATCTTCCTGAAGCCTTTTAACTTTATCACGAACAATGCCAGACTTGTTAGCATAAAAGCAGCACTGTTCCTGTAAAGCCAGACATATTCCCCTGCGTTCAGCTGTAAGCAGGTCTAGCCCTCTTCTGTTTTGCAATACTACCTCAGCTAAAGAGTCTATTTGATCTTGAATATCTTGTATAGTGCTCAATAAAGCTTGGACATCATCAATTAATTGTTTGGATAATTTTGTATATTGGGTAAAAGCGAGTCCTAACCCCGCAGTACCAGTGGCTAGGGCTCCAGAAATGCCTAAGGTAACAAAAAGTGGGATAAGTTGCACAGTTCTTCTAGAGTGGCCAGCAATGTAGTCCATGCTGGGGACAGGTACAGGTTCAGTTCCATTAATAACACTAACATCGGGGAGGAGGATGACTGGGAGGGCAGTATCCCTTCCCGCAATTCTCGTATTTTAACATTTTGCTCAACAATACTAGACTTATTTATATAGTAGCAACATTCTTCCTGGGGAAAAGGCAGGTTCCCCCTTTTTCAGCTGTAAGTCAAGGGCCTTGCGGTTTTGTAAAGCTACTTGGGCGAGGGATGTTAGTTGCTGCTGCATAGCGTTAAGAGACTGCGCACTGGATTCTAGGCTAATTTGTCATTGTTCAAAGTATTGCAAGCTGATGAGGCTATGGCCAAGAGCACCACGTGCTGTGGCAGCTGCAGCGACTGAACCTGTGAGGCTAATTTTTTACCAATATAGGGAGGAAGGCAGCTCTCTTTGACACAGATGGGGATAGTAAAATTTTTTAGTTTGCCTTCTCCATAGTATGTTAGTTGTGGGGTAATGGCTACTAGGATGCAAGGCCTCATTTTTATAGAACAGAACATTTTTGGGTTATAGTTAATTTCCCAACCACAAACACATAAGGATTTCTTACATATGCCTGAAGATGAATTTGATTTAAATGCAGATATTGACCATTCTTACTATTATTCCCAATCCATTCTATAGTAGGAGCTATTCCTAGAAAAACTTTCCACAGATACTTCTGTTTATGTATAGATGTGATATTACACCATGGAGAAAGGATTCATTTCCCCTTCTGTTTCCAAACACTATTATTTTTAGTAAAAATTATTTTTTGTTGTCCTTTACTATTTAGACCATGCCAAATAAATCTGTCATTATATTCAATGGGACTCCCCATAGGGGCACTTTCCCACACTATTCCATAGGAATCATTAAAAATGACAGATTCTCTTCTTATATGGCATTCTTGCCATCCTTCTTTATCCCTACTGTCTTTTTGCGGACAATCATAAGTAGGATTTTTAGTCATGATTAAATCGTAAGAGGGAAATAAAGTCACAATAAACTGAGTATTATTATTTTTGAAGATAGCTATGGCCTGATTTTTAACATACATACAGGAAGGATGATTACCAATGCATAAGCATTGATAATCAAATGGTAATATGAGATTATCGATTCTTTTTCTTTATAGGGTTTAATTGGCAATCGATTATCAATTGGTATAGGGAATATATGGGTTTTATTCAGATATATATGAAAGAATGGACTTTTCCAGGTTAACACTCTAAGTAATGGGGGGTTAGGTACATAGGCCTAATAAGTGTAATTACTGTCAGCTTCCTTATTACTTACGATCACCATCATCAGAAGTTGTAGAAGACTCCATCTCTTCATTCTGGAGTTTAATCCTTTTCACAGATAACTAAATTTGTTCTCCATTTTCTGAAATGATAAGAGCATAGCCTCACCCCCTTACTATAATCCTGCCTTTTTTCCATACATTGCTTAAAGTATCTTTCCAGAATATTGGTTGATCTTCATTTCCTGTATCTACTGTAGATGTTTGACATTTTCCAGAGTGACATTCCACAGGTGTTAATGAATTATAAACATTAAGAAAATGTAAAGTAAATAAAGCTTTAGCTAATTGATCTTTTGGTGTTATAATGCCATCATCTCCCCCTTTTTGTTTTAAAAGCATAGTTTTTAGGGTATGATGGTTGCATTCAATTAGGGCTTGACCTGTAGGATTATAAGGAGTGCTGGTATCATGTTTAATACCATATTTTAAACAGAAATTCAAAGGATTTACTAATCTAAGAAGGTCCATTATCAGTTTTAATTTTCAGAGGGCATCCCATTACTGCAAAAGCAGAACAGAGGTGTGAGTTAACATGATGAAACTGTTCCCCACTTTGAGCAGTAGCCCACATAAAATGAGAATAAGTGTCAATATAAACGTGAACAGATGGTAGTTTACTAAGGGATGGTATGTGAGTAACATCCATTTGCCATAACTGATTCGGAGTCAGGCCTCTGGGATTAGTCCCAGCCTGAAAAGACACTGTAGTTAAGGGTCCACAGGTGGGACAGGTACAGATAATTCCTTGTGCCTGTAGTCTTGTTAACTTTTGATATTTATTTCACAGGCCTTTAGAATTAATATGAGTTAAAGCATGGCAATCATGAGCACTTTGTAAACACCTTACCAATAAATCAGCTCGAGCATTATTTGATGTCATAGGACTAGGCAAAGAGGTATGAGAGCGTATATGAGCAATGTAAATAGGATGCTGTTTTAAACTAATAAGATGTTGCAAGTCAGCGAAAAGTTGAGATAACTCATCAGTAGCAAAGATATGAGCTGTTTTAATATGCTTGACAGTAAGACTTACATAGTTAGAGTCAGAGACAATGTTCAAGGGCTCTTAAAACATTTGTAAAACTTTAATGTTGGCTCAAAGCTCTGTGCATTGAGCAGATGAATAAGGAGTTGGCTAAAGCTGTTCTTTTTGAGAAGTAACGTATGCTGCTTTTCCATTACTATTACTATCAGTAAATACTGTGCAGGATGGTTGGCTATGCACACAGCCTTGAAAAGCACTGCAAAAGTTTATTGTTGGGTTTTTTACAGATAGAGGAATGCAGCTGGCTTGATTTGTGTAAGACACTAAAGAGAGTCTCAGCAAGTTTTAAAACAGTGATAGCAATACAGCTGGACATTAACTTTTTGCAACAAACTAGCAGTATTTGGGATTGCTGCATACTAGTGTTGTTACTTTGATCTATGATAAGAGGTTGTTTTTGTGACATATACTCTTTTATAATAATTAAAACCATAATCAACCACATTGTACATTTTTTTAAAATATTATGCTGAAATATTGGTAACTTTATACACTATTAAGCATTTATAGAAAACTTTCACTCAGACAACTTTAATTAACAGAGGGTTAAAGGAAAGAAAAAATTTGTTAATTTTATAACACTTTAAAACACCTTTTATTTAACTTATAACATATCAAATGAACTTAATTATTACTTTAATTTTTCTTTCAAGGTAAAAGAACAAATCTCTTATAATTAGTTTGGAATAAAAGGCTACTGTTCAGGATTAGGTTTTGAGAAAGCAGTTTTGAACGTTATGTTCCTTTAAGAGATAAAGCTTTCCTTCTTGGAATACCTAGGAAACGATAAGCACAAGAAACACAAGACAGACTTTCTTTGTATACTGACTGAGGATAAGAACTTTTACCAAAACAGATTAATGGTGAGAGGCCTTGAGAAAGAACAAAAACTTTTAACTTTGCATCAGCATACTACCCGACACCAAAGCCTATACAATTTTATAGATAGACCCATTAAATTTTATTTAACTTTAACTGTAAAAATTCCTTTTCCACCAACCTTCTGCAGTTTCAGCATTCACTCAGGTTCCGTCCTATACTCTACTCTTTCCAATAATCAATTATTTTATCTCAGGACAAAATTATTTTCTGTTTCTTAAATAATAAAAACAAATTCCATATAGCCTACATACAAAGTTATTAAGCAAACTTCTTATAACATAATACTGTGAACACTAAACAAGCTTGTTAAAATAATGAACTTTTCTTTAAATACTTAGTAGCATGCGATATTAGAAACAGTTTCCTAGAAGCAAGTTGGCAGGGGAGGCTGGTTGCTGCTAATCTTTCCTGTTATAAAATTACCTTTTATTATTATTATCATCAATTCAGTTTTATATATATTTAAGAATGACCTTTTGGAATTAGCCATTTAATACCTTAATGTAAACAATGCTTTATTAAACCTTTTATAATTATTTATAACCATATAGACTATTGAAGACAAATTTTATCTTTACAGAACACATTCCCTTACTTAAAGTTATCACAATACCTTTTACAACTTGCCACATGCAAATTAAGTTTCAAGAGTTTATGAAAAATTAGCCATCCTACTTTAGGACAAAATATGCCTTTTTTGCAAAACTTATTACATTTCAGTTAGCATTTTCACAAGCTTTTAACCTTTTTAATATTCATTTAAGTTTTACATTCTTTATATTATCCTGTGAAGAAAAATAAGTTATTCATTTTAATCTGGGCAAGAACAACCTTTTATGAAGACGTACAGTTAATTTTGTTAATCAAGACATACAATTTTTATTATTGTAGATATCTTATTAACATTTAAACTTATGTATTAATATAATAAACTTAAGTATTAATATAAGTGCTTATTTAATTTTTGGCCATTTAAATAGAGCTCTTTTAAAAATTTCTAGTAATTTATATTTACCATCCAGAGGTATCACAATATACACTGACATTGAATGAACAGACAGACAAACACAAAACAATTACAACACATTAACAGAAATATATAATTTATTTACAATCGACTCATAATTCTTACTTTCTTGGTATAGCTGCTTTTAAAGCCTCTGTTATATAGCATATCATAGATTATACCCTTCAAGAATTCTTCTGTACTTCATGTTGCCTGTAATATGAAAGCTTGTGCTTGGAAACATTTTTATTAGTTATCAGCAATCAGTTAAAATAACTTGAGCAGCAGTTAGGCAGACCATTAGCACACATTTTTGGATTATTACTCTAAGACTATACTGAGACTTGAAGTTCTGGAGATAATTATTGATTCAAAACTGAAAATTCCTTTTAGACCTTTATAAAAATTTTGTACTCATTTTATTATCTTGGTTAAATAAGCCCAATCAGAATTAGCATGGAAATAAAACAAAACACAAATGTTGCCATGTTTTTCTCTCATACCAGTGGATTAACTATATTAGCCTTCACTAGCCCAGAGCTACATTGTCATGTAGATAGTAGGGAGCCCGGAGAGTTGTGAAAGGGGTGGGCATTTGCTGGAACAGAGTCCATTGCCTTATAAGCTTGTTTGGATTTTGGGGCTTGTGGCTGGCCTTGTTGATAGGGGCCAATTTCAGAACAAAGCCTGATGTAACCAGAAAAGTTCTCCTACTTTCAATAAGGTCTAACTGCGGCCTGATAAGCCGTATTTGCATTTACAAAGGCAATTTACTTTACAAAGTCTGTTTCTGTGTTGGTATCACCAAACAGTTTTTCTGCAGCCGTGCACAATTTGCCTACAAACTTTGAAAAGGGTTATTCTGGCCCCTGCTTAATATTAGTGAGGGAGGAGGCAGTAGGGATTAGCGACTCGTTTTCGAAAGAGATGAGGCTAACGGGTAAATCAGAACGCTCAGGTTATTCTCTTTTGTACTTTCCCCACCCCGGTTTCTATTTTCCTTGTCTCAGCCGCTGCAACATGAGGCAGGGCGGAAAGGTGATTGTGATTTAAGGACAGTTTTTCCTTCCGTAATAATATCTTTAATATCAGGGGGTTTATCGTCAAAGGAAATTAAGCTAAAGGGTGAGTCTGGGCATGAGTGATGGGGTTGCGAGTGATATTCAGACCTCTTACTGCAACCCGAAGAGGGTTGAGAACTTAATTTTAAAGCAGTCTCCCCTTCTGTAACTAAATTCTTTATATCAGGAGGTTGGGGGGTGATTCCTAGTATATCTTGTACTAGCCACCAGTAGCTAAAGGCGGTGACGGGGACCTTTTCGGGTCCAAAAGTCTTATAATAGTCAGTTAAACAGTCACCTACTCTACTGCAACACTTTGCATCTATTGTGCCCTCCTCGGGAAACCATGGACAGGTTTTAATAATAAACTTGAAAAATTCAACCAAACTTTTCTTTTTGACCTTAACCCCTCATGTCTTGAATGCCTCTTTTACCTGGCTAATAAACAATGAATGCAAAGATTCTGCTTGTCCCATGATTATAAAGAAATGAAGTGAAATGAAGTATTTCACTTACCCATTTGGCCACTGCCAATGACTGAAGAATTCACGGGTTGGTGCAGAGGTTTCCCTTTCCGCCACTGAGATGTAGCCTTTCATCTGCCGATATGCAGGGAGCGCTCCCCTCCTGGATGAAGCGATGTTCTTTTCTCGATTACAGGGAATCGTCGAGCCCCAGCGTTGGGCACCAGTCTGCCCCGGCCTGCGGGATGGCAACAAGGGCTCGAAAACTAATTATAGTTTACTCAAATGAGAAAGTTGGCTCCTCTCTGGCAGCCGTGCTGCTGGCTCTGCTGAGTTCGGCGTGTACTTTATTTTGACTGCTCCCAACAGACAGCTCATATTCTGGATATTTCATGGTACGCTTTGATATTTGAGCTTTTCTTTGGAGACCTTGTATGTTTGGTCTGCCAGGAAACTGAGAGATAAGACAGAATTCTGATCTTCTTAGTGGTCATGGCAATAAAAAATACGGTCTACATATTGTAGTAAAATTCCTACTTGAGGTTAAAACTCTCTTAAATCCATAATTAGCCTTTCTCCAAATAGAACCAGGACATTTTTAAATCCCTTTGGGAGCACATGCATCAGTATTGTTGTTTTACATTGGCTTGGGGAATTTCCATTAAAAGCAAATAGCTCTTGGGATTCTGGGCTTAGAGGCTCAGATTAGGGGGCATCTTTTAAATCCAACAGTAAAACAACAGAAATTTTCAGGTAAGTGGTTAGGAATGTGTAAGGTTTTGGCACTACTAAGTGAATGTGTTTTACTGTCTGATTAATTGCCTTCAATTCCTGCATCAATCTGTACTTGTACCAGGCAACTAAGAAGGCAAATAGAAGTCTTGTATAGAGACTAGCATGGCCAAACTAATGGATATCAGAGAAAAAGAAAAATTCCTATTATTGGCTGTATATCTTTTATGGCCTCTCTTTTCAAGGGATACTGCTATAAATTAGGGTTGTTGTTTTTTTTTCTTTTGCACATGCGAGAGTTTTTTTTACTTTGACTGGTTCAGTAGCTCAGGCTCTTCCAGGCATCCCATCAGTCTATATTTTTGGCTTTACTTTCAAGAACCTCAAGTTCTGTAACCTCAAGTCAGTTCACTCCATCTAAGTGTAGTAAGGCAGCTTTAAGAATATATGCTTGGTTGATAGGAACTATAATGATTATTATTTCTTCGGATAAAGTTACCTGAACATTTAATTTGGTTAACAGATTCCATTCTACCAGTAGCATAGGATATTCAGGCATATTGGTTTAAATTAGTGTTCCCTAGTTGACATTTGAGGGGTGGTAAGAAAGGAATATTGGACCCAGAAACCTCAGGAATAGCAGTCTTGCAGAAGGAGTATGTTTTTCCATTTAAAACAGGCTAAGTATTTCTGGTATCTACCAGAAAATCTGTAAGTTTCTACTCCACCATCACACTTACCTGAGAATCCCTGAGAGAAATGTTTATGTATGACAATGGGTTGAAAGTTGCCCCTGGGCTCTGTCAGTCCCATCCCTCCCACTCCCAGTAATGTGGGATATTTGATAGACTGACTTGTGAGCAATTCTTGGTTCTCCCTCCTTTAGGTGGCTTAGATAACTCCTTTTCCTGTATCCCTCATGTTTGTAATAGGTGTGCTGTTATGGTCGTAATGTGGATGGCTCTTTTGATTAGTGGTAGAAAGGTGCAGGGGTCTTAAACCTGATCATTTATCTTAATTCATCAGGGCTTTCTTGTACCTGGCAAGCTGTGGTTTATGGCTGGAGTTAACAAGGTCTTGACATCTCATTTGCTCTTCCTGGATCTGGTCTCTATTTTGTAGACTTTGAAAGCTCTTTCAATTAGCCGAGGCATAGACATTTATAATCCTCCTTTCAATTTTTGTAGTTTCTTCATTGCATCTGGTACACTTTGACTGATGAAGATCATAAAGACAAGTTTTGTATTATTCAGGTGCTCTAGATCGAGGTCAGTATATTTCCTGTATGCTGCAAACTTTTTTTCTCAAAGAGTGGAAGCATTCTCTTTTGGCCCTTGCTGCATTTCCTGAACATTTTAAAATCTTTCTGGCCATAAATTCGCTTCTGCATCCCTAATATGATGTACATTCTATAATGGCATAATTTACCTTGATTTGTGAGTTAATTTGGATCCCATCAGGGTTCACTCTTGAGATGACTATTGCTACTTGTTAGAGACTTGCAATAATTAACAAACTGAAGCTCATTTTCCCCTGATATGCTTTGAGGAGAGGCTAACTCCATCCCCCATAAGCCTATGTGTCAAAGGGCACAGCACTTCCCCACAGTTTAAACAAGGAAACCATGTAGAGACGGGAGTAAAGGGAAACGGAGACCTTCCCTACCTGCATATCAGAGGGAGATTTTAAAAACCCTTTAATCCCTAAAGATCAAAGAAACATATGCTCCTGCAGCATTCCAAGAAACCATAGCTTCCTAACCCATTACCCTCTAGCCATATCAGGGAAAATTTTTACCTCTAGAGCTACCTATTGGTCCCTGCACATCACTTGGACCCTCAATCCCTTCACACCAAATATCATTTCCCTGCTTAGGAAAGTTCTGTATAAATTCAAATCTCCCTTTTCCAGGAGTGGGCTGAAGAACCCCAACAGGCTGAAGTCTGCTCTTCAGACTCTCTCCATTGGAAAAGCTTCTCAATAAATTTCTCCTGTGTTCATATCAGTCTCCATGTCCCAGTAAGCACCATATTTCTCCAACATATGGCGCTGAAACCCTGGACTGGGGTCATGTTGAGACTGATTGATTAGTGAGGACTCTGTCTTCTGCCACAGTTGAATGCCTATCCAACACCAGACATTGAATCTCAACTGGGTGAGTTAAGGATTTCTCCATTGGAGGATCCTGCTGTCTCTCTCTCCTTTTCCATTGCACAGGACAACCCACTGGTAAAACCTAGTGCTAGGTCAGGATCCTCATTGTTCCCCAAGGGCCACAGTGAGTGGTATACATGAGTCCTTATGGGAAGAAACCCCTTGGCTCCAGAGACATCTAGCTCCAAGCACAGTTCCTGTTTCCTTGGAGATATCTGACTGATTAGGGATGCTTGTCTCATTTAGAATCTCCCCCATCCTAGAGATCCTTAGTCTCGCCTAGCCACCTAAAATGGGGAATTCAATTTCACCACCACCCCCAACCATACCTCTGGGCTGTTACTTCATAACCTTAAAACTCTGTACCCAGAAGGAAATATCAGACCTAAAAACCTCATTTTCTATTTAACCTCTCTGTGGCCACAATACCAATTGGACAATGAAAAACAATGTGCTTTTAATTCCCAAGTTCTCCAAGACTTAAAAAACTTTATCCAGACCAGTGGCAGACATGTGAGATTCCTTACACTCAGGCCATCTCTCATCATTGTATCTGCCCCTCCCTCTGTCAATTCTGTTTTTCTTTTACAACAAAAATCTCTTCAAAAGTTTTCTTTTTCCTCCTTTCTGCCCCCCAAATCCCCCCAAAAACCTTGACTTTGATCCTCCTGATCAGACTCCCCCTGCACTTCCTCCATATATTCCTTGGACATCATGCCCACTCTCCACCTTCCTCATTCTCTAACTCCCATTCTTCCCCTCTGGTCCTCACCACCTTCTGCCTGAACTTTCTCCCTTCCTCCTACAGGAAAGTGAAAAGCTAGAGTTCACCTCCACTCCCCACCCCTCCTTGCCTTCCATACACAAAAAATTCTTATTCCAACTCAAATCTCTCTGATCACATTCCTCCACCATTGCTCTATGCCTCATCAGCACCCCAATTTACTCCATCCACCTCTAGTGCCCCCACATCACCCTGTAAACCTACTCCCTTCTTCCCACCCACCACCCACTCTCAAGCCCAACTCCCCACTCTCCAGGCTCCTTTCCCAGCTCCTGTCCTCCACTTCCAGGAAATGGCAGAGGCAGAAAACACATCCCCTTCTCAATCTTTTCTTTCCCAAATCAAGCACCTTCTCAGATCCTATTCCTCTGATCCCATATAACTTACCAATACCCAGCTGTCTCTAGTAACCTTCCTTAACCTTCAATTGCTCACCTCTTACAAGTAAAGCTTTCAGCTAACTCCTAAGTCTATTCCTAAAGAGCAATAATCCAAAATATATGTACCTATTATCTATCTAAACTGTTAAATTTACCTGCATTTATCATGCGCAAATATTCCTGACTGTTGCTAATGACTAGTAAATGAGTTTCCAAAAACAATGTTGAATATTATAAGCAACACTCATTCCATAAATCCTAAAAGGGAGTAAAATAGTTCATACCAAAGGAGTAAGAATTATGAGTCAAAATAATGAACTTTATGTTTCTGTCTGGGTACTGCAACTCTTTTTGTGTTTGTCTTTTTGTTCACTGGCAGTATATATTTTAATACATCCAGATGGTAATATCAATTCCTAAAAAAACTCTATTCAAATGGCCAAAACTTAATCAAGTGTTTATATTAATAAATAGGTATAAGTGATGAAAATAAGTCTTGACTGATAAAATTGCTACAAATCTTTTCATAAAATTGTCCTTGCCTAAATTAAAATGAAGTTTACTTTTCTTCACAGAATGAAATGTAAGGTATTGAAAGAAATGAAACGTTTGTAAGAGTGCTGACTGAAATTTGATAAGTTTGTTCAAAAAAGTGTTTTGTCCTAAGATAAAATGGCTGGTCTTTGTAAAATCAGAATGAAAGTATGTAAAACAAAACTTGAATGCATATGGCAAGTGGTAGAACATATTGCGGTAGCACTGAGTAAGGGAATGTGTTCTATGAAGGCAGAGTTTGTCTTAAAATGAAGTAACTATACTCTAGTAGGTAATGAATAGTTATAAAAAAAGTTTGTAAAAGCATTGCTTAAGCTGAAATATTCAAATGGTTAAATATAAAAATCACTGTTAAACCAAAAGCAAATTGATGATTAAAAGCCACCTTAATCTGCATATTATGGTGGTAATAGGGAAAAATAATTTTAATTCCATTAAAAACCTTAAGTTTCCATAAATAATGAGAAAAGTAGTTTTTTTCTTCACTGCTAAAATAAAATACCTGCTAATTAATGGAATCATATTCTAAAAATTTGCTTTGAAACAGTTTCCAAAATCATTTTTGTAATTTATGTATGTAGGGTGTTAACGATGTATTTATTGTTAAGAAAAAGATAGCAATTTTGTCCTAAAATAAAACAACTGGTTTACTTAAGAGCCTAAAATAGGTACACATTTAAAACAAGCTACAAAGTCCTGACTATCCCATTCTTTTTCTTTTTTTAAAGATTTAATTATTTATTTCTCTCCCCCCCCAACCCCAGTTGTCTGTTCTCTGTGTCTATTTGCTGCGTCTTCTTTGTCCGCTTCTGTTGTCATCAGTGGCATGGGAATCTGTGTTTCTTTTTGTTGTGTCATGTTGTTGTGTCAGCTCTCCGTGTGTGTGGCACCATTTCTGGGCAGGCTGCACTTTCTTTCACACTGGGCTGCTCTCCTTATTGTGCACACTCCTTACGCATGGGGCTCCTCTACATGGGGGACACCCCTGTGTGGCAGGGCACTCCTTGCCCGCATCAGCACTGTGCATGGGCCAGCTCCACATGGGTCAAGGAGGCCCAGGGTTTGAACTGCAGACCTCCCATGTGGTAGACGGATGCCCTAACCACTGGGCCAAGTCTACTTCCCTAACATGCAATTTCTATCTCATCAATATATCAATTATTCCAAGAAAAGTTTATTTGGAGAGAAAAAGAGCAAAAGAAAAATGTTGTTTGTAAACTGGCCTGTTCCTCTGGATATGATACCCTTTGATAGTATTAGATTCAGATGAGTTGCCTTTGATTAAATTATGTTAAGATTAGGACTTTGATTCAACCAGGTCAGTAGTGCATGAATCACGGTTTACTCCCCACCCTCTTGGTGGGTTGATATAGAAGAGCACTCACTCAGTAAGACATATGGGAAAAGAGAGAACTCCATAGACATGGCAGAGGAAAGAATGTTGATACTGTAGCCCCAAGAAGAGATGAACCATTCACTTGATAGGTAGCAGCTGAGCAGCTGATAAGTCCTGGAAAGAAATGAACCCTATGCCACTAATATAGGAAGCTCTGAGAGACAAGCCCTATGCAGGTCTTCAAATGAGATCAGAAGAGGCTAGGTCCATGGAGCCTTAATAGGAAGTAGGCCAAAAAATAGAGATCACCTGCCATCTTGGTTCAACATGTGGCAAATGAGGTGTTATATGTGATATTTGTACTTTAAGTGTTTTTTTCTATAAATCTACAACTTTCTAATTAAAAAGAAATAAAATATTATACCTCTTCATATAAAATATAAGGCTTTTAAACATTTCTAATTTGGTCCTTGTCAACTGTTTCCATATAGTGTAGCTGGATTTTGCATATGTTCTTGCCTCAGCTGCAAGGGATGAATTTCAAGAGCATACCATCTGGATTAGGCCTGCAATTTATTAAGGTGGAGAGTGAAGAGAAATGGGAGAAAAATAACAGATCATGGGTCCCAGTAGAGAGGAAGAGGCTGAAGAACGATAAAGAGGATGAATTTAAAGACTATAGTATCCCATTATAGATTATAAATTCCCAGGTTTAGTTGTGTATTGATCAAGTCATGGGCAAGAAAGGCCAGAATAGGGCAGAAACAGGCACAGAGACAGGTTCTGTTCACTTTCCCACTTGCCTTTTAAACCATTAATAATTCAGTCTATTTGTTAATGACATGGGAGGATTCCAGGTGGTTTGCTATTTTGGTTGATTACCCCACCCTTCAATCCCCCAAGAAGTCCCAATGATAAGGCCCCGGGAGAATATCTGGGTATTTTCCTGGCTTCCAGAGGAAATCTTGCTCTGAATGGGAGAATCTCAGAAGGGTCTTACAGCAGCCATACTGGGGGTCCCAGAAGACACATATTAATGGTGGCAGTTTTTCAGCCAAATTCCAGATCTGTGTATTGATTCCCTATCTAGCCTGCTTTGTTAGCTTTCTTCTATATGTATTAACACCTGAAAATATGATTCTATTATATTTGTTGCACACAGATGTCCTTTACAAAAATTTCTCAGGACTTGAAGTCTTCATTTATTTTTGTAAATTCAATTTTTCCTGTCATACCATATTCTTTAAGTCAGATAATTTATTAGATTTTCTTGTGTCACAGGACTTTTGACACCAATATTGTTATAGAGAAGTGGGGTGTGCACGGTATTGAAGGCCAGGACATGAGAACTCTGAGAAGGAAGTTGGTTTGTTTCGACCAGCTGGACTCGGTGGACTCTTGTCCTAATAATAACCAAGCCCCGAATAGCATTTTTCAGTCCCTTTTATCCAGAGGTTTAAGATCAGGGAGACAAAGGGTGATGGTATGCAAACAGACCTTTGGTTAGTTTCTTCAATGTTTGATCTGAGTATCAGATAGGTTATTTCCTGCAAGTGAGTTGCATATTCCCCACATTCCAAGCCAGCTTGGATTTAGCATATCTTCCACAGCTTGGATTTAGCATATCTTCCACATTCTATCTGGATGCAACCTTGAATACACCTTCGGTCTTACATCCTTTCTGAACATTCAAAGACTGTAGGGCTTATATTACTTATTTGGACTTTTAGGGACTAGGTACACTTAGAAACAATTTTGAATTTTTGCACAGGCTATATCAATATCATGCTTGAGATTCACAAAAATTTTTTATAATATTTTTCCTCTTTTTGCCATATCACCCTTTATAGAATTTTTCTTCTTCTAGTTTCATTGTTTCTTCTGGGAAGTCAGATATAATTGATATGTTCCCCTTTTCCTTCAGGGCAAACATGCGGCTTTTATCCTAAGCGTGGCTATTTGCAAGAGAAGGGCCTGAATATTCTGGCTTTACAAAGGAAAAAAATGTCTCTCAGTGAAAAGTTGATTTACTGCATTTGCACAAGCAAGGAACTTGAGGAATCTTCACCAAAGCAGTTTAAAATGAGTAAGAGGATAGGGGTCAAGGAGAATAAGTACAATTTGTCAGTCCTGTGTTCTCTCAAGCTTGTCAAAGCTACCAGCAGTCTCTTGAAGTGGGGGAACTATGGGTCAAACAAGTGTAGGAACATGTACACAGCTGTTTCATGGGGAGAGCAGTGTAGAGATGGAGGGTTGATAGGGTGGGCAGACTAGATCTCAGTCAGTTCCTGCGAAAAGGAACAGTGCCAGCCAGTGAAGCAGCTCCAGGGAGAGAGGAGAGCAAAGGTGATTGGCAGGCTTCTGTCACACATGCCAGCCCTGGCAGAGAGAGGAACTGGATTATGAAGGGGGTGGACTGACAGACACCTAATATCTTGGGAGAGACAGCTGGCAAACCATCAAAACCCAACTGGCTGGAGGGAAATGGAGCAGGGAGTAGCAATTTTTAGATGCCCCAACAGGCAGAAGAGAAGGGAGCCAGGGAGTGATCCAGTGGGTTTTCAGGCACAGAGCCATTTGCCTGGGGGAGGGGGAATTTGTGGGACAGTCAGCTTTGGGACAGAGACCTTAGATTG
Source organism: Dasypus novemcinctus (assembly GCF_030445035.2). Classification (NCBI taxonomy): domain Eukaryota; kingdom Metazoa; phylum Chordata; class Mammalia; order Cingulata; family Dasypodidae; genus Dasypus; species Dasypus novemcinctus. The sequence goes on from NC_080682.1 coordinate 33,520,841, forward strand.
TGATTTTATTTTTAGGGTTTTTAATTTGTTATTTTATATATAAATAATTTTTAAACTTTTTTCTTTATGCCCAGGTAAGTTAACTAAGGAGTGAGGGCCATAGAGTGATAAATTGGTGAGCACTGGCAGCCTGAGATTGTTGTTAGTGGCCTGATAGGGAGGCTTCTTTTTCCGTTTTTTTTTTTCTTTCCTATTTTCTTCATTTTTTCTTTTTTCTCCTAATTTTCTGTATTTCTTTTCATTATTTCATTTTTCCCTCTTCTTTCATTTTCTTTTCCTTTCATTACACTTTCTATTGTTTGGTCTTCATTTAATTTCTTCTCTTCTCATCTTTCTGTTATTTCATTTTATTTTTTCGCATTTCTTTTTTTAATTCCACCTTTTAAATTCTTATTCCATTTTATTTTTATTTTTTAAGTTTTTACTCATTACTTTTTTTCTGGTTCTTTGGTTCCTTTTTCATCCTTTTATTATTATTATTATTAATTATTATTATTATTATTATTATAGTCTTCTTTTTGTGTTCCTTTGATATGATCTTAATATTTTAGGGGGAATGTGGACAGCTACAAGGATATAGAATAAAGTGGAACCAAGTGGCTAAAAGACCCCTTACTGCAAAACAAAGTGAAATAAAACCTTAAAGTAGACAGAAAAGCTAACCAAGTGAAAAATCCCAACGAAATAAATAGATGCCTACACACCAGCAAGATTACAAGCCATACTAAGAAACAGTAAAACATGCCCCAGCCTAATGAACAAACTAAAAAGCAGGAAGAGATGGTGAACATGTTATACTATTTAATGATGTCCGAATAAATATCATGAATTGACTTAATGAAATGAAGGAATAGATAAAGGATATTAAGAAGGCACTGGAGGAATATACAGAAGAAATTGTAAACATATATGAAAAAATAACAGATCTGATGATGATGAAATGCACAATGCAAGAAGTTAAAAATATGTTGGAAGCACAGAACAGCAGATTTGAACAGGCAAAGAAAGAAATATGACTTCAAAGCTAAAACATCTGAAATTGCACAAGGAGAACAATAGATAGGAGAAAAAATAGGAAAAAAATCAACAGGGACTCAGGGAATTGAATGACAACACAAAATGCACAAACATACACATTTTAATCATCCAAGGGAAGAAGAGAAGGGAAAGGGGGCAGAAAGAGTGTTGGAGAAATAATGAATGAAAATTTCCCATCTCTGATGATGGACATGGATGTACATGTGCAGGAAGAAGAATGGACTCCAAATAGTATAATCCCTAACTAGGCTACCCAAAGACAAATACTTATCAGATTGTCAAATGCTTGAAACTAGGAGAGAATTCTGAAAGTAGCAAAAGAAAAGAGATCCATCACATATAAGGTAAACTTGATAACATTAAGCACAGATTTCTCCCATGAAACCGCAAAGACAAGAAGGAAATGGTAGGAAATAATTAAGGTGCTAAAATAAAGAAAAAAAATGCCAGTGAAGAATTTTCTCTCCAAAAAAGTTGGCATTCAAAATGGAGGGATAATTCAACATATTCATAGATAAACAGAAAATGAAAGAGTTTGTCAATAAGAATCCTGCCCTATAATAAATACTAAAAGGAGTTCTGCATATTGAGAGAGAGTGTTGGAGAAGATTGTAGAAAGGACAATTATTAGTAAGAGTAACTAAAATGATTAGGATATATGCAAACATGAAGAAAAAATGGCTAATATATGTACTGCATCATGGCAGAATGCATAGGGAAAGATGACCCATTTATATGATGTCTTCAAGAAACTCACCTTAGACCCAAGGAGGCAAGGAATTTGGAATTGAATGGTTAGAAATAATTTTACATGCAAAAAATAACTAAAAAAAGGTAGAAGTAGCAATTCTAATATGAGAAAAAAATAGACTTTAATGCAGAACTAATGTAAAATACAGGGAAGAGCACTATATATTAATAAAAGTGATAATTGATCAAGCAGAAAGAATCAGGTTGCCCCAAAATACCTGAGGTAAACATTAGATAGACAAAGTGGAGTGTCTACAATTGTAGTGGGGAACTTTAATACACCATCATCAACAATAGAGAGCATATCTTGACAGAGGGTCAATAAAGAAAAAAGAGGCCTTATCCCAGAGACAGCCAAAGTAGATACAACCCCAGGAACTGGTGTTCCTGAGGGCTATGGAGACACACATGTTCTATGGACATGGCAGATGGCTCTGGAATTCAGTACATTGTCAGTAGGCCCTAATTTCAAATTTGTGTTCCTGAGTGTGATGGAGTTGGACTTTATGTGAGCTTTCTACACATGCCCCTTCTGTTACTTTTACTGAACCTGTGGTTGTCCTGGGGTTTGTGTATAAGCAGGAGATTTAAATCTCTGGACTGGCCAAGTGCCAGCTGGGCCCTGAACTTCAATATAGTTGCAACTCCTATTCTCTAGTTTGTTGGCCTTACCTAGGTCAACTAAGAAGGAGATGAAGATGGCCAACCAACAAATTAGGGAACTGAGAGTACCTACAACTGCAAGCAGGAGAATTATATCCATCAGCCATGTAAGATCTAAGCCCCATCTCGATTGAGAGGTGGAGTGGACATCACCATCCCAGGGTCCACAGGATGGAGGAATAAAATATGGATTAGAGAGGACTTATTGGTATTCTACTATAGAACTATTGTGACTAGCAATGGAAGAAATTTTATCATTGATATGGAGACAGTGGTCATGGTAATTGCTGAGGAAAGAGGGGGCAAAGAAGAAATGTGATGTGGGGGCATTTTTGGGACTTGGAGTTGATCTACAGGATATTGCAGGGACAGATGCTGGACGTTATATATCCCACCATAACCCATTGAATGGACTGGGGGAGAGTGTAAACTACAATGTAAACTGTAATCCATGAGGTGCAGTAGTGCTTCAAAATGTATTCATCAAATGCAATGAATGTGACACAATGATGAAAGAAGTTGATGTGGGAAGAGTGGGGGGGGGCGGGTAGGGTGTGGAGTATATGGGAACCTCATATTTTTAACATAACATTTTTTGTGATCTATGTATCTTTTTAAAAAAAGAAAATAAAAAGATTTTTAAAAAGAAAGAGAAGACTTGACTAATATGTCAGAGGTTCTGGAACTAATGGAAATATACAGAACAGTATTCCTCAATACAACAGGGTACACATTCTTCTCAAGTCAACATACATCATTCTCTAGGATAGACCACATGCTAAGTAACAGAACAAGTCTCAAAGAATTCCGAAAGATTGAAATTATACAAAGTAATTTCTCTGACCACAATGGAAAGAAGCTGGAAATTAATAAGGACAGAGAAGCATAATAGGCACAAAGATATGAAAGTTAAATAACACACTCTTAGACAATCAGTGGGTCAAGAAGAAACTTGCAAAAGAAATTAGTAGCTACCTTTAAATGAATGAAAATGAGAACACACGATATCAAAATATATGGGATGCAGCAATATAACCATAAATGGTTATATTAAAAAGAAGAAAGAGCTATGATAGAATATCTAATATCATACCTGACGAACTAGAAAAAGTATAGCAAACTAATTCCAAAGCAAGCAGAAAGAAGACAATTACAAAAATTAGAGACTAAATGAAATTGAGAATAAAAAACTTAAAAAAATTAACAAAACCCAAAGCTGGTTCTTTGAGAAGATTAATAAAATTGTCAAACCCTTATATAGGCTAACAAAGAAAAAAAAAAGAGACAATGCAAATACATAAAATAAAATTTTAAAAATGAGAGGGAATGTAACTGATGATCCAAAAGAAATAAAGAGTATCATAAGAGGATACTTTGAAAAATTGTATGCCAAGAAAAATTATATGCCAACAAGATGGATAAATGAGATGAAATGGAAAAATTCCTAGAAACTCACAAACAGCTTAAATCGATGGTAGTCTTTTCTAAGGTTACATTTATGCCATCTTAGGTGGACCTCACCAACTGCCAGAGTAAACAATTCCTCAAGCAGGGGGCTCCTGAGGGCTCTAGAGACATGTGGACACTATAAGCAGGGCACCCAACTCCAGGAATTTGGAGCCCAATCAGTGTTCCTTACTTTGGAATATATGTTAACCTGTTTCCCAGTTGTAACAGAGTTAGACTCCTTTATAATTTCCTGCACAAGGTTTTTCTGCCCTTTGTATTTGACCCTATAATTAGCACTATACTCTTTAAATATATGTCTCAGAGATTTAATTCTTCAGTCTGGTCATATGCCAGTTAAGCACTGAATCTCTGCAAAACTGCAGACTACACATACTCTGCAGTTCTTCAGACTCACTCAGGACAACAAAAGGATGATGATGGAAAACATCACAAAAATCAGAGACTATCTATACTGTAAGCAAGACAGTTCCATCTACCTGCCCCATCAGATCTAGGCCTTCTCTCAAATGGAAGCAGAGTGGACAGCACCATCCAAAAAAATCAAGATTAAGGAAGAACAAACATAAGGGAGGAAAGCATTTATAGACCAAAATAGACTTCTTATTATTCTAGTAATGGAAGAATTTTAAAAATGGATATAAAGGGTTGTCAACAGAGATTATGTGGGAAAGGAGAAGGAAGAAGAGGTATAACATGGGGCATTTCGGGGACATTGGAATTGCTCTACATGATAATACAGTGATGGATAAAAGCCATTATAGATTTGGTCAAAACCTATGCATTTGTACAGTGTGAGTGTAAACCGCAATGTGAACTATAGACCATGTTTAGCAGCAATGCTTCAATATTTTTAAATTGAATGTACCAAATTGACCACACTAATAAAAGATGTTATTAATAAGGGATGACAGGGAGAGGTGGTGGAGTATATGGGAATCCCCTATATTTTTGATGTTACTTTTTGTAATCTAAAACTCCTTTAAAAATAAAGAGCAACAAATATTCAAAAAGAAAGCATTAATGGAAGTGAGGAACAAGAAAGCTATGAGGCCTACAGAGGCTAAAGAGCAAATGGTAGAAATACAGTTCTACATTATCAGCAGTGACTTTAAATATAGATGGATTAAACTATGCAGTCATAAAGCAGAGATTGGCAGAATGCATAAAAAATCATGACCCTAATATATGCTGTCTGCAAGAGACACACCTTAAATTCATATATACTAGTAGATTGAGGGCAAAAATTCAGAAAAAATTAATCATGCAAGTAGTAAACAAAAGAGAGCTGGGATGGTTATAGTAATATACAATAAAATAGATGTCAAGTAAAAAAAAAAGTTAAGAGAAACAGTCAATATATACTGGTAAAAGTTTCCGGAAAGTCAACAGAATGATGTAAGATTTATCAATATATATATACATAAGAGCAAAACACTGATACATATGAAATATCAGCATGAAACTAGAAGTCAATAACACAGGGAAAATGGAAAATCCACAACATGTAAAAAGTAAACAATATATTCTTAAGCAACCAAGGGGTTAAAAAGCGATTTAGGAAATATCTTAAGGTGGAGGAAACTACAACATATTAAAATGTATGGGATGCAATGAAGGCAGTTCTGAGAAGGAAATTTATAACTCTAAATGCATATATTAAAAAAGAAGGAAGACTTTAAATTATAGACCTAACGTCAAAATTGGATGAATTAGAAAAAGAAAAACAGACTAAACTCTAAGGGTGCAGTAGGAAGGAAATAAATGTTAGAGCAGAGATAAATGAAACAGAAAAATAGCAAACAAACAATAGAGAAAATTAAAAAAATCAAAAGTTGGCTCTTTGAAAAGATCCAAAAAATTGGCAAGCATTTAATTAGGCTGACAAATAAAAAATGATAAAAAATACAAATAATAGAAATCAGAAATGGAAAGAGTGACATTACTTTAAAAAAAATAAAAATGACTATAAGAACATAATATGACAAATTGTAAAGCCAATAAAGTAGATAATCTAGATAAAATGGGTGACTTAAATGGAAGGGAATTCTGTGTTCATGGATTGAAAGACTAAATGATGTTAAGATGTCAATTAATAAGCCAATCTTCATATTTATATGGAAGGGGAAGGAGCCCCCCAAAACGATTGCCATACTGGAAAGAATGAAGTTGGAGAACTCATATTTCCCTAGCTTAAAACTTATTAAAATGCCACAGAAATAAAAACAGTATGTTATTTGCACAAGGATGAACATATAGACCAATGGAATTGAATTGAGAGCTCAGAAATCAACATTTATGGTCAACTGATACTTGACAAGGGGGCAAAGATCACTCAAATGAGAAAGAGTAGTCTCCTTAACAAATATATATTGGCACACCATAGCCGCGTTAATTATAATTGTCAAAAGATCAAAACAACCCAAGTGTCAATCAACCAATGAATTAATAAATAATAAGTGGTACATACGTTCAAGAAATTGAATATTATTCAGTTGAAAAGGAATGAAGTATTGATAAATACAGCAACATAAAAGAACCTTGAAGACATTCTGTTGAGTGAGATAATTCTGACACTAAAGGACAAATATTATATGATCTCATTGATTTGAAACAATTAGAATACTTTTGAGATAAATTTGGAGTCAGCATCTTAAATATAGATTACCAGAGGACAGGGTCAAGTTAACCAATAAGAATTTCAAGAATAAAACACAAAGAGGTCTTAAATGGAATGATGGAAATGTATTAGTGATAGATGGTGGCATGATACCACAATATTGTGAACTCAAATAACAACATTGAAATATATATATATATATATATATATATATATATATATATATATATATGTGTGTGTGTGTGTGTGTGTGTGTGTGTGTGTGTGTGATTAACAGGGGGAAATGTTAAATTATACATGGAAACTGTGTAAAAATGAAAAAAATATGTATCTGTGGAACTACACCACACAAACACTGAACACTATGTAAAGTATGAGTTTTAGTCAATAGTGCAATTTTTAAAATGTGCCATCATCCATTGTAATGAATGTTTTACACCACTGCATCTTTTTGATGGTGAGGTAGTGCATGGGAATTCTGTATTTTATCCATGATTGTTCTCTAAACACACAAATTCTCTAGTAAGAAAAAAAATAACAAGGACTAGATGAATATTAAAAAGACGTAAAAATGTATTCCTTAAATATAACTATATGAATAAACCTGTGTGAAGTAGTACTAGTAGAAAGATTAGACTTCTGTTTTCAGAGTTATGAAGGACAATGTAAAATCAATAGAGGCAATTTTTCAGAATACCATAAAATTCCTAAAAATAGCTTCAAAACAAGTAAAAAAAAGGAAATAATTAAAAGGAGGAATTTTTAATAAATGACCCTGAATAGTTGTCAGGGATGATGTTCTAATTTTGTTGAAATATAAGGCAAATAAGTTTATTTCCTTTTTGTTTCTTCCTTTTGATCATGAGCCAATTTTTTTTTTTATGGTTAGATATTTATTTCATATTGAGATCCCAACAATAAAGATTCAGTAAAATATTAGCCAAAAAAGTTTTGTGAAATATTTCTTCAACATTGCTTACATTATTTTTTGAAGTTTTTTTAACGATTTATTTCTCCCTCTTTTAAAAGAAAAGATTTATTTCTCTCTTCTCCCTCATTCCTTGCCCTCCCCACCCCGTTGTCTGTTCTCTGTTTCTGTTTGCTGAGTCTTCTTTGTCTGCTTCTGTTGTTGTCAGCAGCATGGGAATCTGTGTTTTTCTTTATTGCGTCATCTTATTGAGTCAGTTCTCTGTGTGTGCGGTGCTATTCCTGGACAGTCTGCACTTTTTTCCCTGCTGGGCAGCTCTCCTTAGGGGGCGCACTCCTTGCGCATGGGGCTCCCCTATGCGGGGACACCCCTGCGCGGCAGGGCACTCCTTGCGCACATCAGCACTGCGCATGGGCCAGCTCCACACAGGTCAAGGAGGCCCAGGGATTGAACCGCGGACCTCCCAAGTGGTAGATGGATGCCCTAACTACTGGGTCAAGTCTGCTTTCCCATGCTTACGTTATTTGAAAGCATATATAATGTCTATAAAAATTTTATTTCAATAACTAGAAGAAAAACTCTGTCATGTTTATTTTGAAAAGAGAAAGCAGACCCTATTGAGGGGCATTTACACAGAATATCTTAAACCCAAGAGCCCTTATTGTGAAATAAATTGATGCTAGCCTATGAATCTCCAAATAAACTTTTTAAAGTGTCATTGAATATTTGATGAATTTAAGAATTGTATGTCAAAACCTTATCTAATATATGAAATATTATTTTGTAATATCTTTATCTATGCAAACAAGTTCTCTCTGAAAATTCTGCAGTATTAACAGTATTTCTTGTTTGAGTTGCTTCTAATCTACATGAAAATTGATTTCATTATTGTTAATTAACGAAAAATTCATAAAGACTCATTTCACCTGGTTTATATAAAAGAAGTAAACTTTTGACCATTAATATAATGATAAAAACTGTTCTCAGCACAAATTTTTATATTCTTCTAACATTTTTCATATAATAATTGCCAATAAACTAAAATAATAAAACAAACTGCACAATGATTGTTGTGACTAAATATATTACCTGTGCTTTCTTAATGAACTAGTTGACGCTCCCAAACCTGACTGGAGAAACACCACCATATTTTTTTGTCAGGTCTCAAAAATTCCTGTTCATTAGCTGGTGCACAGTCCTAGAAAGGAGTTAATAATGCTATACAAGTCAAAGCAAAATGAATGAAATTGTGAGTTTTACAAAAGTTTATCATAAAAGAGGTCAGGGTATTTTATAAATATTTAATAATAAATATCATGATATTACTGAAAATTGAGCATGATAAAATTATACAAACATATATGTACTAAGTATATATATATAAATAAGCATTACATGAACAAATTAAAAAACATGGAGGCAAATACATCTAAATAATAACAACATTTATGGACAATTTTCATTTTCTTTCTTTTTTTGTATAATAATATATGTATAATAAACAATGTTTAATCCCATGATAGTGTCATTGGGGAAAATGTGGTAATTCGTCTTTCATAGTAAATAATCTGGACTTTCCATGACAGAACAATTAAACTCCTCTTTCACTGAGTCCTAAATTAGAGCATCACAAGGGGATACTAAAAATGCTGCACAACATTGTGTGGCTTCTAAGAGGAAGACAACTCTCTGTTGCTAACTTAAATGGATGCATTAGGCCTTGAATCTTTTATCCATGGAATTGTGCCAATCTTCTTGGGAAATTGGTCCCAGAGATGACTAACTTTGCATTACATGCAAACATCTGTATAAGACATGACTTGCCTTTATCAGGATGAAAGGCAAGGGATTCTCTGTTCTGCTTGTGTTCATAGTGGCTCACTGGTCCACATGTGAGACAAAATTTCCAGGTGAACTTTCTATTTGAATAGGTCATGAACAAAATTTGTGGATTATTTATTGTATCTCAAATTTTAAAAAAATAGATGCAGAAAAAATTAAACCTATGTTATCTGAACAGAAACAAAAAAACAAAAAAACTTCAGGCCCATTATATGATTTACATACTTTATTTGTGAGAAAAAGTTGAGGTTGTAAAAGGTCTAGACAGATAATGCTGGAAGAAGTTTTTCACCAACTTTGACTCATGGTAAGTATGAATTTCAATTTAGATTTTTAGTTTATCTAAAAAAATTGGAATATTATTATGAGATTATGCATATATATATACATACTATATAGCTCTTAACTAAGTAATGTCAATGTTCGTAGAAATGGAAATATAGAACTGATGGAATCAGAGAAATTAAGCAATGGACAATGTTGAAAATGAAATTTTTGAAGGAATTTGTTTTATATGATCAGTTAAAAAAAAAACTCTAAAAATTAATAGTAATGCGTACTCTATATTAACAAACCCAAAGTTTTAACTTCTGATCTGTCATTTCTATTATATAATATTGGATACCAAATAACAGTAAATGATGCATTAAATCTCTATGTATTTTTCTGAAATTAAATATAAGTGGGAATATAACATTAAGAGCATGATCGCTCTTTGGCAGTCTCACAGAAGTAATAATACTTAATGGTTGTGACTCTGGATAAGTTACTTTAATTTCCATGCCCTTTTTCCATCTAAAAAATGTATACAATAGAAATGCTTACAATATAATATTATATCTGAATAAATGTGTTAATGAAAAGAAGTATTTATAGCAGTGTCATATTCAAATTAATTAGACAGTATATATGTATCCCCATTATACAATATCCAAAAGTTGACTTATACTGAATTTACATTTGGCAGTCTAAGATTATTTTAGCCATATTTTGCAAACTATTCTTTATTATGAATTTCTACCATCACTAGATTAATATTTTTTAAAAATCCAGATCTTTTCTATTTAAAAAAAAAATTGTTTTGAAGTCACTCATGCTAAGTATCACATTTGATTTCTCAATAGTTTACAACAGTATAACATATTATGGGACATAGGAATAACACAAATATGCCTGAATTCATTCTTCTGGGATTTACAGAATCCGAAGATATCCAGCACGTCCTATTTATGCTATTTCTCCTGATATACCTGATTACCATGCTGGGGAATGCAGGGATGATTTTGATAATTCGTCTAGATCTCCAGCTTCACACTCCCATGTATTTTTTCCTTAGTCACCTGTCATTCCTTGACCTTAGTTATTCATCGGTCATCACACCTAAAACCCTAGAGAATTTACTGATTTCCGACAAGAATATTTCATTCATGGGTTGCTTCACCCAAATGTATTTTTTTGTTCTCTTGGTTGTCACTGAATTTTTCTTTCTCTCTTCAATGGCCTATGACCGCTACGTAGCTATCTGCAAGCCTCTTCACTACCACATTGTTATGTCCATGAGACTCTGCTGCGCCCTCATCACTGGGTCCTACCTGATTGGCTTTACGGAATCATTAGTCATTGTTCTTCACATGAAAAGCTTGCAATTCTGCAAATCGAGTGTCATCTATCACTTCTTCTGTGACACAACTCCAATTTTAGCCCTGTCCTGCACTGACACTCATGACACTGAAAATTTGATAATCATTCTCGCTAGTTTAAACATAATGGTGTCTCTTACCACAATTTCTATGTCATATGGGTCCATTCTGTCTAATATCCTGAAAATTAATTCCACTTCAGCAAAGCGCAAAACTTTCTCTACTTGTGCCTCCCACCTCCTGGGAGTCACCATCTTTTATGTCAGTATAATTTTTACTTATTTAAAACCAAAGAAGTCCTACTCCTTGGGAAAGGATCAAGTGGCCTCTGTGTTTTATACTATGGTGATCCCCATGCTGAATCCATTCATTTATAGTCTTAGAAACAAAGAAGTAAAAAATGCTCTCTTTAGAGTAGTTCGAAAGATCAAAGGCTCCAGACGATTGAAAAGTCAGTGATGCTGAATATTTTAGTGTAAATTTTCTTTCTTTCCTATTTGGGTTTCCATTCTCTAGAGTAGCTTCTTTTAATTAGCTTAAATTTCTGTTGAGCCATCCTTTATTAGACCACACATGAGTGAATATTACAAGAATATGCTTTTAAAATTCCATGTAATAATTAGAAGCCATGAAATACGTGTTAAACTTGTTTAAATATACGTATTTCTTTTTTTTTTAAGATTTATTTTATTTATTTCTCTCCCCTTCCCTCCCGCCCCAGTTGTCTGTTCTCTGTGTCCATTTGGTGTGTGTTCTTCTTTGTCTGCTTCTGTTGTTGTCAGCGGCCCAGGAATCTGTGTTTCTTTCTGTTGCGACATCTTGTAGTGTCAGCTCTCCGTGTGCAGCGCCATTCCTGGGCAGGCTGCTCTTTCTTTCCCGCTGGGCGGCTCTCCTTATGGGGTGCACTCCTTGTACATGGGACTCCCCTGCATGATAGGGCACTCCTTAAGCACGGGCCAGCTCCACAAGAGTAAAGGAGGCCCGGGTTTTGAATCGCAGATCTCCCATGTGGTAGATGGACGCCCTATCCACTGGGCCAAGCCCGCTTCCCAAATATATGTATTTCTAAGGGCAACTAATCTGTAACAACAAAATATAAAAGTAGTGCTATTCAAATTCTATCATAGAAATCCCCATGCCTGTTCTAATTTCAGAGATTTTTATTATGAAAAGCACTTTCAGAAATAATTTATTCTCAAGAGAAAAATAGCCCAATTTTAAAGTGTCCTGCTTTAGACTGAAAAATCCAGATATTTAGGGTCTCAATCTGTCAGCTTAGTAGCTGCATATCCCTTAGTAAGTTACTGAAAGTATAAATCTAGTATCCTCAAGTGTAAAAGAAAAATAAGTTTAAAATCATAGAATTACCTTAAAGATCAAATCAGATGATGAATAGAAATAATTTAATGCAGTAATAATATATTTGACCAGGATCATCTGAATGCTTATATTCTTGCACAATTTTGAAAAAGCAATAAATAATGTTATGAAAATACTCATTGAGTTTAGGTAAATATATTTTGCTATTCTTATTCATAGCCAAACAATTAAAAAGGAAAAGGGGAATTTCAATTTTTGTTCTTGGAAAAAATTGTAATATTTTGATAAAATTAAGCTATAAAAAAAGTATAGGCTAACCTTGAAGAAAATTTGATAACATGTTAAATTATTATAGAAAATGAAATATCCTAATCATTTTTGAGAATTTTACTCATGATCTTCTAGACATATCTTATGTATGTGTGCATATATTGCATATATTTTTAAAATATTGTCATTTCCTGTTTCTATTTTGCAGCTTTTGCTTTCCATTCACACTATAACCTTTGGTAATTCTTTTGTCATCTAAGTTGGAAAATGAATATATTCTTGGTATACTAGTGAAATCAAGAATCTCATTTTGCATTGTTTTAAGCCCTGAATTTTTGTAAAGTCCTGTGGCTAAAAACTTGTATATAGGTATATCTCTTTGCATCTTCCTGCTAATCATTTGAAAGCCTTAGCATTCTATGATCCATCAACAAACTTCATTATTTACTGTCTTTGTAAAAGTTTGGCTTCATTTGAAAAAATCATTTCATTTTCCTAGTTTATGTTCCTTAAAAAGACTTAGATTTTTGAGCCAAATTTTGTGAAATCCCATAACATTTTTAAGGTAGTTTGCTAATATTTCCTTTTTAAAATATCTCTATATAATCTGGAATAGCAGTTTTAATTTCCTCTACTTTTCAAACTATATTTAAGAAAGCATGTTTTCTTCATTTCCAATATTTGATTAACTTTATTTAAACTTAAGATATAGTATGAGGTATATTTTTCTCTTCAGGGATCTTTATCTTTTAATGTAAATTAAGGTTTACTTTGTATTATTATAATGTTCATTTTCTTAAATTATTTTTGAAATATTAAAATAAAATCCAAGGTGTTCTAGGATTAAACTTTTAATGAATTTTCACTAGCTCATCACTCCTCATTCAAATGATTAAAATGTGCATTATGTTCCTTTACTTTCTGAATTTACGTAAAAAATTAACTTACGGTGCTCTCTGTCTAAAGGGACCTGTACCTAATGTTGGTGTGTATTTTCATCTTTCTCTCCCATTTCTCAGCAAGGTCTGGTCTTTTCCCCATTTCCCAAATAAATTCTTTTTACTGGCCTAACTAAAAACAAACAAACAAAAAAGATCAACTTATCTTATGTAGTATTCATGGAAATTACTTGAACAATATTGAATTTTACTCTGATCTCTAAGTTCTCTAGAATTTGTATTTGTTGCAATTCCTCTTTGTTTCCAATTAGCTTTTTCTTTGTTAAGGATTTCTTTTTTAATATATACCTTTTTTTTTTTCCCCCCTTAGGAGGTACCAGGGATTGAACCCTGGAACTTGTATGTATGTGGGAAGCAGGTGCCCAAACAATTGAGCTATATGTATTCCTCAATAATATTCTTTTAAACTAACCTCTCACTTTGTATATACATTGTTTCCCTTCTTATAGTTATAGACCCTTTCTTTATGAACAGCTCTGGACTTACTTTCGATTATGTACATTTCTATAATTTAGAAAATGTATCCTGTTGGTTTGTGTTGGCAATGATGGCCAACAGATTCTCTAATTTTTCAGAGATTTGTAACTTCAGAATTTGCTTATGCTTTAATTAAATTCAGACTAACTTGTCCTCTTACAATGTATTCTAGGAAGTATTTAGGATATCATTAATTAACTGTAGCCTAACCACCGGGCAAAGTGAACACAATAGACTATTTACCATTCCCTCTATTTTCTCTTCTTATGTTAGTGTACATTTTGCTTTATGTAAGATGTGCCCTGATGTATTTTTAAGACAAAATGTTATGTCACATTTCTATGTATTATAAAGTTTGAACTACTTAAGAATGATTTGAAAAGACTGGAATAGTTTGTAACAAATACGTACAATATTTTTGTTTGAAAATGATTGATGATATTTAAGGATGATGAAAACAGTATATATTAACTGATAACCAATGTGTGAGTCAGACAATATTCAAAGGTGCATTAGGTATATAATTAACATATTATCTTCAAAATTAACTCTCATGTAGATACTAGCAATACCTGAAATTTAATCTTAGTTAATGTAAAGGTGTGTTCGTACTTGTTCAGACAAAGACTTAAGAGTCATAGTGACATTTCTCTCTGTTACATACCTCCCACAGAGTCCATCAGCACATCATATTGAAACCCTCTGCAGAATATATTTAGAATGTGATTATTTAGTAAATCTCTGCTGCTACCACCTTGGCCCATAGAAGCATCCTTTCAGTCTTTAAATTATCGCCACAGCCTTATAGATTGTCTCCCTTTTTGCTGCCTTATGCCTCTTGTGAAAGTTTGAAATGCTTTAATGCATCTCTAAAAGATTATGTTCTTAAATTTATCTATCCCCATGGGTGTGAGATCCTTTTTGATTGGAGTACATCAGTGAGGCTTGACTCAGGCTTAGTTTCTACCCTCGTTCAGAGTCTGATAAAATGAGACACGCAGTAAAAGGAATACAACATACTTGACCTTGCAGCGTGAGAGAAAGGACTACAATATTGATTTTTAGTATTAATGTAATGAATAGTCTTGTAAGTTTTGTGAAGAAAAGTGACATAATACAGCATACATATTAACAATACCATTCTGGCCTCTACATTAAGATTAGACTCAAGAGTTGTTTCAAATTGCCACAGGGCTGCTGATGCAAAGCACCAGAAATGGGTTTGCTTTATAAAGGGGATTTATTTGTGGTAAAAACATACATTTCCAAGACTGTGAAACACACAAATCAAGGCACCATCAGAGGTGCATTCTCACAAAAGTCAGCTACTATTGATCCTGTCATGGATGAGGCAAGGCCACCAATTTCTGTCAAGTTCTTTGCCTTCTCCTCCAGAATTTACTCTCTTCTACAACTCAGCAGTTTGCAGCCAGGCCTAGAGCTTATCTCTTTCAGGGCTGCCTCTATCAGTTTCAGCTCTTCTGCTTTCTTCCTGAGTTTACAACATCCTACAGATTCAAAAAGACCTTGCCCTTACTTCTTATTTTTATGAACTGATGCTTTACCATTGCATCTAGCATGCTCACTTTGCAGAGGACACACTGACCTACTCACACTTCCATATAACCAATAGTCCTGATGTTGCCTAGAATATTTCCATTTTTTTCTTCTTTCTGAAATTCCCTTCCCTGGATGACTGTATGAGACCTTACCTCATCACCTTATTTATTTTGCTAGTGCCTTTTGTTTATTCTCTATTTTCCTCCACATTGAAAGCTCTATGAGCACAAGACTTTTGCCAGTTATGTTCAGTGCTTTATCCCCAACACATGGAAGAGTGCCTCAATAAATGTGTTTGAATGGCTGAATACTACAGATGATGAAACTGGGGTACAAGGGTTTCATTAGCTTATTCATGCATGGCCAGGCAACAATTTTAAGAACAAGCTCAAATTTGAACATAGAGAGTCTGAAATTAAAATTTACATTCTTAATCACCATATTATCATATGACATTTTTGTCTACAAATTATACTCTACAGATTTGAAAACATGTAATACATTATATTAAAAAGTGTTAAATACATTGATAAAAGATATATGCTGCTTGCAGACTTCACTAGAGCTGCTTGTAGAAGATAGTGTAATTTTGGAGATGGCTATTAAATATACTCAAACATACAATTATAGTCCTTTTTACAGAAAGAAAGTTCCCTGTACAGTAAAAAGTGATTTATCAGGTGATTTGTTTGGGTTGGAGAAATAACCTGTCAGTCAGTCAGATAGAAACTGTTTAATATAAGAAAGGACTTCAGAAATAGAGTGGCTCAGCAATGGGAAAAGCATTGTCCTTGGATGTTAACAGTGCATTCTTTAACTGACTAGGCTTTGTGGGTGGCTTTTATTTCTTGAGGTAATCCTGGAAACCAGACTTCTTCTATGTTGCTGCTATAATATCTTCCCAGACATCTTCTTCTGGGTAGAAGTGTTTTCCCATAGCACACTGCACATATTTCAGTTTGGCGGAAGGGTGAGATTTTTATGTTTGGAAGGCAATTTAAGATTTTTTGTCATCTGGGTATTTTTGAAGAAAAAATTCAATCACTTTAAAAGACATAGGCGTAAATATGTTACACAGTTCTTCTGATTTTAGATAAAATGTAATTTCATCTAAATTATTAAGTTTACTACTTAAAAGTCATTTATAGCATTTTTTACTTCTTTTCAATATTTATTTGTAACTATATTATCATGATGTTCTACTTTAATCTTTTTTGTTGATCATTTTTTTCAAAGTGGTTGCCTTAATTATTATTATATGCATATTTTATTTATCATAGCCTACCTAAAATAATATACCACACAACTGTAACAATTAGAACTATAAAATAGTAGATATTCAATTCTTCTTTCCAATTTTGTTACTTTTGTCATAAATTTTACTTATATATATGTTTTAATCCCAAAATTCATCAACCAATCCAGCTTTAGGAAATTATTTCTAAAGCAGGTAAAATTTTACAAATTAAATATTAGATATATATATATATATATATATTTTAGCATCATTAATGTCTATATTTAGAATCAATCGTCCTTCCATTGACCTTATCCCTGCCTTTAAAATTTTTAAATAACAAATATCCTAGAAATATATTTTTTCTGTGTGTATGCTATTTTTCCTAAAAAGTCTTTGTCTTTATTTGTTCTTAAAATTGAAAGCTATTTAAAGTGGGTTTTGAATTCTGAAATATTTTTATTTATCAATATTTTAAACAGTATTTCTAGTATCTTCTGGGTTGTATAATTATTGATGGCAAGTCTCTTACAATAAAAATGTTTTTTCTTCTCTTTATGAAATGTATTTTCCTCTGACTACTTTTGCAATTGTATAATTATCTTTGTTTTAAAGCATGAATCTGATTAATCTCAATGGGTTTTATTGTTTATTGTCTTTCTATTTATCCTTCTTGTGGACTCACTGACATCTGAGGCCCTATGATTTGATTCCTTTTTCTATTTTTGGAAATGTCCTGGCCACTGTTTCCCCAAATATTTCTTCTGGTCCATTCCTTCTCTATTCTCGTTGCTGAAGCCTAACTGCCTGTATATTAAACTGTTTCACATTGTCCCACAGCTCTTTGATTTTATATTTATATATATATAAATATATATATTTTTACCACACTTTGTTTTTTGTTTAACTTTCTGTTTGGATATGTCCTATCAGCTTACCTTCAAGTTCATTCATGCTTTTCTCAATTGTACTGATGCTAATGAAGAACTTTTGTGGCATTTCTATTTTTCTGGTATTCTGGTTAACTGTGTGCTTTTTAAATTTTATTCTGTGCCTTTCCATTGGACACTACCTTATATTATCCATCCATCTCTGAATCTGAACATGTTTCCATGCATCTGAATAAATTGTTTATCCTCTTCTTTACATATTTTATGCTAGTAATTTTCAATACTTTTGTCAAAGACCACTAGAAATACCTGTAGTTCAACATGTTTACTTTATTATGCAATGCAGTGAGGAAGAACACACACCTTGAGGAAATGTGCAGTTTCAAAGTAAAAAAAAGTTAATTTAAGAACATATGATAAGATATAGGCACTCTTTTGATCATTGGGAGGGATTAAAAAGGAACTTCCTTTGTAGATAGACTGTTATCAGAAAGCAGGAGCAATTCTATTGTTAGGTATCTCAGTAAGTTGTTTTTATTATTAGGGAAGACTCCTGTAAAAATAAAGCTGTAGTTGGCAAAATAATAGTAGACTTTCATTTCGTTAAATAGGGGGATGTTTGGTATTTTGTGATTTGTAAACTCACCTTGTTAGAACTAGTCCCAGCCAGTCCCCAGTCTTTGTTATTATCATTTGGTAAACACCTGCATGGAAGACTTTGAGAGTAAATGAAACCCATTGGTTCTAGGTTTCTCTCTCTTTCCAGCTGACACCTTAGCTCAAACATGGCTTTAACAGTTCTTTATGATTGATCTGAATTATCATTATTTGCTTGTACTATGGTCACTCTTTCTTCTACTTTTTAATAAAGGTGTAACATTTCATTTGTCATATCTTCTCTTTGAGGGTCCGGTCTCCATTTGGAATTGAAATTACTTGGATTTTTTTTTTCCAAATTCAATTTTTTGGTGGACTCAGGAAAAGCTATGATTTTTTTAGATTGCTTGACTTTCTAAAATGTGTTAGAGTTGGAACAAATGCCTGTATCCTAAGCAGAAGTGGAAATTCTATATTCCCTTTTTAATTTTATGCATTGTGGTTGCTTCACATATCTCCTCCTTTAATAACTTCACACATGTCAATATAATATCTTTCTGGGTTTCCAGTTCTGTACCTTAAAAAGTGTAATGGAACCTCAGGATCATTATAGATATAAGTGATCTCATGTACTTTGTTTTTCCAAATGTTCTCCTTCTTTTCCCTCCACCTCCTTTTCCTTTTCCTCATTTTCTCTTTCCCCTTTTTCTTCTCCTTGTTATTCTTGTACATCTACAAATATATCTACTTCTAATTTCCCTCTACCTTGTCCTTGCACTTCTATTCCTCTTCCTTGTCCTCCTCTTTAGTTTTCTACTTTTACCTCTATTTTTACTGTCTGCATCTTATTGATCACCCCCGGATAATAAACCTACAAATTCTACATGTATCAAATATCTGAATGATTTGTCTAATCTAATGAAACTACTTCTCCCCTACTTCTTAAAAACATACCTTTCTGTTTTATTTGCAGCATTGACCTAAAGAAGAAATCATTTTTCATAATGTATTTTCAGGAAATATGATAATTAGTAGACAAATTGAAAAAATCATTTTGTTCTTTTATTCTATATATTGAAGTACTTAAAAGCAAGGATTCTGTAGGTCAGGAAACTTAATTTTGAATGCTGGTCTTACTCATTTGAGCAATATCATTTTGAGCAAATTACTCAAACTGCATTGGACTTTTTTCTCACCTGAGATCTGTGATTATAGGTAGCAATGGCCTCACATATTGGACTTGATATGAGCATATAATGAATTAGCATACAGAAACATTAATATATTTTCCAGTAACTGTCAAGCTGAATAGAAGTACTAACTATTACATTATGGCTGTTAAATATTACTCATTACTTACTCACCATTTGTTAAATGAATACTTATTATCTGTGTTAAATATTATCCCCTATAGATTAAGATTTGTGTGGACAGACAAAAATCATCCCTTTAATCAACTGAAGTTTCAGTGTAGTGTTAGATTTAGATAGCAATCTAAATTTGAAAACGGTAAATATTAAATGATGAGAGTTTTTATGCAGAGTGGTCCAAAGTTAACAATGGAAGTGAGATAATTCTTTTTGAAAGATAATAGAGCTGAGAGATTGTGAAAAGTTATTAACTAGAAAGTTATATATACCATTTTACCATATTGATGTGATGAATAAAAAATCATGGACATTGTTTATTTTCATCATTTGGTTTCTATTTTGGTAGTAGAAAAAGGGGAGAGTGCAATTTTAATATCGATTAATTTGATATAATTCTGTCTAATATTTGGAATGAATTGTTGGTCAAACATTGATAGACATAAGTGAATGCATCTTTGGTCCTACTGATATATCTTTTTTTCACATATAAATAGTTTTTTCTTAATGTGAATGAAAAACTAAACTGATGAACCAGGGTACAACCATGACTAAAACTTTGCTTTGATGATTTGAAAATCTAATTTGAATAAAAGGAGCCTTAAAATTACCCTTGAATCTTAATTATTGTAAGAAGTGGATAATTGTAAGGATTTCTGAAATAGTTTATTCCTTCAATACAGAAAATAATGTGAAAAATAATGATAGGGAAAATAAATTTTGGGATGTGATTTCAAATAGCTGGATATCTTTATAAGACAACATGATATCAAAATACTCAATGGTTTATCTCTGAAAATTTCTTTTTTTTCAAGAGGAGGGTTGAGTGTTGAGTATAGTTTTAAACATTACTCTGCTATCCAACATATGTTTGATCCAATATTGGTATGAGTTCTCTTTGTATAACTGATTAAAAACTGATGTACTTAAAATTATTTGATCAAATATCAAATTAGGTCTTAACAATGAACTCCTTTTGTACATCATTTTCCTGGGAATGTTATGGTGGACTCACAGGACAATCATCCCTGCTGTGAAAAAAGGGAAATTTTATTGAAATAAAAGTAAATTTCCACACCTAATAGCTGTTCAAATAAATAAATGAAATAAAAAATAAACAAAACAGAATAAATAAGTCAGAAGCAGGTGTATTTTGAAAAATGGCTGGTCCTTTCTGAGGGTCTTGCTCATTTGGTGCAAACATTGAGGAATGTTGACAAATGAAAGTTCATTTCCCAAATATGTAGGGAAAAGGCAGAACTAGGAAATAAGCAAGAATCTGCATCAAAAGAACTTCCACAGGTAGGCTAGCCAGCTTTTCAGAACTAGGTTCATCTGTAAATAGCATCCAGTTGAAAGCTATTCTTTAAACTATTGTTTTCCCTGAACCTTAATTATACTCTCAATAAATATTACCATATCATTTAATTATAAATATGGAAACTTAGAAGTGGATCTAATAAATTTCACTGATTAGACAGTGAGAAAGAAAAAATGGGATTTTCTTTTTAGTTAGTTTTTTGTTTATTAGTCATAATTGTATTGAATTAATGAAAATTTCTAATGATGATTGAGATGAACACACAACTATGTGATTATGCAAAATACCATTGATTGTACATTTTTGATGAATGTTATGCTTTATTAATATGTGTCAATAAAATTGATTGTTGGAAAAATAAAAATACTTACTGTGTTGAGCCATAGAGTGAAAAATGCATGTCCAGAGGGCTGGATGGATCTGAGAGTGTAAGGGCACATGGAGTATGTGAACAAGCACTAAGTAGTCATTCACAGGGATTCCAAAAAGGGAAATTATCTTCATAATGACTATTGAGGAATTACTAAAGCAATGTACGCTTTCATCAAGCTGCCATCTAATGAGGACATCCTCTGTAATTATAGCAGGTGAAAATAAAATACAAAAAGACTACCAATATCTATATATAATTTAATCAATGAAGTTTTAATATGGGTCATTTTGAACATAATCATAGGTATATAGATAACTCAATTTATCTAAAATATATTCCATTGGAGGACAGATGAGTGCTCTCTTTGGAAACATTCTAAAATAAGCAAACACTAATCAAAATTACACATTTTATTCCCTAGTTTCTGACCATAGAGATATTAATTGATATATAACATTCTATTAAGTTTTGCTCAGTGCTTAAATTGTACTTTATTAACCTATTTCTCTTAAACAACTAGTTCATTGCCTTTTTTACATTACTATTCCTCAAAGTATAGATGATAGGATTCAGCATTGGAACCACAATAGAGTAAAATATAGACACTATCATATCATGGTCCCAAGTGTTGCTGGAACTTGGCCTCACATTAATGAAGAGAATTGTTCCATGATGAATTGCAAAACTAATAAGATGAGAGCCACAAATAGAAAAGACTTTCCACCAGCCTTCAGAAAAATGGATCATCAGAATGACCAAAATAATGAAACCAGAGGAGATATAAATAATTTGTATATTGGTTAACTCAATTAAGACCACAAAGTGGAAGAGTAGAAGCTGGTTGATGTGAGTTTTAGAACAAGAAATAGACTAGAGAAGAGGGATGTCACAGAGCATAGGTCTAATTTCATTGGCTGCACAGAAGGAAAGGCTAAAAGTGACCACAGTAGGCAAAATACCACCCAAAATGCCACCAACATAGAAAGTAACGATTAGTGGCACATAGACTCAGGGTGACAGGCTAACTGAATACAGCAGTGGGTTGCAGATTTCTAAATAGGGATCATAAGTTATTGCAGCAAAGAGTATACTCTGTGGTCCCAAAGTTAAAAAAAGAAACATCTGTGTTGCACGTCCAAGAAATGAAATGTCTTTATTCTCTGCCAGAAAGCTGACTAACATTTTGAGGGTAACAACTGAAGAATAGCAGGCATCCAAGAATGATCACACACTCAGAAAATGGTACATGGGGTTGTGGACCTGAGAATACCCAACAAGCAATACAACCAGTCCTAAATTTCCTACCAAAGTAGAGATAAATTGCTAGAAATAATAAAAATAAGAAGACTTGCAAAATCATCCGTTAAACCTATTGGTATAAACATAGTGAGTTCAGTTACATTCTTCATCTGAATCCTGTATATATCCAAATCAGATGGCAACCCTGACATTGCAGTTTGTATTTATAGGTTCGCAAGGCAATACCCTGTGAAAATAGAGATCACTCAATTATAACTTCATCTTTCCTTCTTGGAAGAGCATAAGGAAATTCAAGGCATTGATGCAATGAGTAATGATGAAGAAGTTGAGCCAAGTGCTTGATTTTCCCTGTGTAAACTAAAGAATAATCTGGACCTTTCATTTGTTTGCTAAAAGAGTAAAATATATGGCAATGTAAATATATATTTTACACTTCATTTCTGATCAATTTTCTACATGTGCTTTATCTTAGATTTTCAGACACAACTGAATATTGGGATTTTTTTTTTTAAGATTTATTTATTTATTTAATTCCTCTTCCTCCCCCGGTTGTCTGTTCTCTGTTTCTATTTGCTGTGTCTTGTTTCTTTGTCCGCTTCTGTTGTCCTCAGCAGCACGGTAAGTGTGAGTGGCGCCATTCCTGGGCAGGCTGCACTTTCTTTCACGCTGGGTGGCTCTCCTTTACGGGTGCACTCCTTGGCTGTGGGGCTCCCCTACGTAGGGGACACCCCTGCTTGGCAGGGCACTCCTTGTGCACATCAGCACTGCGCATGGGCCAGCTCCACACGCGTCAAGGAGGCCCGGGGTTTGAACCGCAGACCTCCCATGTGGTAGATGGACGCCCTAACCGCTGGGCCAAGTCCGTTTCCTGAATATTGGGATTTTTAAATCCATTTGTTATAGTGGAAAGGATATATCTGGGTTCTAATCTTATATTTGCTATAATATGCATAAAATCCTTTCCCTTAATTTTTGTAATTATAAAGTTGAACAAACAAACTCACATCACAAGAATGTATTAAACTTAAGAAAAAAGCAGTTATGAGAAGTAATTTAAAAATGTTTCCAGGTGACTACAAATTCAGATAAGTTACACTCACATTTCAACTTGTCTTACAGAAAAGCCCTCCATAATAAACAATTTTGTGCTCTTTTCTAGCAATGATGTTTTTCTATTACTCCTTCAGGCACAGTTGTGAACAGGGCAGTAGAATGTATTCTCCAGTTAGATACAACTTTCTTTGCAAACAAAAGCAGGAAAATGTCTTTTTACCTTTAGATTTCTTTCTTGAAATTCATACTAACAAATTGTCCGTTTTGATCTTTACAGCTTGTGGTACCATTATTATTTCTGATCAAATTTAAATTTAATGACAATAAATAGTGTTCCTCTCTTCATATTCTCATTTACTTGCAAAGTCCTTGAATGGATTTTTGTGATACATCTTTGTCAAAAAAATCATGTCTGCTTCATTAATATGCATTAGTTGCTTATGTTATTTCTAATAAGGTAATAAAATTGATTTTGCTAAATGATCATTAATAAAATTGTTTATTAAAGCTATTACTGAAAGAATTAAATCATGAAATTGGCCACAAATTGCACTGTATTTCTAAAATAAAATTTTATATTTTAGTTGATTTGTTTTATTTTTAAAGAAGATTTAGCTTATGTAAGTGTAACATGAAATAATATTTATATAAGGGATTCCGTATGCTCCAATCTTTTCCACTCCCACACTTTTCCACCTTAACAACATCTTTCTTTAGTGTGGTACATTTGTTACAATTTATGAAACACATTTGCTGATAGTAAAAGAATGTGGAGTTGGTAGTGGATGGAGTTCATGATAAACAATAGCTATGGCCATGTAACCTTAGGCAGAAACAAAGGCTGTAATTAAATATTTTTCATTATGTTGGAATATGTACACATTTCTATATCTCTTTGTTTTCTTTCTTCTCTTGCATACACCGCACAAAAAATAAATTGTATTAACTTTATGTCATACTATTAAACTTACAGGATAAGGATCAATATCTCTCAAGAATTTGCATTTGCTTCTGGGGAAAAGGCTAGTGAATTTTCTGTATTACAAAACAAAAGACAGTTACACCATATTAAGCAGAATTATGAATATGTTATTTTCTTACTAGGGGATTAATTATGGTGTAAGTGGACATTTAAGAGTATCACTTTGATAAGGCAATAGACAGTGATGTTTAAGTTCATGTGTCAACTTGGGCAGATTATGGTGCCCAATGTGTTTGATCAAGGTAAAACTGGCATGATTTTGACTGTGAGGTTACTTCATAAACAAATGTGCATCTATCATCAGTTCATTGCCTTTACAGCTCATTTCCTCTGTTTCTACAAACAAAATTTCTCACAGGAATGTGGGGTGACTCCCCTTCCAATAGTAGGAATTCTGAAAAAAAAAAGAACTGAGGATATCAAAAGTTAGAATGAAGAATTTCTACTTCAGCTAGACAATCTCTATTGGGAAGTTCAATTCCACCATAATGGGAATTTCCAACTCACAGCATGTCCTGCAGAATTAAGTTTTGGAAACCCCTACAATCATGCTGTGAATGAATTTCTATAACATATCTTTTAATGTATATCATGTCAGTTCTGTCAAAAACTCTCTAAGTTTGCCAGATTTCTATGACAATCACCACACAATGAGTTGACTTAAAAAAGGCAAATTAATTGGATCAGGGTTTTAAAAGCTGATTCAAATAACAGCAAGGCCTGCTTTATCCAAAAATTCTGTATCATTGTGGCAGCTTTACTGCAATTCTTGGGGTTCCTGCACTAGTATCTCTGCTTTCTGTTACATGGAGATCTCCTCCTTTTTCTGTCTGATCTTATTGCTTATTGTTTTCTCTGTTTTCCTTCTTCACTCTGTACGGTGTTCTCTAACCTCTGGTTTCCAAAAACTTCTCTTTATAAAGTTCCCTGAAAGGGTAATTAACCCATCATAATTCATTTTGGTCACACCTTAATTGAAAATAATATGTTCAAGAGGTTCAATTTACAAAATGGTTTACTCCCAAAGGAATAAGGATTAATATAATTAATATGTCTAAACTGGAGTACATAATTCAACCATCCATGATTTGCCACTTAAACACAAAAAGATATGTTCTACCCGTGAGCACAATATTTTTATCCATCCTATTATCTAAAATCTTTATGTCATTTCAATAGCATCTCTAAGGCCAAAGTATCATCAAAATCAGTTGGTGATGTGGTCTATTCTGGGGGGAAATTCCTCTCTAATCTTTAGAACTATGAAACCTAGAAAACAAATTCCAAAATGTAATAGTAGGGCAGGCACAGGATAGACAGTCTCTTTCCAGAGGTGAGAAATCTGAAGAAAAAAGGGATCAGGTTTCCCAAGTAAGTTTGAAATTCAGCCTGCAAACTCCATTATATCTCACATCTGAGAGTCATCTGTGGAGCTATGCAGAGTCCTCTATACCTACTGGAGTGGTGGTTCCCTCTTTTCAAGTACATGGAGAGGGGTCTTGCTCTAAAAACAGTAGGTTCTAGGTTCCATCTTATGCAAGCATTGAAATGGTGGGCAGGCATTGTGTGAAAAGCACACGCTCTTACATTGGGGTTGCAGCTCATCTCCCTGAACATCTGGCAGGAGGCTTGCCCCTTCAGGTCCTGGGTCAAAATATTGCTCTACCCAATGCCTTGGTCTGAGGATGTCTTTGGGGAAGAGTTTCCCGTGGTTCTGCCCTTGAAGTCATTGTTTCTTCATTTTGTCTTGTCTCTCTTGCATCCTAGCTGGCATTTTATCAGCTCATACAGAATTCCCAAAAGTCGACAGAAAAAAGGATTTTCCATAGAAACTTCATAGACAAATATATTTCCAATCCTACCTATGATGCTGCATAAGGGAGTAATGACAATATTCTACTTTCATGTCTTGTTCCTATTTAAAGGAATATTTTCAGTTCCTGAAAATCGTACTTTTCTACATGCATATCATATGCAATAAAAATTTATAAGGAAACAAATTTTATTTTGTTGTCCCTTTTAAAATAAAGTACTTAAAAATCCTTTGAATCTCCCATCATCTCCCTGAATCTCTTATTAATGAAATAGTAAATAAATTTTTGCCACATATTCATTTTATAGCTGTATGATTTGTTTTTACCATATTGAAAATTATCATTTAGCATTTTAGTTCTACCAACTATTCTAAATTTTAAAATTTTCTTTTTCATTTCAATGATTTTTCTTCAAAGCTGTATTTTTCTTGTTTATGTTTTGTTTCCCCAGTTATGTTTTCTATGGTGGTTAATCCCTCTCATATTTTACTAAATTTCTGTTTGTCCTATATTTAATTTATTTTTGACTTCTAGGACTCCTGCTTTTATAACCTCCTCATGTTTATCCATCTATTTTCTGAAATACATGATTTTCTTGAAGGTGTAACTTTGTTAACATTTTCTTTAGCATTGTATGAACATAAGTATTTATTTCCTTGCAATATTGCCATTTTGTATTCTGATATTATTACATTTTAGAATGTAGTTTGATTCTACTTATCCTTTCATATATGGAGTTTAGTAATTATGATTCTTTTATTGACCTATGTTTAAATGTCATTGTTATCAGGTACAATAATATGATAATAACAGGTCATCATTACTTTTCCAGTTTCATGCTCAGTGAATCACTCACATATGTTTATGATGACCCTAAAGTATTTCTGCTTTATGTATTAGTTTGCCAATGGGTTGCTGAAGCAAACTATAGGAAATCTGCTTCCTTTTATAAAGAGGGTTCATTTGGTGTAAAAGGTTACAGTTCCAAGGCCATAGAAAGTCCAGCTCTTGGTACCAAAAGAGGTGTTTTCTCAACAAAGTCAACTGTCACATGTGGAAGGAAGATGGCAACTGATCTCTGGCTGGTCTCTGACTTCCCTTCAGATATCACCTTTCCCTCTTGAGCTCCTGGGCCCAGTCTCTTAAAGGCTTCATGCATAAGTGTTTCTTTAGTCTTCTCTCTCCTGGCATAGTGCTTGTTTCCTTCTGAGCCTCCCATATCAGTCTCAGCTGTTCTGCTAGCTCACGAAATTCAGCTGTAAGCTATCAGGCAAATGTCTCATCTATCCCCGAAACCTTAGCTGTTTAAGCCTTCACCTTTCTGTCACATAGCAAAATGGAAAATGGCAGAGCTCTCACTTCCTGTCTCCTCTTGTGTCAATCTCAGTGAATGTCTGTTAATATCCGACCCAGCAAGAGGTCGGGGCATAAAATGTGTTATGGCCTCTGATATAGTGGAATCAAAAATCCTAAAACAATCTTAACAGATAATCTAATCAAAGACCCCTCAAACAAATTTAGTTTAATCAAAGGTTATCACATGTTAAGTAATAGGTTAGTTTACAAAAATAACCTTGCTTTTTTGGGAATTCGTATAATAATCTCAAACTGTCACAGTATACAACTACTTGTAATTTCATAGATAAGTCTCATTCATGGTGTTTTCTATCTGTAATTTCTTGAGTACCTTAGATATACATGTTTTACTTTACAAAGTGTTACTCCACACTTAGACATTATATGTTGCTGTTGCAGTGTTTCCTGAGGTTTCTATTTCAGGATTTCAATTAATAGTTAAATAGGTTAACAGACTTTTCATACAATTTTAAGAAACTCAGTAAGTTTCTTCTGAATTTGTATTCCTGAAATTTGTGAAAGGTGGCAAGAAAAAAATTACAATCAAAATTTTCAATGTTTAAGAAGAAAAATTAACATAGTTTTAAATGAAATATTTATCAAAGATTAACCCTTTAACAGCAAATGCAAGTTTACCATCAATTAAATCTTTCACTTTTTCCATTAAAAGATCAAAGCAACAATATAAACGGCACCACAAAATGGCATTGAGGGACTGAATTCATTCTCATGGATAACCTGAAACATCCAGAGCTCCAGATTACTCTTTTCCTTCTCTTACTGGTGATCTATGATCTTACCTGGGCTGGGAATCTGGGCATCAGCACCCTCAACAGTGCTGATTATTGATTTCAAACTCCCTAGAGAGTTTTCCTCTGATTATTGGCTATCATCAATTTGCCAATTCTACCATCATTGCTCTTAAAATGCAGGCCAATTTCTTGGTTAAGAAGAAAATCATATCCTATTTTTGGTTGTGCAGCTCAACTGGGTGGATTCTTTGTTTTCTTTCTAGCTCCAATGGGCTATGACCACTATGTGACTGTTGCAACTCCCTGCTCTCCATGGTTGTGGTTTCCTGGCAGACCTGCACCCGGCTGCCCTTCTTCATGTACCTGTATATCTGACCATTGCAATGACTGTCTCCTCTTAAGTGTACTCTATGTCATAAGGTTCTTTAAATGTTATCATAAATTTTTATTGTGATAAAGTCCCTCTGTTAGCATTACCTTTGACTGATAACTACAATCCAGAAGCAGCAATCTTTGCCTTTTCCAGGAATGATTTGTTTTTTTCCTGGATCAAAGTTTTGATATCTTACTTCCATGATGTCCTCTCTATTATGAGGGTATGTTCCTCAGAGGGTGAGAAAAATTCCTATTCTACCTATGTTTCTCACATGATTGCTATCTTTGTGTTCTTTGGTACTGTTTTCTCATGTACTCACAAACTATGACCAATACCTCATTAGATAGAGCTAAAGTATTCCAGCTTATTTATATCCTAGTGATAACTATATTGAATCCTCTAATTTAAGGCCAAATGAAAAGGATGTGAAGGATGCACTGAACAGACTCCTCACTAACCCTTGCTATTCTTTCAAACTAATATAAGCTAATAACTACAAATCTTTTTACTTAAGGATTTAAAATTTCTCCTGAAAATCCTGCTAATAATTGAAAGGTAATAAATATCTAGTTTTACATAATTTAATTTTAATGGGATTAATCAATGCATTTTATTTCAAGCCAAAATATCCAGCCAATTTTTCCATATATAGAAATGTATAAAGTGTAAATACTATATTAGTGTATTTGTTATTCAGGAGAGAACATTCTCATATTTGTGCTGTTAACCACATTCCATCTCCTACCACTGAATTCCTGTTTTATACAGTCCCATACTTTGTACAATCCATTCAAAGTGTACACTCATTGGCTCTCATTTTCATCACAGAGATGGGCTGAAAGTCAATTTATATCATAGAAAAAAAAACTTTAGAGGAAAATAAAAGCCAAACATGAATGTTTGAAAACACATGAATAGGGCATATGATAAAATATTCTGAAAAAAATAAAAATGATTCTGTCTTGCATCCTTCTCATTCATTCATGCACATAAAGTAAAATATTTATGTTCACCCAAATATGGCCCACAACTTAAATTTTCCCCATAGGACATTCTTATGCTAGACACTTGTACAGAATTGCCTTTGCTATAAAACCGTAATATCAGATGCACTTCCAGCATTTTTTATTTAGTGTTCTCAGGGGTGAAAATGTTGTTAGGAAAAGAAAGTAATCATCTTGTAAGTGGAAGCATTTCTTAAGGAGCTGAAATTCATATGAAAGATCTATGAATAAGTAAAATGCTTCCATTATTGGTTGCATTATTGAGATAGAGTACGCATGACATGCAGACATGTAAAGTGTAGATGATTTTAGTAATAAACTATAGTTATGACGTTTGTAGGCAAGTAAGCAATGAGCCAAAACCTAGAACTGTGTCACAGAGAAGTGATGAATTTCCAGCATTGGTCATGAATATCTTTAAGTGCTGGGAGCAAAAATGTCAAAATATACCATTAATATTTCTGGTCTCAAGTACAAAATGGCATTTATTTGATTACATTAGCTTTCAAACATATTATGTTATTGATTTATTTGTTTGATTGTTTGATTTTAATTTATAACAAGCAGGTTTCACTCACCATCCAATATTTTAGCAATTAGAGAAGTATATTTCTAAGGAAAAATGATTATTCTGTAGGCTAAGTGAACAGAATAGGAGCTATAGAGCTAAGCTCAACTTGAAATACTGCCAATCCAATATGTTTTGCTAAGTAATTAAGATCAAGCTTGAAAACTGTAATATTTTTTTCCTTTTAGTTATATTTACATATGGATTTTCTAAAACTAATTTTCTGTCTTATGCATTAGTTTCTTATTGCTGTTGAAACAAATTACTACAAATACAGTGGCTTAAAACAACTAAAAATTATTATCTCACATCTAGAAGACATAAATCAATCAGAGGTGGGGTGGACATCACCGTCCTCAATATTGAGGAATAATCAAATATATGAGAGGAATGTATTATGGACTAGAGTAGACTTATGATTATTCTAGCAAAAGAACATTGTATCATTGATATAAAGGCAGTGGCCACCAGAGTTTCTCAGGAGAGGGAATGGGAAGAAAATGTACAACATGGGGATATTTTTGGTACATTGGAATTGTTCTGCATAACATTGCAGTGACAGATACAGGCTATTATACATTATGTCAAAATCTATAAAATTATGTGGGGCAAAATGTAAACTATAATGTAAGCTATAGTCCTTTTTTAGTACAAGCCTTCAATATGTGTTTATCAATTGTAACAAATGTACCACACTAATGCAAGGTGTTTTTAATGTGGGGAAATGCGAGAAAGGTATATGGGAATCCCCTATATTTTTGATGTAACACTTATGTAATCTAAAGTTTGATTTAAAAATATATATATTAATAAAAGTAATCCTCTAGTTTTCTCTATGTAGAGTAAGTTGAACCATGTGACAGTACTTCACAAAACTTACAAGACATCCAATCACAGTCAAGGTAAAAATCAAAACACTTAAAGAGCCTCCAGATAATCAACATGATCTTGCTCTTCTTCCTTATTTCTATGAACTCATCCTTTATTATTCCATCTGTCATTCTTAATTTGGAGCAGCAACACTGACCTCCTCATGCTTCTTTGTACTCATTAGTCCTGATGCTGCTTGAACTTTTTCCATTTTTCTTATTCCTAAAATTCCCTTTCCTATATATTTGCATGGATCATTTCTCATTCTTTTTCTCATAAACCCATACTTTACAACCCAATTTAAAATCCCTCTGGGATTACTACCAAGTACCAGCTGATGATGTAACTAGAAAATGACTTTGAATAAAAGGGTCAACTCAGACCAGCAGAATATCTCAGTCTACATATAATACCAGGAGTTAAAAATGATTTTTGACCTGAATCAAGGGGGAAATGGAAAGGACAAATGAGTTTATATGGCTATGAGTCTCCAAAAAGAGCTGGGAGGTTATCAGAGGGGTTGCCCTTATGCACACCTCAGCAGAGTCCCAGAGACAGATTACGTAGATACAACCCCATGATTGGTTCTTCTGAAGGCTACAGAGACCCACAGGTTCTATGGTCATGGCAGGTAGAGTTCAGTGCCATGTCAGTTGGCCCTTCTTTGGAGTTGGTGTTTCTGTGTGATGGAGCTGGACTCAGATGTGATCTTTTTTCACAAGCCTTTCCTGTTACCTTTACCAGAACTGTAGTTGGTGCTAGGGCTTAATATATACCCAGGGGATCTGAATCTCTGGACTGACCATATGATAGCTAGGCCCTGAACCTCAAGAGACTTCAGCTCCTACACTCTGGTTTATTGGACTTACCCCACTCAGCTAACATGGAGTTGAAGATGGTTAACCACCACACCATGGAGCCAAGAGTGCCTACAACTGAAAGCAGGAGGATTGCATCCAGCATCCATGTGGAATCTAAGCCCCCTCTTGATATAGATTTTGAGTGGACACAACCATTCCAAGGTCCACAGGATTGAGGAATAGAATGTGGATTAGAGTGGACTTACTGATATTCTATTCATGAACTATTGTAATTAGTAATCAAAGAAAATGTGGCATAGGTGTGGAGAAAGTGACCATGGAGGCTGCTGGGTGTGGGTAATGGGAGGAAGAGATGAGACGTGGAGGCATTTTCGGGACTTGGAGTTGTCCTGGGTGATGCTGCAGGGACAGTTACTGGACATTGTATGTCCTACCATGGCCCACTGGGTGGAATATGGGAGAGTGTGGGCTATGATGTGGACCATTGACCATGAGGTACAGCGGTGCTCAGAGATGTATTCACCAAATGCAATGAATGTCTCATGATGATGGAGGAGATTGTTGCTATGAGGGGAGGAGTGGGGTGAGGGGGGTGATGGGTATATGGGGACCTCATTTTTTTAAATGTAATATTAAAAAAATGAAGACAAAAAATATCCCTCTGTGTCATTCCTCAGTCTTGCTTCATTTTCTTTCCAAAGCAGCTTCCTCCACATGGAACGTTCTATGAGCACAAGATTTTTGCCAATTAAGTTCAGTCCTTTATCCAGAGAACTTAAAAGAGTTACTTCTCTAGGTATATTTGAATGGCTGAAGTTTAGAGGATGAAAATGAGGCACAATATGCTTTTATAACTTACTCATGGTCAGTCAACAGATTAAAGGGAAAGCCCACATTTGAACAAAGACTGTCTGAATTTAGAGCTGACATTCTTCTTAACCACTCTATTGTGTAACTGTTTACCTATAACATATTTAACTTTAATTACAATGAAAAAGTAGTCAATTATTTCATTATTTAAAAAATTAACAAAAATAACAGGGCTATTTGAAAAAAATATATATATATATATTGCTGGCAGGCTAGCTATAAAGATGCTTAGATAAGACAGTGTTACATTGGTAATACCAGCTAAATATTTTTAAAAATATATGTATTGTCCAATTTAGAAAAAGTTATCGATTTGTAAAGAAAGGAAAAATATACCAGGTGATTGCGCTGTGGTGAAAACCTTCATTAGTCAAAATAGGCTGTCTTCTCTAAGAAAGCAATTCAAAAATAGAGTAGCTCAACTATGGGGGAAGTATTGTCCTGTCTGTCAAACTGTCACTGACTAGGCTTGTGGGTGGCTCTTTTCCATGGAATACCCATGGGACCTAGTTTCTTCTCTGTGTTTGCTCTACCTTCCCAACATTTTTTATTCTTCTGTAAGTGTTCATAGTTTTCTCTTAGCTCTCTTTCCAAATCCCAGGGTGAGGGAAATGTGAGAGTTTCCCATTGGGAAAAAATTACCTTTTATTTATATATGGACAATTTTTCTAGTGTGATCATCTTTAAAGATTATATATTTCATCTAAGTTAGATCAATTCATTTCCTTATGTTTGGGAAGCCAAGTGCTGGTAATTGCTTGTTAAAAGTTGTCTTTACTAAGATAAAATGCTTGCTGACATTCAAAAGTCCAATTTAAGGGTGCACTGATTTTTTCTTTAAGGGCTTCTTATAGATGTTTGATTATAAGCCAAAATTTGGAAAGCAAATATAACAAAATCCAGGCATTCCTTGAAACCCTCAGAGCTCCCTCTTAGTGGTTTGTTAAAACCACTCTACATACAAGCACCTCTCTGGCAACAAATTACATTCTCCTTTACACAGCTTATATCCTGGGTATGTCACAGTAAGCTTTGACATTTGGGCTTTTTCATAGAGAATTTGTGTCATTGGTATGCCAGGAAGATGAGAGTTTAGACAGAATTCTGAATTTCTTGGAAGTAGTGGCAAAGAGGATATTGACTACTTGTAGTAAAATTCCTACTTGAAGTTGAAGCTAGCTTAAATCTATAGCTAGCCTTTCTCCAGATAGAGTTGGGGCATTTTTAAATCCTTTTGAGAACACATGCAGCAATATTGTTGCTTTACATTGGTTTGGGGGACTTACATTAAAGGCAAATAGCTCTCGGGATTCTGAGCTCAGAGGCTCACAGTAGGACGCATTTTTAAAATTCAATACTGTGAAACAACAGAAATTCTCAGATAAGGTGGTTAGTTATGTGCAAGGATTTGGCACTATTGGGTGAAAGTGTTTTACTATCTGATCAATTGCCTTGAATTTCTTCATCAGTCTATACTTGTACCAGGCTTCTAAGGAAGCAAAATAAGAGTATCATATGGAGAGTAGCATAGTCAAATTAATGGATATCAGAGAAAAAGAAAAACTTTAATTATTGGCTCTATATCTTTTGTGGCCTCTCTTTTCAAAGGTTACTGCTATAAAGGAGGGCATTTTGCATATGGGAGAATTTTTTTTCCTTAACTGCCTTAGTAGCTCTGGCTTTCTCTGGCATCACATCAGTCCATATTTCTGTCTTTACTTTCAGTAATATATCTTCTGTGATGTCAAGTTGGTTCATACCATCTAAGTATAGTAAGGCAGCTTGAAAAATGCATGCTTGTTCAATGGGAACCTTAATGATTATTCTTTTTTAAGAGAAAGTTACCAAAGCATTTAATTTTGTTAACAGATTCCATCCTAGCAGCAGCATGGGATATTCAGGCATATAAAGGAAGCTGTGGTTTTAATTTGTGTTCCCTAGTTGACATTTGAGGGGTTGTAGTAAACTAATATGGACCTCAGAAACCCCAATAATAGTCACAGTTTTTGCAAAGGGAACACTGTTTTTCATTTAAAACAGAGTAAGTAGCTCTGGAATCTACCAGAAAGTCAATAAATTTCTTTCCCACCATCACAGTTACCTGTGGCTTCTTGTGAGAAATGTTGATGTGAGCAGTGGGATTGAAATTTGTCCCTGGGCTCTGTCAGTCCTGTCACTCCCACTCCCAGTGAGCTGGGGCATTTGGTAGGCTGACCTGTGAGCAATTCTTCGTTCTCCCTTTTGGGTGGTTTAGATACACCCATTTTCTGTGCCCCTCATGTTTTCTATATGCTTATGGGTGTGGTCCTTACAGGGCTGGCTCTTTTGGTTAGTGGCAGGAGGGCCCAGGTGACATAAATGTGATCAATTATCTTCATTAATCAAGGTTATACTTACACCTGTCAAGTTGAGGTTTATGGCTGGAGCTTGCAGCGTGTCTTGGCACCTCATTTGCTTTTCCTGGATCTGGTCTCTAATTTTGTAGACTTTGAACACAATTTTAATTCCCTGAGACATAGACATTCCTAATCCCTCTTATTTCAGCTTCCCTTCCATATTGGGGGGGGGGGGGCGGGACACTGAAGGAGACAGTAGGAGTGATGGGAGTAGATCATCATCTGGTTTTGAATCAGATTAAACAGATTTGATTGAAGATTTACTAGAGTTTGGTGACTCAGGTTTAGTGTGTTTTACCTAAATCCTTTCCCTCTGAACTATAAATTTACACATTTTCTGTAAGTTCCTATTTTGATATAAAGACATAAAGGACTGAACATATGAAATCATATCCCATTTTTCTTCTCTTTTTCAAAATATGTTTTTGCTGGATAGAATTTTGGAATGGTTTGTGGACGACTCTCACAGTTCCTTGCTAGTGAAACTGTAATAAATGAACTTCTCACTGAAAGACATGTTTTTCCTTTGTGGCACCTCATCAGGCAATCCCTTCTATTGCAAATAGCCATACTAAGGATAACAACAGCATTTTGGGTTGAAGATAAAGGGAAACATATCAATTATAGCTGACTTCCCAGAAGAAACAATAACACTAGAAAAGAAAAATTCTGAAATGAGTGATATGGCAAAAAGAAAAAAAATAATTCTATATATATATTTAAAATATTTGTGAATTCCAAGTCTGGTAAGGACAGATTTTAGATAAAGGAAAGCTCAGAACATTTGTTGACAAAAGTCCTGTGAAAGAAGAAAACCTAACCAAGTTCTCTATTCTAAAGAATATGGTATCAGAGGGAAAAAAATGAATCTACAAAAATAAATGAAGAGTGCAAAGCCTGAGAAATTTTTGTAAAAGACATCTGTGTACAACAAAAATAATAGAATTATATTTTCAGGAATTTAATATGACTAGAAGTAAACTAGAGAATTGTGGGTACATGGCTGTTGGGTCATGTACAAAAGACTCCGCTCTCACTCACATAATGAAGAAAGAGCCAAAGGCTGCATTGGGAACCTGTTTGGGGTATAGGAGACCAGGACACTGCTTCACAACACCCAGGAGAGTGAGGAACAAAACAACTAATCATGAGTTATTAAACCTCCCAGCCACCAGGAAGGTTTCCCCTCACTCACCCCCAAGATATGAAGTGAAGGTAACACTCCTAGCAAATTACATCTGACTGACATGAGAGCAGACATCTGCCATCCTACCAACTGCTTTGATATATAGAATAGGAAGATGTTCTGAGTCATCTAGGGGGGTACTGGAAAGATAAAGAAGCCAAAGGAACATCATGAGTTGCTTGCATCTACAGCTGGAAGAGGCAAATATACCCTGCCTTCAGGGAAAATAGTGTAGGTGGAGCCACTGGCTTCCAGCTCTAAATGGAGTGTGAGGAAGTATTCCTGGGGAGGAGGTGGAGGGGTCTCAGAGGGTTTAGAGTGATTTGTTTTGTTTATGCAGTGAATTTGGCCAGCTGAGTCCCCCATGAATATCAGAAAGAACCCCAACTTGACAGGGAAAGAGTAGGGGATCTCCTCAGGCAGGCTCTAATGCCATACTTCCCCACCCCCCAGGTAAAGACAGGAGGTAGATCAGAGAGGAGGCAGTGACAGCCATGCACCTAATCAGCAAGACTCTAAAAATCTGTAAGGAATCTGACCTGGCCAAGGGAAAACTGGTGGATAGCTTTCTAAAAGACTAAGTAATCTAAGGAGATAAGATAGCTCCGTGTAATAATTCTGGCCTTGCACTTATAAGGTCCCTGATTTGATACCTAATTCTTCTTGGAGAAGTGATCCACTGGGTTATCAGGTATCCAGCTGAAACTTTATGACAGGGAACATATAGACATTCTCTTTGTATCCGCTTTTCTTGGATCTCTTACTGTGTTTTTTTCTCAAAGCTTCCTTTTTTATTTTCCTTGTTTTACTCACTAAAACTCATTTCAAAACTTGCTGAGCCCAGGCTGAAAGATGATTTATTGATGAACTCAGAAGCCTGAGAAGATACTTATGAGTCAAAGAGGGAAGGCTGTTTTTCCATGTTTATTATTTTGTACTTTTTTTTCTCTCTTTCTCCATTTTTAAATTAATTGTTGCTGTCTTCTCTCTTGTTTGTTGTGTTTCTACTTTCTTTGCTTCCCACTTTTATTTTGTTTTGCTTACTGATTTTCTGTATTTATTTTCTCTCCTTCATCTTTCTATCTTGTTTTCTGTTGTTGTTCATTCCATCACTTTTTGTTTGGTCTTCATTTTTTTTTCTCTCTCTCTTTCTCTGTTTTCTTTCTGTTCTACTTTTTGTCTTTTGTTTTTTTCTTTTTCTCTTTTCTCATCAATCCAGACTTTTAATTCATTCCCTATATTTTTCTCTATTCTGCATCTTATTTCATTGTTTCTATTCCATTTTTTAAATCTTATCCCTCTGTATTTCATACTTGGGTTAATTATTCATTTGACTAGGTCTTATATGGTTCTTCTCCAATCTTTTACTATTATAAGTAGTAGTAGTACTTTTTTCTTCTTATCTCTTTCCTTTACTTGGGTCCTAACTTATTTTTCAAGGAAACATAGACTACAACAAGGAAATAAAATTAGAGGAACAAAGTGTCAAACAGAAACCTTTCTACATGCACTAAAACAACAACAAAATAATTTTTTAAATAAAAAAAAATAAAAACCTAGAGTAGAACAGAAACTAATCAGCTGAATAAACCAATCAAGATAAACAGATGCCTAGACATCAACCAAAACTTACAAATCATACTAAGAAACAGGAAGATATGGTCCAGTCCAACAAACAAACTGAAAACCAAGAGGAGATGCAGAACATGAAGTAACTAATCAAAGATATCCAAACAAATATCATGAATTGACTTAATGAAGTGAGGGAATAGATTAAGGGTATTAAGAAGACACTGGAAAAACATACTAAAGAAATCACAATCACACATAAAAAGATATTGGATATGATGGTGATGAATGGCAAAATTCAAGAAATCAAAAATACGCTGGAAACATAACAGGAGACTTCAACAGGCGGAGGAAAGAATCAATGCTGTGTAAGACATTGCATGTGAAATCAAACAGTAATACAGATAGATAAAAAGATAGGGAAAAGAAAACAAGAGCAGGGACTTTGAGATTTGAATGACAATATGAAATGCACAAACATATGCACTGTAGTCATCCCAGAGATAGAAGAGAAGGAAAAAGGGAAAGAAGGTGTGATGGAGGAAATAATGGCTGAAAACTTTCCAAGGCTATTGAGGGAGATGGAAGTATATGTCCAGGAAGCACAGCACACCCCTAACAGTATAAATCCTAACAAGACTACTTCAAGACATATCCCTGCCAAATTTTCCAATGCTCAAGACAAAGTAAGAATACTGAAAGTAGCAAGAGAAAAGAGATCCATCACATTCAAGGGAAGTTTGATAAGATTAGGTGCTGACTTCTCATGTTAAATAATGAAGACAAGAAGGCAGTGGTATGACATAGTTAAGGTGCTAAAAGAAAAAAAACAAAACAAAACAAAAAAAACTTCCAGCCAAGAATTGTCTATCTAACAAAGCTGGCATTCAAAAATGAGGGAGAGTTCAAAATATTGACAGATAAACAGAAATTAAGAGAGTATGTCAATAAGAAGCCTGCCCTTCAAGAAATACTAATGGAAGTTCTTCAGGTAGAAAGGAAAAAAATACAGAAGAGAGTTGGAGGACAGTGCAAGAACAACTAAAAAAGATAAAAAGCAATATGAAAACAACTATGACATATATAAACCTAAAGAAAATATGGTTAAAATAACTAATTCCTTGACAGAAATAATATTCCATGTTAATGGATTAAAATCACCAGTTAAGAGACAGATTTTCAGTGGGAAAGGAAACATGACCCATGTTTCCTACAAGAAATCCACCTTAAACCTAAGGATGCAAGCAGGCTGAAAGTGAATGGTTGGGGAACTATTTTACAAGCAAACAATAACCAAAAAAAGGTAGGAGAAGCTATACTAACATCAGACAAATTAGACATTAAATGCAAAACTATTGTAAGAGACAAAGAAGGACATCCTTTACTAATGAAAGAGATAATCTCTCAAGAAGAAAGAAAAATAATAAATATTTATGCACCTAACCAGGACATCTCAAAATACAGGATACAAACACTGGAAAAACTAAGTGGATAATAGGTGCCTCTACAATTATAGTGGAGCACTTTAAAACAGCTCTATCACCATTAGAGAAAATATTTCAACAGAGAATCACTAAAGAAACAAAGATTTTGAGTAATACATTAGAAGATCAGGACCTAATAGACATACACAGAACATTACATCCAAAAACAGTGAGATATACATTTTTCTCAAGTGCACATGGATAATTCTCCAGGATAGATTACATACTTGGCCACTGAACACCTCTCAATGAATTTAGAAAGATTAAACTTATACGTAGGTATCTCTACGGTTTTAGGTATGATAATGGTTGAGTAACTGAGGTCAAGGAATGCAGGTGTCTGAGGTCAAGGAATGGTGGTGTGAAGCTGGAGATCCAGTCAAATTGTCAGTATCATTCCTGCATTTTCCAGCATGGTAAACAGGTATATCAGGAGAAATAACATTAAAAGGAAAAGCTGGATCATTTCACAGTCTGTCAAGCCAAAAACGATGAAGTCAGCCATATTTGTGTTTTTCTTTCTTTCCACAACATCATTCAAGTGTTATAAACTGTTGAGAAATTAAAGGTGATATGTAGGATGAATGACTTTCAAACATTTAAAAAAAAATAGAAATAATGACATTTAAAAAAAATTCAGCCCAGTGATTCTGGAAAATCATAATAAATAGTAGTTTGCAAAATATGTCTGAAAAAAAACTTAGTTTGTTTGCCAAATATAAATGAGGTAAAAATCAACATTTGGAAATTATAAAATAGACTAATATATTTATATGTACCTACACGTTGCATAATTTGAATGACCATGACCCTGTTATAAATATTTCTCTTCATTAGCATGTTTATCCAGATGAAAACATTATACCATATATACTGCTATTATATACATTTTTAAATGAGAAAAAGTGTATGAAAAGTTAAATTCCTTACCCAGAGTCACAAGCATTAAGTATTGCTGGCCATGTGATTGTACCAATTTTGACTATTTCCAGAGGTCAAGTTCATAGATTCTATTCCTACTTATATACTTATATCTAATTTCAGCAAATAAAAAAAGCATGCTAAATATCTAATAAACAAAGATAATTTTAAAAATTTAATGCATCATTTACTTGTTTCTATCCAATATGATTTTGTATAAATGACAGACCAGAAATTAAAACCTTATGTATGTTAATTTTAGTACTTAATACTGTGAATTTTCAGATATGTGTTTAAGAGATTATTTGATCAAATGTCTTCCAACAATTATATTTTCTAAACATATATGTGTTTTGCTTGATTAGTCTGATTCTGTCAGATCAATATTTCTTTTTCTATATCTAGGTAAGGCCTACATATTATGTATACGTTTATGCATATCCTTCTAATATCCCCACATTTTTTAGGTAATCTAAAATGCTCTAAATTTGAAATCAATACTTACCATGAGTCAAAGTTGTTTAATAACTTTGACCATCATTATCTGTCTAGAAATTTGTCAACCTCTAATTTTTCTCACATCAAGATATGTAAACAAATTAAGGAGCCTGAAAGTTTGATAATACAGTATTTGTTTCTGTTATGATAACTTACATTTAAATTACAGTGCATGATTACTTTCTTAGGTGAAAATAAATTTAAAAAAGATTTGTTTCAGATTCTGGTCAAATAGAAAGTTCACCTGGAAGTTGCCTAGTGTGAGCTTACCAGGAGCTACTGTGAACACGAACAGAGCAGAGTATCCCTTGCCTTTCACCATGGTAATGCCAAGGCACCTCTTATATTGAGGACTGTGGATAATGCAATATGTGCTCATTTCTGGAACTAATTACCAAGGAAGATTGATTGACATGATGCCAAGGACAAACATTCAAAGACAATTGCATCCATGTCAGATTTATAACAGAAATTTTCCTTTCCCTTAGAAGCCACATAATATTGAACATCGTTTTTGTATTCCTTTCTGATGTTCTAATTTATGACTGGGTAAAAGCATAGGTATTTCTAGAAAAATGCTTAATTAACTGTACTGAAAGACCATATCATTAATGACCAGGAAAGTAACACCATATTTTTCACAATAAAATAATTTTATATTTAAAAGTGTAACAGTATCATAGCAATGAATCTGAGTCATTATACAGAAATTAGTAAATAACAAAATTTTAAAAATGGAAATCATTGGTAAAGGTTTTCTTTATATTTGTGCTTATGTAGTTATAGGAATTTTATAACACCTGAATTTTCAGTCATTTTTATTTAATATTTTTATTACATATTTATTATATACCTTGACCTATGTTAAAAAAGGTACTTGGAAAATCTACAATTTCAAGAATTTCGCATTAACTGGTGCAACATAACTGATTTCTTTCTAGAAGTGTGCACCTGTTCATGAATGGGAGGTTTTGAGACAGACATCAGAAGGAGTAAATAGTGGAGTTTCTCCATTCAAGTTTGGGATTATCAATGAATTCATCAAATAGCAGCGATATTGTATTCAGCAGCAACAATGTTTGCGCAAATTATTTTATTATTTTAGTGTATAAGCTTTTATTATATTAAAGGAAATAGGAGACAGTAAAGTAAAAATCATTACTGAAATGAGTAAACTTTGTATTATTTTATCAATGTCCCAAAGCTTACTTCCTCTGCAAAAAACTACATGAGGGAAGCGGACTTAGCCCAACAGATAGGGCATCCACCTACCACATGGGAGGTCCACGGTTAAAACCTCAGGCCTCCTTGACCCATATGGAGCTGGCCCATGTGCAGTGCTGATGTGTGCTGTGCTACGCAGATGTGTCACCCACATAGGGGAGCCCCACATGCAAGGAGTGCACCTTGAAAGGAAAACTGCCCAGAGTGAAAGAAAGTGCAGCCTGCCCAAGAATGGCACCACACACACAGAGAGCTGACACAACAAGATGACGCAACAGAAAGAAACACAGATTCTCGGTGCCTCTGTTAAGGATAGAAGCGGTCAGAGAAGAACACACAGCGAATGGACACAGAGAGCAGACAACTGGGGGGAAGGAGGAAGACCAGAGAAACAAATAAAAATAAATAAATCTTTAAAAAAAACCTACATGAAATCCATTATTGTGGATCCTTCATTAACTAATGACAATGAAATCAATTTGCATGTAGATTTAGAAGCAACTGGTAGAAGTAAAACTGATTATATGGCTGAATTTCAGGAGACAAATAAGGTTCAGATAAAAAATTACAAAATTGTATATTACATATTTGATGAACTTCATGAATTTTGAATAGTTTATTTTTCAATTCTTTTTCCCAATTTTACTGATACATATTAATAAACTGTAAATTCATCCAAAGAGTACAATCAAAGATATTTGGTGTAATCATGTTTGTACATTCATCACCCCCCAAAATAACAAAGCTCTTTCATTATTGCAGTAATAATAGTGAACAAGAAACAAAGAAACTGGGAAGCCTCTTTGACCCATGTGCAGCTCACTCACGAACAGTGCTGATGCACACAAAGAGTGCTGAGCCACGCAGGGGTTTCTTCCGTGTAGGGGAGCCCCGTGCACAAGGAATGGACCCCATAAGGAGAGCCACCCAGCACGAAAGAAAGTTCAGCCTGCCCAGGAATGGTGCTGTGCACACGGAGAGCTGACACAACAAGATGACACAACAAAAAGAAACACAGATTCCCATGCAGCTGACAACAAAAGAAGCAGACAAAGAAGAACACACAGCAAATAGATACAGAGAACAGACAACTGGTGTGGGGGGAGGAGGGGAAGATAAATAAATAAATTAATTAATTAATTAATTAATTAATTAATCTTTATTAAACAAAGAAAGAAAGAAAGTAACAAAACTCATCACCTCTCAATTTCTCTATGCTCAAATGCTATTCTTTTTCTTTCTCTCTAGTATATTTGTATTTGTATTTTGCAAAGTCTTATATATGCAATATCACCCATATTCGTGTTTTACATTAGATTTTACTATCTTACAGAGTTACAGTTTTTACCTTTCCTTTTAGCACTATACATTACCTTAGACTTTCCCTTTCCACCACTGTTATACCCACACAATATTACTGCTAGTTACAAGCACCATGATATGCTTTAATCATTTCAATTTATTTCCAAAGATTTAAAAACTATCTTTTTTTACCAATTCTGTACAGATTAACTCTTAGATTTCCATTTTCTACCCTCCTTCTATTTTCTGGTGACCTATATTCTAATTATTAGCTCCAGAAGTTTACACAATATGTTCAGTTCCTAATAGCACAATCATACTGTATTAGTTGTTTTGTGTCTGGCTTCCTTCATTCAACCTAATGTCCTGCACTTTCATTCATGTTGTCATTTGTTTCATGACTTCATTTCTTTTTACTGCTGCATAATATTCCATCATGTGTATATGCCACAATTTGTTTATCCATTCATCAGTTGATGGACATGTGGGTTGTTTTCAACTTTTGGCTATTCATTATCATGAATAATGCTACTATGAATATTGGTATGCTGATGTCTATTCATATCACTGCTTACAGTACTTTGGGGTATATTCTTAACAATGGTATTGCCAGGTGTCATGGGAAGTCTGTATTCAACTTCCTTAGGAACTGTCAAACAGATTTCCACAGTGGCTGTACAATTCTAAATTCCCACCAACAGTGAACAAACATTCCAATCTCTCAATA
Organism: Dasypus novemcinctus; assembly: GCF_030445035.2. Classification (NCBI taxonomy): domain Eukaryota; kingdom Metazoa; phylum Chordata; class Mammalia; order Cingulata; family Dasypodidae; genus Dasypus; species Dasypus novemcinctus. Next base: position 33,565,193 of record NC_080682.1, read on the forward strand.
TCCTCTCCAACATTACAATTTTCAGGTTTTTATTAGTGGCCATTCTAATAGGTATGAAATGGTATCTCATTGTAGTTTCCATAAGTATCTCCTTAATCACTGGTGATGTTTAACAATAATTTATCTATTTTGGGAAGTGTTGAGGAAGATAATTTGGCCCTCGATTGTAATTGGACAAAGATTCTCTTGTTGAACAACCTCTGGAGTATCTTATGCTGGCATCTGAGTTTTCTAGAAGCACTCATAATAATCTTAAGAGCAATAAAATAGTTAAAGGGTGCAAATTTTATCCCTAGAGAAGCATTAACAATATAATGAAATGAAATATGGTCAAAAAATCCAACAGATAGACAAATTTTAATATTAACTATTATATTAACCAAAAAGAAATCAAGATAGAAGAATCAGAATTACAAAATATGATATGAAAATAGCAAATAAATAATACTTTTGAATGTAAGTGGACTAAGCACTCCAATTAAAGACCCTGCAATTAATTCAATTACAATATAAGAGCCAACTAAATGGTGTTTCTAAGTAGTGGATGAATAGTAAAATGATGTAAAAATGTGTACCTGTAAATATAAACATCAGAATAAAACTGTATAAAATAATTAATGTTAGAGAAGCTCTTTATACGCCAGAGATGAGAATGAGTACATAAAATATCTATACAGCCAGTTTTCCAGAAAATTATATAATCCCTTAAAAGAGCCTTAAATCACATCAAAAATTGAGAGAATTAAAACAGGTATTTTAAAAATAATGTCATTGAATAATTGTCAGGGATAAAGTTATAATTTTGTTGAAGTGTAGGAAAAGAAGTCATGTTTACTTTGTTTTCACTCCTGACTTCTATGAAAATAATTTTAGCATTGGATGTTGTATATTAGATTCCCACTAATAAAGATTCAACCAAAAAAGAATAATCATAAAAAGTTTTGTGAATTATTCTTTCTTTGACAAATTCTTATATTACTTACAGTAAAATTAATAGCTCTAATACCTGTTTTCAATGCTGGGAAGAAAAACTCCCTCATGGTGTTTTTCCAGGTATGAGAAGACTCTATTGAGGTGAATTGACATAAAATATCTTAAATCCCAAGTTCAGCTATTGTGAAATAAATTACTGATGGCATTTTGCTCTCCAAATGAACTGTTCTTAGAATCACTGAATTTTTGATGAATTGAAAATTTGCACATTAAAAAGTTCATCAAATCTTTACTATGTCGTCATTCCTTGATCTAAACCAATATATTCTCATCTGAAATTATGCATGTGAAAAATTTCTCTTGTATCATCTACTTCTACAACTAAATGAAAATTGATTTCATTATCATTAATTAAGGAAAGATTCACAAGAATGGATTTCATGTATTTCTATGTAGAGGAAGTATGCTTTTGGACATTAATATAATTATAAAAGTTTTACTCATCTCAGCAAAGATTTTTACTTTCTTTTCTCATATTTCATTTAATATAATAAAAGTCAATACATTAAATAATAAAATAAGTTGCATATTGTTGTGGATGAATACAATACATATGCTGTGTTAATGAAATAGTAGGCACTCCCAAGCCCTACTGAAGAAACTACTGTGTTTTCCTTGTGATGCCTCACAAACATTCATTTGTCAGCTGGTACACACTCCTAGAAAGAAGTTTGTAAGACTGAACCAATGCAAAATGTATGAAGTTTTGGGTTTTACAAAAACCTATTTTAAGATAGTTCAAAGTCTATTATAAGTATTTAATAATAAATAAGTTTGCTACAGAAAATTCACTATGATAAAAGTATAAACACACACAAGTATAAATAAGTTTTGTATGCATAAAGGAAAATATTGGAGTAAATATCTAAAGAATAACAATATCTATGAATGATTTTTATTTTTGTCTTTGAATTTTGTTGTATAATAATTTTTGGATAATAAACAATGTTCAATCTTTTTATAGTGTTTTTAAATATAAAACTATTTCATTATTAAAAATGTGCTATTACATGCCTCTGGTTGTTAATGACCTGGCTTTTCAGATACACATTAATTTGGCATTTCTCTAGAAATACATACTCTTTTATCCAGTCATAATTTAGAACATGACAAAAGAACACAAAAAATACAGCTCACAATCAGTAACTTCTAAGGGGAAGATAATTTTCTGTTTATGTTATAAAACTGACACATTTGGATTAGTCCTTAAACTTTTATCCTAGGCACCATATTAAGGAACCTTGGAAATTAGTCCGAGGGATGACCAAGTATTTCACTATCAGCATTCTTCAATGTAAGAGGTACCCTAGCATAATCAGGGTAAAAGACAACTGATACTCTGCTCTGCTTATATTCACAATAACTCCCTGGTATACATGTTAGACAAAATTTCCAGGTGAATTCTCTATTTACGAAGGACCTGAAGAAAAATTTTAGGTTGATTTATTTTCTCTTAAAAAAAATTCTCCACAAAATATTTATCTTATCTCAAAGGAAACAAATATTATATCATAGAAATTTCAGACTCCCCTAATGGCTTACATCTTTTGTTTGTGAGATAACTTGTAGTTGAAAAAAATTTAGAGAAATAATGCTAGAAGTTTTTCAATAACTTTGATCATGGTAAGGATTAATCTCAAAGTTAGAGATTTTTAGTTTATCTCAAAAAATTTGAATATTTTTAGAAAGATTCATACTCTTATACATATTATGTAGACTTTACTTAAGTAATGCCAAGATTTGTAGAAATTGAAATATAGAGCTTACAGAATCAAAGTCAATAAACAATGTGAATACATTGAAAATATAATTTTTGGAGGAAATTTGATTAAATAATCTGTTAAATAACATCTGAAAATTAATAGTAATATGTGCTTTATAATAATAATATCTTTAAGGTTTTAATTTCTGGTATGTTTTTGGTACTAAATAATATTAGATAGAAAAGAACAGTGAATGATACATTAAAACTCTCTATAATTGTTTATTCCATAACTAACAATTTTTTACTTGCTGAAATTAAATGGAAGTAAGACTAGAGTGATATGAGTATGATCTGTGGACTCAAAAAAACTTGGTGGAAATACAGAGTCAACAATACTTAATGGTTGTGACTCTGAGTAAGTTACTTAAATTTCTGTGCTATTTTAGTCCTCTAAAAATGTGCGCAATAGTAATAACTTTGGTATAATATCTGGATATATATGGAAACGAAGCATTTATAGAGGTGTCATGTTCATTTTATTTATGGAACATATATATAATATGTGTATGTCTGTGCTTCTATTATATAATATACAAATGTCATTTTACTTGTAATTGGCACACAAATTAAGATTTTTTTCAGTCACATTTTGAAAATTACTTTTTATTATGAATTTCTAGAATCACTAAGCTGATTTATTTTTGTAATGCCAGATCATTCCTATAAACAGAAATGTTTTGGAAGTCATTTATGCTAAGTATCATCTGTGATTTCTCAACAGTTTTCATCAGTTGAACACTACGGATAGTAGGAATAGCACAAATGTGCCTAACTTCATCCTTGTGGGATTGGCAGACTCAGAAGTGATCTGGCAGGTCCTCTTTAAATTATTTCTCTGTATATGCCCTAACACCTTTCTGGGGAATGCATGGGTGATACTGATTATTTGCCTCAATATCAGCTTCATACATGCATGTACTTTTTCCTTAGTCACCTCTCATTCCTTTACCTCAGTTACTCAACAGTCATCACACCTGAAACCTTAAAGAGCTTACTTACAACAGCTCTATTTCATTCATTGGTTGTTTCACCCAGTTGTCTTTCTTTTTCTTCTTGGCTGTCACTGATTTTTTCCTTCTCTCTTTAATGGCCTATGATTGTTATGTAGCCATCTGCAATCCTCTTCACTACTTAGTTGTTACGTCAAGGAGACTCTGCTGCAGTCTCATCACTGTGTCCTACATGATTGGGTTCACTGAATCATTACTCAACCTTCATTGCATGAACACTTTGCATTTCTGTAACTCCAATGTAGACTATCATTTTTTCTGTTACTCAACTCTAATTTCACTGAAACTCGTGATGCTGAAATCATGATACTCATTATCAGCAGTTTAAACATAACGGTGTCCCTTATCACAATCTCTGTGCCCTACACATTCATTCTGTCTACTATCTTGAAAATTAATCTACTTCTGAGAAACACAAAGCCTTCTATACTTGTGCTTCCCACCTCCAGGAGTCACCATCTATTATGGCATTTTGGTTTTTGCTTATTTAAAACCAAAGAAGTTCTACTCCTTAGGAAAGGATCAAGTGGCTTCTGTCTATCACACATACTTTGCAGAAGACACAGAGGCCTACACACACTTTCATATACACATCATTCCTGATGCTGCCTGGAATATTTCTATTTATTTTCTTCCTGAAATTCCCTTCCCTGGATGATTGCATGGGACTTTTTTCATTCTCTTCCTCTTAAGACCATATCTTACCACCTCATTTAAAGTCACACTTGCTCCATCATTCATCAATGTTGCCTTTATTTTCCACAGTAGTTATCCCCATCTGACTCTATATATTTTGGCAATGTCATTTTTTTCTTCTCTGTTTTCCCCCATGTTGAAAGCTCTATGAGCACAAGACAACTGTGCTCAATGCTCAATGCTTTATCCCCAACACTTAGAAGAGAGCCTCAATAAATGTGTTTGAATGGCTGAATACTACAGATGATGAAACTAGGATACAGAGATTTTATAGCTTGTTCATAATTAGGCAACAATTTTAAGGCAAATTCAGATTTGAACCCAGACAGTCTGGCATTAGAGTTCATATTCTTAATCACCACATTACCATGTGACATTTTTGTCTATAAAGTAAACTATGCACAGCTAAAAGCATATATTATATTAGAAAGTGTTAACAAATACATTGATAAGAGGCATATGTTGCTGGCAGATGTCACTAGAGCTGCTTGTAGTAGACAGTGTAATATTGGAGAAAGCTTTTAAATATTCTGAAACATGCATGTACTTCCCTATTTTCAGAAAGAAAGAACTCTGGACAGAAGGAGTGATTTGATTGAGCTGGAGAAAACATCTGTATTACTCAGAGATAAGCTGTTTGGTATAAGAATGGGCTTCAGAAACAGTGGTTTAACAATGGGGAAACTATTGTCATTGGATATAACAATATAGACTTTAACTTATTAAGCTTTGTAGGTGGCTCTTTTTCTTGAGATAATCCTGGAAACCAGGCTTCTATGTTGTTGCTTTAATATCACCACAGATGTCTTCTTCTAATGGGTAGAGTTCTTCCATAGCACACTGAATACATTTCAGGCAATTACTTCTAAAGTAATTACAATTTACAAATTAAATATTAAATACATATTTTTAGCATCATTTGTGTCTATATTCAGACACAGTTATCCTTCTATTACATATCCATGCCTGGATAATTTTTAAAGAACAACTATGCTAGCAAATAGTATTTTTCTGTGTGTTTGTGTTATTTTTCCTTAAGAAAGTCTTTATTTTGTTCTTATATTTGAAGGTTTTTTTACCATGGGTATTGAATTATGGAATATTTTTATGTATATCAGTATTTTAAATATAGCTTCTGGCTTATATAATTATCAATGACAAGTCTCATAAAAATTATTTTTCTTCTCTTCATGAAATTTATTTTCCTTAGACTGCATTTGTAATTGCATAATTATCTTTGTTTTAAAGCAGCAAGTCTGGTGAATCTCTATGTATTTTATGATTGGTTGAGTTTTTTGTGTTTTTTTTACTATTTTGCCTTCCTATGGAATCACTGACATCTGAGGCCCTATGATTTGAAGTCTTTCTCTATTTTTGGAAATGTCTTGGCCATTATCTCCTCAAATATTTCTTCTGGTCCATTCCTTCTCTGTTCTTATTGCTGAAGCCTAAATATATCTCATTGCTTTTTGATATTTTTTTACCCATACTTTATTTTTTGTTTAACTTTGCTTCTTTTAAGATAATTCCTGTCAGCTTACCTTCAAGTTCAGTTATTCTTTTCTCAGTTGTACTGATTCTACAGATGAACTTGTGAAGGATTTCTGATATTTTGATTGTGTGTGTGTTTTTAAAAGTTTATTCCGAGCTCTTTCATTGGATACTACGTATATTATCCATCTCTGTATCTGTACATGGTGTTCCCATGCATCTGAACATCTTGTTTTTCTTCTCCTTTAGATATTTTACACTAGTAATATTCAATGCTGTTTTGACAAAGGCCACTGGAAATACCTGTGGTTCAACAAGTTGGTTTTACTATGCAATGCAATGAGGAAGAAATCACACCATGAGGAAATGTGCAGTTTCTAAGTAAGAAGATTTTAGAAACAGCCTATGGTAGGATTTAGGCCCTGGCTTGATAATTAGGGAGAGCAATTGTATTGTAGATTGACTTCTATTAGAAAGCAGCAACATTTCTGTGGTTAGGGATCTCAATAAATTGTGTCTATTACTAGGGAAAACTGATGCAAGAATAAAGCTGTAGTTCTCAAAATAATAGTAGTCCTTAATTTGATAGGGGAATGTTTAGTATTTTGTGACATTTACAGTGACCTCTTAAAACATGTCCCAGGTAGCTTCCAATCTTTGTCATCATCATTCAATAGAGACTAGCATAGAAGACTTTGAGAGTGAATGTAAAACCCTTGATTCTAGGTTTCTCTTCTCTTTTCACCTCACACTTAGCTCAAATTTGCTTTAACAATTCCTTATAATCAAGCTAACTTATTATTATTTGTGTGTACTATGACCACCTCTTTCTTCCACCTTCTGATAAAGTTGTAGTGGTTCATTTGTCATATCTCCTAATTGAGGGTCTGGCCACCTTTTGGAATTCAAATTACTGGGATTTTTTTCCAGTCTCAATTTTTTGGTGGGCTCTGGAAAAGTTATTATTTTTAGATTGTCTGGCTTTCCAAAAAGTGTTAGAGTTTTTTTAGTTTTAGAGTCAATCTGCATCCTAAGTAGAAGCAGAAGTTCTATGTTGCTTCACATATCTCCTCCCTGTGTAACTTCACTCATGCCATTAGTATAATATCTTTCTGGGGTTCTAGTTCTGTACTTTAACAATGTAATGGAACTTCAGGATAATGTTCTCCTTTTCTCTCTACCTCCTTTCCTTCTCATTTTGTCTTTCTCCTTTTTCTTCTCTTCATTCTTCTTCTTCTACATCTACAACTCCTTCTACTTCTAATTTTTCTTTAACTTTTCCTTCCACTTCTATTCCTCCTTTTTCTTTTTCTATTTTTACTTCTATTTTTATTGTCTTCATCTTACTGATCAGCCAGGATAAAAACCTGCAAATTCTACATGTATCAGCCATCCGAATGATTTGTCAAATCTAGTGATACAATTTCTCCTTACTTCTTAAAAACATACCATCCTCTTTTTATTTGTACCATTGACCTAATGAAGAAATCATTATTTCATAAGGTATTGTCAGGTGACCTGATAATCACTAGACAAACTGAAAAGATCGTTTTGTTATTTTATTCTATATATTACAGAATGTAAATATAGGGACTCCATAGCCAGGAAACTTAGTTTTAAATACTTGTATCACTCATATGAGCAATGTGGTTTTGAGCAAATTACTTAGACTACATATGACTTTTTTCTCATCGGAAATCTGTGATGATAGGTAATAATGGGCTCATGTCTTGCACTTAATATGAATATGTAATGAGTTAATATACAGAAACATGAATATATTGCCAAGGAACTACTAAGCTGATACAAGTGCTAACTATTGCTTTTAAACATTACTCATTTCTTTATCACAGTTCTTTAAAAAGATACTAATTTTCTGTGTTAACTATTATGCCCTCAAGATAGATATGTGTGAACAGACAAAATCTTCCCTTTAAGCAATTGCATTTTAAATGTAGTGGTAGATTTAGATAGCAATCAAACTTTGAAAACAAAAGACATTAAATGATGAATTTTTTTATACGGTGTGGGTAAATGTGAGCACATTTATCTAAACAATAGAGCTGAAAGGTGAAGTGTGAAAATTATTTAAATTGAAAATAACATATATCATTTTATCTTATTGGCCTGATGAATATAAAATTATGGGCATTGTTTATTTTCATCATTTGGTTTCTACTTTACTAGTAGAAAAAGAAAATAGTACAACTTTAATGCAATTTAACTTGACGTAATTTTGTCTTATATTTGGACTGAATTATTCGTCAGATATTAATAGGCATAATTGAAGGCATCCTTGGTCCTAGGGGTAATCTCTTTTTTTTCCCATATAAAAATTATTTTTCTTAATTTGAAGGCAGAAATAACCTGATGAACCAGGGTGCAACCATAGCTAAAACTTTGCCCTGTGAACGAAGCCTTAAAATGATCCATGAATGATGTGAGCATTTTAATTTTTATAGGAGATGGATATTTAGAAGCACTCCTGAAATAGTTTATCCCTGTTTTACAAGAACGAAAAACAAAAATTAATGATTGGGAAAATAAATTTTTGAGATGTTGTGGTTTCAAATAACTGAATTTCTTTATAACACAGCATGATACGACAAACTCAATGGTTTGTCTCTGAAAATTTCTTTTTTTTCCAGGAGGACATCTGAGTAAATATTTAAAGATTACTTCACTATCCAACATGTGTTTAATCCCATATTGGTATAGATTCTCTTTGTATAACTGATTAAAAATAAAAGTACTGAAAAATTTTTGATTAAATCTCAAATTCATTCTTAACAATGAACTTCCTTAGTACCTAATTTTTCTGGGAATGTAATTGTGGACTCAGAGGACAATCATCCCTGGTGGTGAAAAACGAAATTTTATTGAAATAAAAGTAAATTTCCACGCCTGATATCTGTTCAAATAAAATGTATGAGAACAAAAATAAATAGAGCAGAATAAATAAGTCAGAAGCAGGTGTGTTTTGAATAAAGATGGTCATTTCTCAGGGACTTACTCATTGGGAATATCTTTGATGATTGTTAACAAATGAAAGTTCATTTCTCAAAGATACAGTTTAAAGGCAGTGCTAGGAAACAAGCAAAAATCGGCATCAAGGGAACGCCCACAGGTAGGCTGCTAGCTTATCAGAAATAGTTCATCTGAAATAGCAACTAGTTGAAAACTATACACTATTGCTCTTCCTGAACCTTAATTATACTCTCAATATATATTATATATTTTAATAATAATTATGGGAAATTATGAATGGATCTAATAAATTTCAGTGATTAGACAGTGAGAAGGAAAAAATGGGATAAATACTGTGTTAAGCCACAGAGAGAAAAAGGCATGTTCAGGTAAGCAGATATACTCAACTGATAGAGCATCTGTCTACCATATGGAGGGTAAAGGGTTCGATCCTCAGGCCTCCTGGCCCATGTGGTAAGCTGGCCCATGTGCAGCGCTGCTGCGCACAAGGAGTGCCCATGAGCAAGGTGTGCGCCTTGCATGGAGAGCCACCCTGTGTGAAAAAAAAGCACAACCTACTCAGGAGTCACACCACACACACACACAGAGCTAACACAGTAAGATGACACAACAAAAAAGAGATTCAGATTCTCAGTGTCACCTGATAATGCAAGCAGATACAGAGGAACACACAGCAAATGGACAGAGAGCAGAAAATGGGGGGGAAGGGGAAAGAAATAAAATAAATATGTTTTAAAAAGACATGTTCAGAGGGCTAGATGGATCAAAGAGGGTAAGAGTACATGGAGTAAGTGAGCAAGCAGTAGGGAGAATTTCACAGGGATTCCAGAAAGGGGAATTAGCTTCATAATGAATGTTGAAAATTTACAAAACAATATGAGGTTATATCAAGCTGCCATCTCCTAAGAACATCTTCTGTAATTATAGTAAGTGAAAATAAAATACAAAAAGATTACCAATTTCAATATAAGTTAATCAATGAAGTTTTAATATGGATCAGTTTGAACTTAATTATGGACATATAGATAACTCATTTTATCTATAAATATAATATGATGCATTGGTGGACAGATTAATGCTTTCTTTGCAACCATTTTAAAATATGCATGCACTAGTAATTAAAATCACACAATATGTTCCGTAGTTTCTAACAGTAGAGATTTTGGTTGATATATAACATTCTTCTATGTTTTGCTCAATGCTTAAATTGTAGTTTATTTATAAACCAATTTCTTTTAAAAATTTTTTCATTACCTTTTTTTTTAAAATTTAATCCCGCCCCCCCCCCCGACCCCGGTTGTCTGTTCTCTGTGTCTATTTGCTGCCTGTTTCTTTGTTGGCTTCTGTTGTCATCAGCGGCACGAGAAGTGTAGGCGGCGCCATTCTTGGGTGGGCTGCACCTTCTTTCGAGCTGGGCGGCTCTCCTTACAGGGTGCACTCCTTGCCCGTGGGGCTCCCCTACATGGAGGACACCCCTGCGTGGCAGGGCACTCCTTGCGCGCATCAGCACTGAACATGGGCCAGCTCCACACGGGTCAAGGAGGCCAGGGGTTTGAACCGCCGACTTCCCATGTGGTAGATGGACGCCCTAACCACTGGGCCAAGTCCGTTTCCTTTCATTGCCTTTTTAACATCTTTGTTCCTTAAACTATAGATGATAGGATTCAGCATGGGAATCACAATAGAGTAAAATATAGACACTGTCATATCATTGCCCAAAGCATAGCTAGAATTTGGCTTCACATACATGAAGAAGACTGTCCCATGGTAAACTGACACTCCAGTTAAGTGAGAGCCACAAGTGGAAAAGATTTTGCCCCTCCCTTCAGTGGAATGCATTCTCATAATGGCCAAAATAATGAAACCATAGGAGATCGAGACAATTTGAATATTGGATATCTCCATCAATCCCATGAAGTAGAAGAGTAGAAGCTGATTGATGTGTCAGGACAACAAATAGCAAGAAGTGGAGGGATGTCATGAAGCACATGTCTAATTTCATTGGATGCACAGAAGGAAAGGCTAAAAGTGGCCACAGTATATAAAATACCATCCAAAATGCCACCACCATAGGATGCAATCATTAGTGGCACATAGACTCGGGGTGACATATTAACTGCATATAGCACTGGGTTGTAGATTGCTACATAGTGATCGTAAGTCATTGCAGCCAAGAGAAAAATCTCTGTGGTCTCAAATCAACAAAAAGAAACATCTGAGTTGCACATCCAAGAAATGAAATGGCTTTATTCTCTGTCAGAAAATTGACTAACATTTTGGGGGTGACAACTGAAGAATAGCAGGCATCCAAGAATGACAACACACTCAGAATATAGTACATGGGGTTGTGGAGCCAAGAATCCCCAATGACCAATACAACCAGCCCCAAATTTCCTACCAGAGTAAAGAGATAAATTGCTAGAATTAAAAAAAGGAAGACTTGCAGTTTAAAATCATCCGTTAAGCCTAGTAATATAAACATGGTGACTTCAGTCACATTCTTCTCCTGGTTCTTGTACGTATCCAAATTCAATGGCAACCTTGACATTTCAGTTAATATTTATAGGTTCTCAAGGCATCCCCTGAGAAAATAGAGACCACTCAGTTATATCCTTATCTTTGCTTCTTGGAAGAGCATAAGGGAATCCAAGGAGTTGATACAATTTGTAATGACAAAGAAGTAAGTTGAGCCAAGTGGATGAATTACCCTGTGTAAATTAAAGAATACATTTCACCATTCATTTATTTGTTAAAAGGGGAAAAAATGCCAATTTAAATATTTGTTTTCCAGTTCATTTCTGATCAATTTTCTACATCCTTTTCTCATGTACATTATCTTAAATTTTACCGACACAATTGAATATTGAGATTTTTAAATCCAAAAATATTATAGTGAAAAGCATAAGTCTGGTTTCTGGTCTTATATTTGCTACTATGTGCATAAAATCCCTTCTCTTAATTGTTGTAATTGTGAAGTTGAACAAACACACATCACACGATTCTATTAAGTTTAAGAAAGAAGCAGGTATGATAATTATGTAATTTAAAATGCTTCCAGGTGACTACAAACTCAGATAAGTTATACTTACATTTCAACTTATCTTACAGAAAAACCCCTCCTATCAAAAAATTTTGTGCTCTTTCCCAGCAATGATATTTTTCTATTATTCTTTCAGGAAGAGTGGTGAACAGGGCAATAGAAAGTATTTTGGAGGTAGATATAACACTGTTTGCAAACAAAAGCAGGAAAATGTCCTTTTATTTTCAGGTACCTTCTTGAAATGCACACCAGTAAATTGTCCATTTTGATCATTGCAGCTTGTGGTACCATTATTACTTATGTTTAAACTTTAATTTAATAACAATATATACAGTTTCTCTTTTCAGATTTTTATTATACTTACAAAGTCCTTGAATGGATTTCTGAGACATTTTTTTGTCAAAAGAAAGCACATCTATTTCATTAATATGCAACAGTTGCTTATGTTGTTTCTAAAGTGATAATGAAATAAATATAATCAAATGATCACCAAAAAAGTGTTTATAAAAGTTATTACTGAAAGAATTAAATCATGAAATTTCCACAAGTTGCATTTGGTTTCTGAATTATTTTATTTTTAAATTATATTTTTAGTTTTAAAGCTTGGAATAACATAAATGTTACATAAAAAAATATAGAGGATTCTCATATGACCCAGTTTCCCCTCCCATACTTTCCCACATTTACAAGATATGTAACAATTAATGAAAACATATTGAAACATTTCTACTAACCATGAACTATGGTTTATATATTCTTCCCTACACCATCAGACTATTTCTTATTCAGTGGAGATTGAAGGAAAAAAAAGAACAGCTGAAGTAAACTTATTTATTATTCTACTATAGACTTACTATTATTCTAACAATGGAAGAACTAGTATCATTGATATAAAGGCAGTGACCACCAAACATTGTTAGGAGAGGGAGATGGAAGACTAGGTTTAATATGGAGATATTTTTGGGACATTGGAATTGTCCTTCATGACATTGCAGTGACAGATACAGGCCATTGCATATTTTATCATAACCTACAAAACTGTGAGGGACATTGTAAACCATAGTGTAAACAATAGTCATTATTTAGTAGCAATGTTTCAATATGTGTTCCTCAATTATAACAAAAATACTATACTAATGAAGGATGTTGTTAATGTGGTAAAGTATGAGAAAAGGAGAGAGTGGTGTATATGGGAATCCTCTATATTTTTTATGCAACATTTATGTAATCTAAAGCTTCTTTAAAAATAAAAATAACAAATAAAAATATTAAAAATGTTTCACCAAAAAAATATTAAAGAAATATATATAGATGAACTGCAAGCCTTAGTGATTGATTACAATTAAATCCAGGATCCATATTCAGGGGCAAAATTTTAGCTTGGTAACCCCTGTTTTTCCTTCAGTGTGTCATAGACCAAGGTACTTGAGTCTATTCTTAATTCACTGGCCCTTTTATTTTAAAGGGTTTAATGAAATAAAGCATTTGTCATACATTGGGCCTGGGTGCATTCATTGACCTAAAAATAATTTATATTCATAATATGAAACACTAAAATTTTGTTTTATTGAGCTGTTCATAGTTCAAGAAAAGAAGAAGCAAATGATTTTAAAATTACTTGGACTGAGAATAAGCCACATATCTTTATTTTCCCAGAAAGGCTTTCACAGATCTTGGTAAAATATTATTGTAATAAATGAAATAAACAGCATCACATTTGCAAAGTTAGAGACAAAGTGTGCTTAACTGACTCAGAGAATTCTAGAGTAAAAATGCATACTTAAGTTAATTGTAACTTCCACATAAATTCAGACACTTACACTGTTTCATGAAAACACATGAAAAATTTTCTAATATTTCTAATTTAGTTTCAATGATTATGTTAATGAAATAACTTAAAGATATCAATTAATAATAAATTTTGCATTATTGGATTGTTGGGATAACCAAAAATACATTTCTGGTTAAAAAAAATATCTGTATCCCTTTTTTCCCACCGCAACCCTTCTCTTCTTGTATCATTCTCTTTCTTTTGTAATAATCCATGATTTATATGCAGAATATTTTTGGGAGAGTGCTAAGGTCAAAACAAGAATTAGGAAGATAGGAAAAAGCAGAGTGAAAAAAAATTATGCAAGCAAATTTTAAAAAATGTATCAATAGGCTCTCTACTGAAGGAATTCATTACATAATGTTCTTGACTAAACACAGTGAAGAAATTTCAGCAATATTAGAATTCTCACCTTCATTTCCTGGCATGGCAACTGTGGAGGATTAAGTGCCTCTATAATCCTGTATTAAAATGTCAGATTTAGCACCTTTTCACAGTGTAAGCACAGAAAAGTAACTTCATCTTTCCAAACAACAACAACAACACTGCTTATAAAACTTCTAATGAACTAAATTTTCAGATATGACCTAAATTTTTAGTATAATCTATTCACATTCATGTACATGGTGTGATGCCAGATTGCTTATTGATGACATGCATTTAATTATCTGTATTAGCTTAAATTTTTGATATTATATAATGATAAATAAAACTGAAATATTATGGCCACCTGTTATTTATATAAAATAAATAAGAATTTTTAAAAATTATTTTTATCAAATCATTAAGAAGATAATCGCCCAAAATCACAAGCAAAGTAGTTTTTCTTTAAATTATATATATTGTTATATGACAGTAAATACATAGTAAATTATCATCCTTTTTAAAATAAATCCAGGGAATATCAATATTTTATTCTTTAAGTGACCAAAATGATTAATCTCTGTCACTACATTCTGCTTTTGGACATGATGAAATATGACATTGTTTTACTTAAATTCTCTGATACTTTTCACAGTATAATTTTCTTGTTATTCTTGGTCACTGATCCTTTCTGTAGAGGAATAAGTTGGTTTACAATTGAAGGCATTTTTTTTAGAAAATCATGTCCCATTACAGAATCTATAATCTACTTCATTATAAATAAGGGGAAATATTGTGTAGAATATATCGAATTTAACCATTTCATCCAGAATGATCTGCAAATAGGTATTTCTGCTAACTAATATTTTGGGACTACTAAACTAGTTATGAATATGTGTAGCTGATTTCACTTTAAGAGGAGACAGCAGTTAGAAAAAAAGACATCATTGTTTAAAAAAAGGTCAATCTGAAAGACACAAAACCACTTTCTCAACTCTCACATACATGGAAATAAGAAAATAACAGAGGTCCATCTGAACAGTTTTATAAACATAAAATGAGAAGAAAACCTATGGTTGCAGTTACCATAAATTATTATGTGGTTACTAGCATTAGGAATTTTTTGGACATAATTTTATATAATCTACATAGCAATCTGAAAACTAAATAATACAGTGTCCTTTTATTCATGAAAAGTACTCATGCCTAAATTAGATATATAATTTGACCAAAGTCACACACTTTGTTTAGAGAGCCAGGATTAAAGTTCAGATTTCTCTGACTGCACACAACAAGCTGCTAAACCATACATAAAATAACATTGTGAAAAGCAAAATTCTGTAATTAGATTCTAAATATCTAATTATCTTAATTAGGTTATTAATTATGGCTTGAGAGGATGTGTATGAGTATCATGTTGATAAGCAATGGACTGTGATCTTTAAATTCATGTGTCAACTTGGACAGATTATGTTGCCCAAGGTGTCTGATCAAAGTAGAACTGGCATGATTTTCACCTTGATGTTATTTTACAAATGGATGTGAATCTATAATCAGTTCATTGCCTTTAAAACTTATTTCATCTGACTCTATGTGGCAGTTTGATATACTTGATGAATTCCAAAATGAAGTATTGGATTATGCTTATAATCTGATCTGTACCTGGGCATGATTGAGTTATGATTAGGGCATTGAGTCTGCACCCCTTGTTTGGTGGGGACTCACAGATAAAAGGCACAGTGAAGAACGGAGTTGAGGGCTTTTAATGTTGGAGTTTTGATTTTGGAGTTTGATGCTGAAGACTTAAATTGGAGCCCTGGGAAGTCAGCATGCAGAGGAAAGAGAAGCCAGGCCCAGGAAGGAAGGAACCTTGAAGCCAGAGTAAAGCAAGCCCCAGGAATGTAGGAACCCAGGAAGCCTGAACCCTCACAGACTTCGGCAGCCATCTTGCTCCAAATAGACTTTGGTGAGGGAAGTAACTTATGGTTTATGGCCTGGTATCTGTAGCTCCTAACCCAAATAAATACTCTGTATAAAAACCAACCAATTTCTGGTATTTTGCATCAGCACCCCTTTGGCTGACTAATACACTCTAAAAAGGACATTTCTCATAGAAAAGTGGGGAGTCTACCCATCCATTGAGTTGGAATTCTTTAAAAACTTAATTGAGGCTATCAGAAGTTAGAAAGAAGATTTTCTATTTCAGCTAGTCAAACTGTTTTGGGAAGTTCAACTTCAACATAATGGGAGTTTCCAAATCACAGACCATTCTGCAGAATTCAGTCTTGGAATCCCCTACAGTCATGCTCTGAAACAATTTCTATAACAAATCATTTAAGTATATCATTCAGTTCTGTCTAAAACCCTCTTAGTTTGCCAGACTTCTATGATAAACACCACAAGTGAGGTGGCTTAAAAAACACAAATTTGTTGGATCAGGGTCTTAAAAGTTAGAGGTCCACATTTAAACAGAAAGGCCTGCCACATCTCCAAATTCTGTAGCATTGTTGGAGGCTTACTGCAATTCTTGGGGTTCCTGAACTTGGATCTCTGCTTTCTGTCACATGGAGATCTCTTTCTCCTTATGTCTGATATTATTTCTTATTGTGTTCTCTGTTTTCCACCTTTTCTTTCTGCATGGTGTTCTCTAGCCTCTGGTTCCCAGATTCTTATTTTTATTCCCCAGTAAGGGAACTAAAGATCCAGTCTAATTCATTTTGGTATGACCTTAAATGAAAATAATATAAAAAAGAGGTTCAATTTACAAAATGGTTTACTCCCAAAGGTATGAGGATTCATATAGGTAATATGTCTAAATTGGGGTACATAGTTCAACCTTCCATGATTTGCCCTCTGGAACACAAGATATGTTTTATCCACGAGCAAAATACATTTATCCATTCTATTATCCAAAATCTTTAAGTCATTTCAGCAATGTCTCTACATCCAAAGTATCATCAAAATCAGTTGGGGATGTGGTCCAGCCTGGGAAAAACTTTCTCTCTAATCTTTGGAACTGTGAAACTTAGAAAACAAGTTGTACGATTCCAAAAGGTATTAGTGGGAAATGCATAGGTAGTGATTCCCTTTCCAGAGGTAAGAAAACTGAAGAAAAAAGGTATTAGGTTTCCCAAGTAACTCTGAAACCTAGCCTGCAAACTCCACTAGATATCAAGATCTGAGAGTCATCTGTGGAGCTGTGCATAGTCCTCTGGACCTACTGGAGTAGTTGCCGCCCCTTTTTGTGTACCTGGAGAGTGTGGTCTTGTTCTACAAACACTAGGGCCCAAGTTCTACCATCTGAAAGTTCTGAAATCGTGAGCAGGCACTGTGAGAAGAACACAGCACCTTGTAGTGGGGTGGCCACACAAGCCTCCCTGGGCATCTGGACAGAAGGCTTGGTCCCTCCCATCCTAGGTCAGAAACCCTGCTGTACCCAAAGGCTTGTCCTGAGGAGATGTCTTCAGTGGAGACTTTCCCATGGTTCTGCTTTTGAAGTCATTGTTCTTCATTTTGTCTTGTCTCTTCTTTCATCCAGTCTGGCATTTTATCAGATCCTACAAACTTGTCAAAAGCCATCAGAGAAAAGGATTTTCCATAGATCCAAATACATTTCCAATACTGCTTAGGAGGCTGCTTAAGGGAGTGATGTCAGTATTCTGCTTCCACATCTTTTTCCTATTTAAAGGAATAATTTCAGTTCATGATAATTCACTTACACTTATGATATATATATACTTTTCTACATGCATATGACATACAATAAAAATTTAAAAGAAAACAAAATTGTATTTGTTTTCCCTTTTCAAATAAGAAATTAAAAATATTTTGAATCACTCATCATCTGACTGATTCTCTTATTAATGAAATATGTTTGCCACATTATAGCTGCATGATTTGAGTTTTTAATGTTGAAAATTGCTGTTCAGCATTTTCCTTCTGTCAACTACCCTTAATTTAAAAAACATTTTTTGTTTGAATTGATTTTTTTCATAGCTGCCTTTTTTTTCATATTTTCTTTCCTTAATTATATTTTCTATAGTAATTAATGATCTTGTATTTTACTAAATTTTTTGTTTGTTTTATATCTAGTTTATTTCTGACTTCAATGATGCCTGATTTTATATCCTCCTTATGTTCATCCATCGACTTTCTGATATATATGATTTTCTAGAAGCTTTAGCTTATTTAAAATGTTCTTTTACATTATTATGCAATATTAAATTATTTATTTCCTTACCATTTTTGCTGTTTTATGCTCTGATATTATTACATTTTGGAATATATTTTGGTTCCATTTATCCTTCTCTCCTGTATGGATTTTAGTAGCTTTGATTCTTTTATTCACCTATTAAAATGTCATCATTTAATGACATTTAATAGGTTAATAACAGGTCATCATAAGTTATCACAGTTTCATGTTCAATGAATCACTCTCATATTTTAGTGATGACTCTAATGTATTTCTACTTTATTCATTAGTCTGCCAAATGGGTGCTGATGCAGATTATTGGATATCTGCATCCTTTTATAAAGGGGGTTTATTTGGGGTAAAAGCTTGCAATTCTAAGGCCATAGAAAGTCTAGTTCTTGGTACCATAAGAGATGTTTTCTCACTAAAGTCAATTACCACATGTGGAAGGAAGATGGCCACTGATTAGTTGCTGGTCTCTGACTTCCTCTCAGGGATCCCCCTTTCCTCTGGAACCCCTGGGCCCAATCTCTTGGAGCTTCATGCTTAAGTGATTCTTTAGTCCTCTCTTTCCTGGCATAGGGGTTGCTTCTCTCTGGGTCTCCTATATCTCAGCTGTTCTGCTCTCTTTAAAATCACAGCTGTAAGCTATCAGACAAATGACTCCTCTTTCCCTAGGACCTCAGCTATTAAATACTTTGTATTTCTGTCACATAGCAGGATCAAAAATGGCAGACACTTCCTGTCCCCTCTTGTGTCAATCTCAGTGAGTCTTTTTATATCATACCCAGCAAGTCAGTGGGAACTCAACATGTGGCACACGCATTGATGTAGTCGAATCAAAAGCCTAAATCAATCTTAGGTTATCTAATCAAAGACCCCTCGACTGAAATTAATTCAATCAAAAGGTATCACATGTTGAAGAATAGGTTAGTTTACAAACATAACTTTTCTCTTTTTAGGATTCGTATAATAATCTCAAACTGCCACACTATACAACTACTTGTATTCTCATATGTAAGTTTGATCCAAGATTTTTTTTATCTAGAATTACTTGAGTACCTTAGATGTACGTCTTACCTTCCAAAGCATTACTCTGCACTTTGACATTATATGTTGCTATAACAGTATTTCCTAAGACTTACATTTCAGGATTTCAATTAATAGTTAATAATAAGATAACTTGTTCATGCAATTCTAAGAAACTCAGTGAGTTTCTTATGACTGTATTTATGAAATTTGTGAAAGGCAGCAAGAAAAACAATTACAATCTGAAACTTTTCAGTGTTTAAGAAGAGATATTAACATATTTTAAATGAAATATTTATCAAAGATTAACCCTTTAGCAGCCAGTGCAAGTTTACCATCAATTAATTTCTTTTGCTTTTTCCACTAAATGTAAAAGCAGCAATATAAATGGCAGCACAAAATGTCACCGTGGTGACTGAAATCATTCTCATGGGAGAACTGAATCATCCAGAGCTCCAGATTCCTCCTTTCTTTGTCTCACTGGTTATCAATTGGCTTACTTGGGCTGGGAATCTGGGCATCACTACCTCAATAGTGCTGATTATCAATTTCAAACTCCATCAAGATTTTTTCTCTGATGATTGGCTGTCATCAATTTGGCAGTTTTACCATCATTGCTCTTAAAATGCTGGTCGGTTTTTTGGTTAAGAAGAAAACCATTTCCTATTTTTGGTTGTGCAGTCCAACTGGGTAGATTCTTAATTTCTTTCTGGTTGCAATGGTCTGTTGCCTATTACCACTATGACCACTTTGTGGCTATTGCAATTCCCTGCTCTTTGTGGTGTTCTGGCAGATTTGCCCCCTGCTACCCTTCTTCATGAACCTGCACAGCCTGACATTGCAATGACGGTGTCCTCTTGAGTGCTCTTGGGTCATAAGGCTCTTTAAATGTAATCTTCAATTTTTATTGTGATAAGTTCTTTCTGTTAACATTATCTTTGACTGATAACTACAATCCAGAAGCAGCAATCTTTTTCTTTTTGGGGGATGATTTGTTGTCTTCCTGGATCAATGTTTAGATATCCTACTTCCATGATGCTCTCTCCATTTTGACGATATGTTCTTCAGAGTGGGAGAAAAAAATCCTTTCCTAAGTTTCTTACATGATTGCTATCTCTGTGTTCTTTGTGTTCTTTTGGTACTCTTCTTCTCATGTGTTTGCAAACAATGACCAGTACCTCAATAAATTGTGATAAAATGACCCAGGTCGTTTACACTCTAGTGATACCTATCTTGAATCCTCTAATTTAAAGCCTAAGAAAAGGATGTGAAGGATGCACTGAAAAGATTTCTCAATAACCATTGCTATACATTCAAAGTAATGAAAGTTAATAACTGCATCTCTCTTTACTTAAGGGTTTAAAATTCCTCCTAAAAATCCTACTAATAATTGAAAGGTAATAAATAGTTAGCTTTTCATTAATTTAATTTTCATTGATAAATCGGTGCATTTTATTTCAAGCCAAAATATACAGCCAATTAGTCCATATATACAAATATATAAATTATAAAATTAAAACAATCATATTTCACAAATAATAATTTGAAAATAAATAAATGCATCCCAGGCAATAATATCGTATGTAATTTAAAAACTAAGAGATAGCCTGATGGAGATAGAGGTAGGCAAGAATCATTTCTTGGGAAGCACTTGAGAATTAGATCATCTTCTTTGTCATCTCCTTCCTTTTTTCTATGTTTAAAGATTTTGTTATTTTTTGTACTTTTTATTATATAACTTTTCCATCAATTTACAATCTTCTTAGGGACATTTTTATCATGACCTTAAAGTCAATTATTAAAATAAAATTTTATTGAGGTATATCATTCATAAATGAGCAACTATAAATAATAATTGTACAGTAAAATGTGTGAATTTACAGAACAAACATGCATATCATCAAGCAAGGTTCTCATGCATCTTCCCACCACCAAACATTTGTTATAACTATGAAAGAGCATCCTCAAAATACTACTACTATCTATATACCATATCTTACAATTTACGTATTTTTCCACAACAAACCCAATTATTATCACCCTATATTAGTATATATATTTGTTATCATTCAAGAGAAAACATTCTCATATTTGTCCTGTTAACCAGAATCCATCTTCCACCACTGGATTCCCTGTTTTATACAGTATCATGCTTTCTATAATACATTCAAAGTGTACACTCACTGTCTCACATTTTCATCACAGACATGTGCTGAAAGTCAATTTATATCACAGATAAATTAAAACTTTAGGGGAAAATAAAAGAAAAACATGAATAATTGAAAATACATAGTATAGGGCATATGGCAAAATATTATGAAAAAAAAAGGTTTCTACCTTTCATGCCACTTATTATGTCATGCACGAAAGCAAAATATTTATGTTCATCCAAATATGACATACAATTAAAATTTCCCCATATGCTGTTCCTATGCTAAACCCTGTTGTATAGAATTGCCTTTGTTATAAAACCATAACATCAGATGCACTTCTTCTGGCATTTCTTATTTTTTATTTTGGGTATTCAGGGATGAAAATCTTGTTAGAAAAATAGGTAATCATCTTACGAGTGGCACCATTTCTCAAGGAGCTGAAAGATCTTTGAATATTTAAAATGCTCCCACCATTGGATGGATTGAGATAGAGTAGTTATGACATGCAAATTGCAGACAGATTACCCTAATAAACTATAATTGTGACATTTGTAGGCAAGCCAGCAATGAGCCAAAACTTAGAATTGTGCCTCAGAGAAGTGAATGAATTTCTAGCATTGGTCATAAATATTTAGAAGTGCTGAAAGCAAAAAAAAAAAACAAAATATACCATGATTGTTTCTGGTCTCATGATACAAAATCTGCATTAATTTTATTACATTAACTTTCATGAATATTATGTTATTGATTTATTTGTTTGATTGCTTTGTTTTAAATTATTACCAGCAAGTTTGGCTTCACCAGCCACTAAATTAGCAATTTAGAGAAATACATTTCCCAGTAAAAATGATTCGTTATGCATCAGGCTGGGTGAAGAGAATTGGAGCAATACAGCTAAACTCACCTTGAAATATTGCCAATCCAATATGTTTTATTAAGTAAATTAAGGTCAAGATTGAAAACTGTAGCATTTTTGTCCTTTTAATTATGTTTCAAAATGAATTTTCTAAAACAAATATTGTCTTATGTGTTCATTTCTTATTGCTGTTGAAAAAAAAACCACAAATTTAATGGCTTAAAGGAACTAAAAATTACTTTCTCACACATCTAGAAGACATAAACCAAAAATGCTTTACTACAATAACAAGGTGTCAGCAGGCTGCATTCCTTCTGGAGTCTTCTCTATAAGAACTTGTTTCCTTGTCATTTCCAGCTTTCTAGGCTGTCCTTATTCCTTGGCTTGTAGACCCCTTAAAGTCAGTAATCACATCACTCCAACCTGCTTCTGTTCTGTCTCTGTCACTCATGTCTCCATCTGTCCTATGTAAAATCCTTTGTGATTTCATACAGAATTTATGTCATACCCAGATAACACAATTACCTCATCTCAATTTCCTTTAACTAATTCCATCAGCAAAGACCATTTTGCCATGAAAGGTAGAGAATTACAGGTTCTGGGAAATAGGATTTGGAAGTGGGAGGGTGGGCAAATTTTCTGCCTACTATTTCTAAATTGCCTGATTTTTGAAAAAAGCAATCCAGTATCTTACACTTCACTCATTTACTAGTGTTCAATAAAATAATCCCATAAAAGTTTACAGGCTATGTAACAATTCCACACTACTAACTAACATTATTTTTTTCTAATCAAACTTTACATGAAATCCTCTTTAATTAAAGGAGGACAATAAATGATTTGACTCAAAGATTTCATACACATACTGACATATCAGTTGTTGTCATTAAGAAGTAATGAACCAACTCAATAAACCAACCAGGAACATCAGCAAACTCAAGTTTCCAAAGAAATATGAAGGGGAAAAATAATATATTTGCAAGTTGTCATCTGCTACTGGTCAAAGTAAACCCCATGGGACATTACTTTACCTGCAGATCCAGATTTTACATGTCTGCATGTCGAGGGAATTCTGTAGCATTGTGTGTGATCTCAAAATCTGGGTGGTTGTTAGGGGAGTAGGAGAAACAAGGCACAGTCCTGAAGAAAGGGCTGTCTGGGCATACCTATTGTATTAGTCAGCCTAAGGGATGCTAATGCACAGTACCAGAAATCTTTTGGCTTTTGTAAAGGGTATTTATTTGGGGATAAAATCTTTACACTTGCAAAGCCCTAAAGAATCCAACTCAAGGTACCAAAAAAGGTATTTCCTTACCCAAAGTCTGTTGCACATGTTGAAACAAGATTGCTAGCAATGTCTGCAAGTGTTCAGACTTCCACTTTCTTCTTAGGGCTCTGTGGTTGCAGCTCCTTCTGATCTCGTCTGGAACCTGGAGGGCTATTTTCTTTCTGGGCTCAGCTGTTCTGTTCTCTTTACAAGGTCAGCTGTAAACTCTCAGATAAATGGCTGATCTCTCTTCCTGGGGCCTCTGTCATGTCTCTGGAGTCATCTCTCTTCCTCTGTGTATCTTCTTTTGTGCCTACTTCTATATTCTTGATTGATCATCTGTTTATAAAGCCCATCAAGGGGGTGGGAACTCAACTCTGAGTTGCCCTAATGATGTGGTTGAATCAAATATAATTTAATCAAAGACATCTCAGGTGAATCTAATAAAATCAAAGGGTATTATGCCCAGAGGAACAGACCAGTTTACAAACATAATTTCCCTTTTTGGAATTCATAAATAATCTCAAACTGTCACAACTATGAAAGTTAGGAAAGACCAAAAGAGCAATCATAGGGTTCCTCATTCTGTAGCAGTAGGAGAAGCTGTAATTCTGACCAAAGTCTATGAGTTAGGGATGCCTTGGACAGAAAGCATTGCAAGTTTGTACATCTTAGGTAAACCCTGAATCCCATCAATAATATGAGATTAATAATGGGCAATAATTACCCTAATTCAGATGTTTAGTAAGTAACATTTGGAAAATTTAAACTCAAATCTAAGTAACTGAAAACCCACACTGCTTTTACTAATGAATCATTGAGTAAATCATTATGAGTTGAAAGACTAAATTTTATACCTCAATAATCTATAGGCATCTCAATACAGGTTCAAGTGCAATAATGCAAAAAGGAAGGCAAATGAATTTGTTTTCCCAATGCATATAAAAGTTAAGCTTACACTACCAAGTGTGAAAAATCGTTATGTCTACATACGTGTAAACCTTAATTAAAATGTGACACAGAGACGCAGAGTGAGCACATGTTGTTGGAAAAATGGTACCAATAGACTTATACAATATAAGATTGCTACAGACTTTCAATTTGTAAAAAAAAAAAAAAAGTATCTGTGAAGTGCAATAAAGTGAAACAAAATAAAATGAAGTATGCCTGTATTTTATGGGTGTAAAGACGTTTATACTGCATTAACTATAAAGAAGAAAATGGGAAATTTCTCATCCCTTAAGGTTTAGATAAGTTTGGCTTATGTGGTATATCACTCTCTTTGGAATTTCACAGATCACATCTCCAGATGCCTACACTGCCATAATTATCTCTGCACAGTAGAAGTTTATAACATACCAAATGGCCTCCTTATTGTAAGAGTAATATAGTCACTCCCACAGAAGAATTCCCCACTTGCCTTTCCCCTTCTATACTCCTTTAGCCTTATACTATTTTACTGGCTCCTTCCTTATTCTAACTTCTCCTTTTCCACACTTCATTTCATTTCTATATTTCCATGAAGAAATATAAACCTTTATTTCTTTCTCTCAAGTAGAGTTATTACTTTATATAGTTTGAGGTCCCTTCAAAAACTATGACCCCAGTTGTCGCCTTCTGTTCAAAGCTCATGTCTTGTTTCCTTACTGCTTATCAATACATTTTTGCAAGCCATACTTATCTGAGAAGAAATAGCTTTGTTAACACAGTAGTTTTGATAATAAACTCTTCTTCATTTCACAAAATGAACATGAATTGGGTTAACTAAAATGTAAATAGCAAAAGGCCTATGTCTTCAGAAGTAATTTTATTTTTTAAACACAAAGTAATTTGACATAAAATGATGAGGTTTCTAATAATTTTAAGAAAAAAACCACCTCTCCTATATATAGTTCAATGATTTAATAGAATACATTACTGAATATTAATCATTACTAATGTTTACTCAATCAAAGAAAACGTACTCATTTAGACATGGACTCATTGACGTAGTCGGTGACCTGAGGGTATTGGGAATGAAAGACAAAGAAAGATTGGGTTCAGGAAATCTGAGAGCATTAATTTCTCAAGTTCATCAGACAACTTTATTGAGTCGAGGGACTAGTATATATACCCCTAACATATGTGGCATTCAGTGAGGGTTGGGGTTTTCTCTGGCTTTGCCCAAGCTGCTTGAGGGTGAGGTGTTAGATGGATGCACAGCAGGTGCGAAGAATGCTGCGGAGACAACAAGTGGTAACATGCAGTCTGCTTTATTGAGGAAGTGCTGGACAATATATATTGTGGGGTGAGGGGACGGGGCAGGCAGGAGGCGGCGTGTGGGGCGTTGGTTGGTTGGGGCTGGTGGGAGTTAGGCAATGTGGGAGTTGGCCGGCAGGAATTGGCTAGTGGTCGTTGGATGACGTGGCCCCAGCGAGGGGGAAGAGGGGGAGGCAGTAGGTCGGGCTTAGTGGTTAGGCGGGAACAGTTGAGAGGGTGTGGCTTGCCCGTACCTCAGCAAAGAGTGGGCGGCCCGTTCGCCAGACAGGGAGGGCGGGACTCGCCCATGCCCCTGCGGAGAGCAGGAAGCCCGTCCAGTCCATTCTACCAGTTTCCTTGGCCCACCGCAGCTCACCTGGATAGCCTCCCCTCAATTCAGCACAAAATCAAGTTACCTATTACCCTTACCTCATTCTATATTAACTCGTGATTGATGAACACCAACAAACTTTACTGGAACTATTATTATAAAAATCAGTAACTATACTCATAAATCTTGTTACTCAGGTCATTCTGTTCTATATGTTATTGTTCCACCTGTAGGTGTACTTTCCCAGCCATGATTGTGATCCGCACTGATAATCATAAGGGACAGCTTGACTCAGTGGTCAAGGAAGTAACTTGCTTCCATGGAAACAACATGCCTTTGTATCCCACATTTCCCCCTTTTTGTTTTAGTCAGGTGACTGTGCCTGTCTTAGGTTGCCCCCCAGGGGGTCTTACCCATCATTGACTACCAGCCAAGCTCACTGACTACAGGGTACTATTGTAGTGTTTTAGCAAGTACTAAGTTATTAGCCTGTCCCATTGTGTCTGCATGGTGCAATCTCTGGCAAACACCTTTACCCAGACAAGCAACAACCATGAGCAACAGGATTAATACACATATCCCTATTCCTAAGGCAGATAAGAAATTCTGAGACTTTTACCAATCAACAGGATTAAACTTATTTAAATGTGAAATCAAATCATTAAAGATGTCCTTATCATTATCTACATATATCTGATTATGAGACATTTCTAAAATCTTTTTCCACAATTCTTTAATTTCTAATGACATATTTCCTTTGTGTCCTAACAAATGATTTCTGATCTTATTCCATTGAAATATAGAAATGTTATAATCCAAAGGAGTAATACAAAAATTACTTTCATTCCAATCACATTTCAATCCTCTTAACAAATTCAAATTATAAACTTGATCTCCTAAGTGTAAAACAGCAGATTCCAAATCACTAACTCTGTCATTAAGTCCTTCATCAATATGCTCTTGACTATGCCATAAGTCACTTGCATTCTTGTGCCAATCATGCACGTATTGCTGTGTTTGCACCAACTCATGCAATGCAACAGCAGCAGTGATGGCACCAACGAGGCCAAGAATGCCAGCTATGAGAAGTCCCAAAAATCTCTTAGATCATTTCAACAGTCCTTGAGCCAGATGGAAAAGAAGATGACTCTCAGGAGATGACTGCCACATCTGATTCATTTTCACTGGGATCCCCACTCCTTGTCTTCGACGAGCTATGGTGATAATATCTCCATTCTGTAAAATATTTTCAGACAAGCAAGTATACAAAGCACCATCCTTATAGAACAAAGCATTTTCAGGTATGGTAGCCTTCCCTACCACAAACACATATGGATCTCTGACACATGATTGAAAATGATGAATTTGATCCAAATGTAAATATTGTCCATCCATACTTTTATTACCTTTCCATTCAGAAGTAGATGCCACTCCTAAGAAGACTTTCCATATTTGTTTTTGATCATGGACTCCAGTACTATTGCACCATGGAAAAGGAACCCATTTCCCTATATTTTTCCAATCACTATTATTTTTAGTAAAAATTATTTTTCATCAAGAAACAAAGATTCATGGAAAGGATATTGTACATTACTAACTTGTTGTCCTTTGCTGTTTAAACCATACCAAATAAATCTGCCCTTATATTTGTTGGGATTCCCCATAGGGACACTTTCCCAAAGTATTCCATAGGAATCATTAAAAATGACAGATCCTCTTCCCATATGGCATTCATACCATCTTTGCATATCACCAGCATTCCTCTTAGGACAACTATAACTTGGATACTTACATTCTTGGTATTGATAGGATGGTAATAAAATTGCCAAAGATTTAGTATTATTATGGCTAAAATTGATCATAGTTCTATTTTTCACATCCATACGTGGTGGGCAATTGCCAATGCAAAGAGGTTGGAAATCAAATGGAAGAAGGAGATTATAAATCCTTTGTCCTTCTTCTTGTACTTAAGTGGTAGTCTATCATCCATGGGTCCAGGAAATATATGTTTTATTCAAATAAACAGGAAAAGAAGGATCTTTCCAGGTTAACACTCGAAATAATGGGGGATTAGGGATATAAGCCCAATATGTGTAATTACCATTGCCGGTTTCACTCACTATCAGTAGGATCCATATGTGTAGAAGACTCCACTTCTTCAGTCCTAGGTTTACTCCTTTTTGACAGAAGGCAGATTTCTTCTCCATTTTCTGAAATGATAAGAGCATAACCTCGCCCCCATACTTTAACCCTGCCTTTTTTCCATTCATTACTTAAAACATCTTTCCAAAATACTGGTTGATTCTCAGATTCTGCAATTTCTGTGGATTTTTGAGAATGTCCAAAATGACATTCAGCCAGTGTCATAGAATCATAAATGTTAAGAAAATTTAAGGTAAATAAAGCTTTAGCCAGTTGATCTTTAGGTGATATCATACCATCATCTCCCCCTTTTTGTTTTAAAAGCATGATCTTGAGTGTATGATGGCATCTTTCAACAATAGCTTGACCTGTAGGATTATGGGGAATGCTGGTAACATGTTCAATAGCATATTTCCTACAAAAGGAAGCAAAGGATTTACTAATGTAAGAGGGTCCATTATCAGTTTTAATTTTTAGAGGGCATCCCATTACAACAAAAGCAGACCAGAGATGTGAGCGAACATGATGAAACCATTCCCCACTTTGAGCAGTAGCCCACATGAAATGAGAGTAAGTGTCATTACAAACATGAACATATTGTAGTTTACCAAAGGATGGAATGTGAGTAACATCCATCTGCCATAACTGATTAGGAGTCAAGCCTCTGGGATTAGTTCCAGCCTGAAAAGGCACTGCTGTTAGTGGTCCACAGGTAGGACAAATACGAATAATTTCCTGCGCTTGTAGTCTTGTTAACTTTTGATATTTATGTCACAGGCTTTTAGCATTAATGTGAGTTAAAGCATGGTAATCACAAGTACTTTGTAAACACCCCACAAATAAATCAGCTCAAGCATTACTTGCTGTCATAGGACCAGGCAAAGATGTATGAGAATGTATATGTGTAATGTAAATAGGATGCTGTCTTAATCTAATGAGATGTTGCAAATCAGCAAAAAGTTGAGGTAATTCATCAGTAACAAAGATATGAGCCGTTTCAATATGCTTAACAGTAAGGCATACATATTCAGAATCAGAGACAATATTCAAAGGTTCCTTAAATATTATTAACACCTTAATGATGGCAGTAAGTTCAGTACACTAAGCAGGCGTGAATGGAGTCTGCCAAGCCTGTTCTTTTAGAGAAGTAACGTATGCTGCTTTTTTATTACTATTACTATAGTAAATACTGTACAAGATAGTTGAGCTATGCACATAGCCCTAAAAAGCACTGCAAAAGTTTGTTGTTGGGTTTTTTACAGATAGAGGAATGCAGCTGGTTTGATTTGTCCAAGAAGACACTAAAGAAAGTCTTAGCAAGTTTTAAAACAAAGTGATAGCAACACAGCTGGACATAAACTTTTTGCAACAAACTAGCGGTGTTTGGGATTGCTGCATACTACAGTGTTGTTACTTTAATCTATGATAAGAGGTTGTTTCTGTGACACACACTCTTTTATAATAATTAAAACCATAATTAACCACATTGTACTTTTCTTTTTAATATTATGCTGAAATATTGGTAACTTTATATACTTTTAAGCATTTATAGAAAACTTTTACTCATACAACTTTAATTAACAGAGGGTTAAAGGAAAGAAAAACCTTGTTAATTCTGTAACATTTAAAACACTTTTTATTCATCTTATAATTTTTTTTTTTAAGGTAAAAGAACAAATCTTTTATAATTAGTTTGGAATAAAAGGCTACTTTATAGGATTTGATTTTGAGAAAGCAGTTTTGAACATTATGTTCCTTTAAAAGAGATAAAACTTTTCCTTCTTGGAACACCAAGGAAATGATGAGGTTAAAGCACAAGAAGTTATTTTGATAAAACAGACTTTCTTCATATACTGATTATTGAGGATAAAAACTTTTACCAAAACAGATTAATGATTTGAGAGGTTGAGAAAGAACAAAATTTTAACTTTGCATTAGTATACTACTTGATATTAAAGCTTTTAAAATTTTGTAGATAGACCCATCAAATTTTATTTAACTTTAATTATAAAAATTTCTTTTCTACTAACCTTCTGCACTTTCAGTATTCACTCAGGTTTTGTTCCATATTTTACTCTTTCTTAATATCCAATCATTTTATCTTAGGACAAAATCATTTCCTGTTTCCTTAATAGTATAAACACATTTCATATAGCCCATATACGAAGTTATCAAGCAAACTTCTTATAACATAATACCATCAACACTTAACAAGCTTGTTAAAATAATAAACGTCTCTTTACTTTAAATACTTAGTAGCATGCAATATCAGAAACAGTTTCCTAGAAGCAAGTTGTCAAAGGAGGCTGGCTGCAGCCAAGCTTTTCTGTTATAAAATTACCTTTTATTATTATTATTATTAATTCAGGTTTGTTTAATAATGACCTTTTGGAATTAGCCACTTAAACACTTTAATTTAAACAATGCTTCATAAGACTTTTTTATAATTATTTATAACCATATAGACTATACTTATTTTATTTTAAGACAAATTTTACTTTTACAGAACACATTTTTTTTTTTTTACTTAAAGTTACCACAATACATTCTATAACTTGCTACATGTATTTAAGTTCTAAGAGTTTATGAAAATTAGCTATCCTACTTTAGGGCAAAACACACTTTTTTGCAAAAACTTATTAAATTTCAGTTAGCATTCTCACAAACTTTTAACCTTTTTAATATTCATTTAAGTTTTACATCCTTCATATTATCCTGTGAAGAAAAATAAGTTATTCATTTCAATCTAGGCAAGAACAACTTTTTATAAAAAGACTTACAGTAATTTTGTTAATCAAGACTCACAATTTTTATCATTGTAGAGATATTATTAATATTTAAACTTATGTATTAATATAAGTGCTTATTTAATTTTTGGCCATTTGAATAGAGCTCTTTTATAAATTTTTATTAATTTATATTACCATCTGGAGGTATCAAAATATACACTGACATTGAACGAACAAACACAGAACAATCACAACACAGTAACAGAAACTTACAGTTTACAATTAACTCATAATTCTTACTTTCTTGGTATAGCTGCTTTTAAGCTCTCCATTATATCACATTTTAAATATCACTTCTTAAGATTTCTTCTGGAATCCATGTTGCCTATAACATGCAAGCTTGTGCTTGGAAACATTTTTATTAGTCATCAGCAATCAGTTAAGATAACTTGAGCAGCATAAATGTAGTTAAAACTCTAATTTAACAGTTTAAACAGACCGTTAACACACATTTTTGGATTATTACTCTGTAAGACTATACTGAGACTTGAAGTTCGGGAGTAAACTATTTATTTAAAACTGAAAATTCCTTTTTAAGCCTTGATAAAAATTTTGTACTAATTTTATTATCTTGGTTAAATAAGCCCAATTAGAATTAGCATGGAAATAAAATAGAACACCAATATTGCCATGTTTTTCTCTTTTTTCAGTGGCTTAACTCTATTAACCCCCACTAGCCCACAGCTACATTGTCATGTAGACAGCAGGGGGGTTGCAGAGTTGCTGCCAGAATAGTTTCCTTATCTTAGTTAACACTTTAACAGAGAGTTTTCTTACAAGCCTGATTTCACCAACAAGGATGAAACTTGACACCCCCTTGCAGATTCTTTGTATCTGATGGTATCACATGTAATGTTACAGGGAAAGCATATAATAATTGTTTAACATAAGGCAAAGCATCGACAACATCTGAAAACATTTCTAATTTAGGCTTAGTAACAGAAGGCAATTCAGTAGGTGCAGAGGGTTGTACTGGATACACAGAAGATATTTCATTAGGACACTTCACTGAGCTTTTATTGATGACAGGGTTAATATCAGGATGAGGAAAAAAAAAAAGTGATGGTTCCCCATTTGCCTCAACCTCCTGTTCTTGTTCCAATTTACTTTCTTTCATTTCAAATTTACTTATGGGCTTAGAAAATATAGTAATTTCATCTTTCTCTCCTTCTTCAGACAGTAAAGGATCTAAGGCAGCAGCAATTTGCTGGCACAAAGCCCACACAGATAAAGGAATGGATTCCCCTCTTTGGTATACTCTTCCTAAAGCTTTCATTACACATTTCTACTGTTTCAAATTTAAAACATTATGCCCCTGAGGCTGAAACCAGTAACAATGTTTCTGAATTAAGGCAAAAAGCTCAAGTAAATCTGCTGTTTTTATTGTGATGCCAACCATATGTAAAAGCATTTTTAAAACTTGTGAATATTCTTCCAAGCGTCCTGGCTGATTACCCATACCCTGATGCTAGCGGAAAGCAAAACTTAGTAATATGAAGCAGCAATCTACCCAGGTTAACTAATTTTGGTTCTCCTTACCTGAAAAAAGGCTTTTCAGCTTTCCGTGTTCCCTATCCAGAGGTGGAAGATTCTACACTGCTGTGTCTTGATGAATCCTCTGTCTCGGGCCCCACATTTGGGCGCCACCTGATGGAGTCAGTGACCCCAGGGTATCGGGAATGAAAGACAAAGAAAGATTGGGTTCAGGGGATCTGAGAGCATTGATTTCTCAAGCTCATCAGACTACTTTATTGAGTCGAGGGGCTAGTATATATACCCCTAACTTATGTGACATTCATCACAAAATCAAGTTACCTATTACCCTTACCTCATTCTATATTAACTAGTGATTGATGAACACCAACAAACTTTACTGGAACTATTATTATAAAAATCAATAACTATACTCATAAATCTTGTTACTCAGGTTGTTCTGTTCTATATGTTATTGTTCCGCCTGTAGGTGTACTTTCCCAGCCATGATTGTGATCTGCACCAATAATCATAAGGGACAGCTTGACTCAGTGGTCAAGGAAGTAGCTTGCTTCCATGGAAACAACATGCCTTTGTTTCCCACACTCATGACATATCATGTTATTTAGAAACTTTAGAAAATATGTGTTAGAAACATTCATGTTCAGATTTCTGAGCTTAAAATATTTCTACTTAATCACCAAATAATCAATATGGTTGCAAAAAAAAAAGTTCTTTTTTTGCAACATTATGTTCTCTTACTCTGTAACCACCTTCCTCATTCTTTGCTTCAGGCTTTATGCTTCTTTCACATTGTACCAACATTTTATTGATCATCAATAGGAAAGACAGATATAAACCAGAATGCCAGTATAGAAAATCCTTCAGGACAAATATATAGTGAAGAAAAGAATGACTCACAGTGAGTTTGATGTTGGGGTAACACAGAAGAGTGGGGCTAGATCTCAGCCACTTTGCCATACTTTCCTGTAAGGCAGAATGAGAAACATTCCAGCCATTGTACCCAGGAGACAAAGCCAAAGATTTGGTAATTAGCAGGCCACCTTTCCTCTAAAGTATTCATCAGTTCTGTATGATATCAACAACTGATTTATCAGCATTACACTAAACTGTCCAACTTATCACTACCAACAGTCCTAAAATATTAAAGATATATGAAAATTTTGTGTTTATCTGTCTCTGTGTAATATCAGAAATTCTCTATCAACATGGACTGTGCATAATTGCATTTTAAATTGAGAACATTATTTGAATATTATATATAATAATATATCAAGGGAATTAAAATAATTTTGTGCTATCAAATTAAATATGATTGAATTATTTTTCTCAATTCTTACCTTATATCTAGGCAGTACAACTCATAAGTAAGATGTCAGGTCCCAGGAATACGTGTTTAGAGGTGGTGGCATGTATTGTATATTGATAAAAGTAATCTAGAATGTAACCATTAGAAATCAAATTCATTTATTTTCCTGAATCAGGGATCCCTTCTTGGATATATTTCATGTAGATATTCAGTCATGGATCCTCAGAGCGACACACACAAATTTATGTGTGGTGCTACATGTAGAACCCAGTAATTAGGAAATTACCTAATGTTTCTTACTAAAGAAAATAAAAGGCATTTAGCAAGCAGGGATAGATACAGATTAGAGCAAATTAATAATATTATTATAATATTAATAAAGAAGAGGAGGCAGCAGAGAATTGATGTGTATGAAGTAAAATTAATCTAATAATACAAAAACCTAGTTGAACAAAGACCTTAGATATCATAATGAGATATGTAGCAACAAATGCACTTTTATTAAAACATGCATTATTTTTAGTTTATGAAGATGCTTTCCTTTTTAAGGATATGTATTATCCGTATTAGAAGAGGTGGCCTATATATGGAGGAGAATTTAGCTGGAATGGGGAATTATAACTTATGATGACAGTGGCTAGAGAATTAAGGTAGAATAACTAAATTTAGTTGTAAGATTAAAAGAAAGAAATAAAATAAGTGTAATATCCCTAGTCATGATTTTATTCTTACTGAATCTTTTAAAAACACTATAGGGCATGTAATAGAAATCATCCCAAGACATAAAAGCTAGACAAAGCTACTGTGAAAATCTTAACTAAATATCCAATAATTAAATACACTTAATGTGGTTGAGCAGGGTAGTACAAAATAATACAAGAAACATTTAAAAGAAAGTTTCTCAGTAGAGAAATAAAAGGTACCCTGGATAATTAACAAAACCCCAATGGTCTTTCCTGGTCTCTGATGCTTTGGGAATAATAACAAACTGCTTTCAAGCTGCCAAGATGTTCCTCAAAGGGGAAAGACACTCATAAATTCTTCTGATATCAGTTAAATTAACAACCACATGAGGGAGCAATAACATATTTTTCCTTTGAAGTGAGTAGAAGGACCCCCATCTTTATGATATTCAGATGAGTTCCAGTAACAATTCTTAACTTATGCTTTTAATAATCTGAATTATTGAAATGACAGTAGCACAGGTGCCAGACTCAGCATATTATGCCATACATATTAATATTCTCATTTCATAAGATTTTCTGGAATAACTTGTCATTTTTATCACCATTAATATGCTCTTTGAGGAAAGTAAGGAATCTATTTTTTTATGATTTTTTTTTATGATTTCTATATTGCTTCTGGAAAACTACAGAATGGAAATTCTGAAGGGGAAAGGAGTAAGTAGTGTTTAAAGCTATATCTAGAATGTGGTCTTAGCAAAGATTATGATGGTCAGGTCAGTGTTATTGATAGGTTTATGTTTCAAATACAATAGTTTTTGATGAGAGTTTCCAGTTATTCAGTAATGTTATTTTAGCATTATCATAGTCTCCTATTAATTGTTTCTACAGAGTTTCATTCGTGCCATGGATACCTGGGCTCTCATTTTACCAATTTCATACAAGAGATGGGCATTGTCAGAGTTTGAATTTACAACAAGGACTTAGATATATGTTTAATAGGTATGTGATTCCTAGAAGCATAGATGAGCGAATGGGGTATGTGAGACAGGGAAAGGAAAAAAACTAATAGTGTGCAATAGAGAACAAGTTACAGCTGCAACTAAGTGAGGCTCAATCACTAGTCATGCTTTGACGTGTCCTGCAGAAAACTTCTTGGAATTGTCCTAAGGTGAAAGAAGCTGAATCTTGGACATGAATGCAGTCAACATCAGAATTGGTCCAATGTGATAAGGAGTAGGGAGACTTATATTTCTGCCAAAGTGATATTTGCAATATTAAATTGATGGCAAAGTAAAAATAAAATATTAAACTTTTTGGCTTAGTCCAATAAACACATCAGATGCAATAGTAGAGTGCCGTGAACCTGGTATTTCTACATTAAAATTTCATGTGTTTCAAGTCTTGGGAGTACTTCAAATATATTTCTAGTGAGGGACAAACTGGATTTGAAATCAGCAAAATTAAAGGATCAAGTAGGGTTAGCCCTTAGATAAATTTATATCAAGATTTTATATCCTGCCTTCAGAATTGATGATCTTGCCAAGTTTTAACATTCCATTGATCTGTGCTTGGGCATTTCCTTTTCAAAATATACCTGAAAGCATTGAGTGATACATGCTTTTTGATTGGCAATCCATGCTATAAATTTTACATATTATATGGAAATTGGAAAAACTCTGTTTGGGGTTGGGAAAAGGATGAGAACTTCCCTTACCTCTCCATAGGTCCCTGTTATATGGCACAACTACAATACAAACCTTTTAGCTCAGCGCATTGGACTGTGTCCATGTATTTTAGAATCTGGCATAATGGGATATGATTATGTTGAAGAAGTACAGATTTTTAAAAATCTTCAAAGATCATTACAAGCTGAATAATAGTGATTTGAATATTTCATCCACATTTTTTTAATCATTCTCTGATGTCCCTGAACTGTGGACTTAATGTTTTCTTATTGAGATAATACATTAATTTTATCCAGTAAGGAGTGAAACATGTATAAGGGCTCAAGGCTTTGTTAGATATGTTGGTTGAGAATAAAATGGGTGTTTCTCTTTTTTGGTTTTAAAATTTTAATATAATATGTGTTCATAGTTCTGCTGATTTAAACTCACCCACAGATTCTCAGTCTTGGTGTATTTTCTACCGTACTCTTTCATTTCTCTCTCCTTTATATGCAAACAGGATGATCTTAATCTGACCAATTTACTAACATCAGTTAAAGCTGTTTGCATATGAAATATTTTGAATAGGCAAATCAGTAGAGACAGAAAATAGATTAGAGGTTAACTTTCAATTTGTTATTAAATATATATTGATGTTTATCCTCATTTTAAATCTAGCTGTATATTTATCTACATATGAAATTTATACTTTTTTTTAAATGGGGTTACAGTGACCTCCTTGGATGAGTTGCAGAGAAGCCCTCATTTTTTATAATCCAGAAGAGTTTGTGCAAAATATGGATGATCTCTTCCTTGAAAGTTTGG
Organism: Dasypus novemcinctus; assembly: GCF_030445035.2. Taxonomy (NCBI): domain Eukaryota; kingdom Metazoa; phylum Chordata; class Mammalia; order Cingulata; family Dasypodidae; genus Dasypus; species Dasypus novemcinctus. Next base: position 33,602,345 of record NC_080682.1, read on the forward strand.
AAGCACTAGACTTTGAAATAAAGCATGAAGAGTTGGGAATTAATGATACAGAAAATGCATTTCTAATTAAAATGTGTTCATTCAAAGTCTTTAATATAATATATACTTGTTGGAAAAAGAAATAAAGATATGAGTATAGCATTCAAAATTAAGCCAGACACCCTGTTTTAGAGGGTCATTTCACTTTATTGGGTATGCATATTTTCAGTGGTTTCCCAGATAATTTTAGATGGTACATAAGAAAACACATTTTAATAACTTGGTATTTTTCTTTGATTATGCTATAAAATCATAACAAGGAAATCAAACCTATATTTTCAAAGATATTATTTCTTAGTCAAAGCTGATGAGGGAATGACTGCTAAGGTTTCTTTCTCAAAGTGAATAAAATATAGATGCACAACTTACTAGGTATTCAACATAACAAAAAAGATCAGGACGGTAGATTAAAATAATTTATCAAAGTTTCGTAAAAAAATTTATAATAATTTCTAATTTAGTTTGAATGGTTATAAAGAATTAATACAAATATATATTAATATATTTTGGTGACAACAAAAATGTATTACTTTACAAAATATTCCTCATTTTCTTTTTCTCTACCTGAACTTTTCTCTCTCATTCTCTCTCTCTACCTCTTTCAGCACCTCACCATTGACTCTACAAGATTCTATGAAATATATTAAAAAATATCTCTTGGAGAGGGTAAAGAACAAAACGGGAATTAGGAAGAGAACAAAGCACAGTGAAACAAAATAAAAAAAAGCAGGCAAATTTTGAAAATTGTAACTTTCTTCTTTACACAATTGTAGATGTTTATAAAATTTACAAAACTGCTACATGAAAATGGTGAATTTTTATGTATTTATATTAAAATTACAAACTTGACAAGAACCTACTATACAAATTAATCTTTGCTGCAGAAGAGAAGTAACCTTTAGAGGGAAGAGAGTGACTACAAGACAACATAACAGAGTGTTCTGGGTTGTTGGCAATGTTCTCCTTCCTAATCTTGGTAGGTAGTTACTTTAAATTCTTTGTCTGATAATTCTAATCCATTTGCCATACCGGATTCTGGTTCTGATGCATACCCTGATTTTTGTACTGTTTTGCCCTGATTTTTAGACTGTTTTGCCTTTTAGTTTGCTTTCAGAGTTATTGTTGACAATCAGGCATATTGTATCAGCTTGAAGAAACTGCAGTAAATTGAAATTAGTCTGAAGGCTTAGGTGGATAAGGCTAGGAGTTTGGCTGTGTTTCCTGTTTGCTGTAGCTTTAAGTTTCATTGGATAAAGTTTCTGCTTGTGTCATTGGTTTTGCCCTCTAATTTTGGGGGGTTTCCTTAGAGACTCCTTGTTAATTTGGTTCGAGTCTTGTAATTCTTTTTGTTGTATCCCACACCTTATTTTCACTTGCTACAGAAACCATTTCATGTAACAGGCATGAAAACAGCCTGCATCTCATTGTACATCTCCTATATAGAGAATCAGTCTTCAGTTTTGGAAATGACTGAAAATATTTCACATGACAGGCTTTCTGTGTGTGTATGTACATGTACACATATTATACAGGTGCATTGTCAATAAGCAGTAATGTTTTGAAAGTTATTTTCTGAGCAGTAGGTCTCAGCCGTGAGTTTAAAGTATTCAGTAAAACAAGTCTTAAACAGATTACCTATCATCCACTCTCTGTTGTTCCACTTAAAGCACATGGGCTGAGTAGAATTAGCATAATTTTTAGGGTCCTAGAAACTTTGGAATGGTAATTGAACATTGACTTCAACTAAAAGCTATCTCTGCTGCTTTCTTTCACCTCTAACAAGAGAGATGGTCTATCTTTGAAGCTTTAGGGTCAGACATTGACTTCTTTTCAGCTACGAAGGTCCTAAATTACATCTCCTTCCAATATAACACCATTTTGTCAACACTGAAAATCTATTATTTAGATTAACACCTTCATCAATAATCTTAGCCAGATCCTCTGGATAACTTTAAGAACTTGCTTCTTCACCTTGGGTTTTTAGGTTATAAAGAATGATTCTTTTGATAAATCTCATGAACTGAACTCTACTAGCTTTAAACTTTTCTCCTATAGCCTTCTCACCTCTCCCAGCCTTCATAGAATTGAAGAGTGTTAGGTTATTGCTCTGGATTAGACTTTGGCTTGAGTGAATATTGTAGCTGGTTTAATCTTCCATCTAGTGGACTAAAAATTTCTCTGTATCAGCAATAAAGCAGTTTTGCTTTCTAATCATTCATGTGTTCACTGGCCTAGCACTTTTAATTTCAAGTACTTATCCTTTGCATTCACAACTTGGCTCCCTGATAACTACAAAAGGTCTAGGGTTCAGCTGAAATCGGCTTTCCAGATATTTTCCTCACTAAACTTAATTATTTCAGCCTTTTGTTTTAAAGTGACAATCTTAGGGCTCTTCCTTTCATTTGAACATTTAAAGGCCATTGTAGGGCTAGTAATTGGCCTAACTTCAATATTTTGTGTCTCAGGGAATAGAGAGGGCTACGGTGAGGGAAACACACAGGGTAATGGCCAGTAGTTGGAGCAATCATAATGCACACAAGATTTATCTTTTATTAAGTTGCCGTGTTACATGGGTATGGTTCATAATGCTCCAAATCAATTACAATAGTAACATCAAAGAACATTGTGAAAACTCCTGATGATAACACATATATTAATAATGGAAAAGTTTGAAATATTAGGATAATTGCTAAAATATGATGCAGAAACATGAAATGAGCACATGTTGTAGGAAAAGTGTTGCCAATAGACTGGTTCACTGCAGTTTGCCACAAACCTTCAATTTGTAAATTATGCAACATATGAGAAGCTCAATAAAATGATGTTCAATAAAACAGAATGCAATAATAGGAAACTCTCATGATAATGTTGAGTCATTTTGCTATAGCAATTAAAGTTTTGATAATTTATGTGTGATTAAACACAGTTTGATTAAATAAAAAATAATCTTTCTAGAGGCAGAGTATGTTCTGCATTAAAAAGAGCTCAGTTTAATATCTAAATAATTGTAGTGTGACTATAACTTCAAGGACTTAATAAGCAAAAGTATGTATGTGTCCGTGCAGATAAATGAAACATTAGCTGCAGAATAATTCCTAAAGCAATATGGATGTATATATATAGTTTTTCATGTCTTCAAGTAAATTAAGAACACTTCGCTAATAATGAAACTATCATTAAAAGAAAAATTATTTTTCCCCAGGAGAGAGAATTTCAGGACTGAATAATTATTCTTTAATGTTAACCCTAATGAATACATTCTCCCAGACATTTTTTACAACATGACCACTAGAAAAGGGATATCTTTTAGTGCTGTTTCTACAGCGCATGAAAAATCAAGTAGTAATCAAAGAAATGAGTTAAGCAAACACATTTGAAATATATATTGAAAGGAATCAAAGATAAATTTGATGAAGATCTTTAACATATATTGAGTGATGTGGGTGTGTGTGATTTTTTTCTCTGTGTAAGAAGGCTATAAACTCCTTGAGAGAAGAAGTTGTCTATTTTTGTGTGTGTTCTTCATAGAATCTGGGAAATGTTTAACATACCAAATTTTGATCATGTCTCGACATGGTTTTTGGATGTATTTAAAAATGCATGATTTTTATATATACATGCTATGAAAAGATAACTTTCTTTAGTTTTGGTTTACTTGTGAAAGCACATTGATAATAATCCATCAAGGTCAAAGGTTCTGTCATATTTATGTTTGTCATGTTTGTATCTTCCCTTAGTAAAGGCAACCATTTCCATGTTGGTATTCAAAAAATGTTAGTTTTGTTGAAAATTATATTTCTTGGATTATCTTTCAAAATATTGCTCATATAGTAAATATGGCATTATGATTTGCAGATATATTTTCTCAAATGATGTATTTACTAAATAGTTAGGATAAGGAAACAGTTACAAACAGAATTATACATTGCATATAGGACTTAAATAATTGGGGACAACTGAATAGAAAAATCTATTACTTGATATATGAAAAACAAAAAAATCAGTCTATAGTCTTGAGAGTGACTGAAATTAGCTCAAGTCATGAGGTCTGTCTGTGTGTATGTATATTTACACTTGTTATACATTTGCTCTTACATTTTCCTTTTCTTAACTACTTTACAGTGATCTGACACCTCCATAATTTACTTTTTAATAATTTATATTAGTAAATGTTATACTAACAGGAAAAACATTTAATATTTTAGTGCATTCTTTTAGGAATATATTGAGGCTAATATCTATTCAATTACAATTTATTTAATTTATATAAGCTTTTTCATTCCAATAATAGAATCTGATTAAGTATGGTTGCCATATAAAATTAGGAGAAATAAAATGGGGAAACAAATGAAAAATTAATGAATTAAAAGAAAACAAAAATTGAATAACCTTTATTATAAAGGATAGAAAGATAAAGAGCTATTCTTTTACAAGGTATAAAAAAGGGAAAACCGGTGATAACACATGAGAAGAAAGGGGCAGATAAGTGAGACAGGGAAAGATGTTATGATCTGTAGGATCAAAATACATCATCAATTTCATCAGAAGGTATTTATAATCTTTGGTCAGAGTTTTGCTTCTTACATGAGAATTGTTATGGGTGCAAGCATTCCCCTTATTAATAAATGACTCTAAATATGAACAAAATGCACATAGAAACTGTTTTGAGGTATTGGATAAAGGTGTAACAGGTCAGTTATCCATTAGATAATGGAATTATACGAGAAAGGAATCAAGTTGGCCTTGCCTTTCTGTACTCTTTGCTGGCCAGGTAAATACAGAGTGTCATAAAAGAATAAAGGTCTTGCATAAGCAGAAGAGGTAGACATTGAAGTTTCCACCTGTTGAAGAAGGTGTAACATTAAAGGTGAGACATGAAAAGGTACCCTGAATATAAGTACTAGGATTCCCAATCAAGTCTGAGCTGTATATGCGCAGAAGGAAAATAACTAGAACTAGCAAAGGAGGCTACTATAAAGCTGAAAGCAGAACATAAAAACCAGAAGTGATGAAGGGCTGAGAGAATCTGGAATTATGATCCAGCAAATATAACACATATATTTAATTCAGTCAGTCATGAAGTAAAAACAAAAACAAAATAAAATAAGAGAGCCACAAATTAGAGTTATAAGGACCCTGGCCCTGTAGTAAGTACTATGCTGTAAGACGGAGGATAAGACCAAATAATTCTTTTTAACAAAGAATAATTTGAAGCCTGAGAGTTTCAAAAAACATTTCCAGTCATTTATCTGTCAGCCAGAGCAGAGCTCCACACCCTTTATTAACAGACAAAATATTCTAGACTCCCTCCAATATATCATCCATAATCTATTATAAAAAGTACAAACATAAGACAAATGAAGAAAATGTAAACCCTATTAATGAAAAAAAAGTTAATTGAGTTTTCAAGATGAACCCAAAGTTTGAGTTAATATCCAAGGATTTTAAAATAACTTTATATGTATATATAATAATTTTTCACACTAATCAATTCTATTAAAATGTAAGACCAACTATGTGATGGCTATAATAGGTGAATAATAATAGGATATACAAACATACATCTGTAAATATAAGCATATAAATGCTACTATTTAAATAGTACTGTTAAAAAAAGTAGACCTCTATATTCCAGAGATAGGAAGGACAGTATAAAATAAGCAAAGACCCAATTTTTCGCAAAGTTTATAAATTCCATAACAGAGCTTCAAAACACATAAAACAAAATTAGACAAAATTAAAAAGAGTAACAGAATTTTTCTAAAATGATGAAATTGGATAAATGTCAGTAATAAAGTTCTAATTTTGTTGAAATATAGGACTAAGAAGTCATGTTTCCTCTGTTTCTCACTCATCTGTCATAATTATTTTACTATCAGTGATGTTGTATTGCCATCCCAGAAATAAGCATTCAATGAAAAATGAGTTTTGTAAGTTTTTCTTACTTCAACTTTTACTTATATTATTTGAAAGTGCACTTAATGGTTATAAAAAAATATTTCTACACTGGGAAGAAATACTCTATCTTGTTTATTTTTCAAGAAGTAAGCAGACCCTATTGAGGGTGACAATGACATAATCTCTATTAGTCTCCCATATCGTTTAAACTCTGACGTCTCCTATTGAGAAATAAATTGATTTTGGCTTTTAAATTGCCAAATAAGCTTATCTCAGTATCACTGAATTTTTGCTGATGAGAAGAATTGTGCTTTCAACTCATTAAATATATAATATCATTTAGTAACTCTTTGATTTATGCAATCAAATTCTCTCCTGCTATTTCAGAGTGTGAATAGTTTTATTGTAAATTTGAGTTACTTTTAAATCTGCATAAATGTTTCTCATAATTGTTTATTAGTATGATATTCATAAGAAAGCAATTTACCTGGTTATATACAGAGAAGTGAGCTTCCACCGTTAAATTTGTTATAAAATATTTCGTCCCCTCAGCTCTGATTTTTATGTTCTTTTTTCATGTTTCTCTTAATTTAATAAAAACTATTACACTAAAATAATAAAATGGGTTTCACAAACACTGTTGTGTCTGAATACAATAATATATCTGCAGGGCCAATGAATCAGGTGACTCTGCTAAAACTGACAGGAGAAATTCCACCATGTTTTCCTTGAAATGCCTAAAAATTACCCATTAATCGGTTCATGCAAATTCATAGAAAGAAGTTAGTTATGCACGTCAGCCATTGCAAAATACTTGAAAATTTGGTTTTACATATTTTTACTATAATGTGTCAATATTTATTATAAATATTTAACAATAATGTATTGCCATCAAGTCCACCCATTCCCAAATATTTACATCTGGCCTTATGAAACATTCTGCATACTTTGAGCAAATTCTCCCCTTTCTCACCTCACCTTCCATCTCCCAACCTACACTTCGTAGTCCAACTCTACAAGTCCATTTATTGTATTTAGTTCATATCAGTAAGACCATACAATATTCATCCCTTTGTGTCTAGCTTATTTCACTCAACGTAATATCCTCAAGGTTTCCATCAAGGATATAATGTTTACACATTATTATGAATGTAACAATCACTGTTGATTTACAGATGTAATTGTGGCTGAAACAAGTTGTGTAGAAAGATTGATGTTGGAGGACAGAAGGAGGATTACATTGGGAATGTATAAAAATGATTTTGGAAGTAAATGAGAACTGTGATTAATAATGTAAATACAGGATATGTTCTACAACAAGATTATAAGAATGTGGTGATACATGGGAAAATTATAACTAATGTAATTTACGGTGTGTAGTTAACAACAACATTGTAATGTCTTTGTAACAAAAGCAAAGTTGGTCCTATATTAATTCTAAAGGTAAAAAAAGAATATGGGGTTTTGTTTTGTGAATTATAAATATAGCATTTTTCTCTTCATACTCTTTTCATTAAAAGGAAACCTTTTAATAAAGGTTTAATGAAACTTTATTGTCATTTAATGAATCTGTTTATCTGTGTTTAATGTCTTTTCATGAAATTATTTATCTTTGTAACTTTCTGAACACTAGAGGAACAGAGCAGTTAAAAGTGGGTGATATAAAAGTGCCTTAAAAAAGAACTTTTTAATAGTAATGTTTCCATAATCTTTTGAGCTGCCTTTGTATGTTCTTTTATATTTGAGAATTTGAAATAAAGTTGTTAATTAAACAAATATTTTATAATAAAATTAGGATGTTACTGAATATACTATGCTACAAAAATATGTACATACATAAATATACATATAAATATGCATTATATACACAAAGGAAAATAATTGGTAGAAAATACATCAAAAGATTAACGTTTATAAATGATTTTCATTTTTTTCTCTGGAATTTTGTTGTATTCAATTTTCTTCATAATAAAGATGTTTACTCCATATGATTGTTACACACTTTTAAATATAAAATATTTCATTTTGAAAAATGTGCTATTCCATCTCTGGTGGTTAATTTTCTGGCTTGTCACCCACAGATATATTATTTCTTTAGGAATTCCCTTTCTTTTACATAGTCATCAATTAGAGTATAAAAAAAAATACCAAAAAATGAGGCTCAAATTACATGACTTTTAAAGAAATAAGGGGTTCTCTGGCAGAAACTTAACATGGATACATTAGTCCTTGGAACATGCCAAGCAATCTTCATTGAAGATTGGTCCCAGGGATGATATAATGGTACATTATCAGCAATCCTCAATGGAAAAAGTGTTGTGACACTGTCAGTGGGAAAGGCAAGGGATTCTCTGGCTGTTTGTGTTCACAGTACTTCCCTGTTACTTGTGAGACATAATTTTCAGGTGAACCTTCCATTTTACCAGGACCTGAACAAACTTTTAGGTTGATTTATTTTACCTCAGATAAAAACAAAAATTTATGCATGAAAAAATAAGTGACCTCTAAGAAAACAAGTATCATATTGCAGAAATTTCAGGCTCTTTAGAGTGTTTACCTATTTTATTTGCAAGAAAAACTTGAGGTCAACTAATGGTGGCAGAAAATATTGTTCTCTAATGTAAAGTTTTTTAATTTGTCTCTAAAAATGGGAATAGTTTTAGGAGAAATTCAAACATAGAATTGATAGAATCAGCACCATAAATATAATGAAAATGTAATCTTTAAAATAAATTTGACATAAATTATAAATTAAAAAGCTATTTTCTAAATTTTAGTAGTAATATATGGTCTATAAAATTAATATGCCTGAGTAATGTGATCTAAGGATTTAATTTATGATCTGGCACTTTTATTAAACTATATTGTATATAAGTGATCTATTAAACTCTATCATTACTTATTATTTACCTAGGAGTTTATTTCTGTTTTTATGAAATTATTTATGTGTAGGATTATAGACATATGAGCATGATCTCTGGATCAACCAAATTTGGTAGAATCATAGGACCAGCAGTTAATGTGACTCCGTAAGTTATATAATTTTCCGTGCACTTATTTTAGTCTAAAAAAATGCATACAATAATAATACCTAGGATAAATAGTGTTTTCTTCTGAATAAATGTGCTAATAAAAGGAGTTATTTATAATAGTGCCATATTCATTCCAAGTATGTATTATATATGGGTTTCTATTATAAAACATCCAAATGATGAATTATAACTAATCCTTATTTGGGAGTCAAAAAAAGATTTTTTTTCAGTCATAATTTTGAAAACTATTTTTATTACTAGAATAATTGGAATAATTTTTAAATTTATATACACAAGAGCAGTTTAGAAGTCATAATTTATATACAGAAGAATAATTTAGAAGTCATTCATGCTAACTATCACCTTTGATTTCTCAACAGTTTACAAAAGTTGGATACTATGAGAAATAGGAATAACACAAATGTGCCTGAATTCATACTTATGGGATTGACAGACTCTGAAGAGATCCAGCATGTTCTCTTTATTTTACTTTTCATGATATATCTGATTACTCTTCTGGGGAATGCAGGGATGATACTCATAATTCACCTGGATCTCCAGCTTCACACCCCCATGTATTTTTTCCTGAGTCACCTGTCATTCCTTGACATCAGTTACTCAACGGTCATCACACCTAAAACCTTAGAGAACTTACTGACTTCTACCAAGTGTATTTCATTCATGGCCTTCTTCACACAGATGTATTTTTTTGCCTTCTTCGGTGTCACTGAATTTTACCTTCTTGCTTCTATGGCCTATGACCGCTATGTTGCTATCTGTAATCCTCTTAACTACCCAGTTATTATGTCTATGAGATTCTGCCGCATCCTCATCACTGGGTCCTGTATGATTGGTTTTACTGAGTCATTACTTATTGTTCTTTGCATAAACAGCTTGCATTTCTGCAACTCGAATATAATCTATCACTTTTTCTGTGACTTGACACCGATTTTAGCTCTTTCCTGCACTGACACTCATGACACTGAAATCATGATTATCATTCTTACTGGCTTAAATGCAGCAGTGTCTCTAATTACAATCTCTGTATCCTATGAGTCCATTCTGTCTACTATCCTGAAAATTAATTCAACTTCAGGAAAGCGCAAAGCCTTCTCTACCTGTGCCTCCCACCTCCTGGGAGTCACCATCTTTTATGGCACAACGATTTTTACTTATTTAAAACCCAAGAAGTCCTATTCCTTGGGGAAAGATCAAGTGGCTTCTGTGTTTTATACTATGGTGGTCCCCATGTTGAATCCACTCATTTATAGTCTTAGGAACAAAGCAGTAAAAAATGCTCTCATTACAGTCATGCAGAAGAGAGAGGTATCCAGGCAACTGACATGAGAGTGATGCTGAATTTTAAGTGCATCTTTTCTTCCTTTCCTATTTGGCTATTATTGGTCTCTCTCCAAACACAGTAGTATCCTGTTATTAGTTTGATTTGTTTTTTTTTTTTTTGCTGTCTTCTATTACAATGTTTTCATACCAAAAAGGAGGAGGGGCAAGATCATGTTGGATCTGTAGGCTTATACACTGTTTTGATTTTGATCTTGTCGGGATGGGAAGATGAGTAATTTTTTGGAAGCAAAGTAACATGATTCAAATTACATAGAGTAAACTAGAGAATAAATCTTAAAACTTTTCTGAACAAATAGAAAGAAGACTTTCCTTTAGCTGAGATTAAGTTTTAGATATTTGAAGAACTTACTTAAGAATTACCTTGTAGAGATAAACTATTTTAATTACATATCAAAAGTACTTCAAATATTGTCTGGCATTCAGTATGTGCTCAGTAAGTATAACCCATTTTTGCTATTATTATATAACATCAACCATTTGCAAATAAAAACTAATGCTTGCATTTTGTCTTAAAAATACTTAGGACCAAATTTTACACAAAATATAATATGCACTGATATACATAGGTATAAAAAAAGGGATGATGCAAATATTTCAGTACTTTCACATTTTCCAAAGTTTATTTTACATTTATTTAATAACATAATAAACACTTTCTAAAATATGAGAAGTTTGATCATTCTGTATTTAATTAAAATTTAAGCATACCCTAAACTTATCGTTGACTGAAAGTTAGAGAATCTGTTAGCCATCATTGCCAACACCAACAAACAGGATACATTTTCTAAATTCCAGAAATGTTAATAAATGAAAGCAAGTCTGACACTGCTCATAAAAATGACCAGAATATTTAAAAACTTATAAATATGGGAAAATACACAATGCATGTACATGATGCGAGATTAATCAAGAATATGTTATTAAAAAATTAATGCTCATCAAAGAAATCTCCAATTGAAAACAAAAGATACAGGTGCTAGACAACCTCGGTAATTAGAGAGAGGGCATAAAGGAAGCAATTTTTTAAAAAACTCATTTGAATGTGGATAGAATTCAGGAATTACTCTATTATTGGGTATCAATAAATGTTTGTCTCTCTTGAGGCCAACTGAAGTAAGAATAAAGCTATATTTGGTAGAGTAATAGCTGTTCCTCATCTAGTAAGAAAGGAGAAGAATATTTGGTGTTTTGTGAGTTGCACCTTGACCTTGTCTGGAGGTCTCATAGCTTGTCACCAGGCTTTCACATAAGCACTTGGTATAGACCTGCAGAGAAGATACTGAGTATAGCCCAATATCTCAACTGCCCACTGAGAAGGAATGCAAGCCTCATGAATATAGTGCTCACTCTTTTATCCCAATTAGCACAGTAGCTCACAATTTATTTTAACAATATTTTTAAATGTATGTTTATTCTGCTGGTCTGCTTATAGGGTGGCCACATTTTTCTCCTGCCCTCTGTGAAAGGTGAAGCATTCATTTTTCCCATCACATCTTTGAGGCACTTGTCTTCCTTGGAATTTGATTTCTTTTATATTTATCACCTCATCTTTCTGATGGGTTCAAGAACAGCTGTAATTATTTATATTAAGGGTTTTTTAAAGTTGTTAATGTGGTGGAAATGGTCTTTGTAGATTTCTGTATTTTAAGGGAAGTGCAATTTTTATATTCCTTTTCAAATCCTATCCACTATTTTTTTAAAATGATTTATTTATTTCTCCCCCCCCCCCACATTGTCTATTTCCTTGTGTCCATTCACTGTATGTTCTTCCCTGTCCGCTTGCATTCTCGGTGGCACCAGGAATCTGCATTTCTTTTTGTTGTGTCACCTTGCCATGTCAGCTCTCTGTGTGTGCATCGCCACTCCTGGGCAGGCTTTGCTTTATTCGCGCAGGGTGGCTCTCCTTGCAGTGTGCATTCCTTGAGCATGGGCTCCCCTACGCAGGGAATACCCCTGTGTGGCATGGCACTCCTTGCAGGCAGCAGCACCGTGCATGGGCCAGCTCACCATATGGGCCGGGAGGCCCTGGGTTCGAACCCTTGGCCTCCTATATGGTAGGCAGATGCTCTATCAGTTGAGCCACATTCGCTTCTCCTGTCCACTATTGTAACTTCAAACACATCTTTTCCGGAAAACCTCACACTTACCAGAAAAGTATCTTTCAAGAGTTCTATTATTACACCTCGAAAATATAATGGAACTTCAGAATTATTGTAGATATAACTTTATCCATTTATTATTTTTTTCTTTATTAGAGAATTTATAGGTTTGCAGAACAATCATGCATACAGTACAGGGTTTCCATATACCACATTATTATTAACACCTTGCCTTGGTGCAGAATATTTCTTATAATTGATGGTAGCACATTTTAATTATTTTTCTATTAACTATAGCCCATTGATTGACTTAAGGTTTACTCTGTAATGTTGTTCCATGAATTGCATATAATTGCATTTATGCACTAATGTAGGAGAATAAAAGTGCCCAAGAGCACCCTGTGCACAGCTGACAAGGCATAGCTTGTCAATTGCCAACACGCTGTCTCTAAGGCTGAACACAGCTGAACAGAATGGCCACTGACCACGAGGTCAAACAGAATAGCAACCAGGCCCTGTCCAGCTACACCCCGTCTTCCTCCTTTCCCAGCCCCTCTCTCTTTGTTTAACCCCCACCAATCAGGCAGTATGGCATGAAAAAGCTCAGCCTACGTGATCAACCTAACCATCCCCCATAGCTTACCCCTCTCCTTGTTTGGACATACATTCACCCCCGCCAATCTAATACTGCCTAGCCCCCCTTCCCTATTGCCCTGAACTATAAATTGCTGTTCCTACATAATAAAGTTAGACTTGGTCCAGAACCCTGTCTCCGGAGTGTGCATAGTCTCCAAATTCGCTCCCCCTGGGCCGACTAGTTCGAGCCCGCCGGCCTGGGGGATGCTTCAGTCCGGTGGAAAACAGTGTCAATTAGCAACATGCTAACAATTCCTATTAACTATTATTCATTCTGTGACTTAGCATTCATTCAAAAATATTTTTAGAATTAAATATATGGTTGTACCAGACATTATGGTATGCCCTGGTGATACAATTGTGTGGAGAAACAGAAAAATCATTGTCTTTATGCAAAGTACAGAGTCAGTGCAGTGGTAGAGCTAGATTTTAACCAAATATTCTCAACAACCTATATTAAAATGATGACTTAGCCAAATCATTCAGAAGGGAGGTTGCGTGGGGGAAGAGAAATCAACAAATTTATGGTGGAGGGAAAGATAATTCAGTTGAGATACTGACAGTGAAAGTTATTAACTTGAAAGTTAAATATAAGATTATTCCATGTTGAACTTTAAAAGAGAAAATCATGTTAGGCTGCTAATATCACCATTTGTATTCTTACAGAGGTAAAAAGGGTTAAGGGATAATAGAATTCTGTGCAGGCTAAATAGACATTTACTTTTGTCTTACATTTTGAATGTATTATTGGCCATATACCTTTAGGCGTAATACTGATCTCTTCCTTTCTCACAGAAAAATTAAATTGTTAATTTGAAAGAACAATTAAACCTATAAACTATGGGATTAACTTGATTGAAAATTTATCTTAACAATATGAAACACTTATTTGATTGGTAGAAACCCTTTTAAATGATCACAGAGATTAAAAGTTTGCTAAAGTAGTGGTTGGAGTGTGCTAGCTACCCCTGGGTTCCAAGCTCCGGCTGTTAAGTTCTCTTGCTTGCTTAGATCCTTGCCAAGCCTAAACCAGATAGAACTTCCTTCTTTTCTCTTACATGTCCTTGAGTAGTTGCTACTCTGCCACCACACTTGAGGTGTACCTAGTCCAGGGCTCTATCCTGAAGAAGGAGCTGGAAGCATTCAAGGACATCAACAAGACCTACTGGGACATCAGTTCTATCTGCATGAACCTAAAAAGCCTGGACTCATCCCAAGTCTCCTTGGCATAGGTCACCCTGCACTCTGAGGGCTTTGACACGTACCTCTGCTACCAGATTCTGGGCATGGAAGTGAACCTCATCAGTATGTCCAAAATACTAAAATGTGCTAGCGGTAAAGATATCATTACATTTAGGGCTGAAGATAATGCAGAAAACTTGGTGCTGGTATTTCAAGGACCAAACCAAGGAAAAGTTTCAGACCATGAAATGAAGTTAATATATTCGGATGTTGAACAACTTGTAATTCCAGAAAAGGAGTATAGCTTTGTAGGAAAGATGAATTCTGGTTAGTTTGCTAGTGTGCTGATATCTCAATCAAACAGGAGATGCTGTTGAAATTTCCTGTACAAAGGATGGAGTGAAATTTTCTGCAAGTGGAGAACTTGGAAATAGAAACATTAAGTTTAAAGGACTAATGCTGAGAAAGAGGAGGAAGCTGTTACCATAAAGATGAATGAGAAAAGCTCAGCAAACTTTTTCACTAAGGTCCATGAACTTCTTTACAAAAGTCACTCCACTCTCTCCAATGGTAACAACTAGTATGTCTGCAGATGTACCCCTTGTTATAGAACATAAATTTCTTATATGGGACATTTAAAGTACTATTTGACTCTCAAGATTGAGGGTGAAGATGTTTTAAATATACTTAAAATCTGAGAAAATAGAACAAAGCTCTTTGTGAAATGCTTCTGGGTTGCCAGTATGTGCAAAATGTTTTCTGTCACCAAATTTATACGTCTGAGTACATATATAAATATTATTTTCTGTAAAAAAGTTGTGTTTTTTTTTTTTTCTCTACACTCTACCATTTTAAAATAAAGTCCAAAGTCAAGCCTGGTCTTGTTAACTTAGAAGTACTTTTGCCTTACCGAGAAATACTCATGATTTTTCTAACAGAACAGTATTAAACCTAAATGCAGTTTTAGGGATGTTTTCAACTTAAATAAAGCTATCTGAATTTAAATCTTCATAGGGCAATACCTTCATTTAGACCACCACTGTTGAATGCTTAGCTGAAGCCACCCATTAATGTAAAGGAGTTCATTTTTTTCAGTCTAGAGTAGCCTGATATATTTTGTGGAGATGGCAGTAGAAAGTATTTCAAATACAGTAGAATATAAGTCTTTCTCTGTAAAAGTCTTTCTCTGTGGTATCCTGATGATTTGGGGGGATTTCTTTGCCAAACTTATTTTGCTATTATTCTAACTTAAGCTCAAGTAAAAACAGCAGAGAATAGAATAAATCCTATGTTTCATCATTTTTGTTACCAAAAATTAACATTTTTAAAAGTTTGGTGTACCCAAAGTCGAGAGGGCTTTATAAGATGATCACTGATATATAAGACAGTGTTTCTTCAGCTTCCAGAATCTTTATGCAAGGGTTGTGGAAGTTACAGCAGATCAGTCATAGGGCCAAAGGAGTCTGCTTTTACAAAAATAATGTCTCTGGTATTTGTTGAGACACTTTCCCTTAAGAGATGAAGACGGTTTAAATTCCACGGCCATTGGATCCAACCAAGAAAGTGTGAAAGCCTGTAAATTGTAAAGAAAGACTGTTAATAATATTCCTAGTAATTGCTGTGCTATAAGATGACAAACTGACACACTACATATTGAGAACTGCTTTATCATTATTCCATTTTCAGTGTATTTTCTGTTGATTATATAATTAAAAATTTGCTCAAAAATATACATAACTTACTGTTTGCCTGGGATGGAGGAAGGGATTAGCTACAAAAGGCCCTGTTGGAACTTTTTGGGATAAGAGAAATATTATATCAAGATTGTGGTTCCAGGACTATGCATTTGTCAAAACTCATCCTCCTGTACTTTATTATGTATATGTTATATCTTAATAAACCCAATTTTTAAAAAAGCCTTAAGGAAAAAAGAAGTTCCTGGAATATTGTGACTATAGTAATTGACAGCTATTTAGAAATATGTTGAAGGAGTTCTGTTTTCATTTATTCCAAAGAAATCATCTCAAGAAATCATAATCAGGGAAAAATTTCCTGATACTGTTGCTTCATGTAGGTCACTTTCTTTATAAGACACTATGTTATCCACATTAAAGTCAATAGTGTGCCTCAGAAAAGTTATTTGTTGTTTTTATGAAATTTGAGTATATATTTAAAACACTTTCTGCTATCAAATATGTGCTTATTCCAGTAAAGATGTATGAGTTCTCCTTGCATAACTAATTAGAAACTGAAGTCCTGAAAATTATTATATTGGGTCATATCACAAACTCACACTCAATAATTAACTCTTTAATTACTTTGTCCTGATGGGATTGATCTGGTGGAGTCATAGTACAAGCATCCCTGCTAGTAAAATATTGAATTTCATTGACAGAAAAGCAGCCCTCCCCACCAAAAGCTCCTAAAATAAACAAATCTTAGAGTAAAAATTGTACAAAGCATAATAAAAAAAGTTGGAATGGGAGTGATGTGACGTGATGTGAGATCATTTCTCAGGGATGTGGTCACTTAGTGTAAATTTAGAAATGATGATAGATGTGAGACCTTTTCTCAGAGACAGACGATAAAGGCATTGATAGGAACTGAAAGAGGATCTAACACTTTGCAAACTTTCTAGGGAAGGCTAGCTTTTGAGATCTTGGTCCATCTGTACATAGTAGCAAGTTTAAAGTTATTCTTTATGGTGTTCTTTTGTTTCTCCAGAATCTTAATTATATACTCAATAAATATCACTATATCATACATATCAATATATACTTGGGAATTTCAGAATGGACCTAATCAATATCTGAGATTGGATAGTAGGAAGGAAATAAGGACTAAAAACTACATGATTTTGATCCAAAGAGTATTAAAGGAATGACCAGAGGATGGACCTGAGAGTGTAAATGCAAGTAAATAACTTCTTGGAGATACTGCACAGGGATTCCAGAAGAGGAATTAACTTCATAATGAAAGCTGAATGTACAGTAAACAATGTGAGGTTTTATTTCACCATCAAATCCTGCGGACATGACCTTTAATTGTAGTTAGTGAAAATGGAACTACAGAAAGACTAACAATATCCATATTTTTAAGTTTAACGATGACTATTTAATAAGGATCAGTTTGAAAAAATCAATATAGTCATATACTGATACAATTTGTCTACATTTGTAAAATGTTGCTTTGGAGAACTGATTAATCCTTTCTCAGCAAATATTCTGTTATATATAAACAGTATTAGCTAAAATTAAGACTTTTTCACCTAGTTTCTGACCACAGAGATATGGATTGATCCCCAATAATCTTTTCAGTTTTACTCAATGCTAAAAATATGCTTTACTCTCCTTGTCTTTCTTTCTCTTCTTTTCAATCCTCCACCCTCATCTCTTTTACAAGAATGTATGGGAGACAAACAAAAATATTTGCTGGAGAAGTAAAGGATAAATAAGAATTAGAAAGATAGCAGGAATCAACATGATTCTACACTTCACTAGTGTGTCTGAGACAAAACAACTGTGGAGGATAAAGAACTTCTAAAACCCTGTATTAAATCTCAATTTAACCCTTAATTACAATGGAATTGGAAAAGTAACTTCACCTTCCCAACAAAGCAATAAATAACTTGACCAAGTTCAACTTCAGCTTCATGAACATGGTGTCATTGCAGGGGGATCATATATGAGTTGAATTAAACAGTTTTTATTTTACTAATTTTTTATTATATATGAAGTAATCATACAGTTGAAATATGATGTCTAATTTCCTTATCTAAAACAAAATAATTAGCTATATAATCATTTTTTCATCAAATCATTGAACAATAAATAAGCTCTTAGCCATAATTTAAATATTTTCTCCTTAAGCTGTACATACTCTTTTAGATGATACTAAAATATCATTCTATTGAGATTAAGCCCAATGAATCAAAATATTCTATGCTGTTAGGGAATAAAAAATGCATCTCAGTCATCACATTCTGCTCTTGGGTATATCAACAAAATAATATCACGTTTTGCTTCAGTTGTCCTGTTTTAATTTGCTAAAAGCTGAAGGGAACAATATACCAGAAATGGGTTGGCTTTTATAATAAGTATTTATTATGATAAAAGCTTATAGTTCTGAGGCCTTCAAAGTGTCCAAGTCAAGACATCATCAGGAGATGATTTCTCTCTGAGCTGCAGGTGTGGATAATCAAGTACATGATGGCATCTGCTCATTTCTCCTCTCTACTCTTAGCTTTATTGCTTTCAGATTTGGGCTGCTCCATCTGTGACTTTTCTCTTTCCTGGGTTCCTTGATTTCAACATCTGGAGGCTTCTGTCTGTCTCTGGATATTTTCGTGTCTGCACCTTTTTATTCCTCTGATTATAAAGGACTCCAAAGAGTATTAAGACACATGCTGTGTCAAAGAATCTAATCAAACACATTTAACTGAGGTAATTTAATCAAAAGATCCTACATATAATAGGTTAACTTGCACTGGAAAGGATTAGCCTGCTGGACATGATATTTTCGGGTTCATGAATTTTCATATTGTCACATTTCATGATATTCTTGTCTATCTAATATTTTGGCATCACTTGGTGTCTCTGATCTTGTTTTTATGTCAAGATGCTCATTTATAAATGAAGGTAAATGGTAGAGTAAGTAGGTCCCAGTAGAGACCTATATCACCATAAGGATCTGGAAACATGAGAGTTAAAATGTATGGGAATCAGACATCTTATCCAATCTGCTCACCAAATAGGTATTACTGTTAAATCATGTTTAATTATCATTATCATATGTCTATGTGTAACTTATTTCATTTTAAGAAGACATAAAGCATAGAGAGAATATAGATAGATAGATAGATAGATAGATAGATAGATAGATAGATAGATAGATAGATAGATAGATAGATTCTAAATTTAAGGAAAAAATATTCATCTGGAAATCTCAAATAAAATCCTTTCCTCAACTCATGTGCTCAGAAAACAAAGTAGTAGATGTCCATGCCAATCCTGAACTCCCCAGTCCAATGTCAAGGGACTTGGTGGGATCTGCTTGTCTCTACCTTCTCTTCTAGGTTTCAATGCTTCCATCTTTTTCCTTCTGTGGCTTTTACTTTCTTAGCCTGAATTTCATTCTCCTATAAAGGACTCCAGTAAGAGTGGTTAAGACCCACTTGGGACAAAGCCATACCTGAGGTAACATAATCGAATGGTCTGACCTACAATAGGCTTACACCTACAGGAATGGACCAGCTCCAAGAAAATGATTATCTGGACTAACTAACATACAGTCTCAAACCACCACACATATATAACCTAATATTTTGCATTTTAACCATTTGCAAATATATAATTCATTGTGGTTAATATTCATCTTGTGCTACTATCCACCATCTTTTAGTAAAACTTTTTCATTACCCCAAACAGAAACTCTGTAGCAATTAATCACTAATTCTACATTCTATACCCACAGCCCAGGTCCTGATATCTTGACTAGGACTTTGCATATACCAATTATTTCCTATCAGTGAGATCATACAATATTTCTCCTCTTGGAGCTTCCTTATTTCAATCAACATGATGTCTTCAGCTTGTTGCTTGTATGAGGAGTTACTTCCTTTTTTATGGTAGAATAATATTCTTTATTCCTTTTAAAGTGTATATCACACTTTGCTTATCCATTCAAGCAATGATGGGCAATTAGGCTGTTTCCATCTTTTCTCAATTGTGAATATTGCTCCTATGAAACACCTATTCAAGTCACCGATTTCAATTTTTTCATCATAAAGCTTAAAGTGGGATAAAAACAAAAAACAAAAACAAAACCTGGAAGTGGGATTTCCAAGTCATCTACTTAAGCAAATGAGAAAATCCCAAACAGTTGTGCACTGTAGGTGCACTAATATCATTTTATATTCCCAGTAACCATGAACGAGTGCTCTGATTTCTCAACCTCACCTCCAAAACTTGTTATTTTCTCTTTTTTCATGGTAGACATTTTAATGGGTGTTAAACGGTATTTCATTGGTACTTTTGATTTGCATTTCCATAATGATATTCGTATCATAATTTTTTTGTATGCTTATTAATTATTTATTTATTTATTTTGGAGAAAAATATATTCTAATTTTGCCATTTTTAATTGGGTTGCATATATTTTTGTTCTAGAGCTGAAAGTTTTCTTTATGTATTTTGAATAATGAATGCTTATCAGATACATAATGTCCAAATACAAATATTTAACTATTCTGTAGGTTTGATTTTACTTTCATGATAAAATACTTTGGTGCACAAAACTAAAAAAAAAAATTATGAATTACCATTTATCTATTTTTTCTTTTGTTTCTGTTTTCTTATGTACATGCTAAGGAACTGCTATGTAATGCAAGATGCTACAGAGGTTTCCTTAGAAGACTGGTTTAGTTTCCTTCCTGCTAAAGCCAATAAAATAAAATGGTTTGTATTTAATTGTATAGTAAACATATAGAATGAGATAGGAAGTGCTGTCCCTGATGCAATTTTGTGGAGGATTAGTGTTCTGTGGATGTTGGTGAAATTCTCCAGTGAACCTATCTGGTTCTGTGATTTTCTTTGTTATAAAATTTTGATTACTGATTTGATTTCTTTAGTTGTTTTGGTCTGTTGATACTTTCTATCCCCTCTTAAGTCAGAGTAGGGAAGTTATATATTTCATAAAGTTATCCATTTCATCTAGTTTATTGACTTGTTGAGGCACAATTGATCACAGTGTCCTCATATTAAATTTTATTTCTTTTACTTTGATGGTACTATCCCTCATTTTGTAAAGAGATTTTCCACAGGTTCTTGTATGCAGGCTGGTCCAAGCAGAGAGAGAGAGAGCACACTCATGTGGTTGCTTTTTAAACCATTAATTACTCCTCCATTTGTTAATTTTCAGGCGAGGAGTCTCAGCTATTTACTGTTTGATTAGTTACCCACCCATCAATTGCCCCAGGAGACACCAATAACAAGGCCCCTTGAAATTATCTGGAGATTTTCCTTTATCCTGGATGAAATCTTACTCTAAATGAAGGATTCTTGTGGGTTTTTTCCAGCTGTCCTTTGGTGGGGGTCTTTTCCCTCAGGGAGGGGTTCCAGGTGGGGTTTCATGGCCATGTGTGTCATAGCCATGGTTTTCTTCCAGGTCTCAGATTCATCTTTTCATTTTCTAAACCAGCCTACTTCAACTTCCTCCTCAGATGTTATACACCCTTATTTTTAAAGGGTGCTGAAGGATGATGGCCATTCTTCTGTAATTACTTTTGGTTGGTTAGGGGCAATAGATCCTACCTGACAAGGTGTAAGTCTCTCTTGCTATTTTATCATGGTTGGGAGAAGATGAATCTGGCAACAAGGGTGGAGCTGGATGAAAGCTCCATATGGCTAACAAGGCATTGATTGTTAAAGAAATAAACTTGATTAGAATTTTGAAGATATATTGTCCCATTAAATGATATTGGACAACAAAATTAGTAAAGACCAGGTGCCCCCAAGTCAGCATATTCCTGAAGTTGTTGAGCTTCCCCTTGAAGGTTTTGAATTCTGTTTAGCACTATTTCAGAATGATTTGTATAGAGACAGTATGTTGCCTTAAGAAACAGGTGTGTTCTTCCCTGTGCTGCTGATAGCATGTTAAGTGCCCTACAATTTTGCAGCTCTTTGCTGTTTTAGAGCATCTAAGTCATGACTAGTTTCTTCTATGTTGTTAGTTAGCTCTAGGAGGAGATTGCTGTAGACAGTGGGATTTGGCATAAATTGCCAATCCCAGTTTTTCATGGTGATGATAATGCCTAAAGCAGTCAAAAGGGGAATGGAGAGGCACTGCTCTAAGCATAAACTCACAAAGATAGTACAGGCAATAACAAGACAAGCAAATGATAAACAAACAAACAAAGACAGTACTTAAGAAATTCATTCCTTTATTTTAAAGGCACATTCATTAACTACTTAGAAAATGAATTAAGTTTACCAGAACTTTTAACATGTTCAATATCCCTCTGCGTATGGTCTAGAATAGAAAATATATAATTATAATCATCAGTCATATAGATACAAAATTTAATACTAATCAATGCACAAGTTCCTCTTTGAGCTGCAATTAATAGATGTAAGCTCCAGATTTGCAATACCATACATGGTATCTCTCCATGATTGCAAGCCATAATGCCAATTGTATTTAAGTTCTACTTATATCATTCTGGTAATCATTGCTCCACTTGGTATGCCCTTCACAAAGCCAGCATGCTGCAACACAGCTGAGCCTAGTGAGAGGCAATGAAGGTAAGGCCCCGCTGTTTTACTGGCCTGGTGCGAAGTACCCTTTCTGGAGGCATTATCTATTGTACATTTGGCCATATCCAGCCATTGCTGACTGCTGCAGGATTCTGAAACTGCAACATACTCTGCACCCACTGCAGGAACATGTTCAGAGATGTAGTTGATACTTTTATTGTTTTAGGGGTCAGTGGCTGACATAGCCAATAATGCAAATGGAGAGACAAAATACAATGTATTGAAGGTTTGGTTTGAATGCACAAGAGAGTTTGCCAATACTAAAGTCTATCTCTTTTAATTTTTATACAGGTGTTAACTATTTAAGAAATTTGCTTTTTACTTTTACACCTTTACCATGAGGACATTAATTAACAGGTATTTTAATTTAGCAGTACAGGGAAAATCTACTTTCTCAATTATTTTCCTGAAGGAGTCAAGATTATCTTTTCTTACCACCACTTTAACATGCAGATTGAGGTGGCTTTCAATAGGTTTCCCTGCTATGTAGTTACTTTTTGCCATAAATATCAATTTAGGTTTTTAATTAATAATGGCTTCCTAAAATTAGTCATTTCAAAGTTTCAGTTTAGAAGATGCTTTTACAAACTCCTTATAATTAATTATAACTGCATATACTTGTTACTTTTCCTTAAAATATGTTATTAAATTACAACTAGCAACCAATGAAATTTACTCTATCCATTTAAAAAAAGGACATATCAACACTTCTTTAACTTAATTTCATTAGACCTGAATTTATAACTTTCATCTTAAATATATAATACCTATGATGTTGATTTATTTTGTTAGTTTCCTATAAATCTAGGAAGATTACATCCAAGCTTAATAAAATTGAAACTGAATAGTCTTAAAAGCATACTTCCTGCTAGATTCTGGGATAATATTAATTGTTTAATTTGTTTTACAATATCTTTCCATAGCTTTCAAGGACTTTTCCTTTACTAATTGAAATTTGGTAATAGAATTATGAACAGTTATTTTAAGACTGTTCAATGTTTTAAATTGGGGAATTACAGAACAAACTGATTTTTAACTCCCATGCTTAGAAAATAAAGTTTTAATCTGCCATGCTTTGTCCTTCACCCATAGCTCTTATAAGAGAAAGTCCTGGGGGTCAGGCAGGTAAAAGAGTTTAGGAAAAACTTTTTCCCATTCTCAATAGTTTCTATATCCAGATTTTTATATGACTCTTGCATTCTGCTCAGCTTAATTTGGGCTCCAGGAATACTTGTTCACATGTATAAGCATATATTTGATTTTATAATTCGGATAAGCTCTTTTAAGAATTTTCATTTGTTGTTTGATATTACCATCCCAATGTACGAAGATATACACTGAGCAAATAGGTAGATGTGAATAGAGAGTTAGACACAAAAACATATAACTCACTGTTACTTATTGTAGGGAGCCCCCCGCTGTGAGACCTATCTACAGCCTCCCACAACATGGCGGATCTCACAACATGGCGGAGTTCACAAATCTGCCATGTTATTTCCTTATTCATCTCCTCCCTGCTTCTTTGTTCTCCCCCTCCTGCCACTACTCAGGTGACCACAGCAATATGCATGCGCAAGGTGCGAAACTCCGCAGACCAAGTGCGAACTGTCGGCCAATCCCCTCCTTGGATGTCTGCCACCCACAAGACCAGCCTATCACCTATGTACACGTTCCCTTCCCTCTCTATATATCTCTGTGTTTTACCCCCAATAAACGAGACTTGATCAGAATCCTGTCTTGTCTCCATTCTTCTCTCGACTCCTGCCCCACCCTGCTTCTTCCCACAGGTCCCTGGACTCGCCCCCACCTGTCCGGAGCAAGTGGTGCCCAACGTTGTGGGCGGGACCCGGGGAAGAAGCAAGCCGACACAAAGGAAAACCTGCACAGGTGGTTTTTGTGATTAAGGAAGACCTGAGAATTCTTGGGCGGAAGACCTGAGTCTTCAGCTTGGGCGGAAGACCTGAGCTTTCAACTTGGGTGGAGGAGACCTTCAGGGGACTGCCTATTCCCTGGAAGAAGCCTCAGTAAGTGATTGGCTACAATGGGGCAGGGTTCCTCTAGTGATCGTTCCCTTTTCCTATCCGGCCTACAGGCTGCGCTTAAGATGAGAGGAGTAAAGGTTAATTTTAAAGAACTCTCTAAATTCTTTGCCTTCCTAAAAAAGGTTTATCCCTGGTTTCCACAGGAAGGGAGCATTTACAACTCATAAAGGAGCTAGAGCAGCTAAAAGAATTAAAACACCACTAATGCAGAAAGGCAATTAACCACAATCCTTTTATCACCTTCCTGCCCACCTGCATCTGCTTAGAAAGGCCACCCAGGCGTGCATCCCCTGCGGTGGAAAACAAAACAAAACAAAACAAAAAAAAAACCCTTTTTTTGCATATCCAGCCACCGAGAGGCAAACCGAGGGGCAAAACAATGAGGCAGATAATGAGGCAGATGGTGAGGTGAAGGTACTTCGTGTGCATTCCACTTTCCCCTTTAAATCTTTAAAAGACCTTAAAACCACCACCTCCACCTATGGGCCCACGGCTCCGTAACAGGCTCGGGAGATTATGAAAGCACTGTGCAACAAGCAAGATATGACCCCAGTCTTTTCTCCCAAATCAAACCGTGGCCCTTAGAGCCTGCAAAAGGCTGCCTACAAAAGAACGCCCTGCATCCTCCCTCACTACTATTAAGCAGTGGCCAGAGAAACCCTTTTCAGATTTTGTAGGCAGATTGTGCATGGCTGCAGAAAGACTGTTTGGTGATACCAATACAGAAACAGACTATGTAAAGCAAATTGCCTTTGTAAATGCAAATGCAGCTTATCAGGCCACAGTTAGACCTTATAGAAAGAAGGAGAACTTGTCTGGTTACATCAGGCTTTGTTCTTAAATTGGCCCCGACTATCAACAAGGCCTTGCTATGGCAAAAGCTTTTACAGCCGCAGTAAAAAAGTTGCTGTCAGTCCCAAACCAGCATCCAGGGCCAACCTCTCCCTCCCCATCAGGGAAATGGGAGGCAGGACCAGCCACAGGCCCTGAAATCCTTTCACAACTCTTCAGGCTCCCTGCTGTCTACATGACAATGTAGCTCTGGGCTAGTGAAGGCTAATATAGTTAATCCACTGGAAAGAGAGAGAAACGTGGCAACATTTGTGTTTTGTTTTGTTTCCATTCTAGTTCTGATTGGGCTTGCTTGAGCAAGATAATAAAATTGGTACCAAGTTTTTATCAAGGTCTAAAGGAAGTTTTCAGTTTTGAATCACTAGTTTTCTCCAGAACTTCAAGTCTCAATTTAGTCTTATAGTAATAATCCAAAAATGTGTGTTAATAATCTGTCTAAACTGCAAAATGAAAACTTAACTACATTTATGCTGCTCAAGTTATTTTAACTGATTGCTGATAACTAATAAAAATGTTTATAAGCACAAGCTTGCATATTACAGGTGACATGAATTCCAGAAGAAATCTTAAGAGGTACAATCTAAGATGTGCTATGTAACAGAGGATTTAAAAGCAGCTATACCAAGAAAGTAAGAATTATGAGTCAATTGTAAATAAATTGTATGGTTCTGTTAATGTGTTGTAATTGTTTTGTGTTTGTCTGTCTGTTCATTCAATGTCAGTGTATATTGTGATACCTCTGGATGGTAATATAAATTAATAAAAAATTTTTTTAAAAAAAGAGCTCTATTCAAATGGCCAAAAAATTAAATAAGCGCTTATATTAATACTTAAGTTTATTAAATTAATACATAAGTTTAAATGTTAATAAGATATCTACAATAGTAAAAATTGTAAGTCTTGATTAACAAAATTACCTATACGTCTTCATAAAAGATTGTTCTTGCCTAGATTGAAATGAATAACTTATTTTTCTTCACAGGATAATATGAAGAATGTAAAACTTAAATGAATATTAAAAAGGTTAAAAGCTTGTGAAAATGCTAACTGAAATTTAATAAGTTTTGCAAAAAGGTGTATTTTGTCCTAAAGTAGGATGGCTAATTTTTCATAAACTCTTGAAACTTAATTTGCATGTGGCAAGTTGTAGAAGGTATTGTGAAAACTTTAAGTAAGGGAAGGTGTTCTGTAAAGATAAAATTTGTCTTAAAATGATTTAATTATAGTCTATATGGTTATAAATAATTATAAAAGGTCTTATGAAGCATTGTTTACATTAAAGTGTTTAATTGGCTAATTCCAAAATGTCATTATTAATCAAACCTGAATTAATAATAATAATAACAATAATAAAAGGTAACTTTATAACAGGAAAGATTGACAGCAGCCAGCGTCCCTTCACAACTTGCTTCTAGAAAACTGTTTCTGATATTGCATGCTACTAAGTATTTAAAGAAAAGTTCATTATTTTAACAAGCTTGTTTAGTGTTCATGGTATTATGTTATAAAAGGTTTGCTTGATAACTTTGTATGTAGGCTATATGGAATGTGTTTTTATTATTAAGGAAACAGAAGATGATTTTGTCCTGAGATAAAATGATTGATTATTGGAAACAGTAGAGTGTGGGATAAAACCTGAGTGAATATTGAAAGTGCAGAAGGTTGGTGGACAAGGAATTTTTACAGTTAAAGTTAAATAAAATTTAATGGGTCTATCTATAAAATTTTAAAGGCTTTAGTATCAAGTAGTATGCTGATGCAAAGTTAAAAATTTTTATTCTTTCTCAAGCCCTCTCATCATTAATCTGTTTTGGTAAATTTCTTATCCTCAATAATCAGTATACAGGGAGGGTCTGTCTTGTCAAGATAGCTTCTCATGCTTCTTGTTCTTATCATTTCCTTGGTGTTCCAAGAGAGGAGGGTTTTGTCTCAAAAGTTTCCTTGGTGTTCCAAGAGGGGAGGGTTTTGTCTCTTTTGAAGGAATGTAATGTTCAAGACTGCTTTCTTGAAACCAGATCCTGAACAGTAGCCTTTTGTTCCAGACTAATTGTAGAAGATTTGTTCTTTTGCCTTGAAAGAAAAATTAAAGTGATGGTTGAGTTCATTTAATATGTTATAAGTTAAATGAAAGGTGTTTTAAAGTGTTACAAAATTAACAAGTTTTTCTTTCCCTTAAGCCCTCTATTAATTAAAGTTGTATAAATAAAAGGTTTCTATAAATGCTTAAAGGTGTATAATGTTACCAATATTTCAGCATAATATTAAAGAGAAGTACAGTGTGGTTATTCATGGTTTTAATTGTTATAAATGAGTATGTGTCACAGAAACAACCTCTTATCATAGATTAAACTAACAACACTAGTATGCAGCAATCCCAAACACTGCTAGTTTGTTGCAAAAAGTTAATGTCCAGCTGTATTGCTACCACTTTGTTTTAAAACTTGCTAAGACTTTCTTTAGTGTCTTCTTAGACAAATCAAGCCAGCTGCATTCCCCTATCTGTAAAAAACCCAACAATAGACTTTTGCAGTGCTTTTCAGGGCTATGTGCATAGCCCAATCATCTTGTAGAGTATTTACTAATAGTAATAGTAATAAAAAAGCAGTATACATTATTTCTCAAAAAGAACAGTTTTAGCAAACTCCTTATTCATCTGCTCAATGCACAGAGCTTTCAGCCATCATTAAAGTTTTACCAATGTTTTAAGAGCCCTTGAATGTTGTCTTTGACTCTAACTATGTAAGTCTTACTGTCAAGCATATTGAAACAGCTCATATCTTTGCTACTAATGAGTTATCTCAACTTTTCGCTGACTTGCAAATTGTCATTAGGTTAAGACCTATTTACATTACTCATATATCTCTCATACTTCTTTGCCTAGTCCTATGACAGCAAATAATGCTCGAGCTGATTTATTAGTAGGGTGTTTGCAAGGTGCTTGTGCTCTAACTCACATTAATGCTAAAGGTCTGCAAAATAAATATCAAAAGTTAACAAGACTACAGGCACAAGAATTATTTGCACTTGTCCTACTTGTGAACCATTAACAGCGGTGCCTTTTCAGGCTGGAACTAATCCCAGAGGCCTGACTCCTAATTAATTAATGTAGATGGATGTTACTCACATACCATCCTTTGGTAAACTACAATATGTTCATGTTTATATTGACACTTATTCTCATTTTATGTGGGCTACTGCTCAAAGTAGGGAACAGTTTCATCATGTTCATTCACATCTATAGTCTGCTTTTGCTATAATGGGATGCCTTCTAAAACTTAATAATACACCTTCTTACATTAGTAAATCCTTTGAATCTTTCCTTTTAAAATATGGTATTCAACATGTTGCTAGTATTCTACAGGTCAAGCCATAGTTGAATGCAGCCATCATGCCCTAAAAACTATGCTTTTAAAACAAAAAGGGGGAGATAATGGTATTATAACACCAAAAGATTAATTAGCAAAAGCTTTATTTACTTTACATTTTCTTAATGTTTATAATTCATTAACACCTGTGGAATGTCACTCTGGAAAATGTCAAACATCTACAGTAGACACAGGAAATGAAGATCAACCAATATTCTAGAAAGATATTTTAAGCAATGAATGGAAAAAAAAAGGCAGGATTAAAGTAAGGGAGTGAGGCTATGCTCTTATCATTTCAGAAAATGGAGAACAAATTTAGTTATCTGCGAAAAGGATTAAACCCCAGAATGAAGAGATGGAGTCTTCTTCTTCTACAACTTCTGATGATGGTGATCATAAGTAATAAGGAAGCTGCCAGTAATTACACTTATTAGGCCTATATACCTAACCCCCCATTACTTAGAGTGTTAACCTGGAAAAATCCATTCTTTCATATATATCAGAATAAAACCCATATATTCCCTATACCAATTGATAATCGATTGCCAATTAAACCCTATAAAGAAAAAGAATCGATAATCTCATATTACCATTTGATTATCAACGCTTATGCATTGGTAACCATCCTTCCTGTATGTATGTTAAAAATCGGGCCATAACTATCTTTAAAAATAATAATACTTAGTTTATTGTGACTTTATTTCCCTCTTACGGTTTAATCATGACTAAAAATTCTACTTATGATTGTCTACAAAAAGACAGTAGGGATAAAGAAGGATAGCAAAATGCCATATAGGAAGAGAATCTGTCATTTTTAATGATTCCTATGGAATAGTGTGGGAAAGTGCCCCTATGGGGAGTCCCATTGAATACAATGACAGATTTATTTGGCATGGTCTGAGTAGTAAAGGACAACAAAAATATTTTTTACTAAAAATAATAGTGTTTGGAAACAGAAAGGGAAATGGATCCCTTCTCCATGGTGTAATATTACATCTATACACAAGCAGAAAAATCTGTGGAAAGTTTTTCTAGGAATAGCTCCTACTATAGAATGGATTGGGAATAATAGTAAGAATGGTCAATATCTGCATTTAAATCAAATTCATCTTTAGGCATGTGTAAGAGATCCTTATGTGTTTTGTGGTTTGAAAATTAAAACCCAAAAATGCTCTATTCTATAAAAATGAGGCCTTGAATCCTAGTAGCCATTACCCCGCAACTAACATACTATAGAGAAGGCAAACTAAAAATTTTTACTATTCCCATCTGTGTCAAAGAGAGCCACCTTCCTCCCTATATTGGTAAAAAATTAGCCTCACAGGTTCAGTCACTGCAGCTGCCACAGCAGGTGGTGCTCTTGGTCATGGCCTCGTCAACTTGCAATACTTTAAACAACAATGACAAATTAGCCTAGAATCCAGTGTGCAGTCTCTTGACTATCTGCAGCAGCAACTAACATCCCTCACCCAAAAGTAGTCCTTCAAAACCACAGGGCCCTTAAATTACTCACAGCTGAAAAAAGGGGGAACCTGCCTTTTTCTCCAGGAGGAATGCTGCTACTATATAAATGAATTTGGTATTGTTGAGCAAAATGTTAAGAAGTTGTGAGAATTGCAAGAAGGAATACTGCCCTCCCAATCAACCTCCTCCTTATCCGCCTGGCTCACTTCCCCTCTCGTAACCTGGCTAGGTCCCCTCCTCAGCCCCCTAATCGCTTTCCTTTTAATCTGTGCATTTGCACTTTGCCTCCTTAAATTCCTCCAAGAAAGGATGAAGCAAATCTCTGCCCACATGATGTATCTTGCTGCTGTTCGTCAGTACCAACCTATCCGGACTGAAGAACGAAGAACCAACCTTTGAAAATGCAAATTTCTTAGATTGTTTCATATGCTATCCTGTACCCTAATAGCATTTCTTTGCCTGTTTTCCCCTTACAGTCACCACCTCCCTTATCATGGCTTAACCTTCTCTGTTTAATCTATATCACTGAACGGCTTCGGCAAAGATCCAGAGGCTCGAACGAGCAATGGGCACCCTGGCCTGACAAGACCGGGGTGGGTGTGGCCACACCCACCAATCTCAGTACATCATGCTTGTCGTACATGGTCTATGAGGGCTCCCTGTTATAGCTTGCTGTAATTGCAAGCCATCTGTTGCTGAGGCACTGGACTGGTTAGCCAATGACGGGCAACTGGGCTGACCCATCAGTCAACCTAAGACAGGGACATGGCCTTTTGCTGCCATGATTCCCAATCACAGGTAAGATTGATCGCATACTGGGTAAGACAAATCACTTACCGGGTGCAGCCCTGACCTAAGACAGGCACAGCCCCCCTTTCAGCATGGGAGCACCTTGCAGCCGCATGCCACTACTGAAAATAAGTCCTGCTCTATCATGAGCCGTTGCCGGCTGTTCCTTTCTTCAAATCATAACACATTAAACAGAAAAGGGGGACCTGTAGGGAGCCACCCTCTGTGAGACCTGTCTACAGCCTCCCACAACATGGCAGATCTCACAACATGGCGGAGTTCACAAATCTGCCCTGTCATTTCCTTATTCTTATCCTCCCTGCTTCTTTGTTCTCCCCCTCCCACCACTACTCAGGTGACCACAGCAATACCCATGTGCAAGGCACGAAACTCCGCAGACCCGGTGCGAACTGTCGGCCAATCCCCTCCTTGGATGTCTGCCACCCACAAGACCAGCCTATCACTTATGTACATGTTCCCTTCCCTCTCTATATATCCCCATGTTTTACCCCCAATAAACAAGACTTGATCAGAATCCTGTCTTGTCTCCATTCTTCTCTTGACTCCTGCCCCACCCTGCTTCTTCCCACAGGTCCCTGGACTCGCCCCCACTGGTCCGGAGCAACTTATAATTTTCATTATCTTACAAAATAAGTTTAACTGTAAGATAATAGTTAAAAGATGTCTTTGGAAGCTATTTCTAATTCATCCACACTGTGATCATGCTATTTTGCACAAGAATTTTCTTCTTTAATTATTGGTTTATAATTAAAACGTCTCCAATGCTTTAAAATACAATTTTACTTTACTTCAGAGCTTTGCTTATTTTCCATTTTAACTTTGGCAGACCTTGGATGAACAATGCTGACTCCAGTAGAAACTCATTAAGATCATTGAAGCCTCAGGGAAACTGGTTTCTCTCATGAATTGCTGCTCTTAGGCACCCCAACATAAGCGGTGGGAGGCTTCCCCATTCCCCAGTCCTCAAAGATAACAGAACTCTGAGAGCCACTGGTCTGGAAGAATGGACATTGAATCCCAAGGTTCAAAAATGACACTAGGCAGCAATGTAGTCCACAAATTGAGCCATGAGAGAAAGCAAGGTTATTAACACCAGTGGAAGGACAGGAGATGGGGGTGTCTCAAGTTTGTTTTCTCTTGAGTCATAAGGGACAGAACTTTTTCATGAAATAACCATAAGCAAAGGTAAGGCATGAGGCTAGAGCTGAAGCAACAATAAACACAGGCAAATTCAGTTTATAATTACCATCACAATAGCTAGCATAAGTAAAGGCATGGTTAGATCTGAAGTAACCATGAACAAAGGTAAATTATTTGAAGATAACCATTACAATAGCTGAAGTCTAGGCTAATCCACCCAGGTATGGTAATTTAACTTATTATCCTTCTGCTGTTTTAAAATACAAAGGCATCTATATAATGATCTTAATTATTAGTTACAGTTTCTGATAAGTTTCCACTTAAAGTGGGCATTTTTACTAAGCTAAAAGAACTTTATTGGTAACAACTTTGCTAAAATTTTCTTCTTTTCTAGCAGTTGAACCAATTCCACTTGGGAATTATACATCAAATTCAATTGCAAAACAGTATTGATATTTAAAGACTAATTTTGGTTACTTTTCACTGTTAACTAATTTGGGTGAATCACAAATTTGATTTCCTAGGCACAAGCAGACTGATGAAGTTAAACACAGATTTTAAAGTTAGACAAAAAGTTAAGCACAAATTAAAACAGAAGAGGGAATTTTATATGCTTAGCATTTTCTTGGAGTGTTTTAATCTTAATTGATGGCATATGAGAAGGTTTCTAATCTTCTGGAATAGAGTTGTAGTAAACAATCTGGATCTTGATTCCCATTTATTCCATTTACTTTGCACAACTAAGTTTAAAACTGAGAAGATTGTTTCCAAAAGGGAGTTAAAGGAAGTTTGAGGTGCATTTCCTCATCTCTTTAAGGAGACATTACTATGTGGTTTCTGGTCCTCAAATCTATCTGTCCTATCCTTTCTCTTACACAGGCTTAACTGAAATTCAGGATTCCATGCTTAGGTTACTCACAGCTAAACTGTGGCCATGAAGACCATCAATATGATGCCAGCTAGTAAGATATGGGATCAATAGATGGATCTGGAACCTGGCAAGAAATCTACATGGGCATCAATAAACTCAAGAAAGCTGCTGGAAGATGGCCCCCACAAGATCGTTCCATTCAGAACAAGATTCCCTCCAGAATCCAGAAGTCCCAGATACTCCCCAAGGACTTTTTCATTGGACCCTCTTGGGGGTTGATGGGTGGGGTAATCAATCAAAACTGCAAACAGCTGGGACTCCTCAGTGCCATTAGCAAAGGGATGAAATAATTAATGGTTTGAAAAACAAACACAAAGACTGAATGGTCTTACATTCTTGTTCTCTTGCCTTCACCTGTCTTGGTGTTGGTTTTGCCCTATTCCTGTCTTCTGCACCCTGTTCTCACCATTTTTTCCCTAACATGGTTGCCATACAAGTAAAACCTGGGCATTTATAATCTATAATGGGGAATTATAGTCTGTAAATCAGCCTACTTTATCACTCTTCAGCCCCTTCCTCTACCTGGGATCCATGAACTGTTATTTTCTCCCATTTCTCTTCCCTCCCTACCTGAATAAATCACACACCCCAACTCACCTAATGTGCTATTGAAATTCATTTCTGCAACATAGTCAAGAACCTCTACAAAATCTGGTTATATATATGGAGTGCCATCTAGGAGCTTACTGGTGAGTGAAAGCACAGCCTACAGTTTGGTTATCCATTTTAAATGGATTCACCTACGAGCCCCCAATGGACATAATCCTGGGAGGGAAGAGGCTGGGGTATGGGAATTCTGTGTCCATGCCATATACCCAGGATTGTTAGATATGACCCCAGCCATAAGGGCTAGGGCACAGGGAAGGGGCTCACCACACCATACTTTGAAGCACTTTTAGCAGCCATCACCTCTGCATTCAAGGCTGGTAGCCATTGTCTTCTCCTGCCTTCTTCCCTAGGGGGTACACTTCAGTGACAGAGAGCCAGAGAGCTGGGGGCTTCATGGGCCCATGCCTTTGCAGGCTGACCTTTCTATTGACCATTCTCAGCTACACGGTCTGGGATGTGAGAGGAAGATGGTGATGCACAGGGCCAAAGATGGAAGACATTGGAATTTCCTTCCCTAGGGGGTTGGAGGTCAGGATACCCTTGCATAATTAACTTTTACCCACATTTTTACCTTCCTACTTCTTGCTACTTAATCTCAATACAGATTTGTGTTAAAATGCTTTAGAATGCCTTAAAAACTATGAAACTGAAAATGCACTTGTTGTCAAGGAAGTTGTTGCCTCAGGGTACAAGGCCTGTTAGCTAGAACAATCATTTAATGGCTTTTTGATGACTGGTCTAACTGGAAAACAACCAAAGAGCAAAATCACCAAACTAGGACTATGTCCAAGATCTCTGGAAGAAGAGGACGAAGGAACAATATTCAGCTTGAAAGGCCCTATCCAGGCTGCAAAAGGTAGCTCCACCATGGTCAGACATTGGTCAGGACCCCCAATCTCAGCAGGGGATCACTTTGCACCCCTCTCTGTGTTCTCACCCTTCTGGATGGAGTCTGGGACAACCCCAGCCCCACCTTCAGCTCAGGATTATGTCCTGTGGGAATCCATAAGGGAAACTGTTTAAAATGGATAACAAAATGTGCATTGAACAGGCTGTAAGTCATAGTTAAACTCATCAGTCCTTGCACGGTCCTTGCAGAGATTGTGGAACATCACCTGCTTCTCCTGGCTGGCTCATCAATAAATATGTAAATGGATATTTTCTAGGTTCTTGATTGTGAATTGGTCCAGGCAGAGAGGGAGAGAGCTTGTGTGGTTGCTTTTTAAACCATTAATTACTGGTCATCCGTGTTAATGTTTGGGGGAGGGGTTCCAGCTGTTGGCTCTTTTGATTGGTTACCCCACCCATTAATTTCCTCAAGGGGCCCAATGACAAGGCCCCTTGAGAATATCCAGGTGTCTTACTTGATCCCAGATCAAATCTAGTTCCAAATGGAGAATTCTTGCAAAGTTCTTACAGCTGCCCTTTGAAGGAGGTCTTTTCCCTCAGGGAGTGACGGGGGGGTTACAGGCAGGTTCCATGGCCACATGTTTCACAGCCATAGTTTTCTGCCTGATCGCAGATTCATCTTCTCATTCCCTCAACTAGCCTGCCTAACTATCATTTTTTATTTTAGTTGTTTCTGTCTGTTCTCTTTTTGTCTCTGACAGACTAGTTAAAGTTATATTGATTTTTTTATCTTTATGAAGAAACAAACTTTGGTTTAATCGAATTTTTCAAATATGTTTTATTTTCTATTTCATTTATCTCAATTATAGTCTTCCAACTGCTTTCTTTGGATTTATTATGCTGTTATATTAATAGAATTTCAAATTGTGAGTTTAGATCTCATCTTTGAGGTTTTTTCCTTCTTCACTGAAATAATTCAGATATATAAATTTCTGTTTCACCAAGTGCTTTTACTACATCTGTAAAATTTGGTATGTTTTGTTTTTGTTCATTCCTGACAAGATATTTCATAATTGCCTTTGTGATTTCTTCTTTGACTGAATGTTTAAGAGTGTACTCATTAATTTCCATGTGAATGTTTTCCAAGTATCTCTCTGCTATTGATTTCTAGCATCATTTCAGTCTTGTCACAGAGGATTCATTATATGATTTCAATCTTGTTAAATTTATTACATCTTATTTTGTGAAGTAGCATATGGTCTAGTTTGCAGATACTAAATCTATAGCAATCTTATTTGATTTGATAACATTTTTACTATAAGCTGCCACCATCCCCACTACTTTTCTGTTGTACTTACCTACTACTAGAAAAACCCAGGATAGCTTACATATTGATGCATTGTACTGAACCTTTGTAACTGAAGGTTACGAATTATATAAATACCTTTATATTATTTAAAAAATCATATCAAATGTTAATAACTGGAATTGCTGGAACTGGCTGGATATAGCATCATAATGACTACTATGATGGTCATTCTAACAGTTCTCATCCCTGTTTATGGTTACATAAAACTTAACCTCATCATGTGTGTGCTTACTACTGTGGTGGAAATTCTAGATTGAACTCATCCTCATAATACTTATTATTGGACTGACAAACACTCCACCCACCTCTGTTTAGTATCCATGTGAAATATCTTGTAACTGACCTTTATTCTGTATACCCCTATACCAAATTCTTGTGACTGAACCTGGCTTGCTATCCCTCCCCTCTCAGTCTTGTTCACCCCTTAATATTTCTTTATGAAGGAACCTGTTTCTAGTTCCACTCCAACTATCCATTAGCATCCCAATGGTATAAATAATAGAATTTCTCCAGTTCACGGAAGCTGATTTGAGTTGGTAGATCTCTGGTCTCTTGATGGCTAATAAATCCTCTTTTCCTTCCTAGACTTGTTTGCTGTATCTGTCTAATCTGCTGCACAAAGTAAACAAACCCAGCCAAGGACCACACTAGCCCCTCTTTGCATATTATGAATTATACCTTTAAATTTAAATATACTAAACCATAGAATTGCTGTTACTTTAGAAGCATGTGCTTTTTAGAACCTGTTCAAATAAATGTGAAGTTACAGGGAAACAAATACAATAAAATATTATATGGATACTTATAATTACCCATATATTTATACATACTAGAAATCATTATATTCTTCATGCTGTTTCCATCCACTGTCTAGAGTATTTTCTTTTCAGTCTGAAGAAATCCTTTTAGCATAGTTTGTAGGACGGGTCAGGCAGTTATGAACTCCCTCAGCTTTTATTTATCTGGGAATGTCTTAATCTCTCCCTTATTTTTAAGACATTCTTGCTGGATATAAAATTCTCTTTTGAATTGTTTCCTTTCAGCACTTAATTATTTTATACCACTGACTTTATGCCACCATGATTTTTGCTGATTAATCAGCTCTTAATTTTTATAGTGACTGCCTTTTACAGAACATGTTTTCTCTTACATCTTTCAGAACACTCTCCTTGTCATTTCATTCTACACTTTTACTGTCTGGGTATGGTTCTCCTCAAGTTTATCCTGCTTCTTTTTCCTTGTCTTCTTAAATGTATGTGCATTACTTTCATTCTTTTGGAAGTTTTCTGCCTTTTTTTTTTTTATATTACTCTTGTTCTTTTTTCTTATTTTTCTTAGACTCCTACTATGAATATATTGTTATTCTGAGGGTGTTCCCAATGTCTCTAAAACTCTGTTCATTTATTTTATTTTTTTTCCCTTTTTCCTCATCAATCTGAGTCATTTTAATGAACATTTTAATGTTCACTTTTACTGATTCTTTTTTCTGTATATCCAACATCTGGTCTTCTCTGATGACTTCTGATGTTTTATGTGTTCTTTTCAATGTGTCATTTTTTGTAAACTTTTGTTTCACCATGAACAGTTTAATATTTTAGCATTTTAACTATGGTATTTAGTCCATGAGTTGTCTGATTATTAAATTTATATCCAGTAGGTTACATGCCAAATTATCATTGCATATTGGAAAGTAACATAAATAAAATACAATTCAATGAAAACATGCCTTACCTTGTTTTATGAAAAGTTGCACTGTGTTTACTGGTGTTCTCCTTCAAATTTCACTCTCCTATTTAGGCAAGCTAGAACATAAGGGAAAAAGAAAGGTATTGTAGGAAAGCACTAGGACAATAAGGACAAAACAATCAGTTCTGTGTAAAACTCCTGCTCTTTCTTATGGGCACCCAGCTTTGCCTGTCCCTGACATTAGAAGTCCCACCAACATGGGAGGAAGCAACCTCTCAAATCTGAATACCTGAACATAATAGGTAAAGAGAAGCCCATTCACATCCCCTACCCTGACCCCCACTCAGGGCAGCAGATACTAAAACCAATGAAAACTATGTGATGTTTACCACTCTATTCTCCCCTTTTCAACCCATAGAAACCTCTGCTTCCCATAATTCAGGGAAAGGCAAATATGAAACAACCCTGCCCTGCATCCTTCCATTAGCATTAATAAACCTGCCTTCTCTCATGACCATTAGGTGTGGACTCTGATTCATATGCTCTGGGCAGGAACCCAGAGGGACCTCTGTGGGGTTTCCATCAACTTGGCACCCCAGGTGGGACCCCATGTCCTTTGAGGAGATCACTGGAAGAATCCTTGAATGCCAAGGTTGGCATCCACTCTTCCAGTCAAGCAGCTGCCAGAATCCTGTTATTTATGAGCACTGGGGAGTTGTGGATCTCCCATCCTGAGCATCAGGGATCCTGAAAGCAGGTTATGAGTAAAACCAGTTTTCCATGTTACTTTGGTGAGTACAAAATGAACTTGGTTTTGGTCTTGAAAACATTCTGGAATTGGTGTTGTTTATCCAAGGTCTGTCAAAGTTGAAATGAGAAATAAGTAGCACTTTGAAGTAAAGGAAAATATTGTAGATTATATATTAAAGAATTGAGAACAATTTGGTTATGAGCCAATAACTAAAAATAATGACGTTTTTGTGCAAAACTGCATGTTCACAATGAAGATTAGGATAAACAGAAATAGCTTTCAAAGTGATCATTTGAATGTAATGTTATTTTACAGTTAAACTTATTTTGCAAGAGAATAAAAAATATAAGTAAAATTAGTGAGCTGTGTTTTTGGTGTCTAGCTCTCTTTTTGTACCTGACTATTTGTTCAGTGTACATTTTCATTTCTCCAGAAGGTAATATCAAATTAACAAATGAAAATTCTTAAAATAATTCTATTCAAATTGTTAAAAATTAAATAAGCACTTAAAATGTAAATGAATATTTCTGGAGCCCAAATTAGAAAAGACAAGCAGGAGGGAAAGGTCATTTAAAAATATAGATGTAGAAACTGATGGAAGAATAAAAAGTTTTACCTAAGCTCCTTGACCTACCCTGGTCCCTCCTAAGGCCTTCTCTTTGAGAGAACTATGAGGGAAGGTCTAGGTGTAATAAGATATAGAAATGTAAGTTTAAGTTAAAACTCTGTCTATTAGGCTGGAAAATTAAGACTGATAAGGACAGAGGAAATGTTATAGAATAAAACTTGATTTGTATAGTTTGTCCTGTAATTCCCCAATATAAACATTTTAACAGCTTTGGAATGAGAGCAATTAATAATCCAATTCCAAAATTTTAGTAAGTAAAGAAAAAGTCCTTGAAAGCTATAGAAAGATTTTTCTAAATTATGATTAAAACAGATTAAGCAATTATAATATATTCCAGAACTTGGCAGACTGTATGCTTTTAAGGCTATTTACAATTTTAGAATATTACAAAAAAGATCTGCTAGCCTCTTGTGGAGGATGAAAAAAAGAACCTTTTTTTTGCATAAATTATAATTGTTTCCATTTTAATTGGTTCTGGTGTAATCTCCCTAGGTTTAAAAGATACTAATAAAATAAATTAGCATTATATTTATTAGGTCTTTAAGTTGATAAAAGTTGTAATTTTGTGTTTAGAAATTAAGTTAAAGATGAAAATGTAAATGTTCTTAAAGTGAAATGACTTGTTTGTACAGAACAGAATAAGGGATTTTATGCAAGAGTTAAGTCGATAAATTTAATTTCATTGGTTAGTAACTATAATGTAATAAGCTTAATTAAAGGTGAACCAACTAGTCTATCTGGTTAAGGTTGGTTCTTGGATGCTTGTTAAAACATTTCTAAACTGAAGTATTTAAATGGAAAATTCCACAAAGCCATTATTAAATCAAAATCAGAATTGATATTGATAACAAACATATCTCATAACAGAGAAACCTGCTAGAAGCCACCTCAATCTGCATATTAAGGTGGTAGGGGGAAGATAATATTGATTCCATTGACAACCTGAGATTTTCATAACATAATGGAGAAGTAGTTTTTCCCTGTACTGCTGAAATAAAATACTGTCAATTAGTATAATCATAGTAAAGGTGTAAAAGCAAAAAAAGTGGAGAATTGAAAATAGTTAATTTTATTTGATATGTTATAAATTACACTAGAAGTGTTTAGAAATTGTATAAAAATTAAAAGGGATAGACTTCAGTATTGCCTAACTCTTGTTCATTTAAACTAGGCCCCCAGTATCCTTCATGGTGCCTCTCCATTTGAGTTATTGGCTAGATTGATCACTATGACCCCCAAAACAACAAAAGAATCTATGTCATCTCCTGGTGATGCTCCTGAAGGAGATGGAAATACATTACAGTTTTGGAACCCTGTGGCAGCCAACTATGTCATGCTATCACTAGATTTACAATGAACATTGCCTCCAGACTGGCTCTGTTCCATGGTGCTGGAGTGCACTATGCACCAGGTCAGTAAAACACTGGTGGCTACCTTTCTGTTCTCTCCAAGACCAACAGTGCTGTAGTTTGCTGGTGTTGTGAAGGATATACCAAGTGGAGCAATAAATACTAGAGAAATGTGAGTAGCACCTAAATAAACACAAATGGCAATGTGGCTTGCTCCCATGGAAAGACAATATGCATGATTTTGCAAACCTGGAACTTAGATATATTAACCGCAGGTCAAAGAGAAACTTGTCCCTTAATTAGCATTAAATGCTATACCTATACACCTGAAAAATATGATAATATCGCCTTTATACTAGGAATATTAAACATGTTAAACATGTTGGTCGACTTGATTCATTTATTAAGTATGTAATGAATTTGCCTATAGGATAAAATAATGGCTTTCTTAAGTACTGCCTTTATTTTGTTTGACAAATGCTTGTTTATGTCTACGGCATCCTCCCCTAAGTTACTTAAACTATCAAAATGGAATTTTATTTCCCTGCAGAAACAAGGCATACCTCTCCTTACTTCTGCTCTGGATAGGTTTACATCCATTAACACACATTGCCCCCTCCGTATCTTAAGGACCCACCAATCTACCCCACACATTCTTTGTGTCCCTAAACTTTCAAGATTCATACTACCTTAAGGTTCACTATTAACCTTACCCTTTATTCTGCTAATAGGCCCTCATGTTTTTAACGCCCTAACCAGGTTTATCTCTTCCTGGTCGATTGCTTTACAAAGCAAATTAATTATCATGCAAGGATTTAAACCAGTTCAAAACACTGTCTCAAGTGCACCTCCCACCAGCCTCAATAGAATAATCTGAGAGTTTTACATGACCTTAGACAGGGAGTACTGCCCCTAACCAGCATGAAGCAGCTACAGAAGAAATGACCATTGCCTTTTAGGTTTGCCTTAAGAATAAGGGTGAAAACTGTCTGAAGGAGAAGCTGAGATAGGTTAGTACAGGGATGAGAGAGAAAATAAAGGGGTCATAGGAAAGCATTAGGGCATTAAGGACAAAA
Organism: Dasypus novemcinctus; assembly: GCF_030445035.2. Lineage (NCBI taxonomy): Eukaryota > Metazoa > Chordata > Mammalia > Cingulata > Dasypodidae > Dasypus > Dasypus novemcinctus. The sequence goes on from NC_080682.1 coordinate 33,643,826, forward strand.
ACCAGTTCTGTAAAAAAGTCCTACTCTCAGGTGACCAATTTTGCCTCCTCCTCACAGCAGAAAGTCCTTCCAACAAGGGAGGAGTCAACTGCACAAAAGAAAATACATGGAAGAAATATCTAAAGAACAACAAAATTTATGAGTGGTTTTAAATTTTGTCCATGAATTTTCTTGTATAGTAATGTTTGGGTAATAAACAATATTCAATTCTATGATAGTGTCACACATTTTAATGTAAAATTGTTTCATTGTAAATAATGTGCTAGCACATGCCTCATGGTTAACAATCTGATCTGTCAACTATGAACTAATTTATAGTTTCTCTATAAATACCACCTCTTCTAATCAATCATAAATTAGATCATCACAAAAAGAATACCAAAAATAACTGTTCAACATTATGTGGCTTCTAAGGGGAAGGTAATTTCTGTTACAAACCTGACTTACATACATTAGTTCTTCAACTTCTATTGTTGGCATCATGCCAAACAATCTTTCTTGGAAACTGGTTCTAGAAATGACCAAATGTTTCATTATCAGTTATCCTCAATATAAGAAGTGTCATGGCATTATCAAGGTGAAAGGCAAGGGATGCTCTGCTATTGCTTGGTCACAACAGTTACCTTGTGTACTTGTGATACATAGTTTCCATGTGAACTTTCTATTTGATTAGGACCTGAAAAATTTTATTTAGGTTGATTTATTGTCCCTCAAACATCCATTCAAAAATAATTAAAAGCTAGTTATCCCAAATGAAACAAATATTACATAACATAAATTACAGGCTCCTTAAATGCTTTACATATTTTATTTGTGAGAAAAATTTGAGGCTGATAAATTTCTAGACAGATAATGCTAGAAGAAGTTTTTCAACAACTTTGACTCATGTGTAAGTATTAATCTCAAAGTAAGACAGTTTTAGTTTACCTCAAAAAAAAAAGGGAAAATGGGTATATTATTAGAAGGTTATACATATACATATATATATCACGCAGGTCTTAAATAAGTAATGCCAGAATTTGTACAGATATAAAAATTTTGGAACTAATAGAATTACAGTCACCAAGAAATATGCATATATTGAAAATATAATTTTTGGAGGAAATTTGATTAATCTGTATAAAACACAGCATAAAATTAATAGTAATATGTGTTTTATAGTTTTAGTAGACACAAGATTTTAATTTTTGATCTGTCATTTGAACTAAATAATATTGGATGGGAAAGAACAACAAATGATGAATAATACTCTATAATTGTTTAATACATAACTAGCAAATTTTTATTTGTTGAAATTCAGTATAAGTAGGGATAGAGTATTATAAGCATTTTCTCTGGACTCATTCTGTTTTTGTAGACTCACAGAGCAAAGAGTGTTTAACAGATGTGACTCTGGATAAATTACTTAATTTTCCATGCCCTTTTTATCCCCTAAATATATGTACAGTTGTAATAACTATGGTATAATATTTTCATCCGTATAAATGTACTAATGAAGGGAAGTATTTATAATAGTGTCATGTTCATTCCAATTATATAACATATGCATATGTGTGTATATATAGAGTATCTATTACATAATAATCAAATGTTGATTTTTTTACCTAATTACAAGTGACAGACAAACTACACGTTTTTTAGTCACATTTTGCAAACTACATTTTTATTATGCATTTTTAAATCATGAGACTACTTAAAAAATGCCAAATCCTTCCCATAAACAGAAACAGTTTTTAAGTCATTCATGCTAAGTATCACATTGCATTTCTCAACAGTTTGCAATGATTGGACACTATGGGAAGTAGGAATAACACAAATGTGCCTGATTTCATTCTTATGGGAGTGACAGACTCTGAAGTGATCCAGTTGCTCCTTTTTATGTTATTTCTTCTGATATACCTTATTATCCTGCTAGGAAATGCAGGTATGTTATTGTTAATTAACCTGGATCTCCAGCTTCACACCCCCCATATATTTTTTCCTTAGTTACCTTTCATTCCTTGACATCAGTTACTCAATGGTCATCACACCTAAAAACTTAGAGAAATTACTGACTTCAAACAAACATGTTTCATAATACTGGCCGCTTCACCCAGATGTCTTTTTATTTCTTCTTGGCTGTCACTGATTTTTTCCTTTCTCTCTTCAATGGCCTATGACTGCTACATAGCTATCTGCAATCCTCTTCATACCCAGCTGTTATGTCCAAGAGACTCTACTTCAGTCTCATCACTGGGTCCTACATGATTGGTTTCACTGAATCATTAGTAAATCTTCTTTTCATGAATAGTTTGCATTTCTGAAAATCCAATGTAATCTATCATTTTTTTTCTGTGAAACTCCCAATTTTAGCCCTTGTCCTGTACCAAAACTCATGATACTGAAATCATGTTATTCATTCTTTTTTTTTTTTTCTCTCCCCTTCCTCCCCCCACCCGGTTGTCTGTTCTCTGTGTCTATGTGCTGAGTCTTCTTTGTTCACTTCTGTTGTTGTCAGCGGCACGGAAATTTGTGTTTCTTTTTACTGTGTCATCTTGTGTCAGCTCTCCGTGTATGTGGCCCCATTCCTGGGCAGGCTGCACTTTCTTTCATGCTGGGCGGCTCTCCTTACAGGGTGCACTCCTTGCACATAGGGCTCCCCTACGCAGGGGACACCCCTGCGTGGTATGGTACTCCTTGCATGCATCAGCACTGCACATAGGCCAGCTCCACATGGGTCAAGGAGGCCCGGGGTTTGAACTGCGGACCTCCCATGTGGTAGATGGACGCCCTAACCCCTGGGCCAAATCCACTGCCATGTTATTCATTCTTGGTAGTTTAAATGTATTGGTGTCTCGTATCACAATACTTGTATCCTATGTGTCCATTCTGTCTACTATCCTGAAAATTAATTCCACTTCAGCAAAGCACAAAGCCTTCTCTACTTGTGCTTCACACCTCCTTGGAGTCATCATATATTATGGCAGTACAATTTTTATTTATTTAAAAGCAAGGAAGTCCTACTCATTGGGAAAGGATCAAATAGCCTCTGTCTTTTATACTATGGTGATCCCCATGCTGAATCCACTCATTCACAGTCTTAGGAACATGGAGTTCAAAATGCTCTCATTAGAGCCTTGCAGAAGAGAGAGTACTCCAGACAATTGAAATGATAGTGGTGCTGAATATTTAAGTACATCTTCTTTTGCTTTCCTTTTTGGGTATTTTGGTCTCACTCTAAAACTATACTATTTTAACATTTCCAAAAACATGTTTTCAGAAATCTATGTAGTAATTGGAAGCCATGAAATTTGTGTTAATCCTGTAGTTTAAGTATATGTGATTTTTTTTTTAAGTTTTAAAAACTGTTCTTTTTTTTTTATTGACTTTGTAATAATATTACATTAAAAATATATATGTGAGGTCCCATTCAACCCCACCCCCCTACCCCCCCTCTCCCCCCCCAACAACACTCGTTCCCATCATCATGACACATCCATTGGATTTGGTAAGTACATCTTTGGGCACCTCTGCACCTCATAGACAATGGTCCACATCATGGCCCATACTCTCCTCCATTCCATCCAGTGGGCCCTGTGAGGATCCACGATGTCCGGTGATCACCCCCGAGGTGCCATCCAGGGCAGCTCCACGTCCCAAATACTCCCCCACCTCTCATCTCTTCCTGCCCTTCCCCATACCCATCGTCCACCATGTCCACTTTTCCCAATCCGATGCCACCTCTTCTATGTGGTCATTGGATTGGTTGTGTCCATTGCACCTCTATGTCAAGAGGAGGCTCAGATTCCACATGGATGCTGGCTGCCATCCTCCCATTTTCAGTTGTAATCACTCTAGGCTCCATGGTGTGTTGATTGTCCTTCTTCACCTCCATCTTAGCTGAGTGTGGTAAGTCCAATAAATCAGATTGTAGGTGCTGGAGTCTGTTGAGGCTCAGGACCTGGCTATCACATTATCAGTCCAGAGATTCAAATCCCCTAACTATATCTTAAACCCCAACGTTAACTGCACCTCCAGCAGATTAGTATGAAAGTCTTATGAAGGGAGATCCCATCTGAGTCCAGATTCATCACACATAAACACCATTTCCAGAGAGGGGCCATCTGACCTGGTAGTAAACCCCATCGGCCATGACCATAACTCTCATGGGTCTCTTTAGCCTTCATAGGAACCAATATCTGGGGGTTGTATCTGCTTTATCTGTCTCTCTGACTCTGCTCAGTTGTGCATGAGGGCAATCCTTCTGCCAGCCTCCAGACTCTGTGCAAGAAAAAAAGAGTGGTGTTATTCTTCAGACTGTGTCATTGAAATCACTATGCTAATTCCAATTTCAGAGAATTTGATTTTGGAGAGCTCTTTCAGAAATTATTCCATTTATTCTGTAGGGAAGAAATATAGCTCATTCTTAAACAATACTACTTTGGATTGAAAAATCCTGAGTTTATAATTTAGCTCTAACAACTTTCTAAATGTATATTCCTTAGTAAGTCACTGAAAGTTTAATTCTTGTCTCTTCAACTATACAAGAGATAAAATTCCAAATCTAGATTTATTTTAAATATAGAATCATATGATGAATAAGAGGAATTTAATGCAGTACTAATAAATTTGGCCATGATCATCAGAATACTTATATTCTTGCAAAGTTTTAGTATACATTATCTTTTGTTATGAATATGTTCACTGTTGTTTTATGAATACTTTGGGCTGATGTTATTCATACATAGCTAAAGAGGAAAAAAGAGGACTTTAATATTTGGTCTCAGAGCAAGCGAGCAAATAGTTTGATAAATTAAGTTAAAGAAAAAATATTGTGAACGTTGAAGAAATTTGGAAACTATTTAAAATTATTAAATAAAATGAGAAAACCTAATCATTTTGCAGAGTTTGTGCATGATTTTCTTGACAAATCTTATGCATAAATGTACCAAAACATTTCCATTATTCCAAATAGGGACCTTGTACACTTTAAGCATTATCAAATATTTCCTTTTAAAAATGTGCTTACATAATCTGTAACTGCAGTTTAAATTTCACTGCTATTTAATGTATATTTAGGAAAGTATCTTTTCTTCATTTTCCTATATTAATCTTTTTATTTAAATTTAAGCCATATTATAAGATAGGTTTTCACCTCAAGTGATTTGCATTCTTTTCATTTGTATTTATGTTTTCTTTGTAAAATATATTTATTCTTTTCCTTAAATTATTTTTGAGGCATTAAGGTTAAATCTCTGTTTCAGGATTAAAATTTTAATGGATTCACACAAATTCATCACTGTTTACTAATTTATTCAAATCAGTAAAATTTATATTATTTTCTTCTACATTCTGAATTCATATAAATTTTTAACTATAATGTAAGAAAGACTGGAATGAGTATATCAAAATATGTAATCAATAATCATTGTTATATAGTAATGGTGAAAAATAGATTATATTTACTGATCACCAAACGAGTGCCAGACAATATTCAAAGGGACTTAGGTATGTAATTATCATATATTATCTATAAATTACTTCAGGTAGATAGTTGTAAAATCTAAAATTTTATCTCAGGTAATGAAAAGCTATCCTTCTTGTTCATGAAAACACTTAAGAATCATCTTGGAATTTTCTCTGTGTTGGATACCTGACATGGAATACAACAGCATATTTCATTGATTCTCTGTGCAGAATATAGTTGATGTGTGACTATAAACATCTCCTATTCTAACACCCTGGACCAAAGAATCATCATCTCAGTCTTTACATTATTGCCACAGCCTTCTAGATTTTCTCCCTCTCTTCTGCTTTGTGCATCTAAAGTCTAATCTCAATGTAGTTGCCAGTGATACTGATATAAAGTAGGATGTATTATGTCACTTCTCTTCAGAAAATGTACAAGATTTGACATAAAATTGAGTCAAAATCAAAACTTTTCCAAGAAACTACAGTTCCAACATGATCTTGTGCCTACTCCTTACATTTATGAAATCATCCTTTATAATTGCATCTAACACAATCATTTTCGCATGACCACACTGACCTCCTCATGCCTGGGATGTTTTTATTTTTTCTTCTCCCTGAAATTCCCTTTCTCCAGGTAACTACATAGATCTTTTCCCATTCTATTCCTCATAAGACCACGCCTCACCAACAATTTTAAATGGCAAATGCTATTTGAAATTTAAATAGGTGTTATTTAAAATGGAGCAGGTGCTATTTTAAATAGGTTCTATTTTAAATAAGTGCCACTTAAAATGGTACTGTTTAAAATTGCACTTGCTCCATCCCTCATCAATGCTGCATTTGTTTTCTATAGCAGTTATCCCTATCTAGTACATATTTTGATTTTGCCTTTGTTTATTCTATTTCCCCTTCATTGAAATCCAATGAGCATAAGCTGTTTGCCAATAATGTTAATGTTGTATCCTCAACACCTAAATAGTGCTTTAATAAATGTATTAGAATGCCTGAATTTCACAAGTGTGCAAATTGGGGTGGATTTCATTGCTTGTTCATGGTGGGGCAACAGATTAAAGGCCAAGCTCAAATTCAGACAATCTGACATTAGAGTTCACATTATCACCATTGTAACATGCAACATTTTTTCTACAAAATTACACAACTCTTATCAGAGTTGAAAACATGTAATACATTACTTATCATATTAAATTGTATTAACACTACAGGGATGTTTGAGAGGGGTATGCTGTTGGAAGACTTCACTAGAGCTGCTAATAAAGACAGTGTAATTTTGGAGACAGCTGCTAATTGTTCTCAAACACACATGTGTAGTTCTTTTTCAGAAAGAAAGAACACTGTAAAGGAAAGAGTGATTTATCAGGTGCTATGGTTGGACTGGAAAGAGAACCTGTATTATTCAGATACAGCCTGGATGATGTAAAAAGAGCTTCAGAAACAGAGAAGCTCAACATAAGGGAAAATATCATCTTGGAATATAACAAAACAGGCTGTAGCAAAGTAGGCTCTGTGGGTGTCTGTTTTCCTTGAGGTAATCCTGGGACCCAGGTTTCTTTTATGTTGTTGCTCTGCTATCTCCCAAAATAGTGTTCTTTTCTGCATGGTTGAAGAGGTTTCACATAGCTTTCTGTCCACATTCCAGTCTAAGGGAAAGGGAATATTTTCATATTTGGAAAACAATTTCAGATTTTTGGATGATTTCTAAGGAAAAATTCAATTTCTTTAAAAGACATAGTACTAAACAAGCCACACATTTCTTCTGATGTTAGCATTTAAGGAATTGTACATTTCTTCTTTTGTATCAAATTTAACAACTAAAAGGTGTTTATAACACTTTCTTACTGTCTTTATAGCAATTTTGGGTGGCTATAGTAATATCTTTGCTTTAATCCCTTATGTTTGTAATTTTTGTTTTCTCTACTTTTGTGGTTTCCCTAATGATTAATATGAACATGTTTAGTTTATTGTAACTTCTCTGAAATAATATACCACAGAACTTATAACATTCCACCTGTAAAGTAGTAGAAATTCAATTCTTCTTTCCCATTTTGGAATTTTTGCCATAAATTGTACTTTTCTATATGGTTTAAACCTTACAATTAACTGAGTTTTACTTTAGGCAATTATCTTTCAAGCAGTTAGAATATTAAAAATCTAATATTTTATATATTTGCCTTCATTTTTACATTTTCAATTTCGTTTTTTGTCTATGTTTCAACTCAGGTGTCCCTATGTTATCATGTTTCTGTCTGGATAATTTTTCAAACACAAGTCTATTGGCACAAAATTATTTCTCTCTGTGCATGTGTGCTAATTTTATGAAAAAGTATTTAATTTGTTTTTATACAGGAAATTTATTTTCAATAGGTATTGAATGAGTTATCTTTCAGTACTTTACATATATATGGCTTGTAACAGTATTGATGGCAAGCCTCTTATAATAATTTTTTTCCTACTTCACATGACCTATTTTCCTCTGCCTTCATAAATGAATACTTGTCTTTGGTTTTAGATAGTGGTCTGATGAATCTAGATGTTTTATAGTTGGCTGCTTTTTGCATTTATCCTTCCTGGGTGTTTGCTAGTATTTACGGCCCAGTGTTTTGCTGTCTTTCCTTATTTTTGAAATAGTTTTGGCCATTATCTTCCTCAATATTTCCTCATTTCCATTGCCCCTCCATTCTTTTTGTTGAAGTCTAGCTGTATATTTATTGAACTTTTAAAATTGTTCCATGTACCTTGAAAATTTTTTCCTAAATCATTTAGTTCTTTTTTTTTTCTTTTTTAACTTTCTTTCAGTTTGATTAGCTCTGATGCAGATTGGTTTATCTGCATGTTCACTCATTAATCTTATCAGCTGTCCTTGCTCTACTGTTAAACTTGTTTAAGAAATATTTTGTTTCTGATATTGCATTTGTGTGCTTTAAAAAATATATTTCTAGCATTTCATTGGAACTATCTTGCAGTGTTTTCTCCTGATGAAATTTCTCATGTAGTTTATCCTTTCCACTAGAACTTTTAAGCAACTAATTGTCTTGCTCTTTAGCCAAAGACTAAAAACACTTGTGACTTTATAATTTAATGCAGTGAGTAAGAACATATGCCCTGAGAAAATATGCATTTTCTAAGTTAAAGGATATTAGATAGAACCCATGATAGGATTTAGGCTTTGTGGCTTTGTCTGGATAATTAAGGGGAGGGTATAGGGACTCAAAAATCTGTCCATTGGATGCTTTCAGAAAGAAGCAATTCTCTGATTACATATCTCAATAAATCTTATCTATTGTTAGAGAAGTCTAAAATAAGAATGGAGCAACTTGGGACTCTCAGGAGATAACTTTCAGGCACTCTGCAGCTCTAGGCCTAGTTGAAATTTCAAGTACACAGACTCATAAGCATAATCATCAGTTAGCCATGGAAGAAATTATATCACTGATGTGGAGACAATGGCCACAGGAGTTGCTGTTGGCAGGGAGAGGGAAAAAGAGGTGTGATACAGGGAATTTTGGGGACTTGAAGTTGTCCTCAATGATATTTCAGGAACAGATGCAGGGCATTATATTTCTGGCCATAAACCACTGAATGGACTGGGAGAGAGTATAAACTACAATGTAAACTATAATCCATGCTGTGTAGCAATGCTCCAAAATGTACTCATTAAAGGCAATGAATGTATCACACTAATGAAAGAAGTTGTGAATGTGAGGGGGGGGTTGTTAAGGAGTGGGGTATATGGGAACCTCTTATATTTTTTAAGGTAACATTTTGTGTGATCTATGTATCTTTACAATATAATAATAATAATAAGCAAATGAATAAAACTATAGTTAGCAAAATAATAGCAGCAAGAGAGAAAGCTTTTGGTGTTTTTGAGGTGCACAGTGAGCTTTACTGAAAATCTCCCAGGCTGCCCCCAGACTTTTTCAGTTACATTGTTAGAGTCTTGCAGCAAATGTATTGAGAGTAAATGCAAACCCCTTGAGCCTGGATTTCTCTTCTTTTTTCCAACTGACACTCTAGCCTACACTTGACTCTAAAAGTTCTTTAGTTCTTCTCTTTGTACTTGCTTCTGCTATGGTGACCTCTTTCTTCCACCCTCTGATAAGTCTGAAATAATTCATTTGTTACACGTATTTGAGGGTCTTGTCCTTCCTGGAAATTCAAATTACTTGGATGTTTCCAAGTTCAACTTTCTGCAGGGCTCATAAAATGCTTTGCATCTGTTTTAGTTTATTTGCCTTTTTAAAAATTGTTAGAGTTGGAATTGTATTTTTTTAATAGATTTCTGCAGCCTAATGTTATAGACCAGCGATATTGACCAGACTCAGACTTTGAATAAAGTTCCAATTGAGAGCTTTATTTGCCATGCGGCGACTGCCTCATCCTATGCTAGAGGAGAGAGAGCAGTCCTGAGTCTAAGGGAAGAGGTGTTTTTATAGCCTTTCAGGAGGGGGGCGGTTTACTAGTAAGTGAGCAAGCAAGCAGGCACTGAAGCGGAACACTGCCCGTTAGCTGGTTAGCTGAAGATAACGTATCTATTTTTTTTTCTTTTTTAAAAGCCCCTTCCTGTGAACAGTCCCATGTTATTTATTGGCCCTTTTCTTGGGAGTGGCCCTAAGTTATTTATTGGCACTCTTCTTGGGAACAGTCCTAAGTTATTTATTTACCTGAAGGCATTTGCAATTCCTATTTCCTAATGTAGTTCTATTCCTATTTTTACAATGTGGCCTTACCCTTACACTAAGTAGAAGTAGAAGTTCTTATGTCCTTTTAATTTTTTTCCACTGTGATTGCTTCATATATCTCCTTTCTGGGTAACTCCACACTTGTTTGAAGAATATCTATCTGGGCTTCTATTTCTGTAACTTGAAAATGAAATGGAATCTCAGATTCATTATAGGTAAAACTGGTCTCATCCACTCTACTTTCTGAAATGGTCTTCTATATTCTCTTCCTCCATTTAATTCTCCCCATTTTATCCTCCTTCTCTTTCTTCTCCTTCTCCTCCAACTTTTTCTGTTTCTATTTCTATTTTTAACACCTGCATGCTATAGTTCATGAATGACAAAAACCTGTAAATTTTAGGTGTATTAACCAAGAGAATGGTTTGTCAAGTCTAGTGAAATCAGCTTTTCCCTACTTACTTATTATTATTATTTTTTTTTTATTAAGGTGGTACCAGGGGATGAACCCAGGACCTTATACATGGGAAACAGGTGCTCAGTCACTGAGCTACATCTGCTCCCCCAAAACAGTTGCTTTTTAAAATTTGTTTTTAAGAGATACAAGGGATTAAACCTGGGACCTCAAATGCAGGAAGCAGGCTCTCAACCACTGTTCTGCTTCTGCTCCCCATCTTATTTTTTTGAAATATTTTTTATCTAATTGCTTTTTTTTAAAGGTACATAGATCACAAAAAATATTACATTAAAAAATTAAGAAGTTCCTATATACCCCACCCCCCACCCCATCCCACTCCACATCAACAACCTCTTTCATCATTGTGGCACATTGATTGCATTTGGTGAATTACATTGCATTTGGAGCACTGCTGCACCACATGGAATATAGTGTACATTGGAGTTTACAATCTCTCCTAGTACATTTAGTGGGTTATGGGAGGATAAATAATGTCCAGCAACTCTACCTGCAATATCATTTAGGCCAACTCCAAGTCCCAAAAATGTCCTCACATCACATCTCTTCTTCCCTCTCCCTGTCCTCAGCAACTATCATGACCACTGTCTTCACATCAATGACACAATTTCTTCAATTGCTATACCTGCAACTGTTCTATAGTAGAATACCAGTAAATCCACTCTAATCTGTATTTTATTCTCCCATTCTGTGATCCCTGGGGTGGTTTTCTTAAAGGAGGAACCAAGGATTTATCCAGACAGAACCTTGTATATGGGAAACATCTATACTTACTTAAAAAAACATTTTGTTCATATTTCTGCTATTCAGTTAATGAAGACCTTTATTACTTCATATAGTATGTTCAGAAGACACGATAATCAGCAAAGTGAAAATATCATTTTTTCCCCTTTCATTTATATATTAAAGTGCTTAGAAGTAGTAACTCTGCAGTCAGGGAAGTTATTGTTTGTGTGTGTGTGTTTTTTTTCATATTTCTATGCATTTATTTGTGGCTCTTTTCTTACTTGTGATTTACTATTTTTTTTAAATAAAATTTTATTGAAGTTTATCATTCACACATGAAGATACAAAAACAGTAAATATTTATTAATTTAAATTTACAATGCAAACATGCATATCATCATGTAAAGCTTTGATACATCTCACAGCCAACACTGCATTGATGTGAAATATTTTTTACAAATTATGAAAGGGCATCATCAAATTATACCTACTAGGGAAGCAAATTTGGCTTAATGGATAGAGCATTTGCCTACCACATGGGAAATCCAAGGTCAAATCCAAAGTCTTCTGACCCATTTGATGAGCTGGCTCACATGCTGTGCTGACGCACACAAGGAATGCCGTGCCATGCAGGGGTGTCCCCCATGTAGGGGATCCCCACATGCAAGGAGTGTACTCCATAAGGAGAGCTGCCCTGCATGAAAAAAGTGCAGCCTGCCCAGGTATGGCACCACACACACAGAGCTTATGCAGCAAGATAATGCAACAAAAAAAAGACACAGATTCCCAGTGCTGCTGACAAGAATACAAGTGGACACAGAAGAACACACAAAGAATGGACACAGAGAGCAGACAACTGGGGGGGAGTGTGGGCAGAGAAGGGGAGAGAAATAAAAAAACAATCTTAAAAAAAAAATTATACCTACTAACAATTGCCCATGCCTTAATTTTGGTTTATTTTCCTCCAAGTCAGATGATTATTAGCACCTTCCACCACTGCATTCCCTGTGTAATGGAGTCCCATGCCTTGCACAATCCATTCAGAGTGTATACAGAGTGGATCTCATATTTAAGACAGAATTGTGCTGTTATTACCTCTGTCAATTTTTAAACATTTTCATTACCTCAAAAGGAAAAATTGCTGTCCTTTAGAACTGAAATAATATCTTCTTGCCAGTGCTGCAAAATATTGCAACATTAATGTTTTCTCTCATCCATAAGATACATTAATTGAATTTTCTCAAGTATCATCATATTCTTAGCACTTCGTAAAAGAAGAGCATTGTTATATTTATATTATTAACCATAATCTTCATCTACCACCTAAAGACTATGCTATACATTCCCTAATTTCTTCTCTATTTTCCTTTCAATTGATATTTGCATTTATAGACTACCCTTTTGGCCATAATCACATTTATAAATCAGCAGTATAAGTTTTACTCACTATAATGTGTTAATATCAACTCTGATCATTTCTACACTTTTCCAATTAACCTTATTAATAGAGTTACATACATTAAGCATCAACTCCCCTTCTCAGCCAACCTTCTATTTCCTAGTAACCTATATTCTACATTTTATCTCTGTGACTTTACTCATTGCATTTAGTTCATATAAGTGAAGCCATACAATATATTTTTTGTCTGGCTATTTTGCTCAACATAGTATCCTCTAGGTTCTTCCATGTTGTCACATGCTTACCAATATCATTTCTTTTTATAGGTTAATAGAATTCCATTGTATGTATCTAATACACATTGTTTATTTGTTCAACAATTAATGGAAACTTGGGCTAGTTCTATATTTTAGCAATTGTGAATAATGCTGCTGTGTACTTCAGTGCGCAAATATCAGTTCAGTTCACATAATTACATTCAGTTTTTCTGTGTATATTCCTAGTAATATTACTGGATCATACTGCAGTTCTATATTCAGTCTTGTGAGGTTTGTCAAACTGTCTTTTCAAGAGTTTGCACCGATCTACATTCCCACCAACAGTGAAGTAATGTTCCTACATCTCCACATCCTTCCCAGCACTTGTAGATTCTGGGTTTAGTTTTTGCTTGCTTGTTTGTTTGTTTTTTAAATAATGGTCATTCTATAAGGAGTTAAATGGTATGCCATTATAGTTTTGATCTGAGTTTCCCTAATAGCTAGTGATGTTGAACATTTTTTCATAAGCTCTTGTATTTCCTCTTTGCAGAAATGTCCATTCAAGTCGTTCACCCAATTTTTAATTTAATTGGGCTACTTGTTATTTTATCATTGTGCTATAAGATCTCTATATAATATGGATATCAAACCCTAATCAGATATATGGTTTCCAGATATTTTCTCACATTGAGTAGGCTGCCTTTTTTTATTTCCTAACAAAATCTTTTGAAGAACAAAAGTATTTAATTTGAAGAAGGTTCCATTTATCTATTTTTTTCCTTTCTTTGCTCATGCTTTGGGTTAAAGTAGAAGAAACTGCCACCTACCAGAGGATCTTGAAGATGTTTTCCTACAGTTTCTTCTAGGAGTTTTATGGTTGTTACTTTTTATTTTTAGGTCCTTCATCTATTTTTGAGTTAATTTCTGTATAAGGTGGGAGATAGGGGATCCTTTTCTTTCTTTTGTATATGGATATCCAGATCTCTAAGCAACATTTTATGAATGTTGTTCAGGTTAAGTTGGGTGGCTTTGACCGCCTTCTCAAAAATCACTTAACTGTAGAGGTGAGGATCATTTTTTATTTCTCAATTCAGTTTCATTGCTCAATATGTCTATCCTTATGCCAGTACCATGCTATTTTTAAAATTGAAATGAAGTAATACGCTTTAAATTCAGGAAAAGAGTCCTGCAGATTCATTTTTCTTTTTCTTTTCTTTCTTTTGTATTTGGGGTCACTTAACTTTACAAATAAAATTGATAATTGGCTTTTCAGTTTCTGCAAATATACGTTGTGATTTTTATTGGGATTGCTTTGTATCTATAAATTAGCTTGCGTAAAATTGATGTCTTAAGAATCTTTAGTCTTCCAGTCATTTATTTCCATTTATTTAAGTCTTCTTTGATTTCTTTTAGCAATGTTTTATAGTATTTTAAATACACATCCTTTATGTTTTTGATTTATTACTAAATATTTGATTATTTTAGTTCCTATAATAAATGGAATTTGTTTCTGATTTTCTACACAAATTGCTCATCAGAAGTATATAAAAATCTACTGATTTTTGCATCTTAATTTTGTATCCCACCACTTTGCTGAAATCATTTATTAATTCTAGTAACTTCATTGTGGATTTTTAAGATTTTCTGGATATAAGATCATATCATCAGTGAATAGTGAAAGTTTTACTTCTTCTTTTCTTATTTGGGAATATTTCTATATTTATCTAGCCTAATTGATCTTGCTAGAAGTTCTAGCACAATATTGAATAACAACGGTCACAGTTGGCATCCTTGTCTTATTCATCATCTCAGTGGGAAAGCTTTCACTTTGTCTCCATTGAGTACGAAGCTAGCTGTGGGTTTTCCATATATGCACTTTACCATGCTGAACAAACTTCCTTCTATTCCTATTTTTCAGAGTGTTTTTAACAAGAAAGGATTCTGCATTTTGTCAAATGCCTTTTCTGCATCAATCAGGAGGATCATGTGATTTTTCTTCTTTAATTTATCAATATGGTTTATTACATGAATTGATTTTCTTGCATCAAACCACTCTTGGATAAAATTCACTTGATTGTGGTATATAATTCTTTAATGTGCTTTTGGGTTTGATTTGTAAGTATTTTTCTGAGGAATTTATATCTTTATTCATTAGAGATATTCTTCTGTAATTTTCTATTTTCATAGTTTCTTTATTTGGTTTCGATATTAGAGTGATTTTGGCTTCATAGAATGAATTTGGTAGCATTCTTTCCTGTTCAATTTTTTGGAAGAGTTTGAACAAGATTGAGAGTGAATTGTCTTTGACTGACTGGTAAAATTCACTTGTGAAGCCATATGGTCCTGGACTTTTCATCTTTGGGAGGTTTTAGATGACTTTCAATCTCTTTACATGTGATTGGTTTTTTGAGGTCTTCCAATTCTTCTAGGTTGTTCATGTGTTCCTAGGAATTTGTCTATTTCATCTTCCTTCTCTAGTTTGGGTTTATAGTTCTGCATAATATCCTCTCATGATCTCTTTTATTTCTGTGGGGTCCATGGTAATATCCTCTCACTCATTTCTGATTTTATTATTTGCATCTTCTCTCTTTTTTTCTTACTCTGTCTAGCTAAGGGTTTGTGAATTTTGTTGTTCTTCTCCAAAAAAGAAAAAAACAACAACAGATTTTGGTTGTGTTGATTCTCTTTTTTTGTTGTTCTCAATTCCTTTTATTTCTACTCTGATCTTTTTGTTTTTACCCTCAGCTTGATGTGGGATTAATTTTATGTTCTTTTTCTAGTTCCTCAAGGTATGCAATTAGCTCCTTGATTTTAGCTCTGTCTTTTTTTAATGTAAGCAATGAAACCTATACATTTCCTTGTCAGCATTGACTTTGCTGTGTGTCATAATTTCTTTTTTTTTCTTTTTGATAACTTTAACGATTTTATTGGCTAAGAGAAGCCTAAGAATTAAAAAAAAATTTGCAGAGGAATGACCTTTAGCATAAAATAAATTTCTGTGATTTAGAAGGACAGATCTCATATGAGTATTTTTGACATATGTGAAATTTTACAACTAGTACAAAAAAGACAAAGTACACTGAAATATTTTTAAATGTAAAAAACATTCCAGACAACATAAATATACAATCTTGTTATAAAAGTACTTATATCAAATTTTGCATAAAATAGTTATGCAATATACTAAATTGTGTTTCTCCAGTCACTCTTTACTATCATCTGGCTTTTCTGTTTTCTGTACTCTCCATCCCATTTTCCTCTTTAAGATATTACTCAGCCCAATTAGAGTTCAAATGTCCAGCAAACTCCTGATGTTTTCTGGAATTGACAATTTCGATGTCATTACTCCATAAGGATAACAAGGATAATAGCCCTTTTGATTTTTCCACTACTAGGGTTTCGTCAATTTCAAGAAATGGCTTCTTATTTGGAGGTTCTGAGGAATACAATGAATCTTTTATAATCTCAGATTCAGCTAACTCATCTGTGTTCTAAAATATCTATTAATCTCTGAATTTTGCCAAGATTTTCCTTGTTCATATTTTTTTATTGCTTTTTCTGATTTGTCCTCTTTCTCCTCCCTCTTTCTTTCTTTTTTCTTTCAGTTTTCTTCTGGCAGTTTGCTCCTACATACCATCAGACATTCCAAGACCCTTTGCTATTTCTATGCATTGTTAATACAGGCTCTGACAAAGGTTTCTAATTCATTAATTCATTTCACTTGATACTGTATTGTTAATCTCTCTTAGGGCCTTTTCCTCTTGTACAAACTGTGGACATAAGCAGAGGATCATTTTTTCTTTCCTTGTCAACTAAGTTGTATATTGTTTCGAACAGTTTAACACATCTTGTTCTGTCAAGGACTCTTTCACAATAACAGTGGCTAATGAAACTACCACATATATGCTTAAAATGGTGGTTTCTAAATAATCATAGGCCAGTAATGGAAGTGTCTTTCTAACTTATCTTTTGCCCATTCCAAGGGATGTAATAATTTCATTAATTTTACATCTGGGTCTAGAAAAGGAGTTCACCTGTTTTCATCATAAAATCAACAAAATTTGTAATCTGATAGTCTGTAACTTTTCCACCACAGCTTTTATTAATCGAAGAAGGATCTTCTAGAATAGATTGATAACTGCTAAGGATATGCAAAAATATTTCTCCTCCTCGTGACTGTTTATGAGTAAAGACTTTGGAACATGATTTGTGTTTGTTCTAGTAAATCAGACAGCCACTTAGAAGAAAATTAATAAGTCAGGAAAAACTCCAGTGCAATACTGAAAGTAAATGTCATTCGTCCTTGGTGTGCACCACTTTAATGTTATTGTTTATAAATGTGGGGCTTCTTTATTGCTGCCACCTATGTGGGTATCACCATTCTTCAAGAAATTTACATGTGCATCTTTATGATGAAGTAGTGCCACATCCCAGCTGGCAGCTAGTTTGCATGTTGTTGTTCCTTCATTGGAATATTTGTGATAGTAGTTGATGCCAAGTCAAAATGCTGTTGTACTAAAATATTCAATTTGGTAGAAAGATGCCATCCTGCGTGAACACTATGGACTTCACCAGTTAAACATGGGAATAAAACCTTTTTAGGGCAATCAGACACAAGACTGTCCTTACCATATGGGTAGGTACAGAACAGGATTAACTCACACCTCTGAATCTGCATTAGATTATCTGAATTTGCAGTAAGCTTGTTACACTTGTGAATTGTTTCTTGGACATAGTTCTCAAGCATTTGCTCTTGACTATCACTTTTTGCATTAGTAATACAATTTATCTGCCCTCTATTTCCTATACATTCTGCATTCTCCATTTATAGTGTATGAGACTTATGTTGGGGCTCTGTACTTTTGCAAAGGGTTTCCACTGCTGCAACTAGACCATGCAGAATACTGCAGCACTATGAGTCCTCCTGAGGATTATGAAACCCAAGAGCAGCCAACCCTGCCATCAGCTCTTGCAAAATTTGGTGCTTTTGAGTCCAAGAATTTAAAACATGTACTCCAGAATCACTCACAATGAAATTCACCAATTTTTGGAAGGTAAATATATCATACATTATTCTGAAATAGTCCATGGAAAATTATATTGAGCAAATCCACAATGATTTAGATATGGGATCCAAAGGGATGATTCCTTGGGTTTTATTCTTTACTATCAGATCAAACTCAACATGCTGCCTGCATGATTCTGCCATATGAGTGCAATGATCTATAACAAATACCAATTTATGAGATTAAAAAAAAAAACCCTCTTCATTTTGCTTTAACTTTCTGTTAGGGCCTGCAGGGAAAGTGGGCAGAGGCTATGGGTCACAGCCTCCTGGGAAAGGGCTGCTGATTGGGTGTGGAGGGTCAGTACACACTCAAGAGTGTCTGGTACTAGAGAGACGGGGCTATGTTTTCTCCCGTTCATCTCTGAGCAAACCAGGTCTCTCCAGGCTTCCCAAACGCAGGAGCATTTGTGCATGGCCCTAAACACTGACACTTACACACTTGAGCTCGTGCATGTGCAGAGGCTGTTTGACAGCCCTGCCAAGCATCCCTTCCTTCTCAGTAAGCCAGATATGCGGGTCGCTAACCAAACAGGAAGAAGGTGGATCCAAGGAGAACAAAAACCCTCTGACCTCAATTTCTTCTACCTGCTATTTTTTCCAGTCAGTTACCTGAAAACCTCCACAAGAAAGGAATACCAACCACAGCACCTGCTAAATCAGCCATGCCTTGAAGAACACTGCCATCACATACCATATTCCCTTCTCCATTTCTTTGTGTCCCATACATTTTGATATGTTGTGTTCTCATTTTCATGGTTCAATTATCAACAGAATTCTCTTGCAATTTCTTCTTTGATCTATTGACTATTTAAAAATGTGTTGTCTAATCTCCATATGTTTGTGAACTTTCCCTTTTTCAATCTGTTATTGATTCCAGTTTCATTCCTTTATGATCAGAGAAAATGTATTATATACTTTTATCTTTTAAAATTTATCAAGACCTGTCTTGAGACCAAACATATGGTCTATCTTGGAGGATCTATGAGTGCTTAAAGAGAATGTATATCCTTCTCTCTTGTGGTGTAATGGTATATAAATGCCTGTTAGTTCTAGGTCATTTATCATATTATTCAATCTCTCTGCTTCTTTATTTATCCTCTGTTCAAATGTTCTATCCAATACTGAGGGTGGTATATTGAAGTCTTCCATTATTATTGTAGAGACATCTATTTCTCCCTTCAGTTTTGCCACTGTGTGCATCATGTATGTTTGGACATGCAGGTTAGGTGAATAAATATTTAGTATAGTATATTAGTCAGCCAAAGGGGTGATGATTCAAATTACCATAAATATGTAGGCTTTTAAAAAGCGTATTTATTTGGGATAAAAACTTACAGTTACAAGGCCCTAAAGAGCTGAAATCAAGCTTACACTCTTATCTAACTCTGTTGCCACATGTTGAAGTAAGACAGCAGGCAACGTCTGCTAGGGATCTGCATTTCTCTTCCTCTTAAAGCTCAATTCTTCTGATCTCAGTTGTAGGCTGGCATATGGCTCATCTGTCTTCACAGGACTCACTTCTTTCTGAGTTCAGCTGCTCTGTTATCTTTACAAGGTCAGATGTAAACTATCAGGCGAGTGGCTCATCACTTTTCCTGGGGCTTCTGCCAGGTATATGGAGCTTTCTCCCTCTGTGTATCTTCTCTGTGTGTCTACTTCTGTGTTCTAGATTGAGCTTCCATTATATAGCCTTCCAAGGTGGCAAGGACTCAACCCTGCACACCCTAATGAAGTGGTCAAATCAAGAGCCCTAATCTTGATTTAATAAAGGAAAAGTGAAACCTATGATGGTAATACAATCAAAGGGGTATCATGCAAAGAGGAACAGACCATTTCACAAACATAATATTGGTTTTTTTTTGGAATGCATAAATAATACCAAACTGTCACATTCCCCCGCCTCTGAACTCTAAAAAAACATTAAAATATTAAAAAAAAAACAAAAACAAAAACCTTAAATCCTTTTGGTTAGCAAAGCTAAGTACAAGATCACATCACAATCGGTTTATAGAAATACAGTTTGCATTGGGGAAATGTCTTATCTGTCTATAGATTTTTGAAACTTACAAAACAATTTGTCAGCTTCCAAGATACAGAGCCACAGACAGAGGATAAATATATGAATTACCATTAGAAGAAATTGCAAGGGAAACATGAGTCACAGCTCCCCTACAGCTCCTTAATCCTGTGGGGCATATTTAATTAGACTTTAAAGTCTGAGAGACATTCTCAAGATGATGGTTATTTCTATTTGGGTCCTTATGGGGCTCACATTTTCCACAGGTTAACCCAATGGCCATTTTCTTGGTTCTACCCTTATCAAGCATCTGGGTGTCAACTAAGTTCTTGACATCACCCTCCAAGAATGTTGAGAAGATGGTCATGTTTTACCCAATCTCTGGGGTAGAGTCCAGCTCCCTTAGTACAGTGAGTTGGAAGCAACATTCTCCTTGATCTCTGACCTACAGGCCCAACCCTCTTAGAGCAAAGAGTTGGTGACCTGGCCTTCCCTAATCCATGGGAGACAGGCCCAGCCCTCTCAGACATATAGAGTGTTGACCTTACTCTCCCCAACTCTTGGGGAATGTGCCCCACCCTCTTTGTAGGTTGGGGTGTCCAACCTCTCCCTAAACAGTGAGCTGGAATATCCACCACCTTCAACTGCCAGGGAAAACTCACCCTCTGGGTACACATGGCTGAAGTCCTTCTCTTGGCTCAAGCAAATGTCTTAATTCCAGACTTCCGTTCTCATGATTTTCTTCTTAAAGTTTTTTTCCCTTCCATATCTCCCTTCATGACCCTTTTAGACCAGGCTGACAATGATTTTGTTCATACAGCTCTCACAAAATGTTTGTTGGTTTAGCATGCAGAAAGCTCCAAGACATCAGACAGTAAGACTTTCCACAAGTCTTTCCTGGATAACTGCATTTTCAGTCCTGATTTACAAGTTCCATGTTTAGTTAATTGTTCAAATGGGGCACTATTGACTAGGGGCTTGATTTACAGGGCTTGGAGTTTTCAGAATCAGTTTCAGGTTTCTTTTTGCCTACTTATCAAGTTAGATCTTTCCTCCAACATTTTGCTATAAGATACAAGAAGCCAGCATTTCCACATTGTAGAAGGCTGCATTTTCCACATTTAGTTTGGAAGTCTCCTTGGCTAAATATCCAAGCCCATAATTTTTAATTTTTGCCTTCCATACAACATCAAGAGTCAAGCTTAAAAGTTCACAGTTTAGGCCATGGTGGTGTTTGTGGTGGTTTTACTTGTAGATGGCAGCGATGTCAGGCATCAGATGGGACTGGACAGCCAGACAAAGTTGCCTTACAGTTCTTGCCAGACAAAGTTGGCAATCTGCCTCTGCCCAAGCTGACTGACTCTCATCTCCTCCACACGGGCTTCATGGGCTACTTGATAACGGGATCCAGCAGAGGCCAGTGCTGAGGGTGGGTTTGCATTGCCAGCTTATATTTATTAATTCCTTTATTTGTTGTTGGATATTATCTTTTAAAATGCCAAGACAATATGTATGCCGAGAGGGACCATATAGGTTTTCATACATGTTTGCATATATGAAATCACATCCAGAGGGTTTTCCTGAAAAAGGTAAGAAAACTTATAGTGAAGTTCTTGAACAATTCCATCCAGTGAGTTGAAATATCCAAAATACTTCCTCCAGTTTCACTGATACTTGTCATTTGTGAATTTTATGGACCATGTTTCCATGATATCTGGAATTTGTGTTAATCTGTATGTTAATCCCTTTGTAATTAAAATGGTCATGAGTACTCTGAAAAAAAAAGGAGTTGGGAAGCAGACTTGGCCCAGTGGTTAGGGCATTCGTCTACCACGTGGGAGGTCCGCGGTTCAGACCCTGGGCCTCCTTGACCCGTGTGGAGCTGGCCTATGTGCAGTGCTGATGCGCACAAGGATTGCCGTGCCACATAGGGGTGTCCCCCACTTAGGGGAGCCCCACACATAAGGGGTGCGCCCCGTAAGGAGAGCCGCCCAGTGCGAAAGAAAGGGAAGCCTATCTAAGAATGGCGGGGCCCACAAGGAGAGCTGATACAGCAAGATGACGCAACAAAAAGAAACACAGATTCCTGTGCTGCTGACAACAACAGAAGCAGACAAAAAGAAGATGCAGCAAACAGACACAGAGAAGAGACAACCGGGGTGGGGGTGGGGGGTAGAAGGGAAGGAGAGAGAAATAAATCAATCTTTAAAAAAAAAAAGGAATCAATCTTGCTAATTCCCTGTGGTTTTAAACATGAACCTCTTTTCCCCCAAGTCCCAACAAGTTTCATCATTTACTTCTAAGACCTCATCAAAAGTCTCTTTAGCTTTCATATTCCTTCCAACAGATCTTCAAAGCAATCTAGGCATTTTCCATCAGGCATTTCACAAAATCTTTAGGAGATAGGTCCACCCCTCTCAGACCTGTGGGTTGCTAACCTTAACCACCCTAATCCTTGAGGAATGTGCTCCACCCTCTCTGTACCCTGGGAAAGCCAAATTCTCTCAGAACATCTCTCAGGAACATCCACCCTCTTTGCCCTCTGCTGGGGCAAACTCACCCTTTCTGTACTCATGAGTGGGGTTCCTCTCTTGGCCCAAGGTGAAGTCTTAATTCCAGATCTCAGCTTCCATGGTTTTCCTCTTAAAGCTGTTTCTCCTTTAATTTCTCATTTCCATGTTCTTTTTATTCTAGGCTGACAGTGGTTTTGGTTATACAGCTCTCTCAAAAACCTTGTTGGTTTAGCATGCGGGAATCAGGAATCCAAGCCAGCAGACAGTGAGACTTTCCAGAAGTCTTTCTGACATAACTGCATCTTCAATCCAAATTTACAAGTTTCTAGTTTAGTTAAGTTCTCCAATGGGACACTTTCATCTGGGAGCTTTATTTTCAGAGGATTGGAATTTCCAGAATCAGTTTCTGTTTACTTTGTTCCTAACAGTTCAGTCTTCAGCATATCTTTCTCATCTACTATTTTGCTATAACCTGGAAGCAGAAGCCAAGCTGCATTTTCCAGGTTTACTTTGGAAATTTCTTCAGCTAAATGCCCAGCTCACCATTGTGCCTTCCATAAAACCCCAGGAGTTAATCTTGCTAAGTTCTCTGCAACTTTAAAACATGAATTGCCTTTCTTCCAGTTTCCAGTAATAGTTTCATTATTTACTTCTAAGGCATCATAAAAAGTCTCTTTAGCATCCATACTGCTATCAACAGTCTCTTCAAAGCAATCTAGGCCTTTTCCATCAAGCATCTCACAATTCCTCTAAAAAATACCCCTTACCCATTTATAAAACCATTCCAGCATTTTGGGAATTGCAAAAGCACTTCCCCATTCCTCAGTACCAAATTCTGTATTAGTCAGCCAAAGGGATGCTGATGCAAAATACCATAAATTGGTTGGTTTTTATAAAGGGTATTTATTTAGGGTAGGAGCTTACAGATACCAGGCCATAAATCATAAGTTACTTCCCTCACTAAAGTCTGTTTGTACATGTTGGAGCAAGATGTCTTCTGATGTCTGCAAGGGTTTAGGATTCCCATGGTCCTCTGGGCTCAGCTCCTTTGTTTTATCCACAAGGTCACTTGTAGACTGTCAGGCAAATGACTCTGTCTCTTTCTCCAGCTTAAGACTTCAGCATCAAACTCCAACATCAAAACTCCAACATTAAGAACTCCCAACTCTGTCCTTTGTCATGCCTTTTATCTGTGAGTCCCTACCCCCCAGAGGGTGGGGACTCAACAACCTGCTGGCACAAGAGGTTTACATAATTACTTAATCAAGTAAACCTATGAATCCAATATAATCTAATAAGGTGAGAGGAAATGATCAGTTTACAAACATAATCCAATATTTCTTTTTGGAATTCGTCAATAACATCAAACTGCTACACCCCGCTCTCTCCTCCTCCCACACTTTCCTCCATTAACAACATCTTTCATTAGTGTGGTACATATGTTACAATTGTTGAAAACATATTGAAGCATTGCTACTAACCATGGTCAATGGTTTCCATTACAGTTTACACTTTGCACCACACATTTTTAAAGGTTTTGACAAAATGTATAGTGGCCTGCATCTGTCATTGCCATGTCATTCTGAACTATTCCAACATCCCCCCCAATAGTCCTCATGTTACATCTATTCTCCCCTCTCACTCCCTCAGAACCTCAGAAAGGTGAATACTGCCTTTATGTTGCTGATGCAAGTTCTTTGATTGCTAGAATAATAAGTCTACTTTAGTCCATATTTGCATTTTCCCTTATGTTTGTTCTTTTCTTAATCTTAAGGATTTTAGGACAGTGATGCCCACTCTGTTTCTGATTGAGAGACTTAGATCCCATGGGGCATATGGCTGGAACTGTCTTGCTCACAGTTGTAGATTCTCTGTTTTTGGCTTGGGTATTTTCCATCATCATCATTTTGTTAGTTGTGCTGGGCAAGTCCAATGAACTTGAGAGTGAGTGTTGCAAATCTGCTGAGATTAAGTGCTCAACCGGCATATGAAGAGATGGAAGAGGTCTCTTGTACATAGTTAAAATATTAATTATATGTTCAAATAAAAGGGGGCAGAAGAGCTACATATAAGGAAATTAAATGGGTCTAACTCTCTCTACATATATTAACATTCTTTAATTAGTTTGCATTGCTGTTAAGCCATCATCTATTTGATTACAAATGCTCAGGGGCATTTCTAAGAATATGTTTTTAAAATATACATAGTAATTGCAAGCCTTAAATATGTGCTAAAACTGTGGTTTAAATATATATAAATGTTTCTAAATTAATTAATTTTTATTTTTGCTATGAATATTTCTAAATCCATATAGTACTTGTAATGATTAAATCAGATGTTGAATGATAAATTTAACACAATATTAATTAATTTTGGCCACTATCATCAGAATACTTAAATTCTTACAAAATTTTAACTATACAAAGCCTTTTGTTATGAAAGTATTTGCTGGTGTTTTATAAAAAATTTTTGTTTATCTTATTCTTAAGCAAACAAACAGCTAAAAAGGAAAAATAAAACTTCAGTACTTGGTCTTAGAACAAACTGAAAAGTTGTGATAGAGTTAAGTTATAGAAAAAAATATGAGAATTTTTTTCATGAATTATAACAAGTTTGTAATACTAATATAGGTTGTTAATAACTGTTGGTTGGGAGAATATGCACCAAATATAGGTAGTAGTAATATTTTGATGATGTTTTTTCATAGTTTGAAACAATTATTTCACAACAATGTAAGGTGTTAATGGTGCAGTGATATTTGGGAGACCTGTATGATGATATTCATGTTTGCTTTTTTAGTTCACAAATTTACTCTACACTTATTGTTTATGTATGGTCATCTGTGAATGATAAACTTCAATAATAAAGAAAAAAGTATGTGAGAGCATTGAAGAAAATATGCAAAATGTTTTTAATGTTAAAGAAAATAGAAATATACTAACAATTTTTGATAGTTTTCTTAGATATTCTAGACAAATCTTACATGTGTGTCTATATATATTAAATATTTATACAAAATGATCATTTTCTCTTTTTCTTCTGAAGCTTCGGTTTCCACTCATATCTAAAATATCTGGTAAAATATTTATCATTTAAATTTGTTATACGAATATTTTCTTGCTACATAAGCAAAATTAAAAATCTCATCTTGTAATGCTTTAAAACGTCAGTTTGTAACTTCATGAGGTTAAATTTCTGTATGCAGTAATAAATCTTTTGTGTCTACCTGCTAATCATTTGAAAACCCTCTTCTATGATATGTCAAAAGCTTAAGTAATTAGCATTTCTTTTTAAAATTTCAATGTTATTCAGAAATTTATTTCCTTTCTCTCTTTTTCTATAAGTTTGTTATACTGTTTAAAAATAAATTCTTTAGTTAAGTTCTTTGCTTATTAAAGAAAATGGAGAAAATTTATAAAGCTGAGAATGGATAATGAATCCAAATTTTGTGTTAGTCCATAAGTTTTATTCTGATAGTTGGATAAAATTTCCGTTAAAAATTCCTCTATATAAATTGGAATTGCATTTTTAATTTTCCCTGGTATTCAATGCATATTTAAGAAAGTATATTTTCTTCATTTTCCATGTGTTCAATATATTTAACCTTTTTCAATGGATATTAGATATATTCCTTTGCATTGCAGCAGTTTGTGTTCTTATACCTTTTATTACAGTTTTCTTTCTAGAATTTTATCTGGTTACTTTACAAAATGATTTTTGAATAATTAAAAGCATGCTCAACCACTGTATTATCATTGAAATGTTTAACAACTTTTCACCTATTTGTCACTATATATTAATTTAATCAAATAATTAAGATGTGCTTTATTTTCCTCTATATTCTGAATTTCTATGGACATTTCAATTTATATAATATTAATATAAATTATTGTATTATGAGATATTTTTGCTCTGAAATCTACATTGTCTAGGATCTATATTTATTGCAGTCCTCTTTCTTTTTTTTTGCAATTAGAGACAGCTTTGATAAGCATTTATTTAGAAATAATACATTTTTACTAGTCTACCTTGTATGTACATTGTTTCCTTTCTTATATTTATAAACTATCTTATTCTGGTAATTTTTATGAGATGCTGGCCTTGTTTTTATTTATGTACATTTTTATAAATTAAAAATGTTTTGGCAATGATGTCAACTGATTCTCTAATTTTTCAGACAATAATAAGTTCAGGATACGCTTAAGTTTTAATTAAATACAGAAAAACCTAGTCTCTTATAATATATTTTAGAAAGTATTTGTGCTGTTATTAAATAAATATAATATAAACTTTAGAATATACATAAACACCGGACTATGTACCTAATCATTTTTTTTATCTCTATGTATATAACTGCATATCATAAATTATATATGATTTTGTCTGAAATATTTTTTAACACAAAATCCTGCTCATGGTAATATGTCAAAATTATATACATTGTAAAAGTTGTAGTCATTAAATAATGTTAAATAAATTAAGACTGGAATAGATGATGTCAAAATATGAATATTAGTTTTCATTTTCAAATTATGTTACATCATAATGATAAAAATGGATTATATTTACTGAGCACCTACTGAGTGCCAGACAATATTCAAAGGGCTTTAGGTACATAATTAAAGTTTATCTTCACATGATAACTCTCAGATTGGTTCTTTAAATGTCAAATATTAATCTCAGTTATTAGAAAACCATCCTCCTATGTATTCAGGAAAGTCTTAACCACAATCCTTTCATTTTCTCTATGTCACACACCTCACATCCAGTCCATCAGCATATCATATTAATTGATGTGCACAATATATTTGAAGTGTGATTATTTCTCAACACCTCTTCTACTACCCCTGTGGCCAAAAGACCCACCATCTACACCTTTAAATTATGGCTGAAACCTTCTAGGTTGTTTCCTTGTTTTCTGCTGTATCCCCCTTGAGTTTATCTCAATGATGGGCCCAGATTGTTTTTGTTAGAAAGTAAGTTGCAACATGTCACTTTGCTCCACAAACCTACAAGTCTTTCTATCACACTAAGGGTAAAAATCAAACCATTCTAAGAGACTCCAGATCCAATACGAGCTTGCCCTTCCTTGCTACTTCTATGAACACATCCTTTTTGAGTGTGCCTGTCCTGCTGTCTTTGGTGCAGCCACACTAACCTCCGTATGATTCCCTATTCACATTAGTATGATGCTGCCTGGACTTTGATTTTTTCTTCTGCCTGAAATTCCCTTTGCCCAGATAACTGCATACATCTTTTCCCATTCTCTTTCTCATAAGATCATCCCTACCACTCTACTTAAAATCACATCTACCCCATCCTTTTTCCTTGTCTCATTTATTTTCCATAGCAGTTAACCAATCTAATATTCTATATATTTTACTTATACACTTTGTTTCATGTCAGTTTTCCTCTGCTATGAAAGCTCTATTAGCACAAGATTATTACTAATTAGTTTCAATCCTGTTTCCCCAGGACCTAGAAAAGTGCCTTTATAAATGTATTTGAAGGCTGCATTTTAGAGGATGAAACTGGAACACAGAGAAATTACAAAACTTTTTCATGGACAGTCAACAGGTTAAAGGTCAAACTTACTCTTGAATCCAGACAGTCTGGCTGTAGAGTTCAAGTCATTCATCACTATTCTATGGTATGACTGTTTTTCTATGAAAGTATACTGCTCTTGTCTGAGTTGAAAAAAAAAATTCCATTTCTTTATTATATATTTTTAAAACTAACAAAAATAACAGAGTTTTATAAATGTGCTTCTTGCTGATAGGCATTCCATAAAGATGTTAAAAACACAGTATGTTTTTGGCGGTACTATATAAATCTTTTCAAACATACATGTAGAGTCTTATTTACAAAAAAATAAGGTGATATGTCTGGGATAGTTGGAGAACCTGTATTAATCAAGTACTGGCTGTCCTGGTATATGAAAAGGTTCAGAAACAGAGTGGTGCAACAATGGGGAAAGTATCATCCTTATATGTAGCCATGTGCAGACAGTTGCTAAGGGGAATTTATGGGTGGTTCTATTCCATGAGATAATTCTCTACTATCTTCCAAGATGTTCTCCTTTTGTGTGTATATTAAGATGTTTCAGATAGTACTCTGTCCATATCCCCATCTGAGGGAAATGTGAGATTTATACATTGGGAAATCTTTTTGTGGGAAAAGAAAAGTTGAGCAGTAGGAGCCAGAATGCACTCACTTATGAAAAAAAATCTGGTCTATAATACAGTCAAATGTAAGGCAAAACTAGATGTCACGTTAACATGTATGGAATTCTACTACCCCTTCTCCCTCATTTTAGGAAAACCTAATACAGAATCCAAATGGTGAAAACTAGCAGTTGACTGTGATTTTCTCTCTTAAAGGTCAACTGGAATTATGATATATTTAATATTGAAGTTAATAACTTTTCACTATTCCTGTCCTAACAAATGAATTCTTTGATTTCCATGGTCCAGTGGAAACTCTCTTTTGTATCATTTGGCAAAGTCATCATTTAATACTTGTTGTTGTGAATATTTCATTAATATCTCAATGGACCCTGTAATTTGCATAAGTACAAGAATTGTGTCTGTTTGTCCATACAGTTGTATCCCCAGGGTACAATATAATACTTGGAATATATATATATAATTCCTTTTTTTCCTGTGGATTGTCTTTAAGGAAAATTTCAAGTTCTTGAATAGGTATAGAACTGTTCAGGTTACTATTTTTCTGGTGTGAGCATCTTTAAGAAATTGTATATGTCATCAAAATTATGACATTTAATAGCAAAAGATGTTCAAAGCATTTTATTGTTATCCTTTTAATTTTTGTGGGTAACTATAATGTCATCCATTCTTTGATTCCTTTATTGACAATTTTGTCTTCTCATAGTGGTTGCCCTGAGGGTTATTAACATTTAATTATTAGAGATAAAATTAATATTTCTCATTCTTTGTCATATTTTTGTGATAAATTTTACTTTCATACATGACTCAAACTTCACAATGAATCATTGCAGTTTTCCTTTAGACAATGAAGTTACAGCAATTAATTTTTAAAAATCTAATATTTGATATACTTACCTTCAGTTTTTACGTTATTATTTCTCTGAGTAGATCTAAAGTTCCTTCTGTTACCATATTCCTTCTGCCTTGTAAATTTTTGCTGCCCAAGTCTGCTGGCTATAAATTTTTCTGTGTGTTAATTTTCTTGCAAAGGCCTTATTTTATCATTATTTTATTGTTTGTAAGATATATAAGTGAATATTGAATCCTGCACTAACTGTTATTCTCCTTCAGTATTTGAAATGTCTCTCCATTTTGATCTGCCGTGTATCATTTTATGATGTCTGTTAAAATTTCATTGGTTTTTCTCCTGTATATAGATTCTCTTGCTCAATTTGAAAGAAAATTAGACTGATAACAGGGACAAACTTAATTGAAACTTAAATTAAGAAATTGAAAATCTTATTTGAATAGTAGAAGTCCTTAAAATGATCCTGAATATTGTAATTATTGTAATTTTATGATATTTAGAAATACTTTTGAAGTATTTCTTTCTTTTATTCAAGAAAAGCCATCTCAAAAGATCACAATCAGGAAAGTAAATTTTAGGATGCTATAGCTTCACATACCTTTATTTCTTTATAAGAAAACCTGTTCATATTATATTCAGTATTATGTCTCTGAAAATTTGTTCTTAGAGAAATTTTGAGTATATAATTAAAACACATTCTGCTATCAAACATATGCTTGTTTCACTAGAGATGTATGCATTTTTCTTTGCTTAGAAACTGATGTCTTGAAAATTATTGGATTGGGTAACAAACTTACACTTAAAAATTAACTCTTTAATTACTTTGGGCTGCTGAGATTGATCTGGTAGAATCATAGACAAATATCACTGCTATAAAATATTTAATTTCATTGACAGAAAAATAAATATATGCTCTTAAAATCTCTTCAAATAAATAAATCCTAGAACAAAAATTTAAAAAGGAGAAAAAATAGTTGAAACAAGTGTGAATTCAAGTTATGTGAGATAATTTCTCAGGAATGTGTTCACCTAATGTAAATTTAGGAATTATAATTGAGACAAGGCCATTTTTCATAGATAGAGGCTAAGGTAGGTAATTGGAAATGAAAGGATCTAACATCATAGGAACCCTCAAAGGCAGGCTAACTTTTGAGATCTTGGTCCATTTGTATATGGTAGCAAGTTTTAAGTTATTCTATATGCTATGCTTTTGTTTTCTAGAGCCCTAATTAAATACTAAATAAATATATAATATAATCATACTGTACCAATAGATATCTGGAAGTATAAAAATGGATCTAATCAATTCTTGTGAATGGGCATGAGAAGGAAATAATGGAATAAATATCTCTCACACTCAGATTCTAACATAATTGATGGTTAATATTGACCATGGAGCTGAATTTAAATGAAGAAATAAAGAAGATACTTATAGACAGTCAAATTAGAAGTAATCTATCTATAAATTAAAAGCAATCTAGAGTTAATATATAGGTTCAATGCAAACCCATTAAAAATGTAAGCAGGTTTTTTTTGTTGTTACAGAAATTGAGAATCGGAATCTGAAATACAAATGTAAAAATAGAGAATTATGTTACTCAAATCAAATTTGAAGAAGAAGGATAAAGTTTTTGGATTCACATTGTACATTTAAATAATAAACAGAATATGATATTGGTGAAAAGATATGTACTGAGAGAAATGGAATCAATTAAAGAATTCAGAAATAGATTCACACATGCATAGTAAATGATTTTTGCTAATTATATTCAAGCATATCTATGGGGAAACTTTTTATTTTGTAATGGGACTGAAAAAATAGAAAAGTTTTTTTGCCAAAAATGGGTACATTAACTCATTAACTCATCATTTCAGCATATATAAAAGGTATCTTATAATAGTCCTTAGGCAATATGGAGCTTAGTACTTTAAAATTTCTAAAATAAACATTGGATAACTTCAGTGTGACAATGGATTAGTCCCATATTTTAGAATAAAAACAAAATTTGTGAGTCCTTTAAATATGTGCTAATATTGATTTGGTCTTGCCAAGTATAACTTTTTTTTTGACATCCAGAAATATATATATGAAACTTAGATATATTTAAAAATTATTAAATATTTATTTTATTAAATAAAAATATTAATTTGCGATTTAAAAATTAGAAGATGATCAATAAACCCAAGTTTATATATTTTTAATCATAATAAGAATAATTGGATTTAAACTAGATGGAATGTTTGTATGCATATTATCAATTACAAACCAAAAAAATGTATTACATATAGCCAAAGTATGGAACACCTGGCTTAAGATTCTGGTCACATGCATTTCTAATTTTTTTAATGATTTGGTTATAGTATCAATTATGAGTGCCAATGTTTGTTAATTAAATATATATATGCATACATTTGATTTTAAAAGTAAAATTGTGTGAGTCCTTAACTTATAACCAAATTTGAAACATTTAATGGAAATTATTTTCATAGTTATTTCTTTATATATTTAATAGTTCTACATGGCCTCACTCATTATGTCTGCTTGGACATTCAAATATATTGCTATTTTAAAGAGGAGTAATCTTTGGACAGAGGACCTAACATCACCTAGAGCTTTTAAACATTGGGCTGGACCATGAATTTATACTTTCAGATTCCAAATTCTGTTTTGGTTATCTTTCACCATTGAGGACTCTAGTACATCAGTGAACTGATGGCAAGAAATGTATTAGGGCTATTTTCCTTGTGAGTCCTAATTACTTATAAAAATAATAGATGTATTTCTTCATATTCATCAAATTTTTTATTTTATTTCTTTCAATTTTGCTTTTACCACATCTCCATAGAAAATTGTCTTAACCTTCTTGCAGTTTATGTTAACCTCTCTCCCTATGGCACTTTCAAAATAAGGAAAGAAAAGCCTTTGGGGTTTCCTAGTTAAGTCATTCACACATTTTTTAATTAAGTGAAAAATTTAAGAAACAATATATAGTGTGATAGACAGTCACAATATTCAATTAGTTAGAATATGTGGATTGGATTCCTAATTTGATTTGCATCTTTTTTTATTCCTAATACATAGACTTCAACCTAAAATTTGCCTTCTGTACCAGTACTTTTGAGCTTTTTTCTTTTCCACTGTGTTGGTTGTTTCAACTAATTATATAAGAATGTTTTCACCTGATGTTGGCAATTATTCTATATAAACTTTATCTTTCCCATAGGAATGTTGGAATAGGGCTTCCTTCCCTCTCCATCATTACTTATACTCTAAGTGGCTTTTACTCTTACTTTAAAAAAAACATTTCAATATAGTAAAACTGGAGCTTTACATACATTACAAATTTAACTATTTTACAGAACATTATTTGTAACAAATTAAGTGACCTCAAGAATGACTCAATTTCTATGAGGTGAATACATAGAGAAAGAAAAGTAAATCCAGAAAATAAGAAATAAAAGCTATCCTCCAACCAGTGCTATATATGAGCAATTTAATGAAACTTTGGCTTCTGGTATAGGTAACTCTTTGATTCTTAGTTTAACTATAGGACTATCCAAGAAAGATTTCTATTTTATTCTTTCTAACATTAATTTTTTCCTGCTATTTTAAAATTATATATTAAGTCATATTAAATGCATAGACTTTTTTCCATTTTTTGAAGTAATATTTAATTACTGTTGTCTACAGCTACTTTAATTATGATATAGTCATTTAGTTGTTATTCCATTGATGTCTCAATCAACAAAACATAAACAAGTGTAACACATTGAAAGAAAAATAATTTCTTGTTATTTTCTTCTGAATAACTCTTTTCAATCTCAGGAAAATTTTGAGGAAATAGAAAAATATATGGATTGCCAAGAAATTAAAATTCCAAAAGCAATAAACAGAAATTATTTTGCCATTAGAGGAGAATATAATGCCACATATTTGAGCAAGAAACATGAAAGAAATTTGAACCATCACACAAACTTTAATTCAATCATATTGCATCTTCCCAATAAATACTTTGATTAATATTGTTCAGCCAAACCAGAAGTGCTAAGGCAATTGGGAAAGTTTTAGAGATTAACTCATGAAATTAAAAAACAAACATTAGGCTCTGGTTGTGAGAGTGAACCTAATTCAGACATTCTTTAATTAAAATTGTTTTAAAGCTTAAATTTTACTATCATAGTTTTTCTTATATTTCTTCTAATCTTCTAGAAAAACAATATTTTCATTCTGTGAGTAGATTACAGCAAATCATTTCACACAATTGCTGAAACATCTAGATTTTGTTGTACTGTTTTTGTTTTGTTTCGTTTTTTAGGAGGTACAGCGATTGAACCTGGGACCTTGTACATGGGAAGCAGGGTTCAACCACTGCGCTACACCCACGCCCCATTATTCTATTTTATTTTCAAATTTTTTCTTTATTTTTAAAGTCATTTTAGATTATATAAATGTTACATGTAAAATACAGGGTATTTCCATATACCCCACCACCTCCCCTTCCCATACTTTATCCCATTAACAACATCTTTCATTAGTGTGGTACATTTGTTACAACTGATGGACCTGTATTGAAGCATTGCTTCTAAGTAGAGTCTATAGTTCAAACTATGTTTTACACTTTGCACTACACAATTTATAGGTTTTGACATGCTAGATGACTCACTCTCAATATTTTATGATGATTCTAAAATATTTTTCTAGCATAGTGCTACTTTAACTCTTGGAGATATGCTCTTTCATAATACGATAGTTTACTGTGAAGTAAGAGTTAAAGAAATAGCATGTATATGTAAACAGTTCTGATAATTTATCAACAGTGGAAAATATACATCAACTACCTGGTGGTTTATATTTTGACATAATGAGGAAAATATTCCATTTTAATTTTAGTTTTATCTTGCTAGCTATGTGATATAGAAGTCATTTCATATTACTATTTGTTCCATAGTGTCTTAATGGAAATCTCTTGAGTTAACAGTCTCTTTCTGTTTTCGTCATGGCTTGAAAAATATCCATATCCATATTATGTGAGAAAGGGGTGTCTGCAGAATAAAACCATGGTATAATAGGAAATAATATATGATTATGAAAAGCATATGCATATGAAGAGTTATCTAGATTGATTCTTAGCTCTGGCATGTATTAGTTGTGAGAGTAGCTATAAAGGTGAAATAAAGCAATGTGCAAAAATTCCATTCCACAGCAAGTGTTTTATAGATTATAGATTTTATTATTTTTCTCATCCTTTGCAAAAATTGTTGAGTTTCAATACTGAATCCTAGATATCTACAGTTTTCTGATTTCTAGTAAAATGTTATTTATGTTTCTTTAAATTCATTTCTAAGGTTTATTCATTATTATTAAATTAAGAATTACAGACACTTTCTCTTTATAATTTCTGAGTTCTCTAATATTGATTCCTTCATACCAAGTTAATTTTTTTCTTTTGGCACCTGTAAATATATATGTGAAATTTAGATAAAATGTTTGAAATTATGCTATTTTGGTATATGAAAAGGTAGAAGATGATCATTAAGCCTATTTTTATAGCTATTTTAATCATAATGCAGGTCACTGGATTTAAACCACATGGAATGTTTATGTGCATATTATTTATCATGTAAATATACATATATATCATGTGTAGCAAAAGAATGGAATACCTGGTTCAAGGCTCAGGTCACATACATTCTTAAGGATGCAGTTAAAATATTAATTTTGAGAACCCATGTTTGTTAATTAAAAAATAAATTTGATGCTAAAAGCGCAATCATTTGAGTCTCCTGCAATTATAAACAAAATTGAAATATTTAAAAGAAATCTTTTATGGTTATTTCTTTATATATTTAGCAGTTCTACTTGACCTCTCTCATTGATCTTTATCGTTATACAAATGTATTGCTATTTTAAAGAGCAGTAAATATTGGACAGAAAGACTAGTATCACAAGAAGCTTTTAATCATTTAGCTGGGCCATGAGCACATGCTTTCAGATTCCAAACTGTATTTTAATTATTTTTCACCATTGCAGATTCAGGTAACATCATTGAACTGATGGCAATAAATGTATTAGGACTGATATTTTTCTTGCAGTTCCTAATCACTTATAAGAATAATAGATTGATTTCTTCATATTCAACATACTTTCTATTTTATTCCTTTCAATTCTGGTTTTACCACATCTACATAAACACTTCTTTTTCAACCTCCCATTATTAATATTTATAACTATCTCTCCTCCCATGACACTCTTAATTTAGAGAAAACAGTCTTTGGGTTTTCCCATTCAAATCATTAACATATTGTTTTATTTAAATGGAAAATTTATAAGCATTTCAAATTATTATAGTAACTCAAAATATTTGGTTAATTAGAATAGATGATTTGGTGTTCTAATTTGTTTTGTCTTTCTTAATTTTATTTGCAGACATAGACTTCAGTCTAAAATCTGCTTTTCTGACACCTCACCTAAGTATTTCTCTGTCTCTCTGCCTTCATTCTTTGCACTAATACTATGAAAGCGTTTTTGCGTGAGATTGCCATTTTCCTAAGTAATTTTTACCTTATCTTTTCCAGAGTTTTGTCATAATGAGGATTCCTTTTCTTTCATTATTTCTGCTCTAAAAGGCTTTTTCTCTTACTGATGTGATCCATGTTAATATAGTAAAAATGGAGGTTGAATAACATTGCAAATTTAAATGTTTTACAAAACATTATTTGGAAAAGATTATGTGACCTAAAGAGTGACTCAAAATTCTGATAAGAAAAACACATAAAATATTTTGAAAAAATCAATTTTAAATGACTAGTAAATTCTAACTTCCAACCAATGCTAACTAAGAGATAATAAATGAAACCTTGGATTCTGGTATGTATAACTCTTTGATTATCAAATTTTTAAACTGCAGTTCTACACAGGAATGTTATTTATTTTATTTTAACTTTCAATTTTTTCTATCTTTTTACTCTCAAATATTAAGGCTTATATCTGGGTGCAAAGTTTTTTGATCATTTTCAATGTAATATTTAATTACTATTTTATATGGATACTTTAATTATTATTTAGATTTATTTATTTATTTGTTATTTCACTAAATCCACAGCCAACAATACATAAACAAGCATAACGCATTGAAAAATAATTTCTTGATTATTTTCTTTAATAATTCTTACTGTTCCTGACTAAATGTGTGAGGGAACTGAAAAACTTATGGGTTGTCAAGAAATGATATCACCCAAAGCAATAAAATGTGCAACTATTTAACTATTAAAAGAAAACTTAATACCAAGTATTTAAGTAAGAATTGTGATAGAACCATGAACCTTCACACCAATTTTAATTCAATCATAATGTGTCTAATAAACACTTGATTAATTCTGTTTAGCAAAACCCAAGAAGACCTAAGGCAACTGGGCCAACCTAACTCAGGTATTGCACACTTAAAGTTGTTTTAAATTAAATCTTACTGAAATAGACTGTTCTTCAAAATTTATTCCAAATTTCTTAGGTAAGTATTAATATATCCATTCTACCAGTGAGTAGATTATAGCAAATAATTTTACTTAATTGCTAAAAGATCTAGATTTCTGCTTTTCTATTTCAATGCTCTGTCCACTAATATGCTACCTAATGTATTTAGGTATGTTAAGGAAATTTCTTTTAGCTCATCACTTTGTGTTTTGGTGTGATTTATTATGAAAAGAGCTAATAGAATACAGTGGTAAATTGACTAGGTGACCACATGGTTTTAGAAATTACCTGAGTAGGACCAATGAACAGTAAATATTTGGACTGACACCTTTTCTGATTCAGACACAGTTGTTGTCTTTGTTCTTTCCTAATGTTATTCCAATGCTAAATCACCTGATCTATTTTTTGAGGAGCTGAGGTATGAAAAAACGCTCCCTTGAGAGTCATAAATAGAAAATCATTTCCACGAGTAATTTATGGATCTAACTGAACAAACCTGCATAATTTAGCATTCAATTTCACCAGCAATTGGGAAATTACAGTGACATTAAGGGGCATAATAAAAACTATTTGATCACTTACAGTTTTCAAATTTGCAAGATCGTTTACCTTTTTTTGTTTGGATTGAACACCATCTCACTATGTTAGAAGGTCATTACACATCAAGTATTCATAACATAGAACTATAGAAATAAGTAAAGCAGAATATGAGAAATGCCTGAAATTTATGTCATACCAAGGATGTGTGAGAAGGCATCATCCAATAAACTGTGGAAATACTTAATTGATGCTTGATATACCTATATATTCTGTTGTCTTCACCTTTAGCAAATTAAGAGTAGAAGATTCAGAGATTTTTTTTTAAGAGAGCAAGCCCTACTGTCTGCATGGAACTCATTCATTTAATTTTTCCTCCATGGCAGTTATTACCATCCATATTCATAGTCTAGTTGATTACTATTACTTACACCTTGCAATACAATGTCACTCTTGTTAGATGGGCTTCCTCCAAGTTTCTCAAACCACACAGCCATGGCCTACACATGGCCTTTGCATTGGGGTTCCCTGTATGCAACTCTTTTCTCTAATGAAAAGGTGTGATTAACTCTTTCCCCTTAAGATCTTTGATGAAATGCCAACATTTTACTGAGGCCTGCCCTGACCACACTATTGATGACCAGTTGCTTTGCCATGTCCTCACCCCCAAATCTCTCAGTCCCTAATCTTTATTACATTTTCTTTTCCTTATGCTATGCCTCATGTTCTAATATGGCATAACTTACTTTTGTATATTTGTCTATCTCCTAGCCAGAGCACAGGGCCCAAGAGGCCAAAGATCTTTTATTGTTTGTTTTACTGTGTACATACTATCTGTTACATTGAAAATATACAATGAATTATTACCAAATAAATGAATTACATGAAGTGGCATCATGAATATAAAATACATATTATATAATTAAACCAGCAGTAAACACCTCCCACAAATGTATTAACCTGGAATAATATATATAACTTTAAATTTGCAGAACAACATTTAATTTTTCCTTTGTTTTACCTATGCATCATTTATAAAAATCTATTATGATTAATCCATAAATTTCTTCATATTTTCAAAGTTTAATCTAAATTAACTACATTATCTGACAAAAATATCTTTTAAAATTAATATGTAAAATTTAAAAATGCAAGACCTTTCAATTTGAAAAATCGAAATAACTAAAATGATAAATGTGACTTTAAGTTATTCTTAGTCAAATAGGAGTTAAATTATTTAACTCCAGGATATTTATATAATGGTTGTCACTATGAATGATGCATAGCACTGCATGTAAGGTAGAGTGACCATCAATGAATAATGGAAATATTAAATTCCTGTATTATTAAACAGGTAAAAAAGTAAAAAGTAATGTGTTGGGAGGGCATAATATTCAAGCAGTTAAGCATCCACCTCCCACATAGGGGGTCCCAGGTTTGGATCCTAGTGCCTCCTAAAGAAAACAAACAGACAATGAGCAAAAACAATGGGCAAACAGCATAGGGAGCCAACTCAAGGGATTCAGTGTGGCTCAGTAGTTGAGTGCCAGCCTCCTGTATACAAATCCTAGGTTCAATCCCCAGTCCTGGTACTTCAACAACAACAAAAAAGTAATAAAACCAGTGAATTTAACCTAGACAAGGTAGAAATGAAATGATAAAACTAGAATAACAATGAATTAAAAGGAAGTAAAATTTAATAACATTTATCAAAAAGAAAAGAGAGATAATTAAGCCACAAAAAGTTTAAAAAATACATGAAGTATAAAAGAGGTTGTAACAAATATAGGGGAGAATATTATGAGATATATTTCAAACTGTATTATCATTTAAATCAAAACAGATTTGAAATCTTTGTACAAATTTTGATTTCTGCTATGACAATGTAAGTAGCACATGAATTCACCTGTCATCATAAACAACTTTAATATGAACAAAATACAGATGCAAACTGTTCTAAGGATTTGGATGCATTCGTAGCAGATCAGTTATCCATGACATAACGGAAATATATGCAATTGGATTCATATTTAACCTGTCTTTCTGCATTGCTGACTGACTTGAGAATTGCAGAGTAAAACCAGAGTATAAAGGTCTTGCGTAGCTGAAGAGCAGAGATTGGAGTTTCCAACATTACAGAAGTTGGAACAGAGAAAATAGGTGTCTAAAGAAGATGACCCAAATATTGTACTGGGATTCTCTGTAAGACCTCTGTTGAAGACTGAGCTATAAATGTGCAGATGAAAAATCAACAGATTAAGAGAGGTTACTAAAGTCCTGAGAACAGTGTATTCATACCAAAGTTCATGAAGGACTGGGAGAAGTTGGATTTATGGCCCCGTCAGTAAGATGAATATCTTTGATTAACTCAGACATCAAGTTAAGAAAACAAAACAAAACAAAAAACAACAAAGCACTTTTGAAATAAGGACAATACACTGCAATTCATATCATGTTCTAAGACTGAGGTCAAAATAAATTAGAACATTCTTAACAAAGAATAATAAATATCCTGAGAAAATCAAAAGACATTGCCAGCAATTTACTGCAAGCAAAAACCAAACAATAAAAAAAAAACCTTATTGAAAGATAACACAATCTAAGCTCCCTACAATGTATCATTCACAAAGTACAGTCTGTTTTAAAATTAAATTACCTAAAATAAAAAAGCAAGAAAATGTGAACCACATTAATGAAAAAAAGTTTATAGGAACAGATTTCAAGATCAACCCAAAGTCTGAATTGCAACCAAGGCGTTCAGAACAGTTTTGCAGGTATGTTTGATGACTTAAAGAAAGGATGCTCCAGTGATAAAATATATAACAAATTATAGCATAAAAAATGCAGATTAAAATAAAAATGAACTAAATAAAAATTCTAGAAAGGAAAAGTAAAAGTATATGGCAATGATGTATATGTATATGGCAAAAGGAAAAGTATATGGCAATGATGAAATTTTCAGAGGGACTCTACAGAAAATGGGAAGTTATCAAAGAAAGAATCAGTAAATCTGAAATCAGATCAATAAATGTTAAAGAGGAAATTAGAAGCAAATCTAGAAAATTTCTTGAAGTGAATAAAAATGAAACTACAACATACCAACACTTATGGGATGTCATGAAGGCAGTGTTTAGAGAGAATTTTAGAGCTTTAAATTCATACATTAAAATAGAAGAAAGACTTCAAATCAGAGACCTAACCTCAAAACTGAAGGAACTAGAAAAAGGAGAGCAAAGTAAATCCAAAGTATTCCATAAGAATGAAGTAAGAAAAATTATAGCAGAGATAAATGAAATAGTAAAAAAATAAAATAAAATAGAATGCATTATAAACAAACAAAAAAACCCGTGTTGGTTCATTGAAAGGATCAACAAATTTGATAAATGTTATGTTGTATATATGGTAAAAAAATAAAATTTTTAAAAATTATCCATGAAACTATAGTAGGCAATCAGTGAACCTTAAGTAAATCATGAATTTAGTTTACGGTGTAATTATAAAAGTGTGCTATCATCAATTGTAACAAATGTTTTACACCAATGCTCATTGCAGGGGTGGTTTATGCGACTCCTGTATTTTATGCATGATTTTTCTGTTAACCACAACTTTTCAATGAGGAAAAATAATACATAAATAGATAATGTCTTCCAAGTTCATTCATGTTGTCATATGTTTCATGACTTTATTTCTTCTTACATCTGCATATTATTTCATCATGTGTATACTCCACAATTTGTTTATCCATTCATCAGTTGATGGACACCTGGGTTATTTCTAGCTTTTTGCTATCATGAATAATGCTGCTATGAACATCAGTGTGCAGATGTCTATTTGCATCATTGCTTTCATTACTTCTGGGTATATACTTAACCGTGTTGTCAGGTGTCATGGCAAGTCTATATTCAAGTTTCCTGGAACTGCCAAACAGTCTTTCACAGTGGCTGTACCATTCTGCATTCCCACCAACAATTAATAAGCATTCCTATCTCTCCATATCCTTGCCAACATTTACAATTTTCCAACTTTTTAATAGTGGCCAGTCTAATAGGTATGAAATATCTCATTGCAGTTTTGATTTGCTTTTTCCTTATCATTGGTGATGTTGAACAGTTTGTCATGTGTTTCATTGCCATCTGTATTTCTTCTTTGGACAGTTGTCTTTTCAAGTTTTTGCCAATTTTTTAGTCAGACAGCTTGTCTTGTTATTGTTGAGTTTTATGATTTCCATATATATCATGGATATTAAACCCTTCTCAGATATGTGATTGTCAATATTTTCTCCCATTTAGTTGGATGACTTATCACCCTTTGGACAAAGTCTTTTGAGGTGCAAAAGTGTTGAATTTTGAGGAGGTCCCCTTTATTTATGTATTTACTTCTTTTGTTGCTTGTGCTTTGGGTGTAAGGTTTGAGAAACTACTACCTACCACATTATCTTGAAGATATTTTCCTACATTTTCTTTGAGGAATTTTATGGGTGTTGTTTTTATATTTAGGTCCTTGATCCATTTTGAGTCAATTTTTGAATAAAGTAAGAGATAAGGGCCTTCTTTCTCTTTTTGGGGTATGACTATCCAATTCTCCCAGGACCACTTGTTGAAGAGGCTGCTCTGGCCCAGCTAGGGTGGCTTAACAGCCTTGTCAAAATCCACTTGACTGGGAGTGGAGGTGGCTCAAGTGGGAGGTCCTAGGTTTGTTTCCCAGTGCCTCCTGAAAAAATCAAACAACAAGGAAAACAAATGAAAAAACAACTCAGGGAAGTCAAAGTGGCTCAGTGGTTGAGAGCCAGCTTCCCACATACAAAGTCCTTGGTTCAGTCCCCAAAAATATCACTCGACTGTAGATGTGAGGGTCAGTTTCAGAGTTCTCAATTTAGTTCCATGGGTCAATCTGTTTGTCCTTATGCCAGTACCATGTTCTCTTTACTACTGTAGCTAAGTAATATGATTTAAAGTCAGGAAGTGAGAGTCCTCCAACTTTGTTTTTCTTTTCTAAGAGATATTTGGCTGTTTGGGTCCCCATATCTTTCCAAATAAATTTGACTTTTGGCTTTTTGATTTCTGCAAAAAAGGCTGGATGAACATGAAGGGACATTACATTGATTGAAGCAATCTAAATACAAAAGGACAAATACTATATGATGGTCCTGTTTTGAACTAAATATATTATGTGAAATATAAATATATTATGTAAAATAGATATTAGGGTAAATTTGCATATATAAGACCATTTTCCTTTAAAGCTGAATAAATGTAGGTTAATAATATAAAATGTTAATATCAGACCAGAAAAACAGCATTATACTAAGTGAAGGAGACCAGACACAGGGTACTACATATTGTATGATTGCATTTATATAAAATTTATTTATATAAAATATTTATATAAAATATGATTGCATTTATATAAAATTTATAAAGATGAAATTAGATTAGTGGTTATGTGGGGCTGATGAAAGAATGCTAAAAGTGTGAAGTCATTCTTTTTCCAGTAATAAAATTATTCTAAAATTTTTGAGGTGATGAATGTACAACATTTTGATTAAACTGAAAGCCATTGATTATACACTTTGGATAGTTGATGTAGTATGTGAAAATATCTCAGTGAAACAGTTCAATAAACAAATAATTATGTAGGAATAATCAGAAATAGCAGCTATGTATAGCAGGGGAATATAGAGAGAGTGAGATTCTTGTTTTTCTCTCTGTTTGGTTTTATTATTATTGAAATAATGAAAATGCTTTATAATGATTGAATTGATGAAAGCATAACTGTGTGATTATACTGGATACCATTGATTTTACACTTTGGACGAATTGTATCCTTTATTTATATATATAAATAAAATCAATTTGTTTTAAAAAATTAAATAGATAAATAATAAGAGGATTAAAATGTATACCTACAAATATACATATATAAATAAGCATTCTAAAAGTAGACTATTAGAAAATTTAAACCTATGTATTCCAGGATTATGAACGATGGTATAAAATAAAAGTGGAGGTAATTATTGAGAAAAGCATAAAATTTATCAACAGATTTTCAAATCATGTGAAAGACTGAGAGAATTATCAGAAGTAATAGATTTACTTTATTAAATAATGACATTAAATATAATTGTCAGAGATAAATTCAAATTTTGTTGAAATTTAGGGCAAAGAAGATAAGGTCTCTTTCTGCTT
Source organism: Dasypus novemcinctus (assembly GCF_030445035.2). Classification (NCBI taxonomy): domain Eukaryota; kingdom Metazoa; phylum Chordata; class Mammalia; order Cingulata; family Dasypodidae; genus Dasypus; species Dasypus novemcinctus. The sequence continues at coordinate 33,687,657 of NC_080682.1, forward strand.
CTTATTCTTCATATCCAGCATTTACTTTAGTATTAGAGTTGTTATGTTGGAAGTCCAACAATAAAGATTTAGCAAAAAAGATTAATTATAAAAAGCTTATGAATTATTCTTCATTTAATTAGTACAGGCATTATTTGAAAGGATACTGAATGACTTTAAAAAATTGATTTCAATGCTGGAGTGATAAACTCCACATGGTGATTTTGCAAGGTGTAAGGCAACCCTATTGAGGTGACATTATTATAGAGCATCTTAAACAGCAAGGTCTCCTATGTGAAAAATATTAGTGATGCTTTTTAATCTCTAGATAAGGTTTTCTCAGAATTACTGAATTTTTGATGAAATGAAGCATTGTACACTCAAATTTTTTTCAATTATCTAATACATAATTTTTTTATTTCCATGATTCTTATAATGAAATTCTCTCCTGAAATTCTGCAGTTTAAAAGGTATTTCTTGTATGAGTTGCTTCTAAATCTACAGAAAAATTGATTTCATTATCATTAATTAATGAAAAGGTCACAAGAATTGTATTTCACTTGGTTGTGCATAGCGGACATAAGCTTTTGGCCGTTAATATAATTATAAAATCTTTACTCATCTTAGCACTGATTTTTACAATCTCCTATCATGTATCTTTCAGTATAATAAAAGTCAACACACTAAAATAAATCCAATTGCATGTTCATTGTTATGGCTAAAAACAATATTACCTCTACTGTGTCAATGAATTAGTTTATACTTTCAATGCTGACTGAAGAAACTCCACCATGTTTTCCTTGCAATGCTTCAAAAATATCCATTCATCTTCTACTGCACACTCCTAGAAATAAGTTAGTTATGCTGCACTACTCAATGCAAATATATGAAATTGTGAGTTTTACAAAAATCTTTTATAACAGAGGTCAAAGTGTATATGAATATTTATTACTAAAATTAGGATATTACTGAAACTTCAGAGTGATAAAATTATATAAAAACATAAGTAGAATTTCTAGAGAAAATAGTTTTACCCAGTCATAAATTAGGTCATTACAAAAGAGTCCAAAAAATGCTGTTCAATATTAAGTGGCTTCTAAAGGGAAGGTAGCTCTCTGTTACTAATCTAACATGGATGCATCAGACATTGAAACTTTCTACTTGGCATGATGCCAAGCGATCTTCCCAGTACTTGGTCCCAGAGATGACCAAATGCTGCATTATCAGCAATCCTCAATATAAGAGATGCCCTGACAATATTAAGATGAAAGGCCAGGGATAAACTTGCTTTGCTTGTGTTCACAGTAGCTTGTGATATGCTGAAAAGATACCACAGGTCCTCTTTAAGCTGTTTGTCTTGACATACTTGGTTACTGTGTTGGAAATGCAGGAATGATTCTGATAATTCTGATAATTTGCCTTGATCTCCAGCTTCACACTCCCCTGTACTTTTTCCTCAGCCATCTGTCTTCCTTGACCTTAGTTACTCAACAGTCATCGTGCCAAAACCTTAAAGAACTTACTTATTTCAAAGGAGTACATTTCATTCACAGGCTGCTTCACCCAGATGTATTTTTTTTGTGTCCTTCTGTCACTGATTTTTTCCTTCTCTCTTCAATGGCCTATGACCACTGTGTAGCTATGTGCAAGCTTCTTCACTACCAGGTGGTAATGTCTACCAGGCTCAGCCACACTCTCCTAACTAGTTCCTATTTGACTGTACTGAATCATTAGCTATTGTTCTTTACATGAACGGTTTGCTTTTTTACAGTTCTAATGTGATGTATCATTTTTTATGTGCTATAACACCAATTTTAGACCTTTCCTGCACTGACAGTCAAGACATTGAAATCATGAAGTTCATTCTTGCTGGTTTAAATGTAAATGGAAGTAATTGTAGCATTGATGTGGAGAAAGTGGCCACAGTAGCTGCTGAGGGTAGGGAGAGAGAAGAAGAGATATAATGTGGGGGCATTTTCAGGACTTGGAGTTGTCCTGGGTGGTACTGCGGGAACAGATGCTGGACATTGCATGTCCTGCCATGGCCCATTGGGTGGACTGGGGGAGAGTGTAAACTACAATGTAAACCATTATCCATGTGGTGCAGCAGTGCTCCAACATGCATTCACCAAATGTTATGAATGCTCCACGATGATGAAAGAGTTTGTTGATGTGGGAGGAGTGGGGTAAGGGGTGTGTGTGGGGGTATATAGGAACCTCATATATATTTTGAATGTAACATTAAAAAAATAGAGAAAAAATTTTAAAAATTAAAAAAATAAAAATAAAAAAAGAAATTATACAACTCAACAATAAAAAGACAAACTACCAGATTAAAAAATAGCAAAAAGTTTTGAAAAGATGTTTGTTCAAGGAAGAAATACAAATGGTGAAGAAACACATGAAAACAAATGTTAAATATCACTAATGAATAGGGAAATCAAATTAAAACTACAATGAAATATTATTTCACATCTATTAGATTGGCCAGTATTAAAAGAGTAAGAGAACTGTAAATGTTGGAAAGGATGTGGAGAGAGGAATTTTTATTCACTCTTGGTGGGAATGTAAAGTGATAGTCACTCTAGAGGACTGTTCGGCACTTTGTAAGGAAGTTGAATATAGACTGACCATGTGACCTCTCAGTACCATTGGTAGGTGTATACCCAGAAGACCTGAGAGCAGTGACACAAATGGGCATCCACACACTGATGCTCATAGCAGTATTATTCACAATAGCTAAGAGTTGGAAACAAAGCAGGTGTCCATCAACTGATGAGTGAATAAACTGTGACTTATAAACATGATGGACTGTTATACAGTGGTAAGAAGAAATAAAGTCATAAAGCATAAGACAACATGAATGAATCTGTCGGACATTATGTTGAGTGAAGAAAACCAGATGCAAAAGGACAAATTCTGTATGATTGTGCTCTTATGAACTAAATATGTGATATAAACTCATGTTATTAATAATTAGAATATAGGTCACCAAAATATAGAATGAGGGTAAAGGATGGAAAGCTGATAGTTAAAATGTGCAGAATTAGTTAAAAGTCTGTTCATAAATCTTTGGAAGTGAAATGAAATGTTGAAAGCACATCATCCTGTTTGTTACTAGCAGAGCTATTATATGGGTATGGTTGTGTTTGAAAGAGAAATCCTAAGGATATTTACATTAGTAGAAAGAAACCTAAAAATGTAACTTGGGAGTATATAACATAGTGAAAATTCATGTAAAATATGAATATGGGTGATATTGCATAAATGTCTTTTACAAAATATAAATATATATTTTACAAAATATAAATACAAATAAATTAGAGAGAAGGAAACAGAATAGCAGATATGTATGACAGGGGAACCAGAGAAAGATTGATATGTGATGAGTTTTGTTTCGTGGTTGGTTTTTATCTTTTAGAATTGTTATTGTTGTTTGGAAAGATGAAGTTGCTCTAAGAATTACTAGAGTGATTAATGAACAACTATATGATTTTACTGAATACCATTGATTATATATTTTGGAAGGATTTATGCTTTATTAATATATATCAATAAAATTGATTTGTTTAAAAAAGTAAAAAAAAAATGTAATAGTGCCTCTTACCATAATCTCTGCATCCTCCCTGTCCATTCTGTCTACTGTCCTAAAAATTAATTCCAACTATGGAAAATGCAAAGCCTTCTCTACTTGTGCCTCCCATCTCCTTGGAGTCATTATTTACTATGGTACTACAATTTTTACGAATTTAAGACCAAAGAATTCCTATTCCTTGGGAAAGGACCAGGTGGCCTCTGTGTTTTATGCTATGGTGATCCTCTTGCTGAATCCAGTCATTTATAGTCTCAGAAACAAAGACATACAAAAGCTCTAATTAGAGTCAGGCAAAGGAGCGAGGCTCCAGGGAATTGATGCTGAACTTTTAAGTGCATTTCGTCTTTATTTCTTGTTTGAAAATTACTTGATGTCTCTCTAAGTACAGTAGCATTTTTTAATTAGTTTGAATTTGTGTTGAGCCATCCTTTCTTAGATCACACATAATCTGGAACATTTCCATGAATATAGCTTTAGAAATCTACCTAGAATTTGGATTCGATTATTTGTTAAATTAGCTGTTTAATGTATTTATTTTTAAGAGCAACTTTATAGAAATCCCCATGTATATTCCATGTTGAGAGAATTTTATTATGAAAAGCACCTTCTGAGGTGATTTATTCTGTGGAGAACTAATATAGTAGTTCTATAGAGTCTTCTATAGAGACTAATAGCACAGTCTTAAAGAGTATTGCTTTGGACTGAAAAATCCAGGGTTTAGAATTTAGATCTGCTGACTTATTCATTGTATATTCCTAGTCACTGAGATGTTAATTTTAGTCTTCTCAACAGTACAAGGAAAATAATGCTTAATCCAATGAGTTGCCTTAAAGATTAAATCAGGTGATGAACAGAAATAATTTAATGCAATACTAATAAATTTGACCAGTATCATGAGAATTCTTATATTATTTCAAAATTTTAAATTCACAATAACTTTTGTTTTGAAATTATTCAACGGTATTTTATAAATATTTTTGCCTAATCTTATTTATTAACATACAGCTAAATAGTAAAAAGAGAACTTTAATATTTGATCTTAAGTGAAAGTAAAATATTGTGATTAATTAAGTATAGAAAAATTATGTGAACCTTGAAGGAAATTTGGTAAATATTTTAGATTATTGAAGAAAATAGAAATATTCTAACCATTTTGAGACTTTTGTTCATAGTTTTCTAGACTGATCTTATGTATATTTTTATATATGTTGCATATATATAAAATTTCTTCATTTTCTCTTTCTAATTTACAACTTTTGTTTTCCATTCATCAGTGTAACATTTGGTAATTCCTTTTTCATAAAAACTTGTGAGATGAATGTTTTCTGAGTTCATCAGAGAAATAATCTCATCTTACAATGAATTAACACTTGAAGTTTTATAAAATCATGTGGTTAAATTACTGAATGTGCTTATACTACTTTTGTGCCTACCCGTCTATCAGTTGAAAACCCTACCATTCTGTGATGCATTAATAAGCTACAATATTTATTATTGTTATGTTTATTTTTAGTATACTAAAAAATCATTTCCTTTTTCTTGGTTTCTATAAGTTTACTTCTTTAAAAAGAGACACATTTTTCAGTTAAATTTTTATTTCATCTGTTTTAACAATTTTAATAGAGAAAATTAGCAAAGCCAAGAATTGATGATGAATCCAAATTTTGTGACATCCCATAAATTTAGTCCTTTTAAAAGTGCTTTAATGATATCTGAATTTGCAGTTTTAATTCTCAACTAATCAATGTATATTTAAGAAAATATGCTTCTTTATTTTCCTATATCTGTTTAATTTTATTTAGACAGAAACAATGGTTAATTATTAATAGAAATATTTTCCCTTCATGTGCTCTGTATCCTCCTAAATTTTAATCGAAGTATTCTTTATAGAATGCTTCTTCATTTTCTTAAATGATTTCAGAAATATTAAAACAAATTTCAGATTGTTTTACAATTAAATTTTAATAAATTCTTACCAGTCAACCACTGTTAGTTATACTATTCAAATAATTAAAATGTGCATTATTACCTCCATATATTCAATTTACCTAAAATTTTAACTGTCATATATAATATCCATATAAATTACTGTATTAACATTTAATTTTACTCTGAACTCCATGTTGTCTAGAGTCTATAGCAATTCCTCTTTGGATTTTTTGCAATTAGGCATATTTGATAAACAATTTTAATATTATTATTTTTAACTCCTCTTGCAATGCATTTTCTTTTCTTATATATTTAAGCCCTTTATATTTTCTTTTCTTTATTATAATATGTACTGAACTTGTTTTTAAATGTACATTAATGTAATTTAGAAAATGTATCCTGTTGGTTTGTGTTGGCAATAATGTTCAACAATTTCTCTAATTTTTCAGACACTAATAAGTTCAGAAATTGCTTATATTTTAATTAAATTCAGACTACCCTGTCTTTTTATAATATACTCTAAAAAGCATATATAGTGTTATTAATTAAAGGTAATATTAACTTTGGGCAATGTGAAAACACTAAACTATTTGCATTGTCCCTCTATTTTTCCTATTCATATAAGTTCATATCATACTTTATGTGAGATGTGGTCTGAAGTATTCTTAAGACAAAATTCTTTTGCTCATGGTGGTATGTAAAAATTTTATATATTATAAAGGGTGAACTACTTGAAAAATGACAAAGAAATTAAAACTAGAATAGAACATATACAAATAAAAGTTTTGTTTGCAAATAATAACGGTAAAAGTAGATTATCTTTCCTGAGCATTTGAATGCCAGAAAATATTCAAAGGTATTTAGATATATAATTAACATCATTTATCTTCACAAGATAACACTTGGCTAGATTCATGTAACATCTAAAATTTAATCTCAGGTAATGGAAAACCATCTTTCTACTTGTTCAGACAAACACTTAAGACTCAATCTGGCATTTTGTCTGTCGCACACATCACATAGAGTTTATTGTCTTACCCTATTGATTCTCTAAGCAACATGACCTTGCCCCTATTTATTTCTATGAACTCATCCATCATCATTGTGTCTATCATGCTCATTTTGGAATGGCCACAGTGGCTTCCTCAACCTACCTTATTCAGAGTAGTTCTGATGCTACCTGGAATATTTGTATGCACATATGTATTTTCATCTAGTTCTTCCCTTTCCCCAGATAACTGCATGCATCTTTTATCATTCCTTCCCTCTTAAGACCATTTCTTGCACCCTATTTAAAATCACACCTGCCCCGTCCCTCATCAATGCTGCTTTTGTTTTCCATAGCAGTTGTCCCCATCTAACATTCTATATATTTTGCTCATGCCTTTTATTTATTTTCTATTTTCCTCTACAATGACAGCTCTATAAGTGCAATATTTTTGCCAGTTATGTTCAATGATGTCTCCCAAGCACAAAGAAAAATGTCTTAATAAGTGTATTTGAATGACTGAATGTTATAGGTGATGGACCTCAGCTCACAAAGCTTTCAAAGCTTGTTCATGGTTAAGCTACAGGTTAAAGGAAAAACTCAAATTAGAATCCAGACAGTCTGACTTTAGAGCTCACATTACCAATTACTTATTTATCATATGACATTTTTTTCTACAAAATTCTACTACTGTTATCAGAGTTGAAAAATATAATACATTCCTTTATTATATTAAAATATTAACAAATACAGGAGTTTTTGCGAGAGATGTTACTGGCAGTCTTCACTAAAGCAGTTAATAGAGAACACTAAAATTTTGGGGATAGCTGCTAAATGTTCTTAAACATACATGTGTAGTCCTATTTACAGAAAGAAATAACTCTTAAAGGAAAGAGATTTTAGCAGTTGATAAGTTTAGGTTGTATTAGTCAGATACAGTATAGGTGATATAAGAAAAGCCTTCATAAACAGAGTGGCTCAACATGATAGTACCAGTATCTGATGAAATTTCTCATGTATCTGTGCATGTTGTTTATCCTCTCTATTAGATAGTTTAAATTAGTAATTGTCAAAGTTCTTTAGTCAAAGGGCACTAAAAATACCTGTGGTTCAACAAGTTGGTTTTATTAATAAATGCTATGAGGAAAAGGACACATCATGAAAAAAATGTGCATTTTCTAAGTAAAAGGGTGTTACAAAGAAAATATGATAAGATTTAGGCCCTGTTTAGATAATGAGGGGGAAATTATGGTAGGAAATTTTCCTATACATAGGATGCTTTTAGGAAGAAGGAGAAATTTTATGATTAAATGTGACAATAAATCTTACTTAATGTTTGGGCAGACTAATGTAAGAATAATGATGTAGTCAGCAAAGTAATAGCAATCACTCTTTGATTTGAAAAGAGGACATTTTATCTTTTAAGGAGTGCATGGTGACCTTGTCTGAACATCCCCAAGATCTCCAATCTTTCTCATGATCATTTGGGAAAGACTTCAGAGAATGCTTTGGGAGTGAATGCAAATACTTGATTCTAGGTTTTTCTTCTTTTTCCAACTGATGAACTAGCCATGCTTAGTTTTGACAATTCTTTATAATTTAACTGATATCTTGTTAACTGTTTATTCTATAGCCAATTCTTTCTTCCATCCTCTGACAAAGTTGAATCAGTTTGTCACATTGCCTCATTGAAGGTTGAGTACATCTTTGAAATTCAAATTAATTGGATTGTGTAATTTTATATTCCTGATGGTCTCATGAAAATATATGATCTTTTAGGTTTTCTGGCTGTAAAAAAATTGATAGATCTGGTAAAATATATTGTTCAGAATTCTGCATCCTAAGTAGAAGTAGAAATTCTATATTCTCTTTTAAATTTATCCAGTGTGGTTGCCTCAACTATCTTCTTTCTGTACCTTACCACACTTACCAATATAATATTTTTTTTCTGGAATTATAGTTCTGTACTTTAAAATTTCAATGGGAGGAAAGGAATTCCAAGATGGCAGAGAAGGGTGCTGTAGGATTCGGTTTGCATTTTGTCCTTCATGGCTGCTAGCAATCAGCTGGGAAATGTCTAAATCAAGTGTTTTGGAGCTCTGGAGACCAGAATAATACTGTACACCAACCAGAGAAGAGTGGAAGTAAGAGCCTGACTACTGGTGAAGATTTATGATTAGATTATCCCATATTGCAGAGACTGGTACCCATCCCCCACTGGCATGGCAGTCTGCCTCAGGGGCCACTCCCTGAATGGAAATCCAAAACCCCTTTTTTAAAAGCATTGGAGGGGGCATGACTGGGCACCAACTATGGGCCATTTATTAGCAAATTATGTTAGTTCTTTCCAGTCCACAGCACAGTTACAAATTATAACCATTTAAGTCAAGCTAACCAGCAGCCTTTGTTTTAAACCCACCCCTAGCAAAAAGAAAACGGGATTGATTTAGAGGCACAGTAATACCTTGGGGTTGTGGAGACTAGTTTTGCTGAAGGTAAGTTCTTCCCCAAGAAAAGTGAGGGATAAGTCTAAACCTAGACTGTGATTATTGTTTAGAGAATTCAGACTGCTGGATTTCAGCTCCAAGAAAAGAAAAGATATAGTTTCAACCTGTCCAAGAGAGAAACCGGCCAGTTGATTTTGTTTCGACGTTGGTCCTAAGAAGGGAGGAAGTGACAGTGTTTGATCAGTTTCTCAGGTCAATGGGACAGTTTTAATATGCTCAGCACAGGAAAAAAAAAAGAAAGACCAGCCTCTGTCTACTTATACAGGGGAAGAAGCAAAGCTGATGTAGAGACACTAATTTCTCAGGCCTGTGGGGAACAATTTCAATGTGTCAAGGACAGGAAACCATCAGCAGTATCTGTTTCAACCTCACTCTGGGCAGAGGAGGGACTGGCACAGTGCCTTCTCGGGGAAGCATGAAAAAGCTTGTTAAAGGGTTGCTCTTCCACAAGAAAGAGAGAGGGAAGGCACAGCCCAGGTTGTGGCAGTTGATTAAAGGATTCAGATAACAGGGTCTGGGTTCTGTGCAACAGTTTGAACCCACTACAGCCAAGACAGAGTGCTTCTCAACCATGCCTTTCACAGGGTTGTAGTCAGTTAAGAATTAAAGCCACAGTACTGTTAATGGCAGAGAGAAGTCTAGTGATAATGATATTGAAGGCCAGGATGTGAGAAATCTCTGAGAAGGAAAACAGCCAATAAGACCCGGCAGACTTCTGTCTAAAAAACTGAGGCCTGGAAAAGATTTCTAGGTTCCTTTTACACAGAGGATGTAAGAACAGGCAGTCAAGTGGTGCTTTTCTGCTTATATCACTCAATTGGCTTTCTAGAAACCAGGCATAATTGGATATATAATTAGATAAGTTTGAATTCATTCACGGGCCATATTAGTACCACATTAGGAATCTTGGTAATGGCTGACTGAAGAGTGCCTTCTTCTTGGCATGTCAGGAAATCATAGATTCAGAAATCTAACAAGAGAAGATTGACAGCCTTTTAGATCACCCCAAGACCCTTTGGAATTGATATGCATCCCCTATATGGGTCCAGGCCTGATATGGCTGGGAAAAACTGAATTGGGAAGGTAATCTCTGTGAGGATATTACTACCAAAATTAGCCCTTCAGGTAAAAGTAGTTAGAGATAAAGAAATGAGTGTTAAAAATATAAAGGAATATCAAAACAACAATAACAACAACAGGAAAAATCAACATTTCCAGACAAGGAACAGGGAAAGGAAACTTCATCCTGAGCATGAAATGATCACACAGAAACTGCATTTTCAAAAATTGTACCATAGATATAAGGCAACAATCAAATGAATGAGAACTGAAAAAAAAATCAATCTGATCAATTATTTAGAAGCTATTCCAAAAGTTTAAAGTAATTTGAATCAAATGTCAAAGAGGAGATTTATCATAAAACCAATCAACAAGAAAACCAGATGCAAGAGAGAGAAACTGGCCTCCTGATTAAACATATCAAGAAAATCAAAGGCATAGACTCCAGTCATACTAAGAAACAGGAAGATATAGCCTAAGCAAAAGAACAAATTAAACCTCCAGAAAAGATACAGGGTTTGAAACAACTAATCAAAAATATTCAAAAAACATCTCCTTAGTCAATTCAAGGAGGTGGCTAAAAAGGTTAAAGATATTAAGAAGACATTGGATGAGCATAAAGAAGAATTCAAAGGCATGCAAAGCAAAACAACAGATCTTATGGGAATAAAAGACACAAGATGAAAGTAAAAATACAGTAGAGGCATACAACAACAGATTGAAGAAAGAGAAGACAGGATCAGTGAGCTATAAAATTTGACATCTGAAAGAACAGACAGAACAATAGATAATTGAAAATAATGGGGGAAAAAAAATTGAGCAGGGTCTCCAGGAACTGAATGACAGAACAAAACAACCAAACATATGCATCATGAATGTCCCAGGAGACAAGAAGGGAAAAGGGACAGAAAATCATTTGAGAAAATAATGGCTTAAAATTTCCTAGCTATGATATCATTACAGGTTTCTGTTCACTTCAGTGGTTAATGGAAAAAGAGGCTCTTGTTAAGGAGAGGTGAAAGAGCTACTTCTACTGTCAGGGTATTTTCTAATTTCAGTGCAAAGAATATCCTATAGCTTACTCTTGGTCAGAATTTACTGAATATAAGAGAGGGCATTTCATTGAGAATAGACTGATTATTGAAGCAGTGCTGCTAACATCCATTCCCTTCCATATCACCATTTCCATCCCATTTCTTCTCCTCTCCATTTCTTTTGAAACATGTCACCAGGGGTTTCTAGTTACTTATTTGTTTTCATTCTCCTTTCTTGTGTGCTGTGGGCACTGGAGTAGAGATTCTAAGGAAATGGTTTATTTTACCCCATCTTGGCTTTTGTGTTTTGAGTTATTTTAAGTATTTTCTTGTAAATACTTTGTAAAATTTTACTTGTAGTGAAATGGATCACAATGTCATTTCCTAATGCAAAGCAGGATTATTGGGAAGAAAATGTATAATTCTTTGAGTAAACTTATTTCCCACCAACCTAAAAAAAAATTCCCAAATCTTAAAAGACATAGATATCCATGTCCAGAAACACAACCTCCAAAAAGAATAAACCTGAAGAGACTTAGTCTAAGACACATACTACTCAGATTGTCAAATGCCAAAGATAGAGAATTCTGAAAGCAACAAGAGAAAAGCAATTCATGACATACAAGGGATACACAAAAAGGCTAAGTGCTGATTTCTCATCAGAAACCAATGAAGTAAGAAGACAGCCATATGAAATAGTTAAGATATAGAAAGAGAAAAACTGCCAGACAAGAATTTTCTACCCAGCAAAGCTGACCTTAAAGAATGAGGGGAAATTAAGAAATTCACAGATAAATAAAAACTAAAAAAGTTCATTAGCAAGGACCTACTCTATAAGAAATATTAAAGGATATCCTGCAGGTTGAAAGGAAAAGAGGTGAGAGAGATGTTTGGTGGAGAGAAGAAAAATGAAGATTATGAGTGAAAGTAACAAAAATGCAAAAAAAGTTAAAAACTCTCCTTAGACCCAAGGATATGAATAGGTTGAAAGTGAGAGGCTGGAAAAAATATATTGCATACAAACAGTAGCAAAGAAAAAGCTAGGGTGGCTATATTAATATCATAAAAATATGACTTAAATGTAAAACTGTTACGAGATAAAGAAGGACAATATACGTAAATAAAAGTTTGAATTCACTAAGAATAAATAGCAATGAAAAATATTTATGTTTCTAATCAAGCCCAAAAATACATGATGCAAACACTGTCAAAACTGAAGGAAGAAAGGGACATCTTTACAATCATATTTGGAAACGTCAATACCCAACTCACATCAATATATAGGACATTTATACAGAAGATCAATAAGGAAATGGAGAAATTGAATAATGTGATATATGAAGTAAATCTCATATATATACAGAATAATGTACCATGAAATAGCAGGATACACTTTCTTCTCAAGTTTTCATGCATCATTCTCCAAAAGAGACCAAATGTTGTATCATAAGAAAATTTCTCAATAAATTGAAAAATATTGAAATTATATAAAGCATTTTCTCTTATCATAATGGAATTAAGGTAGTGATCAATAACAAATGGAGGACTGGGAAATTAAAACATTTATGGAGTTTAAAAAAACATATTCAAACAATCAGTAAGTCAAGGAAGAAACAGCAGTAGAAATTAGTAAATATCTTGACATGAAAGGAAATGAGAAAAAACAACATATCAAAATGTGTGGGAGTTGACGAAGGTAGTGTTGAGTAGAAAATGTACAGCTCTAAACATTGACATTAAAAAGGAAGAAAAAGCTAAAATCAAAGACCAACCTAAAGACTATAGACCTCGATGAACTAGAAAAAGAACAGCAAGCTAATTTCAAAGCTAGCAGAGTAAAAATAAAACAAAAGCTAGAGCAGAAATAAAAGTAATTAGGAGCAAACAAACAACAACAACAACAAAAATAGTAGTGAGAACTAACAAAAGCAAAAGATGTTTCTTTGAGAAGGGAAGCAAAATTGACAAGCCTAGTGCAACATCAACAAATAAAAAAGAGAAGATACAAATCAATGAAATCAGAAGTGGAGGTGGGACATTACTACTGGCCCCAGAGAAATAAAAATGATCATAAAATGATGCTATGACAATTGTTCATCGACAAACTAAATAACTTACATGAAATGGAAAATTTCCTAAAATCACAAGCACAGCCTATATTGAAAATAGAAGAAATAGATTGCAACAAAACAATCACAAGTAAAGGGATTGAATCACTCATCAAAACCTCTGAAGGAAATGCCCAGGACCAGCTGCCTTCATAAGTGAATTCTAACAATCATTCCAAGAAAAATCCATAACAAACCTGCTCAAAAATTTTTAAGAGAAGGGAAAGTTACCTAACATCCCATAAACCCAACATCAACTTAAACAGAAAAGGCAGATAAAGATGCTATAAGAAAAGAAAATTACAGACCAATCTCTCTAATGCATATAGATGTAAGAATCTTCAAACAAATGCTACCAAACTGAGTTCAACAGCACATTAAAAGAATTATAAACCATGATCATGTGGGTTTTATCCAAGTTATACAGTGTGGTTCAAAACAATAAAAACTATTAATGTAATATATCACATTAAAAAATTAAAGGAGAGAAATCAAATCATCATCATAATTGTTGCAAAAAAAGCATTTGCCAAATTCCAGAATGTTTCTTCATTAGAACATAGAGATAGATAGGAATGGAATTAAACTTTCTTAGCATAATAAAGGGCAAATGTGAAAACCCTACCACTAATATTGTTTTCAATGGTGAGAGACTGAAAGATTTCTTGCTAAGATGGGAAAAAAGACAAGAATGCCCACTGTCACCACTGCTATATTTTTCTAAAAATTTTATATAGAGCAATTAGGGGAGAAAAATAAGTAAAAGGCCATTCAAATCAGAAAGGAAGAACTAAAATGTTTGCTATTTTCAGATAAAATGACCTTATATATAGAAATGACCTGAAATCTGAAACAAAATACTAGAGTTAAAATACAAGTTTAGGAAAGTGTCAGGATACAAGATTAGTACACAAAATCAGTAATGTTTCTATAAACTAGTAAAAAGCAATCCAATGAGAAAAATCTAGAGAAAATTCCTTTCACAATAGTAAATAAAAGAAGGAAATATTTAGAAATAAATTTAACCAGTATGTAAAGGACTTCTAAACAGAAAGCTCAATAACATTGCTAAAAGGAATCTAAGAAGACCTAAAGAATTGGAAAGATTTCATATTCATGGCCTGCTATATTAATTATTGTTAAGATGTCAGTTTTGCTCAAAATGATTTACAGATTCAATGCAAACCCAAACAAAATTCTAACTGCCTATTTGAAAAATGGAAAAGCCAATTAATCATTTTTCTTTTAAAGAAGAACAAATGTGGAGGACCAACACATCATGACTTAAAAGATGTGGGAAGAGTGGGGTGAGGGCAGTGGGGGGTATATGGGGACCTCATATTTTTTTTCTAATGTAACATTAAAAAAACAAAGAAAAAAGAAAGAATATTACATGCATTTCCTGCAGACATGGAACAGTTAATGTCTGCTGCTAAGGTTTCAACTACAGATTTAAGAAAATAGAAGGTCCTCACACTTTCTGTCTGTGGCAGCCAAGATTGAAAGGGAAATTCTAAAAACGTGGTGAAGGGGAGCTAATTTTTGCAATTCAGAAATAGATTTAAAAACAGTTTTTAAAAAAAGAATATTACAAAGCTACAGTGGTAAAAAAACAGTGTGATACTGTCATAAGGACAGATGAATTGACAAAATGAATTGAGATTTCAGAAAAGACATATCTATTGTCAATTGAATTTTGGGACACAATGTTCTATAGAGGTCTGTGAGTTCTAGTTCATTAATTATATTATTCAAGTATCTGTTTGTTTATTCTCTGTCCAGATGTTTTATTCAATATTGAGAGTGATGTATTGAAATCTCCAACTATTACTGTGGAGACAACTATTTCTCTCTTCAATTTCCCAGTGTGTGCCTCATGTGTCTTGGGGCACTCAGGTTAGGTGCATATATATTTAATATAGTTGTATCTTCTTGGTGAATTGCACCTATTAATATATAAAAACCTTCTTCATTCCTTACAAAAGCTTTGCATTTGAAATATATTTTGCTAAATATTAATATTGCTTCTCCATCACTTCTTTGGTTACTACTATTTGCATGAAATATCTTTTTTCCAAACTTTCACTTTTAATCTGGTTGTGTCCTTACATCTGAGGTGGGTGCCTTGTAGACAATATGTAGATGGCTGATTTTTTTAATTCATTCATTCAATCAGCCTATGTCTTTTGATTGGGGAATTCAAGCCATTAAACTTCAATGTTATTACTGTAAAGACATTACTTAATTCATTCATTTTGTGCTTTGACTCTCTATTGTCATCCTATGAATCTATTATCTGTCTTTTATTACCCTTTAGTTTACCCTTCCTAATAATCTTCACTTCTGCACTCTTCTCCAACTCTCTCACTCTTGTTTTTTACCTTTTAAGCTGCAGCATTCCCTTTAGTATTTCTTGCAATTCTGGTCTTAAAGTAACATACTCTATCTGTTTTTGTTTGTATGTTTGTAAAGACTTTGAGCTCACCCTAATTTTGAAAGACAGTTTTCCTGGATACAGAATTCTTGGGTTGCAATTTTTCTCCTTCAGTATCTGTATTAGTCAGCCAAAGGGATGATGATGCAAATTACCAGAAATTAATTGGCTTTTATAAAGGATATTTATTTGGGGTAGGAGCTTCCAGGTATGTTACTTCCCTCACCAAAGTCTATTTTTCCATGTTGGAGCAAGATGGCTGCCAGCAGCTGCAAGGGCTCAGACTTCCTGGGTTCCTCCCTTCCAGGGTCTTGCTTCTCTCTGGGTTCGAGGTTCCTTCCTTCCTAGGACTTGCTTCTTTATGGGCTCAGAGTTCCTCTCTTCCTGAGGCTGGCTTCTCTTTCCTCTGTGATCTTATTTCCCAGGTCTCCAGTTTAAGACTTTAACATCAAACTCCAATATAAAAACTCCAACATCAAAACCCTCACATCAAAAAGCTCCAACTCTGCCCTTTGCCATGCCTTTTGTCTGTGAGTCCCCACCCACCAATGAGTGGGGAATCAAAGTCCTAATTATGTGGTCCAATCAAAGCCCTAATCATAACTCAAACATGCCCAGTAATAGATCAGATTACAAACATAATCCAATATTTATTTTTGGAATTCATAATCATATCTGTATGATTTTGGAATTTATAACCATACTGTACTGCTATAGTACATTAAATACATCATACCAACTTCTTCTCACCTTCAAGCTTTCTAATAAGAGGTTAGCACTTAATCTTATTTAGGTTTCCTTTTATATTATGATTTATATTCTCTTGCTGCATCAGAATCCACTCTCAAATGATATTTGCCATTCAAATGTATTCTGTTTGGGGTGCTTTGTCCATCTTGGGTATTGATATTTATATTTTTTGTAAGGCTTGGGAAGTTTTCAATCACTTTTCCTCAAATATTCTTTCTGTGCCTTTTTCATTTTCTTCTTATTCTGGGACTCTGATAATGCAAATATTTATGTGATTCACATAGTAATTCAATTCTCTGAGACACTTTTCCATTTTTCTATTCTCCTCTATTTCTGTTCTCCTATCTTTTCCAGTTCATATGTTTTGTCTTTAAAATCACTAATTCTGTCTTTGAGAAATTCAAATCTGCTCGTTCATTCCTCTGATGCATTTTCTATCTTATACATCATGTCTTTCATCCCCATAAATTCTGTTATTTCTCTTTACAGGTTTTTGAATGATATTTTATGCTCACCTGGCGTCTTCTTTATATCCTTTATCTCTTTAGTCATATTTTCTTTAAATTATTTGAATAGATTTAGAAGAGTTGTGTGATTATCACTGATCAATTATCTTAAATCCTATATCTCCTTGGTATATTTGGCTATTTCCTTTGGATGAGCCATCTCTTCCTATTTCCTAGCAATGGCTTGTAACTTTTTGCTGATGTTTAGGTATGTGAATATGCTCATGAATTTTCTCTGATGTCCAATTTCTCTCTCTTGCCTATTGTTTTTTTTTCCTTAGTTCTTCTTTGATATTTGGTTCAAACTATTCTAAGTCTTTAAAATTACCCAGCTTAAGTTATCAAAGTTGGGCCAAGAATGCACTAATGGGTGCACATTTTCTCCTAGGAGTTATGGTATAAGGAAAACCAAAAAAAAATTTAGTCCAAGCAATTCCCTGACTGCCAGCAGGTAGTTCTCATTGACAACCTCTCTATGTGTGGCTTTTCTTTCAATCTCATTTTTCCTGTGTTTTTGTCTGGCCAGAGTCAAGATTTAAAGCAGGTTCTGTGGCCAAACTTGCTTAAGAAAAACCCCTCAACTCCTTCTCCTTTTTCCCTCCTAACAGCTGATAAGGAGGAAGATTTCTATTACCCTGTCAGTCAGCTGCAGTGAGCCAGGGGTTTTTACCCCAGTTTAATATCTTGGGGATGGGGGGAGTCCTTCCTAGACATCAGAGGGGTTTGGTAATTAATATTTGTTGTTTTGAGTTCTTTTCTTCTCTCTGTCCCTCACCCTACTTGGACTGTCCTCATCTGCTGACTCCCAAAGCAGGACTTTGGGACAACTTTCGGTTCTTTCTTTATTATTTTTGTAAGAGTTGAGCCATGCATGCCTAGTCTGACACAATTTTCCTAGAAATCCTCTGATTTTTAAACAAGGCTGCCAAGTTCACCCAGATGAGACAGACCAGTCTCTTCAACAAATGTTTCTGGGAGAGCTGTACACCCATGTCCAAAAGAAAGAAATAAGACCACTATCTCACACCTTATATAAAAATTAACTCAAAATGATCAAAAACATAAATAAAAGAGCCAGAAGCATAAAACTCGTAGAAGAAAATATAGGGAAGCATCCTAATGACCTTGTGTTAGGAGGTTATATCTTAGACATTACACCCAAACCATGATCAATGAAAGAAAAAATAGTTAATAGGACCTCTTCAAAATTGACACCTTTTGCACTTCAAATGACTTTGTGAAGAGATGAAAAACAGCCTAATCAGTGGGATAAAATATTTGGAAATCACCGATCCTATAATGGTTTAATATTCTTAATATTTCCTTCTTTTGACCTAGTTTTTTTTTCCTAATGCATTGCTAGTTGGCACTTGGTAAAATCCCTTGGTGCCAGGGAGGCTCAACACTGAGAGTCTTGTGGCATGCTGGGTGGGGCAGGTAGTGTATGTATATGTTGAGCTTTGTTTAGAGAGAGACTACATTTGAGCAACAAAGAGACTTTCAAGAGATTACTCTTACACAATATATAATACTATCAATTTCAAAGGGACAAGGTTCATAAATTGAAGCATCAATATAAAGTGCATGGCATATTGGCTTGTCCTCCTTTGCTAGGCACTGCACATGTACTCTAGGGATTCTTGCCATCCTACTAGAGAATGTAGCAGAACTCCCTAGGATGGGAATTCAATATTTTTTCAGTTATTGTATGGGTCTCCACCACCTAGAAAATTCCCTATGACCACATGAACACATTCATATTCCATAGAGGCATTTCCCAGGTGCACCCCTTCCCACACATCCCTCCCACTGACTCTCCATACCAGTGATCCTCCCCTGCCATACTTATTACTCTTTTGCAATCCAAAGCCTCCCTAAAAACAAAACCAAAAATAAATAGATGAAAATAATAGAAAACTAAACATGTTGGAGAAGATATGGCAAAATAGGAACATTCTTTCTTTGATGGAGAAAATGTGAAACAGTGTCGCTGCTGTGGAAGGCAGTTTGGCAGTTCCTCAGAAAGCTAAATATAGAAATGCCATATGATCTTGCAATCCTCCTCCTACATATTTATTCCAATGAATTCAAAGCAGGAACCTGAATAGATATTAGCACAAAGATGTTCAGGGCAACATTTTGGTTGATTTTTCTTTTATTACATTCAATATAGTTCACTTCTTTTATGCACAGAATTTTGCTCAATACAACAATCTATCGATTCTATGTAACTAACCAAGCACTATGTATTGAATACTCATTTATTTCTCAATAGAAAGATAATGAGATTTCTGTTAAATATATTGTTTCAAAAAATCCATGTGTTTATTCCTATGCTTTATAAAATCTCTTCCATTTTTCAGTTTCCAATCTTACCTAAATCTAAAGAATTAAATTTTCCCAACTGTATTGTACAATTTTATGAACTACTATCTAAATTTTTCCTGTTCCACTAGGCCTTCTTGAGTTTTGCTAACAAAACTCGTCAAGATGTTTCTTACAAAAGTATTCTATGCTTGACTTGAAAGATTGTACAGCAGTTTATATTTCCTTTTAAATACTTTTCCTTATGCTGTTCTTTAAAGGCTAAGCAACTGCTCATTTCTTTGCTTTTGGCAACCTAAATTCTTAAAAATCCAAATGAATTTCTGTTCCTTAAAAATCTCTGGTGGAAATGGTAAGGAATATTCTGAAGAAAAAATAAAATATGCATTTCCTTTCAAGGTGTTACATTTGTTATCATGCTGTTAATTTGGGATTCTTTGAAATAAAGAAATTTTATGTAAATCACAATGTAAGTTGTAATAGAAAACAATAATTAAGTATAACCACAAAACACAATCTGTAACTAGACAGAAGACAATATTTAAAGGCAAAATCACAGAAGAATATGAAAATTAGGGTTAAAAAGTAGATCCTGTATACACATACACGTAAAGAAATTATGAAGCAAAGTGTCCTTGAACTAGAATGCAAAGTTACTTTTATTAGCCCATAATATAGCACTGGCTGTATGATATATTTTATTATACTTATTTGTTACAGTTATATTTTAATATATTATCCAATATGTAATTTTAGTCAGTCTTGAGGTCATATCATCTGCTGCCACTAATGTTTTGTAAACTATATAAATATATATAGTTTCAAATATATGATAAGGAGCCATTTAAAAAGGGAACAAGATCTTTATATAAGGAATAATGATGGAAGGGGAAGAAAGTCCCATTCCAAAAATCTGAGAAACATGAAGTAAGCATTCCCTGCAAGAGGTGCCAATATTAGGAAAAAACATTTTATAAGAATTAGTGGAAAGAATAAAGGCAGATAAAAAGAGAAATGCTGTGAGGTGTCAGAGAAAACAGAATCTAGGTTAAAGTCTATGTATTAGAAAATAAAATTAAGACAAACTTTCGAGACCCTAAATCACCTGTTGTATATAAATCCATATTTGGAGTAGTTGTAACAGTATAAAGTACATTTAAATGTTCCATTTAATTAAAAATGTATTAATGACTTGACTAGGAAACTATCAAAATTTTGCTTTTTCTTATTTTAAAAGTTCCATGGGGGTAGGGCCAGTAGGGCACTGAGTCCCCACTCTTTGTTGGGTGGGGACTCACAGATAAAAGGCATGGCAAAGTAAAGGGTTAAGGGTTTTGGATATTGGAGTTTCGGTGTTGGAGTTTGATGTTGAAGCCTTAAGCTGGAGCCCCTGGAAGAGAGGAACCCAGGAAGCCTGAACCCTTGTAGCTGCTGGCAGCCATCTTGCTCCAACACGGGAAAATAGACTTTGGTGAGGAAAGTAACTTATCCTTATGGTGGCCTGGTATGTCTGTAAGCTCCTACCCTGAATAAACACCCTTTATAAAAAACAGCCAATTTCTGGTATTTTGCATCAGCACCCCTTTGGCTGACTAATACACCACATTAATAAATTGTACCAGAAAAGTTACATGATAATCTCTATTGATGCAAAAAAAAAGGCATTAAAAAATTCAGATTCCTTTCTTATTAAAGCACTTCAAAATTTAGGAAAAGTAGGTAACTTTTATATATGAAAAAGGGCATATATAAAAAATCCACAGTTAATCTCATACTCAATTGTGAAAGACTAAAAGCTTTCCCTTTAAAATCCAGAACAAGATAAGGATGTCCATTGCCACCACTCTTATTCAGCATTGTGACAGTTTGATATTATTTATGAGTTCCAGAAAAATATATTGAGTATGTTTATAAACTGATCTGTTCCTCTGGACATGATATCCCTTTGATTATATTAAATTCAGAGTTTTCATTTTTACTTTATTAAATCAAGATTAGGGCTTTTATTTGACCATTTCATTAAGGTACACAGGATTGACTCCTCAACCCCTTAATGGGCTGATAAACAGACTCTAACACAGAAGGAGATACACAGAAAGGAAGAACACAAGGGAATTGAGATGGCTTCATAGACTTGGCAGAGGCCCCAGGAAGAGAGACAGGCCTGATAGTTTTCAGCTGAAGAGACTAGAGCTGGTGAGAAACCCTGAGAGACAAGACTTATGCCTACCTGCAGCTGAGATCAGAAAAAGCTGGGACCATGAAGTATTAAGAGGAAGAAGGAAGGCCAACCCTTGCAGACATCATCCAACATCTTCCTTCAACATGTGGCAAATGACTGGGTGGGAAAGTACCTCTTATGGCACCTTAAGTTGGACTCTTTAGGGCCTTGTGACTATAAGCTTCTGCCCCAAATAAATACCCTTCATAAAACTCAGTAGATTTCTGATATTTTACATCAGTACTCTTTTGGGCTGACTAAAAGTAAAACAAAAACAAAAACAAAAAAAACATTATGGTAGAACTTCTTGTTCGAGCAGTTAGGCCAAAACAAAAAATAAATGCATCCAAGTTGAAAAGAAAGCAGTAAAACTTCCACTATTTTCAGATTCTATGATCCTATATATAGAATGTCCTGAAAAAATATAAATCAAAGCCACTAGAGCTAATAAATTAGCTCAGCAAAGCATTTGGGTAGAGGATCAACATTCAAAAGTCAGTAGTGAGTCTACACATTTGGAATGAGCAGTCTGATGAAGAAATCAAGATGAAAAAATTCCATTTACACTATTAAGTAAAGTAGTCAAATATTAGGAATAAGGATGAAAAAGACATGTACATGAAAATCACACAATATTGTTAAAAGAAATCAAAGAAGATCGAAATAAATGGAAAGGCATTCCATGTTATGCATAGGAAGACTAAATATCATTAAGCTGTCAATTCTATACAAATTGATTTTCAGATTCAATGTAATTCTAATAAAAATTCCAACAGGCTTTTTTTTTTTACAAAAATGGAAAAGTCAATTATCAAATTTATTTGGATTAAGAGGCCCTGAATAGCAATAACATCATGAAAATATGAACAAAGTTAGACAACTCTCAGTTCCTGACTTTAAAGCATATTAAAAAGCCACAATGGTCAAAACTGCATGGTATTGGCACAAGGACATACATATTGATGAATGAAATGGAATTGAAAGTTCAGAAGTAGGCCCAATCACCTATGACAAATTGATATTTGAAAAGGTTGACAGCTGTATCTATTCATATGTCTTTTCAATATATGGTGCTGGGAGTACGGGGTATCCATAAAACCACAAGAATGAAAGAGGACCTTTATCTCACACCTTATACCAAAAATTAATTCAAGTTGAATCAAATACATAAATATAAGATCCAGGACCATAAATCTCCTAATATATAAAGTAAGGAAGCATCTAAAAGGCAATGGTTTCATAAACTTTACACCAAAAGTTCAAAAATGAAAGAAAAAAAACAGACATGTGATATCCTCAAAATTAAATTTTGAAAAAATTTGAAAATATTTCTTCAAAGGAGTTTATCAAAAAAGTGAAAAGGAGCCTTCTCAGTAGGAGAAAATATTTAGAAACCACATATCCAAAATGGATCTAATATTCAGCATATACAAAGAAATCTTACAATTGAACAATAAAAAGATTTTAAAAAATTTAAAAATGGGTAGAAAAATTGAACAGACATTTTTCCAAATAGGAAATACAAATAGCTAAAAAGCACATTGAAAAGTGCCTATTAGGAAAATGCTAATCAAAACCACAATGGAATAATATTTCACATCTACCTAACTGGCAGCTATTAAAAAATAGAAAACTACATGTGTTGGAGAGACTGTAGAGAAATAGGAACTTTCATTCATTGCTTGTGGATATGTAGAAAGATGCAGGTACTGTGGAAGATAGTTGGATGATTCCTCAGAAATCTAAGTATAGATTTGCTGTGAGAACTGGCAATCCTGCTTCTAGGTATATACTCAGAAGAATTGAAAGCAGGGGCATGTATAGATATATACACACCAATATTCATAACATCATTATTCACATTGCCAAAAAAAAAGCAGCAGCCCAAGTGTCCATCAACAGATGAATGTATAAACAAAATGTGGTATTAACATATGATGCAATATTATTTGGCTTTAAGAAAGAATGAATTACTGATGCATGCAACAACATGGATGATCTTCAATGACCTTATGTTGAGTGAAATAAGCCAGGCAAAAATGGAAAAATATTGTATGATCTCATAAAGTATAAGAATAAGTAAAAGACTTATGGAGGTAAAGTTTGAAAGATAGGTTATCAGGAGATAGAATGGGAGTAAAGAATGGTGATCCAATGCTTACTTCATGCAGAATTTATAATTAGGTTGATTGTAATGTGCTTCAACCCAACTTGAAGGGCATGAATTGGGGCAGCTGGAATGCATCAAGACATGAGCTTTATTGGGACTTAAGAACAGGAGAGATGCCAGTCTCAAGATAGCACTCCACAAAGAAGCAAGAAAAGGAGGGAGAATATAAGAAGTCTCATGACAAAGATATCCTGTAGGGTTTGAGAACAGAATTCCTGCAAAAGCTACATGAGGTGCACAAACGGGGTGTTTGGTGATGTTATCACAGGAAATATACAGCCTTATGAGGATTAAAGTTTGTAGGACCATTTCCTTCAGGAAAGTCTGTTACTTTTTAACTAGTGAGTGGTGGCTATGTGTTTCAGGCTGTGTTTTATTGAAGGTCTCTGAGCTCCTACATACTGGTTTGGAAATGTGAGCTGATAGTGGCCCAGGGATATGAGTGCAATTCACAGTGCAGAAGTATGTGTGTCAACATGGTTCAAAGAGGAAGTTGTGATGATATATTTCATCGGAAGGTAAGCTAGAGTATATAATGGGGGATTGTATAACAGAGTGAATTCTGTGATTGCCAAAGATTGTGGCTTATGGTACAGATAGAATGTTCTTTTAAGATCTATAACAAGGGTACATTAGTATTACAGGATGTTGATGGGGGTGGTATATGGAAAAAAAGCAACAAAACTTATTTCCGTGGGTTATAAAAGTATCCTTGTTGCCATAGGTGTATTTTTCTGTATAAATAGAGGCCCACATGGTAGCTAACAAAATATTATACTTACCTCCTGGGAAAGTCATTCTATTTTCCCAAATAAAATTGCAGAAAACTCTGGAAGTTATAAGTTTTGCCTAATAAAAACAGGCAATAACAGGCCAATAAACCCCATCTTCAATCATAATGCTTGCACTTATGAACCTTATTCCAACAATAATGAAATTAAGCCTAATTATAATTAATGCTAAAGAATTACCCCCTGAAGTCTTCTTGCTACTCAAATGTGGCCCCTCTGAAAGCCAAACTCTAAATAAAAATTCATCACCTTCTCACCCACCATGTGGGACATGACTCCCAGGCATAAGCCTCCCTTGTACCAAACATTAATTAGTGATGTATTTGAAAAAAGCCATAAAATAGAGGTTTATATGGCTAAGAGATTTCAAATTGAATCAGGAGGTCATTCCCTAGGTTACACATACGCAGGTCTCAGGCCTATTTCATAATCTGTCATAGTAAACAAAACCTCAAACAAAAGTGCTCTTGAGAGTTCTAAGGATGTCTTGACACCACTGGCAAGCCACATGGCCTCATGAAATCAACACCCCCTTGGCAGGTCTTATCTAGGAATATATGAAAATCTATTTTTCAATATAACAGAATTATACTCATTTATAATTCCCCTAATTGTGATTCTCCTGATCCTTTTATTTGATCCTATAATTTTCAAGGTACCTGTCAAGTATATTTCTCAAATACTTAAATTTTCAGATTTTTCATGTGCTGGTTATGCCCTGAAGCCCAGCAGAGATGCAGCCAACCTCTACTCTCTACTTCTTTGCCCTAGGAAACTAAGAATGATGATGATGATGGACCAGTCACATCAGGAAAACAATTGTTTTACTCTGCCCCAAAAGATCTATATCCATTCTTACCCTAAAGCAGTCAGAGTTGATGCCATCCAAAATCTCTCAAGATTGATGAATGAGCAAAAATAAGGGGGGAATATAACCATGGACCAAAGAAAATTTATTATTGTTGTAGTTATTATCTTGTATGAATGGAATAACTTGTAACATCAACATTATAATATAATATAATATAATATAATATAATATAATATAATATAATATAATATAATATAATATAATGTAATGTAATGTAATGTAATGTAATATAATATAATATAATGCAATATAATATAATGCAACATAACATAGTATAGTATAATATAATATAGTATAGTATTATAATACAATATAATATAATAATATAATATAATATATAATATAATAATTAGTGAATGTAGACCATAGAGTCATGGCTCATTGCTTTTTCTAATTGGTACTGTAGTCCACAGTTGCCTTTACTAATTTCTGTGAAATTTATTTATATTCTTCCTATCTGTTTGCTGGGTGGTCACTCTCTCACCCACTGTCAAATGTGAAACAACTAATTTCTCCTATCTCTTCTTAGATAGATTTGTTCCTCTTTGGTATTTAATTTTTTGTGTGTTTCAAGCCTCATCTTCCTTGTGGGCTCATGAAAACATATATATATATATGTATTTTTTTTTTTAGAAAAAATGTCTTTCTACAATCGTTAGTGCTGATGAAATGCTCTTTGCATATTTTGCATCATAAGTAGAAGTGGAAGTTCTATATTTCTTTTTAAATCTTATTCATTGCTATGGCTTCAAATACCTCCTTCCTTGATAACTCCACACTTGCTTGTACAATGTGTAGCTGGGGTTCTAGTATGGCATCTTGAAAATGTAATAAAACCTCTGAATATTTACAGGTATAACTGGTCTCATACATTTACTTTTACAATATTCTCCTCTCAGTACTTTTTCTTCTTCTTTTCTTCCTCCTTCTGCTACTGCTTCTTCTGCTTCTGTCTTCAATATTGATCGCTCAGGCTCAAAAACTGCAAATTCTACATATTCTGCATATACCAACAAATTTAAAATGTTGCCAAAGCCAATGAAAAATATTTTTTGATAACTTTTACATAATTTCTTTTTCCTCTCTCAATTAACAAAGTGAAGACCTTCAGCACTTCATATGGCATCTCCTGAAGGCCTGATCATGTAGTTAGCAAAGTATAAAGATAAGTGGGTTCTTTAATTCTATGTACAAAATCCCTTATCAATGAGGACTCTGTGTCCAGGAATTTTAGGTTTGATACCTGGCATCACTCTTAAGATCTATGCAGACTTGAGCCCATTCCATAGAGTTGATATGCTCCAGTCACTTCAGCTGTGATTATGGGTTATAATAGAATCATCTGTTAGAGTTCTATGTTAAATGACTTAGTATATGTAATGCATTTATATAATGTCAAGTAAATAAGTAGCAACATGTAAGTGCCAGTGAATGGATACTATTATATACCTAGTGACTCACAATTCATTCAAAAATATTTTCTGAAAAAACTATATGTTCCAGGTATGATATTATGCTCTGAGGATACAATTGAGTGGACAAACAGCCACAATTCCTGTGCAAATTACAATTCCTGTGCAAATTAATGCAAATTACAAGGTAAGTAAACTGGTGCCACTGGATAGTAATAAATATTCTATCAACAAATATTAAATGACTTTTTCAAATGGTATGGAATTGAGATTCCATGGGGACAAAAAAGCCAATGAATTCATGGGTGAGGGAAAGATAAATTGAGTTGAGATATGAACAGTGAAAAGTTATTACTTTATTTAAATATACCATTATTCCATATTGACCTTTAAGAGAGAAAATATGGGAGACTACTGGTTCTCACCATTTGGAATCTACTTTTACGGAAAAAAAGGATAGTGGAATTTCATTTAAGTCACCTTGACATATATTTTGGTCTTATTATTGAAATAATTACTGGTCTGATATTTTTAGGCATAAGTGAGTATATCCTTGTTCTTAGTGTCCACTTTTTCCTTTCCCACAGAAATAATATTTTTGTTTATTTGAAAGAACACTTAAACTGATAAACCAGAGGACCAAATTCATTGAACTTAACCTAACAGTTTAAAACCATTATATGAATGGTAGAAGCCTTTAAAAAAAATCCTGGAATGCTGCAAATATATTAATTATCATAAGAGAAGAATATTTAGAAATACTTTTGAAGTAGTATTTTTTCTTGTATTCCAGAAAAATCATCTCAAAAGATCATAATCAGGAAAGCAAATTTTAAGATACTGTGGCTTCAAGTAGCTTAATTGCCTTATTTATTTTTTATGGTTATCTGCACATTTTTTATTGAGACAGTGTAAGTAGTTTATGTGCTTCTATGAATGGAAGATAGTAAAAGGATGTACAAATATATAATGCAAATATAAACATATAATATCATGCAAATTATTACTATTAGAAAAATACACTTCTGTATTAAAGAAATATTAAGGGCAGTATAAATTAATAATAGAGCAAATTTTCAAAATTTATAAAAATTTTTAACAGCAGTTCAAAATACATGGAATTTTTTTTAACAGAATGGAATAGAGGAAAATAATTTTAAAAATAATGAGATTGAATAATTGTCAGGGTAAAAATTCTAATTTTCCTGAAATACAGGACTAGGAAGTCTTGTTTCTTTCATGTTTCTAGTATACTTTAATCTTCTGACAAAATTATTTTCATACTAGAGATGATTTATTGGAATACCAGATTCAGCAAAAAGAATGGTCATAAAATAAGCTTTGTAAATTATTCTTCTTCAACTTTTCTTTATATTATTTGGAATTACACTACAAATATATATTGCAGTGCTGGGAAGAAGAAATCCCTCATGGTGCTTTTGCAAGTACTAAGGAGACCTTGCTAAATTGACATGCACATTGAAAATCTCCATTATTCTCTATTTTGGCTTACACCACATTTTAACAAATTTTGAAATAAATTTATGCTGATTTTTAATCTCCAAATAAGCTTTTCTCTTCTTGATGAGAAGAATTTTACTTCCAAATTTCATCAAATATATAATATCTTATTTTGTAATTTTCCTTCATTGATACTATCAAATTCTCTCCTGAAATCCTGGGGTTTAAATAGTATCTTTTATGAGGTGCTTATAAATCATCATGAAATCATTTCATTATCATTACTTAATGCAAAAGCTACAAGAAGACATTTCACCTGATTTGAGCTTTTAGACAGTAAATTATTTAAAAAATCTTTACTCACCTCAGCATTGATTTTTACTTTCTTTTATGTTTCCATTAATATATTAAAAGGTAATACATAAAAATAATTTTAAAAAGCTGTGAAAACATAGGTGTGGTTGAATACAATAATGCATCTACTGTGTAGATTAATTAGATGATAATGATAAACCTGTCTGGAGCAATTCCACCAAATTTTCCTTGTCATGTCTCAAAAGCTCCTGTTTATGGCCCGGTGCAAACTTGTAGAAAGAAGGTAGTTATGGAGAACAGAACCAGTCAATGCAAAAAAGATGAAATTATGTTTAACATAGCCCAAAGCGTATTATAAATATTTTATAATAAAATCAAGATGTTACTGAACACACATTGCAACCAAAATTATCTGAACTAATAAGTATGTGTACAAATAAACATTATGAGTAAAGGAAAATTATCAGAAGAAGATACATCTAAAAATCCACATTTATGAATGAGCGTCATTATCATCTTTGAATTTGGCTGTATTCTAATTATTGCATAATGCAAATGTTTATTCCCAATGATAGTGCTACACTTTTAAAATAAAACTTTTTCACAGAGAAAAATTTGTTATTACATCTCTGGTGGTTAACATTCTGGCCTTTCTGTCACAGATTATTTCTCTAGAAATACATTCTTTTTTAACCAGTCATAAAATAGAGCATCAAAATAGAATACCAAAAATTGATACTGATCATCATGTGACTTCCAAGGGAAGGCAACACTCTGTTACATACCTAACAGGGATGCATTAGTCTGAAGTCTAAGCTTCATTTTTGCAGAAATAAGATTCATAAATATAAGCATTAGGATCAAGGACTTGACATATGGGCCTGTTTTCTTTACATAGTCATGGCTTATATATCCCAAAGATTTTGGCCATTTATTTGAGAAAACAGCAGCGCTTCCTCAGGATGGAAGTGTAATATCTTGTTAGATGCTTTATGGGCTTCTATCTATTGAGAAAACATGCCTATGAAAGCAAGAGCATATTCATATCCCATAGAGGTAAGATGTAGGTATATATTTCTCCATGTAGCACCCCACTGTCCTCAAGCTTTGCTTCTAGCTTCATGGATAGACCCAACCTTCACTTTTCAACTACTTTCATGCTCACACTTCAGCATCATTAATTACATGCACATTGCTGTGCCCCCATCACTTCCATCCATTCCCTATCCATTACAATCAACGGAATTATAAATTATACTCAGATTAAACATCAGCTCACCAATATCTAAACACTTCCTGTCTTCTAACAACTTATCATCCAATTCTACCTCCATGAATTGGCTCACACATTTTCGGGGATCTATAAGATCATGCAATACACTTTTGTACTTACTAATTTCACTCAGCATAAGGGTCTTGAGGTTCATCCATGTTGTCATATCTGTTAAAATGTTATTTTTTCTTACAGCTGAATAATATTCCATTATATGTATATATCACATTTTGTTTTATCTATTCATCTGTTGATGGAAACCTTGATTGCTTCTATCTTTTGGCAATTGTGAATAATGGTGCTATGAATATTGTTGTACATGTATCTGTTTGTGTCTCTGATTTCAACTCTGTTGGGTATACAACTAGTAATGGGATACACCTAGTAATACACCTAGGTATACACCTAGTAATGGGATTGAGAGATCATATGGCAGTCTTTGCTTAGATTCCTGAGCAACCAAACTGTCTTTCATAGTGGCTACACCATTCTCATTCCCACAAGCAACCAATAGCATTGCAAATTCTCCACATTCCCTCCAACAGTTGTAGTTTTATTTTTTTAAATAACATTTTATATCTCAGTGTGGTTTTGATTTGCATTTCCCTAATAGTGATGTTGAGTATCTTTTCATGTGCTTTTTGGAAAATAGTATGTTCAAGTCATTTACCCACTTTCTAAATTGATTGCTTGTCTTTTTATTTTTGAGTTTTATATTCTGGGCATTAGACACTGATCAGATCTGTGGTTTCCAAATATTTTCTCTCATTAGGAAAGCTGCATTTTCACATTGTGACAAACTCCTTTGAAGCATGGAAACTTTTAATTTCGAGGAAGTTCCATTTATCTATTTTTTCTTTTGTTGCTTGTAGTTTAGGTGAAAAGTTTATGAAAACATTGCCTACCACAAGATTACATAGATGTTTCCTACATTCTCTTCTAGGAGTTTTATGGTCTTGGCTCTTTATTTAGGTCTTTCATTCATCTTGAGTTAATTTTTGTATTGGGCCTAATGTAGGGATCCTCTTTCATTCTTTAGTATATGGATTTCCAGTTCTTCCAGTACAATTTGTTAAAGAGACTATTCTGTCCCCAGTGATTCAAATTGGCAGCCTTGTCAAATATCAGTTTGTCATAGATATGTGGGACTATTTCTGAACTCTTTGTTATGTTTCCTTGCTAAATATGCTTATCAGTGTGCCAACACCATGTAGTTTTGGTCACTGTAACTTTGTAACATACTTTAAAGTCAGAGAGCATGACTTGCCCAACTTAATCTTTAATCAAGATGTTTTTGTCTATTTAAGGCCAGTTAACCTTCCAAATACATTTGGCAATTGACTTTTCCATTTCTGAGAAAAATGTTGTAATTTTTGTTGGGATTGTTTTGAATCTGTAAGTCAATTTAGTTAGAATTGACATTTTAATAATGTTTAGTCTTCCAGTACATGAATATGGTGCATCCTTCTTTTATTTAGCTCTTCTCTGATTTTAATTTAATACATGTATTTCAAAACATCTCAGAAATAAGCATTCTGCAATGAAAACTTTTTCATGAAGTTTAATAGGACATGAAATTGAACACACACACACAAGTGGAGATTATCAAGAAAAACAGAAAAAATATTTCTTTGAGAAGATTAACAAAATTGATAAACACAGTAAGACAGACAAAGAAAAAAGGGGGAAGATACAAATAAAGATATTAATAAATGATTGGACAGCCATTACCACTGATCCTACAGAAATAAAATAGATCATAAGAGGATGATATGAACAACAGAGTACTATCAAAATAGACAATGTAGACAAAATGGACAAATTCCTAGAAACACACAAACAACCCATAATAACCTAGAGAAAATAGATCTCGACAAACCAATCTCTACTAAAGAGATTAAAACAGTCATTAAAAATCTCCCAAAGATAAAAAAACTGAGATGACATGTTTCACAGATGAAATCTACCAATCATTCAAAGATGATCTTACACCAATTTTGCTCAAGCACTTTCAAAATATTTAACAGAATGGAATGCTGATACACTAATTCTTTGAAGCCATCATCCAAATAACAAAATTAGATAAAGATACTACAAGAAAAGAAAATTATAGACCAATTACTGTAAAGAATGTATACACAAAAATCTTCAAATTAATACTTGCTAACCAAATAGAAAAGCAAATGAAAAGAATTATATACACCATGATCAAGTGGGTTTTATCCCCAGTATGCAAGGGTGCTTCAACACAAGAAAATAAATTAGTGTAATAATGCACATTAGTAAACTCAAGAAGAAAATTACATTATCCTACTGACTGATACAGAAAAGGCATTTGACAAAATATCAAATCTTTTTTTGATAAAAACACTTGAAAAAGTAGGAATAAAAAGGTGTTTTCTCAATATGGTAAAATGCATATATGAAAAGCCCATACATTATTTTGGACTCATGGTGAAAGAAAGACTGAAAGCTTTCCTACTGTAATCAGGAATGAGACTAGGATGCCCACTGTCACCATTGTCACTGAATATTGTGCTTGAAGTTCTTGCTAGAGCAATTAGGCAAGATAAAGAAATTAAAGCACCTAAATATGAAAGGAAGAATTAAAATTTTAGCTATTTTCTGATAATATGTTACTATACATAGAAAATCCAGAAAAGTCCACAGTAAAGCTGTTAGAACTAAGAGACAAGTTCAGCAAAGTGACAGAAAATAAAATTAAGATTTAAAAAACAGTAGCATTTCTCTCTACTACTGATGAGCAACTTGATAAGGAAGACACCAAAAATTCCTTTGATAATAGCAAATAAAAGAATTGAATATTCAGGAATAAATTTAACCAAAGATATAAAAGACCTATACTCAGAAATCTAAAAAAATTGCCAAAAAATAAACACAGAAGATGTAAGTAAATGGAAGGACATTCCGTGTTCATGATTTGGAAGATTAAATAGAGTTTAGATGCCAATTCTACCCAAATGGATATATAAATTCAATGCAAAACCAATAAATCCAAAATACATTTTTTTTGCAGAGATGGAAAAGCCAGTTATCAAATTAATTTGGAATGGAAAGGGGCCCCTAATAGCCACAAATATTTGACAAAAGAAAAGTGAAGTTGGAGGATTCTCACTTCCTCACTTTAAAACATTATTAAACTACAGTGGTAGAAAAAACATGCTACTGGTATAAAAATAGACAGATTAACCTATGGAACCAACAAAGAAATCAAATATAGATCTTCACATCTATGGTCAAGTGATTTTTTTTACAAGGCTATAAAACCTTCCCAGCTGAGCCTGAACAGTCTATTCAACAAATGGTACTAGGAGAACTGGATATCCATATTCAAAAGAAGGAAAGAAGACTCCTCCCTCACACCTTATACAAAAGTTTACTCAAAATAGATCAAGGACCTAAATTTAAAAAGGTACAACCATAAAAGTTCTAGAAGAAAATGCAGTGAAACCTAGTCTAGATCTTGTGGTAGTCAGTAGTTTCTTTAAACCTTATACCTAAAGTATTAACAATGAAAGAAAAAAAATAGAGAAAGGAGACCTCATCCAAATTAAGCACTTTTGTTCTTTGAAAGACTTCATCAAAAAAGTAAAAAGGCAGCCTACTCAATGAAAGAAAATGTTTGGAATCCACATATCCAACAAGGGTTTGATATTTATGCTATGCAAAGAGGTCTTACAACTCACTGATAAAGACAGGCAATACTAATTTTTTTAAAATTGGCAAAATACTTGAACAGACATTTCTCCAAAGACAAAAATACAAATGGCCAAATAGCATATGAAATATTGTCCAACATCACTATTAAGGAAATTCAGATCAAAACTGTGAGAATCCATTTCACATTTTATAGAATGATCATTATCAAAAAAAAAAAAGAAAGAAAGAAAAAAGAAACCTATAAGTGCTGGAAAAGATGTGGAGAAATAGGAACACTTATTCACTGTTGATGGGACTGTAGAATAGTGCAGCCTCTGTGGAAGTGTTTGCAGTACCTCAGGAAGCTGAATTTACTGCTGTATGATCCAGCAAAACCATTACTAGCAATATGTTCAGAAGAACTAAACGACAAGGACAAACTGAAATTTTATACTGATGTTTATATCAGAATTATTCAATTGCTAAAATATGGAATGAGTCCAAGTGCCTGTCATCTGAAAATGGATCTAAAAAATGTAGTATATTCATAAAATGGAATACTACTGAATTGTAAGAAGGAATTAAATTGGGATGCATGTGACAGCATGAATGAATCTTGAAGAAATATGTTACATGAAATATGCCAGATACAAAGGACAAATATTGTATGGTCTCACTTATATGAATTAAATAAAATGAGTAAATTCATAGAGGTAAACTCTAGTGTATAGGTTATTAGAAAATAGAATGTGGGTTGAGAATGGAAGTTTATACTCATTTATATAAACTTTGTAATAAGGTTTGCTGTAAAGGCATAGAAATGAATTTGGTTGATGATAACAAATTATAATTATTATACACTGGTCATTTATAAATATTCTTGTGACTGAAAGTGATAGTCTGTGGACATACATGTTAATTAAAAGGAAACTAGAGAATAATCTAGTGAAGGTATGAGTGATTTTGGTGGTGGATGAAAGATCTTGGTTAACAGTATAAATATAAGCCTGTTCTTCATTTAAAAAGAGTTAAGTATATGGTGATACATGGGAAAAATAACAAGTTTAACTTATGGGCAATAGCTAACAGTAATATTTTTTTGTAGTAATCGCAAATATTTTATCAATCCTAAGAGCTATTTATAAGGTTATGTAAGGGGGTAAGGGATTCTTTTCCTTTTGCAGTAATGAGGACATTCTAAAATTGAGGTGATAACTGCATAATTCTGTGATGAAAATGAGAGCCACAAAGTATACACTTGGAATGGATTGTAAAAAACACAGGAAACCCAGTGGTGGAAGATTAACTGTGGTTAACAGAACAAATATGAGAATATTCTCTCATGAACTATAACGAATGTATAATAATAATACAGGGTGTTCATAATTGGGTAGGTTGGGTTGGGGGGAAAATACACCAAATGTAAGGTAGAGTCTGGAGTTAGTAGTAATACTTTTGGTGATGTTTGTAACAAATGTTTCACAGTTTGTAACAAATGTTTCAAAACAATGGAAGATATTGGTGGGGGTTGATTTATGGGAACCTGTATGATGTTAGGTAGGTTTGTTTTCTAAGTTCACAACTTTACTATGTATTTATCGTTTGTGTATGCTCATGTATGAATGATATCTTTCCATAAAATGTTAATTAAAAAAAGATTGTGAGCTTGATATTCAAT
This sequence comes from Dasypus novemcinctus, assembly GCF_030445035.2. Lineage (NCBI taxonomy): Eukaryota > Metazoa > Chordata > Mammalia > Cingulata > Dasypodidae > Dasypus > Dasypus novemcinctus. The sequence goes on from NC_080682.1 coordinate 33,722,723, forward strand.
CTGTTTGTGTTCAGTTTTGAGCTCATCCTTAAACATGGACATTGCCTGACAATGAACAAGCTATGAAAGCTCTGTATTCCCCAATTTCATCTATCTGTAAATTCCAGCCATTCAAATAAATATATTGCAGTACACTTCTAGGCACTGAGGGTATTGTAATTAACATAATTGACAAAAATCTTGGGATCATAGAACTTTCAATGTGGATGGAAACAGAGAATCAACTAAAGGCATAAGAAAAATATATGGAATGTAAAATGAGATAACTGTTATGGAAAACAAATGAAGCATTGATGAGGAATGTGGTAAGTGTGATTTTAAATAAGGTGGTAAGGGATGGCTTCATAACAAAAGATCCAAGCAGTTACCTGCGGAAAAGGAAGTTCAGGAAGAAGAAAAAATACAAATATTCCAGGCAGCATTAGAAATAATGTTTAAAAGAAGGGTGAGGAGTTAGTTTGTCTGCTCATAAGTGAGCAGAATAGAAACAATGATAAAGGATGAGTTCATAAAAGTAAGGAGGTGGAACAAGTATAGTTCTGTAAATATTGTTTATTTTGCTCTTAATGTGATGGGAAATCTTGTAGGGTTTTTGAAGAACAGTGCCATGATACAATGAAATTTTAACACCATCATTCTGGACATTACATAAATATTAAACCCAAGGTGTATAAGGCAGAAAACAGGGAGACAATCTAGAAGGCTGTGACAATGATTTAAAGACTGACATTATGGCTCTTTATGCCTGGGTGGGTGGTAGCAGAGATGCTGAGAAACCATCACATTCCAAATATATTCTGCACATGCATGTTGCAAAGAGAATCTATATGATATACTGATGTACTGATGTGAGGTGTGTGATAAAGAGAAAATGCCAGCATGGTTCTTCAGCCATTCCTGAACAAGTAGGAAGATAGCATTCCATTATCTGGGCAAAATTTTAGATATTACAAATACCTACCTATCAGTTATGTCCTGAAATTAAGCTAAGATAATTATATACCTAAAGCCATTTTAATATTAATATTGTCTGGAACTCAGTAGCTATTCAGTAAATATAAACTATTTTTGTAATTATTATATAACATCAATCATTTGCCAAAAACGTTCATACTTTTGTGATGCTTTATTTCACTCTTAATTTCTTTATCATTTGTAAGTAGTTCAAATTTTACAATACGTAGAATTTTGAAATATTACCATGAAAAAAAGGATTTTGTCTTGAAAATACATCAGACCACATCTTCCATAAAATATGACATGCATTGACATAAATATATCAAACAAAGGTTCAAAATAAATAGTGCTTCACATTCCCAAAAATCTGTCATGTTTATTTAATAACATTATAAATGTTTTCTACAATATATTATTAAAGGACAATTTTGTCTCAATGTAATTAAAAGAGAAGCAATTCCTGAATTAATGTAAGAGATATTAGAAAATCTGTTGAACACTGCTGTCATCACAAACCAAAAGGAGTCATTTTCTAAATCATAGAAATATATTAATACATAAATGAAAGCAGATTAACACAGTTCATAAAGAAGACCAGAAATGCAATGAATCTATAAATACAAGAAAAGATACAATGCGTATGCAACAAAAGAGATTAGTTTTAAAAATATATTATTAAAAAATAAATGCTGGAGACTTCTAGGAAGATGGCACCAAAGTAGGTTGGCAGGTCTCAACTCTCTAAAAAAACTATGGAGGAGGGGCAAAAAGTGATCTGAAGGAGATGCTTTGGGAATCTGCAGACTAGGAGATTACTGTGTGTCATTCAGGAGGGAGAAGGATAGAGAAACAAAGGGGCTGAAATGAAAACTGTGAGTTGCTCATCCCTGGGACTGGGAGTGGCCCCTCTCATTCCCCACCTTCAAGGCAAGCAGACTTGGTAAAACCCATGGCACACTGTGGCCAACTGAGAGAAGAATGGATATCTCCTTCCCTGGGAAAAGAAAGGATGCTGTGGAGGGTAAACAGGGATTTCTCTTCAGCAAGTGTGGCCAGCAGAGCTCACTTTTTTAAAAAATCTCAGTTGTGGCCAAACAAGAATCACCATCAAATTGAGGTTGAAAAAGACATGTACTTGGAAAATTTGTGATAGAGCACTTTCAGCTGGGAAGCCAGGAAACTGCAAGAAGATCCCAGGTCTCCTTGGATCCCTTCTGGTCCCATTTTGGGTCCTTGCTCTGGTTTATTATCATGAGCTGGGAAATTTGAAAAGTTAAAATAAACTGAACTTAAAATCTCTAAGTCTTCAGCACATAGCTGCCTGCATGACCTAGTTAAAAATTAACAACTTTCCCCAAAGGGAAGAGAATGTATAGATGTTATCATAAACTATGATTTTCTCAAAAAAGTAAACATCCTTGGCAAATGTCCTTCCTACTGAGTGTAGTGAAACCATCACCACACCCCATGTCTGTTTCATGTGACCCTAGCAGGAACACTGTTCTCATACCCTATGGGATGTCCTTCTAAATCCCCTTATATATCACTCCTCATTTTCTCATCTTTTCACAGAGTGCAAACTTCATTCATTCTTTGACTGGTTGCCATTAGAGATTCTCTTCTTTCTGTAAGTCCTAATAAAGCTTATTCCTGACTAAATGAAGGTTGTGTCCTTTGGTTTCAGGACCTCACCAACTTGTGCCCTTTAGGAGTTGGGTTGTAACAATTGGCAAGCCACAAGCCAGGAGACTGAAGGACCCCTGGCAGTAGCAGGCATGATCTCAGGGAAAGGAGACCCTGTGGGGGAAATCCTACATTGACTTTTAACATCCATGTGAGAATGGGTGGTTGCCCTCTAGGATGACTGGGGACCTCCAAGAGAATATGGGGTCACCCACTTGCTTGACTGTTCAAGAACTTCTCATGAGTATGGGGACACCCAGGAAATGTTGATAGGGGTAGCAGTTAACTAAGAAAGAGAAAATATTCCAGCAGCAACTCTGTGAAACCCCTTGTCACTTGGTTGGTGCACTTGTGGGCTGGTGGATTTAATAGAATTAGGTTAACTACTGGAGAAGCAGAAAAACTTAACATTAATGTTCTCTGCTCTGTTTCCATGTTAATTCTAATTAGATCTGGATAGCCACGTTAACAAAGTTGGTGCTATTAAAGTTTAGTAACTTTGAACTTGATAACTCTCTATATATAAATAGAGAGAGAGAAAAAATGCAAGCAGGTTTTGTAAGTCTGCAATTAAATTACAAAGCTGAAGGCTCATAATACTGTGTAAACTGTTAAAGAGTTAAAAAGGGATGCTATTTTGAAAATGTTTTAAGTTTAAGTCACATTTTATTTTGATCAGAGTTTTTATTAAGATGTTAAAATGAACTATCAGTTTTGAATCAGTAGTTTACTCATGATGAATCTAAAATGTACTCCTGAAGAGTAATCCAGAATTTATAAGTGTTAAATATCAGTCTGTTTAAATTTACTCCATTTATACTGCTCAAGTGTTCCTAATTGGTTGCTGGGTACTAATAAAAATGTTTTCAAGAATTAACTTGCATAGTACAGGCAATACTAATTCCAGAGGACATCTTAAAAGCAGTAAAAGTCAGAGATGTGAAAAGATGGAATGCTTGGACACAGTCAAACCAAAGGATAACTATGAGTCAAAATAGTGAGTTTTGTTTCAGTTGGCATTCCTTAACTCTTTTTGTATTTGTCTGCTTGTTCAGCATATACTTTCATACCTCCAGATGGTAATATTAAATTATCAAATGAAAATTCTTAAAAGAGCTCTATTTAAATTGCTAAAAAATAGATGGTTGCTTATATAGGTAAATGAATACTCCTGAAACCTAAACTAGAAAAATCAAACAGGATAAGGAATCACAAAAAATCTGAATAAAGAAACTATTTAAAGGAAAGAAACGGAAAAGTTTATCCTGAATTCTTCCATAATCTTTCCATAGCCTATCCTACCTTCACCTAACCTTCACTGAATTCCAATAAAACTAGGTTAGGATAAGGGAATGGGTTGAGTGTGGAAAGATATGGCTGGTGTGAGCTGAGCCTAGAATTCTGTCTACCAAGTCTGGAAATTAAAATAGGCACAGAGAGGATAGGACAGAATAAACCTAGTTTTGTATGGCTTATTCTATAATTCCCAAGTAAATTTTAACAGCTTTTGAAAAAACAGTAGTAAGTCAATGGCCAAATTTCAGCAAATAAAGGAAAACTCTTTGAAAACTATAAAGATTTTTCTAAATTATGATAAAAAAATTCAACAATTATATTCCAGAACTTGGCAGTTACTATGCTTTTAAGGTTATTCAAAACTTTAGAATTTTATTAAGACAAAAAATTTTACCCTCCTGTGAAAGAAGGAAAAAAGAATGTCTCTTTCGTAAACTATAATGATTTCAATTTTCTTTATCTTGGTTGTCATTTTCTTAGGTTTATAAGATACCAGTAATATCAATTAGCATTATAGGTATTAAATCTTTAAGTTGAAATTCTAAGTTTTGGCTAATTAAATTATTACAAACTTCTTTTAAAAATGTTTTTACATAAATTGAAATGAATGGTTTTTTTTTCTTCACAGATCAGAATGAGGGATATGAGACAAATTAATATAGAATGAAGTAAAAAATTTGTGGAAGTGAATTCATAAATGATGTTGACTAAACTTTATAAGTTTTTTTATTGGAATGTGTTTTGTCCTAAGATAAGATAGCTGGTTTTCATAAAATCATGGTGGAAATATGAAAGACAAGGCTTGAATGAATATAGAAAGTTTTAGAAGGTATTGTAGAATGTAGCATTAAATAAGGGAATGTATTTTGTAAAGGTGAAATTCATTGTGGGATGAAGTCTCTAGTTTAGGTATTATGGTTGGTTATAGAAAGTTTGCGAAAGCTTCTTCTAAACTGAAATGTTTAAATGACTAATTCCACAAAAGCCATTATTAAATAGAAACCCAAATTGATAATGATAACAAAAAGTAACTTACGGTTAATTATAAGAAGTTTATAAAAGCAGGGATGGTGGCAAGTCAGAAAAAAATCCCACCAAATACCCTGGTCACGAGATCCAGTTTGAAAGTCCCAGACTACTATGTTATCCATCAACAAGTTTGAAACAAAAACTTCTCATTTAAGACTGAGAGTCAGCTGCCATCTTTTAATGAGACTTGTGATTATATTTGTACTCTTGTAAGGGAACAGGTGAATAAGCCCAGGCCTTTATTAAGATATGTTGTATATAGTGGTTTAGGATGGTTAACAGCTGAGTCTGTCACCCTAGATCTCACAGCCCCTGTCTGCATGGAATGGCAAGAGGGAATCCATGATGTAGGGTGGTTGCCCCTGACTTGTGTCATTTTATTATTAAGGCTAGACAAAGCGTAAAGCATGTCCTCTGGTGGTTCTACCTATTGGCCACTTTTTGTGCCAGGTGGTGCTACAATTTTCACTGAAAAACACATAAAGTTTTTAGCCAATTTCACTGCTGAAGCCCTTAATGACTACAAAGTAGCAGTTTTCTTACTAAAAAAAGAAACAGCTTGAAATGAAAGGTAGTTTTACAAAATAGGATGGCTTTAGATATTCTTACTGTGTCAAAAGGTAGTACCTGTAACCTCATTAATGTTCAATGTTGTTTAGATGTTTTTATAGGATTAAGAGCATTTGGTGAAGGACTCCTACTATTCTGTTGTCTTTTATACTGTTGCTGTAGAATACAGATGCAATGCTTGTCCTATAGTCAATGTAAGCCACTATATGGGAGTAGATTGTGGGGAGGCAGGGCACCCCTTAAGTCTTCAGTGTAGTTGCCTGCATAACCTAGGCATAAGTTAAAGTTTAACAACTCTCTCCAGAGAGACTATATAGATATTATCATAAAATATGATCTTCCCAAACCAGTAAGCATCCTACTACCATAGAGAAAACATCACCACACCCCATGAATATGCTTCATGTGACCCTAGCTAGAACTCTGTTCCATACCTTATGGAATGGCCTTCTTCTAAAACCCCTTATAAATCACTCCTCATTTTCTCATCTCTTCACAGAGCACTGACTTCACTCATTCTTAACCAACTGCCATCAAAGATCTCTCCTCTCTGTAAGTCCTAATAAAGCTGATGCCTGACTAAATGGCTTTGTGACTTCGCAAACTTGTGCACTTCAGGAGTTGGGATGTAACCATGGGTAATTCAGCTGGCACAGACTGAATATTTGGACACTTGGGGATCCATCCCTCCACCCCAATAGGAAGGAGAGGATTTTTGTTGTCTCAGCATCTCTGGACAACTCCAGGCTCTTTCAGTACACAAAGTGATATGTTGAGTGCCTTCAATTCCATCTCTGCCTCACAACCCCACAGAACTGGAGGAGGTTTGTGCTTCTTAAGTCTCTCTGCGAAATTGCATGCACTTTGAGGCTGCATGAGTGAATAGTCAGACCCCTATAACTCCATTCCTGCCCCCAAGTAAGATAGGAGTGGAATGGTGTTTTCTCAGCATTTCTGGGAACTGGCAGGCAATTTTGGCCAACCTCTCCAGGACTGTTGGGTGCCTGTGGACCCATCCCCACCCCTCAATGGGATAGGAGGAGACTGTTTCCTCAGCCCATCCAGACAAGAACAGGTACTTTCAGCCTACAGGGAGTGAAGTTTCAAGACACTTGATGATCTATTCTCACACCCAAATAGGATAGGAGGGGATTTGTGTTTCTGCAGCCTTTCCCAGGAATAGCAGGCAAATTTGGCCTTCAGAGATTGGATTATTGGGCACCTATAGATCCATCCCAAACCAACCCATAATAGGATAGGAGGTGGCTGGCATTTCCTCACCTGTCTGGGAAACAGCAAGCACTTTTCACCTTCACAGAGTGGACTACTGGGTGCCTATGTATTCATCCCCACACCCTAATAGGTTAAGAGGGTGCTGGTGTATCCTCGGGCTCTACAGACAATGCTAGGTACTCTTGGCCTACAAGAACTCAACAACTAGATGCCTGTGGATCTATTCCCAACACTCAATATGATAGGAGAGGAACAACGTTTCCTCTGCCTCTTCAGAAAATGGTAGGTACTTTGGGTCTACACAGACTGAACTGTTGAGCATCAGTTGTTCCATTCCCATGCCCTAAAGAGCAGAAGGAGCAGTAATCCCTCACCCTCTCAGGGCTGTTGCAGGTGCATTTGGCCCAATGGATTATGTTGTTGGGCAATCCAGAGTGCAAAGAGGGCCAGCTGGTGCTACATCAGTCTATCTGGGCAATTGCAGTAATTTTGTACCTACAAGGCATAGATTTTTTTTGCACCTGCAGCATTATCCCTGACCAAGGCAGGGGAGGAAGGTATGTGAAGCTTCATCAGTCTCTCTGGACAACTACAGACAGTCTTGACCTGCACAGCTTGGGTTATTAAATTAAGCTTCTGTTCTGTCCCAGGACCTGGCAGGAGAGAAAGGTTGGAGAAGCTTCATTAGTCCCATGGGCAATGCAGATAGATTCAGCCTCTATAGCTTATAGCACCAACTACATCTTTGTCTCCTACTACATAACCAGCAAAGGGGAAAGGGCAAGAAAGCCCTAAACTAAGGAAAGAAACAGCACCCAGAATAAATATATCTAGTAAATCAGATGCCAAGATATAAACAAAAACTCACAAACCATACCAAGAAACAAAAAGATATAGCCCAGTTAAAGGAACAAGATAAGCCTCAAATGACATTAAAAATTGAGGCAACTAATCATGTATGTTCAAACAAATCTTAATAAATTCATTGATGTGGCTAAAGAACTTAAGAATATTAAAAAGATACTAGGTGAGCACAAAGATTTTGAAAGCAGATTTGAGGGGGTACAGGAAGGGATAGGTGAACTTGAAGGCCTGGCTCCAAAAGTGAATGTACAAAAGAAGAGATGAAGAAAAAAATGGAGAAAATTGAACAAGGTCCTAGAGAAATGAATGATGTCAAGAGACACACAAACATACATGGCAAGAGATTGCCAGAAGGAGAACAGAAAGGAAAAGAGGCAGAAGGAATATTTGAAGAAATAATAGTAGAAAATTTCCCAAACCTATTGATGGACATAGATATCCATGTCCAAGGATTGAAATGTATTCCCATCCAAACCAATATGAATAGACCAACTCTGAAACACAAACTAATCAGAATATAAAATGCAGAGCACAAAGAGAGAATTATGAAAGCATCAAGATAAAAATGATGTGTAACATATAATGGATACCCAATAAATTTAAGTGTTGAGTTCTTGCAGATAGTGTGGAGGCAAGAAGGCAGTTGTATGATATATTTAAGACACAACTAGGGAAAAACTGCCAGCCAAGAAACTTATATCCAGCAATCTTTCAAAAATAAGAGTAAGTTTAGAATATTCACAGATAAACAGAAACTGAGATAAATTATAACAGAGACTGGCTTTGCAATAAGTACTAAACGGAATGCAACAGTCTGAAAATAAAAGATAGAAGAGAGAGGCTTGGAAGAAAGTTTAGAAATGGAGATTATATCACTAAAACTGAATAAAAGTGTCAAAAGAATTGTGAAAGTAAAAAACGACAGATAAAACCATTGCTTTTACATTGATAACATTGAATGTTAATGAATTAAACTTCCCAGTCAAAAAAGACAGACTGATTGAATGGATAAGAAATTATGAGTCATCTATATACTGTCGACAAGAGACTTTAGACCCAGGAATACCAATAGATTGAAAAAGAAAGGTTGAAAAAAGATATTCCATGCATGCAGGAATCAAAAAATAAATAAAAGGTGGATTCGCTGTACTTATATCAGATGAAACAGATTTTAAAAGCAAAACGTATTAGAGAGAAGAAATACCATTATGTATTAATAAATGGGAGAATTCATCAGGAAGAAATAACAATCATAAATGCATATGAACCGAACAAGGATGTCCCAAGATACATGAGAAAAACACTGGAAAAACTGAAGAGAAAAATGTTACATGATCTCAGTGATATGAATTAAGCAAACTGTGAAAGTCTCTAAGATAGGCTTACAGGAGACAGAAAGGGAGAATAAGGTTGTGAGTCAATGCCCATATGGCAAAATCTATGATAAGGTGGAAGGTTGTAGTTGTGCAGTGGATGGGCATAGCTGTGGTCCAGTGATGCTATTGGGATGGGTGGTGCTGATTTGTGAAGGGGCTATGATGGAGAGGGTGGGTTGGACATTCCATGTACCTGGGGTGAAGAAAGGGGCAAGAAAGAGGTGAACTATGGGATTTGCAGGAATGTGGTTGAAACTACAGTGTTGTAAATGTTCTTTTGGCAAATATGGCAAATATGGTAATGGGCTGTTATTTAAAGTGTTGGATTTAGGGGTCATGTGGGACAGGACACCCTTGGGGCAGGCTTCTAGGAGTGTGTTCTTATGAAACTTTACTTTTGAAATTGTAACATAGTCTTAAGAGTTACCTCCTGAGAACTTCCTGATTGCTCAAATATGGCCTCTCTCAATGTCAAACTCAGCATATAAATACATTACCTTCCCCCCAGTATGGGACATGACTCTGGGGGATAAGCCTCCCTGGCACCAAGGAGTTACTTTCAAGCATCAACTTGCAATGCAACTGGAAAAAGGCCTTGACCAAAAGGCGGAAAGGGTAAACAAAAATGAGTTTAAATGACTAGGAGACTTCAAAGTGAGATGGGAGGTCATTCCAGAGGTTAAGCTTATGCATGTCTCATCAGGACCTCATTATCTGTCAAAAAGTATTACCTTGAATAGTAGGGTTCTTGAGGGCTCTGTAGACATCCAGATACTATAGGCAGGGTAGACAGTTCAGGAGTTTGGTGCCCTGCCAGTCGACCCTAATTTTGAATTTATGCTCCCCAGTGTGACAGAATTGGACTCAGTTTTGGTTCCCCTACACATGGCTCTTCTGTCCCTTCTATTTGAACCAACAGTTAATACTAGAGTTAATAGGTGTATGTCCAAAAGACTTAAAACTTTGGGTTTTGCATGTGTCAGCTGAGTCATGAATCTCAACTGTGTTGCAACACCTACACTCCAGTACATTGGACTCACCCAGGACACCTAACAAGAAGATGATGATAAACAACCATTCCACAGAACAGAGAGAGTTTGCAACTGCAAGCAAGATAGTCACATTCATTTGCCCCATGGGATCTAAGCCCCCTCTCAATTAGAGGTGGAGTGGGCATCACCATCCCAGAATCCTCAGGTTTGGGGAATGAAAATTGGATTAGAGTAGACTTACTGTTATTCTACTATAGACTTCTTGTGATTCTAGCAGTGTAAGAAATTTTATCATTGATGTGGAAGCAGTGGTCACTGGAGATTCTGAGGGGAAGGAGAGGGAAAAATAGGTGGAAAATGGGGGGAGGCATTTTTGAACTAAGGAATTGTCCTGAATAACATTGCAATGACAGATACAGGCCATTATATATCTTGTCATAACTTACAAAATTGTGTGAGAGAGAGTATAAACTATAATGTAAACTATAATTCATGCTTATGGGCAATACTCCAAAATTTGTTCATCAATTGTGGCAAATGTACCACACTAATGAAGGATGTTGTTAATGTGGGAAATTATATGAAGGGTAGGGAGCAGAGCATATAGAAATACTCCATATATTTTTTTAAAGATTTATTTTTATTTATTTAATTCCCCTCCCCTCCCCCGGTTGTCTGTTTTCTGTGTCTTTTTGTTGCGTCTTGTTCCTTGTCCGCTTCTGTTGTCGTCAGCGGCACGGGAAGTGTGGGCGGTGCCATTCCTCGGCAGGCTGCTCCCTCCTTCGCGCTGGGCGGTTCTCCTTATGGGTGCACTCCTTGCGCGTGGGGCTCCCCTACGCGGGGGACACCCCTGTGTAGCACGGCACTCCTTGAGCGCATCAGCACTGCGCATGGGCCAGCTCCACATGGGTCAAGGAGGCCCGGGGCTTGAACCGTGGACCTCCCATGTGGTAGACGGATGCCCTAACCACTGGGCCAAAGTCCGTTTCCCATACTCCATATTTTTATGTAACAATTATGTAATGTAGGTATCGTTAAAAAAATAAAAAGTAGACTATTAAAAAAACTTATAAAAGAAAATGTAGGAAAATATCTTCAAGATATTGTGGTAGGCAGTAGTTTCTTAAACCTCATACCCAAAGGTGAAGCAATAAAAAAAAAAAAAAGATAATTGGAACCTCATCAAAATTAAACACTTTTGTTCTTCAAGAGACTTTGTCAGAAGGGTGAAAAGGCAGCTGACTCAATGGAAGAAAATATTTGGCAACCATGTATCTGGTAAAGGTTTAATATACATAATATGTAAGGAAATACTACAACTCAGCTATAAAAAGACAAAATACCTGATTAAAAAATGGGCAAAATTCTTGAATAGACAATCGTCCAAGAAAAAACACAAATGGAAAAAAATAGTTCAACATCACTAACAATTAGGGAAATGCAAATCAAAATTACAATGAGATATCACTTTGCACCTTTTAGAATGGCCACGATTTAAAATTGGAAAACTACAAGTGTTGGAGGAGATGTGGAGAGATAGGAATGCTTATTCACTTTTGGTAGGAATGTATACTGGTACAGTCACTGTGAAAAACTGTTTGGCATTTCCTAAGGAAGTTGAATATAGACTTCCCATGTGACCCTGTAATGCCATTATTAGATATATACCCAGAAGAACTATGATCAGTGATTTGAATAGACATCTGCACACTGGTGCTTATAGCACCAAAAGCTGGAAACAACCCAGGTTTCCATCAACTGATGAATGGATAAAATATTGTGGTGTGTACACAGGATGGGCTTTTATGAAGCTGTAAGAATTAAAGTCATAAAGCATACAAAAACACAGAGGACCTTGGTGGACATTATGTTGAGTTAAGCAAGCCAAACAGAAATTGACAATATTTTTATCACATTATTATGGTCTAAATATATTGGATAAACACATGGAGGTACTAAATAGAATATAGGTCACCAAAAAATAGAATGACGGTAGAGAATGGAAAACTAAGGGTTAATCTGTGCAGAATTGGTAAAATTTTTGTAAATCTTTGGATATAAATATACATCATTAAAGCACACACAGAGCTAATATATGAGTATGTTTGAAAGGAAAAGTCTAAGGCCATGTATATCACTAGAAAGAAAGCTAAAAAAATGTATTATGGGACTGCATAGCATAGAGAAACTTTTTGTAAAATTCAAATATGGATGATATTGCATATATAAGACTGCTTTTACAAAATATAAATTCAAGTAAACTGGACAGATGGAAACATAAAAGCAACTATATACACCAGTGGAAGCATGGAGAGAATGAGAGGTGATGAGATTTTTTTTTTGTGTGTGTGTGTGTGTAGTATTATTATTGGAATAATGAAAATGCTCTAATCATGACTGAAGTTATGAGGGCACAATTGTGTGATTATACCAAATATCACTGATTGTACACTTGAGATAGATTTATGTTTCTTTCATATGTTTCAATAAAACTGATTTGTTGAAAATAAAAAATAAAAACAAATAATTATAATTTCATCACCTAAAGTTAAGTTTAATTACAATGAATTCCTTCCAAAGATTTCTATACATATATTTTTCATATATATTTGTCAACTTGTTATTTTACATTATATAGTAATTGTTTTTGCCATTCATTAAAATTATTTAATTTAATGTTAATAGTTTATTGAGTTCCTGTACCATTGTTTACTTATTGATTCTCCAGTTTTTGGATAATTATATCTTTCCACTTATCTCTTGTCTGTAAAAAATAAAAATATTGGTCCACCTAAAAAAAGATTAATATGAATAAATCAGTAGTATTTTGACACACTAAAATGATCAATCTAAGGAGGGAGTAAGAAAAAAATCCATTTATATCACCAAATAGAAGAAACAAATATTTAAGAATAAACTTAACCAAGTACAGAAAGGACCTATATTCAGAAAATTAAAAACGTTGCTAAAAGGAAACAAAGAATACCTAAATAAATGGAAGAACATTCAGTACTCATGGATTGGAAGACTAAATATAGTTAAGATGCCAGTTCTACCAAATTAATTCATAGATTTAATGCAATCTTAATAAAAATCCCTAGAGTCTTTTTACAGGAAAGAAAAAGTCAATTATCAAATTTGTTTTGAAGGATAAGAGTCCCTGAATAGTCAAAAATGTCTCAAAAGAATAAAGAAACTGCACGACTCCTATTTACTGACTTTAAAGCATATTAACTACAATGGTAAAAACATCATGGTACTGGAATAAAAATGACAAATTGATAAATGGAATAGAATTGAGAATTCAGAAATAGATCCTCCCATCTATGGTCAAGTGATTTTTTTACAAGGCTGTCAAACCCACCCATCCAGGTGAGCAAAGTCTATTAAACAAATGTTCCTGGGAGAACTGGATATCAATAGCTAAAAGAAAAAAAAAAAAATAGGACCCCTTTCTCATTTCATATATATATATATAACTAACTCAAAATGGATCAATGACCAAATACAAAACTAGACCCCTAAAAATCTAGAAGAAAATGTAAGGAATGTGGTAGGTGATGCTTTCTTGCCTTAAACCCAAAGCATTAGCATTAAAAGAAAAAAATATTAAAAACCATTACCATTCAAATAACTTTATTAAGAAGGTAAAAAGGCAGCCTACTCATTTGCAGAAAATTTTTGGAAAACCCAAATCTGATAAAAGTTTGATCTCCATGTTATATAAGAAGGTCATACCACTCAATGATAAAAAGTCAGGGACTGTAATTAGAAAATGGGTAAAATTATCTAGATGTTTCTAGAGCCCTCAGGAGCTCTGCTCTTTTAGACACTGTTTATTGTGGCAGTCAATGAGATCTGAGACATGCATAAATGTAACTTCTTGAAGGACCTGCAAACTTACTTTGAAATCTCTTAGTCATAACAACTCATTTGTATTTATGATTACCCCCTTTGGTCAAGGTCTTTTTTCAGATGCATTTCCAGTTGGTGCTTGGATAATAATATCCACTGGCAGGGTGGCTCATTCCTGGGAGTCATGTCCCACTCAGGGGAAGGTAGTGTGTTCATATACTGAGATTGGGTTACATAGTGCCCACATTTGAGCAACAAGGAGGCTTTCAGGAGGCAACTCTTAGACAATATTTGATATAAGTTAAGTTTCAGTTTCATAAGAAAAAGTTCATAAGTACAATCAACAATATCAAGGGCACGGCATAATGGTCTGTCCTCATTCATGAGGAACATGTATTTCGGGATTTTTGCCACTCTATTAGAGAATGTAGCAGTATGCCCCAGAATGGGAATTCAATATTTTTTCAGGTGTTGTTTTGTCTACACTCACTGAGGCAATGCCCCATGACAACTTGAACATAAACATATATCAGAGAAACATGCCCCAGGTGCACCCAATCCCACCCATCTCCCATCAGAAACAGCCCACATCAGTGATTCCCCCACTGCCACAATTTTGACCCTTCTGTGATCCAAACACTTTCCCAAAATGAAACCAAAAACTAAAAAAAATAGAAATAATTTAAAAATAAAAAAATAAAAATAAATGAAATAAAAAATAAAAATAAATGAAATAAAAAACAAAAATAAAAAATAAAATAAAATTTAAAAAATATTGTCGGAGTCATGGACCTGAAGGTTATCAGGAATAAAAGACAAAGAGAGATTGGGATCAGGGGATCTGAGAGCATTGAAGCCTCAAGCTCATCAGACAAATTTATTGATCTCAGGGGCTTCCTTATAAACCCCAACCAATTGTGAGAAGCAGGAACTATCCTAGATAACTATTACCACTATCTCATTCTTAATAACACAGTGGATTAGTTAATAAACAAAGCTCACAATTCTACTATGTTATTGAAACAAATATACATATGACTCTTGTTGCCATGTTGTTCATTATTATCAAGCCCTGATTCTGCCAGAATGTTGCATCTCCTGGAGAGATTTATGACCTGCATGCATATCTCTAGGGACAGCATGACCCAGTGATCAAGAAAGTAACTTGCTCTTATGGAAACAACATGCCTTTGTTTCCCACATTTCCCCCTTTTTGTTTTAGTCAGGGTGGTTGTGCCTGTCTTAGGTTGCCCTCCTCTGAGAGTCTTCCCCATCATTGGCTACCAGCCAAACACTCTGACCATGGGGAACTATATCAGACTTTTTGCAAGTACCAAATTATTAGCTTGTCCCATCACATCAACATGGTGCACTCTTCAGCATATATCTCGTCCCAGGCAAGCAACAACAATGAGCAAGAAGATTTACACACAAAATCCTATTACTAATGCTGATAAAAAATGATGAGACTTCCACCAATTTACTGGATTAAACTTACTGAAATGAGAAATCAAATCATTAAAGACATCCTTATCATCAGCTACATCAATCTGATTATGAGATATTTCTAAAATCTTTTTCTGTAATCCTTTTATTTTTAATGACATATTACCTTTATGACCTATCAAATGATTTTTAATCTTTTCCCAGTCAAACAGAGAATTATTATAAGCAAGTGGAGTAATACAAAAGTTACTTTCATTCCGGTCACATTTCAATCCTCTAAGTAGATTTAAGTTATATACTTGATCTTCTAGATGTAAAACTGCCAATTCTAAATCATTAACTCTACTGTTTAATTCTTCATCAATATGTTTTTGACTAGCATAAGTCACTAGCATTCTTAGCCAATCATGCACATACTGTTGAGTTTGCACAGTCTCATGCAAGGCCACGGTAGCTGTAGCAGCAGCTGTAATGACACCAATCAGTCCTAATATGCCAGCTATTAGCAGTCCCACAAATCACTTCGAGCGCTTCAGGATTTCTTTACCCATATGGAACAGCAGTTTACTCTCAGGTGATGATTGCCAAATTTGGTTCAATCGCACTGGGATCCACAATCCCCGCTGCCTTCGAGCCATTGTAATGAAATCTCTGTTCTGTAAAATGTTCTCAGACAAACAGATATGCAAGGCCCCACTTTTATAAAATAGAGCATTCTCAGTAATAGTTAATTTTCTGACCATAAACACATAAGGATCTCTTACACACGATTGAAAATAATGACTTCGATTTAAATGCAGATCAATAATTGCATAATTGCATAATTACAATTGCATAATTGCATAATTACTATTATTCCCAATCCATTCTATAGTAGGAGCTTTTCCTAGAAAAACTTTCCACAAATTCTTCTGTTTATGTATAGATGTAATGTTACACCATGGAGAAGGGATCCATTTCCCTTTATATTACCAAACACTATTATTTTAGTAAAAATTATTTTTTCATCCAGTTCAAAGGGTTCATAAAAAGGAAAATTGCATATTACTAATTTGCTGTCCTTTACTATTTAGACCATACCAAAGAAATCTGCCATTATATTTGGTGGGACTCCCCATAGGAGCACTTTCCCACACTATTCCATAGGAATCATTAAAAATGACAGATCCTCTTCCTGTATGGCACTCTTGCCATCCTTCTTTATCCCTAACCTTGTCTTTTTGCAGACAAACATATGTAGGATTTTTGATCATCATAAAACTATAAGAGGAAAATAACGTCACAATGGACTGAGTGTTATTATTTTCAAAAATAATCATGGTCCAATTTTTAACATACATAAAGAAGGGATGTTTACCAATGCATAAGGGTCGATAATCAAATGGTAATATGAGATTATAGATTCTTTGTCCTTCCTCATGGGGTTTAATTGGTAACTGATCATCATTTGGTCCAGGGAATATATGGGTCTTATTAAGATAAAAAGGAAAGGATGAATCTTTCCAAGTTAACACTCTAAGTAATGGGGGGGTTAGGTATATAGGCCCAATAAGTGTAATTACCTGCAGCTTCCTCATTACTTATGATTACCATCATCAGAAGTTGTAGGAGACCCCATCTCTTCATTCTGAGGTTTAATCCTCTTCGCAGGTAGCCAAATTTGTTCTCCATTTTCTGAAATGACAAGCGCATAGCCTTGCCCCCATATTTTGATCCTGCTTTTCCATTCATTACTTAAAATATCTTTCCAGAATATTGGTTGATCTTCATTTCCTGCGTTCACTATAAATGTTTGACATTATCCAAAGTGACATTCCGCAGTTGTCAATGAATTATAAACATTAAGAAAATTTAAAGTAAATAAAGCTTTTGCCAATTGATCTTTTCATGCTATAATACCATCATCTACCCCTTTTTGTTTTAAAAGCATAGTTTTTAGGGTATGATGGCTGCGTTCAACTATGGCTTGAACTGTAGGATTGTAAGGAATGCCCGTAACATGTGCAATATTATACATAGAACAAAAGGAAGTAAAAGACTTACTAGTGTAAGAAGGGCCATTATCAGTTTTAATTTTCAAGGGACATCCCATCACTGTGAAAGCAGACCACAAATGGGAACAAACATGATGAAAATGTTCACCACTTTGTGCAGTAGCCCACAAAAAATGAGAGTAAGTATCAATACAGACATGGACATATCATAATTTACCAAATGATGGTATGTGAGTAACATCCTTCTGCCACAGTTGATTAGAGCCAGGCCTCTGGGATTAGTCCCAGCCTGAAAAGGCACTGTGGTCAAGGGTCCACAGGTGGGACAGATGCAAATAATTTATTGAGCTTGATGTTTCACTAATTGAGGAAATTTATGTCTAAGTCCCTTAGTATTAATATGAATTAATGCATCTATTTATTGGCATCCTGCAAACATCCTACTAATAAATCAGCTCTTGCATTTTGGGTAGCAAGAGGACCAGGAAGGGAAGAATGAGACCAGATATGAGTAATATATATGGGCTGACGACTTTGCCGAATGAGGGCTTGAAGGTCGGCAAAAAGTTGAGACGATTTATCAGTAATAAAAATATGAGCTGTTTCAATATGACCTACAGTTAAACACACATATTCAGAATCAGAAACAATATTCAAGGGCTCTTGAAACATTTGTAAAACCTTAATGATAGCAAAAAGCTCTGTGCATTGAGCAGACGAATAAGGAGTCTGCCAAACCTGTTCTTTTTGAGAGGTAACATATGCTGCTTTTCCATTACTACTACCATCAGTAAATACTGTACATGCATTTTCAATAGGAACAGTTTTCACAATTTTTGGTAAAATCCAAGTGGTTCTTCGTAAAACGTTAACAGTTTGGAAGTAGGATAATGACTATCAATAATGCCTTGAAAATTACTAATAGCAATTTGCCATTGAGGATTAGTTATATACAAATGTTGAATTTCTTCATGAGAAAGATCACAAATAATTCTATCTGGATCAGACCCCTTGAATTGTAACAACCTCACATGGCCTTTTGCTAGAATGGACATAATTTTTTGGAGATATGTTTGCAATCTCTTTTGTTTATTATTAGGTAAAAAAAAAACATTCCAATATCCTTCTTGCCAAAATAAAGCCTTGGGAGATTGAGGGGTTGAGAAAATAATTAAATCAACAGCTTCATCAGGGTCTATTTGCATTAATTGCCCTTGAGAGATTCAATCCTCTATCAATGCTGATTCTTTTTCAGCCTCTTTAGACAAGATTCTAGGGCTAGACAGATCAGAATCTCCTGTTAATGTTTGAAATAAATGAGTTAACGTATAGTTAGGGATTCCTAATGTTGGCCGGATCCAATTAATATTTCCTAGCAATTTTTGGAAATCATTTAATGTATTTAACTTGTCTCTGTGTATTTGCACCTTTTGTGGTGTAATACATCTATTAGCTAATTTCATACCCAAATAACAATATGGTGCATTCCTTTGAAATTTTTCAGGGGCAATTTGCAAGCCATACTCAGGAAGATTTTGTTCAGCATACTGAAATAACTGTTGCAGTTTGTCATTTGAAGCTTGAGCAAACAATATATAATCCATATAATGAATAACCATTGCTTTTGGAAATCTTGCTCGCAATTGTTTGAGCTAAGTAAGATCGACATTCTTTCTGATAATGCCCAGGCTTTCCACACTTAAAACAATTCCTTTTTTTTTGCTCTTCCTTTGCACTACCTTTAAAAGCTGTGGCCAATACTGCCATCTGGTGGTCGATAGAGCCAATAACCTGACAAGCTTTAATATAATCTTGAATTGAACCTCCAGCTGCCTTTAGAGGTCTAATTGCCTTTTTACACTCACTATTAGCCTGATCAAAAGCAAGCGTCAACAAAATTAACTCTCTTGCTTCTGGTATCTCAATTGTTTTCATCAAAATGTCAGTTAATCAAGCTACAAATTCCACATAAGTCTCATTAATCCCTTGTATTACTTTAGCAAAAGATTGAGTAGGTTTACCAGGAGTACAAATCCTTTTCCAAGCTGCGAGACAAGAATTACGTATCTGTGTTATGGCTTAGTCATCATATTGAAGTTGCCTTTGAATGCCAGACCAAGCTCCTATACCCAATAACTGTTCACTGGAAATAAGAACAGGAGGATTCTGTACTGCATTACAACATGCTATCATGTTAGCTTCATCTGTCCACCAGGTTTTAAATTGCAAAATCCCAGGAGGGTTTAAAACAGTTCTAGCCAACATGTCCCAATCCCAGGGGATAAGTTGGTCAGCCTGAGTCAGCCCCCACACTAATCCAAAAGTATAAGGACTATTAGTTCCAAATTGTGCACAAGCTTGTTTAAGTTCTTTTAGAACTTTAAATGGCAAAAGTTCATGATGGAAATTATATCCTCCTTGAGGGTTGTTTATATTTGGGGGAATTTGCTGAATATTTACTGGAAAAGCTGTTAATAGTTGCATTGCTTCTGGATCCCCCTGTCGAGATCCTTGTAACAGGCAACACATCAATGGAGTAGTTGGAACTGGATTAGGTACAAATATATTTTTTGTATATGAACTGGTATCAATGGCATCTGTGAATACTTCTGGGACTGTAGATATTGTAGCCGGTGGGACCGTAGGGGCTACATTACACAAATTAGGTAAATGCTAGCTTTAGAAATATTTAATTTAGCCATCTGCTTAGGCAGAAAAGGATTAGTTTTTTTCTTATTGGGAGGCTCATTCTCATTTTAATCCTCTATTTCCTCCCTGTCCTTACTCTGATGGCCCTTGTCATTGGGGCTCCCTGGAAAAGATGGTAATTTCTTCCTCATCTGCTTCAGACGGCAGTGGACCTAAGGCTGCTGCAATCTGTTGTCCTAAAGCCCACACCAACAGTGGTATAGTTTCTCCTTTTTGGTATGCTCTATGTAACACCTTCATTACCTGTTTCCACTGTTTAAGATTTAAAAGATTCTTTCTTTGTGGCTGAAACCAGTATCAATGATTTGTACTAGAGCAAAAAGTTCAAGTAAATCAACAGTTTTTACTGAGACTCCGACAGTATTTAAAAGAGTTTTTAGTACCTGTGAATATTCTTCCAGACGTCCTGATTGATTACCCATACCCTGATGCTAGCAGAAAACAAAATTAATTAAGATTCTTACCACTGTATTGTCAGACTTGAGTCACCTT
This sequence comes from Dasypus novemcinctus, assembly GCF_030445035.2. Taxonomy (NCBI): domain Eukaryota; kingdom Metazoa; phylum Chordata; class Mammalia; order Cingulata; family Dasypodidae; genus Dasypus; species Dasypus novemcinctus. Next base: position 33,743,219 of record NC_080682.1, read on the forward strand.
TTGATGGATGCCTCAACCTTTCAGGAAGGTTTTCAGTTTCCATGTTTCCGACATTGCCATGGAAGAATCTCTGTTGCAGTCACTGCTTCGGGCCCCACGTTGGGTGCCAGATGTTGGAGTTGTGGACCCAAAGGGTATCAGGAATGAAAGACAAAGAGAGATTGGGATCAGGGGATCTGAGAGCATTGAAGACTCAAGCTCATCAGACAAATTTATGGATCTCAGGGGCTTCCTTATATACCCCAACTGATCATGAGAAGCAGGAACTATTCTAGATAACTATTACCACTAGCAGGAAATAGTCTAGATAACTATTACCACTATCTCATTCTTAATAACACAGTGGATTAGATAAACCAAAGCTCACAATTCTATGTTATTGAAACAAATATACTTATGACTCTTGTTGCCCATGTCATTCAGTACTATCAAGTTCTGGTTCCACCAGAATGTTACATCTCCTGGAGAGATTTATGACCTGCATGCATATCTCTAGGGACAGCATGACCCAGTGATCAAGGAAGTAACTTGATATTATGGAAAAAACATGCCTTTGTTTCCCACAAAATAGTCAATATGTCTTTCATCACCATAAGATCTGTTGTCTATTATGTGCAATTATAGGCAGAGGATACAATTCCAGGAATTTGGCACTCTATCAGTAGACCTTACTTTGGTATATATGCTCCCCAATATAACAGTGTTAGACTTATTTATAATTTCCCTACACATGACTCTTCTCCCCCTTTTATTTGAATCTATAATTAGCACCATATTCTTTAAATATATGTCCTAAAGACTTAAGTCATTGGTCTATTCACATGCCAGGTGAGCCCTGAATCTCAGGAGAGTTGAAACACCTATTCTCCAGTTCATTGGACTTGCCCAGGACAACTAACAAAAGGATGATGATGGAAAACAATCATCCCCCCCTCCCAAAAAAAGAGTATCTACAAATGTAAGCAAGACAATTCTATCCATCTGCCCTGTGTGATCTAAGCTCCCTCTCAAAGAGAAACAGAGTAGGCATCACCATCCAAAAATCCTCAAGAGTAAAGAATGAACAAACATAAGGAAGGAATGCAAATATGGACTAAAATAGACATATTATTATTCTAGTAATTGAAGAACTTGTATCATTGATATAAAGACAGTGGTTACCAGAGATTCTGAGGCAAGGGAGAGGGAAGAACAAGTTTAACATGGAGGCATTTTGGGGACATTGGGATTGTCCTGCATGACATTACATTGACAGATACAGCCAATTATAATTTTTTTCAAAACCTACAAAATTGTGCAGTGCATAGTCTAAAATATAATGTAAACTAGATTCCCATAGCTAGTAGCAATATTTTAATATGTGTTTATTAATTGTAAGAAATGTACCACACTAAAGAAAGATATTGTTAATGGGGGAAGTGTGGAAAGGGGAGGAGTGGGATATATGGGAATTCTCTGTATTTTGATGTAACATTTTTGTAAAATAAAGCTTCTTTAACAATAAAAATATATTTAAGAAAATGGGTAAAATATATTTGCAGTCAAACCTGGGAATTGTAGGGCTCAAATGGACTAATGGCATTAAAAGATCCATCAAGTCATCAATCTCCATTTGACTATTACTTGAACAAGCTGGTTTGTAGTTGACATTATTAACAATTATGAAATAAATGACTGAAATATAACATACCTATCCACCAAATTTTTTTACTAAATAGAAAATTTTACTGATTTTTATTTCATTTCCCCAAAGACAAAATTAAACCCTAAATTCAGTAAACTTTATTCCTTTCAATTTGAAAACAGTTTTGTACACCATTCATAATCTTAGATGATTGAAAATTTTGTAGCTTTGAAATTTTTGTAGACTGCATAAACTCTTTAATATTAAAAAAATCTTAGTATCATTACTTTTAGCAGAATTGCTATTTAATTTTGTATCTATAATATATCTGCTAAAAATTGCACAAATTAAATTTGAAGACTTTTTAAGATGGCCACATTATTTCCTTCTCCACATATGATTCCTGCACAAATTTAATGTTGCAACACATTCAAAGGTGAAGTTGAACAGTTTGATAGAGAGGAAATTTAAATGTATGACCTAACTCTAACAAACCAAAAATAATGTCATTTCCTTGTCATTTATTAGAATGCTAGTTGTGACTCAATCTCCATTCTCTCTTTGCCTTTGAAAATTATTCCATTTTGGTAAACAATACAATTACTCATTTAAGAGTAAATTTTCCAGAGTCTCTTGCTGCTATTGAAGGCTACATTACTAAATTTGGGACAAAAGAAATGTAACTGAAAGTATTGTGTTGACCATCAGGAAGGTTGCTTCATGGGAACTGAAGTAGTGACTAAAGTTACAGCCCACAGGATACTGTAGGTGTGTCCTGAGAATGCAATCTAGGTATGAGATAGCTAAAAGATGGCAACTACCTAGATTTGTGATGGCTTCTTGAGCAGTCATACCAGGAAAAGTATGCTTATAATCAGGTTTTTAAAAAAATTTTAATTAGAATATAAAACCTTATATATATATGAGCAAACATAGTTAGACCTTATGCAGTTGATACACTTCTGAGACTGCTACTCAAGATATCTGAACAGATTGCCTACAGTCATTCTTCACATATAGGTATCTGTTAGTTGAAAATAAGTTATTTTTACAGAATTACTAGTCAGCAATTGATACCTTAATTTATTTTGTATATTTATTTATGCAAAAATACTGATGATTTATAGGGTTAAGAAAGGCAACTGTGAATTTTAAGAGCCTTGATATATTACTTATGTAATATATCCCATCTATAGATTATGTTTAAAACACATAAATCTACATTTATTATACACCTTGCGAAGCAAGAAAAAATTTAATGCTTATCAAAAACATGGCTAATTGCTAAAAAATAAAAGAGGAATTGCTATAAACAGAGATTCCAGACATTCTTGACTTCAGAGCAAAATACAATTTTAATATAGTAATTTATATGGATGCTATATATATATTAAAATTTTCATGTAAATTCAGGAGGAAGAGGAAAATAATATACATTTTAATTATTTGAATAAATTAATAAACAGCAATGAACTTGTGAGAATTCATTAAAAAGTTAATCCTAAAACAGATTGGACTTTAATATTTCAAAAATCATTTAAGAAAATGAACAAATAAATTTCTACAAAGAATATCTTATTATAAATTAAAAACAAAAATCATTTAAGGGAAAATACATATCTAATAACCATTGTTTAAGTTTAAGTAAAAATAAACACAGGAAAATTTTCTTAACTATCCTTTTAATAGTAGATAAAATTAAAACTGCAATTCCAGATTATGTAGAAACATTTTTAAAAGGAAATAGCAAATTGTTTGACTAAAATTTATAGGATGTCACAAATTTTGGATTCATTCTCTATTCTTACTGTTGCAACTTTTCTCTATTAATATTATTAAAATAAAGAATTTAACAAAATATATATATCCTTTTAAATAACATAAACTGATAAAAATAGGAAAAAAGGAAATATTTTTAATCAAACTAAAATTATCAAAGAAATAGTAATTACTGAAGCTTGTTTATGTATCTCAGAATGATAGACTTTCAAATGTTTAGCAGATAGACCTCAAAGAGGTATAACTGCATGCAGATATTTAAACTCATGAATTTACAAAACTTCAAGACTTAAAGCATTAAACATGAGATTCTTGCTTTTAGTCATGTACCGAGAAAACATTCATCTCACAATTTTAAGTAACAAAGGAATTACTAAATTTTAATAGTGAGTGAAAAACAAAAGCTGCTAAATAGAACATAAGATTAGTCTAGAAAACCATTAACAGAAGTCTCAAAAATGATTAGGATATTTCCATTTTCTTTCATAATTTAAAATATTTTCTAACTTTGCTTTAATGTTAATGTATACTTTTTCTATAACTTAATTCTATGACAGTGTTATTCATTGCTCTAAAAACATATATTTACATTCTCTTGTTCCTTTTTAGCTGTTTGTTTACTTATGAATAACATTAGCCAAAAATAGTTATAGAGGACCAGTGAACATTTTCATAATAATAACATTTTGTATTTAAATCTTTGAAAGTATGTAAGCTTTCTCTTGTTCATGATCAATATTTATTAGTACAGCATTAAAAATCTTTCTATTTCTCATCTTATTTAATATTTAAAATATCTCTATGAACTTATAATTCATTTTCTTGTATAGTCAAAGAGTCTATATATATACTGTCAGTGATTTAATAAGGGATATACTGGTAAAAGCTGGCCGATCTAGAACCTACACTCTAGGTTTTTCAGTCCCAAGTAGCATTCTTTGAGACAGTGCTGTATCTTCTCTTTAGAATAAATGACTTCTAAAAATAGTCACCTTAATAAAGTTCTCTGAAATTGGAATATGCATGGGGGATTGCTATGATACAATTTGAAGGATAATGCCACATTTTTTGACAGTAGTTGGTCTAAAAACACATACATTTTAAACCACAGGTTTAACAACTATTTCATGACTTCCAATTATAACATGGATTTCAAAAAAAACATGTTATTGGAAATGTTTCAGATCATGTGTGTTCAAATAGAGGATTCCTAAGCAGACATACAAACTAATAAAAGGGTACTACTGTTTATAGAGAGAGTACAAGTAAATACCCAAATAGGAAAAAAAGTAAAGATGCACTTAAAGATTCAGCATCACTTTCACTTCAATTGCCTGGAACCATCTTTCTTTTGCATGATCCTAAGGAGAGCATTTTTCACTTCTTTGTTCCAAAGACTATAAATGAGCAGATTCAGCAAGGGGATCACTGGGAGATGGTGACTCCCAGAAGGTGGGAAGCACAAGTAGAGAAGACTTTGTGCTTTCTTGAATTGAAATTAATTTTAAGGATAGTAAAATATAGGACACAGAGTTTGTGGTAAGACATTATTACATTTAAACTGGCAAGAATGAATAACATGATTTCAGTGTCACTAGTGTCACGGCAGGGCAAATCTAAAATTGTGGTTAAGTCACAGAAAAAGTGATAAATTACATTGGATTTGCAAAAATGAAAACTGTTCATGAAAAGAACAGTAATTACATATTCAGTAAAGCCTATCATATTGGACCCAGTGATGAGGATACAGTACAGTCTTGTGGACATAGAAACTGGGATTTGCAGTTTCTATGCAGGATTGCAGATAGCTACTTAGTGGTCATAAGTCATTGAAGAGAGAAAGAAAAATTCAGTGAAAACCAGGAAGACAAAGAAATACATCTGGGTGAAGTAGCCTGGAAATGAAATATACTTAATGGAAGTCAGTAGGTTCTCTAAGGTTTTAGGTGTGATGACCATTGAGTAACCGAGGTCAAGGAAAGAGAGATGACTGAGGAAAAAGTACATGGTGGCTGTGAAGCTGGAAGTCCAGGTGAACTTATAAGTATGATCCCTACATTCCCCAGAACAGTAATCAGATATATCAGGAGAAACAACATAAAAAGAACTTACTGGATCTCTTCAGAGCCTGTCAATCCCATAAGGATGAAATCAGGCACATTTGCATTATTTCTACTTTCCATAATAGTAATCAGCTGTCTTAAACTGCTGAAAAATCAAATGGAATATTTAGCATGGATGACTTCAAAACAGTTTTTGTTTATAGGAATGGTCTGGCTTCTTAAAAAATTTGTACAGTGTTTCTAGAAAATCATATTAGAGAGTAATTTACAAAATACACCTGAAAAAAGTCTTAGTTTGACTGCCAAAGATATATTAGGTATAAATCAATATTTGAATATTATATAACAGAAAATCATAAGTATTGCATAATTAGAATGAATGACACTGTTATAAATATTTCCCTTCATTAAGACATTTATTTATATAAAAATATTATGCCATATGCATTACTATTACATATATTATTTAATAATAAAAGGCCATTGAAAGTTAAGGAAGGTAGCCAGAGTCACAACAATTAAGTATAGTTGGCTCTGTGTTTCTAAGAAAATCAATTGAATGCTAGACCAGGCTCATAACACTATATTTCTACTTATATTTATTACCAGAAAAATAGAAACAAGCTAGTTGTATGCATTAAAATATAGTAGTTTTAATAAATCACTTATTGTTCTTGTGTATCCACTATTATTTAATACAAGTGACAGACCAGAAATTTAAATCTTAGATGTGTTATTTTTATAGAGCACATGTTACTATTGATTTTCAGAATATATGATTTTTAACAGATTATAAAATAAATATTATTCCATAAATTATATTTTTAGTTTATGTCCATTGCTTGATGACTGATTCCATCAATTCTGCATTTCCATATCTACATGTCCTGGTAGTACTTATGTAAGGCCTGCATTATATATCCATATGCAAACTTTCTATAATATTCCCAATGTTTAAAAATAAGCTTAAACCCTCTTTTAGATTGATCTATACCAGGAGTCAAAGTGGATGAAAAACTTCTTCCACCAGTATCTGTGTAGAAAGTTTGTCGACTTGAAGTTTGCCACACAAAAGAGTATGTAAACTCTTTACATACTCTTTAAAGAGTCTGAAGTTTCTCCAATATAACTTTTCCCCCCTTTGAAATAAGTTATGTTTAATTTTTGTGTATGTTTTAATTTTTTTGAGGTAAAAAATATTTCAACCTAAAATTTTGGTTCAAGTCCTTGTCAAATAATAAGTTCACCTGGAAATTATATCTCATAAGTGCGGTGGGGGTTTGTTTAACCCTGATGCTGATGGGGGGATCTGGAGGGGTCAGGCTAGACCACAGTGGCGTCTGAGGCTGCGGCAGACAGCCTCAGAGGGGCTCTCAGGTGTGGAGGACGCACGGCAAGGGGAGGAAGAAAGCCACGGAGACCAGGTCTGTGCGCAAGTCTGGTTTATTGCGGAAGGGGACACAGCTTTATAGGGTTAGGGACTGTGTGGAGGGATTTGATAGGTGCAGGCGGGTACTGCTTCCTGATAGGTGAATGTAAGCGGTTGCTAGGCAGAGGGCTGGCTGAGAGGTTTGGAATAGGGGAGGGGAAAGGGGGAGTGAGAGCTGGCCGGATGTTGGGCTAGGCGGGAGATAGAAAGGAGGAGGGCGGTGCCGGCCAGCCGCTAGCAGCAAAGGCCTAGTCAGGCGTAGTCACCTTATCTAGGCCCAGTGGGCAGAGGCGGTATCACCTCTTGCCGCACTGTTTGCTACTGTGGCAAGCCGGGCGCCCTTCCTCCCACAATAAGTATACCAGTGAGCTATATGACTGCAAGCATAACAGAGTGTCACTTAGCTCTCACCCTTATAATTCAAGGATATCTCTTATATTGAGGATTGCTGACAACACAACATTTGGTCATCTCTGGGACTAATTTCCAATGGAAATTGCTTGGTGTCAAGGATAAAGGTTCCAAGAATAATGTATCCATGTTAGGTTTGTAACAGAGAATCACCTTCCCTTTTGAAGCCACATAATGTTGAGCAACATTTTTTTTTACATTCTTTTGTGATGTTTTAATTTATTACTGTGTAAAATAGTAGGTATGTCTAGAGAAATACTTAATTACTCTGTGGTTTAAAGGTCATATTTTTAACCACCAGGTATGCAATAGCATATTTTTTTTTCCCAGTGAAACATTTTATATTTTAAAAGCAATATACTTTCACAGGATTAAACATGGTTTATTATTCAAAAATTATTAGACAAAATTCAAAGAAGAAAATGAAAGTCTTTAATAAATGTTATACTCTGAATGCATTTCTTTGACAGCATTTCCTTTGCACATATAAAGCTTATTTTGATGTGTAGTTTTAATATAATTTTATCACTAATTTTCCATAGTAATGTTTTTATTAAATATTTATAATAAACCTTGATCAATATTTTAATTTTTTAAAACCTAAAATTTCATGTATGTTTCATTGATTATGTCGGCATGACTAAGTTCTTTCTAGGATAGTCCACTACCTGATGGGTGTTTTTGAGGATTTACAAGGGAAACATGGTGGTATTTCTCAAGTCAGGTTTATGAATGTTAACTAATTCATTACAGCAGATGTGATGTTGTGTTTAGACACAAAAATCTTTGTGCAATGTGTTTTATTGTTTTAGTGTGTTGATTTTTATTGTTTTAAAATAAACATGACAGAAGAAAGTAAAAAATCAGTGCTGAGGTGAGTAAAGATTTTATAATTATATGTATGGTCAAAAGCTTAGTTCCTCTGTATACAAACAGGTGAAATGCATTCAAGTGAATCTTACATTAATTAAAGGTAGTGATATCAATTTTCATGTAGAATTAGAAGCAACTTGTACAAGAAATGCTGTTTATATGGCAGATTTCAGAAAACTATTTGATGATATGGATCATAGAATTATAAAACAGTATGTTATACAATTGATGATATTTAATGTGCAATTCTTCAATTTATCAAGAATTCAGTAATAGTGAGAGAACTTTAATTGGAGATTTAAATGTCAACATCAATTCATGTCAGAATGAGTCAACTTGTGCATAAGCTGTTTCTAAGTCAATGCTACTTCAATAGAATATGGTTACTCCTTTAAAATAATCACCAGAGGGAGATTTTCTTCCAGTATTAAAATCAATTATTATAGTCATTAAATGTACTTTCATATAATATAATAGTCAAAGACTAACAAATGAAACTTTTATGACCAATATTTTTTGCTGAATTTTTATTGTTGAGATTGAAATGTAACAACTCTAATAGTAAAATAATTTTGACAGGTGATCAGGAGTAAGACATAGAAAGAAATATGAATTAATTGTCTTATATTTCAGCAAAAATTTGAATTTTATAATTGAAAATTAAGTAATTTAAAAATATTTTTATCATTTTAACTCTTAAATTTGAAGCTCTGTTTAGAAATTTTATACATTTCTTAAAAATTAGTGTATTTTTATTTTATACTCTCCTTCATTTCTTGGAATATAGAGCTTTACTTTTTTGAATAGTACAACTTCACACTTTTATTTTTCTTAATATATTTACATTTTTACATCCTTTTACTATGCATCTATTTCTAAAATTTTTTAACTTTATTAGAGAGTTTGTTGGGTTACAGAAAAATCATGCATAAAATACAGGATTGCCAAACTCCACCTCACCATGAAAACCTTTCATTTGTGTGGAACTTTTGTGAAAATTGATGACAGCACATTTAGTAATTATACTATTATCTAAAGTATATGTTTGATATGATCCACAGTTTTTGTAATGAGGTTACATAGATTTTTATTATTTTTTACTCTGTTACCAATTTATATCTCTATTTTCCTTATTAATTCGTTTAATTAATTATATCTGAATATATACGTCCAGATATATATTTCTGGACTGTTAATTGCAGTCACAATATTATGCTACCTTCACCACTATCCACTTCAAAAGATTCCTTTCATTCAAAATAGAAACTCTGTGCACTTTAACCTTAACCTTTTCATTCTGTATTCCCATCCTGTACCCTGGTTAACTATACTCTACATTCTGAAGATATGAGTTTGCTTATTCTAATTTTTTTTAAATCAGTGAGATCATAAAACTTTTGTCCTTTTGAGCGTGACTTATTTCACGCAATATATTACTCAACTTGATATATTCACATTTCTTCCATGTTGGTGCATGATTCATACTTTATTCCTTTTTGAGACAAATAACATTCCATTGTATTTTACGTATATATCACATTTTATTTATCCATTCCTTGTTTGATTGCTCTTGGGGTAGCTTACATCTTTTGGTAATTGTGAACAATTATCAACGTGTGCATATATGTTCCAGACCCTGCTTTCACTTCTTTTGGACATATATCATGCAATGAGATTGAAAAGTCATGTGTTAGTTCTATAGTTAGCTTTCTGAGGAAATGCCAAACTGGCTTCCACAGCGGCTGCACCATTTTACAACTCAACAATGAACGAGTGTTTACATTTCTCCACAAAGTCTCCAACAATTGTTATTTTCCTTCTTTTTTCACTAGCAATTCCTTGTGGTTTTGATTTGCATTTCCATGATAGTTAATGAATCTGAGCATCTTTTCATATGTTTCTTACCATCTGTACATCTTCTTTGGAGAGATGGCCACACAAGTCTTTGCCCATTTTAATTTTAATTTTATTGAAGCCTGTTTTTCATACATGAACATACATAAAAAATAAATGTAAAGCAAAAGTTGTGAACATACAAAACAAATATAAACATAGTACAAGAATCACATACATCAACCCACTACCAACACCCTACATTGTCATGAGACACCTACTATAAATTATGAAAGAACATCATCAAAATACTGCTACTATTTGTACTTAGTGCATATATTTATTTCACTCTATGTGATTTTATGTATGTTTATTTTGTAAGTTCACAATCTTTACTATACACTTATTGTTTATGTGTGTTAATGTATGAATGACATAACTCAATAAAAATAAAATTAAATAAAAATTAGATTAAAAATATATACCTTGCTTTATATATTTTAGGCTGACCTAAAAAAAAAAATCCTGCTACTAACTATAGTCCATTTCTTACTTTTGGTGTATTTTTCCATCAACCTACCCTATTATAATTTTTAAAAATATATTTTTATTGCATAAGTTGCAAACTTATAAAGCAATCATGCACATCTATAGAATTCCCATACAACAACCCTTCAGAAACACACAACATCATGGTGGAATATTTGTTACAGATTATGAGATCATGTCATCAGACTATTACCACCAACTATAGTCCATAATATACATTATTTTATCAGTTTTTTTTAATTGGGTTGTTTATCATTTTCTTGTTAAGTGGTAGAATCCTTAAAATTTTTCCTCATTAACCCTTTGTTGGCTATGTGATTTCTAAGTATTTCCTCCCATTATTTAGTTTGTCAACTTATTTTCATGATGAAAACCTTGAGGAACAAAAGTTTTTAATTTTGATGAGGTTCCATTTATCCATATTTTTCTTTTTTAAATTTTATTTTTAATTATCTTTTTTAAATTAATAGAGAACACAAAATGTTACATTAAAAAACATAAAAGGTTCCCATATACCCCCACCCCATCCCACCCCCCACCCCATCATTTTTATTGTATTTTTTGAAGATACATAGATCACAAAAAATGTTACATTAAAAAATATACCCCCCACCCTACTCTTAGATGTAAAGTCTAAGAAACAATTGTCTAACTCGAGATTCTGAAAATGCTTCCCTAGGTGTTCTTTTAGGATTTTGTTAGTTCTAGCTCTTATATTTAGGTTTCTGTTACATTCTGAGTTTATTTTAAATCACAGAATTAAATTGGTGTACTTTTTTTTTTTTTTGCCAATGGAGATCTAGTTTTCCCAGCATCATTTGTTGAAGAGACTAAACTATTCCAATATTGAGTAGTTTTGCCACTTGTCAAAAACCAGTTTTCCATAATGGTGAGAATTGATTTCTGAGTTCTCAATTTAATAAAATTTGCGTATATGTCTGCCCTTGTGCCAGTACCATGACTTCGTGATTACTGCGACTTTGTAATAAGTTATAAGATCTGGGCAATTGAATCCTCTAACTTCATTCTTCCTTTTCAACATGGCTTTAGCTACTTGGGGCCCCATACCCTCCATATAAATTTTGGGATTGTCTTTTCCATTTCTGTAAAGAATGTTGGTTTAATTTTGATTGAGATTGCTTTGAATCCATAAAAAGCTTTGGGTAAGATTGACTTCTTCCATATATATAGTCTTCCAATTCATGAACATAGAATGTCCTTCCATCAATTTAGGCATTCTTTTAATTCTTTAGAAATTTTTTTTTAAAGTTTTCTGTGTATATGTCCTTAACTGGTTAGATTTATTCCTAAATATTTGATTATTTTAGTGCTCTTGTGGATGGAAATTTTGTCTTGATTTTTTTTTTAGATTGTTCATTGTTTCTATAAGGAAACACTATTGATCTTTTGATCAATCTATTTACTAATAATTGATTTGGTGAAATCTAATTCTTCTTAATCAATGTAAGTAGTTTGTGTGTTTCTAAGAATCTCCATTTCATCTAGGTTATAAAAATTATTGGCATATAGATTCTTTATAGTATCCACTTTTTTAAAAAGATTTATTTATTTGTTTGTTTATTTCTCACCCCTTCTTCCCTCCTCCCTAGCCCAGTTGTCTGTTCTCTATGTCTATTTGCTGCGTCTTCTTTGTCCACTTCTTTTGTTGTCAGCGGCACAGGAATCAGTGTTTCTTTTTGTTGTGTCATCTTGTTGTGTCAGCTCTCCGTGTGGGTGGCACCATTCTTAGGCAGGCTGCACTTTCTTTTGCACTGGGTGGCTCTCCTTACAGGGCTCACTCCTTGTGCATGGGGTTTCCCTACGTGGGGGACATCCCTGCGTAGCACAGCACTCCTTGCACACATCAGCACTGCGCATGGGCCAGCTCCACACGGGTCAAGGAGGCCTGGGGTTTGAACTGCAGACCTCCCATGTGGTAGAAGATTGCCCTAACCACTGGGCCAAGTATGCCTCCCAGTATCCACTTTTAAATCTTTTATTTCAGTAGTCTCAGTAGTAATGTCCCCCTTTTTCATTTCTGATTTCAGTTATTTGTATTGTCTGTCTTTTTTTCTTTCTCAGTCTAAAGATTTGACAATTTTGTTATTCTTTTCAAAACAACAACTTTTAGCATTATTGATTCTGTCTATTGTATTGTTTTCCATTTAATTTATTTCCACTCTAATCTTTGTTACTACCTTCCTTCTGCTTGCTGTAGATTGGTTTGTTCTTCTTTTTTAGTTCTTGCAATTTTGAGGTTGAATCTCTGATTTGGCATCTTTCTTCTTTTTTAATGTATGCATTTATAGCTATAAATTTCCATCTTAACACTGCCTTCATTGCATCCTATAAGTTTTGGAATGTTGCATTTTCATTTTCATTAGCCTCAATATATTTTCTAAATTTGCTTCTGACTTCCTCTTTAACACATTGGTTGTTTAAGAATATGTATATAATTTATACAAACTCTGAAGTTTCCATTTCTTCCTCCATTTTTGATTCCTTACTTCATTCTGTTGTGGTCAGAGAAGATACAGTGCATGATTACAATAAGTTTGAATTTATTGAAACTTGTTTTGTTTCTCAACATATGTTCTGTCCTGGAGAAGAATCTGTGTGCACTGGAAAAGAATGTGAATTTTATTTTTTATGGAAGTGTTCTATAAATGGCTGTTAAGTCTAGTTGGCTTAGAGTACTATTCAAATCCTGTACTTTCTTATTGATCTCCAGACTAGATGTTCTATCTATTAATGAGAGTGGCATATTAAAATCTCTTACTACTCATTTAGAACCATCAACTTATCCACTCAAATCTGTCAGTATTTGCTTCATATATATTAGATTTCTGCTGATAGGTGTATATATATTTATAATTCCTACATTTTTCAGTTGAAATTTTATCTTTTTTCAGTATATAATGGTTATTTTGTATCTTGTAACTGTTTTTGACTTAAAATTTCTTTTATCTGATGTTAGCATAGCCACCTAGAAGAACATTTTATACTGATGACTAAATCAAGTCAGCAAGATTTAACATTTATAAGTATATATGCATGGGAACAGCAGAGACCCACAATAATGAAACAAATATTGAAACTTTTCAAAGGCTATACAGATACCTCTTTGATCCAGTAAATAGATTTCAATATGCATTTTACAATGGATAGAGCAGTTAGAAAAGAGATTGATAAATAGGAAACCTGAGTGATACCATAAACAATGTAGGACTAAGAGATATATCCAGAACACTCTAACCAATAAGATCAGAATATTCATTATTTTCTAGTGGATCTGGGTTATTCTTCAAAATAGACCATATGCTAGATAACAAAGGTTTCTATTGTAGAGTTAATAATATTGAATTTATATAATGAATCCTCTCTGACAACATACTAATAATGGTAAAAATCAATATCAGAGGGATAACTGGAAAATTCACTGATGTGGAAATTAAAAAGTACACACTTAACCAATGTGTGAAAGAAAAAAAGTTACTAAGGTAATTAGGAAATATCCTGAAGCAAATCAACAAAAACAAATCATACGAAACTTTGGATGCAGAAAATGCAGTGGTAAGAGGAACATTCATAACTATGAATACTTAAAACAAAAAAGAAGAAAAACTCCAAATAATGGACCTAACCTCACTTTGTAATGTAAGGTATTAGAAATAAATGAGCATGATAAATCCAAAAAGAAAAGTTGGAATGGTATTATAAAGATTATACTGGTTGGGTAGCAGGTGTAGCTCAGAGTCTGAGCACATGCTTTGCATGTACAAGATCCAAGTTCAATCCCCAGTACCTTCCAAAACAAAAAAAACTTTATAATGGAGATAAATGAAATAGAAAAGAATACAATAGAGAAGTTCAATGGTCAAAAGCTGTTCTTTTGTAAATAGTAATAAAATTGACAAAACTTTAGTTAATATGCCAACAATTAAAAAAGAGAGGACATAAATAATTTTAAAAAAATTAATGAGTGGCTGAGACATTATCATCCAATCCACAGTAATAAGATGGAGTAAAAGAAGATACTATGAACAATTCTGTTCCAACCAAACAGATAAACTAAAAGAAATGGGTACATTCTTAGACATATACAAACTACCTACCCAGACACAAGAAGGAAGAGAAAATTTCAATAAATCACAACTACTAAAGAAATCAAATCAGACATTAATACCTCCCAACAAATTGAATCACAGGACCAGAAGGAATTACAGTTAACTTTCTCCAAGCCTTAAAAAACACCAATCCTTCTCATAATCCTCCAAAAATTGAATTGAAGGGAATACTTCCTAAATAATATTATGGAGTGAGTACCATCCTAATATCAAAGTTAGATAAAGATACCACAAAACAATTATGAACCCATATCACTTATGAATATCAATACCAAAATACTCAACAAGACTCTAGCAAACAAAAGTCAACAGCATTGTAAAATAATTATACACCACGATCAAGTGAGATCTGTTCCAAACATAGATCAGTGATTCAACATTAAAATAAAAAAGCGATTAATGTAATACAACACATTACTAAAAAGAAGTAAAAAAGCAATTAAAAAAACAAAATAAAAATATGAGCATCAAAATTGATACAGGAAAATCATTTCAAAATCAATCACCCTTCTTGTAAAAACATTTTTAAAAACTAGGAATAGTAGGAAGTTAACTCAAAATGATAAAAATTGTATATGAATCCCACAAATAGCATCATTTTCAAGGTTAAGACAAGGATTCCATGTGACAAATATTATTCAACATTATTGTATAAGTTTTAACCAGAGTAACTAGGCAAGAAAAATAAAGTCATCCAATGGGAAGGTAAGAAGTAAAAATTTCCCTGTGTGCAGATGACATAACCCAATATATAGAAAATTCTCATAAATCTACAACCAACCTAAGAATTAATGACTAATTCAGAGTGAAGAGAACTGTATCAATCTTAAAAGTTAATTATGTTTCCATAGATTAATGATTTTAAGAGGAAATCAATGATAAAATTCCATGTACTTAAGCAAATGTAAAATATCAAATTAGTATTAAAAACAAAAATAATTACAAAACATTTCTGAAAGTACTCAAAAAAGACCTAAATAAATGGGAGGATATTCTATGTTTTGAATTGGAAAACTTTACATTGCTAAGGGGGCAATTCAACCAAAAACAATTTACAGATCCACTATAATCATAATCAAATTTCATACTTAGATATTAGAAGAAATGGAAAAGCCAATCAACATTTTTTTTTTTCTGGAAGGGTAAAGGAATAAAAAGTTGAAAACTTCCTGAAAAAAGGATTTTGGAACCCTAACACATTTCAATTTTAAAACTTACTTCAAGTCTACATTAATGAAAACATCATGACAATGGCACAAAGGCAGATTTAGAGATCAATGGAATTTAAATGGGAAATAGGAAATATACCTACATTGATTTTTTAAAAGGATGTCAAATTCACTTATTGGGCTGCCTGTTAGAACCATTGAGATGTGATTCTAAATTCTGCAAACTTTTAGTTGAGGAAATTTGGAAATGTATGTACCCCCAGAAAATCATTTTCTTAAAGATAATCCATCCTGTAGATGTAAACCTATTATATGTAGAACACTTTTATTTCATTACTTCAGTTATTGCATGGCCATGGGTGGGTCTTAATCCTCTTACTAGAGTCTTTTATAAATGGGATGAATAAGAGAAGGTCATGGAAGCAAGAAGCTGAAGGGAATGAAATCTGAGAGAAGGAAGTGACAAGCAGATGCTGTTATATGCCCTGCCATGTGACAGAGGAGTCCAAGAGTGTCAGCAGCCAGTATTTCAAAGGAAAGCATCTGCTGCTGATGTCTTGATTGGGACACTTTCCTCAGCCTCAAAACTGTAAACGTGTAAGCTAATAAATTCCCATTGTTCAAAACCAAGCCATTTATGATATCTGTTTTTGGTAGCTTAGCAAACTAAAACATTGTTTTGTACCAGTTGAGTGGGATGCTGTGATGGTGGGGTACTTGGACAAGTACTGATGCCCAGTTGTTTGGTCAAGTGAGCACTAGCCAAATTGTTATTGTGAAGATGATTTATGAACGTAAATCATCAGTAAGTTGATTGCATGTATGGATGATTGTATATGGACAATCAACTGCAGAGATTGCCTTCAGCAATGAGAAGCATCTCATCCAATCAGTTGGAGGTTTTACAAGGAGTGATTATTTCAGCAGTCAGGGATGAAAATTCCATCTCTACTTATGCCAGCCATCCAGTTCTGGAGAATTCATCGAAAACTTTCACTGGAGTTTGCAGTTTATGGCCCACCCTAATGAATTTAGACTCATTCATCCCCATGTTTGTATGAGAAATTTTTCTAAAATCTCATAATATTTAAAGATATTTCTTGCTGATTCAGTTTCTCTAGACAACCTGACTAATACAGATGCTACTGCTTCAAATATAAAAAGAAAAAGATAAAAAAAGACTTTGTAATTGGATAATGTGTATTGGCAGAAAGAATTGTGAGGTGATTGGTAAAAAAAGTCCTAGATTACTTTGGAAAAACTGCTGGTAGAATTACGGATGATAAAAGTACTTCTAATAAGGCTCTAGACAGAAATGATTAATGTGTCATTGAAAAGTAGAAGGAAGATAATACTTATTTTTGAAGTGAAAAAATTGGCAAAACTGACTTCTGATGTCAGAAGGAAGGCAGAATTTGAAAGTGATCATCTTGTATATTTACCTGAAGACATTTCCAAACTAAATTTGGAGAGAACTGCATGATTTGTCCTTGTTCCTTATAGTAAATTATGAGAGGAAAAAGATAAGCAGAGAACTGTACTTCTGGAAACAAAGAAACCAGAAATTGATGGTTTGGAAAATTCTGAGTTTCTGGAAAGTAAGTCCCAGAGAATAGTGTTCCATGTAAGGAACAGAAATGGAACCAATCAGGGATTTCAGTGCAATCCAGGATTGGAATGCAGTTATCCATAAAGGATTTCTACAAAGTTCTATTTTGTAGATGGTTTGGAACTTTGTATTTTATATGTGAAACAAACAAGTGTTTTGCGAGATCTGTATGAATTGACACACAGCCTGTCTAGATTAAAATGATCAGAAAGGGGACAGATTGAAGGAAAAATGACCTTCAAAGGTAAAACCATGGAAACAGATGTCTGTACTCAAGACATATTCTCAGACCAAGAGAGCATACTCACCCATTTTGTGGAAAGTGTTGCATATGCACACTGTGTAGAGATGGGTGGCCTTCCATCCAATTTTTCAGAAAGACTGTTACAACCACAGATTTCTCAGGTGCCTGGGGGATGACAGATTGGCTTATTGCCATGATAATGCTTGACAAGTGTGAAGCTTAGAGTCTGGTTGCCACACTGAGTCAGGACAAGAGTGGAGAAAAGAGCCTGACCATCACCTCAATCCTGCTGAACTTTCATCCCAGTATTTTGGAAGAGCATGATCACTCCACAAGCCCTTGGAAAGGGTGTTGCTGCCACTCCACCAGACCCAAAGTATAAAGCATCATTCCACAGATGACCCTCAGAACTTGAAGCCTAATGGAATATGTCCTACAGGGTTTCTGATTGTTTGGGACCCATGACTCCTGTTTTCCATCAATTTATCTCTATAGGAATGAGAATATTTATCCTATGCCAGCTTCTCCTTTTTAATTGGAACCAGATAACTTGTTCCCTACATTTCACATGTCCACAAACTAAGGGAAATTGTGCTCTAGGAGAGACCACACCTGTAACTGATTTTAATGAGACTCTGTACTTAGCATTGTTACTGAAATGATTTAAGGCTTTCGGGATATTGTGATGGAATGATCGTATTTTGGTTATGGAAAGAACGTGTCTTTTTGGCACCCAGAGTGTGAATTGTGGCGGTTTTGAGCTTTATGAACCCCCCAAAATCCTGTTCTTAAACCTAATCAATTCCTGTGCATGTAAGCCTATTGTTTTTATGACCTTTTGAATATGTTACTTCATTTATGGCATGACCTGGAGTGGGACTTAATCTTTTATGGAGTCCTTTATAAGCAGGATGGATTCAGAGAGAAAAAGAGGAATTCACAAAAGCCAGAAGCTGGAAACAATGAAACCCAGAAGAGAAAGGAGAGAAGAGCAGAAGTTACCATGTGCTTTGCCATGTGACATAGGGGTCCAGGATTGCCAGCATTCAGTTTATAGGGAGATCACATAGCCCAATCATACCTCCATTTAGACATTTTTATGAGTCTCAGAAATGAAAATTTGTGAGCTAATAAATTCCCAATGTTAAAAATTGACATGTATGTATTATTTGCATTCATCATTTTAGCAAATTTAAATTGGTAGTCATCTGAAAGCATTTTAAAATTACATAATTTTCACACCTGTACCTTCTTTAACTTTATTATAGTCTTGTGAAGTAAATATGATTGCTCTATTTTATAACTACAAACAAATAGGAAGACATTTTGTGCATATTGCAGCAAATACAAGAACAGTACTCAGATGTGTGCTTTCCACTACCTCATTTGTTGGGTTTAAAAATCCCAATATTCATTTTGATGTAGGCTATGGGAAGGGGGTGTTCATACAGTCATAGATAACTGGAGCAGTATATTTTCTGTGCAGTGCATTCAGGACATTGAGACCTGTAGCCCTGCTCTTGGTAACTATGACAACAACTCCAGTCCCAAAGAAACAATTTAGCAATGCAAACTCTATAAAAATGCAGACCAAGTGTGCTAAAAGCTTATCAAGAATGTATGAAGTTCATGCTAAAAGCTTACCTAGGATGTGGAAGATATATGCTAATTCAAGCCTATTGAGCACTGAAACAAAAGAACCATTTAGCCCTTCCTCTTTGTATAAAAGGAACTCAAAAATCTTGTTTGGGGCTCAGGTTTGAAACAGAAAGCTCCTGAGTCCAGCAGCCATCAATAAATCATTTTTTCCTTCTCAAAATCATTCCTGAGTCTGGCCTTTCTATATGCAAATAATTGAACTTCTTTCCACTTCTGTAACATTTTGGGGGGCTCTTCTGGGAATTCAAATGAAGACCAGAGATGGTAACATTTTGTTGCCCCTTCCAGATCCCCAAGGAAGGTAGGAGGACTCTGGTGCATCCCAAATCTGGGTGCCCCTGGATTAAATTTTATCCAGAAAAGATGAGGGCTCCACTCGAATTTCCCAACAAAAATTGATGGCAATGGAAGATCTGAAGGGAAAGATTCTGGGGACAAAAAAAGAACTCTAGATGTAGAGGAAGGTAAGACTCCCTGGGAGAGCATACTTGGGAAATACCCTAGCTGTAATTGCTGGGGAAAAACATGATCACCTCCCAAGAGAGGACCCTAGTACCTCCAGAAATTTGGGGGGAAGCCATTCTCTTTAGGTCTGGAAAAAGGAGAAAAAAAAAAGGGAAAAATCCTGGTGTTTTGGGTTTGTCTAACTGCATGTTAAAATCTGGTAACTGGTCTTGTCTCCACTGAAAGAGTGGAGGCTTGATTATAATAAGAAAGGATGTTTATAGGTTTGAGTATTAATGTCCTGGAAATTGGTCTGGATTTTGAAAAACCTTGGTTACAGGAAAATGAATCAGCTTTTCTAGTGAAGTTTGGTCTGGGTGTAAACAGTGAAAAAGGTCTAGCTGGAATCTTTTGTTGTGGTGCTGAATTGTGAATGAATTTACTTTATATCAAATGTTAATGTTAAGTGTTCTCTTTCTCTGAAGTTTGTAATGGCTGCAGGGGCAGCCATGCTGAAAAAGATATAAATAAACTTGTGGGTCAGATTAAGGAGTTTTGTGCTTTGGTCTGTGTAAGCTCAATGCTGGTGTTGGAGTTATGTGGTTATGTAAAGTGGTAGAATTTGGTTGAGCTGGAACCCTCCCATGTCACTGATGAAATGAATTGATTGTAGTTTGTAAAACAAAACCATCGTGTGAGTGTGTTTGTGTGCATGCTCTGCTGTTTTGCCTCCCTGGTTCAGCCTCATTTATAGGAACTCAGGGATTGTCTGTATCCATGTCTGCCCCATGAACCCAGGTTTGTTGGACCTGGCCCAGTCAGTGTGGCTGGTAGAGCCAGTGACTTGAATCATAGCTCTGCCAGGACAGGGTGCCTGGGAAAGGTGTGAATTTGAGTAGGTTCTTTCCACCCATTTTGGCAGAAAGCTGGAAAGGGGGGAGAAGCTTGCCCCTTTCTAGTGAGTCCATGCCTTCTATTCATAGGGCACATTCCTATTTGATTGCTGTGCACCTGAGTGCCTGGAAGGGGGGAGGTGAAGGATACACAGAGTAGGATCAAAATAAGTGCAGTAAAGTTCCCTCCCTAAGGTGTCAAAGGCCAAAATAAATTTGCATTCTGCCCAGGTTCTGTGAGACTATGTAAAATGATTTGAAATGTTTTAAAGCTGTAAACTTGTCTAAAGGAAGGAGGCTATTGCTTGAAAAACAATGGACCTCTAATCACTTGATAGCCTTTTTAGTGGTCTGGCTGGGAACTCCAGGGTTGTGAGACTACAGAGGGAAAAAAAAAGGAATGAACCTTCACTTTAAAATCTGTGTCTGGCTTTTGTCATTTGCTGGCACCTAAGAATTCATGGTAAAAAGGTAATTTAAAAATGAATCTTTAAATACCAATACTCTCTTGTTGGTGAATTAAATGCATAGCTTGCAGATGAATATTTGTTCCATTACTAGGAAAAGGCAGGACTTCACAGAATTGTTACTTATAAAATTCTTGTAACTTAATTGATAAAGGTATCCAATTCACCTTAAGTTTAAAACTTAATGAAAAATGTATAACTAAGAGTCAAGATCATTTATAGATGCATTTATATTATAAACAGCAGAAGGATAATAACTGAAATTGTAACTGGTTGAATTTAGCCTGAACCTATTATTGTAAGTGTAAATTCTGAACTAACCTTACCTTCATTTGTGGTTACTTCAAGCCTAGCCTAACCCCCTGCCTTTGTTATGGTTATTTCATAACAGCTTCTGCCCCTATAGTCCAGGGGAAAAGCAGACATGAGACATCCCTGTCTCCTGTCCTACTGGTATTAGTAATCCTGCTTTCTCTCATAATTCCAGGTGTGAACCAAATCACTGCCTGGTGAAATTTTTAGCCCTTGGGGTTGAACAACCACTAGAGTGTTATTATCTCCAAGGACTGGGAAATAAAGGAGGTCTCCTGCCTTGACTGTCAGTGTTCCTAAGAGTGACAATTCATGAGAGAAACCAGTCTCCCTGAGGCTACAATAGCCTTAGTAAATATATATATATAACTAGTCTTATTGTTCTCCAAAATTCTGCTAAATTCAAAGTAAAATATAAAGTTCTGAAACAAAAGAGAATTGTGTTAAAGCATTGGGAACATTTTGGTTACAAGCCATTAGTTAAGAAAAAAAATTCTTGTGCAAAGCTGCATGGTTATAGTGCAAATCAAAAAAAAAACATTTTAGAAATCTTCAATTATTTTGCAATCATACTTGTTTTGTAAAAAACTGAAAGTTTTAAGTAACTAAGTTATGCTTCTGTGTCAAATTATTCATGTCTGCCTATTTGTTCATTGTTGTTTAAATATGAAATTATATAAGTAATATATATCTCTAGAACCTAAATTAAACCAAATGGTATATAAAATTATGCAAATTATAGTAACATCAGTGAGCTGTGTTTCTGTGTCTAACTCTACTTGTTTCTGCCTATTTGCTCTGTGTATATCTTCATTACATCAGGATAATAACACCAAATTAACAAATGAAAATTCTTAAAAGAGCTCTATACAAATTGCTAAAAGTTAAATAGGCAGTTATACATGTGAATAGATATTCCTGGAGCCCACATTAGACTAAGCAGGATAGAAAGGTAATATAAAAATCTGATTATAATAACTATTGGAAAAGGGCCTTCTCTTTGCAAGAGCTTTGAGGGCAGGACTAGGTGTGGCAGGTTCCATCTACTAGGTGGGGAATTAAGAATCAGTTTGCCCTACAATATTGTTGGTGAGCTCACTAGCAAGTAACATCTAGCCAAAATGGCTGCTAAGCATACATAATGGCTATCACAAATGGCACCGCCCTTCTTCCTCACCACCTTCCCGCCAGAGAAGCCCGCGCGTGCCAACTTCAAAACTACCTTATCCAATCAAGTAGCCACTTCATATTATCCCAATCCCCTTAGCCTATCTATAATTGCCACACCACCTTAAGCCCTCACCCCTGCCTTTATAAGCTGTACCACTTCCCCAATAAACTAGACCTGCACCATGAGCCTGCATCTCTGGAGTGGTTACTGTGTGTTTAACGCAGCTGTGTGATACTGGGGCTCCATCGTCACTTACCTAGCAGACAGGCAGCCTGCCCCAACCAGGTGGGAAGCAACAAATTCCCCATTTTAAACATATTAACAGCCTTAAAATAAGGGTGGTTAATGGTTCTGTTGCCAAATTTCAGTAAGTAAAGGAAGGTCCATAAAAGCTATGGAGAGAGCTTTTCTGGATTTATGTGATTGTTATGTGTTTCAGAACTTGGTAGTATGCTTTTAAAAATTATTCAGTTTCAGAACTTAAACAAAGAAAAGAATTTTTAGCTTCCTGTGAAGAAAAGAAAGAGAACATTTCCTGCATAAACTATAATAGTTTCAATTTTAATTAGCTTGGGTGTAATCTCCCTTAGTTTATAAATTACCCATTAAATAAGTTAACATTATATGTACAAAATTTTGGAGTAATGAAAATTGTAAGTTCATGTTAATGAAATTAAGCTCAAGAAAAAATTGTAGATATGCTCTCTAAAATAAATAAAGTAAACTTTTTTGGTTGTTAATTGTAACTTAATAAGTTTATTTAAATGTAAGGTAACTAGTCTAGGTGGCTGTGGTCAACTATAAAGAGTTTGTAAAAATATTTTCCAAACTGAAAATGTTTAAATGGTTCTAGTTCTAAAAGTCATTATTTACTAAAACTCTGGATTGGTATTGGTAGCAAAGAATAACTTTGTGATAATAAAACCTGTCTGAAGGCCACTGCAAGTGCATATTTAAATAAATGGTAATGGAAAGTTATCTTGATTCTACTGGGAATTTTCTGTTTTCATTTTAACAATAAAAAATAGTTTTTTTCCTCTATTACTAAAGTAAAATATTTACTATTATCTCCATGGTAAACTTGTATAAGTAAATAAAGTCATTTGATATATGATGTATTGCATTAAATTGCTTAAAATATATAAAAACAAGGAATAAACTTTAACATTGTCAAACTCTTGTGCATTCAAACAAGTCCTTGAATGCCTTACAGGATGCCTCTCCATGTGAGTTACTGACTAGGCTGGTCACTGACCCCTCAAATAAAAATATTTGCTATATCAACCTCTGGTTATGCTCCTGAAGTTGACAGAAACTATGTTGTAGTTTCAAGCTCCTGCAGGAGCCAATGATGATTCAGTACAGCCAAGTGTACATTGGACACTGCCTCCAGACTGGCACTATTCCATAGCGCCAGAGAGGACTATGCACCAGGCTAGTAGAATACTGGAAAATCTCTCTAGGATCAACGATGCTGCGACTTGCTCACTGTGTGAAGAATATGCTAAGTGGAGCCATGATTATTAGGAAACTGTAAGTAAAACTCAAACACAATTGGCATTAAGCCTGCTCCCATAGATTGATAACATGTAAAGTACTACAAACCTGAAACTTAAAACTATCAATTGCAACTCAGAATCCTTATGCATTAAGTAATATGTTAATTAATGTTAAGTGCTGTACTTTTATCCTGTACTAAATATATGCCTAATAATTATAACATTATCTTTTCTATTCTGGACCAGGCACGAAAGCCCATTAGACATGTTAAATTCCTGGTAACTTCATTTTCTAAATATTTAATAAACATGTTTATAAAATAAGGTGGTGGTCTTAGCCAGGCTAGCCAACTTACTATTCTACTGTACTCTACTGTCTAGTAAAAATGATGCTTGCTTGCTAATAATGGGTCACCCATTGAAAAGTCAAAATTACCAGAAACTATACAATTAAAACCAAAATGTAAAAAACAAACTTTATTTTGTAGTTCTGATCACTCCTACAGCTAAAACTAAGAAAATTTCCGATTTGGTGCACTAATCCTGAATGAAACCAACTGCCCAAAAGGTGCCAGTTCACCAGGAGCATCTGACACAGCACGAGTGCCAATCATTAAACAGCCTGAAATACATCTTCAAAACAAAGCTAAGTATCTGTTGCAAATTCTCTCTGAAAATAATATATATATATATATATATATATATATATATATATATATATATATATATATTTCCCACCAGCTTTTAAAAAGGGGTGTCATCTTTATAGGCACCTAACCTTGTCTACCTCTGTAATCCAATGTCCTCTTTTAAAAACAGGTATTCCAAAATTTTAATTAAGTTTGTTTGCTTCAGAATGAACACCTTATTAACCATATAAAAACTTCATCCAGCTTCATATAGAATGCCAGATCCATCTTCCTCCAGTTAAAATAAAATAAAAGTTTTACATCTTGTTAGGCAATGACTACAACCCATGGCCAGCAGGAAGCAGTTACAGAAAGGAGATCATCTTCCTTCAGCACCCCTTTAAGATCAAATGTGTAAATGCTTTAAGGGTAAAATAAAATTAATAGCTGGATCTGGAGCCTGACTGGAAATTGATGTGAGTGCCAGTGGCCCCAGGATGACTTGAGGGGCGCCCCTACCCCAGGCTTCTACTGTCCAGAATGTAAACTTCTAGAAACAGGAACTTTGTCTTTAGGTTCTCACTGAAAATTGATAAGTAATCAATCAAAAGAACAAACAGCCCCCCACCTCATAATGCCAACAATAATTATGCCAAAGCTTAGCAAGTTAAGCTTTGGCAAAAGGGGGGAAAATTATGTGGCCTATGGGTGGGAGGATGTTCATCTCTTCTGTAGATTACCTAAGCTGTCTGTGTCCTGACCTGTGGGTATAGGACAGTAAGAAGCTGCAGTCCTATCTTTGGTGACCATGGCAATGACTTCAGGTTCTGAGAAAAAGTTTAGCAATGCAAACTCCATAAACTTTAAATATTCAAGGAAAATACAAACCATATGTGCTAAAAGCTTATCTAGAATGTATGAAGTCCATGCTAGAAGTTTACTTAGGATGTGGAAAATATATGCTAATTCAAGCCTGTTGAACACTGAAGCAAAGAAAGATTTGCCCCTTCCTCTGTATAAAAGGAAGACAAAAATTGTGTTCAGAGCTCAGGTTTGAAACAGAAAGCTCCCAAGTCTGGCCAGCCATCTATAAATAATTTTTTCCTTCTCAAAATCATTCCTGAGTCTTGGCCTTTCTATACTCAAATAACTCAACCTCTCTCATCTTCTACAACAACTCAATGGTCGTGACACCTAAAACCTTAGAGAACTTACTGACTTCCAACAAGTCTATTTTATTCATGGGCTGCTTCATATAAATGTTTTCTTATTTCTTGTTGGGTGCTACTGATTTTTTCCTCCTTTCTTCAATGGCCTATGATTGCTATGTAGCTATCTGCAGTCCTCTTCATTACCCTGTTGTTATGTCTAGGAAACTCTGCCTTGCCCTCTCACTGGGCTTTATGTGATTGGCTTTACTGAATCAATAATCACTGTTCTTTACAGGAACTGTTTGCATTTCTGCATGTCCAATGTAATCTATCACTTTTTCTGTGACTTAGCCCCAATTTTAGCCCTGTCTTGCACTGATACTCATGGCACTGAAATCATGGTATTCATTCTTAGTAGTTTAAGCATATTAGTGTCTCTAATCACTATATCTATATCCAACAAACCCATTCTGTCTAGTATACTTAACATTAGTTCTATTTCATGAAAGCACAAAGCCTTCTCTACTTGTGTCTCCCACCTCCTGGGAGTCACCATCTTTTATGGCTCTATGATTTTTCTGTATTTAAAGCCAAAGAAGTCATACTCCTTGAGAAAAGGTCAAGTAGCTTCTGTGTTTTATACGATGGTGATCCTTTTGCTGAACTGCTATTTATAGTCTTCAGAACAAAGAGGTGAACTATGCTTTCATTAGAGTCATACAGAATAGAAAGAGTCCCAGGCAAAAGAAATGACTGTGATGTTGAACACTTAGGTGCATCTTTTCTTTCTTTACTCTTTGGGTATTTTTTCAGTCTCTACAAATTCAGTAACATCCTTTACATAGTTTGAATTTCTGTTGAGTCTTTCTATATTCGATCACAACTTATCTGGAACATTTCCAAGCATATGTCTTTAGAAATCCACATCGTAATTGGGAGACATGAATTATGTATTCAAACCTGTTGTTTAAATGTATTTGTTCTTAAGGACAACTAATGCATAAAAATATGTGGTGTTGTTGTAGAAGATGAGAAAGGTTCAATTATTTCTGTATAGAAAGGCCAGGACTCAGGAATGATTTTGAGGAGGAAAAAATGACATATTGATGGTTTTCCAGACTTGGGAGCTTTCTGTTTCAAACCTGAGCCCTGAACAAGATTTTTGCCTTCCTTTTATACAGAGAAAGGGCCAAATCATTCTTTGTTTCAGTGCTCAATAGGCTTGAATTAGCATGTATCTTCCACATCCTAGGTAAACTTCTAGCATGGACTTCATACATTCTAGATAAGCTTTTAGCACATATGGTTTGTATTTTCCTTGAATATTTAAAGTTTATGGAGTTTACATCACTGTTTCCTGGGGACTGGAGTCATTGCCATGGTCACCAAGGGCAGGGCTGCAGCCTCTTACAGTCCCACACCCACAGGTCAGGACACAGACAGCTTAGGTTATCTACAGAAGAGATAAACAGCCTACCACCAATAGCCCACATCAGAGTAACTGAAGTCAAGGAAAGACAGGTGACTGAGGAAAAATTACATGGGGGTGTGAAGCTGGAGATCCAGGTGAATTATCAGTATCATTCCTGCATTCCCCAGCACTACCATCAATTATATCAGGAGAAAATAACATAAAGATGACCCATTGGATCACTTCAGAGTCTGTCAATCCCATAAGAATAAAGTCAGGCACATTTGTGATATTTCTCCTTCCTATGATATCATTTAGTTGTAAACTGTTTAAAAATCAAAGTGCATACTTAGCATGAATGACCTAAAGATGTTTAGTTTTTGTGTTTTTCTTTTTCCTATAAGAATGTTCTGCCATAAAAATTTAAAAAAAGTTTAGGTATTCTAGAAATTCATTTTATGTTGTTTGTAAAATATGAATAAAAAATCTTAGTTTGTCTGCCAAAAATAAATTGCATATGAATCAACATTTCGATATTATATAATAAAAACATATATATGGCATAATTAGAATAAACTTGTCAATGTTATACTTTCTTTTGTTAACACATTTGTTCAGATTAAAATATTTCATAGTTATTACTATTGGACACATTTATTATATGATAAAAAGTGCAAACAGTTAAGTAACTTACAGTTCTATTATGTATTGTTAGTTCTTTGATTCTACCAAGATTGTTTGAGTCCTGACAGCATGCTCATAACATTTTATTTCTATATATATTTAATTTCAGCAAAATCAAAAACATGTTAATTATGTAATAAACAATTACAGAAAGTTTTAATGCACCATTTACTGTGATTTTTGTATTCCATATTATTTAGTATGAATGACAGGCCATAAATTAAAATCTTATGAGTATTAATATTATAGAGCATGGCAGTGGACTTGGCCCAATGGTTAGGGCATCCGTCTACCATATGGGAGGTCCAAGGTTCAAACCCTGGGCCTCCTTGACCCGTGTGCAGCTGGTCCATGCACAGTGCTGGTGAGCGCAAGGAGTGCCGTGCCATGCAGGGTTGTCCCCCACGTAGGGGAGCCCCATGCGCAAGGAGTGCACCCCATAAGGAGAGCCACCTAGTGCGAAAGAAAGTGCAGCCTGCCTAAGGATGGCACTGCCCACACAGAGAGCTGACACAACAAAATGACGCAACCAAAAGAAACACAGATTCCCATGCTGCTGACAACAACAGAAGCGGACAAAGAAGACGCAGCAAATAGACACAGAGAACAGACAACCGGGGTGGGGGGGGTGAAGGGGAGAGAAATAAATTAATAAAAAATAAATTTTAAAAAAATATTATAGTGCACATATTAATTTTAATTTTAAGAAGTTAGGCTTTTTTAAGATAAATTAAATTTCTTATAAAAAGTATATTTTCAATATAGGTACATGGCAAAATGAATCATAATCCATCTTTTCTATATTTCTATTTCTACAAATCCTGGAATTACTTAGGTAACCCCTACATGATATGCTTATTTATAGGTACAACATTCTAATTATATTTCTATGTTTTTTAGATTAACTAAAATGCTCTATCTTTCAGATTAATACTTACCAGGAGTCAAAGTGATGGCAAACTTCTACCCACTTAATATCTGGAATGTTTTCAACCTCAAACTTTTCTAAAAATAAAATATGTAAATCTTTTAAGGAGTCTAAATTTCATGCAATGTAATAATAGTTTCCATTAAGATAGCATAAATTTAATTTTTATGCATTTAAAAAAATTTTGAAGTAGAAAATAGTCAACATAAAATATTTGTTCACTTCCTGGACAAATAGAAAGTTCACCTGGAAATTATTTCCACTAGGGAGATATGGCAAACACTATCAAAGAGATTATCCCTTGCCCATCATCCTAATAATTCAATTGTACCTCTTATATTGAGGATTGCTGATTATGCAACATGTGTCCATTTCTGGGATCAATTAACTAGGAAGATTTCTTGGCAGAATGCCAATGGCACAAATTCAAGGACTAATGCATACATTTTAATTTGAAACAAAGACTTGCCTTCCCCTTAGAAGCCACATAATTTTGAGCAGCATTTTAGTTATACTTTTGTGATGTTCTATTTCATAACTAGTTAGAAGGTATTTCTAGAGAAATAATTAATCTCTGGCAAAAAGGAGAGCGTATTGACCATCAAGGATGCAATAGTACATTTTTCACAGTGAAACATTTTCTATACTTAAAAGTGTGATACTATCATAGGATTAAATATTGTTCCTTTCTCCAAATTTTTTATTACAAATTACAGAGAAGGAAGTGAAAATTATTTATATATATTGTTTTCTTTAGATGTATTTTTCCAAGTATTCTCTTTTGTGCACATAAAGCTTATTCATAAGTGTCCTAATTGCTTATATAATTTTATCATGCTGAATTTTCAGTAATATCTTGATTTTGTTACAGAAAATTTGTAATGAATCTTGACCTATGTTATAATAGACTTTTGTAAAACCCAGAGTCTCTTGTAGTTTCCATTAACTGGTGCAGTGTAACTTCTTTCTGAGAGTGTGCACCAGATGATGAATGGACATTTTTGAGATATCATAGGAAAGATAGTTTGGGATTTTTCCAATTATATTTGGGAATGTCAACTAATATAACACAGCAGTACTGTTATAACAGCCACAACATTGTTTGTACAACTCATTTTACTATTTAATGCATTGGCTTTTATTATATCAATATAACCATGAAAGAAGAAACTAATAAAAAGTACTGAAATTAGAAAAGATTTTCTAATTATGTAAATGGTCAAAGGTTTCTTCCTCTATATACAACCAGGTGTAATGCATTTTTGTGAATTTTTAAAGTCAATTTCCATGTAGATTTAGAAGTGACTCCTACAAGAAAACAGTTTCATACTGCAGAATTTTGGAAAGAATTTCATGGCATGAATCAAAGAATTACAAAGTAATCTGTTTTTGGTGTAATTTGAATGTACAATCTTTCTATTTATCAAAAATACAATGATACTGAGAAAACCTTATTTGGATATTATAAAGGTCAGCATTAATTTGGAATATAACACTTTCTATGCCAATTCCTCAATAGTCTGCTTACTCCTTGCAAAATGATCATGAGGGAGGTTTTCTTCCTAGCATGGAATCAATTTTTTATATTCAATAAGTGTCATTTCAAATAACATTAATAGTCAAAGAAACAAAAATTTATAAAGCTTTTTATGACTAATATTTTTGCTGAATCTTTATTTTTAGGATTCCTATATATAATCTTTAAAATAAAATACATTTGGCAGATCAGGAGTAAGAGCAAGAAATGAAACATCATTTATTTGTCCTAAATTTAACAAAATTAAAACTTCATCCTTATTAATTATTCAATAACATTTTTAAAAATTCTATTTCTGCTTTTAATTCTCCATATTTTTAATGTGATTTGAAATCTGTTACAATTTTATAGTTTTCTGGAAATTTGCTTATTGCTTTTTATACTTTCATGTCTCTCAAATATAAAGGGCTCCTTTTTCTAAAAGTACAAACTTGCAAATTTGTAATTATGTGCTTATAGTTACATTTTTACATTCTTTTAGCATACATCCATTTCTTATATACTTACATAATATACTTAGGTCTTACTTTTTTAATAGATTCAGTTAAAAGGCCTTTAATTGCGTATTTAAGCCACTTATATTTATAGTCATTTTTATGTCCTATTTTTATTTTATGTCCTATAATTTTGTAATTCTGCTTCTTTTCTTTTCATTTCTTTTTTTTTAAATATAACATTTAGTACTAAATTTAACCTCCCCCCCCCCTTGTACTTTATAACCATATTTCATTTCATTATATTATTATTATTTTCTCTGGGGGTAAAATTTGCATCTTTGAATGTTTTGTTGTTGTTGTTGTTGTTGTTGTTTTTAATATTATGACTTCTTTCAGGCAACCAAAATATCATGATAAGATTCTAGGACATATTCACATACATCATCTTTGAAAAACAATGATTAAAGGCAAAACTATGTTCCCCAAAATTCTAAAAATGTGTTAAATGATTAGAATAAAGGTGATTCTGGAATCAAGAAAATGCAACTTAAAACTGGTAGCACAAGCTGACCTCTACCCCAGCGTCTGCCAGGCACAGTATGGTGTGGTCCTGAGCTCTTTTTATGTGTCCATGACTTTGTTTTGGAGGAAGCAGAGAAACCCCAATGGGCATGCTGGAGTGCATATATATTGGTTCAAATATATCCAGGGGCAGCCTGAAAGCTTAACTTAGGGAATGCTTCTCTGTCTTGTTCTTTCCACAACTTGCCCTCCAGGCAAAGCAAGTTGCAGACAGTTAAAGCAGTATAAATAGCAATTCAGAGTGGCCTGGATGTATCCCTGTCTATAAGACATACAATAGAGCACCTTGAAGGAGGGAAATTCTATTTCATAGGGATAGGGAAGACATTCCAATTCCAGTAAACAAGAAATTGATAAGGCCCTAAAATTAACTCAGGATAACAGTCTCAGAAAAAGGGAGGATTCCACATTTTACCTCAAGCGGATGTTCTTGAGAGGAAAACTAAACACTTAAGGACAGCACAAGACAATGCAGAACCAATTTTCAAAGATATTGAAAGATGTTGTATATACCAGTTTGTTTGTTTTTTGCTTTTGTTAGCTCCTGACCATCAGTGATTTTTTGGTATAAAATTAGGTGTATGCAAACTTCAGAAACAGACAGCTTACAAACTAATCCCTTAGTGAAAACATTAAATAGTAAAGTGTACATTGTGAAATAAAAATTAACAAGACAAAGAAAGACACAAGAAATTGTGCCACATTCAAAGGAATGAGATAGATCTTTAGAAATCATCAAAGAAGACTGAGTACCAGAGGCAAAAGGACAAATCAGTGCAATAAAGGCAGCACAATTAAAATGGTTTAGGTTGTACAGGAAGTAAAAAACATTAAAAACAAGAACAGAGCATTAGAGATATGTGGGACACCCTAAAGAACAACACTATATTCATAACAGGAGGCCCTGAAGATAAAAGAGAGAAAGGAGCAGAAGAAATGTTCAAGGAATTAATGGCATTAACTTCTCTAATTTAATGAAACACATGACCTCATTCAAGAAGTCCGGGGGGGGGGGGGGAACAACAGGATAAACTTGAGAAAAACCATGGACTGCAGTATAACTGTAGAATGTAAACACAAGGAGAGATTTCTGAAATCTACAAGAGAAAAAGATATCATATAAAAGGAAGTCCCTACACAATTAATTGCTGATATCTCAGCAAAAACCATGGAAGCACAAAGATAGTAGAGTGAAATATTTAAACAATGAAAGAAATTTCATCAAGTAACTTTTTTATTCAGCAAGACTGTCTTAAAAATGAGGATAAAGGCTGGGAAGATAATCACTGTTAGAACTGCCTTACTAACAGTACTACAGGGAGCTCTTCAGACTGAAAGGAAAGGACACTAGACTGGTATAGATGAGTCATAAAGAAACAAAGATTTCTGGTAAGAGTAATTGTAAGGGTATTCATAAACCTCTATTATATGTGTTATATTGTTTAATATAACTTCACATTTTATTTGTACAGATTCTAAAAATACATGTTTAAGAAGTAACTACAATTCTATGGTTTATTGGACTTAATGTGTATAAATATATTTTTTAACAAATGAAACAATGAATTGAGATTGTGGGGCATAGGAACAATTGATATGTTACAGAAGTTAAATTGGTATCAAATCAAATGAGATTGTTATAAATTTAGGATTGTTATAAGTTGAAATATGATAGTAACCACAAAGAAAATATCAGAAAAAAAGGAGGGACCCAAAGACAACAATCAAAAATATCAAGTAGATATGGAAATAATCCTTAATGGAAGAATTGTATAAAGCATGCAAAGTGCAAGTAGCTAAAATTGCAATAGAATGTTCTGCATTATTGGTAACTACTTTAAATGGAAATTACCAAAATTCTCCATCAAAAGGCAATAAGTGGAAAATTTTTAAATGATATGCTTTTTATAAGAGATAACCTAAATTCAAAGACAAAAGTTGATTGAAAGTGTGAGGATGGAAAAAATATTCCATGCAAATATAAAAACAGTAACCAAAAGAGAGCTGGAGTATTCATATTAATAATAGGTAAAATATTCTTTTTGTCCCCAGATTTTAAACTGGACAAATGATTACACAATATCCTGATGAAGTAGTCAATTCAACATGAAGACATGACAGTTATAAATATTTATGTACTGAATCAGCAGACACCAAAAATAGGACAACAAATATTGTCACTTTTGAAGGGAAGAAAATATGGATCTATGATCTAGTAATAAATCTCACTATAGAATATTTAATAATGACTAAAATACCTAATAGAAGTTTGAAAAGGAAATGAACTTGAGTGATATACAAAAGGACAAATAGTTACAAAAACAATAAGAACTAACAAACATAAATACAAAACTTCATACACAAGAGATCAATTAAAAGTCTTCTCCACTGTCCATGAGGTATTGTTCAAAACAGATGATATGCTAGGTAACAAGATAATACATTTAACAAGTTAGAAATCATGCAATGGATCTTCTCTGGCAACACTGAAATGAAATTAGAAATCAATAAAAGAAGGATAACTGTAAATCTCACTGATATGTGGAAATTAAAAAGTACAATATTTAAGACCCAGTAGGTCAAAGAAGAAATCACAGATACAATTATCAAATATCTTGAGGTGAATGAACAATACAAAACACAACAAATCTTATACATGCTGCAACAGAACTTGTGAAAGGGAAATTTATAACTCCAAAGTCTTAAAAGAAAATAGTGCACATATCTCAAATAAGAGACATAATCTCACATCTTGAAGTAATATAAATATAAGAACATAATAAGTCCAAAGAAGAAGTTGTGATGGAATTATAAAGATTGCAGTAGAGCTAAGTGAAATAGAGAATAAAAATACAAAAGAGAAGGGAAGCTGATGTGGCTCAACCATTTAAGCTCCCACCTACCACATGGGAGACAGTGGGCTCAATTTCTGGTGCCTCCTAAAGAAGACAATGACCTGGCAAGATGGGCAGGTGCAGCAAGCCTACACAGCAAGATGATGCAACAAGGGACACAGGGAGGAAAAGATAATGAGAGACACAACAAAGCAGGTAGTGGAGGTGACCCAAGTGATCGACAATTCCCTCCCACATGGGAGACCCTGGGTTCAATTCCTGATGTTTCCTAAAAAAACAAACAAACAAAAAAGAGACACAGCAAATGCAAAGAACAAGAAGGTGGAGAGAAATAAGTAAATAAAATAAATCTTTTAAAAAATATGATAGGATCAATAAAAACAAATTTGTTTCATTGTAAAGACCAATAAAATCAATGAAACTTTAGCTAAACTGAAAAAGACAGAGAGGAGAGAAACAACTAATACCAGAAATGAAAGAGAGACATTATCATAGATGACATAGTAATAAAATAGAGTGTAACAGGACACTATGAACAATTGTGCCTTCCCCACCAAAAAAAAAACGCAGTAAAATAGATAAAATGAACAAATTCTTAGAAACATACAAACTACCTACACTTATTGAAAAAGAAATAGATATTAAGATGTCAGTAACACTAAAGAGATCAAATCAGTTATCAAAACTCCATATCAAATCAGTTATCAAGAAAATCACAGGACCACATAGATACACTGGTGAATTTTACCAAGTATTCTAGAAACACCAATCCTACACATATTCCTAAACAAACACACAAACAAACAAAAAACAAACAAAAATCAATTACAGGGAAACCTCCTAACTCATTCTGTGTGGAGACCATTACCCTAATACAAAAGCCAGATAAAGATACCATAATAATATTGAGGACCAATATCCCATTTGAGTTTTGAAACAATAAAATTATGAAGAGTTGGAAAATAACTCAAAATTATATAGTTCATAAATTAAAATCCCACAGCTAACATCATATCCAGGGAATATGATGCCCACTAATACCAATATTATTCATCACAATAATGTGAGATCTAGTCAGAGTAATTAGGCAAAAAAAAAAAAAAGAGAGAAATAAAAGGCATTCTCTTCAGAAAGAAATAAGTAAAACATTCCTTGGTTTCAGATGACATGATACTCTATAAAGAAAAATTCCAAAAAAAATTCCGCATCAAAGCTAAGAGCTAATTAATTCACTAAATTCGATGGTACAATATCTATGCAAAAAAATCATGATGTTTCTATACATTAATAATGAAAAGTTTTTAAGAAAATATCAAGAATAAAATTATAAAATAGCAACTGTAAAAAATTCAAAAACTAGGATTAAATTTAGCCAAGGACATAAATTACTTTTTTGCAAAAACTGTAAAATATTTCTTTAAGTACCAAAAAAAAAATCTAAATAAATGAAAGGATATTCGTTGTTCATATATTTGAAGACTAAATATTATTATTATGTCAATTGTATCAAAAGGGATTTCCAGATTTAATGCAATCCAAATCAAAATTCTCACAGACATTTTAGCAGAAAGGAAAAGGACAATAAAAAAGTCAGGAATGCATAAAAGCACAAATAATTGCCAATAATATCTTGAAAATGAAGAAGAATGTTGGAGTGCATACACTTCCCAGTTTTAAAATTTATTACTAGGGTACAGTTCTCAAAATAGCATGGCATTGGAAAACAGGAAGCCATATCAATAGAATGAGATGGGAGTCAAAAATAAACTTTCATGTCTACGTCCAATTGATTTTTTTGAAAGAAATTTAAATTTTAATGTAGCATGGCCATGTTAGACTTAATATAACTAATTATAAAAAATACATAGCATATCAACAAACATAATAAATATAAATAATACTTCAAATATAATAGAAATTAATGACATAATTTTAATTTTTGTATTAAAGCTCTAACAACGGGACATAATAATCTCTAAGAATTAAGTAAATTATTGGTTTAATTATTTAGTTTCCATTTAGGCTATAATTCTTTCTAGATAATCAAATTCCTATTTGGGAATTCTTCATGTTTTATTGGGATGAATTACAGCAGACAGAAATTTGCCAACTCATAATTTTATGAGGCAGAAGAACTCAAAATCTTGTTCAACTATAGTCATATTAAATCATTATTGATACAGATAGGTTATTTTAACTAAAAAGTATGAATAAGAAAACATTAAAGAAAAATGGAATATCCGAAAATATGTCTCTTCTCTATCCTTCAATTAAATGCAAGTGTTCATTTTGTATGAAAAAAGAAAATTACAGAATACTGATCACAGGAATAATTTGCCAGTTGCACTGAGTAATTATTGTTCATTTACTATAATGTTGTTATTCCAGCTCTTTTTTGGATAGCATTTGCACGGAATACCCATTTAATTTTTCACTTTAAACTGGTTGTGTCATTACATCTGAGATTGGTCTCTTGTAAATAAAATATAGATGGCTCATATTTCTTTATCTGTTCTATTAGTCTATATCTTTCGTTTGGGGAGTTCAATCCATTAACACTCAGTTTTATTACTGTAAAGGTATTACTTACTTCATCTATTTTGTCCTTTGGCTCACTGTTATGTCATTCTATAGTCTGTCTCCTTATCCTTTAGTTGACCTTCCTAATTATCTTAATTTCTAAGTACTTCAAATCTTTTGCCCTCCTTATTTGTTTTGTTTGTTTGTTTTTCCTTTCATGCTGAAGCACCCCCTTTAGTATCTCTTGAAAATCTGGTCTTTTGGTAACATAGTCTATCAGTTTTTGTTTCTCTCTGAAGACTTCGAACTCACTCTTATTTTTTATTTATTTATTTATTTATTTATTATTTCTCCCCTTTCCCCCCACCCCAGTTGTCTGTTCTCTGTGTCTATTTGCTGTGTTTTCTTCTTTGTCCACTTCTGTTGTTGTCAGTGGCACGGGAATCTGTGTTTCTTTTTGTTGCATCATTTTGTTGTGTCAGCTCTCTGTGTGTGTGGTGCCATTCCTAGGCAGGCTGCACTTTCTTTTGTGCTGGGCAGTTCTTCTTACGGGGCATACTCCCTGCATGTGGGTCAGCTCCATATGGGTCAAAGAGGCCCAGGCTTTGAACCGTGAACCTCCCATGTGGTAGACGGATGCCCTTACCACTGGGCCAAGTCTGCCGCCCTCACCCTTATTTTTG
This sequence comes from Dasypus novemcinctus, assembly GCF_030445035.2. Taxonomy (NCBI): domain Eukaryota; kingdom Metazoa; phylum Chordata; class Mammalia; order Cingulata; family Dasypodidae; genus Dasypus; species Dasypus novemcinctus. Next base: position 33,780,791 of record NC_080682.1, read on the forward strand.
AAGGACAACTTTGTTGGATACAGAATTCTTCATTGGCAGTTTTTTCTTTCAGTATGTAAAATGCATCATACCACTTTCTTTTCCTCTCCATGGTCTCTGATGAGTAAACAGCACTTAATCTTATCAAGTTTCCCTTGTATGTGATGCTTTGCCTTTATTTTGCTGTTTTAGAATCTTTCTTTTATCTCTGATATTTGTCATTCTGAATATTAAGTGTCTTAGGGTAGGTCTATTCAGACTTATTTTGTTTGGGGTATGTTGTCCATCTTGAATATTGATATTTAAGTTTTTCATAACGGTTGGAAAGTTTTTCTTCATTATTTCCTCAAATAATCTTTCTGTCCCTTTTCCATTCTCTTCTCCTTCTGGGAAACCAATAATGCAAATGTTTGTGCATTTTGCACTCATTCAGTTCCCTTAGGCTCTGTTCCATTTTTCACATTCTCTTTTCTTTCTATTCACCTGTCTTTTCCAGTTCACATGTTCTGCATTCAAAATCACTATTTCTGTCTTCAAACAATTTAAGTCATCTAATATGTGCCTCTAATCTATTTTTTATCTCATCCATCATTTCTTTCATTTCCTTAAGATCTATTACTTTTCTTTGCAGACTTCCAAATTGTTCTTTATTCTCGCCCTGTGTCTTCTTAATATTATTTATTCCTTTAGTGATATTTTCTTTAAATTCTTTGAAGTGATTCAGGAGATTTGTGTGATTATCACTAATGAATTGTATTAAATCCTGTTTTTCTTCAGGATTTTGGTTGGGCCATCTCTTCTTGTTTCCTAATATGGTTTATAATTTTTTGTTGATATTTAGGCATCTGAATATGTTGATGAATTTACCCTGATGGCTAATTTCTCTCTCTTACCTTTGACATTTGGTTCAACTTATTTCAGCCTTTAATACAGAGAGCATGAACAGTGTTTTTGCCCATGCAATTTCATAACTGCAATAGCTGGCACTAGTCTGTGCACCTTTCCTCAGTGGTGTTTCAGTCTCTGTTTTCCTGTGATCCTGTGTTGAATCTCCACATTCAAAGTGCACTCTGTTGGGTGAATTCACTGAAGTAAAGTGCCCCCACCTCCCCTTCTTTTTCTCTTGAAACTGCTGACAGGGAGGAAGATGTCTGTTCCCCTCTCTGTTGGCTGGAGTTAGCCAGGTGTTTTGCCCTGGCTTAATATCTCAGGGGTGGGAGAAGAAGCCCTTCCCAGTTGCAATGGAAGTTTGGTAACTTATGTTTGTCATTGAAGTTTCTTCATCTCCCTGTCCTTCACCCTTCTGGGAATTGTGTAGCACTGTCCTGGATGGCTGACCCCCAAAGCAGGTTCCTTAGACAGCTTGTGGCTTTTTCTCCATTGTTTTTGTGAGAGAATTCAGCTCTGCTTGTTAGTCCATCACTATATTCCCCAATTGCTTTTTTTGTTGGAATCCTAGTACATTTATTTTAATCCATAGTTTCTTTCCCAATCCTGAGGATGCTGATGCCCACTTCACCATTAATTGAGGGGGACATCTATCCCATACATCTGATTGATGGGATCCTCTAACTTGCAATTTTAAGCACTTTCATTACTGTGATGTGTTGTTTCTCCATCATCTCCTCCCTATATTTTGTACTGGGTGAGCCCATTGAACTCAAGAGTATGTGTTGCAACTCTGTTGAGATTCAGGAGTCAGCTGGCACATCACAGCCCAAAGATTTATGTCTCTTGGATGTATACCTACAAACTCTAGTACTAATTAAAAGTTCAATTAAGACAGAAGAGTCATGCTTAGGGAAACCACTGCTAAGTCTAACTATCTCACTGGAGAGCATAAATACCAGATTAAGGCCCACCAGTAAGGGGCCAAATTCCTGAGCTATCTGCCCTGACTATAGTGTCTGGATATCTCCACATCCCTGAGGAGCTTTGGAGTTTTGGGTAGTATCTACTTTGGCTGTCAGTGAGGTCCTTTTGCGATGTGCATAAGTGCTACCTCTGGGATGGCCTCCCAAAACAATTTGAAGTCCCTTAGTCATACTAACTCAACTCTCTTAAGCTTTTCTCCAGGAATCAGACACACAGAGGAGGAGATATATACGGAAAGAGAGAAAGCTCCATTAGACATGGCAGAAGCCCTGAGAAGAGAGGCAATCCATTTCATAGCCAACAGCTGACCTTGTTGAGAGAGCAGAGCAGTTGAGCCCAGGGAGAAATGAGCCAGGAAGAAAGGAACCTAGGAAGGCCTGAACCGTTGCAGACATTGGCAGCCATCTTGCTCTAACATGTGACAACAGACATTTTGAGAGACATAACTTATGTTTTATGGCCTGCTAAGTGTGTCTAACCCAAATAAATATCCTTTATAGAAGCCAATAGATTTCTGGTATTTTGCATCAACACCCCTTTTGTCTGGTTAATACAGTGTGCTTCTGAATTTCCTCCCTACTCAGGCAAATAACAGAAAAGGGTTTGATTAAAATGAAGTATTTTATTTGTTCAAAGACTTAAGGATGGCAAAAGTCCAAAATCAAGGCATCAGAACGTTGATTTTTTTTCTCCTCAAAGACTGGGATATTCAGCGTTTGGATGTCAGTGATCCTTCATTCTTTTCCAGCTCCCATGATTTTCAATGTCTGCCACATGGCAGAGAGGATAATCTTGCTATTTCTTCCTTGTTTAGAAATTGCACTTTATTAATTTTTATTTACTTAATTTCAAATTATTAAATAATTAAATAATTATTAAATAATTATATTAAATAAATAAATAAATTATTAAATAAATATTCAACATGTTTGATTCAATTTTATAATTGATGTATTTTTATACCTTGAACAGTTGGTTGGATATTTGGCATTGGATTAAAATGCTTTAAGATTTTTTCCATTAAAATTAAAGTAGTTTAGTGATTTATTACCTCTTCATTCAAAAGCAGGAATTTCAGAAGTAAATTTAAATGTTAAATAAAAAAAACTGTATTGTAAATTTGCATTCGTTTGGAAAAGAGGCAAGATTTATTTAGGAATCTTTTCAGTGACATCTTTTTCCTAGAAAATTAGAGGGCTCGACATTGTTATCAATAAGGTATTAAACAAACCCAAGTTAAGTTATTAGTATCTCATGAGAAACTGTCCCTTGATTGCAAACTGGATATGAACAAGCAAAGGAATGATGTTGCAATTATAACTCACACCATATACAAAAACTAACTCAAAATAGATCAATGATTTAAACATAAAACCAATATAAGAAATATAGGTAACCTATGGGCCTGAGATTTGGTAGTGATTTCATAGATATGACAACAAATGTAAGAGCAACAAAGAAAAAAAAATGATAAGATGGATTTCATGAGAATTTCTTTAAAATGTATACTTCAAAAGACATTATCAAAAAATGAAATGAAAACTGACATAATGAAAGAAAACAATTGTTAACTATATAGCTGATAAAAGTTTAATAGCCAGAATACATCAAGAATTGCTGCAATTCAATAACAAAAAAATCCAATTTTATAATATACAAATGTTTGAATAGACATTCCTTCAAAGATATACAAATGGTCAATAAGCACAAGAAGAGATGTTGAGCATCAATGGTCATCATAGAAATGCAAATAAAATCCACAATGAGGTACTATATCGCACCCATAAGTCTGGCTATTATTAAAACATTGAAAGTATCAAAGGCCTGAGGTGTCAGAGAAAGCAGACAATTTGGAACTCATACATTATTAACATGATTATAAATGGTACAGGTACTGTGGAAAGCAGTTTGGCATTTCCTTAGTCAGTTGAGCATAGAATTATCACATAACCCATGTGTAGCAGTTTGATATAGGTATGAATTCCAAAAATAGATATTAGATTATGTTTGTAAACTGGTCTGAACCTGGGCATGATTAAGTTATGATTAGGGCTTTCATCAGACCATTTCAGTAGGGTGTTGAGTCCTTGCCCCTTGCTGGGTGGGGACTCACAGATAAAAATCATGGCAAAGGACAGAGCTGAGGGTTTTTAATGTTGGAGTTTGATGCTGAAGCCTTAAGCTGCAGTCCTGGGAGGTAAACTCATAGAGGAAAGAGAAGCAAGCTCCAGGAAGAGAGGAACATTGAGCCCAGGAAGAATTAAGCCCTGGGAAGAGAGGAACCCTGAACACACAGAGGAGTAAGACCCTGAAAGGGAGGAACTCAGGAGCCTGAATTCTTACAGGTGTTGGCAGCCATCTTGCTCCAACACATGAAAATAGACTTGGTGAGAAAAGTAACTTATGCTTTATGGCCTGGTATCTGTAAGCTTCTACCCCACATAAATACCTTTTATAAAAACCAACCAATTTCTGGTATTTTTCATCAGCACCCCTTTGGCTGATTAATACACCAGGAATCTCATTTCCTGATATTTTTCCAAAGAATTGAAAGCTAGGATTTAAATAAATATATGTCTATCAGTGTTCATTGTAGCATTATTCACAATAACCAAAAGGTGGATGAAATACCTTGTCCATCAGTAAATGAATGGTTAAATAAAATGTGTTTATAACATTCAATGGAATATAGTTAAGTCATAAAAAAGAATGATTTTTTATTTCAAATTTGTATTTAATTGCCTTTTAAAAAAAAGATACATAGATCATAAAAAATGCTAAAAATATAAGAGGTAAGAATGAACGTTTAATACATGCTTTACAAGTCATTAACCTAGAAGACATGATGAGTGAAATAAGTCAGACACAATGAGATGAATATTATGGGGTCTCACTTGTATGAAATAATACAACAGACAAATTCATAGACACATACTAGATTTTTGATTGCCATGGACCTGGGCACAAGGGTAGTAAGGGATTATTGCTCTCTTGATACAGGTTTCCTGTTTGAGGAGCTGGCATATTTGGGGTAATGGATATCGGTGATGGTGGTAGAATAATGGAAGTGTAATTAACACCAATGAACTGTGCACTTGAAAGTTGTTAAAATGGGAAATTCTGAGTTCTGCATAGGTTACTACAATAAAAGTTTTAAACATTATATATATTAAATATTAATAACATTCACGTTACTTTATCACATTTTCTAGTCTATTTATAAGAGATATGGACATTTCAGCATAGTTCATTTTTGTATAGTCTGGTTTTAAAAATAATACCCAGAATAGGTAAAAATTCTAAACATATTTATCTATTAATTAAGTGATGAGGGATTATATTAGTGGATGAATAATCTACTTAAATATCCATCCCCAAAATTTAAAAAATCAAACAGCTATTTTCTCCAGTGCTCTAATCAAATTTTAATATTATTTTAACTTTGACAAAGAAATGGTGACAACTTGCATCTCTGAAATAATTCATTACTTTAAGGTTTGATATATCATTTACTGTCTCATCTTGATTTTTCTGATATATAAAATGGGCTGGCACATTCAGGACTCCTAAATAATACAAAATAAATTAATGAAGCAAAAGAAAAATTGTGGAACACAAAGAAGATATTATTGTCAGTGTCAGGAGAAAATAGTTTATAGAATTAGGGGAAAAAACAAAGGCATAGAATAGACATGCCCAAATGAGGTTTTAGAGAAAGAAGAATTTAGGTTGATTTCTATATTGGAAATAAAATGTGAAGAAGAAATAAGTTATTACTCTTAAACCACCTATTCTAAATAATCACATATTTTGAGTAGATATGACACCATAAGAGGCTTTTAATTTTTAAATGTAATTGAAAATATATATGAAGAACTTATTTGGGATACCTCCAATCAGTTTTTTTTCTTATTTTAAAAGTGCCATTGGAGAATGGTTTGACATGAAAATTAACTGAAGGGTGGTTGAGACTAAAATATTTATGTAATAGATGTAAAAGCAGATTTGAAAAAAATACAAACACTGATGAATATGATTAAATCAAGTTATTATTATTATTATCATCATTATTTATTTTGGTTAGGAGTCATGGGAAAAATTTTGTGGAGCCTAGAAAATTATGTTCTTGATCTAACCTATTCCTGTGCCTGTAAATCAGTGTAATAGGAACTTTTGTTTAGATTCAATTAAAGGATGTTTAATTAGATTACTTTTGACTATATACCTTTAGGGTCTTTGATTGGGCTATGTCAATGAGGCAAGAACCAGGTTAGGTACAACTTTTGTATCATAAGCTTTTACCCCAAGTAAATTACTTTATAAAAGCCAACCCATTTCTGATATTTTTGCTTTGGCAGGATTTGGAAAAATAATACTGTAGTGTTCTAAATAATAAAATGAAACCCACACTTATTGTAAAACAAGAAAGAAAAAATATATTTATGAAATATAGAAATATTTTTCAAAAGTTATACTACTTGGGAGATATGAAAAGGAAAATCTAACTTTTTAACCCTGTAATCATAATAAGATTGATAGGATTTTATCAGGATAGAATAATGTTTGAGAAAATATTACCAAACACAAAACCAATATATTACATGTAGTTAAAGGATGAAGCACAGGACTCAAAACTCTGGTCACATACATTTTTCAATGATATCATTGTAACTAACTTTGAAAGTCAATATTTGCTAGTTTTCAAAAATAAATACATTTGATGACAAAAAATTAAATTATATATCTCATTAATAAGCAAAATTGAAATATTTAAAGAAAATTCCTTATCATGAATAGCTTTTAGCTAATAAGTTGAGCCATAAATACATAAATACATATTTCTTTTAGATTTGAAGCCCTATATTTGTGTTATAGCATTAAAAACTCAGATATATAATTGAGTTGATGGCAAATACTAAAATAAGGTTATTTAAATTTGCTAAGGCTGTTGATTCAAAATAGCATAAATTGATTGACTTTTATAATGAGGAATTTATTAGGCTAACGACGTATTATTCCAAAGTTTTGATAGTGTCCATGTTGTAGAATTTGATACTAGGTTCAACTATTTGCGTATAGAAAGGCCAGGATTCAGGAATGATTTTGTGAAGGAAAAATGGTTTATTGAAGGCCAACTGGACTTGGGAGTTTTCTATTTTGAACCTGAGCCCTGAACAAGATTTTTGAGTCCCTTTTGTACAGAGAGGAAAGGCCAAATTTTCCTTTTGTTTCAGTTCTCAATAGGCTTGAATTAGCATATATCTTCCACATCCTAGGTAAGCTTTTAGCATGGACTTCATACTTTCTGGATAAGCTCTTAGCACATTTGGTTTGCATTTCCCTTGGGTATTTAAAATTTATAGACTTTACATTGTTGAAATGTTTCCTGGGAATGGAGACGTTGCCATGGTCACCAAGGGCAGGACTGCAGCCTCTTACCATTCCACACCCACAAGTCAGGACAGACAGTTTAGGTTAAGGTTATCTCTGAAGAGACAAAGAGCCTCCCACCCATAGTCACATCATTTCTTCCCTTATGCAAAAGTTTAACTTGCTAAACTTTGGTGTAATTATTGTTGGAGCTATGAGGTGAATGGCTGTTTGTTGTTTTAATTGATTATTTTATTTATCAATTTTCAGTGTAGCACCCAGGAGCCTGTTCCCAGAAGTTTATAACTTTTTACTCCAGACAGTAGAATTCTGGGGCAGGGTCCCCCCTGCAGTCATCTCAGGGCCACCAGTGCCTACATAGATTTTCAGTCAGTCTCCAGATCCATCTAATAATTTTGTTGTACCCTTAAAGAGTTTACACCTTTAATCTTAAATGGGGTGCTGAAGGAAGATAATCTCTTCTCTGTCACTGCTTTCTGTTGGCCATGGGCTGTAGTCATTGCCTAACAATATGTAAAACTCTATTTTATTTTAACTGGAGGAAGATGGATCTGGCCTTCTGTATGAAGTTGAATGAAATTTTCATATGGTTAATAAGATGTTCACTCTGAAAGAAACAAACTTAATTAAAATTTTGGAATAAGCTTTGTTAAAAGAGGACATTGGATTACAGAGGTAGACAAGGTTAGGTGCTTATAAAGATGGCATTCCTTTTTAAAAGCTGGTGGGAACAGTGTACATATATATTTTTTCTAAGTTATTTATTTTTAGAGATAAATTGAAATAGATACTTAGCTTTGTTTGAAGACACATTTCAAAATGTTTAATGATTGGCACTCATGTGCTCTGTCAGATGCTCCTGGTAAACTGACACCCTTTGGGCAATTGGTATCATTCAGGATTAGCACATGAAGTTGGAAATTTTCTTAGTTTTTAGCTGTGGGAGTGATCAGAACTACAGAATAAAGGGGTTTTTTTTTTTTACATTTTGGTCTTAATTGTACAATTTCTGGTAATTTTGACTTGTTCAATAGGTGACTCACTATTAGCAAGTAAGCCTCATTTTTGCTACACAATAGAGTACAGTAGAATAGTAAGTTGACAGAACCTGGCTGAGACTGCCACCTTATTCTCTAGACATGTTTATTTACTGTTTAGAAAATGAATTTACTAGGAATTTAACATGTCTAATATACTTTTGCACTTGATCCAAAATAGAAAAGATAACTTTATAATTATTAGGCATATATTTAGTACAGGATAAAAGTACAGCACTTAATATTAACTAATGTATTAATGCATAAGGATTCAGAGTTGCAATCAATATTTTTAAGTTTCAGGTTTGTAATACTTTACATGTTATCTCTCCATGGGAGCAGGCCATAATGCCTATTGTGTTTAAGTTTTACTTACAGTATCCTGGTATCATGGCTCCACTTAGCATGTTCTTCACACAGTGAGCAAGTCACAGCATCATTGATCTTAGAGAGTTTCCAGTATTCTACCAGCCTGGTGCATAGTACTCTCTGGCACTATGGAACTGTGCCAGTCTGGAGGCGATATCCATTGTACACTTGGCTGTACTGAAGTCATCATTGGCTGCTGCAGGAGCTTGAAACTGCAACATAGTTTCCATCAACTTCAGGAGAGAACCAGAGGCTGACATAGCAAATATTTCTAATTGAGGGGTTAGTGACCAGCCTATCCAATAACTCATATGGAGAGGCAACCTGTAATGTATTCAAGGCCTGGGTTGAATGCACAAAAGAGTTTGACAATATTAAAGTTTATTCCTTGTTTTTATATATATTTTAAAAAATTTAATGCAATACATCATATATTAAATTACTGTTTACTTATACAATTTTACCATGAAAATAATAGTAGGTATTTTACTTTAGTAATAGAGGGAAAAAACTATTTTCCATTGTTAAAATGAAAACAGAAGATTTCCAATAGAATCAAGATAACCTTTTTTTACCATTTATTTAAATATGCACTTTGCGGTGGTCTTCAGACAGGTTTTATTATTATGAAGTTATTTTTTGCAACCAATACCAATTAAGTTTTTAGTTAACAATGACTTCTAGAACTAAAACTATTTAAATGTTTAAATGTTTGGAAGATGTTTTACAAACTTTTTATAATTGACTATAACCACATTGATGAGTTACCTTACATTTAAATAAACTTAATAAATTATAATTACTAATCAAAGAAATTTGTTTTATTTCTTTAAGAGAGCATATTTACAATCTTTTTCTTTAACTTAATTTTATTAATGTGAAGTTAATTTTTTATTACTCTAAAGATTTTGTACATATAATGTTAATTTAGTTTATAAGTTAACTATGGGAGATTACACTCAAGCTAAATAAAATTGAAACCATTATAATTTATGCAAGGAATGTTCTCTTTTTATCTTTACAGGAAGCTGAAACTTTTTTTGTTTAAGTTATGAAAATGAGTAATTTTTAAAAGCATACTATCAGGTTTTAAAATACATTACACAATTACCTAATTTATTTAATCATAATCCAGGAAAGATCTCTCCATAGTTTTTATGGACTTTTCTTTACTTACTGAAATTTGTCAACAGAGCTACTAATTACCTTTATTTTTGTTGGAAAGAAATTTTCTTCGGAAAGAAAATAAGACTCACCCGATTGTGGAGAAGAAAAGAATTTATTCTCAATCTTGCAAGAAGGGGCGCACAACCAGAAAACATGGCTGGCACCCCAAACAAAGAAAAATGACACAATTTGTACCCCCAAGCCTAGCATGCAAGCTCTTCTTCTGTTTTTCTATAGATTGGATACTTCAGAAGTAACAGCCTATCTGAGAAGATCTAACTTTCCCACACAAAAGTTTGTGATTTAACCACTTCTTCCAGTGTTGTAGAGTTTGAGAGAGGTTCAATTATTTGCATATAGAGAGGCCAGGACTCAGGAATCATTTTGAGAAGGAGAAATGGTTTATTGGTAGCCAGCCAGACTCGGGAGCTTTCTGTTTCAATCCCGAGTCCTGAACAATATATTTGAGTTCCTTTTATACAGAGAGGAAAGCCAAATGGTCCTTTTGTTTCAGTTCTCAATAGGCTTAAATGAGCATATATCTTCCACATCCTAGGTAAGCATTTAGCATGGACTTCATACATTCTAGATAAGCCTTTAGCACATTTGGTTTGCATTTTCCCTGAATATTTAAAGTTTATAGACTTTGCAAAGGTAAACTATTTCCTGGGACTGGAGTTGTTGCCATGGTCACCAAGGTCAGGACTGCAGCCTCTTACCATTCCACATCCACAAGTCAGGACAGACAGATTAGGTTAAGGTTATCTCTGAAGAGACAAAGAGCCTCCCACCCATAACCCACATCACCATCACAGTCTAACCATTTTAGTTTTTACTTGCTCCCCTTTGTTAAATAAGGAATGGAATTTAGTGCTGAATTGGTATTGACTTAGCTCTTGGGTATCTTTTTTATTACTTATAGGACTGGCTTAAGCTGGTTTCCTTTGCTGCTGTTTAACCCGGGAGTGGGAGACTGAGGCAGTAGGCTGCCAGGTTACATTAATCAATATTTTCTTCCTTTATGTGAAAACTAAACTAATCTTTGTTTTTTCACATTTTATGGTTGACAAAAGGATTAAACTGGGAAATTATAGGACAAACTAATTTTTAGTTCTTTAGCCTAGTAGATAGGTTTAATTTGCCACACCTAGTCTTGCCTTCAAAACTCTTGCAAAGAGGAGGCCTTTTCCTAATAGTTTTTATAATTAGATTTCTATAACACCTTTTCATTCTGCTTAGTTTAATTTGGGCTCCAAGTATATTTATTCACATATATAACTCCATATTTAATTTTTAACAATTTCAATAGAGCTCTTTTAAGATTTCTCACTTGTTAACGTGATACTATCATTGTGATATATGAAGACATACACCAAGCAAACGGTAGACACAAATAGAGTTAGACACAGAAACACAACTCATTGATGTTATTTATAATTTTCATTATTTTATATACTGTTTAGCTTAATTTGGCTTTCAGAAACATATATTACTTATATAACTGCATATTTAATCTCAACAATTTGAGCAAATAGGCAGACATGAATAGTTTGATACAAAAAGATAACTTTAATTACTTAAAACTTTCTTTTTTTACAAAATAAGTGTGACTGCAAAATATTTCAAAGACTCTTGAAACTTTTCTTAATTTGCACTATGACTGTATTGTTTTGCACAAGAATTTTTTTTCTTAACTAATGGCTTGCAACCAAAATGTTCCCAAAGTTTTAACAATTTTGTTTTTGTTTCAGAAGTTTATATTTTACCTTGAATTTAGCAGAATTTTTGATAAGCAACAAGATTAATTCTTGAAGCCTCAGGGAGACAGACTGGTTTCTCTCATGAATTACCACTCTTAGGAATACTAACAGTTAAAGCAGGAGTCTTCTTTTATTCCCCCCAGTCTTGGAGATAATAAAACTCCAGTGGTCATTTAACCCTAAGGGCTAAGAATTCCACCAGGCTGCAATTTAGTTTACACTTGGATTCATGAGAGAAAGCAGGGTTACTAATACCAGGACAGGAGAGAGGGATGTCCCAGCTCTTTTCTGGACTGTAGGGGCAGAAACTATTATGAAATAACTATAGACAAAGGCAAGGGGTGAGGTTAGGCTTGAAGTAACCATAAACAAAGGAAAGGTTAGTTTAGAATTTACACTTACAGTAATAGCTTTAGGCTAAATTTACCCAGTTATAATTTCAGTTATTATCTTTCTGCTGTTTTATAATATAAATGCATCTATAAATGATTTTAAATATTTGTTACAGTTTTTATTAATTTTTTAAAACTTAAGGTGAGTTAGATACCTTTATTCATTAAGCTACAAGAATTTTATTAGTAACAATTCTATGAAGTCCTGCCTTTTTTAAGTAATGAAACAAATTCTCATCTGCAGATTATGCGTTTAATTCATCAGCAAGAGAGTATTGGCATTTAAAGATTCATTTTAAACTACATTTTTACCTTTTTACCATGAATTCTTAGGCACCACCATGACAAAAGCCAAACATAGTTCAAAGTGGCATTTCATTCCTTTTCTTTCCTTTTTGCTCAGTAGTCTCACAATCCTGAAGTTCCCAGCCAGAACATTGAAAAGGCTATTAAGTGATCAGAGGTCTATTGTTTCAAGGGATAGCGTCCTTTCTTCAGATGATTTTATAGTTCTAAAACATTCCAAAGTATTTCTCCAGTTTTATGGAGAGAGAGATTTTAGTTTTGATACCCTAGGCAGGGAACTCTACTGCATTTATTTTGATTCTGTTTTTCATCCCCTGTACCTTCCCCTTTCCAGGCAGTCAGATGCACAACAATCAAATAGGAATGCAGCTTATGAATAGAAGGTGTGGACTCACTGGAAAGCGGCAAGCCGCTCCACCCTTTGCAGCTTTTTGCCAAAATGGGCAGACAGAACTTACTCAAATTTGGCACCCCTCCTAGGGACCCAGCCACCCTGACTGGGGTAGCCCCAACAAACTCGGGTCCATGGCATGGACACAGATGGCCTCCAAGCCCCGGCAAATGGGCAGACCAGAGACGAGGCAGCAGAGCATGTGCAAACATCCAGATGCTGCAGTTTTGCCCCATAATCAATTCACACCCTTGCCAATGGCAAGGAAGTTTTCCAGCTCGATTAAATTCCCCCACTTTACACAACCACACAACTCCAACACCAGCCTTGAGCTGACACAGACAGAAGCACAAAGGTCACTAATCTGACCCACAAGTTCTTTATATATATTTTTTTCTAGCATGGCTACCCCCACAGCTATCACAAACCTTAGAGAGAACACTTAACATTAACATCTGGTATAAAGACAATACATTCACATTTCTGTACCATAACAAAAGATTCCAGCTAGACCTTTTTCACTTTTTAACTTTACATGCAGACCAAACTTCACTAGAAAAGCCAATCCATATTCCTGTACCAAGTTTTTAGAATCCAGACCGATTTCCAGGACATTAGGACTCGAACCTATAAACATCCCTTCCTATTATAACCAAGCCTCCACTCCTTCAGTGGATATAAGACCAGTGCCAGATTCTAACATGCAGTTAGACAAACCCAAAACACCAGGCTTTTTACTGGTTTTACTCCTTTGTCCAGACCTAGAGAGAACGGCTTTCCCCCAATTTTCTGGGGCTACTAGGGTTCTCTCGGGAAGTGATCAGCCTCCCCCTCCTAGCAAATAAAGCTAGGGTTCTCCAAACTGTGCTCACCCAGGAAGACATACCTTCTTCCATGTATGGAGTTCTTTTTCATTTCCAGAATCTTTCTCTTCAGACATTCCATTGCCCTTGATTTTTGTCGGGAAGATTCTGGTGGAGCCCACATCTTTTCTGGATTAAATTTAATCCAGGGGTGCCCAGATTTGGGGTTCACCCAAATTCTCCTGGCTTCCTTGGGGATTTGGAAGAGGCAGCAAAATGCTACCATCTCTGGCCTTCATTTGCAATCCCGGGAGAGCCCCCAAAAATGTTTTAGTATTTGATAATAGGTCCAATTATTTGTGTATAGAAAGGCCAGGACTCAGGAATGATTTTGTGAAGGAAAAATGGTTTATTGATGGCTGGCTAGACTTGGGAGGTTTCTGTTTCAAACCTGAGCCCTGAACAAGATTTTTGAGTCCCTTTTATACAGAGAAGAAAGGCCAAATGGTCCTTTTGTTTCAGTTCTCAATAGGCTTGAATTAGCATATATCTTCCACATCCTAGGTAAGCTTTTAGCATGGACTTCATACATTCTGGATAAGCTTTTAGCACATTTTGTTTGCATTTCCCTTGGGTATTTAAAATTTATAGACTTTGCATTGTTGAAATGTTTCCTGGGAATGGAGCCATTGCCATGGTCACCAAGGGCAGGACTGCAGCCTCTTACCATTCCACACCCACAAGTCAGGACAGACAGTTTAGATTAAGGTTATCTCTGATGAGACAAAGAGCCTCCCACCCATAGCCCAAATCATATAAATTTAAACAACATCAGATATGCTATCTCACCACATGGCAGGTGCTAGGAGATGGTGGAGTCCTGACATAGAATGAGGCTAGATCGTGGGTCTGCCAGTCTCTCTCTCCATTCTCCTGGAGTTCAACTGTGGGAAATCAGGCATATATCTCTGGGCCACATCTCTTTGAGACCCTAAGGGATTCTCTGTCACTCTGCAGCTGTAGGTGAGCCTCAACTGTGCTCTTTCATATGGCAGGCTCAAAATTGCAGAGCTCCTTTTCTGTGTCTCTCTTTCTTTGTTTAGGTAAGACTCCAGTTAGAGGACAGGGACGCAACCTAAGTCACACCTCACCAATGTAGCACAATCAAAAGCCCTAAAGTGATCTAATCAAGAGACCTAATCAAAGTACTCTTCACAAAAGTTAATGAAAATTAATTAACCATAGGAATGGAGTTGTTCAAAAGCATAATCTTTCTGGAATTCACAAAATTCAAATCTCTGTTTTGGAGATAGCAGAGTAGACACTAAGTGCATGCTGGAATGCAAGTATATTGATTCCAATCTATCCAATGGCAAACTGAAAGCTTGACCCAGGAGCACCATCTCCTTGTTCTCCCTAGAACTTGCCCTGCAGGCAGATGCAAGCTACAAACAATTAAGCAGTGTAAGAAGCAATCAATTCTAAATGGGCTGGGACAAAGTAATCTAGACTTTAGAACATACAATAGAACAACCTGAAGGTGGGAAATTATACTTCGTAGGGATAGGAGAAGTATAACTGGAGAGGAATATGGAAAAGAATGAATGTGGAATTCCAATTCCTGCAAAAAGGACAATTATGAGGCCCCAAGTAAGCCCATGACAAAACACAAGGTCAGAAAAGAAGAGGAACCAACACTTTTGACACTGGTTGCTCTTGATCAAAGAGCAAAACTTTGAAGGAGAGCATCTGCTAACAAAGAGCCAATTTTCAAAGCCATTGAAAACTGTTTTTTGCATTGATATTTTTTCTTACCTTCTGTCACTCAATGATCTATTTCTCATATAACTAACTGTATACAAATTTAATTAAAAAAGACAACTTAAGGACTAAATCCCAAAGATAAAATATTAAAATATTAAAATGTACTTTACGAAACAAAAGTTGACAAGACAAACAAAAATATAAGAAAATACCACCCACTGAAAGGAAAAGAAAAATTTCAGAAAACATCAAAAAATAAGACCAGATGTTAGAAATACTTAGAAAGAATCAGTGAAACCAAATATAGCACATTTGAGATAATTCAGTCTAAAGAGGAGAAAGAAAATAAAGAGAAAAAGTGAAGAAGGCCTAAGGGACATGTGAGACAGCTTAAGGAATAACAATATAGTCATAGCAGAAGTCCAAGAGAAAAAATATGAAAAGGGGAAGAGGAGTAGCCAAAGAAATAATGGTAGAAAATGTCTCTAATTTAATGAATAAAGACATGTACTCACAGTCAAGGAAACCAGAAACAACAAACTGAATAAACTTGAGGAGAATCATGATCAGACGGTGGCAAACCTGTAGGATACAAAGACATATAAAGAAATCTCCCAGATAAAAGCCACATGTTACATAAAAAGCAGTCTTTATAAAATTAAGTACTGATTTCTCAGCAAAAACCATAGAGGTATAAGGTGAATGGGGATGAAATATTTAAGTCCTGAAAGAAAATAATTTCAAAAGATAATTTTATATCTGGTAAACATTTACCTTATAAAAATCTTTACTTCTTTCTGCTGTTTTGATCTACCATCTCATATCTTTCCTTTTATATCTGAAGAATTCCCTGTAGCATTGTTTATAGGACAGGTCAAGTGGTGATGATTTCCCACAGCTTTTGTTAATCTGGCAATGTATTAGTCTCTCATTTATAAGACAGCCTTGCCAGATACAAAATTTTCTCTTGAAATTATTTTAACTATGACTAAGAGCTAATAATAATTTCAGCAAAGTTGAAGGAATAATTTAAACACAAAAATTACTGATGTTCTATAAATTAGCAATTAACATTTTAAGAAGAATTTAAAAATAAAATTCCTTATACTTAAGCAAATATACAAAATCAAATAACTAGGATTAAACTTAAAGTTTGTAACAGACTTACACACAGAAAACTAAAAACATTGATGACACTACTCAAAGAAGGCCTATATAAATGGAAGGATATTCTGTGATCATTGACTTCAAGATTAAATATTGCTAAGGTGTCAATTCTACCCAAAGTTATTTACAGATTCAATACACTGCTTTTTTATAGATTTATTTATTTATTTTATTTTACTTTCTCTCCCCTTTCCCCCCTCCCATCCCCATTGTCTGCTCTCTGTGTCCATTCACTGTGTGTTGTTCTCTGTCCACTTGTATTCTTGTCAGTGGCACCAGGAATCTGTATCTCTTTTCTGTTATGTCATCTTGCTGTGTCAGCTTTCCATGTATGTGGTGCCACTCCTGGGCAGGCTGCATTTTTTTTGCATGGAGTGGCTTTCCTTAAAGGATGCACTCCTTGCGTGTGGGGCTTCCCTACATGGGGGACAGCCCTGCGTGGCATGGCATTCCTTGCGTGCATCAGTACTTCATATGGGCCAGCTCACCACATGGGGCAGGAGGCCATGAGTTTGAACCCTGGCCCTCCCATATGGTAAGCGGACACCCTATTTGAGCCAAATCTGCTTCCCCATACAGATTCAAAATACTCAGTCCAAATTCCAAAAGATATCTTAGCAGAAATGGAAAAGGCAATCAATAAATTTCTATGGAAGGATACAGGAAAAAATAGAAAGAAAAAAAAATCCTTACAAAAAATTGGATATTGGTCCCTTAACATTTCTTGGTTTTAAATTTTATTGCAAGGCTAAAAAAATCAAAACACCATGACACTGGCACAAGTGTAATCATAGAGATCAGTGGAATTGAAATGGGAGTTTGGAAATAGACCTTCCTTCATGTTTGGGGCCAAAAGATTTTTAGAAAGGGTGCCAAATCTTCTCAATGGGGAAAGAATAGAATAGTCTCTTCAAAATATGATTTTGGGATAACTGGAGAGGAATATGCAAAAGAATGAATGTGGACCCCTGCCCCTCACCATATACAAAAATTAACTCTAAATAAACCAAATACCTAAATATAAGAACTAAAATTTAAAATAATCTTTTGGATATTGAATTGTGTACCACAAAAAGCATGTTAATAATCATAATCCATTCCTGTGGGGATGATGAAACAACAGGAAATAGCTTGGTCAGGGTAGACCTCAGTGAAATTTGTTATTTGGTCAAGGCTTGAAGCAGGAAATCTAAGTCATACATTTTCATTGGAGGAAATTGTTACAAACAGGGAAACACTATTTCAAGGGCCTGTGCATGGGGTAAACTGTGCAGTTCAGGAACTTAGACGAGGTCCATCAAACAAGAGGGACATTCTGTTGCTAGGTGTGTGTGTAATAATCAACCAAATACATGTGTATGGATGGTGATAATTGCTATGGAAGAAAAATTAAGTGGAGGGATTCCAAGGAGAGAGTAGAGCCTCCTCTCTTGAAAATTAAATAACAGAAAATTCTTTAAGAAAAAAGTCTCATTAGAACAACCCAAATGAAGTGGAGAGTCTTAACAATTATCTGGACGAAGTGAGGCTCAGACAAATGGAATCATAAAACCAGCATTCAGTAACCTTACTTTGTGTTCTTTTATCTCAATGTTTTGCGTCATTTTCTTTTAGTAAAATATATATAAGGAATGTAATATATTGAATTTTTGAATTATGACTTGGTCTGATACATTTTGACTTTTTAAAGGAATTTACATAATATATACAAAATTAAAAATTTCTTATATATATGCAATTTCATTATATTAATATTTCCAGTTTCCTATTCAAAATATATTTTCATTTCATGCCTCTTTCTTATTGTGTTTAGGTATTTTTAAACAGTTGCTCTGTTGCCCTCCCATCACTTATATTTTGAAGGACAAGTATCCTATAAAAATTTCTGAATTGTTTTATGGTATGTTGCCCAAATAGCCACAAAGTCTTGAGTTCATTTTTGAATTGGCTTTTAATCTTTCTATATAGATATGAGTTACTTTAAATATATATGATATCCATATCATTTAATTATAATAATTGTATTTTCATTGAATACCTTGTTTTGGTTTTTCAAGACTTCCTGAAATAATTATTGGCATAAAATTAGTTAAGAAAAATAAATGTTGTTTTTTTGGTGATAGCAAAGTATCTTGAAAGTAGCTAAATAGAACATAAATTAAAGGAATACGTATGGTTATCAGTAATATTTTCAAGGCACCTGGGACTTAACATACTGAACAAAAATAGCTATCTTTATTTAAGGCCTATTATATCAAATGCATTTAAATTTAGTGTTTTTATCAGCATATACAAAAAGAAAAGATATTTGACAAATTTCAATACTAGGAGTTAATTATATGTTATGGGAGAGAACAATAAAATTGGGAGAATCAGACCTGAAGAAAGATTGAAGAAAGATAAGGAAATTTTTGGTTCATTCTGGAAATATTCGTATTACAAATAATTATAGGAAAGGTCAAGAGAGAGCAGCTAGAAAAGAAAATGATAAATACAACAGACCCACATAGGAAATGCATTTTGAAAAGAGTTGATATGGACATTTAAGCATAATTTTAACAAATAAAATACACAACTGCTTCTTATGATGGGAAAGTGTGGCATGTTTTTGTTCCTACAGACTGAATACTAGAAATATATTAATGATTTAAAAGAAAACAATTAGATAGATATTTAACATTAAATAAGTAACTGTGCAATCTACTTAGAATATTCTAATGAGATTAGTCATTGCAATTTCACAATAAAAACAACATATTCAAATTTTTTACTCTTAATGTGATGATAAGTCTTAAAGGTTTTGTGAAGAAAAGTGACATGATATGACTTATGTTTTGAGAGTAACTCTGGGCCATATATTGAGATTAGATAAAAGGAGTGTAAATTAGAATGGAGGAAGACAATCTAGAATGTTGTGGCAATAATTTAGAGATGGAAATGATGATCTTTGGACAAGGATTGTAGCAGAGGAGGTATTGAGAAATTCTTACTCTCCAAATATATTCTGCACAGAGAATCAATATGTTATGATTGACAAGATGTGAGGTGTGAGACAGAGTAAATTAAGGATAATACTTATGTCTTTGCCTGAACAAGTAGTAGAATAACCTTTCGTTACCTGAGATTAAATTTCAAATATTGCAATTATCTATCAGAGTATTATCTTGTGAAAGTAAATAAACTATATTAAGTATATACCTAAAGCCTTTGAATATTGTCTGGCATTCATTAAATCTTTATTTTGCTATTATTATTATACAATATCAATAATTTGCAAACAAAATTATTGTTCATATTTTATCATGCTCTGTTCCAGTCTTATTTTATCATTGTAAAGTAGTTCAACATTTACTATACATTCAATTTTGACATACCACCATGAACAAAATGATTTGTCTTAAAATATCTCAGACCACATCTTACATTAAAAAAATGGTAAGCAATGATATAAACAGGGAAAACAGAAAACCATGTAAATATACTAGTGGATTACATTCCCAAAGGTTATACAGTATTTATTTAATAATAGCATAAATGAATTTTATAATATGTTACAGGAGGACAGAATAGTGTGAATTTAATTAAAAGATAAGCAATTCCTTATGCAGAACTTATGTCTGAAAAATTAGAGAAATTGTTGACAATCATTGCAAAGAAAAGCCAACAGGATATATTTTCTGAATCATAGAATTATGCTTAACGTAAAGCAAGGTTAGCACAGGTCATACAAAAGTCAAGAAAAGATAAGTGCATTAAATGTAAGAAAATACTCAATGAATGTTCAAGATTAGATATTATTTAAAAAGAAATAGTTTAAAAATATTTGTTTATTAAAGACATCACTATAGGCAAAGAAAACAAAAAACTACAGCAATAAATATAGATTATAAACAGAGTTCAAAGCAAAAATGAATGTTGAGACAGTAATTTATATGGACATTATGTGGCAAGTCAAAATTTTTATATGAATCATGGATGTAGTGGAAAATAATGCACATATTAATTGTTGAATAAATTAGTTAGCATTAATGAACTTTGGTGAATTTATTAAAATTTTAATCCTAATTAGAGGCTGAACTTTATATTTTTAATAGGAAATGTTAGCAACCTATCTGACCAAAATTTATGGATATTATACAATTTGGATTAATTATCAATTCTTAGCTTTGCAAATTTTCTCTATTAAAATTCTTAAAACAAATGAACAAAGAATTTAACTAAAAATGTAAATCTTTATAAAGAACATATAGAAACAAGGAAAAAGGAAATGTTTTATAATCATAAGAAAATTAAACAAAAGTTAATAATTACTAAAGCTTGTAGATGCATCATGAAGTGGTAGAGTTTTCAATTGGTCAGGTAGATGCAAAAGAAATAGAAAGCAGATATTTAACCTCATGAATTTAGAAAACATTAGGTCTTAAAGCATTACAAGATGCATTTTTTATTGAACTCTGAACCAAGAAAATATTCATCTCCCAAGTTTAAATGTCAAAGGAGTTATAGAAATAGATAGTGCCAATATTTATAACTATGTATAATATATGCATACATATGCATAAGTATACCATGAATAAAACTCTCAAGAATGGTTAGAATAGTTGTTTTCTTTAATGATACAAATATTTTCAAATTTTCCTCAACTTTCATAAGTCCTTTTCCTATAACTTAATTCTATCACAATATTTTACTCTGCTTTAAGACAAAATATTGAATTGCTCTTTATTCTTTTTAACTGTTTCTTTATGAATGAGAATAGCCAAAAGTACTAAAACCAGTGAATATAGCATGAAAAATGCTATTGTGAATTCAAAATTCTCAAGTATGTATGTAGTCTGATTATTGTGACCAAAATTTCTTAGTACTGCCTTAATTTTTCCATTCATCATCTGAATTTATCTGTACAATAACTCTATGGACTTAGAATTGTTTGTTTTTTACAGTTGAGACAACTATGTTTAAATTTTCAATGACTTACTAAGCGAAAATTATAGTGAAAAATCTGTCATTTCTAGTATCTAAATGTTAGTTTTTTTCTAATTCAAAGCAACATCTGTACAACTGAGTTAAATATTTTTATTTTTAAATAACCGGAACGACCTCTAAAAAGGCCTCCCTGAAAAAATTATCTGAAACTGGATATGCATGGAAATTTCTGTGATACAATTTCAATGTAAAACCACGTTTTAAAAAATTTTGCTCAATAGTTGCCTTTCAAAATACTATGTTAAAACACGGGATTAACACTTATTTCATGAATTTCCTATATTATGTAGATTTCTAAAAACGTATTCTTGGAAATTTTCTAGATCTTGAATGGTCAGAGAATGGACTCAACAGAAACAATTTAAAGTATGATACAGTACTTAAAGAGAGATCAAGTAAATTTTTAATTAGTAAAGAAAGAAAGATGAACTTAAATGTTCAGTAACACTATCACTTCCATTGCCCGGAGCCCTCCCTCTTATGTATGACTCTAAGGAGAGCACTTTTTACTTCTTTGTTCCTAAGACTATAAATGAATGGATTCAGCATGGGGACCACCATAGTATAAAAAACAGATGCCACTTGATCCTTTCCCAAGGAATAGGACTTTTTTGGTTTTAAATAAGTAAACATCGTAGTGCTAATAAAGATGGTGACACCCAGGAGGTGGGAGGCACAAGTGGAGAAGGCTTTCTGCTTTCCTGAAGTGGAATTAATTTTTAGGATAGTTGACAGAATAGACCCGTAGGACACAGAAATTGTGATAAGAGACACCGTTACGTTTAGACTACCGACAATGAATACCAAGATTTCAGTGTCATGAATATCAGTGCAGGACAGGACTAAAATTGGGGTTATGTCACAGAAAAAATGATAGATAATATTGGATTTGCACAAATGCAAACTCTTCATATAAAGAACAATAAGTAAGGATTCAATAAACCCAATCACATAGGACCCAGTAATGAGGGCGTGACAGAGTCTCGTGGACATAACAACTTGGTAATGAAGAGGCTGGCAGATAGCTACATAGCGGTCATAGGCCATTGAGGAGAGAAGGAAAAATTCAGTGATAGCCAAGAAGAAAAAGAAATACATCTGGGTGAAGCAGCCTATGAATGAAATATATTTGTTGGAAGTCAGTAAGTTCTCTAAGGTTTTAGGAATGATGGCAGTTGAGTAACCCAAGTCAAGCAGTGACAAGTGACTGAGGAAAAAATACATGGGGGTGTGAAGTTGGAGATCTAGGTGAATTAAAAGTATCATCCCTGCATTCCCGAACAGGGCAGTCAGGTATATCAGGAGAAACAGCATAAAAAGGACCCATCGGATCTCTTCAGAGTCGGTTAATCCCATAAGGATGAAGTCAGGTACATTTGTGTTATTCCTACTTTCCTGCATCCAACTCTTATAAACTGTTGAGAAATCAAAGCAGATACTCAGCATGAATGACCCCAAAACTGTTCTGTTCATGAGAATGAACTGCCATTTCCTAAACTAGTTTAGGTGATTCTAGAAATTCATGATAAGGAGGAGATTGCAAAAAATGACTAAAAACATTTTAATTTGGATGCCAAAAATAAATTAGGTAGAAATCAACATTGAGATGTTATATAATAGTAACTTTTATAACTATTGCATTAAAATATTATACCATATTTTTAAAAATTGGATACATTTCTTAGATGAGGTATAGGGTACAGAAAGTTAAGTAACTTACACAGAGTCCCAACCATTAAGTATTGTTTGCTCTGTGTTCTGACCAAGATTGGTTGAGGCAAGAGATCATGGTTATAGTACTATATTCTTACTTGTATTTAATTTCAGCAACAACAACAAAACATTTCTAGCTATGAACTAAACAATGATAGAATGTTTTAATGCATCATTTACTTGCTTTTGCACCCAGTCTTATTTAGTACCAATTGCAGCTAGGAAATTAAAACCTTAGTTGTATTAATATTATGACTACACATTTATTAATTTTAAGAAGATAAGGTTTTAACAGATTTTTTAGTCAAATTTCTTCAAAATATTTAAATTTTAATATATATACATTGTTTGATAACTCTGATTCCATCAATTGTATATTTCCATTTCACAAATCCTGTCTTTTCATAGGTAAGGTTTACGAGGTATGTATATATTTGTTTAGCATATCATTCTAATAATATCCCCATTTTTTAAAAAAATAAACAAA
Source organism: Dasypus novemcinctus (assembly GCF_030445035.2). Lineage (NCBI taxonomy): Eukaryota > Metazoa > Chordata > Mammalia > Cingulata > Dasypodidae > Dasypus > Dasypus novemcinctus. The sequence continues at coordinate 33,804,378 of NC_080682.1, forward strand.
ACAATCTAACTTTGAGAGAAATACTTACAAGGAGTCAAAGTTGGTGGAAAACTTTCTCCAGCATCATCTGACTAGAAAGTTTTCAATCACAAGTTTTCTGGACAAATAAATTTGCAAATAATTTAAGAAGTCCAAATTTATTGCAATACAATAATTGCTTACTTTGAGATAACTTAAGTTTAATTTTTGAGTATTTATTTTTATTTGTGAGGTACAAAAATATGAACTTAAATATTTTTTCAGGTTCCTGTTCAAGTGGAAAGTTCCCCTAGAAATTATTTCTCACAAGTATACCTACATTGAACCCAAACAGAGGAGATTATCTTTGCCTTTCACACTGATCATTCCATGGCACCCTTTATATTGAGAATTGTTTGATAATGCAACATTTGGTCATCTCTGGGACCAATTTCCAAGGAAGTTTTCTTGGCATGATGTCAAAGACAAAAGTTCAAGGACTAATGCATCCTTGTTAGGTTTGAAACAGAGTCCCCCAACCCCCACCCCCACTTCAGCAACCATGTAATTTTGAGCATCATGTTTGGTATTCTTTCATGATGCTATATTTTATGACTGAGTATAGAAGAGTTATTACTAGAGAAATAGTTAATCTCTGGCTGAAAGTGCAGATCTTAAACCACCGAAGATAGAATAGCATATTTTTAAAATGTTACACTACAATGGATTAAACATAGTTCATTACACAAATTATTTTAACAAAAATTGCACAGAAAAAAGTGAAAATAGTTCATAAGTGTCATTATTCTTTAGGTATATTTCCTTCCAGCAATCCCTTTTAGCTATCTAAAGCTTATTTACATGTTTATTTATGGGTTTATTTATTTTTATCACACTGAATAATTTACAGTAATATTCTGATTTTATTATTAAATATTTGCAATACACTGACACCTATATTATATTAAACTTTTGTAAAACCCACAGTTTCATGTATTTTGTATTGACTGGAGCAGCATAACTAAGTTTTTACTATGGGTGTACAGTAGCTGATGAGTAGGCATTTTTTGAGTTATCACAAGGAAAACGTGGTATAATTTTCCAGGCGAGTTTAGAAGTATAAACTAATTCACCAACACAGCACATGTACTGTTACATTCAGCCACAATATTTTCGAATTTGTTTTACTGTTTAGTGTATTGGCTTTTATTTTATTAAAAAAACACGAGTTTTACAAGCATTATAGTCACAATACAAATGTCCCACTATGTTGAATAAGTTGATACTACCAAACCTGATTGGAAAAATTCCACTCTATTTTCCCTGTGATACCTCAAAAATGCCTGTTTATCAGCTGATTCACAGTCTTAGAAAGAAGTTTGTAAAACTTGTTTTTATTATTTAGTGTATTGGCTTTCATTATGTTATAAAAACTCATGAGAGAAAAAACTAATAATCTGTGCTAAAATGAGTAAAGGTTTGATTACGTGACTGGTTAAAAACTTACTTCCTCTATATACAACCATGTGAAATGCGTTCTTATGAATCTTTCATTGATTAATGATAATGAAGTCAATTTCCTTGTAGATTTAGAACAACAGCTACAAGAAAACCTGTTTATACTGCAGAGTTTGTGGAGAATTTGATGGCACCAACCAACGAATTAGAAAGTAAAATATTGTATATTCGGTGAAACACTAATGTACAATTCTTCAATTCATCAAAAATTCCATGATATGAGAAGAGCTTATTTGGAGAGAAAAAGAACAGCATTGATTTATTTCAGAATATGTGACCTTGGGGTTTAATATTTGCTGTTAGTGTCACCTCACTAGTATTTGTATACCTTGCAAAATCACCATGAGGCAGGATTCCTTCCCAGCATTGAAATCAATTTTTATAGTCATTAAGTGTACTTTCAAATAATATTGTATTAAAGCAGGGGTTCTTAGTTTGTTTTGTCCCAAGGACCCTTTTGCCAGTCAGGTTAAAACCACGGACCCCTTTTCAGAATGAAGGGGCAGATATTTATGACACTCAACCTGTATTGGGTCAAACAACTACCATAATTTCTAAGTATGGATGAACATAAGCAATTTTTCAAGATTTGCAACAAGTGTAATGTGATATGAAATACACACTACTGTAATTGATTACAGACATTCATGAGTGAAGGAAATGCTAGATTTCAGTTAGAGATCAGAGAAAATAAAGAAAATAAGTTGATTCTTTTTAATTCAACCTCACAGTCTGCCTGAAATCTTTCCATGGACCCCTGTGTTAAAGAAAGAATAATTTATAACACTTTTATGACTAATCTCTTTTTCTGAATTTTTGTTTTTTGGACTCCAATATATCATCTCTATTAGTAAAACGTTTTTGGCAAAGATTAGGACTAAGAAAAAGAAAGGAAAAATGATCTATTTGCCATACATTTCAAAAAATTAGAACTTTAACCCTGACAATTATTCAATATCATTATTGTTTAAAAAAATTTTATTCCTGCTTTTAAGTATCTCAAAATTTAGTGTGATTTGAAGCTCTATTAAAAAATTCACAATTTTCTGGAAATTTGGGTTTCTTGTTATTTAATATTGTTAGTTACATCTCTGGAATACCAGGGTCTACTTTTTGTAATAGTACTAGATTGCGTAGTTGTACTTTTATGCTTATATTTACAAGAAAAAATATTTACCCTCTTACTATTCATCTATTTCTTATAGATACTATATGGTTGGGACTTACTTTTTAATAGATTCAATTAAAAGGCTTTTAACCAGAGTGTGTAAGCCACTTACACTTATAATTATTATTTATGTACTATTTAAATTTTATATCATATAATTTTGAAATTTTGATTCTTCCCTCTTGGCTTCTTTTTTGTTAATATCACATTTAATATTAAAATTTTCCCCCTTTTTGGAATTTTTAACCATATTTCCTTGCATTTTATGGTTATTTTTTTTCACTGGGGATAAAATTTGCATCCTTAAGTTCTTTTATTGCTGCTCATAAGTAAGTCATTCATTCACCTCAAGATATTTCCTAATTGCCTTTGTTACTCCTTCTTTGACCCATTGTTTAAGAGTATACTTTTTAAATTTTCACATATCAGTGATTTTTCCCAAGCATCAATCTGCTATTGATTTCTAGCATCATTTCAGTGTTGTCAAAGAAGTTTAACTGTAAGATTTCAATGTTGTTAAATTTAGGTTTTGTGACCTAGTATATTGTTTATTTTGGAAAATGACCCATGTTCACTCGAAAAGAATGTTTATTATGCTCTTGTGTGTGGAGTGTTCCACAAAATTCTATTCATTCTAGATATTTATAGCATTGCTCAGATCTTCCATTTCCTTATAAGTCTTCTTTTTATGTGTTCTATCCATTATCAAATGCTGCATATTGAATTTTGTTAAATCATAGATCCATTTATTTCTCCTTTCAAAAGTTTCAATATTTGTTATATTATCATGGATTTTTGCTGTTTCACTGCATATATATTTATAGTTGTTTTGTCTTCTTATTGAACTGACCATTTCATTAATATCTGGTGTGCAGTGTTCTCATTTTTCCCTTGTGACAGTTTTGGATTTGAAGAAGTTTTTAGCTGATATTAGTATGAGTACAACGGCTTTCTTTTGGATGCTGTTTGCATGAAACATTTTGTGCATCCATTCACTTTCAACTCACTTGCGTCTTTAATTTAAGTCTATTATAAAAAAGCATAGTTTTAACCATTGTCGAATATCTTCCTTTAGATGGAGTGTTTAGTCCATTTCTGTTTAAAGTTGTTATAAATAATGCAGAAAGTTCTAGTGCAATTTTTCCCATTTGCACCTTTGTTAGTTTGGTTTATTTTTGTTAATGATTATGAGATGTCATCAGACTGTTACCCACTAACTATGGTCTACAGCACATACCTGGTACATTTTTCCTAGACCCCCCATTATTAACACAGTACATCTTTGACATTGATGCAAGATTACCACAGCACTGTGTCCACAGGCACATCAATTGTGTTTCCCCATGCCTATCCACATTCTTACAACCTTGAAATAGTGATGTAAGTGTGTTCTAGTTCATAGAAAGACAGCCTTGTATTTGTACTATTACCACAATTCTCATCCACTTCTGCATTCACTATATTATTCAGACCCTAGGTTATTTTCTAGCTTTCTTTCAATTGTCATTTGCATCCCTATACTACCCTATTCAACCACAATCTCATTTATAAACTAACTTTGTTAATTCTACTCACTATAATGTGTTACCATCAACTCTATACGGGCTCACACTTTCGCAGTAAAGTTAATTAAAACTTCTACAGACATTAAGCATCAGTACACCTTCTCAGCCTTCTTAACTCCTAATAATCCATACTTTAGGTTTTAACTCCATGTGTTTATTCTCTGTATTTAGTTCATATTAGTGAGACCATGCAATATTTTTCTTTTGTGTCAGGCTTATATCACTTCTTTTAATGTCTTTAAAGTTCATCCATACTATCACGTATGTCCCAATTTCTTTTTTTCTTATAGCAGCACAGTATTCTAGAATATGTATATTACCCATTTTGTTTGTCCATTCATTGGTTGCTGGACATTTGTTTTTGTTTTTTTCCCATCTTTTGGCAATTGTGAATAATATCGCTATGAACCTCTGTGTGCAGATGTCTGTTCATGTCACAATTTTCAGTTCTTCTGGATATTTTCCTAGTAGAGGAATTGCTGGATCATATGACAGTTCTATATTTAACTTCCTAAGGAACCACCACACTGTATTCTCACAAACATTGAAGGAATGTTCCTATTTCTCCACATACTCACCAAAACTTAACTGTTTGCTGTTTTTGTTTTTTCTTTAATAATGGCCATTCTATGCTGTGTGAAATTATCTCATTGTTAGTTTTATTTGCATTTCCATAATAGTGACATTTAATATTTTTTCATGTACTTTTTGTTCATTTGTATTTCCTCTTGGAGAAATGTCTAAATTTTTTGCCCATATTTTAATTGGATTGCTTGCTCTTATATTGTTGAGCTGTATGATCTCTTTATATAGAATGGAAATTAAGCCATTATCAGATTTGAATTTTCCAAATATTTTCTCCCTTGGGGTGGGCTGCCTTTTCCTTTCTTTATGAAGTCTTTTAAATCACAAAAGTTTAAGTTTGAGGAGGGCCTATTTATCCATGTTTTATTTCATTACTCATACATTTGGTGTAAGGTTTAAGAATTCATTACCTGTCACCAGGTGTGAAGATGTTTTCCTTCACTTTCTTCTAGGAGCATTATGATACTGTCTTTCATAGCTAGGTCTTTAATCCATTTTGAGTTAGTTTTTGTATAAGGTGTAAGAAAGGGGGTCTCTTTCTTACTTTTGGCTATGGATATACATTTCTTCCAGCACCATTAGTTGAATACACTGTCCTGACACAGCTGGGTGGACTTGAAGGTCTTGTCAAAATTACTTGACCATAGATGTAATGGTGAGTTTCTGAACCATCAATTCAGTTCCTTTGGTTTATGTGTCTATCTTTATGCCTGTTCCATGCTGTTTTTACCATTGTACATAGGTAATATGATTTAAAGAGTACAAGTGTTAGTCCTCCAATTTTGTTCTTCCTTTTAAAGATGTTTCTGGCTATTTGGGACCCCTTACAATTCCAAATAAAATTGATAAATTTTTATTCCATTTCTTTAAAAACTGCTGATGAAATATTTATTAGGACTGCATTGAGCCTGTATCAATTTGGATAGAATTGACATCTTAATAATATTTAGTCTTCCAATCCATGAGCACAGATTATTGGTCCATTTATTTAGTTATTTTAAAAATTTCTTTTAGCAATGCATTACATTTTTTAATACAAGTGCTTTACATCCTTGATTAAATTTATTCCTAAATATTTTATTCTTTTAATCACTACATTTATACTGAATGTTTATGCTGAGTTTTTCCTAAGATTGCACATTACTAGTATAGAAACACTACTAATTTTTGCATATTAATCACATATCCTGATCCTGCCCCTCTGCTGAAAATGTTTATTAGCTCTAGCAGGTTTCTTGCAGATTTTTGGGGACCTTCTTAGTACAGGTTCATATCATTTGTGAAGAGTGAAAGTTTAACTTCTTCCCCTCCAATCTGGGTGCTTTTTATTTGTTTCTCTTGCCTGATTGCTCTACCTAGAACCTATAGCACTATATTGAACAACAGTTTTGGCAGTGGGCATCCTTGACTTGTTCCTGATCTCAATGGGAAAACTTTCCATCTTTCACCATTTAGTAACATGGTAGCCTTGGGATTTTTCATATACAAACTTTATCATATGGAGAAAATTTCCTTCAGTTCGTACTTTTGGAGAAATTTTATTAAGAAAGGATGCTGTATTTTGTCTAATGTCTATTCTGCATCAACAGATAGCATCATGTGATTTTTCTGCTTTGACTTATTAATGTGGTGTATTATGCTGATTGAATTTCTTGTGTGGAAACATCCTTGAATGCCTTGTATAAATCCCACTTGACCATGATGAATATTTATTTTAACGTGTTCTTGGGTTCCACTAGCAAGTATTTTATTGAGGATTTTTGCGTCGATATTCTTTAGGGAAATGTTTCTGTAATTTTTTTTCATAATATCTTTATCTGGTCTGGTGTTAGGGTAATATTGGCTTCATAGAATGGGTTTGGCCATGTTCCTTCTTGCTCAATTTTTTTGAAGAATTTGAATAATATTGATATTAAATCTTTAAATGTTTAGTAAAACTTATCTGTGAAAGCATCCAGTCCTAGACTTCTTTTTGAGGAGTTATTTGATGACTGTTTCCATCTCTTTACTTGTGATTGGTGTGTTGAGTTATTCTATTTCTTCTAGAGTCAGTGTAGATTATTCTTACATTCCTAGGAATTTTTCCATTTCAACAAAATTGTCTAGATTTTCCTGTACAGTTTTTCATAATATCCTCTTATTATCTCTTTTATTTTCTGTGGGGTCAGTAGTAATGTCCCTGTTTTCATTTTTATGTTATTTATTTACATGTACTCTCTTTTTTTCTTTGTCTGAATAAAGGTTTGTCAATTTTGTTAATCTTCTTGAAGAACCAAATTTTGGTTTTGTTAATTCTGTTTATTTTTTCTTTATTCTCAGTTTCATTTATTTCTGCTCTGATACTTGTTGTTTTATTCCTTCTGATTGTTTTGGGAATAGTTTGCTGTTTTTTCACCAGTTCCTCCAGCTATGCATTATGTTGTTGATTTTATCTTTATTTTTTTAAAGGCATTTGTTTTTTATTTTTAAAAGATATTTAGATTACATAAATGTTACATAAAAATGCAGAGGATCCCCATATGCCCCACTCCCTACACCTCCCCATTTTCCTGCATTAACAACATCCTTCATTAGTGTGGTACATTCATAACAATTGACAAAAACATTTTGGAGCATTGCCACTAAGCAAGGATTAGAGTTTACCTTGTAGTTTTACAATCTCTTCCACACAATTTTGTAAATTATGGCAAGATATGTAGTGGCCTATATCTGTCATTTTAATGTCATTCAGGACAATTCTCAGGTCTTGAAAATGTCTCCATATTATATCTGTTTTTCCCTCTCACTGCCCTCAGAATCTTCTGTGGCCACTGCCTCCACATCAATGATATAATTCTTTCCATTGCTAGAATCACAATAAATCTACAGTAGAATATCAGCAAGTTTAATTTAGTCCATAGTTCATTCCCCAATCCTTAGGATTCTGGGATGGTGATGCCCACTCCACCACTAATTGAGATGGGGCTTTGATCCCATAGGGCAGATGGATGGGACTCTCTTATTTGCAGTTATAGACTCTCTCTGTTCCTTGGTATGGTTAATGTCCATCATCATCTCCTTGTTAGTTTTCCTGGGAGAGTCCAATGAACCAGAGAGTAGGTGTTGCTACTCTGTTGAGATTCAAGGCTCAGCTGGCACAGGGAGAGCCCAAAGATTTCAGTCTCTTGGAAGTACACCTATCAAACCTCATACTAATTATGGCTTCAAATAGAAGGGTCAGAAGAGCCATGTTTAGGCAAACCACAACTGAGTCCACCTCTGTCACATGGGGAAGGATAAATTCACAAATTAGGGCTCTCTGACAAGGCATAAAACTCCTGAGTTATCTTCTCTGACTATACTGTCTGGTGTTTTCAGAGCCATAAGGAGTCCCACTATTTGAGGTAATATTTTCTTTGGCACTCCATTTTATCCTGCTGTGTCATGCACAAGTGTAATTTCTGGAATGACCTTTCAACTAACTTTGAAGTCTCTTAGCCATATAAACTCATTTGTATTTACCTTTTCCCCTTTCTGGTCAATGTTTTTTTCCAGTTGCTTTGCTAGTTGGTCCTTGGTAGTAATCCTTTGGTGCCAGGGAGGCTCATCCCCTCCCCAGGAGTCATGTCCCATGCTGGGAAGAAGTTAATGCATTTATTTGTTGAGAGTGGCTTAGAGAGAGGCCACATTTGAGCAACAAGGAGGCTCTCAGAAGGTAACTCTTAGGCATCTTATAATACTAGGCTAAGTTTCGATTTTGAGAATAAAAGTTTATAAAAATAAGTCATCAATATTAAGGGTCCATCAGTGGACCATCCTCCAGGTCCATAAATTTCCTTGTTAGCACTAACATTGGTTCATACCATAGTTTCTGATATGATATGCTTTTGTTTTCATTCATCTCAAGAAATTTATTTCTCTTGCAATTTTTTCTTTGACCCACTGATTATTTAAGAGGGTATTATGTGCATATATTTGGTAACTTTCCTTTTATCTACCTGTTGTTGATTTCCCACTTTATTCCTTTATAATGAATGAAAGTGATCTTTATAGTTTTGATCTCTTTGAATGTATTGAGATCTTCTTTATGACCCAATACATGGTCTATCTTAGAGCAAGATCCATGAGCACTTGAGAAGAATGCATATCATGGTGTTTTGTGGTGCAATGTTCTGTACACGTCTATTTGCTTCAGTCCATATATCATTATTCAAACTTTATGCTTCTTTATTTTTTTATTTTTTAATTATCTTTTTTTCCCTCCCAATGCACTTTATTTTTTTTCCCTCTTTATTTTCTTTTAAATGTTACATTCAAAAAATATGAGGTCCTCATATACCCTCCATGCCTCCCACCCCACCCTTCCCACATCAGCAAACTCTTCTATCATTGTGGCACATCCACTGCACCTGGCAAACACATTCTGGAGCACCATTGCACCACATGGATAGTGGTCCATGTTGTAGTCCACACTCTCCCCCAGTCCACCCAGTGGGCCACGACAGGGCACACAACATCCAGCATCCATCCCTGCAGCACCACATAGCACAACTCCAAAATCTGAAAATGCCCCCACACTATATCTCTTCTTCTGTCTCCCTACCATCAGCAGCTGCCATAGCCACCCTCTCTGCATCATTACTACAATTTCTTTCCTTACTAATCACAATAGTTTCCCAGCAGAACACCAGTAAGTCCACTCTAATCCATACTCTATTCCTCTATCCTGCTGGACCCTGGGTTCGTTATGTCCAGTCCCCCTCTACATCAAGAGGGGGCTTAGATTCCACATGGATGTTGGAAGCAATTCTCCTGCTTGCAGCTGTAGGACTCTTGGCTCCCTGGTGTGGTGGTTGACCCTTTTCACCTCCCTGTCAGTTAGCCAGGGTATACATCACACAAAATGTTGCATTAAAAAACATAAGAGTTTCCCATACACCCCACTCCCCACCACCCCACCCCTATCAATTTTTATTGTATTTTTTGAAGATACATAGATCACAAAAAGTGTCACATTCAAAATGTATAAGAGATTCCCATATATCCTGTCCTCCTCCTCACTCCACTCCTCCCAGATCAACAACCTCTTTCATAATTGTGCCACATTCAATGCATTGGGTGAATACATTTTGGAGCACTGCTGCACCACATGGATAATAGTTTACATTATAGTTTATACTCTCCCTCAGTACATTCAGTGGGTTATGGCAGGTTATATAATGTCCAGCATCTGTCCCTGTAAGATCATTTAGGAAAACTCCAAATCCTGAAAATGGCCCCACATCACATCTCTTCTTCCCTCTTCCTGCCCTTAGCAACTACTGTGGCCACTTTTTTTATATCAATGCTACAATTTCTTCCATTACTAGTCACAATGGTTCCATAGTAGAATATCAGTAAGTTCAGTTTAACCCATATTTTATTCCTCTGTCCCATATTTTATTCCTCTGTCCTGTGGACCCTGGGATGGTGATGTCCATTCCACCTCTATATCAAGAGGAGCTTAGATTTCACATGGATGATGGATGCAATTCTCTTGCTTGCAGTTAAAAGCACTCTTGGCTCCCTGGTGTGGTGGTTTACCATTTTCACCTCCCTGTTAGCTGACCTGGGTAAGTCTTACAAACCAGAGGGCAGGAGTTGCAACTCTGCTGAGGCTCAGGGCCCAGCTGGCACATGGAGAGTCCACAGAGTCAAGTATTCTGAGTATACACCAAACTTAACACCAACCACAGGTTCAGGAAAAGTGGCAGAAGAGGAATGTGTAGAAAGATCGTATCTGAGTCCAATTCCATCACACTCAGGAACACAAATTCCAAAGTAGATCCCACTGACATGGCACTGAACTCCAGAGTCATCTGCCATGACTATAGAACCTATGGTCTCCATAGCTCACAGGAGAACCAGTACCTGGGGATGTATCTATTTTGACTGTCTCTGGGATCCTGCTGAGGTGTGCATAAGCATGAGCCTTCTGATGACCTCCTGACTCTTTTTTGAAGACTCTTGGCCATATAAACTCATTTTTCTTTGCCTTTACCCCTTTTATTCAAGGTAAAAAATTCTGCTTCTTTATTGATCCTTTGCCTAAATGTTCTATCCAATATTGAGAGTGGTGTATTGAGGTCTCCAACTATTGTAAAGAAATCTATTTCTCCTGTTTTATTTTGCCAGTGTTCACATCATTCAATTTGGGGCATCCTGGTCAGGTGCATATATATTTATGGTTCTTATTTCTTCCTGTTGAATTGACTTTTATTAATATATAATATCCTTCATTGTTTCTAAGAATAGTTTTGTTTTTAAAATATATTTTATCTAATACCTTTTACTTTTGATATGTATCCTTGGTTCTAATGTGAGTCTCTTGTAGACAGCATATAGGTGACTCATATTTTCTTATCCATTCTTCCAGTCTGTGTCTCTTGACTGGGTCACTTAATCCATTAGCATTCAACATTATTACCATAAATGCAGTTCTTACTTCACCCATTTTGACTTTTAGGTTTTATCCGCCATATTTCATTTTCACCACTGTTCTTAAACTATTAGTTACTTCCTGGTATAATCTTCACTTCTAGACTTGTTCAAGTCTCTCCTTTTCAAGCTGTAACACCAGCTTTTGTATTTCCTGCCAAGTTGATCACTTGGTTACAAATTCTCTCAGTTTCTGTTTTTATCTACGAATATCCTAAATTTGCCTGCAATTTTGAAAGGCAGTCTTGCCAGATGTGAGATTTTTCACTGGCAATTTTTCTTCTGAACTACCTTAAATATGTCATACCACTACCTTCTTGCCTCCATGGATTCTGATGAGAAACTAGTACTTAATCTTGTTGGTTTTCCCTTGTATGTGATGTGTCACTTTACACTTGCTGTCTCAGAATTCCTTGTCTTTGACATTTGACATTCTGATTAGTGTTTTGGTCATTTAGCTGGGAATTTGTTGTTCTTCTTTCATATGGGTATCTATGTCCTTCAATAGCGTAGGGAACCTTTCAACCATTACTCATTATTTCTTCTAATATTCCTTCTGCCCCCTTTCCCTACTCTTCTCCTTCTGGGACATCTATGAAATGTAGTTTGCATGTTTCTTGCTGTCATTAATTCCCTAAGACCACGTTCAATTTTTTCCATTCTTTTCTTTATCTGTTCTTTTGTGTATTTGTTTTCATTGGCTATGTATTCAAGCTCACTGATCCTTTCTTCTGCCTCCTCAAATCTGCTATTACATGCCTCCAGGATATTTTAATTATGTTTATAGTGCTATAAGATCTGCTATTTTTCTATGTATACTTTCAAATTCTTCTTTGTGCTCACTCAAAGTCTTCATAATATCCTTAATCTCTTCAGCCATCTCATTGAATTTATTAAGGAGATTTGTTTGAACATCTGTGATTAGTTGTCTCTACTCCTTTAATTCCTCCAGAAGCTTATCTTGTTCCTTTGACTAGACACTATCTTCCTGTTTCTTGGTATGGATTGGATTGTAATTTTTTTTTTTTTTTTGGTGTTTTGGCTTCTGGTTTATTAGATGTATTTAGTCTGGGTACAGTTTTTGTCTTTAGTGTAGAGATTTCTTGTCCTTTCTCCCTTACTGATTGTGCAATAGGAGCCAAGCATGTAGTTGGTACTGTAAGCTCTGGAGGCTAATGTTACCTACATTGCCTTTGGAACAAAGGTTTCTCCCGCCTTCCTCCCCTGGCTGTGGCAGGGATGGAGATGTACGTGTGGGCAGCAAACTAAGCTCTGTGGGTCAAAGATGACCAAAATTTCCCTGGTCGACTGACATAGCACCATTGCCCTTCCTCCTCTGCAAGGGTTGAGCATTGATCCTCTGGAGTGCCCAACAATCTAACTGGTGTGGGCTGAAAGTACCTGCAGTTGGGCTGAGAGTCAGGAAATCCTGTTCCTTATACCCTTTAGGGGATAAGGATGGGATCACAGATCCCCAACAGACCAGTACATGCAGACTGAAAGCACCTGAAGTTGCTCAGAGAGGCTGAAGAAACATCAGACCCTCCTATGTTATTGGGTGTTGGGTTGGATCTGTAGGTGCCCCACAGTACAGTCCATTCAGGTTAAAAGTGCCTGCTGTTGCCCAGAGATATTTAGGTTTGTCCTCTCAACTTCCTTCTTGCTGGTGGTAGGGCTGAAGCTTAGGCTAGAACTGCAGTTCTCTCTGAGTGGAAAGAAGCTTGTTCCTACCCTCACTGTGATTTTCAATCCACCCTGCTTTCCCTCATGCTAGTGGTGGAGTTAAAATAGCAGCTACTGACCTCTTTCTGACTTGGATAGTTTCAAACTTTAGTTGTTCTTAAGATTATACTTGAACAAACAGAATTTACTGATCAGTTGCTGAAGTCTGTGGTTGACCATCCCCTTCCTCCTCCATTTTTGGGAAATGGAGCATCCAACCCCAACCACAGAATAGCCTGTGAGATGGCTTGAACCTCCAGTGGAGGATGGGCACCAGCCTCCATGGTATGTAGTTCTCTACTCATTAATCTTCACTGCAGATGGACAGTCTCTTCTATTCTTTCAAAAATGTTGCAGTATGCTCTTCTGGTCTTCTGGGCCACTAAAATAGGTGCCTTAGATAGCTATGCATGGTTACTAACTGCCTTTTAAGATGATTTGATTCTTGGAGCTGCTTAGTCTCTGCTATATGCCCTTCCCCTCATTGTTGTATTTACTTTGAATATTTTGGTCTATTGGGAATTCCTGAAATAGTTATTGACACAAATTTAGTTAAGAAAAATGCTTACTTTTTTAAAGTTTAAATCAAATGCGACAGCTTGCTCAGTCGGTAGAGGTGGGGTCTGGCTGCGGACGAGGGGTCGGTCCAGCTCTGGACGAGGGGTCGGTCCCGCTTGGGACGAGGGGTCAGTCCCACTTGGGACGAGGGGTCGGTCCGGCAGCAGACGAGGGATCGGTCTCACAAGGGGTTGCGCGGTTTGGCTGACGGGGTCGCCCAGCGAAGCCGGCGACGAAGGGGTCGCCCGGAGAAGCAGGCGACGAACTGGGGACAAGGGAGGCCAGGTCCTTGTCGGGGGCTCTCAGGACTGGAGGGCGCACGGCAGAACTACCGCGGAGACAAGGTAAACACGCAAGTCCACTTTACTGAGGGAGAGGCAACAGTTTTATAGGGGCTGGGGAAGGCTGATTGGTCGAAGCCATGCCCTGTTCTGATTGGTTGCCGGTGAAAGGTCAGTGGGCGGTACTGGACGGGGGAGGGGTGGTGGTTAGGGATTGGCTGTCGCTGTTGCTGGGGGAAGGGGCAGGGTTTAGGGATTGGTGGCTGCTGTTGCTGGGGTGGAGGGCAGACTTGAGTTTCCCGCCCACGCCCGGCTGTTGCTGCTGTTGGGGGGAGGGAAAAGGGCAGACTGGATTTTTCCGCCCACGCCTGGCTGTTGCTGCTGTCGGGGGAGGGGAAAAGGGCAGACTGGAATTTTCTGCCCAGCACCTGTGCAGGGAGAAGGAAGAAGAAGGGTGCCGCCCCACAAGGCATTGGGTGGCGCCATCTGGGAGGAGGGGCGGCCGCGGAAGCATGGCTGCCGAGAAGGGGAGACCCGAGGGCACTCTGCGCCCATGCCGAGCTTCCTTCAGGGGTGGCGGTGAGTCCGACCAGCCACCCTATTATGGGGGCAGCGGCTTGGCCTGCCGCAGCTGCTCCCCCGCCAGGCCAGCAAACCACACTTCAGCCCGAGGGGTGACTGCATTTCCCTCTTCTTTTCAAATAAGGACCAGGATGGCAGCAGCAACAAGTAGCTGAGGCCCAAGAGGCAGTAAGCAATGAGGGAAGCGGGGCTGAAGAGGGAGGTGAGTATGACGGGGATATAAATGTACAATTTAGGGGGTGGTATCTTGCCATTGCAAGCAAGGGTGGCCAATGTCCAATTCTTGTTGATCTCGGCGGCTATAAGATCCATTTGTTGTTGAAAGTTCAGGATGACAGCACGTTGCAGGTAGTTGATCTTTCCTTGGCAGCGAAGACATTGTAGGAGAGGATTACTTTTTCCTGCCAGAGGCTTACTGTCCAATTAAAAGGCTGATGGCTGGGGTTGGTGAGTGCAATGGGGAGTGTGAGGAAAAGAAGGGTGATGGTTTTGGACAAGAGGAGGCTTGGTGAAGTCATTATGGGAGGAAGATAAGGAGTAAAGCATAAAAGAGGATAATAAACAGAAAGGCGATGGAGAGTAGAATTTGTTGGCCAAGGTTCCAATCTTCTGGGGCGGTAGCGGCTAGACAGATGGCGGAAAATATTATCAAGAAAGCAAAGGTTATGAGGAAGAAATAAAGTATTAAAGGCTGTGGGGGAAGTGAGAAGATCATTTAGAAGATAGGGTTGAGAATGGTATGTTTAAGACAGAAGCTTTGTGGTTTGTAGGAGACTGCTTTATAAACGAAGGAGAATGAGGGCAGTAAATATAGTAATGATAGATAGGAAGATGACAGTGAGGAGGAGTCTTTGTTTAAGGTTCCAATCGTCTGGCGCAACAGTGGCTAGGCCGATAGTGAGGGGTGTTGCTAAATAGACAATGGCTGCAAAGACAAAATCATCTTCTGTTTCCTTAAGAATAACTTTTCTTTAAATACTTAGTAGCATGCAATATTAGAAACCGTTTCCTAAAAGCAAGTTGGCAGGGGAGCTTGGTTGCTGTTAATCTTTCCTGTTATAAAATTACCTTTTATTATTATTATCATCAATTCAGTTTTATATATATATATTTAAGGATGACCTTTTGGAATTAGCCATTTAATACCTTAATGTAAACTATTGAAGATAAATTTTATCTTTACAGAACACATTCCCTTACGTAAAGTTATCACAATACCTTTTACACTTGCCACATGCAAATTAAGTTTCAAGAGTTTATGAAAAATTAGCCATCTTACTTTAGGACAAAATACGTCCTTTTGCAAAACTTATTACATTTCCATTAGCATTTTTACAAACTTTTAACCTTTTTAATATTCATATAAGTTTTACATTCTTTATATTATCCTGTGAAGAAAAATAAGTTATTCATTTTAATCTAGGCAAGAACAACTTTTTATGAAGACGTACAGTTAATTTTGTTAATTAAGACTTACAATTTTTTTAACTGTAGATATCTATTAACATTTAAACTTATGTATTAATATAATAAACTTAAGTATTAATATAAGCACTTATTTAATTTTTGGCCATTTGAATAGAGCTCTTTTAAAGATTTCTAGTAATTTATATTTACCATCCGGAGGTATCACAATACATGTTGACATTGAACGAACAGACAGACAAACACAGAACAATTACAACACATTAACAGAAATATATAATTTATTTACAGTTGACTCATAATTCTTACTTTCTTGGTATAGCTGCTTTTAAATCCTTTTTTATATAGCATATCATAGATTATACCCTTCAAGATTTCTTCTGGACTTCATGTTGCCTGTAATAAGCCAGGAGGGAATCTTTTACCTTCCTGCTCCACAGCAAAAGTGACCCTATCTATAAGGCGAGTATAGGTGTCCGGGTCCCAAAGCTGACACGTGGTAAGCCACGGATTAAAGGGGAGAAGAAGGTCCCAGTATACTTGAAACTGTTTGAAAGAGATCTTACACCGATGAGTGTCTAGGAGACCGGCGAGGGCCCGAAGTTGTGGGGCTTGCTTAGCAGATAGGATGTTACCCATTGCTAATGGCCTTTTGGAGCCGATAAGAAAAGGGGCCCTTACCTTGAGAGCGTGGCGATGGGAGCCGAGGTGCGCGGTGAGACGAGGGTCGGAGCCGATGGGACTCCGACGGTGGTCGCGGGCCAAGAGAAGGCCCCGACGAGGGGAGGGCGGGACGACGAGCAGTGGAGCAAGGCAAAGGGGAGCAAGCGCAGAGGGGAGGAGGCAGAGGTGAAGGCAGGGGTGGAGGTGCTCAGGCACGCGCTCCTGAGAGTTTTATTGGCGCCTCTTAATCATAGCGGGTCGGTATAAGCCCCCGACATGGAAGGAGAAAGCCATCCAGCGATTCTCCCAGACCACCGTGGATCATATGAGGTCACCAAGGTTCAGGAGCAGCAATGCAGAGCGAAAAGATAGGGGTGAGAAAAGAGGAGAGTGTAGGGCTATGGTAGGGTTACTTCAGACGTGCAAGCGCATGCTCCCGAGAAATCCAAGGCTCCTCTTAATCATAGCAGGTCGGTATAAGCCCCCGACATGGAAGGAGAAAGCCATCCAGCGATTCTCCCAGACCGCCATGGATCGTATGAGGTAGCCAAGGCTCAGGTAGCAGCAATGTTGCACGAGAGAAGTCTCAAGGTGAGAAGAGAGGAGGGCATAGGGCTGTGGTAGGATTATTTCAGACATGCAAGCGCGCGCTCCCGAGAAATCCAAGGCTCCTCTTAATCATAGCGGGTCGGTATAAGCCCCTGACATGGAAGGAGAAAGCCATCCAGCGATTCTCCCAGACCGCCGTGGATCATATGAGGTAGCCAAGGCTCAGGTAGCGGCAATGTTGCACAAGAGAAGCCCCACGGTGAGAAGACAGGGGGGGGCGGCTGCCAGGTTATGGAGTGAGGCTGTGGTGGAGTTGCCTTGCCCCACGTTGGGCGCCAACTGCGACGGCTTGCTCAGTCGGTAGAGGTGGGGTCTGGCTGCGGACGAGGGGTCGGTCCAGCTCTGGATGAGGGGTCGGCCCCCTTGGGACGAGGGGTCGGTCCCACTTGGGACGAGGGGTCGGTCCGGCAGCAGACGAGGGATCGGTCTCACAAGGGGTTGCGCGGTTCGGCTGACGGGGTCGCCCGGCGAGGCCGGCGACGAAGGGGTCGCCCGGAGAAGCCGGCGACGAACTGGGGACAAGGGAGGCCAGGCCCTTGTCGGGGGCTCTCAGGACTGGAGGGCGCACGGCAGAAGAACTACCGCGGAGACAAGGTAAACACGCAAGTCCACTTTACTGAGGGAGAGGCAACAGTTTTATAGGGGCTGGGGAAGGCTGATTGGTCGAAGCCACGCCCTGTTCTGATTGGTTGCCGGTGAAAGGTCAGTGGGCGGTACTGGACGGGGGAGGGTTGGTGGTTAGGGATTGGCTGTCGCTGTTGCTGGGGGAAGGGGCAGGGTTTAGGGATTGGTGGCTGCTGTTGCTGGGGTGGAGGGCAGACTTGAGTTTCCCGCCCACGCCCGGCTGTTGCTGCTGTTGGGGGGAGGGAAAAGGGCAGACTGGATTTTTCCGCCCATGCCTGGCTGTTGCTGCTGTCGGGGGAGGGGAAAAGGGCAGACTGGAATTTTCTGCCCTGCGCCTGCGCAGGGAGAAGGAAGAAGAAGGGTGCCGCCCCACAAGGCATTGGGTGGCGCCATCTGGGAGGAGGGGCGGCCGCGGAAGCATGGCTGCCGAGAAGGGGAGACCCGAGGGCACTCTGCGCCCATGCCGAGCTTCCTTCAGGGGTGGCGGTGAGTCCGACCAGCCACCCTATTATGGGGGCAGCGGCTTGGCCTGCCGCGGCTGCTCCCCCGCCAGGCCAGCAAACCACACTTCAGCCCGAGGGGTGACCGCAATCAAAGGTATCCTCCAGGTAGATAAATAGATTATGAACTTTGGGAATGCACAAGGTTAACAGTAGTATTTCCAGGTAGCTTAAATCTTAGGCTTAATTAAAATACCATCATTATTTGAAGCCTATTATATCAAATTAATTTTAAATTGAGTGTTTTTATCAGCATAGTTAAAGAGAAAAGTTATTTGGCTAATTTCACACACTAGGAGTTTATCATATACCTTGGGAGAGAACAAGAGGATTGGGAGAACCAGAGAGGAGAACAATTGAAGAAAGGCAAAGAAATCTATGGTTCAATCTGGAAATATTAGTATTATAGAGGGGTTGTGAGGAAGATGGAGAGAGAGCAGGTAGAAAAGAGGATGGTAGATACCACAGACCCAGACATGAAGAGCATACTGAGAAGAGTTGATGTGACTATTTAAGCATAATTTTGTATAAATATATTACAGCTTCTTATGATGGAAAAGAAACATGTGGCATATTTTTGCTCCTTAACAGATCAGCAGTAACATATTAATGATTTTAAAAGAAAATTTAGATAATACTTTTATGTTAAATAAATTACTGTGCAATCTATATAAAATATTTTATATACTGAGTACATATTCAAGGAAATTTCAAAAAAATAACATTCAAAATAGAACCAGGATAAATATAAATAATTTGTGGACGCCCAGATGCTTCACACAATATTAAAAACTAAGCACTATATTTACAATGAATGAAAGTAAATCTCTGGTAGAAAAATAAATGAATGAAATATAATCAGCTTAAAAAGTCTCAATTAAGATGAATATTTCAGGGCAAACTGTCAATTATATACTGTGATCCATAGTAAAAAATACATAAGCTAATTAGTAATAAATAGTATAATTTTAATAATATTATTTCCACAATTATAACAAATAACCACATGGATGCATGTAATATGGATTATATGAGAACTCTGCATTTTTTTCATGAGTGAATATGTAGACAATAGCCTTAGTATATCTTAACAATAATGCAGCATTAAATTTAATAAGTGGTTCCTTATGCTATAAAAATTATATTATATTGTTAAATGAAGTTTGTGGGAATCAGACCCTTCTAAGAAAGATATAAAAAAAGAAAAATGCAAAAACAATTCTCTAGATATGTAAATATGTGTACACAAATTCAGAGAATGCATCATATGGGCTAACTTCAGTCATTCCATTCACAACACTGAAGAATCATTCTCTTTATAGAAGGTTTGTTTTTGATATAAATTATATGAGAACTTCTTAACCAGTTGACTATATCTATTTGTCATATGCAAAGTATAACTATGTCTATACTTCTTACCCTAATATAACTATTCAAAAATATATCATTTGAGAAGGTATATTCCTATAAATTACTAAGCCTTTTCTTATTATTTATGTAAGGAATATTCAGAAAAGTATTCTAAAAAGAGAATTTTCAATTAAACTATATATTTCAAATAGAAATTGCTCAAAACTGTCCACAATACTAAAGAAATATAAAATATGAGTGTGACGGCATCCTTGACCTTGATGAATAACTGCTCTGTTTTCCTAAGTAAATACAAACAAAAAAAATTGTCATTACATAGTACACATGTATAAATTCATGCATCTATAAGTACATTGTTATATATTTGTTTTAATGTGTTCAACACATGCTGGTATATTTTGAATCTGATTCATTTGCTAGAGGTTTTGAAGAACACAATTACGAATACGCAAACTCCTCTCTCACTGTGTTAACAGTCTTCTTGGAAAAAGATAAATATTACACACACAGGCATACCCACATGCACAGATTTTCTTTAAAGATCTTTATAGGGGAGCAGATGTAGCTCAAGGGATTGAGCACCTGATTCCCATATGTGACCATGTGTGAGTTCCTGGGTCCAATCACCAGTATTCCTAAAACAAAACAAAATACAAAAAACAAGAGACATTTTATCAAATTTATCTTTGATTCTTTTCAATATATATTTCAAATTTGGCCTAACTCATTCCTTTGATTACTACCCAATAATTCATGGTCATTTGAGACAATACTGAGAGATACACATTTTCTTATGGTCATGTAGTAATAATGTCTGAGAGAAATCATTATTCAGAGTTTCCAATAAAAAATAATTATTCAGCCCCACAATTCTAACTTTCAAGGTAAAGTTTCTTTTTAATATGTTGGATTCATTTTTAGGAAATTATTGTAGTATATCATTCATACATGAACACATATAAGTACATAGTTAAAGTTGTGAACTCACAAAACAAGAATGCATACCATCCTACATGGGTTCCCTACATTAACCCACCACCTTGCATTATTGTGAGACCTTTATTACAATTTATGAAAGAATATCATCAAAATCTTACTACCTACTCTAGCCGATATCTTACATTTGGTGCCTTTTCCCCCGAACCCATCCTATTATTATTTTTTAAATATATATTTTATTACCAAAGTTGTGAACTTACATAACAATCATGCACATTGGTAGAATTCCCATACAGCAACCCTTCATCAACACATCACACCATGGTGAAACATTTCTTACAGAATTATGAGATAATATCATTAGACTATTACCATCAGCCATAGTCCATAGCATACACTTAGCACACTTTTTCCACACTCCCACATTATCAACACAGTACATCATGACATAGTTGCATGAATAATACAGTACAGCTGTTAACCACAGTCTATATAGATAACATGAATTTTCTTTTCCCCATGCTTCTACATATTCTTACCATGCTGCAATCGTGATGTGCTTCTGCTCTAGCTCGCAGAAGGACACTTTTGTATGAATACCATCAACTGCAATTCTCACCCACATCTGGATTTATTATTTTCAGTCCTTGGATTATTCTTTAGCTTTCTTTCAATTGACTTTTTACATCCTTAGACTAACCTTTCCAGCCGTGTTTCCGTTTATCAACAAGGTGCTATTCACTATAATGTGTTACCATCAACATTATATATTTCCATACTTTTATAGTCAAGTTAATTAAAACTTCTACATACATTAAGCATCAGTAGTCCTTTTCAACCTTCCTCTTATCTCATAATAATTTATGTATATATCACATTTTGCTTACCCACTCATTGGTTAATGAATGCTTGGGTTGTTCCATCTTTTGGCAATTGTGACTAATGTCACTACGAACATTGATGTGCAGATGTCTGTGTCACAGTTTTAAGTTCTTCTGGATATAGTTTTCTGTCTTCCACAGAGGCTGCACATTTAACAATCCCACCAACAGTGAAGAAGTATTCCTATTCTTGATGTCTTCGCCAGCATTTATTGTTTTCTATTTTCTGTTTGTTTTTCAATAAAGGTCATTCTATGTGGTGTGACATGATATCTCATTGTTGATTATATTTGCATTTATTTAATAACTAGTAATATGGAATATTTTTCATGTGCTTTTTGTTCATTTTTATTTCTTCTTTGGAGAAATGCCTCCTTAAAAACTTTGCCCACTTTTTAATTGGATTGCTTGCTCTCTTTTTTAAAGTTTTATTTTGTTTATTTATTTCTATTCCCCCTCATTGTTTCTGCTCATGGTCTGCTCTCTATGTCTGTTTGTATTGTGCTTGTCTTCTTATTAGAAGGCACTGGGAACCAAACTTGGATCCCCCATGTGGGAGGAAGGCACCCAGTTGCCACCTCCACACCCTGTTTATTGTGTATCCCATTGTGTTTTCTTACTGTGTCTCTTCATTGCATCAATTTGTTGTGCAGGCTGCCACACCAGCTCATTGCATCAGCTTCCTGTCTTGTTTGTCTTCTTTAGGAAGCATTCAGAAACAAATCTGGACCTTCCATGTGGTAGACAGGTGCCCAACTGCTTGAGCCACATCCATAACCACATTGCTTGCTCTTTTATTGTTGAGTTGTATAATCTCTTTATATAGAAAATAAATCAAACCATTATCATATATGTGGTTTCCAAATATTTTCTCCCATTGAATCAGCTACATTTTCACAAATGTGTTTAAGCTTGAGAAGTTCCTATTTATCCATGTATTCTTTCATGGTTCATGCTTTTAGTGTAAGGTTTGAGAATACTCCTCCTACCACCAGTTATTGAAAATGTTTTCCTACATTTCTTTTCTAGGAGATTTATGGTGCTTGCTTTTATAGTTAGGTCTTTGATTCATTTTGAGTTAATTTTTAAATAAAGTGTGAAATAGGAGTCATCTATCTTTCTTTTAACTACGAATATCCTGTTCTCCCAGCACCGTTTGTTGAATAGAGTGTTCTGCCTGAGCTTTGAGGGTTACGAGCTTTGTCAAAAATCACTTGACCATAGATATGAGGGTCTGTTTCTGAACCATCAGTTAAGTTCTATTGGTTTGTATTTCTATCTTTATGCTAGTATCATACTGTTTTTGTTTTGTTTTGTTTTACCTCTGTAGCTAGGTAATAAGATAATAAGATTTAAAGTCTGAAAGTGAGAATCCTCCAATTTTGCTTTACATTTTTAAGATGTTTCTGGCTATTTGGGATCTCTTACTCTTCCAAATAAATTTCATAATTGTGTTTTCATTTATTTTAAAAAATGTCAGTGGAAATTCTATCCTTTCTTCTGTCTCCTGAAATCAGTTTTACATGACTTTATTGTATGTTTAATTTCATTTATTATGCCTTTCTTTCCCATAAGATCTGCTATTTTTCTATGTATGCATTCAAATTCTTCTTTGTCCCCACCCAATGTCTTTTTAATATCCTAAATCTCTTTAACCATCTCTTTGAACTTATTAAGGGAATTTGAACATCTGTGATTAATTACCTCAACTCCTTTATGACATTTCAATGTTTGTCTTGTTCCTTTAACTAGGCTATATCCTCCTTTTTTTTTTTTTTTTTTTGGTATAGATTGTATTTTTGTTGGTTTTCTTGGTGCATGGCTTAGTAGATATATGTATTTTGGGTGCAGTTTCTTCCTGGTGAATTGTCCTTTTCATTAATATATAAAATCTTTCCTTTTCTCTAATGACAGTTTTGCTTTTAAAGTCTTTTTCATTTGAGAAGAGTATAACTACCATGACTTGTTTTTTATTACTGCATATGTGGAATATATTTTTCTAGCCTTTCCTTTTGAACCTGTTGGTATCCTTGGTCTAAGGCGAGTCTCTTGTAGATAGCATATAGATGGCTTATGTTTTCTTTTCCATTCCATCAGTCTGTGTCTTTTGACTGGGCAGTTTGATCCATTAACATTCAATTTTATTACTGTAAAGGCAATTCCTATTTCACCAAAATTGACCCTTGGGTTTTATCTGTCATATTTTATTTGTCTTTAATTTAGAGCTTTCCTGCCCTTTCTCTCTTGCTGGTTGTGTAGTGGGAGTCAAGGTTGCAGTTGATGCTGTATTTTGTGGCAGCTGAAGCTGCCCACATTGCCCCAGGGACCAGTTGAGCTTCTCCCACCTTTCTTCTTTGCCAGGGGTAGGGAAAGAGCCACAGGTGTGTGTAATCAAGACTTGCAGGCCGGGACCATCTGTAGTTTCCCAGACAGACTGATGAAGCTTCAAGTCCCGTTCTTCCCTGCCTGGGACAAGGATGAAGATGCAGATGTTGGCTGCAACCTATGTTGTGTGGGTAGAAAATGACCACCATTGCCCAGGTAGACTGACATAGTACCAACTCCCCTCACTGTCAGGGATGGGGATAGACCCTCTAGACTGCCCAACAATCTGATTTGTAAGAGCCAAATGTGCCTACAGTTGCCCTGGGAGGCTGAAGGAGTACTGTCCCCTCTGCGTTTTAGGGAGTGGGAACAAAACCACTGATATCCAACAGTTCAATCCATATAGGCTGAAAGTGCCTGCCTTTGCCTGGAGAGCCGAGGAATCATCAGTCACCTCCTGTCCTCTTGGTTGGTAGGGGTAGATCCACAGACAAGCAACACTTTAGTTTTTTGTTTTTTTTTTAACCACTCCACTTCAGTTCTTGTAGGCTGAGAGTACCTGCTTTGTCTAGAAAGGCTTTGGATGTACCAGCCCCTCCTATCTTATTGCAGGATGTGGGTGGTTCCACAGGTAGCCATCAATATAGTCTTTGTAGGCCAACAGTATCTTCCATTGCTAGGAAAGACTGACGAAACACTTTCCTTCTACCTTACTTGGGGGCAGGGACAGAGTTATAGGTGTCCACCTATCAGTCTTAGTGGCCCAAAAATCACCTGAAGTTACCCAGAGAATCTGAGAAAACATAGCTCCTCTCTTATCTGGAGGCTGCAGTTAAGCCCCAGGTGTCTGACTATTCAGTCAGTGCATGCCAAATATACCTGCAGTTACCCAGAGAGGCTGATGCAGGTCCTGTCAGCTTCCTTTTTGCTACAGGTAGGGCTGGAACCTAGGCTAGGTCTGTAGTCTGGTCAGGATGGTAAGAAGCCAGTCTTACATTACTGTGATTTTATCCAGCCCACCTTCCCCTAATTCTGGAGGCAGAGTCAAAATAGCAGCTACTGGCCTCTTTCCAACTTCAACAGCTTCAAACATTAGCTGTTCTAAGGATTGTATTTTAGTCAGCTGAATTTATTAATCAGTGGCTGTGTCCAACAGTCCAGTCTGCTCATGCTGAACGTGTATGCCATTGCCCAGAGAAGCTGAAGAAACACTAGCTCCCTCTTATCCTATGGGAGGGGTTGGGGTGGCATCTCTCATACTCAACCAACCAGTCACTGTGAGCCAAATGTGCTTTCCATTGCCCAAAGAGGGTGAAGGAACACAGCTTCCCTCCTATTTTATTGGAGGATGGGGATGGAGCTGCATGGGTCTGACTATTTAGTCTTTGTATGCCAAAAGCACTGTAGTTTCCTGGAGACTCTGGTGCAGGTCCTGTCAGCTTCCTCCCTGCCAGAAGTTGGGCTGGGGCTTAAGCTAGAGCTGAAAGCTAATCTGGATGGAAAGAATCTAGTCCCTACCATCACTGTGATTTTCAATCAGCCCAGTTTCCCCTCACACCATGGGCAGAGTTAAAATGGTGGCTATTGGTCACCATTTTGGATTCATTTTTAATAAATGTATTCTGCTTGATTTCAAGACTTAAAATTATCTATCTCAAATTTGCTTCACGAATTATTGTGAAAGTAGTGATTCATTTATCTGTATACACACATATTTTTATTAAGTATTTTGTAGCACATGCCCAATTTAATGCCTTAGGGGGTTAGACAGCACCCATTTCATGATGGGCAGCTCAGGTATCATAGTAATTAGTTGGGCTGATTGTAAGCATTCAGTCTCTCTTAAGTCCCAGAAACAGGGCAAAAGCTGTTTCTCAAAAAACAAAAACAAAAACAAAAACAAAAGGATACCTGCCAAGGATGCAAGCTTTGCTTCAAAACCCCATGTATCTGTACTAAGTTTTTCATACAGAGGTTTGAAAAAGGCTAAAATAGCATCTCTATTTGCCACTGGCACTTTAATCAATGTTTGATGTGCTGGATATCATGGCCCAAGTCACAAAGTAGGTTGCATGGCAGTCTGGACCTTTGCAGAGACTCTTCTTATTCTGGTCCATACTCTAAAATAGAAGCATTTGAATTACTTGGTAAATGGGCCAATGCAGTACACCCAAAAGAAATATGATGTCTCCAACATGCTTAGAGGCCAACTAGGTATTCTGCCTCTTTTTTCATTCTAAAAAGGCCTGATACAATATCTTATACTTTACCTTAAAAGGGATATCTTAACATTGTTTTATTTTGTGTGCATAGAAATTTCACTGAGGTGAAAGTACACTGAATTTTTTAAAATTTTACTTATTACCATCTACTAACATGTACATGTCTTGCCAATGTCTAGAGCAGATGCTACTTATGGCTCAATAGGTTCAGGTTCAACAATGAGTATTTATTAACTTATAGGTTTTAGGCCAGAAAAATGTACAAA
Source organism: Dasypus novemcinctus (assembly GCF_030445035.2). NCBI lineage: Eukaryota > Metazoa > Chordata > Mammalia > Cingulata > Dasypodidae > Dasypus > Dasypus novemcinctus. The sequence continues at coordinate 33,830,596 of NC_080682.1, forward strand.
TTAAGTTTTAGCCAAGGCAATACTTTCTCTGCAAGACTGGCATTCTAGGGCTGTTTGTCAGCAACCACTTATCCTTACCCTGTCATGTATTAAGTGGCATGGCCGCATTTCCTGGCCTCTCGTTCTTTCCCAGTTTCCTTGGTTTCAGCTTCTGCCTTCCCTGTCTGTGGTTTTCTGCCTCTGTATCTGAATTTCATTCCACTTATAATAACTCTAGTAATAGTATTAAGACTCATTCTGATTGACGTGAGCCACAGCTTAATTCAAGTAGCTTCATCAAATACCCTACTTGCAATATTTTCACACCCACAGTAATGGATTAACTTTAAGAACATATTTTTATGGGTTATAAATAGCTTAAAACCACCATACTCCATCCTCTGTATTGGTCAGGGTCCTCTAGGGAAACAGAAGTGATAGGACGTATATGTCAATTTTATATGAATTTTCTGAAATGTATGCAAATATTCTGACATTTTTATATGAGTTGTCTCCTGTGGCTATGGGGATGGGCAAGTCCAAATTCCATAGGGCAGGCCATAAATTAAGAAATCCAATGATGTTTTTTTTTTGATGAACTCCCCAGCAGTAGCTGGATGGCTGAAGTAGAGATGGAAATTCTCTCTTCTGATTGCTGAAGTTATCACTTCTTTTAAAGCCTTCGACAAATTGGGTTAGTCTTCTTTCATTGTTGAAGGCAATATCTTCAGTTCCATGTAACCAACTGAAGATACCTCAACTTACTGATGATTTGTCCACATAATATCTTCACAGTGACAATCAGGCCAGTGATTGCTTGACCAAGCAACTGAACACCATAACTTGGCAAAATTGTCAAAACCATCACATTCCACCCCTTGTCAACTATGCATCCATGCTCTTCTCCTTAAACCATATTTAATCTATAAGTAGAAACAATAACATTCATATTGACACCTAATATTTATCTATTCTACATACCACCAGAAACACATTAACTCTACCCAGGGTAAGGTCCATATCCTTGGATAATATTCATTCCTAAAGTTAATATCCTATAACTTAAATACTATGACATACAACTAATACAACTTATTTCATATGATAAGGGGATAAGATAGTGAAGAAATAAATCTATTTATTTTATCATATATTCAAACATATGCATAACTGAAGAAGGAAAACATTCATAAGCATTACAGATTAAACAGTTTTTCCTTCACCTTAGAAGGGATATTTTGACATGCCCCACATCACTGGACACCTTGAAATTTCACTGGAGTGGAAAGATCCTGAACTGTTGTGGGCTTTTTCCCCCACCCTCTCATAGGCAAATGCCTTACAAATAAGTCCAGAGTAGTCAGGACTTATTGCTCTCCAGGTCCAAGCAACATGAAATCATCAATACAATGAACTACTGTTATGTCCCATGTGAGGGAGAGAAGGTCAAGTTCTCTGCAGACCAGATTAAGACTTTGGTCCGGTTAGTTGATACAATCCTGAGTTTTGACAGTGAATGTGTATTGCTCTCTGTGTAGCTGAAAGCAAACTATTTTGGGGGCTCTTTAATAACAACAATTTAGGAAAAACATTTTCCAGTTCAATAGCTGTATACTAGGTAGCAGGGTAGGTATTGATTTGATCAAGCAACAATATCACTTATGGAAGAGGAGGTACAATTGGAGTTACTAGTTATTTAAGTTTATGATATTCTACTATCATACTTCAAGGTCACTTTTCTGCACAGGCCAAATAAGGGAGTTGAATGGAATTGTAGTGAGAATCACCACCACTTCAATCTTAAAGTCCTTGAGGCAGACACTAATTTTGCAATCCCTCCAGGAATGCAGGATTGTTTTGATTTACTATTTTTTTTCATAGCAGTAGTTCTAGTGAATTCTACTTAATTTTCATATCATAAAAACCCTTACTACTCAAGTCAGAGAACCAGTATGGGAGTTCTGCTAGTTGCTGAGTATGTTTATTCCAGTTATCCATTTCAAAAATGGGAAAATAACCACAGAATGGGACTGGGGATGCATTGGACACACTGAGAGACGAACCTGAGGTAAAACTCCATTGATCACTTGACTTCCATAATCCTCTACTCTGACTGGTGGAGCACACTGAAATTTTGTGTCTACTGGAATTAATGGCACTCCTGAATTACCCACACACAAAAAATCTGATAATTTCCTTTTCTCCAATGCACAGTAACCCTGGAAGAGTTCATAGTTCACTTCGGGGAGGCTGAGAGGAAGAATAACAGTGCAAATTTTTTATCAGTGTAGCAGGGTCCTTCCTTAAGGTGCTTCTGCCTTCCCATCATTCACTGGACTTTGGATCTCTAAACTTTTCCAAGTACTAGGAATTCATTAAGGGTCCATGACTCTGCTTTTGTGATTCAAGTTAGACTTTGTTCACTTGACCAGAAACACGTCTTCTAATACAGACCAAATAAAAATGGAGTATACTGCTCAACTAGTCTACTTCTGCGTACTCCATGGTCTACCAGGCAACACTGTAGTGCTTTGCAAATCAGACTATTTTATTTACAGCTTTCAGTCTGCTGTTCATTATGGTAATCACACCTACCATGTCTTTGGCAATTAAGTGCTGCCATTTGATTTCTGCCAACCTGGGATCCTATTATTCCCACTGTGTTTAAGATCCAAGTTCATTGACAACAGTTCACACAGTAATATCTGACCTACAAAGAAGAGCAACCACAGAGCTCTTCAGGGATGATAGAGTACATCACACAAATTTATTCCTTACAATCCTGGTGTAAGTTGTGTCCTCTTGACATTCCTGGGGTGGTTGAGCATGTCTTATATGGTAAATCTACTCTAACACTCGAAACTCTCTACACCTTTGGCTATCTCATCTATATTACACCAGGGCAGTTCTAGCATTTTGATCTCTGGTCATGCAAGACACCTTTTGTCCATGCTTCAGATAACCAAGCAAACTGTTTGAGTCCTTTCTAACCCCTTAGGCTACAATGTTGAATCCAGAATCTCTGCTTAGAGAATTCATGTATAAAATCAGCTTACTCCAACTTTATTTTCTTTCCATAATTACTACTCATCTTTAATATTCATTTCCAAACACATTCCCTTGATTTCTATCTATAGAACTTGGAAAAATAATGGAATTCTTTTGGATTGTAACACACCTCTTCATGGATTACATTTTGTAACTCACATTGTGTGAACTGTTGGGACTTCCATGTAGTTATATGTCTGGAAGGGTAGAAGAGAAATTATTTTCAAATCTGACCAGAATAGTATAATTTTGTTGAAAGAAATTCCATATAAAATAGTTGTGATTAGGAATGTGAGCTCTAATGTCAGACTATCTGGGTTTTAATTTGAGTTTGCCCTTAAGTCTGTTGACTGATAATGACAAAGCTATGAAACCACTTTGTGCCCATTTCTGCATTTGTAAAATCCACCAATTCAAATACATTTATTGAGGCACTCTTCTAGGTGTTAAGGATACAGATTTGAAGACAGTTGGAAAAATTGTTTTGCTTATTGAAGTTTCATGTGTAGAAAACAGAGATAAACAAAGGTATCATCAAATTATATTGAATGTTAGAGGTAAATGCTACAGAAAACAAATGCAGAATGGATGAGGGATAGTGATAGTGCAATTTTAAATAGATTGATAAAGGATGGTCTTATGAGCTAGAAAATGAGAAAAGACCTCTGCAGTTATCAGGAAAAGAGAATATCAGGAAGAAGAAAACTGAAAATAGTCCAAGCAGCATTAGAACTAATGTGTATAGGGTATTTTGTGGAGGTCAGTGTGGCTGCTGCAAAGTGAGCATGACAGACACAATGATAAATGATGTTTTCATGGAAATAATGAGTAGGGGCAAAATCACAGTGGACATGAAGGCCCTGGAAAATATTTGATTTTACTCTTAATGTGACAGGATATCTGGCAGGTTTGTGAAGAACCTACACTTAACATTATTACAGACTTTATATTGAGATTAGACAAAAGAGGGCTAAGGCAGATCAGAGGAAGTTCATTAAGAACATTGCGGCAATAAAGACAGATAAAGTTTCTTTAGGCTAAGATGGTAGCAAAGGAGGTGTTGAGAAATAGTCACAGTCCAAATATAGTCTACACAGATAATTAATATGATATATTGTTGGACAAAGTGCAAGGTGTGAGACATAAAGAAAATTTCAGGATGAATCATGTTTTTGTCTGAACAAAGTGGAGGATAGTTTTTCAATAGTTGAGATTAAATTTATATATTGCAAGTATCCATCAGAGGTTATCTTGTGAAGATAAACTAATTATATACCTAAATCCCTTTGAATATCATCTGGACCTCAGTAGATGATCAGTAAATATAATCTATTTTTGCCATTACTTTTATGTTATCAATCATTTGCAAATAAAATTATAGTTCATATTTGTTCATAAAATACAATGCTCTATTCATTGTATTTTATTTATCATCTTTCAAGTAGACCAGATTTACAATACATGGAATTTTGACATCACACTATGAACAAAAGGATTTTGTCTTAAAAATACTTAAGAATTTAAAAATAAAAAACTTCACAGCACATCCTATATAAAATATGATATGCTTTTGTATGAACAGAGAGATACATGGGAAATTTGAATATTGTTTTCACATCCCCCAATGGTTATTTACATTTGTTTAATAGTATCATAAATACTTTTATAATATATATGACAGGATAATCTGAAATTAATTAAAACATAAGGAATTCCTTAATTTATGGTTGTCTGAAAAATTAGAGAACCTGTTGGTGGTCATTGCTAAGAAAAAAACAAAAGAATCCATTTTCTAAATCATTAAAATGTACATAAATGAAAACAAGTTCAGCAGGGCTCATAAAGAAGACCACAAAATGTAAAGGGCCTATAAATATAAGAAAATACACAATGTATGCACAAGATGAGAGGTTAGCTAAAAAGTTACATTATCAAAAAATAAATGCTCATGAAAGGTTTAGCTATAGGCAAACAAAACAAAGAATAATTGCAATAGATATAAATTCTAGACAGCATAGACTTCAGACCAAAATAAAGGTTTATACATTAATTTATATGGATATTATATAAATATCAAAATTATATGAATTCAGGATATTAAGGAAAACTGCACTTTTAATCATTTGAATAAATTACTTAACAGTGATGAATGAGAGAATTCATTAAACTTTTAACTCTGTAACAGAGGTTGAACCATATTTTGATCTTTCAAAAATTATGTAAGAAAATGAAGAAATATAACTCTACATAGAAAATCTACATTAAAGACTACAAATCACTTAAAGGGAAAAATATCTATTAACAATTGCTTAAGTTCAACTACAAATAACAATATATAGAAAAATAGGTAAACACACTTTCTTTAATATATGTTAAATCATAAAGAAAATTAAAACTACAATTCTGGATTGTATAGAGACATTTATAAATGGAAATAAGTATAAGCAACCTATCTGCACAAAATTTATGGATATCACAGTTTGGATATTCATGTGTGTATATACACATACACACATGCACACATATAATGTCTCGAAGACTATCAACAAAACTATTAAGAATATTTGGTTATGATATTTTTTCAATAATTTCAAAAATTTTCAAAATTTTTTCAATGCTCACATACCCTCTTTTCTATAATTTAATTCTATCACAATATTTCACCTTGCTCTATAAGCAAACATTAAAGTGTTCTTTTTCCTTTTTAGCTGTTTCTTTGTCTATGAATAAAATAACAAAATGAATTTATTAAAAACCAATGAAATTTTTATTTTAAAAATTTCTGTGTATTTGAAATTTTGCAAAAAATATTTTGATGATTGTGGTACAAATTTATTAGTATTGCATTAAATTATTTCCACTCATCATCTGATTTAATCTGTAAAATAATTCTATGAATTTATAATTTACAATTGAGGAAACTAGACTTATACTTACAGAGACTTACTAAGTGTCAGAAAGTAAAATGTTGGCTCTTCCAGTATATATATCACAGTTTTTCTAGTCCAAAACAGCATTCTTTAAGAATGAGCTTTATTTCTTCTCTACAGAATAAAAGGAATGACTTTTGACAGAGTTCCCCATGATAAAATTCTCTAAAATTGCAATATGTAAGGTGATTTCTTTGACATAATTTCAAGAACACCACATTTTAAAAAATTCTTTGCTCATTAGTTGTCCTTAAAATTATATATATTTAAATCACAAATTTTAAGGTTTAACACATTTTTCATAGCTTTCATATTAATATGTGAATTTAAAAACATATTCTTGGAAATTTTTAAGCTCATATGTGGTGAAAGAGATGATGACAACAGAAATTCAACCTAATTAATGGATGCAACTGTATTAAGACAGAGACCAGAAAATACCCAAATAGGAAGGACAGAAAAGGTTTCCTTATATCTTCAATCCACTGTCATTTCAATTGCCTGGAGCCCTCTCTCTTCTGCATAACTCTCAGGAGAGCATTTTTCACCTCTTTGTTCCTAAGACTATAAATGAAAGGATTAAGCATGGGGACCACCATGGTATAAAACACAGAGGCCACTTGATCCTTTCCCAATGAGTAAGATTCCTTTGGTTTTAAATAAGTAAAAATTGTAGTGACATAAAATATGGTGACTCCCAGGAGGTGGGAGGCACAAGTTGAGAATGCTTTGCGCTTTCCTGAAGCGGAATTAATTTTCAGAATTGTAGAGAGAATGTTCCCATAGGACACAGAAATTGCGGTAAGGGACAACACTACATTTAAACTACCAAGAATGAATATCATGATTTCAGTGTCATGTGTGTCTGTACATGTCAGGGCTAAAATTGGGGTTAAGTCACAGAAAAAGTGATATATTACATTGGATTTGCAGAAACTCAAACTGTTCATATAAAGAACAATGACTAATGATTCAGTAAAACCAATCATGTAGGACACAGTGATGAGGGTGCAGCAGAATCTCCTAGACATAACAACTGGGTAGTGAAGAGGATTGCAGATAGCTGCATACCGGTCATAAGCCATTGAAGAAAGAAGGTAATATTCAGTGGCCACCAAGAAGAAGAAAAAATACATTTGTGTGAAACAGCCCAAGAATGAAATAAGCTTCTTATAAGACAGTAAATTCTCTAAGGTTTTAGGAGTAATCACTGTTGAGTAACTGAGGTCAAGGAATGACAGGTGACTGAGGAAAAAATACATGGGGGTATGAAGATGGAGATCCAGATGAATCATAAGTATCATCCCTGAATTCCCAAGCACAGTAATCAGGTATAACAGGAGAAACAGCATAAAGAGGATCTTCTGTATCACTTCAGAGTCTGTCAATCCCATAAGGATGAATTCATGCATAATTGTGTTATTCCTAGTTCCCATAATACCACTCAATTATTATAAACTGTTGAGAGATCAAAGACAATACATAGCATGAATGATCTTAGAAGTGTTTATTGGAATGATCTGGCACTTCTTTTAATTTCTTTAGTGATTCTAGAAATTCATAATAAGGAAGAGATTGAAAAATATGTCCAAAAAAAACCTTAGTTTTACTGTCAAATATAAATTAGGTAAAATATCCAATTACAATTGGATATTTTTAATAGATTGTCAAATATATATCATAATTAGAAGGAGCATGACACTGATATAATCCTTTCTTCATTAATGCATTTATCCAAATTAAAATATTATAGCATATTCCTTCCAATTGAACATAATTATGAGATGAGAAAAAAGACAGAGAAAGTTCAGTAATTTAACTATAGTCCCAACCATTAAGTATTAAGTTTTTTGAGTATACCAAGATTGTTTGAGCCTAGAGATCATGGTCATAACACATTATTCCTAAATATATTTCATTTCAGCAAAAACAAAAACAAAGAACAATGCTGGTTATTAACTAAACAATGAAAGTTTAATGCATCATTTACTCTTTTTAATTCAATATTATTTAACAGAGATGTAAGATCAGAAATTAAATCCTAGATGTATTAATATTATAGAGCACACATTACTATTTTTTTTTAAAAATCAACTTTATCAATACATATTAATAAAGCAAACAATTCAAATGTGTACTATCAATGGTATTTGGTATAATCATATAGTTGTGCATTCATCCCTTCATTTTTAGAGCATTTTCATTATTTACATAGTAATATATATGACTTCTTCTTTGAAGCTGAACATATGTAAGTTAATACTACAAAATGTTAATATCAGACAAAAAATTTATTCTAAGTAATGGAAACCAGACACAGAGTATTACATATTGTGATTCCATTAATATAAAATGTTAAATATAAATTAATTTATAAAGATGAAATCTTAGCATTCCTAAGGGGTATGGAGTCTTTCTTTTTGAAGTAATGAAATTATTCAAAAATTTTGAGATGATGCACATATAACCCTGTGATTATATTTAAAGCCATGATTATATGTTTTGGATCAAACAGCTGGAAACACAAGCTATGTACAGTGGTGGAAGCACAGAGATTGAGAAGTGAGGAATTTTCTTGTTTGGTTGGTTTTTGTTTATTATCATTGCTATAAATTTTAAGAAAATAAACTTTGACAGATTATTTAATCAAATTTCTTCCAAAAATAATGTTTTCAAAATATGTGCACTGTTTGATGACTCTGATTCCATCAGTTATTTAATTCCATTTCACAAATTGTGGCATTTCTTAGATAAGACCTATAAGATATGTACATGTATAGGCATATCCTTCTAATAATACCCCTATATTTTTAGATAAACATAAATGCTCTAGCTCTGAAAGTAATACTTACCAGGAGTCAAAGAGTATGAAGAACTTCTTCCAGCATCATCTGTCCAGAAAGTTTTCCACATTAATATTTCAACACAAATAAATAATTTAAACCATTTAAGGAACCTGAAATTTCCGCAATATAATAATTGTTTCCTTGAGATAAATAAAGTTTAATTTTTGCACATAGATTTTTATTTTTGAGGTACAATAAAGCAACCTCAAAATTTTTTTCGGGGCCTGGTTAAATAAAAGTTTACCCAAAAATTATCTCTCACAAATATACCAGGGAGCTTCTGTGAGCATAAGCAGAGAAGAGTTCCTTCTACATTCACCCTACCCTGATGATGCCATGGCACCTCTAATATTGAAGATTGCTGATAATGCAACATTTGGTCATCTCTGGGACCAATTTCCAAGGAATATTTCTTGGTATGATGCCAAGGATTAAAGTTCAAGACTAATTCATCCATGTTAATTTGAAACAAAGAGCTGCCATCCCCTTAGAAGCCACATAATGTTGAGCAGTATTCTGGTATTCTTTCGTGATACTCTATTTTATGACTGTAAAAGAGGTATTTCTAGGAAATGGTCAATTAATCTGTGACTGAATAGAAAGATTGTTTACCTCCAAAGATGGAATAGCACATTTTTCAACTTTTCACAAAGAAACTTTCTTTCGCTTTTAATAGTGTGACACTAACATAAGATTAAACATTATTACAGAAAAATTATTTTACAACAAAATACAAAGAAGAAAATGAAAATTGTTCACAAATGTTATTCTATAGATATATTTTCTTCTAAGTGTTCTCCTTTGTGCATATAAAATTTATATATGTACTTATGTCTTTATATATTTTTATCATACTGAATTTTCAGTAGTATCTTGATAAAATGTTTATTACACATTTATATAAAAATGTATAATAAACCTTAACTTACTTTATAATAGATTGTAAACCCCACAATTGCATGCAATTTGCATTGACTGGTGCATCCACAACCAACTTCTTCGTAGGACTGTGCACAAGCTGATGAATGGGCATTTTTGAGGCATCACAAGAAAAACATGGTGGAATTTTTCCTGTCAGGTTTGACAGTGTCAACTAATTCATCAACACCACCCATGTACTGTTCAATTCAACCACAGCTTTTACTATATTTGTTTTATTGTTTAGTGCATTGCTTTTTATTATATCAATTAAAAAAACAAACACATGAGGACAGAAACTAAAATTCAGTGCTAAGTAAAGATTTTCCAATTATGTGAATGGCTAAAAGTTTATTCCCTCTATATACAACCAGGTGTAATGCATTCTTGTGAATTTTTCACTACTTATTGTTAATGACATCAACCTACATGTAGATTTAGAAAAAACTCCTGTAAGAAAATTTTATATTGGAGTATTTTGGAGAGAATTTGATGGAATAGATCAAGAAATTACAACATATTATATAATATATGTGATGAAATAAAAATGCATAATTCTTCAATTCATCAAGATTCAATATTATGGAGAAATGCTACTTGAAGATAAAAAGGTTAACATTAATTCATTTTGCAATTGGTTTCTTTGGGGCTTATGATTTTCTATGTCAATGCCACCTCAACTGTCTGTTGAACTTTGCAAGATCACTATGAGCTACTTTTCCTTCCCAGTATAGAAAACAATTTTCATATTCATTAAGTAATAGTAATAATAGTCAAGTAATAATAATAGTAAAAGAAAAATAATAACAGTAATAATAGTCAAAGAAAAAATAATGTACAAAACATTTTATTACTAATCATTTTTGCTAATCTTTATTTTTGGAATTCAAATCTATCTTCTCTAGTAGTAAAATTAACTTGGCAGAAAATCAGGAGTTAGAAACAGGAAAGAAACATGATTTATTTTTCTGCATTCAACAAAATTAGATCTTTATTCCAGACAAGTATACATTATTAATTATTTATTAAGACTTTTATTAATAGGTGCTTGCAGTTTGTTGACTATTTTTGTAAAAATAAATTTGTTACATTTACTACAAATTAAAAATAAAGGTCTTAAAAATCTCACATTGAACAGGTATGAACACAAAACCCATAAAGGTGTAATGAGAAAAACAGACTTTTTAAAAACACTTTTATCATGACCAAAAAGAGATATCTTTTGATAAAAATAATAAAAACCCCATGCTGAACTGATGATGCAGATCATTCTAATTATCTGGTCAATGGACATTAAGCAAGCATATAAGGTATAGAGTTCCAATCTTTAGTTCATTTCTTATTATTGGAATTTCATAGTAATTTCTTCTTGTTGGGTTACTAAACCAGATGATGATAGAGATGTTAAACCAATATTTGCTCAGCCCCACATTGATCAGCCTTCACAGTTGATGAATTCTTAGCTGGTGGATAGACTGTTTCTTTGCCATTTTGTGGTATATGGTTTTCTAGGCATCTGAGTTTCTAATTGAAGTTATGGCAGTACCTATGTTGAGGTGGCTGCTGACCTTAGGTCTCATCTCCTTAATTTTCCTTATCCTCTTCATTGCTGTCTTCTCTAGGCTGTCTTTGTGATGGAGAGCACCTGGAGAATGGTGGTCTATAACCTGGATTCATCTTTGGCCTCACAGGTTTGCAGCTCTTCTATCACTTCTCCTTGCACAGGAGGGTTAGAGTAATACTGCAGTGGACAGCAATAGGGTCTCTGCATCTTGTAAAGTGGAAATTGTGTCCTGAGTAGGGACGGCTTTGTTGGGCCTGGCCTTCTGGAATGGTCTCTGATAACACGTTCTTTTCCTCAATCTTACTATTTTGATACTTTAGCTGGTGATTGCTTGGAAGACACATAGAAGAACATGGATAACATCTATAATGGTTACAGTCTACACTTTTACTGCCTTGCACTGGATTCCACAGGGCGTAGAACATGTGCTGCCTCTACACCCTTTCCTCCCTCAACAATATCACACCACACAGTCTCTCCACCTCCTGCACTGGGAAGGTAATTCCTGTGTTATACTCCTCTATGACTATCTGGTGTACAAACGCTCTTCCTTGGTGTTATTCCTGTTAATGAAACTATATCCATGTCTAGCTGTTCCCAAACCTTGGTGGCCATGACATTCTTGTCCCTGTTGGCAGGCACTGCTGATGTGAGACCACCTGGGACACACTTTCATCTTTTAATTCTCTCTATTTTTTATGTGATTTGAAGCTCAGTATGGAGTTTTATAATTTTCTGGAAAATTGACTTTGTTATTTTATATTGTTCTTCAGATCCCTGGAATACAAAGGTCTACTTTTTCTAATACTAATATTTTGCATAGTTTTATTACATGTTTATATGTACAGGGATACATCTTTACTTCCTTTAACTCTTCATCTATTTTTAGACATCAAAAAGTTGGGTCTTACATTTTACAAGAATCAATTAAAAGTTTTCTGATTGGAGTGTTTAAGCCACTTACATTTGAAATCATTGTATATGCACTATTTTCATTTTATGTCATAAAATTTTGCAATTCTGATTCTTTTCTCATGGCTTCATTTATTATTTAATTTTCTTCCCACTACTAGATTTTTAGCTATAATTCATTGCATTATATTGTTAGTGTTTGCTCTTAGGATAAAATTTGCACCATTAATATTAATATTAATAATAATCATTTATATTATATTAATTATTATTAATAATTAATATTATTATGACCGTTTCTAGGTAACTAAGATAGTAGTGGAAGACATTTCAGGGTGTATTCACTGACAGAATCTTTGAGAAAGGACAAACTATCTTCCTCAAAATTCCAGAAAATAGTAAAATGATTGCAGTAATACAGTTAGTCTTAAATTTAAAAAATACAACTTAAACCAGGTAGCATAAGGTGGCCTCTACCCCAACCTTTTCCAGGCACATGTGCAGTGGATCTGAGCTCTTATTGTGTGTCCCTGAATGTGTTTTAGAGGAAACAGAATAACCCCTAAGGGCTTACTGGAGTACATATATATACACCATATCTGGTGGCAGCCTGAAAGCTTAGCCCAGGAAGACTTTTTCTGTCTTTTTTCTTCCCAGAATGTGTCCTGTAGTCAGAAACAGGTTTGAGACAGTTAAAGTAGTATAAGTAGCAATCATTCAAAGTAGCTTGGAGAGATTCTTTGCTATACGACATACAATAGAGCACTTTGAAAGGAAGAAATTCTTAAGCATAAGGAAGGAAGACATTCCAATTCCAATAGGGCAATTCTCAGGTGCTAAAATAAGCCCAACCCAAAACTCAGTCTCAGAAAAAGGGAGGGCTTCACACTTTTGCCTCAGGGAGATCTTCTTGAGAGAAGAGCTAAACTCTTCCTTGAGTACCAAACACCACAGAGCTAATTTTCTTTTTTTAATTTTTTAATTTTTTATTTTTTTGTCTTTATTTTTTTAATATTATATTAAAAGAATATTAGGTCCCCATATACCCTGCACCGCCTTCACCCCACTCCTCGCCCCATAGCAACAATCTCCTCCATCATCATGAGATATTCATTGGATTTGGTGAATACATCTCAGAGCACCACTGCACCTCATGGTCAATGGTCCACATCATAGGCCACTCTCTCCCACATTCAGTCCAGTGGGCCATGGGAGGATATACAATGTCTGGTAACAGTTCCTGCAGCATCACCCAGGACAACTCCGAATCCCGAAATTGCCTCCACATCTCATCTTTTCTTCCCATTCACCACACCAGCAGTCACCATGGCCACTTTCTCCACACCAATGCCACATTTTCTTCTATTGCTAATTACAATAGCTCATGAATAGAATATCAATAAGTCCACTCTCATCCATATTCTATTCCTCAATCCTGTGGACCTTGGAACGGTTGTGTCCACTCCACATCTATATCAAGAGGGGGCTTAGATTCCACATGGGTGCTGGATGCAATCCTCCTGCTTTCAGTTGTAGGCACTCTTGGCTCCATGGTGTGGTGGTTGACCTTCTTCACTCCATGTTAGCTGAGTGGGGTAAGTCCAACAAACCAGAGTGTAGGAGTTGAAGTCTGTTGAGGCTCAGGGCCTGACTATCACATGGTCAGTCCAGAGATTCAGATCCCCTGGGTATATATTAAACCCCAGCACCAACTACAGTTCCGGTAAAAGTAACAGGAGAGGCTTTTGAAAAAAGATCACATCTGAGTCCAGCTCCATCACACAGAAACACAAACTCCAAAGAAGGGCCAACTGACAAGGCACTGAACTCCATCTGCCATGACCATAGAACCTGTGGGTCTCTGTAGCCCTCAGAAGAACCAGTACTCGGGGTTGTATCTACTTTATCTGTCTCTGGGACTCTGCTGAGGTGTGGATAAGGGCAATGCCTCTGATAACCTCCTGGCTCTTTTGGAGACTCATAGCCATATAAATTTGTCCTTTCCATTTTCCCCTTGATTCGGGTCAAAAATCATTTTTAACTCCAGGTATTATATGGGGACTGAGATATTCTGCTGGTCCGAGTTGACCCTTTTATTCAAGGTCATTTTCTAGTTACATCATCAGCTTGTACTTGGAAGTTATCCCTCAGTGCCAGGGAGACTCATCCCCGGGAGTCATGTCCCATGCTGGGGGGAAGGCAACGCATTTACATGCTGAGTTTTGCTTCGAGACTGGCCACCTTTGAGCAACACAGAGGTTCTCAGGAGGTAACTCTCAGGCACCCTGCAGCTCTAGGCCTTGTTCTTATTTCAGGTGTACAGGCTCACAAGCCTAGTCATTAGTGTCAAAGGCTCATTGTTGGACCTTCATTCTTTTTTGGTCATTGCTGTTGCACTTGGGGAATTGTTGCTGTTCCTTTACGGACTGTGATAGAGCTCCCCTAGCTAGGAACTCAACACTCCCTCAGGAATTGTTTTTAATTGTATCCACTATGAAAATATCCAAATATGTTTATGTACCCTGGATATATGCCCTGTAGAACTCCTTGCCAACCATGTGTCCCCTGTCAATAACATCCCACACCAGTATTCCTTTGCTGCCATTGTTGAACCTCTCTGTGATCCAAAACCTCCTGAAAAGTGAAGCCCAATATATTGCCAGGTTCCCTTAATAGTAAAATGGAATATAGCAATGAGTTTAAAGGTTAGATATAGAAAACATATTAATTTGGAAAAATTATGGTAAAAATAAATTGGGTTACCAAAAAATTTAAAAATGCAAAAGCTTTGTTTGTGATGTTTTGCCTTCCATCACTGCAATAAGTGTTGTCCTGTATGCAAATTGGCAAGGCAAATACTTCTGTCTTTTCCTCAGTATCTACGTCCTATCTTTTTCTTTTCTATTTTCCATTTATTAAACTTATCTTCACAAGAGTTTAAGATCACAGTAATTCATATATACAATATATAGTACTCCCACATATCCAACATAAAACCTTTTCCCTTTCATAGCAATAATCTTTTTTTTTATTAATTTTTTAAAAATATTACATTAAAAAAATATGAGGTCCCATTCAACCCCACCGCCCCCACCCCACCATTCCCTACAGCAACACTCTCTCCAATCATCATGACACATCCATTGCATTTGGTAAGTACATCTCTGTACATCGCTGCACCTCATGGTCAATGGTTCACATCATAGCCCATACTCTCCCACGTTCCATCCAGTGGGCCCTGGGGGGTTCTACAGTGTCCAGTAATTGTCCCTGAAGCACCACCAAGGACAACTCCAAGTCCCAAAAACGCCTCCACATCTCATCTCTTCCTCTCATTCCCGGCACCCAGCAGCCACCATGGCCACTTTTCCCATTCCGATGCCACATTTTCTCTGTGGACCTTGGATTGGTTGTGTCCATTGCACATCTATGTCAAGAGGAGGCTTAGATTCCACATGGATACTGTATGCAATCCTCCTGCTTTCAGTTGTAGGCACTCTAGGCTCCATGGTGTGGTGGTTGACATTCTGCAACTCCATGTTAGCTGAGTGGGGTAGGTCCAATAAATCAGAGTGTAGGAATTGAAGTCTGTTGAGGCTCAGGGCCTGGCTATCATATTGTCAGTCCAGAGATTCAAATCCCCTAGGTATATCTTAAACCCCAGCACCAACTACAATTCCAGTAAAGTAGCATGAAAGTCTTGTGACAAGAGATCCCATCTGTGTCCAGCTCCATCACGCAGAAACACCAGCTCCAAAGAAGGGCCAACTGACATGGCAGTAAACCCCATCTGCCATGACCATAGAACCTGTGGGTCTCTTTAGCCCTCAAAAGAACCAATACCTGGGTTTGTATCTACTTTATCTGTCTCTGGAACTCTGCTGAGGTGTGCATAAGGGCAATCCTTCTGACAACCTCCAGTCTCTTTTTTAGAGACTCATAGCCATATAAACTCATTTCTCCTTTCTGTTTCCCCCTTACATTAGGTCAAACAGCATTTTAAACTCCTGTTATTATATGTAGACAGGGATATTCTGCTGGTACGTGTTGAACCTTTAATTCAAGGTCATTTTCTAGTTGCATCATCAGCTGGTGCTTGGTAGTGATCCCTCAGTGCCAGGGAGGTTCATCCCCAGGTGTCATGTCCCATGCTGGGGAGAATGCATTGCATTTATTAACATGCTGAGTTTGGCTTCGAGACTGGACACATTCGAGTAACATGAAGGCTGTCAGGAGGAAACACCAAGGCACAGTGCTGCTCAAGGCCTTGTTCTTATTTCAGATGTATAGGCTCACAAGCATAGTCATTAGTATCAGGGGCTCACTGCTGGACCCTCATTCCTTCCTGGTCCTTACCGTTGCACCTGGGGGAGTGCTGCTGCTCCCCTAGGGACCACGACAGAGCACCCCCGGCCAGGAACCCAGTACCCCCCCAGCTGTTGTTTTTAATTGTTGCCACTGTGAGTATATCCAAGCATTACCATGCACCCTGGACATATACCCTGTATAACTCCCTGTCAACCATATATCACCTGTCAATAACATCCCATACCAGTATTCCTCCACTGCCTTTGTTGAACCACTCTGTGATCCAAAACTTCCTGAAAAGTGAAGCCCAATATAATGTCAGGATCCCTTACTAGTAAAATGGAATATAGCGATGGGCTTAAAGGTTAGATATAGAATACGTATTGATTTGGAAAAATTCTACATCCTATCTTTTTCTTTTCTTTTTTCCTAGTTATTGAGCTTCTCTTCACAAGAGCCTTAGATCACAGTAATTCTTATGTACAATATACAGTACTCCCACACATCCACCATAAAACATTTTCCCTTCCACAGCAGTATTTTTATAACTTATTCATATCATATTTACTGAAACTGATGTACAGACTCCGAAACAATAGCTTTCAAACAAGATGACATCAGTGCTTACATTGTGGTCCATACTTTAGGATATACAGTTTTCTAAATTTTTAGTTATCCTATGTTTTACATTATGGTTTACATTATTAGTCTGTCATCCCCTATATGTTTTTGGTGTAATATTACATGTTTTATATCCATCCTTGTGTACTCTCGCGAAAATCCTCTCTTACCCCCACATTTACCTTGGCTCCATCCATTCAACATCCATTTTCCCCTCCCTTTGGGGTCCACAGCAACAGCCAATCTCCATTTCCCGAGGAGCCATGTCCAGAGATACTTGCAACAGTGTTCAGGGCCTGACTTGCTCAACTGTCCTAATACCCTGGGAGCCACCCTTTCTCTCGAGAGATACAGTTCTCTCTATTTGATGGCATTAGTCCTCCCCAGGATGTGGGTCCACCCCCAGTCTCACTACTTGGGTCTCTATCCAATGGTACAACCCACCCTGGCAAAATGAGCATTCAGACATTCCCCAGGAGTCTGTCCCGTTTCAGACCATCCCCTCTGAGCATCCTAAACAGGTAACCCTCTTAATTTAATTTTGATACGGGTTTCTCATATTTTACTCTCGACCAACACCTGACACTCTCCTATGTTCGTATGTTGCATCTCCCTCCCCCAATATTTTGGGCACTATTACCCATCCGCCCATCCTCAGATCACCTCAAATCCGCAAAGCCCCACCCAAAGGCAACCCTTTGCCCCCATTTTATCTCTTCTTTGTGCTCACACTTACCGCCAGCTCATCATAGATTCCACCCCGGCAGATGTCAGCTCACATCCTTCCTACACCCCCTGATTTCCTATAAGCCTATCTTCCAGTCTCTAGCTCTCTGAGGCAGCTTGCTTATTGCATATCATTGAGGTCATGTAGTATTTGTCCTTCAATGCCTGGGTTGCTTCACTCAGCATAAGGTTCTCAAGATTCATCCATGTTATCACGTGTGTTTGTAGTGTATTTGTTCTTACAGCTGAGTAGTATTCCATTGTATGTATATACCACATTTTATTGATCCACTCATCTGTTGATGGGCATTTGGGTTGATTCCAACTTTTGGCGATAGTGAACAATGCTGCTATGAACATTGGTGTACATATATCGTTTTGTGTCCTTGTTTTCAGTTCTGCTGGGTATATACCCAGCAGTGGTATTGCTGGGTCATATGGCAAATGTATGGTTAGTTTTTTGAGAAACAGCCAAACTGTTCTCCAGAATGGTTGGATCCTTCTGCATTCCCACCAGCAGTGGATGAGTGTTCCCATTTCTTCACATCCTCTCCAGCATTTGTATTCTTCTGTTTTTTTCATAGCTGCCAATCTTATGGGAGTAAGATGGTATCTCATTGTAGTTTTGATTTGCATTTCCCTGATAGCTAGAGATTTGGAGCATTTTTTCATGTGCTTTTTAGCCATTTGTATTTCTTCTTTGGAGAAGTGTCTGTTTAAATATTTTTCCCATTTTTTAAATGGGTTGTTTATCTTTTTATATTCAAGATATAGGAGTTCTTTATATGTGCATGTTATAAGTCTCTTATCAGATATATGGTTGCCAAATATTTTCTCCCATTGTGTGGGTTCCCTCTTTACTTTCTTGACAAAATCCTTTGAGGTGCAGAAGGCTTTAGTTTTGAGGAAGTCCCATTTATCTATTAGTTCTTTTGCTGCTCGTGCTTTTGGTGTGATGTTCATGGAGCCATTTCCTATTACAAGGTCCTGTAGGTGTTTCCCTACACTGCTTTCCAAGGTCTTTATGGTCTTGGCTCTTATATTTAGGTCTTTGATCTATCTTGAGTTGATCTTTGTATAAGGTGTGGAATGGTAATCCTCTTTCATTCTTCTACATATGGATATCCAGTTCTCCAGGCACCATTTGTTGAATAGGCCATTCTCTTCCAGGTGAGAGGGTTTGGTGTCTTTATCGAATATTATATGGCTATATATATGAGGTTCTATATCAGAAATTTCAATTCAATTCCATTGGTCTGTTTGTCTCTGCTTATGCCAATACCATGCTGTTTTCACTACTGTAGCTTTGTAGTATGTTTTGAAGTCAAGTAGTGTGATTCCTCCAATTTTGTTTTTCTTTTTCAATATGTCTTTGGCTATTTGGGGCCTCTTTCCTTTCCAAATAAATTTCATAGTTAATTTTCCTAGTTCCTTAAAGAAGGCTGTGTTGGTTTTTATTGGGATTGCATTGAAAGTGTAGATCAATTTTGGTAGGATAGACATCTTAATAATATTTAGTCTTCCTATCCATCAACAAGGAATATTCTTCCATTTATTTAGGTCTTCTTTGATTTCCTTGAACAGTCTTGTATAGTTCTCAGTGTATAAGTTTTTTACATCTTTAGTTAAATTTATTCCTAAATATTTGATTTTTTTATTTACTATTGTAAATGGTATTTGTTTCTTGATTTCCTCCTGATCTTGCTCATTATTGGTGTACAGTAATGCTACTGGCTTTTGTGCATTGATCTTATAACCTGCGACTTTACTAAACTCATTTATGAGTTCTAGAGCTTTGTCGTAGATCTCTCAGGGGTTTCTAAGTATAGGATCATGTCATCTGCAAATAATGAAATTTTGACTTCTTCCTTTCCAATTTAAATGCCTTTGATATCTGGTTCTTGCCTCAGTGTCGAGCAAGTATTTCTAAGACAATGTTAAATAGAAGAGGTGAGAGTGGGTATCCTTGTCTTGTTCCTGATCTTAGAGAGAAGGATTTTAGGATTTCAGCATTGTAAATGATGTTGGCTGTGGGTTTTTCATATATACTCTTTATCATGTTCAAAAAATTTCCTTGTATTCCAATCTTTTGCAGTGTTTTTATCAAGAATGTGTGCTGTATTTTGTCAAATGCTTTTTTTGCATCTTTAGATATAATCATGTGATTTTTTCCCTTCAATCTATTTATATGGTATATTACATTGATTGATTTTCTTATGTTGAACCATCCTTGCATACCCAGAATGAATCCCACTTGGTCATGTTGTATAATTCATTTAATATGTTGTTGAATATGGTTAGCAAGTATTTTGTTGAGGATTTTTGTGTCTTACTTCCTTAGAGTATTTGGTCTGTAATTTTTCTTTCTTGTGGTGTCTTTGTTTGGCTTTGGTACTAGGGTAATGTTGGCATCATAGAATGAGTTAGGTAATGTTCCTTCTGTTTCGATTTTTTGGAAGAGTTTCAGCAGAATTGGTGTTAGTTCTTTCCAGAATGTTTTGTAGTATTCACCTGTGTAGTCATCTGACCCTGCGCTCTTCTTGGTTGGGAAACATTTAATGACTGATTATATCTCTTTACTTATGATTGGTTTATTGAGGTCATCAATTTTTTCTTTCATAAATATAGGCTGCTTATGTGTTTCTAGTATTTTGTCCATTTCTTCTGAATTGTCATTTTTGTTGGAATATAGTTTTTCCAAGTATCCTCTTATGATAGTTTTATTTCTGTGAGGTCGGTGATGATAACTCCTTTCTCATTTCTTATTTTTTGAATTTGCATCTTGTCTTTTTTTCCTTCTTAGTCTTGCTAAGGGTTTGTCAATTTTATTGATCTCAAAGAAACACCTCTTGGTTGTGTTTATCTTTTCAAGTCCTTTCTTATTTTCTATTTCATTTAGTTCTGCTCTTATCTTTGTTATTTTGCTTGTTATATCTTTCTTTCTTCTTCCTGTGGGGTTATGTTGATGTTGTTTTTTTTTCTAATTCCTCCAAATGTGTAGTTAGTTATTCAATTGTTGCTCTTTCTTCTTTTTTTGATGTATGAATTTATGGCTATAAATTTCCCTCTCAGTACTGCTTTTGCTGCATCCCATAAGTTTTGGTATGTTGTGTTATCATTTTCATTAGTTTCAAGGTAGTTATTAATTTCTTTTGAGATTTCCTCTTTGATCCACTGTTTTTCTAATAGTGTGCAGTTAAATTTCCATATCTTGCTGTGAAATCTGGCCCTCTGGCCCTTGCAGATTTCCAGCTTCACTCCACTGTGGTCAGAGATATTATTTTGTATGATTTCAATCTTTCTGAATTCATTGAGCCTTTCTTTGTGGCCTAGCATATGGTCTCTCTTGGAGAATGATCCATGTGCAATTGAGAAAAGTGTATATCCTGCTGTATTCAGGTGTAATGATCTGTATGTGTCTATTAGATCCAGCTCCTCTAATATACTGTTCAAATATTTTGTTTCTTTAGTGATTCTCTTTTGAGATGTTCTGTCCAGAGTTGATAGTGGTCTATTAAAATCTCCCACTGTAATTGCAAATGCATCTGTTCTTTCACTTAGTTTTTCCAGTGTTTGCCTCACGTATTTGGAGGTGCCCTTGTTAGGAGCATAGATATTTAAGTTTGTTTGTTCTTTTTGAGAGATTGTCCCTTTCACTAATATTTAGTATCCTTCTTTGTATCTCACAATTGTTTCATATTTAAAGTCCATTTTGTCTGATATTAATATAGCTACTCCTGCCTTTTTTTGGTTATTCTTTGCTTGTAAGACTGTTTTCCAACCATTCACTTTCAACCACATGAATCCCTGTGTCTAAGATGTGTTTCTTATAGACAACATATAGATGGGTCATATTTCCTTATCCAATCTCCCAGTCTGAATCTTTTGACAGGTGAGTTTAATCCATTGACATTCAGTGTTATTACTTTCAATGAATTATTTTTGTTAGTGACATTTTGATTGGAACTGTGTCATATTTTTTTGTTTTTTCTCCTTCTCCTTTAGTTTTTTTTGTTGCTCTTACACTCTCCTCCAACTATACCTCTCCTGTTTTTTCCTTTCTTCCTGCAGAACTCCCTTTAGTATTTCTTGAAGGGCAGGGTTCTTGTTGGCTTACTCTTTCAATTTCTGTTTATCTGTGAATATTTTGAACTCTCCATCATTTTTGAATTCTAGTTTAGCTGGATAGAGTATTCTTGGTTGGAATTTTTTTTCTTTTAGTACCTTGACTATATCATACCACTGCCTTCTTGCCTCCATGGTTTCAGATGAGAAATCAGCACTTAATCTTACGGAGCCTCCCTTGTATGTGATGGTTTTCTTTTCTCTTGCTGCTTTTAGAATTTTCTCTTTGTCTTGAGCATTGAATCATTTGACAAGTATATGTCTTGGGGTGGGCCTGTTGGGATTTATGATGTTTGCAGGGCATTGTGCTTTCTGGACATGTACATCCCTCACTCTCAGTAGTTTTGGGAAATTTTCAGCCATTATTTCCTCCATCACCCTTCTGTCCCCTCTCCCTTCTCTTCTCTTTCTGGGATGGCTATAATATGTACATTTGTGCATTTTTCATTGTCATTCAGGTCCCTAAGTCCTAGCTGGATTTTTTCTATCTTTTTATCAATCAGCTCTTCTATCTGTTTGATTTCCGATGTATTGTCTTCCACATTGCTAATTCTCTTCTCTGCCTCTTCTAATTTGCTGCTATTTGCTGCAATTGTGTTTTTGATTTCTTGAACTGTGGAGTTCATCCTCATCATATCTGTTATCTTTTTGCATATGTCTGCGATTTCCTCTCCAAGTATTTTCTTTATATTGTTAATCTCTTCCTTTACTTCATTAAGTTGGTCTCTAATATATGTTTTGCGATCTTTAATTACTTGTCCAATGTTTTGCTCCCCTTCCTGGTTTTTAGTTTGTTCATTGGATTCAGCCATGTTTTCCTGATTATTTTTTTGGTTTGTAGTTTTTTGTTGCTGTCTGGTCATCATTTTATCTTGATGGGTTTAATCAGTTCCTTAGCTTCTTTGTCTAGTCTTGGGGATTAATAAGTTGTTGTTCATGCATAAGTGTTATGTCTTCTGTTTGTCACTTTGTTCTTCTTATATATCTTGTTGTTGGCTAAGTTCACTTTGAAGGACAATATTAGGACCAGGGAAAGCAAAATGAATAAGAGAAGAAAATGTGTAAAGTAGTATTGGTAATAAATGTTAACAGAGTAACGATGTGAGATCTAGGAGAATGGCTATTAGACTCATGTAAGTTGTGTAGAGTTATAGCAGTAAGTAGAGTACCTGTAATGAGACAGTCAACTGAATATGGGGAGGAATATAGTATGAATTAAAAAGCCAGTGTTTCATGAGAGAGGGAAAGAGAAAAGAAAGGCAATAATATCAAGAGTAGAAAAAGACAGAAAACAGAACAAAGGTATTAGAAATTAAATGTCAGACAATTTGGGGGCCAAAGAAAGGGAGGTGGAATGTAAGAGAGACAGTGGATAATTGAGGATAGTAAGATGTGGGGGAAAGGGGATAGTGTAGGTGGCAAAAATCAATTCACACAGAAAAGAGTAAATGCAGGATGAGGATACATAGCAAATGTGAAGCACTCCCTGTAGCACCTATTATATAATTAAAATAACATAAAATAAGAAAAAAAGAGAGAAAAGAAAATAGAGAGAAGAAAAAAAGTGGGTGGGCAAAGAAAAGGGAGGGAACAAGCAAGAGAAAGAAAAGGAGAAAAAAAAACTAAATAAATGAAAAAAGACCTTGGGGGATAAAATGGGAGAAAAGACCAGGAGATAATGCAATATTAGCAGCCAAGACAAAAAGAAAAAGAAAAAAGAAAAAAAAAAACCACAAATGCTGAGGACTAGGATAATCAAGGACCTCAGATGGCCCTCAGGGGGTGGTGGATTCAGGGATGGGAAGTCTGTGATATTGCAGATTCAAGGTGTGTGAGTCTCTGGAGTGTGGACCACCAGGGTTTAGGGGACACAGACCTGGGAACCACGCATCCGGTTAACAGAGCCCTGGAAGCACTGTAATGCAACACAGCCTTCATGGATCCCTGCAACTAAGCGCCAGCCCTAGGGGTGGGTTCCCTCCCACAAACTCTGACTTCCATGTCAGAAACCCAAAATTCCACCTCTCACAAGAATCTCTTCTGTTACTGTCTCACCAACTCGACATCCAGACACCTCCTGCCCTGCAAGCCCCTGAAACAGCCTGTTGAGTGCACCACTGCACTACAAATAGTTCAGAGACCACCGCGGACAGGCTGCCAGCCCTACATGGAAGGGTTTCTCTTAGGACTTCTGACCTCCATGTCAGAAACCAAAAGCTCCACCTCTTGCAAGAATCTCTTCTGTCACTGTTTCACCAAATCTACATCCAGCCTCCTGCCCTGCAAGCCCCCACAACAGCCCACTCAGGGTTTGGGGACCCCCCACAGGACAAAGATACCAGGGATCACCGCAGCCCAGCTGCCAGCCCTAGGGGGAGGGGCTTCAGTCAGAACACCTGACCTCTGAGTCAGAAACCCAAAATTCCACCTCTCGCAAGAATCTCCTCCATCACTGTCTCACCAAATCGACTTTCAGACACCTCCCACCCTGCAGGCCCTTGAAACAGCCCGCTCAGAGCTTGGGGACTCTCCAGTGCAGCAAAGACTCAAGGAATCACTGCCGCCAGGCCACCAGCCCCAGGGGAAAGAGTCCTGCGGATGAATCCGACCTCTGTGAAAGAGACCCAAAATTCTACCTTTTATAAGAATCTCCTCTGTCAGAGTCCCTGATTTTGTGGATGTTGTTTTAGTTCATGACACTCAATCATTTATTTAGCATATTACTATCTCATACAACTTAAGAAACAAACAGCTCAGGGACAAAATGCCACAATTAAAACATTGAAATATTAAAAAGTACATTGTGAATCCAAAGTTTACAAGACAAACAGACAAGAAATTATGGGACATTCAAGGAACAAGGTAGAACTTCAAGAATCATCCAAAAAGCCCAGATGTTAAATATACAGAAGGATGAATTACTGGAAAAAAAAAGACAAAAAACCTCAATTAAAATGATTCAGGCTGAAGAGGAGAGAAAAAAAGATGAAAATTGGTGAACAGAGCATTAAAAATATATGGGACAACCTGAAGAATAAGAATATGGTCACAATAGGGGTCCCAAAAGGAAAAGAAAAAGAAAAAAAAGAAGAAACAGGAGAAATATTCAAAGAAATAAGGGCAGAAAACTTCTAATTTTATGAACACATGAACACACATTCAAGAAAAACAGGGAAAACAGACAGGATAAACTACAGGAGAAGCAAGCCCAGAGAGTAGTAAAACTATAGACTGCAAAGACAAGGAGAGATTTCAGAAATCTACAAGGTAAAAGCAATATGTCATGTAAACGTAAGTCCCTATATTATTAATAGTTGATTTCTCAGCAAAAACCATGGAAGTATGAAGTCAGTGGAATAAAATATTTTAGTGCTAAAGAATATAATTTCATCAGAGAATTTTATGTACAACAATAGTGTCTTAAAAATGAGAAGAAGATGAAGAAATTACCATATAAACAGAAACTGATGGATCATTACTAGACCTATCCTACAAGCACTGCTTCAGGGTGGTCTTCAGACTGAAAGGAAAGGAAACCAGACAATGTATCAAAGCACCATAAAAGAATAATAATTTCTGGTTATAGTAATCATATAGGTAATTAAAAAGTCTGTGTTATATTGTATTACATTTTTGTATATGGTTCATTTTTTATTTGTACAGATTCTAAAATACATATGCTTAAAAATAATTACAGTTCTATGGTTTAGTGGATATAATATGTAGAAATATAATTTGTCACAAGTACAGCAACAAAGTAGGTGAATGATGGGGTATAGGAACAATATATATGTTATTGATGTTAAATTGGTATGAAAACAAATGAGTTTGTCACAGATTTAGGGTATTGTTTTTTTAGTCCAATATTAACCACAAAGAAAATATCTGGAAAACTAAGCAGAAGGAATTGAAAAGGCACACAAGTACTACAACACAAAATATCAAATAGATATGAAAATAATCATTAATGGAAAATTGAGGGGCAAATATATATATATATATGTGTGTGTGTGTGTATATATATATATAACTATCAAAGTGCAAATAGCAAAAGTGGCAGTAGAAATTTCTGCTTTATCAATAACTATTTTAAATAGAAATGGTTTAAGCTTTCCATCATAATGCAGAGATTGAACTTTATTTAAAAGTATATGTTTTTTACAAATAACTCAACTTAAATTCAAAAACACAATTGATTGAAAGTAAAGGAATGGAAAAATAGAAACCAAAAGAGAGCTGAGGTAGCTATACTAATATTAGCTAAAATAGTCTTCTAGTTCAAAACTGTTAAAAGGGACTAATAGTTCAAAATATACTGATGAAGTGGTAAATGCAACAAGAAGACATGACATTTATAAATTTATATGCACAGAAACACCAGAAGCCCCCAATAATGAAATAAATATTTAAACTTTTAAAGGGAGAAATAAATGATTCTATTCTATAATTCAATACACAATGTTTAATAATGGATAGAACATCTAGATAGAAGATGGGTAAGGAAATGGAAGATCTAAGCAATAATATAAATCAACTAGAAACAACACACATGTAGAACACCTCACACTTAAGAGATGAATAAACATTTTTTTTCTAGTGGACATGCAGCATTCTTCAAAATAGACCATAAGCTAGGTCATAACACAAGACTTAATAAATATAGCAAGATTGAAATCATACATTGAGCCTTCCCTGGCAGTACTGACATGATGCTAGAATCAATAAAAAGGGGATAGCAGGAAAATTCACTGATATATGGAAATTTGAAAGTACAATATTGAACAACCAAAGGCTCAAAGAAAATAATCAAAAGGGCAATTATCAAAAATCTTGGAGATGAATTAACAAAATAAACCATACCAAATCTTACAGAAGTAACAAAGACAGTGGTAAGAGGGAAATTTATAACTGAATTCTTACAACAACAAAAAAGGAGAAAATAGCAAAATATGAGACCTAATGTCAAAATTTGAGGTGCAAGAAACAGAAGACCATAATAAATCCAAAGAGAACAGCTGAATGGGCTTACAAAGATTTGAGTAGACAGATATTTTTAAAAAAGAGAATTAAAAAACAATAGAGAGATTTAATAAACCAAAAATTTTTCCTTTGTATAGATCAATAAAATTGATAAAACTTTAGGTAGACTGAAAAGGACAAAGAGAGAACAGAAATAATTAAAATCAGAAATGAAAAAGGGGCATTATTATAGGCCACATACTAATAAAATGGAGGATAAGAGGATACTATGAACAATTGTGCCACAATAAAACAGATAAACTAGATGAAATGGACAAATTCCTAGAAACATGCAAACTACTTACACTGACTCAAGAAGAAAAAGATCTCAGGAGACCAATAACAGCTAAAAGAGATCAAATAAGTAACCCAAACCTACCAACAAAGAAATTCACAGGACCAGACAGGTTCAGTTGTGAATTCTATCAGACATTCTAAAAACACCAAGCCTACACTTATTCCTCCAAAAAACTGAATTTGAGGGAACACTTCTGTATTGGTTAGCCAAAGGGATGCTGATGCAAAATACCAGAAATCTGCTGGGCATTATAGAGGGTATGTATTGGGGGTAGGAGCTTACAGTTACCAGGCCATAAGCATAAGTTACTTCCCTCATCAAAGTCTATTTCCACATGTTGGAGCAAGATGGCTACCAATATCTGTGAAGGTTCAGGCTTTCTGGGTTCCTCTGGACTCAACTCCTCTGTTTTCTCCACAAGGTCAGCTTGGACTATGAGGCTCTCTAGACTTTGCCTCTCTTCACAAGGTCAGCTGTTGACTATCAGATGAATGGCTCTGTATTTCTCCTTGGCATTTCTGCCATGTCTAAGGAGCCATCTCTATTCCTCTGTGTTCTTCTCCTGGCTCAGTTCCTCTCTTCCTGGGGCTTGCTTCTTTTTCCTCTGCCTGCTATCTTACCGGGGCTCCAGCTTAAGAATTCAGCATCAAACTCCAACATCAAAACTGCAACCTCAGAAACCGTCAATTCTGTCCTTTGCCATGCCTTTTACCTGTGAGTCTCCACCCCTTATGCCCCAAGTGAAAACACACTAATGATGTGGCCCAATCAAAACCCTGATCATAACTTAATCATGTCCAAGTACAGAACAGTTTACAAACATAATTCAGTATATATTTTTGGAATTCAAAACCACATCAAACGGCTACAATTCCTAACTCAATCTATGTGATGAGCATCTGGCTAATAAAAAAAACAGATAATGATACCAGAATAATATTATGGGCCAATATCCCTTTTGAATATTGAAATGATAAAATTAGGAAAAGGAGAAATTAAATCAAAATTAAAAAGAAGATCACTATGAAAATCTCACTGCTAACATGATATTTAGGGACAAGATAAGGATAATCACTAATACCAATATTATCCACCACCGTAGTGTCAGTTCTAGCCAGAGTACATATGGAAGAAAAAACAAAAGACATCCAAACTGGAAAAGAATAAGTAAAACTTTCCCTGTTGTCAAGTTATATGATTCTGTGTAGAGAAAATTCAAAAATATCTGCAACAAAACTGAAGGTGTAATAAATATTTTAATTCACTAAAGTGGAGAGAACAATATCAATGTGAAAAAAAGTGATGTTTTATGTTACTAAAGAAAAAATTTAAGAGAAAATCAAGAAGCAAATTCCATATTGTAGATCAACTGTAAAAATTAATTAAGTAGGAATAAATTTAGCCATGCCTGTAAAGGACTTATACACAGAACACTGCAAAACTTTCCTTAATTTACTAAAAAATAAATAAATAAAGCCCTAAATAAAGGGAAGGGTACTTTGTGTTCATTGACTTGAAGATGAAAAAACTTTAAGGTTTCAATTCTACCCAATTTTATCCACAGATTTGATGCAATCTAAATAAAAATTCCAACAGACATCTTAGCAGAAATGGACAAGGCAATCAACAAATACATATGAAAGGATAAAGCCCCAAATAACTAAAAACATCTCAAAAGTAAAAAGTGTTGGAGCACTAACACTTTTCAATTTTAACATTTATTACAAGGGCACAGTTATAAAAACATCATGACACTGGCGCAAGGGCAGACTTATAGACCAATAGCACTTTCTGCATCATTTTTCTGTAAAACTTCAACTTTTCTTATGAAGCAGAAGCAAATATATTTATTTACAGAAATACAAGAACCCTAAAAATTTCCAGTTTTTTTCCTCTTTGTCATTTCTGCCATTGTTTTCATATTGATTTACTTCTGTATATATTACAATCCTGAATGTAAACTGTTTTTCTCTTTGTTGTACAAAATTGTCTTTTACAAAATTTCACATATTTCTCATGCTTTGCCCTCTTCATTGCTTCTTCTAGATTCAAGTTTTCTTTGATATCATTTATTATAGGCTGGAGAACTTTGGTTAGATTTTCTAGAACCACGGTTTTTTGGCAACAAATGTTCTGAGCTTTCATTGACCATAAATTGCTCCGTATCACAGTTAAGTTTCACAAACATTTTCACTAGATATAGAACTATATATTTTTTCCTTTTGACTCCTCTTATTTAGTTGAATTATTTTTTCTTCTAAAAGTGTTGTTTCCTTTGGGTAGCCAGTCATAATTGATATGTTTTCTGCTGCCCACTCCCCTTTAAGATCCCCTCTCTGTCCCACTTCTCCCCTTCATCTTGGCAAGTTTTATGTTCTCCCAGGCCCACCTGGCTCCTTTGAAGTGTTTCTTCATATTTTTCATTTTCTGTAACTTGATTTTGATGAGTTTTTTGGGGGGAGGGAATGTTTGTATGTAGCATTTATGTTGCTTTGGATGTTCAGAATTTCTTAGATCTGTAAGTTGATGTTTTTTTCTCTACATTTTATAAATTTGCAATTTCAGTCAGAATGTATGCTCTGTTCTTGTTTAAGTAGAGTTTTGTTGTTTTTCCCTTAACTCCACATTTTGAGAAACATTTATTAATCTGGTTTCAAGTTTACTGATGATCTCTTCCATATCCTCCAATCTGCTGTTGAGAGGTTCTGACAAATTTGCCATTATGACATATCTTACTTTTCCTTTCTAGAATTTGTATGTACTTCATTTTTATTTTATTTTGCATTAAAATTTTTTTCTTCTTTCACACAAAACAATGATTTTTTTTCGTGTATGTCCTAATTGGATACTCTTTTCTTAAGTCATTAGGCATATGTTTAAAACTGTTTTAAAGCTCTTAGCTGCTAATTCAAATTTAGGGTTTATCTTATAATCTCTTTCTATTAACTTGTTTTTCATTAATGTTATTCACATTTTCTTGCTTTGCTTTATGGTTGGTAATTTTTAATAATATGCTCTACTTAGTGAATGATACATTGTAGGCGGGCTGGTTTACATTGCATCATTTTTTTTCTGTCTGGCAACAAACTTCTGGCAATAACTTTTGAAACTTTCAGACTTAATGATTTTTAAAAAAATAGATGATCTATTTCATTTTGTCCTTAGTCTTATGGTGTGGTATTTACTACATGGTATTGCCCTTACTTAAAACATTAATTGCTGTTTTTTGTTTTGTTTTGTTTTTTGTCTTCACTTCACAGTTGCATTAATCAAAGATTTTCATCATACTGACTGTACCATAATTCAGGCTTCTCCCAGCCTTTCATGAACTCTGGTATAAAGGTACTGTCTCAGGCCTGTAGTAGCCTCTCTTGGCCTATTGATTCTCCATCTGCACATATACAGCTCAGCTTTCCACTAAGGCCCTACAGAGAAGCATCTCCTTTTGATACCTATTTCCTCTGTTCCAACTTCTTCAATGGTGTAATCTTCAATCTCTGCCTCTTCAACTTTGCCAAACCTTTATACTCTGCTTGTACTCTGTAACCTGTAACTCTCAAGCCAGAAGCGGTACAGAAAAGTAAAAATACAAGACCCATTGCATATAATTCTGTTATCTTATGGATAACTGATTTCTTAGGATTGTTTCCAAACCCTGAAAACAGTTATCAGAAACCAAAATTTGATCAAAGATTAATCTTTTCTGATTTAAATGACATTGTGTTTAAAAACACAATTTAATTATTTTTATTCTCTATATTTTGATCACTCCTTTCATGGATTATTCTCACTTAACTTTGGATTATTGAAGAATGGCTCTTTGTTCTTCTTTCCTTTTGCTAAATATTATTTAATTTGCTATTAATTCGGTGTTGTTCTAATTTTATCATTGTATCTCTCCCACTTTTTTAGGTTCAATCAATTGGTTTTATTCTAGAACATAGAGACAATGAATTGTTACTTATTTAATAGTACAGGAATTTCATATTTCCAGTATTCATCTAATTGACACTTTGTCTTACCCGCAGTGCTAAGCATTATTCATATTGAAATCCTCATGTAATGAACTAGAGTCAAATATTTTAATTCCTATACCAAGATTAACTTAATATCATATTTTAATTATATTTATTTTTAGTTTTCAAATTGAAAGTTCTTTCAGTTTTTATATTTTGAATATTACTTTAAAATATATTTATGTCAGATAATTTAGCAATCTTAAACTTCTAAAATCTATTGAAATTTGTGGACAAATTATAATAACTTTTTATAAATGAGTCAGATGCTGGGAAGAAAGTTTCAAATTTTGTTCCAAAAATTTTAGAAGATTAAGCATATTATTCAGAATTAAGGTGTTTCACTGTTGGATTATTAAAACAGTACTTGTGTTATGTTCATTATGTCACTTCATTTAATTCATTTATAATTTTTTCTTTGAATATCTAAGATAGATTAGATACTGTGCATACAGTATAGCAAACCATAAGAGATTTTTGTCTTCTTGATTACTATAGTATAGCTGGGAGATACAGAAGAAATATATAGAATTAAGTGATATGTCAAGTTAGAATGTGAAAATTAATATTAACAAAATAAAGAAAATGTAATACAGTCTAGAAGGTTAGATATAGGGGCAAAGGCATAACAAAGCAACTAGATAAAATGTTGTCTTGGCAGCCCTTAATGAAAATTGACATTTGGTCAAAGATTTGAAGGGGGAAGAGTTAGTCATATGTATTCCCAAGAGGAAAGTATTCCTAAACAGGGGAATACTAGTGAAAAGGCCCTGTGTAGGTGGTGGGTCATTCAGTTTGAAGGACTTGGAGGAGGCCCATTTAACAAGAGTAACATAATATCTTCTCAGTTGATGAATAATAATCAACCAAGTCTATGTATATGGATGGGGATAAGTGTTTTGGAGGACAAAATAAGTGGAAGGGAACCATGGAAACTATAGGGCTTGCTCTCTTAAAAAATAATTGAATGAAAACTCTTTTAGGGTAATGTCACAATAGAGAAAAACTAAAAAAGTGAAAGAGAAAGTCAGCAACAGAGGCTGACCCATTTTTTATATCATATTATTTACTCTAAGATGTGGTAATACACTGATAGAAAGAGTTGACAAACAAGTAACGGGACAGGCTTTGCAAACGTCTTTTGCAAGCTGACAATTACATAGAACATTAGCTGACACCTCTTTATTTATTAATCTTTGTTTCATTTCATTGACAGAAAAAATATTAAAATAACATTTTCTAATATTAGTTAATTTGTGCCCTTTTATCTCAATTATTAGCATAATTTTCTTTTAACAAAAATTGTCTAACCAATATAATATATTAGATTACATAATTTGGCTCAGTTTTATAATCTTTGTATTTTTTGAGAATATTATTTTGCATAATAAATGTAAATTAAACTTTTTCTCTAATATATGTAATTTCATTTCATTTATATTAAAGTTTCCTTTTTGTAGTTATTTTTCTGTTCTATGAACATTTTCTTATTTGCTATCTTTAGCTATTGTCCAATTGTTGCTCTATTGCCTTCCGCCCTCTTCTATAATTTGTGGGGCAAGTATCCTACAAAAAATTCTACTATATTATGCTATGTATAATATATACCAAATTCTAAACTTTATTTCTGAGAGGACCTCTAATTTTGTGCAAGGATAGAAAAGTGATTTTGAACCTACAGGATATCAAATTACCAATTTGTTTTCATTAAATGCATTATCATTGAATACCTTGGTCTCTCAAGAATTTCAGCAATAATTATAGAAATAAAATTAGTAAAGAAAAAATAATCACTTTTTAAAGTATAAATAAAAGATATCTTACAGGTAGCTAAATAAAATGTAAACTCAAGAAATGCACATGATTAACAGAAATATTGCCAGAGTACCTAAAACTTAACAGACTGAACAACAACAAAAAATTGTCATTTAATGCATATTATATCAAATACACTTTAAATTGAGTGTTTTTTATCAGCCTATTGAAAAGGGAAAGTTATCTGACAAATTTCACACACTGATTTGATCATATCTTATGAGAGAGAAGAAGAGAATTGGGAGAAACAGATAGGAAGAATGATTAAAGAAAGAAAAGTTGAAAAGAGAGTGGTGGTTATGAGTCTCCAAAAAGAGCTAGGAGGTTATCACAGGGGTTACCCTTATGCACACCTCAGCAGAGTCCCAGAGACAGATAAAATAGATGCAACCCAGGGTATTGGTTCTTCTGAGGGCTACAGAGACCCACAGGTTCTATGGTCATGGCAGATGGAGTTCAGTGCCATGTCAGTTGGCCCTACTTTGGAGTTTGTGTTTCTGTGTGATGGAACTGGACTGAAATGTGATCTTTGTTCACAAGCCTCTCCTGTTACTTTTACCAGAAGTGTAGTTGGTGCTGTGGTTTAATATATACCCAGGGAACCTGAATCTCTGGACTGACCATGTGATAGCCAGGCCCTGAGCCTCAACAGACTTCAGCTCCTACACTCTGGTTTATTGGACTTATCCCACTCAGCTAACATGGAGGTGAAGAAGGTCAACCACCACACCATGGAGTCAAGAGTGCCTACAACTGAAAGCAGGAGAATTGCATCCAGCATCCATGTGGAATCTAAGTGCCCTCTTCATATAGATGTGGAGTGGACACAACCATTCCAAGGTCCACAGGATGGAGGAATAGAGTATGAATTAGAGTGGACTTACTGATATCCTATTAATGAACGATTGTGATTAGTAATCAAAGAAAATGTGGCATTGGTGTGGAGAAAGTGGCAATGGCGGCTGCTGGGGGCAGGGAATGGGAGGAAGAGATGAGATGTGGGGGCATTTTTGGGGGTTGGAGTTGTCCTGGGTGGTGCTGCAGTGACTGTTACTGGACATTGTATGTCCTCCCATGGCCCACTGGGTGGAATGTGGGAGAGTGTGGGCTATGGTGTGGACCATTGACCATGAGGTGCAGCAGTGCTCAGAGATGTATTCACCAAATGCAATGTATGTCTCATGATGATGGAGGAGATTGTTTGTATGGGGGAGGGAGTGGGGTGATGGGGGTGGGGGGTATATGGGGACCTCATATTTTTTAAATGAAATATTAAAAAAATAAAGAAAGACAAAAAATGAAGGAATGAAAAAATAAAAATTAAAAAAAGTGGTGGGTCAAAAAGATAATGTTAGAATCATGTAGTGATCACACATGATCCCATATTTGAACAGAATACTAAGAAGAGTTTTTATGGATATTTTAGCATAATTTTGTTCAAATTAAATATATTACTGCTGCTTAAGTTGGGTAAGTAAAGTGTGGCATGTTTTTGCTCTTACAGACAGAAAACCAGGAACGCATTAATTGTTTTAAAAGAAAAATTAGTTAATACTTTTTATATTAAATAAATTACTCTGCAATCAATTTAAATATTGTATATAAGAATACATATTCAATGCAGTTGCAAAATAAAAGTAACACAATCAAATTAGAACCAGTATAAATGTCAATCAGTTGTGAAAATCCTGATACTTCACATAATATTAAAAACTAAGCATTAAATTTACAATGAATGAAGGAAAATTTCTGATAGATAAAGAAATGAATAAAATATAATCATTTTAAGAAGTCTCAACTAAAATGAGGAATAATTTTCAGAGCAAACAATCATAA
The DNA here is from genome assembly GCF_030445035.2 of Dasypus novemcinctus. Classification (NCBI taxonomy): domain Eukaryota; kingdom Metazoa; phylum Chordata; class Mammalia; order Cingulata; family Dasypodidae; genus Dasypus; species Dasypus novemcinctus. Next base: position 33,865,557 of record NC_080682.1, read on the forward strand.
TTTTATACTGTGATTTAAAGTAAAAAATATATCAACTAAAAAATAGTAAAATGTATAACTATTGTAATAGTCTTTCCTCTATTGTAACACATGACCTAACAGAAGCATGGTTTTGGTAAAGGAGTTACATGGGAAATTTATATTTCTGCATGAGTATATAGGTAAGCAGTAGTTTAAATATATCACAAAAATAATGCAGCATTACATTTAAGATTGCAGTGATGAATACAGGACATTATACATTTTGTCATAACCTATAAAATTTTGCAGGGCAGAGTGTAAACTATAATCTAGAGTTAGCAGCAAAGCTTCAATATGTGTTCATCAAATGTAACAAATGTGCACTAATGAAAAATGTTAATGTGGGAAAGTGCGGGAGGGGAAAGGTGTGGGAATATGTAAATTTCTTATATTTATTTTTTTAATTAAAAATATGTGATTCTCTATGTCATAAAATTTTCTAATACCAATTATTATATTGTCAAATGAAATTTTCAGGAGTCAGAGTCCATAAGATAAGTAAGAAAGAAAGAAAAAATGTGCTCACACACAAACATATATATAAAAATATATATACACTAACACAGATATCATCACATGAGATAATATCAGTCACTCTGCTCTCAAGACTGAAGACTCGTGTCTTTTTATAGGAGATTGGTTTTGATAGAAGATGTATGAGAAATTACTAAAGAGTTGACTGTATTTAAGTCATATATATGAATGATGACTGTGTGTATTTCCCTATTCTAAAAAATATATTTTATTTCAGAAGGAAGATGTCTGTAAATTACTCTGTCTTATTTAAAATAAATGTAGGAAATGGTTGGAAAAGATTTCTAGAAATAGACTTTTCAATTAAGCTAATATGTTTTGAATAGAAATATGTTCAAGACTGTCCACATACCAAAGAAAGATAAAAAATGATTGTGATAACATCCTTGCCCTTGATGAATTGTTACTGTGCTTTCCCAAGTAAACACAAACAAAATAAAATTATCATTTAATATCATATGTGCATAAATTCATGCATCTTTAAAAACATTATTATATATTTGCCTTAATGACATCAATATGTACTTGCATATTTTGTATCTGATATATGTGCTAGAGACTGTGAAGAACACAAATGTGAATAAGCAAAGTCTTCTTTTTGGGAGTTTACAGTCTTTGCGGAAAGAGATGAATATTATGCACACACACAAGCACAAACATATACACGTATTTTATTTTAAAAGAGCTTAATTTTATCTGATTGCTTTCAATATATATTTCAAATGTGATGGCCTAACTCAATTTTTTTGATTACCTACTCAATGATTCATGCAGAGATGAAACAGTACTGAGAGATGCACCCTTTCTAATGGTCACGTTGTACCCATGCCTGGGAGAGTTCTTTCTTCTGGTTGTCCATTAAAGAATAATTATTCATCACTCAAATTCTCTCTTAAGGGAAAATAAATTCTCCTTTAAATATGTTGGATTATTAACAAAGATTATAAGAGCAAAATGAACACACATTAGCAAATTACTCATTGACCTCATTAGTGTTTACTCCTCAATGAAATGACCCAATTTTTCAGTGGAGATTACATTTATTGATTGATTTTTTTTTGAGGTGCCAGAGCCAGGTTTGAACATGGGCTGTCATAAGTGGGAAACTAGCACTCAACCACTGAGCCACAACAGTCCCCTGAGTTGGTTTTTCTGTTTATTTGTTTACTTGTTTTCTCTTTGTTTTTAGTGGCACTGGGAACTAAATCTGGGACCTCCCATGTGAGAAGCAGGTGTTCAACTGCATGAGCCATGTCCACTCCCATATATTTACTTTTTTTAAATTAAATTTCTCTTTTTTATAGCAAATTTTTAAAAGACACATAGATCACACAAAATGTTACATTAAAAAATATGAGGTTCCCATATACCACCCTTCCCACCCTCCCAATCTTCCCACATCAAAACCCCTCTCATCAGTGTGGCACATTCATTGCATTTGGTGAATATATTTTAGAGCACTGCTACACCACATGAATTATAGTTTACATTGTAGTTTACATTCTTCCCAATCCATTCAATGGGTTATGGCAGGATATATAATGCCCCGCATCTGTCCCTGCAATATCATTCAGGACAAATCCAAGTCCCCAAAATGCCCCTATATCACACTGCTTCTTCCCTCTCCCTGCTGCCAGCAACTCCTGTGACCACTGTCTCCGCCTCAATGATGCAATTTCTTTCATCGCTAGAGTCACAATTGTTCTGTAGTAGAATGCCAGTAAGCCCACTCTAATCCATATTTTATTCCACCATCCTGAGGTCCCTGAAATGGTGGTGTCCACTCCACCTCTAAATCGAGAGGGGGCTTAGATCCCACATGGCTGTTGGATAGGATTCTCCTGCTTGAGGTTGTAGACTCTTTCAGTTCCATGGTGTGGTGATTGACTATCCTCAACTCCCTGTTAGCTGACCTGGGTAAGTCCAATGAGCCAGAGTAGGTTTTTCAACTATGCTGAGGCTCAGGCCCAGCTGGCACATGGGCATTCCAGAGATTCAAGTCTTCTGAGTATACATCAACCCCAGGGCCAACCACAGGTTCAGTAAAAGTGAAAGAGGCATATGTAGAGAGGTTACATCTGAGTTCAACTCTATCACACTCAGGAGCACAAATTCCAATGTAGGGACGACTGGCAAGGCACTGAACTCCAAAGCCATCTGCCATGACCATAGGATCTGGGTGTCTCTGTAGTCCTCAGGAGCACCAGTACCTGGGGTTTGTATCTACTTTGGCTGTCTCTGGGATCCTGCTGAGACTTGCATAAACACGACCCCTCTGATGGCCTTCTGACCCATTTTGAAGTCTCTTAGCCATGTAAACTCATTTGTCTTTACCATTTCCCCTTTTTATTCAAGGTGTTTTTTCAGTGGCATCACCAGCTGGTTATTGGTAGTAATCCCTTGGCACCAGGGAGACTCATCCCTGGGAGGCATGTCCCATGCTAGGGAGAAGGTATTGTGTCCCCATGCTGAGTTTGGCTTAGAGAGTGGCCACTTTTGAGCAACATGGAGGCTCTCAGGAGGTAAATTTTAGGCACTCTCCCGCTCTAGGTCTAGTTGAAATTTCAAGCACACAGGCTCATAAGCCATTTGTTCCTGAATCAGGGCCGGTGTCACTACATATATTTAAGGTTCATTGTTTTAACTCATGCCATTTACAAATCATTAGGTCAACAGGTTAATTTACCACTGCATTCCATTAACTTGTTTCATATTAAATTACACTAAAACACAAGTGAACAACTAAAGGAGATTTCTTCTTACATTCAAAAACATGAGATATATCAGTGGACAGAGCATTGGGATAGAATAGCAGAATTCTAGGTCTACTAGTGATTGTTTAAAATGATTTTTATAATATACTCACTTGTAGAATCAAGATATTAATATTTGTCTAAGAAGGTGGAAATAAATGTTGAAGGACAAACTATGTAAGTAAAATCTATCTTTAAATCAACTTTAAATATAGAACATCTGAATTAGGTTGAACTCCAAACCCACAACCTAATATATCTTTAAATTTTATGAGCTAATCTCTAAAAAGCTTCCCAGGACCTTAGGTCATCTTGGGTTTGGCTTAACATTTATTGGGGAGAAACACATGACTGAATTAATGTTTGCATGAAAGTTCACATCTCATTCATCTTTCTTGCTTAAATGCTTAGCATTGTGTTATCGTTTAATAGCTAAGTAGGCTCTTATTTTACTGCTTTTGAGAATCTAATTTATAGAAAATCCATAAGTTTTTCTATTCTTTTAAACAATCTGTTAGGAATGGAAATAATTAATATGAAGAAAAAAATGCAAGAAATTATTTTTCATTCAATGAATTACTATTGTTTATGTATTGTTGATAGTGGACTCAGTGTAATAACCACCTGTGATCTAAGTCATATATAAAGTAGCAGCGAATAACAATTAAAATATTACTGTGAAAATAAAAAAAAACGTATTTTCACTTAGTCATAAGACAATATTTAAGAGTAAAATATAAATATCTTTCCTTGATAGTTCTATAGTGAAACATACTAAGTGTCAGTGAGTTATCAGCACCAAATTCAAATTTTCATTTATTATCCCTGACATAGCACAGGTAGGAGGCTAGATTTTATTAGTTATTTAATACAGACATTTTTATTTTTATGAGTTCACCCTATAGGAATTCTCACTGCTGAGGATGAGGACCACACATAAACCCCATGTATAAATGACCATTATTCACGAGGCTGGGCTTATCCAAGTCTTTCTTCAGTCTGATGTATCCTAATCAGTTCATGGGGAAGCTACTGCTTTTAAACAGCTCCTTGCCATACTAGGGAGTATGGGTGGAAATGGCAGGATATGTCAGACCAAAGTATGGGCCAGGGTTGGGGAATCCATGAAGGAAATCCTGTGGCAGTTTGCTGCCTCCATCTGGGGAGGAGTGGTCAATTGCTTCATTGAAGCAAACCTCTGCGTGAGTATGGGGACACCTGAAAAATGCAGAAGGAATAGAGCTATTATTCCAGGAACAAAAGGCTATGAAGTTACCTAAGATAGTAAAGATGGCAAGCACACTTCTGCAGCAATCAGCTGGCTGTTGTTATGGGTGGTCACAGACTGTCTCACACTATCTAAGAAAGACAGAGAAATCTGCCATTTGAGGGAAGAGTTGCATAGTAGTATTGCTGGTGATAGTTTTCTTGTTTTGTTTTTCTGTTTGTTGTTTTTTGTGGTACCAGAGTCGGGGAATTAGCCCAGGTCTTTGCTTGTATGTGGGAAGCCGGTGCTCAACCAAATGAGCTCCCCTAATTTGGTTTATTCATTTGTTTGCTTCCTATTTGTTTATTTTGTTTTTAGGGGTCACCAGGGACCAAATCCAGGTCTTTCTATGTGGGAAGAAGGCACCCAACTGCTTGAGCCACATCTGCCCCTAATTATAGTTTTAGTTATTCAAAGAAGAATGTGACATGTTGTGGAAAACAACCAAAATCTCTTATCAGTTATGCTATTTTGCTTTGATGCTTCTCTAAAAGAACAGTCAGTTCATCTTCAACAAAAAAGGACTTGAAAAGAGAAGTAAAGCAAGTCTATAAATAATGATTTACCTCTTGATTAACAAAATCTTGGTAAAAATTGATAAGTAAAATTGTACAAAATTTCTACTACAGTCTATAGTGAATAATCTTTAGAAAGAGCATAATTTAAAATACTCATAATGATATTAAGGTTACCTAAAGTTTTTTTAAGTATCTGTTCAACACCTGGAAATCAGAGCTAAATTTAGCCAGCTCTAAAGGGGCTGAAGAAGCAATCCTATGGCTACACAAGAAGAGTGGCCATAGGGGAGCTGTCAAGGATTGGTGCATGGCTAAGGCACTGCGTATTCCTATCAAGTATTCTGACCTGGTTCATGCCATACAAGATTGTGAAGCTGGTTCTTGGCTTCAGCCATGAGCAATACCTTATAGAAGTGGGCATGTACATAACGCCAATGTACACTTAAGGGGCTGGGAAATAGATTCATGGATTTAGAACAAGCCCTACCTACCACACATGATGTCTCCCCATTTGAGTTATTGACAAGGTGAGTTAATACATCCTTTAAACAATAATGGATCTGCTATATCACTGGCCATGCCCCAGAAGTAGATGGAAGCATGCTGTTGCTGGAGACTCTTGTGGATTTGTGAGCTAGTGATGGTTCAGTCTGTTTGGCCCCACAATGGATATTATCTCCAGACTGGCTCAGTTTCCTAATGCCAAGGGTGCTATACAACAGGCTCATGAGGATAAGAGCCAACCTTCCTATTCTCTTGAGGACTAATGGTACTACAGCATGTAAAGTGCATGAAAGACATAAACTGGGGCAATAATTACTAGAGTGATGAGGATAGAACCTAAAAAATCTCTTGGAATTGCAACCTGCTCCAATGGAGGGTCAATATGCTTGGTGTTGTAAGCCACTCTCAGCAAATGTCCAAGGCCCAAGAGAGAAAGTTCCACTGTTATTTTATTCAGGTACTTAATAAGAAAATATGCTTGTGCTCTTAGGCTTCTCTTCCAGGTTCACAGGACTTTGTCTAAGGTCTTCCTTGACTGGGCAGCCACTGTGGCAACAACCCACCATCAATTAGTTTGTAGGGTGTGTGGATATGTGTTAGAAACTGGCAGTTCTGGTTTCCCCTGGAATAACCTTCCCTTATCTTTTATGAAATGGAGTAATTGGCTAAAGACTGAAAATAAGAGCAGCCATTCTAGGTGGCAAATCCCAGAGCCCATGAACTCCTATAACTGCTTGTCTTATTTATACTGTAGTTGTGGCGTTATGTCACAGTACAATCCCCAGTTCCATGCTCAGGCATATCATAGGAAGAGGTGGTGGAAAGATTATAAGAGTTGTGGGATAGGGTGGATTGTGGCATATATCACCCACTCTTCCCCCATCTTCAAATTGCCCCAGCATTCCTGAGTAGTCAAAAGGCAAGTCTCTGTAAACTGTGACTGATCAGGAGATCTTTTATGGAAATACTTAACCTGTTCTTCCAGAAGCCTGTAAGCATATAGTTTTCCTTGAACTCACTTATTAATGAAACGTTAATATCTATGTTTTGTGATCTGCTTCCTGTAAAAGTAATACCCCACAAGTGACTGGATAATCACTTTCAAGCTTTGTATTTTTACTTCTTGAGCAATACACTGCAATCCTCTGAAGGCATGTGCTTTCCTAGCCACATGTATACATGCATGTTAACATGTACCATAAAAGACCCCTCTTGTTTTGCAGTGCACAGAGCTGAGCAAACTTCAAAAATGCTTACTTTTCTCCCACTGCCCAAGATTAGAACCCCACATAATCCCTAGATAAATGCTTATTACTCACCAAACTGGACTTGTCAAAGTCGATCTTTGGTCTGACATGTCCTTATCAGTTTGGTAAGAAGCTATGATTTTCACACAGCTCTTCACCATACTTGGGACAGTTTCTGACAGAAATGACATGATATGCATTAAGGTATTTGCTATAGAAATTTGGTCATATATGCTGTGCAAATTACCAAGTCTGAATTCTATATAGGACAATCTGTGAGTTGAAGGTGATGCTGAACTTTCCAGTAGAAGCTGGCTGGCTGAAATAGCAGAAATTCTTCCTTCAGACTTCTGAAATCCTCAGTTCTTATTTTAAGATCTTCCATAGATTGGATGCTATGATTCTCCACATTGCTGTTGACAATCTCCTTGTTGATTGTAGATGCAGATGCATAAATTGTTAATGAAATTGATCTTAGATACAAATTTATCTATGATATATCTTCACAATGACAATCAGGCCAGTGCTAGCTTATCTAAAGGAATGTGCAGCATAATCTGCCCAAGTTGAAACAGGAACTTAACCATTAAATTCTGCTGCTTATCATCTGGATACTCATACACTAGAGTATATTATAAACATTTTATAATCCCCAAATAAAGACAATGATAAAGTCATCATTATGCCTAACATTTTACAACTGTCCTCCATGAAATGGAAAATGCACTAAATCTTTCCTCAGAAGAGGACACATGTCCTTGAGTGATAGTCACTCTTATCCTATAATTTTTTTTAAAAATTTATTTATTAATTTATTGAAATACATCACTCATACATAAACAATAAATGTATAATAGTTGTGAACTTATAAAACAAACATATATTATATCAAACAAACATAAATAACAACTCACCCTATCACCAATGACTTGTATTGCTTTTTGTTTATTTTTGTTTTTTTGTTTTTTGGTTTTTTTTTCTTTATTTTTTTAATGTTACATTAAAAGAAATATGAGGTCACCATATACCCCCGATCCCCCTCAGCCCAGTCCTCCCCCCATAACAACAATCTCCTCCATCATCATGAGACATTCAAGGCATTTGGTGAATACATCTCTGAGCACCGCTGCACCTTATGGTCAATGGTCCACACCATAGTCCACACTCTCCCACAGTCCACCCAGTGACCCATGGGTGGACATACAGTGTCTAGTAACTGTCACTGCAGCACCACCCAGAACAACTCCAAGTCCCAAAAATGCCCACACATCACATCTCTTCCTCCCACTCCCTACACCCAGCAGCCACCATTGCCACTTTCTCCACACCAATGCCACATTTTCTTTGATTACTAATCACAATAGTTCATGAATAGAATATCAGTAAGCACTCTAATTCATACTCTATTCCCCCATTCTGTGGACCTTGGAATAGTTGTGTCCACTCGACATCTATATCAAGAGGGAGTTAGATTCCACATGGATGCTGGATGCAATTCTCCTGCTTTCAGTTGTAGGCACTTTTGGCTCCCTGGTGTGGTGGTTGACCTTCTTCACCTCCATGTTAGCTGAGTAGGGTAAGTCCAATAAACCAGAGTGTAGGAATTGCAAGTCTGTTGACATTCAGGGCTTAGCTATCATATGGTCAGTCCAGAGATTCAGGTCCCCTGGGTATACACTAAACCCCAGCACCAACTACAGATCCAGTATAAGTAAAAGGAGAGGCTTGTAAACAAAGATCACATCTGAGTCCAGCTCCAACACACAGAAACACAAACTCCAAAGAAGGGCCAACTGACATGGCACTGAACTCCATCTGCCATGACCATGGAACCTGTGAGTCTCTGTAGCCCTCAGAAGAACCAATACCTGGTTTTGTATCTACTTTATCTGTCTCAGGGAATCTGCTCAGGTGTGCATAAGGGCATCCCCTCTGATAACCTCCTGGCTCTTTTTGGAGACTCATAACCATATAAACTCATTTGTCCTTTCCATTTCCCCCTTTTATTCAGGTCAAAAAGCATTTTTAACTACTAGTATTATATGTACACTGAGATATTCTGCTGGTCTGAGTTGACCCTTTTATTCAAGGACATTTTCTAGTTACATTATCAGCTGGTACTTGCTAGTAATCCCTCAGTGCCAGGGAGGTTCATCCCGGAGTCATGTCCTATGCTGGGGGGAAGGCAATACAATTACATGCTGAGTTTGGCTTTGAGACTGGCCACTTTTGAGCAACACGGAGGCTCTCAGGAGGTAACACTTAGGCACCCTACAGCTCTAGGCCTTGTTCTTATTTCAAGTGCACAGGCTCACAAGCATAGTCATTAGTATCAAGGGCTCATTGTTGTACCTTCCTTCTTTTTTGGTCTTTGCCATTGCACCTGAGGGATTGTTGCTGTTCCTTTAGGGGCTGTGATAGAGTGCCCCTGGCTAGGAACTCAGCCCTCCCTCTGTTGTTGTTTTTAATTGTAACTACTATGAAAATATCCATTTTTATTTACCCTGGATATATGCCCTGGAGAACTCCCTGTCACCCATGTGTGCCCTGTCAATAACATCCCACACCAGTATTTCTCCCTTGCTGTTGTTGAACCTCTCTGTGATCCAAAACTTCTTCAAAAATGAAGCCAAATGTATTGCCAGGTTCCATTAATAGTAAAATGGAATATAGTGATGAGTTTAAAGGTTAGATATAGAATACATATTAATTTTGAAAAATTAAGGTAAAAATAAATTGGGGTATCAAAAAATAAAAAAATGCAAAAGCTTTGTTTTTGATGTTTTGCCTTCCATCAAGGCAATAAATGTTGCCCTGTATGCAAATTGGCAAGGCAACTTCTTCCGTCTTTTCCTCAGTGTCTGCATCCTTTCTTATTCTTTTTTTTCCTAATTAAGCTTATCTTCCCAAAAGTTTTAGATCACAGTAATTAATATATACAATATACAGTACTCCCACATATCCAACATAAAACCTTTTCCCTTCCACAACAATAATCTTTTTACATGTTTATAATATATTTACTGAAACTGATGTACAGATATTGAGCCCATAGCTTTCAAACAAGGTGACATTTGAATTTTACATTGTGGTTTATATTTTAAATTATACAATTTTCTAAATTTTTAGTTATCTTATGTTTTACATTATGATTGACATTTTAGCCTATCAGTCCTATACATTTTTGGTGTATTTTACCATGTCTTATATCCAGCCTTGGGTAATCTTGTGGAACATTTCTATCGCCCACACAGTTACATTGATTCCATCTATTCAATATCTCTTTCCCCCTCCCCTTAGGGCCCACAGTGACAATCAATCTTCATTATTTGAAGGGCCATGTTCAGAGATACTTGTAACAGTGTTGAGGGCTTGACATACACAACTGCCCTAATGCATTGGGTGCCACCATTTCTCTTGAGAGATACAATTCCCTCTATTTGAGTACATCAGTCCTCCCCAGGATGTGGGTATACCTTCACTCTCATTATATGGGTCTCTATCCAATGATATAACCCACTATGGCAAAATGAGCCCTCACACACTCCCTAGAAGCCTGTCCTGCATCAGATTATCCCCTTTAAGCATCTTAAACAGGTAAACTTCCTCATTATATTTTTGAAAAATTTTTTCAGCATTATGCTCTCAACCAAATACTTGACAATCTCCTACGTTGGTATGTTCCCCCACCCTCCCCCCCAATTTCTTGGGCAATATTACCCATCCTCCCATCCCTAGCCCTCCTCAAGCCTGCAAAGTCCCACCCAAATGTAACCTTATGCCTCTATTTTATCCCTTCTCTGTACAAATACCTCCAGGTTATCATTGATTTCACCCATGTAGGTGTCAGCTTACATCCTTCCTCTACCCCCAATTTCCTTTAAGCTTATCATCCAGTCTCTAGCTCTCTGAAGCAGCTTGGTTTACTTATTTCATATCATTGAGGTCATGTAGTATTTTTCCTTCAATGCCTGGGTTGCTTCACTCAACATAAGGTTATCAAGATTCATCCATGTTATCACGTGTGTTTGTAGTATATTCATTCTTAAAGCTGAATAGTATTCCATTGTATGTATATACCACATTTTATTTATCCATTCATCTGTTGATGGGCATTTGGGTTGATTCCAACTTTTGGCGATAGTGAACAATGCTGCTATGAACATTGGTGTGCATATATCGGTTTGTATCCTTGTTTTCAGGTCTACTGGGTATATACCCAGCAGTGGAATTGCTGGGTCATATGGCAAATCTATAGCTAGTTTTTTGAGAAACTGCCAAACTGTCCTCCAGAATGGCTGGATCCTTCTGCATTCCCACCAGCAGTGGATGAATTTCCCATTCCTCCTCATTCTCTCCAGCATTTGTAGTCTTGTGTTTTAAAAACTTTTTAACTAATAATTAAAGAGCATTGTCAAAATATTACTACTAAAAAAAGTATTTTCTCTAAGAATCCGATTCTTATTATCTTTATATCATTTATACATGAAAATACATAAACAAGTATATAGTAAAAGTTGTGAACTTACAAAAGCAAACATGCATAATATCATACAGTGGTCCCATACATTAACCCTCTACCAACACTTTGCATTGTCATGAGACGTTTGTTACAAACTGTGAAAGAACACTGTCAAAATCTTACTACAAATCATAGTTGTTATCTTACATTTGGTGAGGTTTTCCCCCAACTGACCCTATTATTATTTTTAAAATAAATTTCTTTAAGACAGAAATTATAAACTTATAAAACAGTCATGCACATGAGCCAAATTCCCAAACAACACCACTCCATCAACACACCACAATGTGGTGTGTCATTTGCTACAGATAAAATATTATCATCTGATTATTGCCATGTCCATAGTGTACATTTGGCTCACTTTTTCCATACTGCCTCAGTATCAACACAGTACACCTTTTGCATAGATGTGAGAATATTATATTATTACTACTAACCACAGCCCATAGGTCATTCCAGCTGTATTTTTCCCAGGCTTCTTCACATTCCCAACACCCTACAGTAGTGATATACATTTGTTGTAGCTCATAAAGGACACTCTTGCATCTGTACCATCAACTAAATTCTCACCCACATCTTGGTTTACTGTGCTATCCAGTTCCTAGATTATTCTCAAACATTCTGTCAATTGGCATTTACATAACATACATTTTCAGTCACATCCCAATTTATAAACTAGCTTTTACTCACTGTTTGTTTCCTTACACTATTCATTTCCACAAATTTACAGTAAAGCTAATTAAAACTTCTACATACATTAAACATCAGTAGTCCACTCAGTCTTTCTCATGTCTCATTTAAGAATCCATCACCTACCTCCAGGTCTTAAAGATATTTTCCAATAATTTCTTTCAGAAGTTTTATTGTTCTTGCTTTTATTTTTAGTTTTTAATCTATTTCGAGTGAATTTTTGGATAAGGTATAAGATAGGGGTCCTCTTTCCTTTTTTTAGCTATGGATGTCCAATTCTTTCAACACCATTTGTTGAATGGATTTTTCTGCCTTAGCTGTGTGAGTTTGACAGGCTAGTCAAAAATCCCTTGACCATACCTGTTGGAGTCTGTTTCTGAACCATAAATTTGGTTCTATTGGTCTATTGTGCCTGTCTTTAGGCCAATAACATGTTGTCTTTACCATTACAGGTAGGTATTATGATTTAAAGACTGGAGATGAGGTTCACTTTTCCTTTTTATGATGTTACTGACTATTCAGGATTGCTTACTATTCCACATAAATTTAATGATGGTGTTTTCAATTTTCTCTTTAATGCTGGTGGAATTTTTATCGGATTGCATTAAATTTGTATATCAATTTGAGTAGAATTGACATCTTAATGATATTTAATCATCCAATCCATGAGCATGGAATGTTCTTCCAGTTATTTAGGGCTTTTTTGATTTGTTTTAACAATGAGTTGCAGTTTTCTGAATACAAGTGCTTTACATCATTGGCTGAGCTTATTCTTGACTATTTGAGTTTTATCTGTCACAATTTATTTTCACCACTCTTTTGACACTTTTAGTTACTTTTATTGATCTAATCTTCATTTCTAGACTCTCTTCCAGGCCCGTCTCTCCTGTCTTTTCTATTCAGGCTTTAACACACTCTTTAATATTTCCTGAAAATCTTGTCTCTTGCTTAGAAATTCTCTCAGTTTCTGTTTATCTGTGAATATTCTAATTTTGCCCTCATTTTTGAAAGACAGTCTTGCTGGATATAAGATTCTTGGCTGAAAGTTTTTCTCTCATAATATCTTAAATATATCAGACCACTGTCTTCTTGCCTCCATGGTTTCTGGTGAGAAATCAACACTTAATCTTATTGGATATCCCTTATATGTTTATGCATTGCTTTTCTCTTGTTGCTCTCAGAATTCTCTCTTTGTCTTTGGCCTTTGACATTGTGATGAGTACATGTCTTGGAGTTGGCCTATTTGGATTTTTTCAGATGAGAGTATGTTGTGCTTCTTGGACAGGGATATCTATGTCCTTCAATAGGGTTGGAAAATTTTGTACCATTATTTCTTCAAATATTCCTTCTGCCCCTTTTCCCGTCTCTTCCCCTTCTGGGACACCCATGACATATATATTCACACACATTTTGCTGTCATTTAGTTCCCTGAGACCTTGTTCAATTTTTTCTTTTCTTTTCTTCATTTCTTCTTTAGTATGTTCACTTTCAGAGGTCATTTCTTCAAGCTCACCAATCCTTTCTTCTGCCTCCTCAAATCTGCTACTACATGATTCCAATTTTTTAAAAAATGTCATTGATTTCACCTTTCCTTCCCATCAGATCTGCTATTTTTCTATGTATGTTTTCAAATTCTTCTTTGCGCTCATCCAATGTGTTCTTAATATCCTTAATCTCCTTAGCCATCTCATTGAATTTATTAAGGAGATTTATTTGAATATCTATAATTAGTTGTCTCAACTCCTTTATGTCTTCTGGAGACTTATCTTTTTCCTTTAACTGGGTCATAGCTTCCTGTTCTTGGTGTGAATTGCAATTTTTTCTTGCTGTCTTCTCATCTGGCTTACTAGAGTATCTATTCTGGGTGTAGTTTTTCTCTTTAGTCTAGGGCTTCCTATCATTTCTCCCTTGATGGTTATGCAGTAGGATCCAAGTGTGTAGTTGGTGCTGTAAGCTGTGGAGGCTCAAGCTGCCCTCATTGCACCAGCGACCAATGAAACTTCTTCCAACTTTCTCCTTTGCCAGGGGTAGGACAGAGTCACAGCTATGTGGAATAATCCAAATGCAGGCCTATACTGTAGTTGCCCAGAGAGACTGATGAAGATTCATGCCCCTCTCTCCCCTGCCTGAGGCAGGGATGGATTTGCATGCATGGGCAGCAATCTATGCAGTTTGGGTCCAACATGATTGCAAGTTGCCCTGGTGGACTTCTAATTTTCAGTCTGTGACAGCCAAATTTCCCTGCAGTTCCCTGTATAGGCTGTTTCAGGGCTCCTCTACCTCCTCCCTGCCAGAGGTGGGGTTGAAGACTAAGTGGGCTACATCCTGATTTGCGTGAAAGAAACTGGTTCCTGCTGACACAGAGAGTTTCAGTCAGTCTGGCTTCCCCTCAGCCTGGGTATGGAGTTAGAATGGTGGCTACTGGCCTCTTTCTGACTTGAGCTGGTTCTCACCCCAGCTGTTCCCAGGGTTATCTCTTAGCCAGTCATGTCTCCCATTCAGTAGCCAAAATCAGCAGTCAACTATCTCCTACTACCTTGTTTCTGGGAATGGAGCTTCCAATTCCCATCACAGAACAGCTCTTGGGGCAGCTCGTGCCACCAGAGTAGAATGATCACCTGCCTCTGCGACTTGGCTGGTAATTTCCCAGAGAGGCTGGCACAGGTTCCTGCAGCTTCCTCCCTGCTGGAGGTGGCACTGGGGCCTAGGCTAGATCTGCCATATGATCTACACCAGTACTGGGATTCTCAGTTTGCCCCGCTTCCCCTCGTGTCAGACATGGAGTTAAGATGGCGGCTCTCAGCCTTTTTGTGGCTCAGACAGGGTGAAACTTAAGCTGTTCTCGGGATTATACAGTCGCCCACTGAATTTCCTCATCATAGCTAAAATTGGTCCCCAACTATCTCTTCCTCCTCTGTTTTGGGGAAGTGGAGCTTTCAATTCCAGCCACAGAACAGCTGCTGAGGAGGTTTGTGCCTCCAGTGGAGGATGGACACTCACCTCCGTGGTGTGGAGCACTCTATTTATGAGTCTTCTCTGCAGATGGGCAGTCTCCTCCTTCCACTCCTTTAAGGACATTGCAGGATGCTCTTCTGGTCTCCTGGAGGCCCCAAATAGGTGTTTCAGCTAGCTCCAGGGAGCTCTGGGTGTTTGCTAACTGCCCTGTAGCAGGAGCTGACTCTAGGGACTCTTTACTCTACTGCCATCTTGCTGGTTCTTCTCTTACCCTATAATTTTAATACTATGATGTGAGATTAATACAACTTATTAATGATAAGGAGGTAAGAGAGGGAAGAAAACAAAACATTTGCTTCATATATACATATATTTGTATGTTTATGCATTTATAATATGTGTGTGTAAATATATTAATAAAACAAGGGAAATTCTCAGCAATTATATTCTTTGTTTCTGCAACTCATCATGCAGCCATTTCTAGTACTTATAACTACCTACATCCCCAACCCATTCCATGTTTCCTTTATGTTCAACAAACACCTTTGCTAATCATACTCCTTTGCTTGGTCGGGTGACCAACACTTCATCCCTGAAGAACAAATTCCATTAGTAATCCTGACTGGATTGAGCTGTTGTAGTTTAACATTAACTTTAATCAAAGGACCTGGGGGTATTGACAGACATCCAATATTCTAGACATACTCTTCTTTACCCCTAGCATTGCTCCTTGGTAAGCAGGATCAATCACCACTGGCATTATAATAACTCCGTTTTTGACCCTTGAATCAGAGACCTAGGCAAATGAATATTGTCAAGTGCCAATCATATGTTCCAGGTCAATGGAATGGTTGTTTTGTCTACTGGTGGATACCCCTAGGCCAGCAGAGTATAAAGTCACAGGAACAAATGGCAAAAATTTTGTTGTGAATCACAAGTTTAATAGTGATTGGTGACACTCCCATTTCCACACTCTGATTCCTGTCCCTGTGAATCCTGGCTACAGGAGAAACAGTACCATAGAATGCACCATGATTCAAAGCATATAAAGCCCCCTCTAAAGGACATTTCCCCAGTCCTGAAAGGTGTTGCCACTTTGAATACATTGTGATTGAGTAATTAAAGGCTATTCTATGGACTTATTGATCTAGTTTATTCAAGATGATGGATAGTATAGTATAATCAATAAATTCCATGAGCATGGCCACACTTTTCATTTTCTGTGGGATGATTTCCTTGAGCAGAAGTAATGTCCATTATGGTGGAAAAGCCATTCTATAAGCCCAAATATAGTAGTTTTGGCATAAATATTGCAAGCAGAGAAGGCAAATCATTGTCCAGAGTAAGTGTTTTTCCCAGTAAATAACTTTAGGTTGAATCAGCACAATGTTATCAATGCAATGGACCAGTGCAATGTCTTCTAGAAGGGTAATTAATCAAGGTATCTGCACATGAGATTATATCATGGGGCTGAATATTTGCTATACCTATGGGGAAGAACAGATAATATGTTTTGCTTGATTTTTCAGCTGAAAGCAAACTGGCAAATATTGGGGCAAAGAAGGTTTTGCCAAATCCATACCTGCATGCCAAATTGCTGGGGATGTGTTAATTTGTATGAGAAACGATATGATATCTGAAAAGGCAGCTGCAATTAGAGTAACTACATGGTTTAGTTTATGATAGTCACTCTCACCCTCCAAGATCCATGTATTTTTGGCAAAGGGCCAGGAGTAGAATTGAATGGGAATGTGATGGAATCACCACCCTGTATTCTTCAAGCATTTAATGATGACATTAATCTTCACCATATATGTGTACTTCTATTTCTGTACTCTATTCAGTTTGATTGACTAAGGTAACTATTTGTTCAAAATACCACACCTTCTTAGTTATTTTAACTTTTTGATACATCCTATAATCAGATTATTATTCCTCTAACTTTATTCTTCATTTTCTAAGTTGTTTGACTATGTTAGTACTTGGACTGTTCATATAAATTGTCAGATCAGCATGTCCATTTTTACACAAGGAATAATATTTTTAAAATTCAAATGGGTTGCACTGAATCTATAGATGAATTTGGAATTGCATTTATTTAATGGAGAACTTGCTCCCAAATGGGTCCCTATCCAGGCATCCACGTAACATTCAAAATTATTATGAGTTTCTTACATATGTGGGCATGTACTAGTCTGCAGATTAGTATATGGCATTGCCAAGAAAAGGAAAAGCATAAAATTCAAACCTTGTGACTTTAACTCTATCAGTCTCCTAATATTCTAATGTTCTAGCACATAGAATATTACAGTTGTCTACTGCCCACTTGTCCAGAAGTTTTTTCCTCTATCAGATTCTCAAAGAGCTTAAATTATCTCTCATGCCTCTAAGAAGTGTAGCAGATTAAACTTTAAATAAGAAACATTAATTTTACTAAAGTTATAAATTATGTCATAGGTTATGTTTTCATATTTATTATATGCATTTTTATGGAATTTTAGAGGAATTAAAGAAACTATATTCCCAGTAAGAAAGAACTGCATTTCATAGGATTTAGGTTATTAACATAATGCCACATAGCTAATACATATTAGAGTTAGGACTATGTACTAGAAAATTAATCATTTGATTACTTTTCAAATCTTTTTCTTTTTAATTTTTTATTTATTTTTTAAAAATATTACATTCAAAAAATGAGGTCCCATTCAACCCCACTGCCCCCGCCCCACCACTCCCCCCACAGCAACACTCTCTCCAATCATCATGACACATCCATTGCATTTGGTCAGTATATCTCTGGGCATAGCTGCACCTCATGGTCAATGGTCCACATCATAGCCCATACTCTCCCACATTCCATCCAGTGGGCCCTGGGAAGATCTACAATGTCCGGTAATTGTACCTGAAGCAGCACCCAGGACAACTCCAAGTCCCGAAAACGCCTTCACATCTCATCTCTTACTTGCATTCCCTGCACCCAGCAGTCACCATGGCCACTTTTCCCACATCAATGCCACATTTTCTCTGTGGACCTTGGATTGGTTGTGTCCATTGTACATCTATGTCAAGAGGAGGCTTAGATTCCACGTGGATACTGGATGCAATCCTCCTGCCTTCAGTTGTAGGCACTCTAGGCTCCATGGTGTGGTGGTTGACATTCTTCAACTCCATGTTAGCTGAGTGTGGTAAGTCCAATAAATCAGAATGTAGGAGTTGAAGTCTGTTGAGGCTCAGGGCCTGGCTATCATATTGTCAGTCCAGAGATTCAAATCCCCTAGATATATCTTAAACCCCAGCACCAACTACAATTCCAGTAAAGTAGCATGAAAGTCTTGTGACGAAATCCCATCTGTGTCCAGCTCCATCACGCAGAAACACCACCTCCAAAGAAGAGCCAACTGACATGGCAGTGAACCCCATCTGCCATGACCATAGAACCTGTGGGTCTCTTTAGCCCTCAAAAGAACCAACACCTGGGGTTGTATCTACTTTATCTGTCTCTGAGACTCTGCTCAGGTGTGCATAAGAGCAATCCTTCTGACAACCTCCAGACTCTTTTTTAGAGACTCATATCCATATAAAATCATTTCTCCTTTCCATTTCCCCCTTACATTAGGTCAAACAGCATTTTAAACTCCTGTTATTATATGTAGACAGGGATATTCTGCTGGTCTGTGTTGAACCTTTAATTCAAGGTCATTTCCTAGTTGCATCATCAGCTGGTACTTGGTAGTGATCCCTCAGTGCCAGGGAGGCTCATCCCCGGGTGTCATGTCCCATGCTGGGGAGAATGCATTGCATTTACATGCTGAGTTTGGCTTCGAGACCGGACACATTCCAGTAACCTGAAGGCTGTCAGGAGGAAACTCCTAGGCACCGTACTGCTCTAGGCCTTGTTCTTATTTCAGGCGAATAGGCCCAAAAGCATAGTCATTAGTATCAGGGGCTCACTGCTGGAACCTCATTCCTTCCTGGTCCTTACCATTGCACCTGGGGGAGTGCCGCTGCTCCCCTAGGGACCATGACAGAGCACCCCTGGCCAGGAACCCAGTACCCCTCCAGCTGTTGTTTCTAATTGTTGCCACTATGAGTATATACAAGCATTACCATGCACCCTGGACATATGCCCTGTATAACTCCCTGTCAACCATATATCACCTATCAATAACATCCCATACCAGTATTCCTCCACTGCCATTGCTGAACCACTCTGTAATCCAAAACTTCCTGAAAAGTGAAGCCCAATATAATGTCAGGGTCCCTTACTAGTAAAATGGAATATAGCGATGGGTTTAAAGGTTAGATATAGAGTACGTATTGATTTGGAAAAATTTTACATCCTATCTTTTTCTTTTCTTTTTTCCTAATTATTGAGCTTCTCTTCACAAGAACCTTAGATCACAGTAATTCATATATACAATATACAGTACTCCCACACATCCACCATAAAAACTTTTCCCTTTCACAGCGATATTCTTATAACTTATTCATATCAAATTTACTTAAACTGATGTACAGACTCTGAGACAATAGCTTTCAAACAAGATGACATCTGTGCTTACATTGTGGTCCATACTTTAGGATATACAGTTTTCTAAATTTTTAGTTATCCCATATTTTACATTATGGTTTACATTATTAGTCTGTCATCCCCTATATTTTTTGGTGTAATATTATATGTTTTATATCCATCCTTGTGTACTCTCATGAAACTCCTCTCTTACCCCCACATTTACCTTGGCTCCATCCTTCAACATCCATTTTCCCCTCCCCTTGGGGCCCACAGCAACAGCCAATCTCCATTTCCCGAGGAGCCATGTCCAGAGATACCTGTAAAAGTGTTCAGGGCCTGACTTGCTTAACTGCCCTAATGCCCTGGGAGCCATCCTTTCTCTCAAGAGATACAGTTCCCTCTTTTTTGATGGCATTAGTCCACCCCAGGATGTGGGTCCACCCCCACTCTCACTACTTGGGTCTCTATCCAATGGTACAACCCACCCTGGCAAAATAAGCATTCAGACATTCCCCAGGAGTCTGTCCCATGTCAGACCATCCCCTCTGAGCATACTAAACAGGTAACCCTCTTAATTATATTTTGATACGGTTTTCTCAGCATTTTACTCTCAACCAACACCTGACACTCTCCTATGTTCCTATGTTGTGCCTCCCTTCCCCCAATTTTTTGGGCACTATTACCCATCTGCCCATCCCCAGCCCCCCTCAAACCCGCAAAGCCCCACCCAAAGGCAATCCCTTGCCCCCATTTTATCTCTTCTTTGTGCTCATACTTACCACCAGCTCATCATAGATTCCAACCCTGCAGACATCGGCTCACACCCTTTCTCCACCCCCCAATTTCCTGTAAGCCTATCTTCCAGTCTCTAGCTCTCTGAGGCAGCTTACTTATTTCATATCATTGAGGTCAAGTAGTATTTGTCCTTCAATGCCTGGGTTGCTTCATTCAGCATAAGGTTCTCAAGATTCATCCATGTTATCATGTGTGTTTGTAGTGCATTTGTTCTTAAAGCTGAGTAGTATTCGATTGTATGTATATACCACATTTTATTGATCCACTCATCTGTTGATGGGCATTTGGGTTGATTCCAACTTTTGGCGATAGTGAACAATGCTGCTATGAACTTTGGTGTGGATATATCAGTTTGTGTCCTTGTTTTCAGTTCTGCTGGGTATATACCCAGCAGTGGTATTGCTGGGTCATATGGCAAATGTATGGTTAGTTTTTTGAGAAACCGCCAAACTGTCCTCCAGAATGGCTGGATCCTTCTGCATTCCCACCAGCAGTGGATGAGTGTTCCCCTTTCTTCACATCCTCTCCAGCATTTGTATTCTTCTGTTTTTTTCATAGCTGTCAATCTTATGGGAGTAAGATTGTATCTCATTGTAGTTTTGATTTGCATTTCCCTGATAGCTAGAGATTTGGAACATTTTTTCATGTGCTTTTTAGTCATTTGTATTTCTTCTTTGGAGAAGTGTCTGTTTAAATCTTTTTCCCATTTTTTAAATGGGTTGTTTATCATTTTATTTTCCAGATATATGAGTTCTTTATATATGCAAGTTATGTCTCTTATCAGATATATCGTTGCCAAATATTTTCTCCCATTGTGTGGGGTCCCTTTTTACTTTCTTGACAAAATCCTTTGAGGTGAGAAGGTTTTAATTTTGAGGACGTCCCATTTATCTATTAGTTATTTTGCTGCTCTTGCTTTTGGTGTGATATTCATGAAGCCATTTCCTATTACAAGGTCTTGTAGATGTTTCCCTACACTGCTTTCCAAGTTCTTTATGGTCTTGGCTCTTAT
Organism: Dasypus novemcinctus; assembly: GCF_030445035.2. Lineage (NCBI taxonomy): Eukaryota > Metazoa > Chordata > Mammalia > Cingulata > Dasypodidae > Dasypus > Dasypus novemcinctus. The sequence continues at coordinate 33,886,888 of NC_080682.1, forward strand.
ATTTAGGTCTTTGATCCATCTTGAGTAGATCTTTGTATAAGGTGTAAGATGGTAATCGTCTTTCATTCTTCTACATATGAATATCCAGTTCTCCAGGCACCATTTGTTGAATAGGCCATTTTCTCCCAGTTGAGAGGGTTTCATGGCTTTATCAAATATCATATGGCTATATATATGTGGTTCTATATCAGAACTTTCAATTCAATTCCATTGGTCTGTGTGTCTCTCCTTATGCCAATACCATGCTGTTTTCACTACTGTAGCTTTGTAATATGTTTTGAAGGCAGGTAGTGTGATTCCTCCAATTTTGTTTTTCTTTTTCAATATGTCTTTGGCTATTCAGGGCCTCTTTCCTTTCCAAATAAATTTCATAGTTAGTTTTTCTAATTCCTTAAAGAAGTCTGTGTTGATTTTTATTGGGATTGCATTGAATGTGTAGATCAGCTTTGGTAGGATAGACATCTTAATAATATTTAGTCTTCCTATCCATGAACAAGGAATATTCTTCCATTTATTTAGGTCTTCTTTGATTTCCTTGAACAGTCTTGTATAATTCTCAGTGTATAAGTTTTTTACATCTTTAGTTAAATTTATTCCTAAATATTTGATTTTTTTATTTACTATTTTAAATGGAATTTGTTTCTTGATTTCCTCCTAATTTTGCTCATTATTGGTGTACAGAAATGCTACTGATTTTTGTGCATTGATCTTATAACCTGCGACTTTACTAAACTCATTTATGAGTTCTACAAGCTTTGTTGTAGATCTCTCAGGGTTTTCTATGTACAGGATCATGTCATCTGCAAATAATGAAATTTTGACTTCTTCCTTTCCAATTTGAATGCCTTTATATCTGGTTCTTGCCTCAGTGCTCGAGCAAGTACTTCGAAGACAATGTTAAATAGAAGGGGAGACAATGGGCATCCTAGTCTTGTTCCTGACTTTAGAGGGAAGGATTTTAGGATTTCACTATTGTAAACAATGTTGACTGTGTGTTTTTCATGTATACTCTTTATCATGTTCAGAAATTTTCCTTATACTCCAATCTTTTGGAGTGTTTTTTATCAAGAAAGGGTGCTGTATTTTGTCAAATGCTTTTTCTGCATCTACAGATATAATCATGTGATTTATTTTTCCTTCAATATGTTTATATGGTGTATTACATTGATAGATTTTCTTATGTTGAACCATCCTTGCATACCCGAAATGAATCCCACTTGGTCGTGGTGTATAATTCGTTTAATGTGTTGTTGAATACAATTAGCAAGTATTTTGTTAAGTATTTTTGTGTCTAGGTTAATTAGAGTAATTGGTCTGTAATTTTCCTTTCTTGTGGTGTCTTTGTTTGGCTTTGGTACTAGGGTAATGTTGGCATCATAGAAGGAGTTCGGCAATGTTCCTTCTGTTTCAATTTTTTGGAATAGTTTCAGCAGGATTGGTGTTAGTTCTTTCTGGAATGTTTTGTAGAATTCACCTGTGAAGCCATCTGGCCCTGGGCTCTTCTTAGTTGGGAGGTTTTTAATGAAGGATTCTATCTCTTTACTTGTGATTGGTTTGTTGAGATCATCAATTTCTTCTTTGGTCAATATGGACTGCTTATGTGTTTCTAGGAATTTGTCCATTTCCTCTGAATTGTCATTTTTGTTGAAATATAGTTTTTCAAAGTATCCTCTTATGATAGTCTTTATTTCTGTGGGGTCAGTGGTGATATCTCCTTTCTCCTTTCTTATTTTGTGTATTTGCATCTTCTCTCCTTTTTTCTTTGTTAGTCTTGCTAAAGGTTTGTCTCTTTTGTTGATCTTCTCAAATAACCCAGCTCTTGGTCTTGTTTCTCTTTTCAAGTGCTTTCTTATTTTCTATTTCATTTAGTTCTGCTCTTGTCTTTTTTATTTCCTTCTTTCTTCTTCCTGTTGGAGTACTTTGTTGTTTTTTTCTAATTCCTCCAAATGTACAGTTAGTACTTCAATTTTTGCTCTTTCTTCTTTCTTGATATATGAATTTATGGCAATAAATTTCCCTCTCAGTTTTGCTTTTGCTGCATCGCATAAATTTGGCATGTTGTATTATCATTATCATTTGTTTCAAGGTAGTCATTCATTTCTTTTGAGATTTCCTCTTTGACCCACTGTTTTTCTAAGAGTGTGCTGTTTAATTTCCAAATCATGGTGTGAAATCTGGGCCTCTGGCCCTTGCAGCTTTCCAGCTTCACTCCACTGTGGTCAGAGATATTATTTTGTATGATTTCAATCTTTCTGAATTCATTAAGCCTTTCTTTGTGGCCTAGCATATGGTCTATCTTGGAGAATGATCCATGTGCGCTTGAGAAAAATGTATATCCTGCTGTGTCTGGGTATAATGATCTATATATGTCTATTAAATCCAACTCCTCTAATATACTGTTCAAATGGTTTGTTTCTTTAGTGATTCTCTTTTGAGATTTCTGTCCAGAGTTTATAGTGGTGTATTAAAATCCCCCACTATAATTCTAGATGCATCTATTCTTTCACTTAGTTTTTCCAGCATTTGCCTCACGTATTTAGACGCACCCTTGTTAGGAGCATAAATATTTATGATTGTTCGATCTTCTTGACACATTGACCCTTTCACTAAAATATAGTATCCTTCTTTGTCTCTCAGAATTGTTTCACATTTAAAGTCTATTTTGTCTGATATTAATATAGCTACTCTTGCCTTTTTTTGGTTATTGTTTGCTTGTATGATTGTTTTCCAACCATTAACTTTCAACCTCCATGAGTCTCTGGATCTAAAATGTGTCTCTTGTAGACAGCATATAGATGGGTCATATTTCCTTATCCAATCTCCCAGTTTGAATCTTTTGATCGGTGAGTTTAATCTGTTGACATTCAGTGTTATTAGTTTCAAGGAATTATTTATGTTAGCCATATTTTGATTGGACTTTTGTTTGTCATATTTTGTTTGCTTTTTTTTTTTCCTTTTCTGTCTTTTTTGTTGCTCTTACAGTCTCTTCCAACTCTGCCTGTCCTGTTTTTTCCTTTCTTCCTGCAGACCTCCCTTTAGAATTTCTTGAAGGGGAGGTTTCTTGTTGGCATACTCTTTCAGTTTCTGTTTATCTGTGAATATTTTGAACTCTCCATCCTTTTTGAATTCTAGTTTAGCTGGATAGAGTATTCTTAGTTGGAAATTTTTTTTCCTTTAGTACCTTGACTATATCATACCACTGCCTTCTTGCTTCCATGGTTTCAGATGAGAAACAGCACTTAATCTTATGGAGCTTCCCTTGTATGTGATGGTTTTCTTTTCTCTTGCTGCTTTTAGAATTTTCTCTTTGTCTTCAGTGATGGATAATTTGACAAGTATATGTCTTGGGGTGGGCCTGTTGGGGTTTATGATGAGTGGGGTGTGCTGTGCTTCTTGGATATGTTCTTCTGTCTCTTTCCGTAAATTTGGGAAGTTTTCAGCCATTATTTCCTGCAACACTCCTTCTGACCCCTTTCCCTTCTCTTCTCCTTCTGGAATGCCTATAATACATATGTTTGAGCATTTTGTGTTATCATTCAGGTCTGTAAGTCCTAGCTGGATTTTTTCTATCTTTTTATTGACCAATTCTACTATCTGTTTGATTTCTGATGTACTGTCTTCCACATCACTAATTCTCTGCTCTGCCTCTTCTAGTCTGCTGATATTTGCTGCAAGTGTATATTTGATTTCTTGAACTGTGGTGCTCATTCCCATCATATCTGTTATCTTTTTATGTATGTCTGCAATTTCCCCTCCAAGTGTTGTCTTCATGTTGTTAACCTCTTCCTTTACTTCATTAAATTTGTCAGTGATAAATGTTCTGATATCTTTCATTACTTGTGCGAAGTTCTGCTCCCCTTCCTGGTTTTTAGTTTGTTCATTGGATTCAGCCATGTTTTCCTGATTACTGGTTTGGTTTGTAGATTTTTGTTGCTTTCTGGTCATCATTTTATCTTGACGGGTTTAATCAGTTCCTTAGCTTCTTTGTCTAGTCTCGGGGATTAATTAGCTGTTGTATTTGCATAAGTGTTATATCTTCTTTTTGTCACTTTGTTCTTCTTATTCTAATTTCTTATTGCTGGTTGAGTTCACTTTAAAGGAAAGCATTAGGGCCAGGGAAAGGCAATTGTGTAACCAAGGAAAAAGTGTAAAGCAGTATTGGTGCTAAATGTTAACAGAGCAACAATATGAGATCTGGGAGGATGGATATTAGATTCATATAAGTTGTGTAGAGTTATAGCAGTAGGTATAGTACCTATAATGAGGTAGTCAAGTGAATATGGGAGGAATATGGTATGAATTAAAAAGCTAGTATTTTCGTGAGAGAGGGAAAGAGAAAAGAAAGGTAATAGTTTCAAGGGTGGAAAACAGGCAGAAAACAAAACAAAGGTATTATAAATTAAGAGTTAGACACTTTGTGGATCAAAGAAAGGGAGGTGGAATAATGGAGAGACAGTAGATGATGGAGGATATCAAGATGTAGGGGAAAGGGGATAGTGTAGGTAGCCAAAATCAATTCACACAGAAATGAGGCAGTGGATGATGACGAAACCCAGGAAATGTGAGGTGTTCCCTGCAGGACCTATTGTATAAATAAGAAGAAAATGAGGTGTGGGAAGCTGCTTCTGGCACAGGTGTGGTATTGGCCATCTTATTGCTAAGCGCTATTTTTAGATACTAACCCGGTTAAGTTTCCGTTTCCCCACCTCGCTGCAGTAATTAAGTTTCTATCCTCACGCCACTCAGACCGTTGTTTTGAAGAGTCTGCGAAAAGACTTCGTGAGGTGGACCAATCAAATCTGTGGTGTGAAACCTCATTCATCCCTGGCTATAAATACCCTGATTGATCCTCAATAAACTAGACTTGATCAGAATCCTGTCTTGTCTCCATTCTTTGTGTCTCTTGTCCCTTTTCATTCCCACTCCCTCCCTCAGGTCTTGGTTCGACTGATCCATGGGTGGGGTCAAGTGGTGCCTGAACAGGGACCAGAGTATGAGGTATGAAGTGAGGAACGCCAATGGAGGAGCTGGCCAGGACATGAGAATCAGAGGATGCCCCGAGGGAACCTGCTTCTCGGTTGAAGCCTCGGTATGTGATTGGCGATCATGGGGCAAGAAATGAGCCAGCCTGAGACATTTGTAGAGGGTCTCCAAGAGGCATTAAAGACACAAGGAGTAAAGGTGAAAGTAAAATAGTTATTGAGGTTTTTTGAGTTTTTGAAGGAAGTATGTCCGTGGTTTCCTCAAGAAGGAACTATTGATGAGAGAAGATGGAAAAGAGTAGGGGATGCTTTACAGGACTTTTACAAAACTTTTGGCCCTGAAATAATCCCAGTAACTGCATTCTCATATTGGAATCTCATTAATGATATTTTAAGTATTCGCCATAGGGACGCGGTGGTGGCAAATGTTATTAAGAAGGGTGAGGAAACTTTACAAGAAGGTCAGGGGCTGGAGGCTCTAGCCACCAACCCTAAGAAATCAGCAGACTGCCCAAAGTCCAACCCACCTGATTTATCTGGAGTGTCCGGTCTAGAGGAGGACTTGATCTCACTAGATAGTGAGGAGGACAGGAAGCCTACCACCAGGTCAAAGCAGCCGTTAACCCATGCAAACAAAAGATCTGTAAGGAGGATAAAAATAAAGGAAAAACTAAAGCCACATCTAGTAGGAACCCGTACCCTGACCTCAGAAAATTAAAAGTGGAAACTGATGATGAATATTCTAATATAGAATCGGATGAATCTGAGGAGGAGACGGTAAAGTCTCGACCTCCGCCATACATTCCCTATCCCGCAGCCCCACCTATAGTTATGCCGGTAGTTGTCCCAAAGAAGGAGTTATTAGAAAAAATAGAGAAACTAAAAGAACAAATCCAGTTAGAGGAAGAGCACCAAGAACTTATATCCCAATTAGAAAAGCTGAAAACAGGAAAAGCAAAAAGTGAAATTAAAAATATAGAGCCCCTTGCCAAGCCACCCAGACGAGGAGCGGCGTTAAGGAACCCCCCAGGCTTCTAATCCTTTAACTACCTTAAATGAACCTGAGGTTTTTCCTGTAACTGAAACCACAGATGACCAGAATCAGGCCTGGAGACACCATACCGGCTTTGACTTTAAACTCATTAAAGAAATAAAACTGCAGTCTCCCAGTATGGAGCTACCGCTCCCTATACCCTAGCTATTCTAGAATCAATCGCCAAAAACTGGCTCACCCCCATCAATTGGCACACTATTGCCCACGCTACTTTGTCTGGAGGAGATTATTTTTATGGAAATCAGAGTATGTTGAGCTTTGCAAAGATACTGCCAGGCGCAATGCGCAAGCAGGCAAGGGTGGATCCTAGATATGCTAATAGGAGTAGGAAATTATGCTTCCAACAAAACCCAAATGCAATATTACGCAGGCTTATTTGCACAAGTTCAAGCTGCAGGCACTAGAGCCTGGAGAAAATTACCTACCAAAGGAGATCTTAGTTCTTCCCTCACTAGCATAAAACAAGGACCTGATGAGCCTTTTGTAGACTCCGTACATCAGCTCATAACCGAAGTGGGGAGGATATTTGGAAATGCAGAGGCAGGCACTGAATTTGTAAAACAATTAGCATATGAAAATGCAAATGCCTCTTGTCAAGCTGCAATCCATCCATACAGAAAAAAGACAGATTTTTCTTTACATTAGATTTCTGAACATTATATTATGTTCAGACATAGGAGCCACATATCAATAAGGTTTAGCTATGGCAGCTGCCCTACAAGGGTTTACAGTTAAACAATACCTAGCCCAACAGAATAAGGGGAAATGCTTCACCTGCGGGGAAGAAGGCACTTTGCCAGGAACTGCAAGGGCCAACCGGTTACAAAAGGAAAGGGCATTCCCCCTAGGTTATGTCCTCGATGCCAACGGGGAAAGCATTGGGCTAATGAATGTAAGTCAAAAACGGACACCCAAGGCCAGCCTTTACCTTCCCTCCAGGGAAAAGGGAATCGGGGCCAGCCCCAGGCCCCCAAACCCAAACAAGTTTATGGGGCAATCAACTTCGTTCCCACCAACAGCAATCCATTTCAGATCTCTGTAGAGCCACCCCAGGAAGGGCAGGATTGGACCTCTGTGCCACCACCCACACAGTATTAACACCACAAATGGGAGTGCAAGCTTTAGCAACAGGCATATTTGGCCCGCTACCACCAGACGCCTTCGGAATAATAATTCGACGCGGTAGCTCCATAATTGGTGGACTCCAATTTACCCGGGTATCTTGACAACGACTATACAGGGGAAATAAAAATCATGGCATCCTCTCCACAGAATATTACCACTATTCCTTCAGGGAAAAGGATCGCCCAGCTATTGCTACTTCCATTGTTAGATACAAACAATCAAATTAAATGCAATAAGTGAGGCTCAGGAGGATTTGGTTCCTCGGATGCATATTGGGCACAAGCTATTTCTGCCAGTAAACCTATGATGACCTTATGGTTGGACGGTAAGGAATTTAATGGGCTTGTAGACGCCGGAGCAGATGTTACCATCCTAAACCATCTTAAAAAGAGAGGAATGGCCACTTAATTGGCCTCTCTCTCCCATGTTGACTAATTTAAGGGGCATAGGTCAGAGTCAAAATCCCCCAAAAAGCTCAAAACTATTAACCTGGAAGGATAGAGAAGGGAATCAAGGAACAACCCTATGTAATACCAGGGCTCCCCATTAACCTTTGGGGAAGGGATTTGCTTTCTCAAATAGGGCTTCTCATGTGTAGTCCCAACGATATAGTCACAGCTCAAATGCTCTTGCAAGGGTTTAAACCAGGAAAAGGTTTAGGAAAATCCAAATCAGGCATTGCTCAACCCTATCTATAAAGGGACAAAATAGCAAAAGGGACCTGGGAAAATTAGCCTAGGGGTCATTGATCTTCCTATACCCCATGCAGACCAAATCACCTGGCTTTCAGATAAACCTGTATGGGTCAATCAATGGCCTTTATCCTCAGACAAGCTACAGGCCGCCCAGCGGTTAGTACAGGAACAGCTAGCAGCAGGACATATCACAGAGAGTGACTCTCCCTGGAACACTCCTATTTTTGTCATTAAAAAGAAATCTGGGAAATGGCGATTATTGCAGGGCTTAAGAGCAGTGAACAAAACAATGATACCTATGGGAGCTTTGCAGCCTGGTCTTCCAACCCCTGTAGCCATCCCCCTTGGACTTATAAAATTATCATAGATCTAAAAGATTGCTTCTTTACTATCCCATTACACCCGGCTATGTGTTTTGCCTCCCCTCTGTGAATTTCAAAGAGCCTATAAGGAGATATCACTGGAAGGTCTTACCCCAAGGCATGATAAATAGCCCTACCTTATGTCAAAAATTTGTGGCTACTGCCATAAGGGAAGTAAGAGCAATATGGAGGGATCTTTATGTTATCCACTACATGGAAGACATTTTGATGGCTGGTAAAAATGGACAAAATGTCCTAAAATGTTACCATGATATGGAAAAAGCCTTAAAGTCACACAGGCTTCAAATTGCCCCTGATAAGGTACAGTTACAAAACCCTTACACCTACCTGGGTTTCCTTATGGCAGGAAATAAAATAACTACTCAGAAGGCCAACCTCAGACTAGATAGATTAAAAACCCTAAATGACTTCCAAAAGCTCTTAGGCAACATAAATTGGCTCCATCCCTACATAAAACTAACCACAGGAGACTTAAAACCTCTATTTAACATATTACAAGGAGACTCTAACCCCAACTCTCCTAGGAGTATTACTCAGGAAGGACACCAAGCCCTTAAGATGGTTGAACAAGCTATACAATCACAATTTGTCACTACCATGGACTATAGATAGCCAACCCTTGTTTTTTGTCATATGTAAAATTTCTCTTACTCCTACTGTGGTATTCTGGCAAACCACCCCCATAATGTGGGTGCATTTACCCACGTCACCCGCTAAGGTAATTTATCCTTACTACCAAGTTGTCGCAGATATTGTCTGCCTGGGGAGAGAACAAGGCAAACGTTATTTTGGTAAGGAACCCAATACCATTATTCAGCCAAATACTAAGGAACAAATCAGCTGGCTGTTGCAGACAACTGACTGCTGGCCTATTGCTTGTGCATCATATACAGGACAAACAGACAACCATTACCCCACTGACAAGCTTCTTCATTTTTTAAGTATGCATGATTTTGTATTCCCTACAAGAACATCTATGCAACCCATTACTAATACCCTGTTAGTATTTACTGATGGGTCCTCCTTGGGAATGGCTGCTTACGTCTTTAATGACAAAACTGTCTGGTTTCAAACTCACTCAAAATCTGCACAGCTTACAGAACTACAAGCTGTCATAGCTGTGTTCTCTGCATTCCAAAGTGCCTCTTTTAACCTCTTCACGGATAGCGCTTTACTTGAAACAGCCTCTCAAATAAAAAATGTCTCGGAGGCGGCTATTTTGCAATCTCTTATTCATCTTATTCAATCTCTTATTCATAAAAGGAATCACCCTTTTTTATTGGTCACCTCAGAGCTCATTCCAATCTTCCGGGTCCCCTCACCCAAGGAAACCATTTGGCTGATCAGGCCACTCGGCTACTGTGCTATGTTAACCAGGGCATGCATGACAACTCAAATAACCTTAACAAAGCTGTTAAAGCTCACCAATTACATCATATTAATGCACATACTTTAAGGCTTATGTTCAAAATTACCCGAGAATAAGCTCATCAGATTGTTAAAGGATGCCCTTCCTGTGTAACCCTTTTACCTACACCTCATTTAGGAGTAAACCCCATGGTCTGATACCTAATGCCCTCTGGCAAATGGATGTAACTCATAATCCTGAATTTGGTAATCTGAAATATGTGCACGTTACAGTTGATACCTTTAGCAGCTTTATCTTTGCCACCCCACAAACAGGGGAAGCAGGAAAAAATGTTATCGCACATGTGTTAACGGCCATGTCAGTTTTAGGAACCCCACAGCAGATAAAGACAGATAATGGCCCCGGATATACTGGCCATGTATTCGCCACATTTTGCCACCATTTAGGCATAAAACACATCACAGGCATTCCATATAACCCCCAAGGGCAAGGTATAGTTGAAAGAGCGCATCTGTGTCTAAAAAATACCATCAAAAAATAAAAAAGGGGGAGTGGTATCCTGTCAGAGGATCCCAAAAAAATCTATTATCCCACTCTCTTTTCATTTTAAATTTTTTAAGCTTAGACCAAAAGGGACACTCTGCAGCCAAGCGCTTCTGGCACTCTAACCCTGGCACTAACCATGCCACAGTTCTTTGGAAAGACCCAATGGATAATACCTGGCATGGACCTGATCCCGTCCTAACATGGGGCAGAGGATCAGTTTGCGTCTATTCAAAAGAACTAGATGCAGACAGGTGGCTGCCAGAACGATTGGTTAAACAAATGGATAATAACAATCTATCCAGGGTAGAGGACTCTCCCTGAGATGAATACTCCTTTCTTGCAGGAGAGTAACCAACCCCAAAAGCGATGTAGCTGTGCGGCCCTCCTGGAATCCTTCTATGCAGCTTCGTCACCATTGTTGAAGCCCTTCTGTTATACACTGGACTCTGAGTGACTGGACCACGCTGGACAGATCCCTTCTACTTACTTTCTTCGTAACATATAGTTGCCTTCTTCTCACTATCGCCTGCTGTGTATAACCCACCCACCATATGCCTGAAAATCTGGGCGCTAAGCTGTCTTCTAGGTATCTCTCAGGGAGGTTTTGGGCCTCCTTCCAACCATCAAATGCTAATAGAAGCCCTCTATGATAAACCTTGTGATTGCGGAGGGGGCCAGGTTGCTGTTCCGCCCTCTGTGTATACACAAGAGATGCACTGCGGCACTAAGGTAGCTTACTTAGAGGCTCCAGACAGTAACACCAGAGGATACTCAAACCAACAGTGGGTCTGCAGAAACACCCCAAAGGTGATTCCCTCCATAGGCGGTCATCCAGGACATTGCCCCTGTATGTCTATATACCCATCTATGCACAGCACTTGTTACACTGAGGTCCAAACATGCTTCATAAACAATAAAACCTATTACACTGCCATCCTAAATTGGCAGAAGCATGGCATTGCTGGAGGAGATTGGAGCCTCAATCCAGTTGTCGTGGGGGACAGTAAATTAACCCAATCCTCCTGCCAGGGCCAGGTAGGACAACCAGTTTGCTGGAATCAAGTCCCTCCTGTAGATGTATCAGATGGAGGGGGCCCACAAGACCAAGTCCAGCAAATAATGATCCATGAGAGAATCGAGGAAATCATAAAGAGCTCATTTCCTCAAATTGAATATCATCCCTTAGCTTTACCTAAGACTGGGGACTTAAATATAGATGCTCAAACTTTTGATATACTTGAAGCTACCTTTAAGTTGCTCAATGAATCCCAACCTTATACTGCACAGGACTCCTGGCTATGCTTACATATAGGGACCCCTGTACCTCTAGCTTTAACTACAGTTAAGAATTCCTATCATCCTAATAATGCCTATACCATTATCCCACCCATTAGAGTACAACCTATCTTTACTTATGCTGACATTTGCCTGCACTCTCCATCTACCAATGACAGTGGTGAGATTCACTTAGGACATCTTACTTTCTCCCAGTGTAACTCAACATCCACTATGTCTGACACCCTTTGTGCAGGCAATAGCTCAGTGTTCATTTGTGGTGGTAATCTTGCTTATACCTTCTTGCCATCTAACTGGATGGGGACATGCACTCTTGTTATACTCCTCCCTGATGTTAATGTTATTAATGGAACTGAACCTGTACCTATTCCCAACATAGACTATATTGCCAGCCACTCTAGAAGGGCTGTGCGGTTGATCCCACTTTTTGTTACATTAGGCATTTCCGGAGCCCTGGCCACTGGTACGGCAGGGTTGGGAATTTCTCTTACTCAATATACAAAATTATCTAAGCAATTAATTGATGATGTCTAAGCTTTGTCGAGCACTATACAAGATATTCAAGATTAAATAGACTCTCTAGCTGAGGTAGAATTGCAGAACGGGAGAGGGTTAGATCTGCTTACAGCAGATCGTGGAGGAATATGCTTGGATCTACAGGAACGGTGCTGCTTTTATGCCAACAAGCCTGGCATTGTTCGAGATAAAGTTAAGAAGCTTCAAGAAGACCTGGAGAAAGGAAGAAAGGAGTTGGCTGACAACCCCTTGTGGAATGGACTTCATGGATTGTTACCATATATACTCCCCATCTTGGGACCTCTGCTTGGCTTACTACTACTTCTATCACTAGGACCTATTCTCTTTAACAAGATTATGGCCTTTTTAAAGCAACAACTGGATGCCATAAAAATGCAGCCCATTCAGGTCCATTATCATAGACTGGACATGGCTGACTACGACGAGGGGTTGGACCACTACTTGCAAATGGATCCAGCCGGTAGGCCTGATCCCAGACCATGAATATCTTGTCAGTATCTTCTGAGGTGCTAGACTGGTTAGTCAGTGACGGCAACTGGGCAAGGCATTCTCATGATAACAACCACTTAAGACAGAGATGTGGCCTTTCACTGCCACGATTCTCAATGACGGATAAGGTTTAATGCGATCGTCTGTTTGCCAACCCTCACCTAAGACAGGCACAGTCCCCCCAGAATGGGCTGTCTTGTCAGTCTTCCTTTTCTGCTAAAAATATTAAAGAAAAGGGGGACCTGTGGGAAGCTGCCTCTGGCACAGGTGTGGTATTGGCCATCTTGTTGCTAAGTGCTATTTTTAGATACTAACTCAGTTAAGTTTCCATTTCCCCACCCTTGCTGTGGTAATTAAGTTTCTATCCTCACGCCACTCAGACGGTTGTTTTGAAAAGTCCGCAAAAAGACTTCGTGACATGGAGCAATCAGATCTGTGGTGTGAAACCTCATTCATCCCTGGCTATAAATACCCCTGATTGACCCTCAATAAACGAAATTTGATCAGAATCCTGTCTTGTCTCCATTCTTTGTGTCTCTTGTCCCTTTTCATTCCCACTCCCTCCCTCAGGTCTTGGTTTGACGGATCTGCGGGTCGGGTCAATGAGGGACGAGAGAGAGAAAAAACAGAAAAAAAAAAGAGAAGAAAGGAAGAAAGAAAAAGGGGGTGTGTAAAGGGCAGGGAACAGGTAGGGAAAAGAAAAAAAAGATATAACCAACCACAACAGCAACAACAACAACAACAAAAAACCCTAAATAACTGAAAAAAAAAAGACTTTGGGGGATACGCTGGGAGAAAAGACTAGGGGATAATGCAATGTTAGCAATCAGGACATTAAAGAAAATAAAAAATAAGATAAAATGAAAATAAAAACAAAACAAAATGAAACAAAAAAGAGAAAACACAAACATTGAGGGCTAGGACATTCAAGGACCTCAAATGGACCTCAGGGAGTGATGGATTCAGGGATAGAAAGTCTGAGATATTGAAGACTCAAGAGGTGTGAGTCTCTGTGGTGTGGGCCACCAGGGTTTAGGGTACTCAGACCTGGCAACCTCAAATCTGGTCAACAGGGAGTCTGGGAGCACCACAGTGTAACACAGCCTTCAGGGATCCCCGCAGCTGGGTGCCAACTCTATGGGGGAAGTCACATCTGCAAACTCTATCTTATGTGTCTGAACCCTGCAATTCACTCACACACTGGGGTCTATTCTGTGGATGTATCATCAATTCAGCTTCAGGACAGCTCCCACCCTGTAAGCCCCTGGAACAGCCACCTGAGGACGTCTCTACACTGCAGCCAATTTAATGGCGCAGATCAGAAGCCAGGCCCGGGGGTGTGGCTCCAGCTGGAAATGCTGACAATGGAGTCCAAAACCGAAATTCCCAAGCTTCGCAAAGTATTCCCCCAATCGGCTTCCAGTCATGTCCCCCCCGCCACACCCTGTAACAGCCTCCCAGTTACATCCCTTTATTGTGAGCAATCTAAGTCCACTGCAGATTGGCAGTCGAGCTTGGGGGGGCGGGGCTCCAGGCGGAAGCGCTATTACTTGTGTCCGCAATCAAAAATTCCCCGCTTCGCAACAAAACCCGTTTGTCTCCCCAAATCGGTCTGCAAAGGCGTCCTGTCCTGTCAACCCCCTAACAGCCTGCCCAGGGCTCGTGAATTCCCCAGTACCGCAGAGCCTCCAAAAAACGTGGATGCAGTGCTGGTTCCATGGCTCCACCCACCCCAGGAGGGAGCATCCAGCACGCAGTTCTCATCTCCATGCAATAGAGTTTCAATTATATCTTATAGACTAATCCTCTCAGTTACCTTCCCACCAAATTGATGTCCAGCCACCTCCTGCCCTGCAAAAATCCCAAAACAGCCTGGTCCCGGAGAATCTCCAACACTGCCCAGCTGCTTCTTTGCAGGAGAGACCATCAGGTAAGCTCACTCAGCCACCATCTTGCCCCGCCCCCTCTCCAATCTTAAACTATGTCATTTTTCCACTGAGGGATCATTTTTTACTAAAAGTCAAGTGCAGTCATATAGGTATTATATTTTATACTTCTTTTTCCCCAAAAATTTTAACTGGATTATTATGGAAAACACCTCATCTTGTTTTTTCCCTTTGCTTTTCTCTTTGAACATCCACTTCTGACTACAAGAGTTTCTTCATGAACTGGCATAAGTTTCAAAGAGTACAATACTCACTGCATATTGCAAGTGATATACGAGTTCAGTTTCAGAGGTAACAGGAAAGGTTTTTCTTCACTTACATGATATTTTAGAAAGTGTAGCTCTGACTCTCAACCTATAATATGTGCACTAATATTTAAATTTGAGATAGTATGTTCTAATTTTTTAAAAGGATATTAACAAATTTAATTGCTTTAAAATAATTGACTAAAGGGAAAGTATGATGATACCTTGTGGGTCATGAGCCACATATGAAAGTAAATTTTATGAAAAAAATAGCACAAAGAATAGAAAAGATGAATTTTCTATATACTAGTTGAAATTTAATAATCCCTAGAGTAACCATTGTGGAGAGAGAAGATAAAATTGCCAAATAGTGAATGAGCAAAGGGATAACATTAGAGTTTCTTACAAATACTAAAAGAATAGTAATAAAATGATTTATACATTTTTTTGCAATTAAATTTCATGATTCAGGTGAAATGTGCAATTCCTTAAAGATGCTCACAACAGAAAAATGGGTAACCTGAACAGTCTTATAACCAAGAAATTGATACTTTTCTTAAAAACCTTTCTCATAAAAGAAGAAAAGGAATTCTTTCTCCAATGTGGAAACTTCACTTTTCCCTCAGACTGGAAAGTGGACAGAATGCTATATGAAACATCTTCAACTAGGTCAAAGAGGACAACCTCTTGGGTGGTACTATAGCAACAACATAGAAGAAAATTGAGTCCCAGGGTTGTCTGTTAGGAAAGAACACCCACAAAGCCCAGTCAGCTAAAGTAGTCATTGCTACATCCAAGAACAATACTTTCCCCTGTGCTTAGTCACTCAGTTTCTGAATCCTTTTCTTTTCTTTCTTTTTAATTTAACAAATCAATGTTACTGATACAAGCCCAAACATGACTAATACAGATTTCTCCACAGTCCAATCAAATCACCTAATAAATCATTCTTTCCTTTACAGTGTTCTTTCTTTCTGTAAATAGTATAAAAGTATGGTTGACAAGATTTAGGCGATATTGCCAAAGTCACACTGCCTTCTCTCAGGATGTCTATAGAATGCCTTCCAATAATAGAAATGACTCCTGCCATTTTTGTTAATTAAAAAAATAACATTTTTTTCACCTCCAGGAAGAGGAGTATACATTTTTAGAGAAATAGAAAAATGTGAGCTCTAAAGTCAGACTGTCTATGCTCAAATGTGAGCTTGTCCTTTGACCTGTTGCCTGTCCATGAATATGTTATATAATTTATTTGTTCCCAAATTTCACCACCCATAAAACTCATCCTTTCACTTACTGAAGCAATGTTTTAGGTGGTGGGGATCCAGCATTGAAGAAAACAGGTAAAAATCCTGTGCTCAAAGACCTTTCATAGTGAAGAAAAATATAGAAGACACACAAGGCATAAGCAAAATATATAAAATGTTAGATGAGGTAATTACCATATAAATAAAATACAGCATGGATGAGTGACGGGGCAAATGGAATTTTAAATAAGATGATAAGGCATGGTCTGATGATGAGATTGAGAAAAGATCCATGCCATTAACCATAGGAAGGAAATTTTAGAAAGAACAGAATATGGAAAATGTCCTGGTAGCATCAAGATTAATGTGCTTAGCAAAGCATTAGGAGGTCAGTGTGGCTGCTCCTAAATGAGCATAAAGAAAAAATAATACAATACAACTTCAACAAGATCATTTTAGATCTGTAGGCTTTTGTAAGTTTTTATTTTTACTCTTACTGTGATGGGAAGTTGTATACGTTTAGTGAAGAAAAGAGACATGATGCAACTTACTTTTTAACAGTAACACTGTTACCCCTACATAGAGATTAGCCTCAAAGCATATTAGGCAGAAAACATGGGCCAATCTAGAAGTTTTTGAAATAATTTAAAGACTGAGATGCTTCCATTTTTGGGCAATAGTGAATAAATCAACCCAAGTGGCCATCAACCAATAAATGGATAAACAAAATGTGGTATATACAGTAAATGAATTATTATTTGCCCATAAAAAGGAATGAAGTTCTGAGTGAGGTAAATACATGGGTGAATCTTGAAGAAATTATGCTGAGTGATTACTCAGCAAACTCATAAAGTCAAGACCTACAGCACAGTTTACAGGGGATGGTTTAGGGATTGGGAATGGGCATGCTTAAAATGTACAGGGCTCCTGTTTGGAATGATAGGAATGTTTTGGTAATGGATAGTAGTGATGGAAGCACAATATTGTGCAGACAGTCAACAGGAGTGAAATATATATTTGAATATGATTAAAAGGGGAAATATTAGATTGTTTATATACGGTAACAGAATTTAAAATTTGTTCTAAAGAACCATGGAATTATGTCACAGAAACAGTGAACCCTAAGTTAAACTATTGACTATAATTAATAGCACAATTATAAAAATGTGCTATCATCAATTGTAAGAAATATTTCACACAAATTGGTGTGGGGTGGTATATGGGAATCCTATATTTTATGCATTCTTTAAAACTACAATTTCTTTAATAAAAATGATTTAAAAATCTGAGATTATGGTTCTTTGGGTCAGGGTGGTAGCAGAGGAGATGTTGAAAAGTAATCACACTCCAAATATTTTTCCATGCATAGAATCAATTTGATATGCTGATGGACTTGATTTGAGGTGTGCAACATGGAGAAAATTTCAGGATGACGCCTAAGTCTTTGCCAGAACAAGTAGGAGGATGACTTTCCATTACTCAAGATTATATGGTAATTATTTTTATCTACCTTAGAGTTATCTTGTGGAGATAAGTTGTTAATTATTTATCTAAATCCTTTTAAATATTGTCTATCACACAGTAAGGGCTGAGTAAATAGACTTACTTTTTTACCATTGTTAAATAATACTGATCATTCGCAAATAAAACTATTGTTCATATTTTGTCTTGCTCTGTTCCAGTCTTATTTTCATTATCATTATTTAAGTAGTTCAACTTCTGTAACACATAGAATTCATCATACCACCATGAAAAAGAAAGATCTTGTCTTAAGCTACTTCAATCTACATTTACATAAATTATGATAGCTACTGATATAAATAGGGAAATAGGGATAATAAAGGGACAATGCAAACAGTCTAGTGTTTCCACATTTCCCAAAAGTTACAATACATTCATTTAATAGCGTCATTAATGTTTTCAAGTGTATCTTGTGAGATCATAGGATAGTCAGAATTTAATTCAAATGTAAGCATTTCCTGAACTTGTTGTAGTCTGAAAAATTTGAGGATATGTTAACCATCATTGCCAACACAAGAACAGGATACTTCTTCAAAGTCATAGAAATATACATAAATGGGAACAAGGCAACTCTAAAGACTGGAAAAAGTAAAGAGTATAAATACAAGAACAGAATCAGTATATGCACAAGATAAGGTATTAGTCAATAATTATATTATTAAAATAAATGTTTAACAAAAACATCTCTAACTGCAATCCTAACAAAGAGGGATTATAATAAATATAGATTCTAGACAAAATTTAGTTCAGAGCAAAATTAAGAATTAATATAATTTTTTAGATGTTATATATGATATATTAAAATATTCATGTAAATTCAGGATGTAGGGGAAAATAATGAATACTCAATATTTTCCGCATTTTCTTCAATGTCCACACAAAAAAATTTTGGGGTGATATGGGAGCTGGGGATTGAACCCAGGACCTTGTTTGTGGGAAGCCGCAACCACAGAGCCATATCAGCTCCCTCACATACACTTATTTTTATAACTTAATTTTATCACAAGTTTTATTTTTCTTTAACAATAGATATTGAAGTGATAGTTTTATATTTTGCTTTTGGTTTATAAAAAGATTAATCAATAGCATTTATAAAACACCAGTAAGCATTTTCAGAACAAAAGCCATTCAAAATTTTGCAAAAATGTAAGGAATCTGATTAATGTGGCCAAAATTTTTTAGTACTGAATTTTTTCCATTTATATCTGCTTTAATCTTTAAAATAACCTTATTGTTTAAAATTATTATTTTTCTTGTACATTTAAGTAAATAGATTTAAAGTTATGGTGATCAACTAAGGGGGTAAAAATCTAACAGATTTACAATCTAAACCCTGTATAATCTAGTCCAAAGCAGTAGTCTTTACAACAGTAGAGTATTTCATTTCTACAGAATAGATTGAATGTAAACTAAAAGTATTCTCTATAATAAAATTCACTGAAATTTTTATACATACATTGTCATTAAGTGATACATTTTGAAAGCACCACATTTTGGTCACATTATCTACCTTAAAAAGCAAATATATTAAAACCACAATTTTAAGTATATTTCATGGCTTCCAATTATGATGTAGATTTTGAAAAGGTAGTCTTGGAAGTGTTCCAGATCATGAGTGGTCAAAAAGAGGATGACTCAACAGAAATACAAACTATTAAAGAATGCTACTATATTTAAAAGGACATACCCAATGGGAAAGGAAAGAAAAGAAAAGAGGTTTTGCACCACAGTCATTTCAATTGCTTAGAACACCTTCTCTTCAGCATCCCTCTAATGAAAGCATTTGTCACTTCTTTGTTCCTAAGACTATATAAATGAGCAGATTCAGCATGGGGATCATTATGCTATAAAACACAGAGGCTACTTGATCCTTTTCCAAGGAGTAAGATTTCTTTGGTTTTATTTTATTTTATTTTTTAATTAATTAATTTAATTTTTATTAAGTTACATTCCTCCATTTTCCACCCCCCATACCCCCCCCCCCATTCCTCCCACATCAGCAACCTCTTTCATCATTGTGGCACATTCATTGCCTTTGGTGAATACCCTTTGGAGCACTGCTGTACCACATGGATTATAGTTTTCACTGTAGATTACACTTTCTCCCAGTACATTCAGTGAGTTATGGCAAGATATATAATGTCCACATTAAATAAGCAGCAGTGCTGTAAAAAAAGTTGGCTCCTAAGAAGTGGAAGCACAAGTAGAGAAGGCTTTCTGCTTTCTTGAAATGAAATTAATTTTTAGGATAGTAGACAGAAAATTCATATAAGACACAGAGATTGTGATGAGAGACACCATTATGTTTGTGTCAGCAAGAATGAACATCATGATTTCAGTGTCTCTAGTTTAAGTGCAGGAAAGAACTAAAATTGTGGTTAAGCCACAGAAAAATGTGATAGATTACATTAGAGCTGCAGAAATGCAAACCATTCAAATAAAGAATATTGAAAAATGATTCAGTAAAACCAGTAGCATAGGACCCAGCAATGAGGGCACAGCAAAGTCTAATGGACATAACAACTGGTTTGTGATGAGGATTGCAGATATCTACAAAGCAGTCATAGGACATTGAAAAGAAAAATAATTAATGTAACATTTTGTGTGATGTATGTATCTTTTTAAAAAAGATAATAAAAATGAGAAAAAAGAGAGAAGGAAAATTTCAGTGGCACTCAAGAAGAAAAAAATTATACATTTGGGTGAAAGTAGACTATAAATGAAATATACTTGGTGGAAGTTAGTAACTTCTTTATGGTTTAGATGTCATGACTGTTGAGGTCAAGGAATAGCAAGTGACTGAGGTAAAAATACATGGGTATATGAAGCTTGAGATCCAGGTGATTTATCAGTATCATCACTGTATTCCCCAGGAGGATAATCAAGTATAGCAGGAGATACAACATAAAGAAGACCTGCCAGATCACGTCAGTTTGTCAATTCCATAAGGATAAAATCATGCACATTTGTGTTATTCCCCCTTCCCATAACATTCAACATTTGTAAACTGTTGAGAAATCAATGATATAACTTGACATGAATGACTTTTTGTTTATAGTAATGATCTTTTTAAAAAATTTAAGCTATACTTTTTAAGTAATCTAATAAATTTATAGTGAAGAGTAGTTTGTAATACATAACTGAAAAATTCTTTGACTGTCAAGTATATTTTAGAATACAAATCATCATTTGGATATTATATAATAGAAATCTAATATATATTACATAATTAAACTGAATTTGACATTGTTTTAAATACTTCCTTTTATTAACATAATGCAAAAAAGTACACAAACATATCAGAAACAAAGAATTCCTTCAAAAGGTTTTGTTTCAGAAAAACAGAAAAAATTGCTAGATATATAATAAACAATGATATAGTGTTTTAATGCATCATTTGCTCTTCTTCTGTATCAAATATTATTTAATGGAAGTGAAAGATCAGAAATTAAGACCTGAGCTTACTTTACTGGTACAAATTAATATTATAAACTGCATAATACTATTAATTTTCAGAAATGTTTTATTGTGACTATTAAAATCAAATTCACCCAAAGTTTATATTTACTGTGTATGTACATTGGTTAACCTGATTTTATGAGCTCTATACTTTCATTTCTAGAAATTCTAACAATAATTTAGTGCGACGGTTTGCTCGGTCGGTAGAGGTGGGGTCTGGCTGCGGACGAGGGGTTGGTCCAGCTCTGGATGAGGGGTCGGTCCCGCTTGGGACGAGGGGTCGGTCCGGCAGCAGATGAGGGGTCGGTCTCACAGGGGTTGCGTGGTTCGGCTGACGGGGTCGCTCGGCGAAGCCAGCGACGAAGGGGTCACCCGGAGAAGCAGGCAACGAACTGGGGACAAGGGAGGCCAGGCCCTTGTCGGGGGCTCTCAGGACTGGAGGACGCACGGCAGAAGAACTACCGTGGAGACAAGGTAAACACGCAAGTCCACTTTATTGAGGGAGAGGCAACAGTTTTATAGGGGCTGGGGAAGGCTGATTGGTCGAAGCCACGCCCTGTTCTGATTGGTTGCCGGAGAAAGGTCAGTGGGCGGTACTGGACAGGGGAGGGGTGGTGATTAGGGATTGGCTGTTGCTGTTGCTGGGGGAAGTGGCAGGGTTTAGTGATTGGTGGCTGCTGTTGCTGGGGTAGAGGGCAGACTTGAGTTTCCCGCCCACGCCTTGCTGTTGCTGCTGTCGGGGGAGGGGAAAAGGGCAGACTGGAATTTTCCGCCCTGCGCCTGCGCAGGGAAAAAGAAGAAGGGTGCCGCCCCACAAGGCATCGTGTGGCACCATCCGGGAGGAGGGGCGGCCGCGGAAGCATGGCTGCCGAGAAGGGAGACCCGAGGGCACTCTGCGCCCATGCCGAGCTTCCTTCAGGGGTGGCGGTGGGCCCGACCAACCACCCTATTATGGGGGCAGTGGAATTAGGCCTACCGCGGCCGCTCCCCTGCCAGGCCAGCAAACCACACTTCAGCCCGAGGTGTGACGGCAATTTAGTACAGCCTAATAATACCCATCTAATAATAGTCCATTTTCTTCAATTAACTAAAACTCTCTAACTTGGAGGCTAACAGTTATCAAGAATCAAATATGCTATAAAAATTCTTACAGAAATATCTGTCTAGAAATTTGCCATCCTCAACCTTTTCTCAGAAATAAAATTGTTAATCAATTAGATAGTCTGAATTTTCTGTTATATATTTGTTTCCTTTGAGATACCGTATGTTTATTTGTTTCTCCATACATGTATGCTTTGTTCTGTGGTAAAATAAATCAATCTAAAAATTTTGTCCAGGTTCTGATCAAATAGAAAATTCACCTGGAAGTTGTCTTATAAGTACACTAGTGAAATACTGTGATCACAATCAGAGCAGACTCTCTCTTGCCTTTCACCCACAAACTCCCATGGCACATTTTATTCTGAGGATTGCTGATAATGCAACATTTGTTCATCCCTGGGACCAATTTCGAAGGTGCCTTGCCTGGCATGATTCCAAGGATAAAAGTTTAAGGACTAATGCATCTATGTAAGGTTTGTAACAGAGATTAGTCTTCACCTTATAGGAACATACAGTTAAGCAGCATTTTTTGTTATTCCTTTGGGATGATCTAATTTATGACTAGGTAAAAGAGAAGGTTTTTCTACAGAAATAATTAATCTGTGGCTGAAAGCCCAGAAAATTAACAAGAGAAGGAATAGTACATGTTTCACAATGAAATATTTATATTTACAAGTGTGAACTACCATAAGAGTAAACACTGTTCTTTACACAAAAAATAGAATACAACAAAATTCAAAGAATGAAGTAAAACTCATTCATGAATGTTGTTAATGTTATATATTTTCTTCCAGTTATTGTCTGATGTTAATATTACTTATTTATATGCATTCCTATGTGTCCACATAATTTTTATCACACTGTGTTTTTAGTAATATCCTGATTTTATTATTAAATATTTATAATATACCTTTCCTTATGTTATATTAGAGTTTTGTAAAACCCACCATTTCATGTATTTTGCATTGGATGGTTCTCTATAACTAACTTCTGTCTAGGAATGTGCACCAGCTAAGAATGGGCATTTTTGAGACATCACGAGAAAAACATGGTGGAGTATTTCCATTCATTATTGGCATGTTCAACTAATTCATCTAAACAGGAAACGTATTATTGTATTCATTTACAATAAGGTTTGTACAAATTTTTATTATTTTAGTGTACTTAGAAGAAACATAAGAATTAAGAATTCAAAAATCAGTCTTAAGAAGGTTAAATGTTTAATAATTAAATTTGACTGCCAAACTATCACTTCTGCTAAATATAATCAGGTGAAATATTTTCTTGTGAAGCTTGCATTAATTAATGAGATACTGAGGAAAGTATCTTTGAAGATTAAAACTAGGATCGATTTATTTCACATAGGTGTTCTTATGGTTTAAGGCAAAGAGATTTGGACATGGAAATCAAGAATAAAATAGCTAAGATTCATCTTAGTCAAGGGTGTAAAGTACAAAGAAAACTATAAAAATTTTCTTACAGTACTCAAAGAAGACTTAAATTTATAGAAGGATATTACATATTCAGGATAAGAAGACTAAATAGTGTTAAGATACCAATTCTACACAAAGCAATTTATCAATTCAATGCAATCCCAATCAAAATTTCAACAGCCACTTCAACAGAAATGGGAAAACCAATCAACAAATTTATGTGGATGGATGTATTGGTAAGTGTATTAACACAGAAAAACATGTTCTCAAATCTAATCCGTTCTTGTATGTGTGAGCCCATTGTAATTCAGACCCTTTTGCTGAGTTTATTACAGTTAAGTGTGACCAAGCCCAATGAGGATGAATTTAATCCTGTGACTGGAGTCCTTTATAACCAGAATGAAAGACAGACAAAGTGAGGGAAAGCCTCAGCAATCAAGAATCTAAACATCAAAACAACCTGGAAAAAAATGGAGAGATCAGGAGATACCTCGATTTGCTTTGCCATGTGAAGGCTAAGGACTAAAGATTGCCAGCAGCCAGCCCCAGAATGCAATGGTGTTTGGAAGTAAACATTACCTTGGTGATGCCTTGATTTGTACTTTTTACCAGCCTCAATCCATGAGTGAATAAAGTTCCATTCTTTTACATGACCCAATTCATTGTTTTTGCTTGTGTAGCCTTGGAAACTAAAACCAATTTTGGTACCAGGAGAGTGGGCTCTGCTATTGCAAATATGAAAAATTTGGATACAACACTGAAATTGGGTAATGGGTCGAGGCTGGAAAAATTGTGAGGTGCTTGATAGAAAGAGTTGAAATTCCTTTGAAGAGCATGTCAGTAGGAATAAGGATGCATAATGTACTTGCAATGAGGCCTTAGATCAAAGACGAGTGTGTTATTGGAAGCTGGAAGAAAGGTGATTCTTGTTTGAAAGTGGCTGAGAACTTGGTAAAATTGGGTTCTGATGTTAGATGGCAGGCAGAACTAGAAAATAATGAATTTGCATGTTAACTGAGGAGACTTCCATGCTAACTGTGGAAAGTAAAGCCAGGTTTCTTCTTTCAGCTTATAGTAAAATGTGAGCGGAAAGGGGTAAGCTAAGAACTGAACTCCTGGGCACAAAGAAATCAGAAATGGATGGTTTGGAAAATTTTAAGACATCACAAGAAAATGATACCCCCAGAGAATAGTGCCCATATGAGGGTTTAACTGAACATGGAACTATTTAACCATTTCAAGGAAAGCTGAAATTAGAAATAGAGTTCTGCAAGAAATATATTTGGAAGATTCTATTGATACATAGTTTGAAAGCCTATGAACTACATAAAAACTGTATTAGCAGGGCCACTACCAGTCTGGACTCACAGGGACAGAGAAGCAACAAATTGAAGAAAGAACTGCTTCAAGAGAAGAAACATGGAAGTTGAGGTCTGGACCTAAGACATCTCCTCAGGCCAATAGTACTATCTCACCCATGTTTGCGGAGTCTCACGGAGGATGGAGTCCTAGCACTGCTTGCTCAGAAAGCACATCATCCCATCATTGGGAGACATAACAGCTAGTGCACTAGCACTTGGAAGGATTGTGGCCACTACTCCATCAGGCCAGGAACAAAACATCTGTACATGCCTCTTAGACCTTTAGATCTGCTGGAGTTTGCCTTACTAGGTTTCAGAATTGTGTAGGAACTGGGACCCATATTTTCCTTCAAATATTTTTCTTATTGGAATGGAAATGTTTATCATATGCCTGTTCCTCCATTATTATTTGAAACAGTAACTTATTCTCTAGGTTTCACAGGTTGACAGATAGAGGGGGATTCAGGCAGACCATCCCTATAAATAATTTTGATGAGGCATTGTACTTATCATTGTTAATTGAAAGACTTAATGTTTTTGTGATAGTGTGATTAAATGACTGTAGTTTGAATAAAGTAAGAATATGTCTTTTTGGGGTCCAGAGGGTGTGGTATGGTGGTTTGAAGTTTTATTATCCCAGAAAAAAACATGTTTTTGAATTTAATCCATTCCTGGAGGTGTGAGCACATGGTAAATAGGTACCCTTTTGATGAAGTTGCTACAGTTAATCTGGCATAGCCAAATTAGAGTGAGTCTTAATCCTATAAGTGGAGTCCTTTAAAGGAAAAAGAAATTCAGACAGAGAGAAAACTAAGGAAGTGAACAATTGAACACAACAGAAACCAGAAAAGAAGTGAGACATCAGATGAGGCCTGCATTTGCTTTGCTTTATGACAAGCTAAAGATCAAAGATTGCCAGTTGCTATTCCCTGAACACCATAATCTTTGTGGAAAAAACATTCCCTTTAATGATGCCTTCATTTGGACATTTTCTTGCCGCAAAATAATGCGTGAATAAATTTCCATTATTTAGCCTGACCCATTGCATGGTTTTTGATTGGTCAGCCCAGGAAACTAAAAACTCTTTATCTTTCTTTATTTTATAAATGTTATTCCTTTTTTTCTTTTAACTCATTATTTTTCTATTATTTCATTTTATTTCTCAAGATTTCTTTTTTTTTTTTTAAAGTTAGATCTATTTTGTTCTTTTCCTCAGTCTTAGTAGTATATACTACAAGGCATTGTCCTTAATTTGAGTGTGTGGTATTTTGTTGGTTTTTGGTGTTAACATTCCTGAGTTAATCAAATACATTTGCCATAGAGGCTGGCAATATATAAAGCTTTTCCCAGAACTTCCTGAGCTCTAGAATTTATGCATTGGTCTCAGTCTTGTAGCAGGCTCTCTTTGAATGTTGATTCTCCATCTGCACATATATAGCCAGCCAACTAAGGAGCTACAGAGAACCCATGAACCAATATTTAACTTAATATTTTATTTTATTTTATTTTATTTTTTATAATAATGGTATAAGGGATTGGAATTGGACTGGTCCATCATCATCATTTTGTTTGTTGTCCAAGGAAAGCCCGAAGAACTGGAGAATAGGATCGCCTTCTTTATATGCACTAGTTTTTAGATATCAAATGGTAGACATGCTAATCTCTGCTGTTTGGGTATGCAAGGCCATTATATTCTGCTTGTACTCTGTATCTACCAAGCCAGCAGGTAATAGAGAAAGACAGGGTAAACATGAGACACTTCTCTTATAGTTCCATTTTTTCATAGGTAACTGACCTATTACACCATTTTCTAAATCCTGAAAACAGTTTTCTTCTGCATTTTCTTCAGGATTAGAGTTGTTTATCATGGCAGGGGAATCTGTGTACCACTTGCACTGTCACAGCATAGGGCAAAATTAGATAAAAAATTTTAACTCTCTTCTAACTTTAATGACAATATGGTTTAATCCTGTAATTTATATTTTTTACCTATTTTTATTATCACTCATTTTTTTCCCTGTCAGGAATTATTCTCACTTTTTTCAGCTTATTAAAGAATGATTCTTTATCTTCCTTTCCTATTTGGTAAATGTTATTCAATTTTCTTTGTTTTTAACCAATGGTTTTTCTATTTTTCCCTTTTATTTTATCACTTTTTAAAGTTAAATTCATTGGTTTTTATTCTAATGCCTAAAGATAATGTATTGTATTTATTATTTGTTACCTGACTAATAATACAGGAATTTAATAATTTCATTAATCATCTGAATGTCATTTTTATCTTACACTCAGAACTAGGCACATTAGTCATATTCACATCCATTATATAAATACTCTATATTAAATATTTTGTCTATTTTACCAAGAATAACGTAAGTTTACAATTTTAGTTATATTTATTTTGAATTTTAAAATTGATACTCTTGTAGTTTTACATTTTGAATATTAATTTAAAATATGTATTATATTTTTGTCACATAATGCAGCTCATTTCATTTAAATTTTGAAAATTTGTTGAAATTTATGTATTTAGTTGTAATGAAGGTATATAAATAACTCAATGTTCCAACCCATCTCCTGAATGGCATGGGTTCGGCCAGCCACAATCAAAGAATATACCTAGTAGAGTGTTAGACATTTTCTTTTTTTATTGGGACTTAAGGACAAGAGAGGGTCACCCATGCATCAGTTCAGAGAATGAAGATAGTGCTCTGCAAAGAGACAGGAAAACAAGGGTCTCAGAGCAAAGACATTTCATAACAGAGTTTCTGCTAGAGTCACATGAAGCACATAAATGGGGTCTGGTTATATTATTGTAGGAAGGAAGTGTATCACCAGGAAAAAAGTACGGTCTATGATACCATTTGTATATTGCTTCCCTTTGGGGAGGTCTGTTACATTATATCCTGTGTTCTGGGCATGCAGGTTGCTGTGTACTGTGGTCTGAGCTTCCCTTAGGGAAGGGAAGCCAGGGTCTGGGGCCCAGTGGACCCCCACTCTCAGATGCTGGGAAAGAAAGGTCCAAATGTTATGTTATGCAAATCTGAAATAAGCAAATATATTATTCAGGGTTTATTAGTTTATAAGTTTTATTGCTGTAATAATTATACGTTAGATGTATTTTGTTCATTTTGCCACTTCATTTAATTCATTTATTCATTAAATATTTTATTGCATATCTACAAGGTACTACAAACATATTACAACAAACAATAAAATAACATTTACCTGTCGGACACTATATTCTAGCTGGGTAATACAGAGAATTAGGTAGAAGTAACTGATACGCAATGTTAGAAAGTGAAAAGTTATATTAAGAAAACGAAAATGTCAGACAACTAGGAGGGGAAAAATTTGGGGGACAAGAGCATAACAAAGCAACTGGGAATAGTGTGGCCTGTGCAGGCTACAATCCTCAAGGTGGGATTTGATCACACACTTGCATGAAGATATAGCAATCCATATTCATGGGAAGAAACTGTTGCAAATGGGAACACCAGTGCAAAGTCCTGTGCAGCTGGTAGACCATGCAGTGTGGGAAACTTCAAGGAGGCCAATCAAATGAGAGTAACGTTCTATCACCTGGGGTGGTGTGTAATAATCAAACAAGTCTATGTATATAGACGGTGATAACAGCTATGCGGAGAAACTAAGTAGACGGGTTCCATGCTATCTTAAAAAATAATTTATTGAAAATTCTTCCTAAAATTTTCATATTTAAGCAACCTGAAAGAAGTGGAGAGTTGAACAAATACTTGGAGGAAGCATTTCAGTCAATAGAATAGCAAAAACAGCATTATGTAATATTCTTTACTCTTTCCTCAATACTTTGTTTCATTTTATTTTAATGAAAATTGTGTAAGAAGTATATGTTTGATAGTGTATTTTGACTCTGAGTATCATTGTCTTTTTAGAGAAAATATTCTGTGTAATAAGCATAAAATTTAAAATTTCTTAATATATGAAATTTTATTATATCACTATTTCTAGTCTCCTTTCTGCAGTGTATTTTTCTGTCTTTTGCCCTCTTTCTTATTTCTTGTCTTGCTATTTTTAGATAGTTGTTCTACTACCCTCTCACCACTGCTATGTATTGAATCATCAGTATCCTAAGAAAAATCCTGATTTATTCTACACTGTTCAAACATCTGTAAAACTCTGAACTTCATTTTTGAATGGACCTTTAATCTTTGTTTATGAGTTTAAGAGTGACATGATATCAAATAGTCTACATGATAACAAAGTATAAATTAAACGAAATTAATTTTATTTTCATTGACTCCTTTGGTTCTTCATTAATTCTGTATGCTTTTTGACATAAAATTATTTAGAAAAATAAATCATTTTCAAAACCCAAATGTAACTAAGGAAAACATGAACTCAGGAAACACACATGGTTACAGGAATGCTGATAGGTCATCTAAGAATTAAAAAACTGAAAATAGAATAACTGTCATTACTTTGAAGCATGATATTTAAAAATGCATTTTAAATTGAACGTTTTTTGTTTGTTTGTTTGATCACCATATCCAAAAAGAAAAAAAATGTTTGGCAAAATTTGGACACACACAAGACTTGTAGGGGGTGGAGCTTGGCCCAGGTTTTCAAGGGACTTTCAGGTGCTACTCAAAAGCAAGTGTTTGTTTTATACCCCATCCTTTACAGAGAACCAGACTATATTCTAATTCTTGAAGAGGGTGGGCCTAGGCCTTATTATCTGAAGAGAGCAGAGCAGGGCCACTGTCAAGGTGCTTGGAAAGGCTGAGACTGCCCATCAAGCAGGTTCTGAGAACAGAACATTGATCTACAGATGACTCTCCTTGAAATATAATGGAGTTTTCCCTGTTGGATTTCAAAATTGTTTGGGACACTTTACTGCTTTCTCTTTCCAATTTCCATACACTAGAATGGGGATAACTATCATGTGTCTGTCACATTGTTGTATTTTAGAATCAGATAACTCATTTTCTAGATTTCACAGATTCACAGACTAGAGGGGAATTATGCCCCAGGATGAACCACACCCAGAAGTGATTTTGATAAGACTTTGGGCTTAATGCTCTTGCTGAAACACCTTAAGGTATTGGGGATATTTTGGTAGTGATGAATGTATTTTGCATGTGGGAAGAACATGTCATTTTTGCTCCCAAGGGAGGACTATGGTAGCAGAAGTGCTCTTAATCTTAATTCTCATTCCTGTGGGCATAAACCCTTCTATAAGTAGGACCTCTTAATTACATTATTTTCATTTAAGGTTTGGCTGTGCAGCAGATATTTTCTCATGTGCAAACTGCTTTACCCCTGCCTTACCCTCTCTTCTTTTCTTTCTAGGAAACATACAGAAAGTTTTCCAAGGGCCCTGGCCAAGGTTTAAGGAATAAAAGAGATTTATTGATCAGAGGATAGATAATGATGTTTGAAACACTGCCATGACCCTGAAGGATGAAATTGCTTTGTACTAAATCCCCGTATGCATGCACCAAGAAAATGAATGACCAAATTCACTGCTCAAGGCTCTACCAATCGGGAGGATTTCCCTTCTTGACTGTCCTCAAGAGATGTCCCCAAAAAAGTGCTGTAGTCATAAACTACTTCTATTTAATGATGGGGTGCTGCAGTGCATGCCCAACTTAATGACTTGATGGGTAGACAATACCCATTTAATGATGGATAGCTCAAGTTTCAAAGAATTAGGTTCAATACTCAGTCTTTATTAAGTCCCAGTACAAGAGAAAAGTAGTTTCTCAAAAAGAGAGTAAATATCTGCAGAGGATGCAAGCTTTGCTCTAAAATCCAATGTGTCTGTGCTGTTTCTCTCATGTAGAGGATTGAGAAAGGCTCCAGATCACATCTCTATTTGCCACTGACACTTCAAGCAAAATTCTATATAGCCAAAGACACAAAGCAGCTTCCATGGCAATCTGGACGGTTGGAGTGATTCCTCTTATTCTAGTTCACATGCAAAAGTAGCAACATTTAGGTTACTTTGTAAATATGCCATAGTAGCAAACCAAATAAAAAAAATATATTGTTTCCAAAATGCTTAGAGGCCAACTAGACATTCTTCCTCTTTTTTCTTTTGTTATAGGAGGGGCCAGATGCAACAGATTACCTTTCACCTGAAAAGGGCTACTTCACATTGTCGTATATGCTTGGTGCCCAGAAATTTCCTGAATTTTGTTGTATTTATTACTCATTCTCTAACATGAAAATATCTTACCAGTAAGTCTACAGTATTTGCTATGTCTTGCTCAATATATCCAAACATTGCATATCATCAATTTAATAGAACAATGGGATGAATTCTGGAAGGGTCAATTTGATTACGGTACCTGCAGACTAGATTATGACATTGGGTGAAGATGTGGTATACCCATGAGGAAAGACAATGAAGTATTTTGCTGGACTTACCAGCTGAAAGCAAACTAATAAATACTGAAGAAAAAAAAGTATATTACAAATCAATGGCTGCATGCTTTGTATCTGGGGATGTATTAATTGGTTTAAGCAACAATACCCTACCTACCTTGAACAGCAGCTGCAATTAGAGTAGCCACATTGTATAGTGTTAGAATGTAAGCTCTTTCCCACTGAATTCATATGTGCTCAAACATCAGATGTCCCTTTCTGGCCCTTGTTTATCACCATCCTGACAAGGCCATTGAACATCTTTCCCACCATGGCCAGCTGGGCAGTTCCCCAAGATAGCATGCCCTTGAAATAGCTAACAGTATTTTCCCACCCTATACCTTTGTATCACATCTCTGCACCCTTTCTGAAAACTCACCCAGTTCCCCCAGCTCAAAAAGAGCACTCCTGTTGTGGGAAACTGGCTTACCTGTTTGTTATTGTAAATGTTACACCTGTTAAATATAGCAGTTGTTAGGTGTTGCAGTTGTTTCCTGTTATTGTAAATGATATTGCAGTTCAGATAGCAAACAGCTGCTTGGTAGTTTCCCAATAAATGGCGATGGGAAAACTAGGGTTGAGGCTCTCAGTTCCAGAAGCTGTGAGTCCCCTGGTCCCAGGTTTATCTCCCCTCTTGTGTCTCTACCTTTATTTCTGCGTTTCCTTCCCTTCGAGCCAACCCATTGTGAACTAAATGCAGGAAAACTATTTTACTCAAAGGCTTAGGGAAATGCAGATATCTGGAGCTGAGATGTGAGAAATTTCAGAGAGATGGATATAATATTTAAGCAAACTTATTTATATATGTTTCATATTAGTTTCAGCTACAGAATGAGGGGTCCCTGTAGTGGCTCTTTCAGGACTTTCCTACCTTTTATAGGTGGGCCCAAGGTTTTACCAAACAGACACAACATGCCATAGAAATCCTTAGACACTGGATATGCAAAAAATGGAATTGCAGGGAAAGTTATGCCCCATGGGAATTATTTTGACAAGTAAGAGATCATAGATGGCAGAAAAATTATTTTTTTCCTATTTTTTTATTGTAAACACATGCTTTGCTGATAGGCCTGGTTGGTTTATTGAGTTAGTTCATCACTTTGTAATGAAAGTATAACAAGTGATATGTGAATGTGCCTATGGGATCTTTTAGCCAAATTCTTTTGGTTCATCTTTTATTTAAAGAGAATTCCATATACAGTTTAATTAGAACAAATATTGTAGCTTAGTAATATGGAATGGATGTATAATGTTAAACATTCATGGGATTATTTTATTGAACACTAGTAGATGAGAGAAGTGCAAGATATCAGAAGGATCATTTCCAAAAATATGCCAATATAGAAGTAGTAATATGTAGTAGTATATGCCAGTATAGAAGTAGTAAGCAAAATAATGCCCAGCTTCCCAAAGATATCTAAATCCTAGTTCCTAGAACCTGTAAGTATGTTATGTTTCATGGAAAAATTGGACTTGACTGATGGAATTACTTAGGGATCTTGAGATGGGGTGATTATCCTGGATTATCTGGTTATGCACAATACAATCTCAAAGGATATTATGAAGGGAAATAAAGAAGCAGGGGTATCAAACGTATAGGAGATGTGTGGACAGAAGCAGGTTGGAGTGATGGGATTGATGGCTTGAAGGGGTCCATAAGCCAAGGAATAAGGACATCTTACAGAAGCTGGAAAAGTCAAGTAAATTGGTTCTTTTAGAGAACCTTCCAGAAGGAATACAGCTTCCTAACACCTTGATATTAGGTGCACCAAAAAACATTTTAGATTTCTGTCCTCCAGATTTGTAAGATGATTTTGTGTTGGTTTAAGCCACTAAATTTGTGGTAACAATACGAAACTAGTACAGGGAGCTGAATAATTCGTTTTAGAAAATCCATATTTGTAAACCAAATTAAAATAAAATAAATGCTAGTTTACACTCTTGACCTTAATTCACTTAATAAACTGTATAGAATTGGTAATGCCACAAGTTGAATTTAGGCATGTTGCTCCAATTCAGTTCATCCAGCCAGAATAAAAAAGAATCATGTTGGCAGCAGACTTGGCCCAGTGGTTAGAGCATCCGTCTACCACATGGGAGGTCCACACTTCAAACCCTGGACCTCTTTAACCCCTGTGGAGCTGGCCCATGCGCAGTACTGATGTGCGCAAGGGGTGCCCCGCCATGCAGGGGTGTCCCCCGTGTAGGGGAGCCCCACGCGCAAGGAGTGCGCCCCGTAAGAAGAGCCGCCCAGCGTGAAAGAAAGTGCAGCCTGCCCAGGAATGGCACTGCACACATGGAGAACTGACACAACAAGATGATGCAACAAAAAGAAACAGATTCCCATGCTGCTGACAACAACAGAAGCGGACAAAAAAGACACAGAGAACAGACAGCCAGGGTGGGGAGGGGGGAAGGGAGAGAAATAAATAGATAAATCTTTAAAAAAAAAAAGAATCGTTTTATGCTATGGAAATATACTTCTTTAATTGCAAATATATTGGCTGATGAAGCCAATATAAATGAATAACATAAAAGCATATAGGCTAATGTAATCAAATTATTGCCCATTTTGTATCTTGAACACAGAAATAGCCATTAAACATATTTTGACTTTTCTGCTTTCAGTATTCTATTTATTAATGACAAATATTAGAAATATGCTCACTGACCTGAGACTCACAGTTTTGTTTCAGCTTATTTCTGACCTACCAGAAAATGCTGTAACTGTCGATTGTTACTAGACTCCATCTTCACTTTGCATGTCATGACTACTATCCCTCAATTCATACCACTATAGAAACATTTTATATGTACCTAGATGTTTCACTTTTCCAATTACTTGAGAAATGGTGCCACTTTTAATAAGATAATTACCTTTTTATTTCTGACATTTTCACCCCTGAGCACACTAAATAAAAATGTCAGCAAAAGTGTGTTTGGTGTTATGGTTTTACAATGAAGGCAATATTATAAAACAGTCTCTAGCATAAAAACATATGGGAAAATTTTAATTGCATGTCATATTTGTGTGAACATAAACACTTTACTTTGCGTACATGGACTGAATAAGAAGGATGAAAATTATAATCCTTTTATGTGGCTTCGCAGAATGTTGTGCCATTTGTCCTATTTGCATGTATTTTGAAACATTCTTGTATTTAGTTTTTATTTTCCCTTAAAATTTTATTTCTCTGTGATATAAATTGACATTAAAGTGAAAGATAACAATAAGCCCACAAAAGATTGTGAAATTGATGGGGAAAATGGTGTACTATAAAATAAAAGAGAAAGAATTTTAATCAATGAACAAAAGATGTGAATGGAAAAAAAGATGACTTTGCTATCTCTTCTTTGTGTAGAAATTATATACTATTAAATTGGATGTATTTATTTACTTTCAAATTATAATTTATTATATATGCTTGTTTTAATTTTATAATTGACAAATTTTTATATCTGGAGCAATTGGTTGCATATTTTGGGTTGGAATAAAGTGCATTAAGATTTTTTCCATTAAAATAAATCAAAGTAGAAGCAACTCAAGACTCCAATTCATAGGAACAGAAAGTAGATTATGTTACAGGGGCTAGAGAGAGGAAGAATGTGGAGTTATTTTGTAGTAGGTAAGAGTTTTTATTTTGGGTGATGAAAAAATTTTATTAATGGAAAGTGATGAGGTAGCACAACATTTTAAAACTAATTGATGTCACTGAATTTTACATATAATAGTGTTAAAATATCAAATTTTATGTTTTAAATATATATGTGTTACTACAATAAAATAACTAAAACATAAATAATTTAATAAAATAAATACAAAAATAAAAAATAATAAATTAAGGTAAATGTGTTATTCATTATCTTTTCAGTCAGTTGCAGAGTTAAAATCCTTAAATAAAGACAGTTGTAGTTGTAAATTTGCAAAATACCAGAAATCAGTTGGTTTTTATAAAGGGTATTCATTTGGGTTAGGAGCTTACAGATACTAGGCCATAAAGCATAAGTTACTTTTCTCACCAAAGTCTGTTTTCACATGTTGAAGCAAGATGACTCCTGAAATCTGCGATGGTTCAGGCTTCCTGGGTTCCTCTGGGCTCAGCTTCTCTGTTTTCTCCACAAGGTCAGCTGCAGATTGTCAGGCAAATGGCTCTGTCTCTTTCGCTGAGGAACCAGCTTCAGCATCAAATTCCAACATCAAAAACTCCAACATTAAAAGCCCTAACATTAAGAACCCCTCCAACTCTGTCTTTTGCCATTCCTTTTATCTGTGAGTCTACACCCACCAAAGGCCAGGGACTCAATGCCCTACTGATACAAGAGGTTTACTTGATGAATATAATATGAATATGAATCTAATGGGGGGAGGGCTGAGGGAGGAAGCAGGTACACACTGGGGATTGGTGAGTTCGTGGTTGAAATAAAAATGTTGGGAATGCTCATTTGGTAATCATTTCAGCAATACCTACTCTCTTGACTATTATAACTTTTTGGCAAGTCCAAAATCAAATTATGTAAGTTTCTAACTATATTCTACTTTTTCTAAAGTGTTACTATCTTAGTCCTTTGCTTTTTTATATTAATTGTAAAATTAATTTCTGCAAAAAAAGTTCTTACTTAAATTTTAATTGGGTTGCACTGAATCTATCGAACAACTTGCAATTGCATTAATTAGTAGATCGATTGTTCCCAGTTGGACTCCCTATCAAAGTTATAGTTATTATATTCAGAGTCTGTGATCACTAAGTTAATCAATCACTTAAATTACCTATCCACCTAGTGTGGGACACAGTAAGTAATATATTTTTTCAAAATTATTCTGAATTTCTTATGTTTATAGCCAAGTGCTAGTCTATTATTGATTAGTATATGAGATTCCCAAAACAAAGGAATACCATATAAATCTCAAAACATGTGACATTTTATTCTACCAGGCTTCTACTAGTCTTAGTGTTCTATGACAGAGAAAATCACAGTTCTCTTCGATGAGAATCTATGAGCTAAATCTCTCTCAAGCCACTTAGAAGAGTAGCATTTAAAAATATATATATGGGAAATGGACTTGGCCCAGTGGTTAGGGCATCCGTCCACCACATGGGAGGTCTGCGGTTCAAACCCCGGGCCTCCTTGACCTGTGTGGAGCTGGCCCATGCGCAGTGCTGATGCGTGCAAGGAGTGCCATGCCACGCAGGGGTGGCCCCCGCATAGGGGAGCCCCACATGCAAGGGGTGCGCCCCATAAGGAGAGCCGCCCATCCTGAAAGAAAGTGCAGCCTGCCTAGGAATGGCACCGCCCACACTTCCCATGCCGCTGAGGACAACAGAAGGGAACAAAGAAAGAAGACGCAGCAAATAGACGCAATAGACACAGAGAACAGACAACCGGGGGAGGGGAGAGAATTAAAAATAAATAAATAAATCTTTAACAAAAATTATAATAAAAATATATATAAGAAGCATTGCAATTTTTACTTAAAATTATAAATTATATAATAGGCTATGCTTTCATAGCATTTTATTATGTAAATATAATTGAAATTTTTGAAGAATTAAAGAGGTTATATTCCTAACAACAGGAAACTGGATTTCAGGAAATTTAAGTTATTAACTTGATGACACTATATTTTCAGCTTGTATGTATCAGAACTAATATTATGTACTAGAAAATAATCATCAGATTAATATTCCAATCCTTTACCATCTGGTTTTTCCACTGAGGAATAATTTTTTATTAAAAGACAAAGTGCCAGCATGTAGAAATTTTTATCACATAGTTCATTCTTCCAGAAACTTTCACTTGAATGTTTTAGGGGGAAAAATTCATCTTGCTGCTCTTCTGTTGTAGAAGAGTAACTGTGTTTTCTCCTTAGGCATCCCCCGTGGATTTCAAAAAGAGCTTAATAAGCTGACATATTATCCAAATGCATAATATTCACAGTATATTGTAATTGAGTGACTAGTTCAGTTCCACCGGTAAGAAGAAAAGTTTTCATCACTTATTCAATATCTTAGAAAGCTATAACCCTGATATGAAACTAGAGTATGTGCTTTAATATTTAAATTTGAGGTAAGGTGTCCTTGTTTACTCAGAATTTTATTAATTCTGAGCCACATGTCTTCTAGAAAACATAACTAGACAAGAGGAAGTACTTTATATGTACTTAGTTGATAGAGCTGTAAATCAGTAATTTACTATTTTTCTTTATGAAAGAGAATAAAAGAGAGAAAGTAGAAATAAGAAGCTATATTTAACTCAAGCCAATTATAAAAGATAGGGAAAATTAATTTTTGCCCACCTATTTTGTGCATGTCACTTTGGTAACATAATTTTATTTTCTGACATAAATGAATTTAGATTTAATTTACTAGCTAAGCCATTTATTAGAAGTACTTTGGTTCTGTTATTATTTTAAAATTTTCATTGTCTTTTAAGCTTGATGGCTTTAAAAAAAAGAATTTAAATAGGTGAGGATAGAGTTTGTATTATTTTGGAGAGAATTGAGTCCAGAAATTTGCATGTCACAATGGGATTTTATATATCATCCAGTGGTTTAGCGTGTGCAATCAGAGAAACCTGAGCTTGAATCCCAGCTCTGTTAACTAACTATGTGACCTTTGTCAAATTACACATTAAGCTTGGCATGAGTTTTTTCATGTACAAAGGACCCTAAATTATTTAGCTTGCACATTGCTATATAAATTATACAAAATAATGTCCAAAATATTATTCTCCCTAAGAACCATGGGTTATGATGTCAGAGTATATGAAAGTTGAGGAAATGGTTTTATTTGAGTCTTTCAGACTGATCATGTTTGTTTTATTTTTAAATTCATGATCTGTATTTTTTCTTGTTTCTTTCTCCTCTTAAAATGAAATCAGCTACCCATAAACACAACCAATTTAATAGTCCTGAAATATTAGTTAACGGGAATATCTGTTTGCAGAGAAGAATGAATGAAACATCTGAACTCCATATACTTTCTCTACTTTATTTTCAGTCCCTTATGGTGACATAGAGAATTTCTGTAGTGGGACATAATTTGCTAAAAAATGTCCCTTTATATGTAGCCAACATCTTCATCTACATAGAAGATCAGTGATCAAGAATTGCCAGAAAATTATATTATCAAGAGTAACAGAAAAATGTAAGTAAAAAATACTATTATTTCACTGACATATCCATAAACAGGATGAGGTGACAGAGGAGAATCTTTTGATCCCTAATAGCATAGAATATTGGTATTCCTGGATTTATTCTCAATAGAAATTTAATATATATTTACTTTCATATAACATATATAAATTAAAGAAAAAAACACTTTGGTTCTAGTTTAAGGCTCATTCATTGCTTAGTGCTTTGATAATGAATAATTGATTTTATAACTTTCTATTTATTTATTTTAGATAAATAGAATTTGAACATGATATTCCGATTTTGGGCATCCTTCACATATAATCAAAAATTTAATTTAATACAAATATTTCAATGCATCTCAGTAATAAGCACTCTGCAATGATGACATGTTCATGAATTTGAATAGGACATGCCTGAAAATCTGGGCCATTATTAGTTACTCTTTGGTTTGGACAGATGAAGTTAATTTTCCAAGTTTACAAAACTCTCACTAGGTGCTAAAAATTGGACATATTAATACAGGATTATAGAGGCTCTTATTCTTCCACAATTGTTGTCCTGTCTCAGTCATGCCAGTGGAGCAAAGGTTAGCATTGTAATGTCGCTGAAATTTTACCAGTGTGTGTTAGCCAAATATATTATGTAATGGATTCCTTTAGTAGATGACCTATTGGCACATTTTTGAAAATTCATTTCATAATTTTATTTCCTTTCTCTGTGCTTCTGTCTTCCTAATTCCTGTTTTGTCCCTAACATTTTTCAGTAAATATTTATGTATAGAGTCTTTGCTTATTGTAAGAGAGAAAATGATAGAGAAATTTAGGGAGACAAAATTCATATAGAAAAAAAAGAGAATGAGGAATTTTTTTAATAGAAATATGTTTTTTCTGTTTCCAATATATGTTAATACATAATTATAGTATTAGTTGATACTTTCATAAGTAATTATATTAACATAGCCACTGAAACTAAGTTAGATATTATAAGATTTCTTTTTGTGTGTATTTTCATGAAACAATGAAAATTGCCCAAAGGTATACAGAAATCAGAATTTAGCTTAATTATATTTTTTTACTCCAGAATTTTCTGAGTCAAATGAGCATAGTTTTTCTCTAACCCCGCAATTATGAAACCATTTGTTCTATTTATTACAAAACTCTTTCACTTAGATCTGTCAGAGCCTTTCTGGAAAAATAAAGATGTGTTTTTCATCTCATTTGAATAAATTTAAAATGATTTTCACATTCTTTTCTCAACAAATGAACATATTAACATATGAACATTTGAATATGACAAAACCTTAGTGTATTTCATTGGTATATATATCCATATATATAAAACAGCCTGGCCCAATGTATGGCACATGCTTAACTCCTTTAAACCCTGGAAAAATCAGGGGCCCATGAATTAATAATGATTTAAACATCTTGGTCTATTTATACACGGAGGAGAAACAAAAGTCTCAGTGCTGAAAACTTGCTCCTATGTATGGATACTGGATTTGTTTTCAGTTCATATATAGGTGCCTTTTAATTTTTTCCCTTTTTATCTTCACACTTTACTGAATGAGTAAAAGTTTGATGGTATAGGAAAGAAATCCAGAAATCAAACACTATTTGTAGCAAATTTCATGATTTGTACATTTCAGCAGCAGCTCTTAGAAGCAATTTCATTTTGATCATTGGGTAATGTTTATTTCATAGTTAGAGTCTACATAAGCAAATATAATTATTAATAAAAGCCCATGCTCTCTTTTTGACAAAAATTTGTCTCAAAATTCTTTCACAATTTGTAGCAAATGCTTCACAAAAATGCAAGGTGGTGGTGGTGGGTGATACATGGGACTCCTGCATGATGTTATGTCTTTTTGTTTTGTAAGTTCACAACTTACTATATAAATATTGTTTATGTATGTTCATGTATGAATCATATATTTCAATTAAATTTTTGAAGAATCCCATCTAAGGACTTTATGGGGACAATGAACACTTGAATAGAGGATGAACACGTATTATCAAGTTAAAATTTGAGCAATGTCAATAATGTAAAAAGCTGCGATTGTCAAAGTGTGCAACTTATTTTTATGAATTTTGAGAAAGAATACTGAAAAAAAAAGATATTTTACTGCTTTTGTTTATAAACACCTACTTCTAGAATAATAGCTGCAGCACTGTTCACCACTGTTCCTGAAGGACTAATGGAAGCATCATTGCCAGGAAAGAGCACAAAAAGTTTGCTATCAAAGGTTTTCCCATAAAACAATTTGAAAGTGAGTCTAATTTATGTCGATTTGACTTCATCTGAAAACATTATTAAATTACACAATTTTCAACTCTGTTTCTTATTCAAATTTAATATAATCTTGTGATGTAAATGTGTTGGCACATATTTTATAATTACAGTTTGCATTTCATGTATATTGTAGCACATGTTGATTTAGTACTCAGATGTGTGCTTTCCACTAATATTTTTGGATTAAAAAATACCAATATTCATTTGTGTTTGCACTATATTTTAAGATAATACGAGAACAGGATATAAAAATTGATAAGAATTGGAAATAAATCCTTAAATTTTCAGGTTTTTTTCTGCATGTGTGTTCTTTTTATTTTGTAAGACATATTCAGTCAACAAGTGTATGAAATCATTTCTTCCTTTAAGCTACACAGGAAAATTCATCCACATGGACACAAGTTAATTGTTATTGCTGATCGCATCAATGCCTTGGATTGCATTATTCCCTTCCAAGAACAAAGATGAGGACATAACTGATTCATCTCTATTTTCACAAGATAGTGATTTGAGGACCTATAAATATAAACTAAAATGTCAGCGTTGCTATCCAATTTCAATACATGCAGAATTCAGATGAAAAATGTTACTGAAGTCATTGTGTTTCAGCTTCACAGGTGAGTTTGAGCTGCAAATTTTCCTATTTTTGCTATTTCTAGCAATTTATCTTTTTACTCCGTTAGGAAATTTAGGACTGATTGTACCGGTCATTGGGGCTTCCCACCTCCACAATCCCATGTACTATTTTCTGAGTGTGTTGTCTTTCTTGAATGCCTGCTATTCTTCCGTTGTCACCCCAAAAATGTTAGTCAGTTTCCTGGCAGAGAATAAAGCCATTTCATTTCTTGGTTGTGTAACACAAATGCTCCTCTTTGTTAGTTTTGGAACCATGGAGTACTTTCTCTTGGCTGCTATGGCTAATGACCGCTATGTAGTAATCTATAATCCACTGCTGTATTCAGTTAACATGTCGCCACGAGTCTATGTGCCACTCATCGTTGCTTCCTATGTTGGTGGCATTTTGCTTGGTACTTAACACACTGTTGCCAGTTTTAGCCTATCCTTTTGTGCATCCAGTGAAATTACACATGTCTTTTTTGATATGCCTCCACTCCTGGCGATTTCTTGTTCTGACACATCAATCAGCTTCTAATCTATGTTGTGGGTTTTATTGAGATAACCACTATAATAATTGTCTTGATCTACTATGTTTCCATTCTTTTGGCCATTCTGGGGATGCATTCTGCTGAATGGAGATGAAAAGCCTTTTCCACCTGCAGCTCTCACCTAACTGGAGTGTCAATTTACCATGGGACAATCCTTTTCACGTATGTGAGACCAAGTTCCGGTTACGCTTTGGACCATGATATGATAGTGTCTATATTTTACACTATTGTGATCCCCATGCTGAATTCCATCATTTACAGTTTGAGGAACAAAGATGTTAAAGAGGCAATGAAAAAATTGTTTGAGAAAAATTGGTTCATAAATTAAATACAGTATTTTTATTGAATAAAACTTGAGATAATATTAGATATCAATCCATATGTTTGTGGTCAGAAACTAAACTGACCAAAATGGTCTTAGTTTTAATTGATAGCATTGGCACATCTTAAAATATTTCCAAATAATGCATTAATCTGCTCTGTAATATATCATTTTTCCTATGCAAATAAATTGTATCATCTGTCTACTAGTAATTATGTTCAAACTGTTCCCTATTAAAGTTCGTTGATTAAATTATAGTGGTATTGTTGGTCTATGTAATTTGTTTTTCATTTATTATAATTACCCAGATATCTTCAGAGTTGACAGCTTCACATAAACTTACATGGTTTAAGATAAATCCTCAGCACTTATTTTGATGTGAACCCCCATTCTGGACTCCCTATGAAGAACTCCTTAAATGTTACATCATTTGTTTTATGTGCCCTTACTCTCTCAGATCCATCTAGGCCCCTGGACATGCATTTTACACTATGGTTCAACACAATAAATATGCATCCCATAATTTCCTTCCCACTTTTCATTACAGAAATTTATTAGATCCATTCTGAATCTCCAAGAACTTTGTTGAAATGAGATGGTAATATTTATTGAGTGTATAATTAAGGCTCAGGGAAAAATTTATGTATATTTTAAAGAATAACTGACAACTGGCTACTAAGTACAAATGGGCAAAGATCTGAAAGGCTAGCTAGCCTACCATTATGAGTTCCTTTAGGGCAGATTCTTTTGTAATTCCTAGCTCTGCCTCTGTCTTCTATCTTTAGGAAATGAACTTGCATTTGTCATCATTCCTCAAGAGTTACACCCAATGAACTGAAGCCCTGAGAAATTATCTCATTACCTGAACTCACAAAGGCTTCTCCTGTGTCTATTCTGCTTTTTTACTTTTGCTCTTTGACTTATTTATTGGATGAGGCTTTAGGAGTAGAAATTTATTTTTCTAAAATAAAATTCAGCCTTTTCTCTACTGAGATCAAAAGGAAATAAAAAAGCTAAATCTTAAGTGTGAATTTGATACCCAATAAAATAATTTCAGGAATTCAGTTTCCAATTGATTATGCAGAGAGAGCTCATCTCCACTGGAACAAACCCATTTGATAGCAGTATGATTGAAATCTACCCAAAAAATTCCTTGGGATAAAATAAATGAAACTCTGACACTGACTATATTGTAGATACCATGCTGTCTTCTAAAGAAATTGAGTATTTGAAACAACAGCACCTTAATATTTATTTTTGTTTATGATATTTTTTATAATTTTTCTGAGGTATAGCTTATTCTAAAGAAATAAACTACATCGAAAGTTTTTCTAAATATCCATCTTCTGCAAAAATTAAAATGTTTTCTGCATTCCAGGATAATTTTATGGCTTTCTACAATTCAAATCAAATTTCCAAATGATTAAAACAAAGTTTTAGTCATAGTCGTATCTTGGTTTATCAATGTAATTGTTTTTTGAAATAAGCAAAATAATTTTTCTTTGAGAAAGAAAGAGATCCTAGGACCTATCAATATCTGAAAAATAAATCAGTCCAAAAATTAGACAAATTTATATCAAGTTAATCTACATGAAAATTGCACCGTTTTATTTTTTCTTCTAGTAAAGCAGAAGCCAAATATTGAGAAAAAGCAATTACCCATGATTTTCTATTCATCAAGTAAATATGGAAAAATGGAAAATATATTCTCAAGTCAGATAATTTTTCAATCCTTTTATCTATGCTTAATTTTCTTTCACTCAAGAAAGAATTATCAATAAAAATTTGCTAAATAAAAAAAGGGAAAGAATTATGTGGTCCACTGTTCATAATGGACCTCTCTTTTTAGCATTTAACACAACAATCAGATAATATTATTTGACATAGAAGTTTGATTTCTATC
Organism: Dasypus novemcinctus; assembly: GCF_030445035.2. Classification (NCBI taxonomy): domain Eukaryota; kingdom Metazoa; phylum Chordata; class Mammalia; order Cingulata; family Dasypodidae; genus Dasypus; species Dasypus novemcinctus. The sequence goes on from NC_080682.1 coordinate 33,930,903, forward strand.
TAGATCTACCACTACACTGACATAGTAACTTACATAAAGGCAGGAATTTGTCTGTTCACACAAGTGTATTCTCAGAGCATGATATAGTTACTGTTCCATATAGTTTACTCAGAAAATAAATTTTTAATGAGTGGTGAGTCAAGAAATGAGTCAAAAATTTGCACTACTATGTAGCTTATTAGTTACAGGACAAAATAAAAATGTTTTATATATTATACCTGTTTATACCTTCATAACAACTCTAAAATATGAATCTATTCATATCTGTCATCAAAGATCACAGTGGAGAAAACAGAGCCGTATAAACTTAATATGCTCAAGAACACATCACTCATGTAAGTGATACCAGCATTCAAAACTAAGTTTCCTGATTACAGAATCCTTGCTTTTAAGTATTTCAATATATAGAATGCAAGAACAAAGCATACTTTTCACTTTGTCCTCTGATCAGGTTTCTTGACCATACTTCATGAAGTAATGAAGGTCTTTATTAAGTTGACTTTAGAAGTAAGAGAGAAAGGAATGTTTTTAAGAAGTAGGGGAGACTTGATATCTGTTAGATTTGACAAATTATTCAGTTTATTTATAGATATAGAATTGCACAGTATTTTCCTGGGTGAACAATAAGATGAAGACATGAAGAATAGAAGTAAAAGTAGAAGAACTTGGAGGAAGAGGAGGAAGAGGAGAAGGACGAGGATACAATTAAAAAGAAGGAAAAAAAGGAGAAAGAAATGGAGGAAGAGGGTAAATAAGAACATTGGAAAGGTAAAGTAGATGAATTAATTCTGAAATGTCATTGCATTTTCAAGGTACAGAACTAGAATCTCAGAAAGATACTACAAAGGCAAGTGTGGACTTGTCCAGAAGGAGATATTAGAAGCTACTACTCTCAATTCAATTTTAAAAAGAATATAGAATGCCCATTTCTACTTAGGGTGAAAAAATCTGCAAAAAAAACCATCACAACAACAAAAAACCAAGACACACACACACAAAACCACACACATTGCAACAACCTAACTATTTTTAAAAAGCCATGTAATCTTAGAAAAAATCATGGTTTTTCATTAGCCCACCAGAAAGCTGAGTTCGCAAACATCTGAGTAATGTCAATTCCAAGGAGGGACAAGAATCTCAGAGGAGATGGTATAATTGAACTTTTTCACGTTTGTCAGAAGGTGGAAGAAAGAACGGGCCATACGATAAGGTAAGAAGAATTCAGCTAAACTTTAAAGACTTGTTCAAGCTAAGTGTGAGCTACACTATCAGTTGGGAAAAGCAGAAAAAAAAAAAAAGAAAACTATAATCAAGGGGTTTGTTTTCACTCTTAATGTCTTCCAAGTGTTCATGGGAAAGATTGGGGCCAGGCTGGGAGATCTCCTGACAAGGTCACCAAGTAACCCACAAAATAACAAACATCTTCCTCTGTTACCAGATGAGGGACTTCTATTACTTCTCCAACTACAGCTTTAATCTTAATTTAGATAGCTATAATGATAGATTAGATTAAAATAACTACTCATAGAATTGCCCCTAATTTCTGCCTGAATCCAATCCATGGCGGATCTCTGCTTTCTTATTTCTTCCCCCTAAGTTTCTAGCAGAAGCATAAATCCTATCATAGGTTCTTTCTCATAACCTCTTATTTGAAAATTGCACACTTCCCTGTGGCTGGTGTTCTTCTTCACCATGTTGAGAAATAAAGCCAAGTTTTTGAACTACACATGTTGGTGGTGGTCTTTGGCTAAAGGACAGTGACAATTACTACTTTAAAACATCTAGTGGAGAGGATAAACAAACATGTGTAAGTACATGATATATTTAATTAGAGGGACAGATACCAAAATAGTATCCAATGAAATGGTAGGAAGAAAATTTTAAAATGCACAAGCACAATATCAGAAACAAAGAATTCCTTCAACAGGGCCATCAGTAAGTGAGTACAGCTGAGAAAAGAATGAATGAAATGGAAGATAAGTCAATAGGAATTAACCAATAAGAAAGTTAAAGAAAAAACAAAAGTGGGAAAAAAATTATCCAAGAGCCGTGGGACAATATCAAACATTTTAACATACAAGTAGCTAGAGTTCAACAACAAGATTAGAGAGGGAATGGAGCAGAAGAAATATTTGAAGAGATAATGACCTAGTCTTTTCCAAAATAAGGAAAGACATCAAATAATATGGCCACAAATGTCAGCAATCCCAGTATGGATAAATAAAAAAGAAAATCAACCAAGCATAAAACACATCTAGATTCATCAGCACATGGCTGAAAAACAAAGGTAAGTATACAATTATGAAGATAGTTAGGGGAAAATATATTTCACATACAGAAGAAAAAAAACCTTAATTATGATAAGAAATTTGCTGTCTAAATGACAAATGCCTGAAGAAATGGAAAAGCATATTTAAAGCACTGAAAGATAAAAACTCATTCCAGAATTTGATGCTCATTGAAAATAATTTTTGAATATAAACACAAAATACAGAATTTTAAGGAAAATTAGCAAACACATACATACATATACAAACAAAGAAGCAATTTTTTGCCAGCAGACTTGTCCTTTAAATATTATTTAGGTAGATATATGATAACAAAAGGACACTTGGGCTTAAATATAGACATAAATGACACTGAAAATGTAAAAATGAAAAGCAAATATGTCAAACACCTGTTTTTTAATTTTTAAATTCTTTAAAAATAATTGTCTAAAGCAAAACTAGGTTGAGGAATTAGTGGGAATAAACCATTTAGAAAAGTGAAATTTATGACAAAAATAGCAAATTGGGGAAGTAGAATTGAATCTCTACTATTTTATGCTTCTCATGTTATAAATTATTTTGGATATTACATTACGTAGACTATGGTAAATTAAAGAGAAAAAATACAAACATAAGAAAATCACCTATAGTCACAAATATATTTATAGGACAATAAGAAAATGTTAACAACTTTTACTTGCCAACTTCTATAATTTAGAGGAAATGAACATTCCTTAAAATGTTCACTTCAGACTAAATGGGTAACTTGAATAATCCAATTAACTCTTAGAGAAATTGAATTTTTCCTTAAAAACTTCCTGAATGAAAAAATTCGGAAATTATTTTTCAAATGTAAAAATCTCAATTTTCCTCAAACTGCAATGTCAACAGAGTGCTATGTGAAACTTCTTCAACCATGTAGTAGAGGACTTCGATGGAGGTAGCAGAGGAATAACACAGAAGAAACATGGGACCCAGGATTTCCTCATGGAAAAGAGAAAAGAGCCACCCACAAACCTTAGTCAATGGAAGTCTGCACTGTTACATTCAAGGATGATACTTTTTGAGCAACCATGTTTCTGAAGTCCTTTCCTATACCAGGCAGACTTATCTAACTAATATAGGTTCTCTGGTTCTCTACAGCATCATAATACTATCTGATAAATTGTTCTTCCCTTTACAGATTTCTTTCTTCCTGTAAAAAAGACAATGATTAAGGCATGTTTGAGAAGATATAGCAGCTATCTTCAAAATTACACTGTCTTCTATTAGCAACTCTAGAGAAATCTACCAGCTACATACCCAAATCAAAAATTCCTATTCTTGTTAATGCTTTTTTTAATATAATAAAGTAATGCATTGGGTTGTATTTTTCAATTCTGATAAAAGTAGTATGATTTTGTGGGAAAACAGTCACGTCATAGAGAAGTGATTAAGGATGTGAGAAGTCATGGTCTCTGGGTTCTAATGGAAGCTGTCCTTTAACATGTTGACTGACCTTAAACAAGCTGTATAATCTCCTTGCCCCATCTGCAAAATTCAGTCATTCAAATATATTTATTGAGCTACTATTCTGTGTACTGGGGATTCAGCCTTGAACATAACTGGCAAAATTCCTGTACTCAAAGGCATTAGCAAAATGTACAGAATGTTAGATGAGGTAATTGCCATGAAAAACCAATGAAACAATAACAATGGATGGGGCAGGTGCAATTTTACATAGGGTGATAAGCAATGGTCTTATGAGGAAGAGAATGAGAAAAGATCCATGCAGTTAACAGGGGAAGAGAATTTCACGAGGAAGAGAAAATGGAAAAATTCCAGGCAACATCAGAACTTATCTGTAGAGTAAAGTGTGAAGAGATCAGTGTGACCACACTGAAGAGATCATGACAGACACAATCATAAAGAATGAGTTCATAAAAGTAAGGTTTGGGACATGATAATACTGAATCTGAAGGCTTTTGCAAAATTCTGATTTTTACTCCTCATGTGATCACCGATGATTTATAAAGACTGAGATGAAAGTTTTGGAAAAATGTAGTAGCGGAGGATGTGTTGAGAAATAGGCACATGTCAAATACATTCTAAACAAAGAATCAATATGATATGCTCATGGATTCAATATGAGGTTTGTGACACAGAAAAAATGTCAGGATAAGGTTTAAATCTTTGATTGAACAAGTAGCAGAATACATTTTCATTACCCGAGATTAAATTTCAGATAATGTAAGCAGCTTTCTGAGAGTTATCTTGTGAAGATAAACTATATTGATTATATACCTAAAGACCTTTGAATATTGTCTGGCATTCAGGAGGGGCTGAAGAAAAATAGTCTATTTTATACCAATATTATTATAGCATTGATTATTTGCAAACAAAAACTATTGTTTATATTTTGTCATGCTCTATCACAGTCTTATTTTCTGTATCATTATTTAAGTAGTTCAAATTTTACAATACACAGAATTTTACCAAATCACCATGAACAAAAGCATTTTGTCTTAAAAATACTTCAGACCATATCTTACATAAAACATGATAGACAGTGATATAAAGAAGGAAATTTAAGAGACAATGCAAGTTGTGTTTTTCACATGGCCCAAAGTTTACATTACATTTATTTAATGACATCATAAATGCTTTGCAGAATATAAGAGGATAGCATACTCTGACTTTAATTAAAACATAGCATTTCCTGAACTTCCTGAACTTATTATTGTCTGAAAAATTAGAGAATCTGTTGGCCATCATTGCCAACAAAATCCAAGAGCATCCTGCTTATAAATTATAGTAATGAACATTAATGAAAGCATTGCAAGCACAGTTCATAAAAAAGACCAGAATATGTATACAACTTATAATCATAAGAAAGGACACAATGAATGTACAAGATGAGAGATTAGTTTATAAAGTACATTATTAAAAAATAAATGCTTATCAAAGATAGCTCTAATTATATTCAAAAGGGGAATTGCAATAAATATAGATTATGTACAAAAAAGAAATGAGAGGAAAAATAAGGATAATACAATATTTTAAACGGATATTACATATGGTAAGTTAAAATATTCATATAAATGCAGAATGTGGAGGGAAATAATACATATATCAATTATTTGAATAAATTAATTAATGGTGATGAAATAATAAAAAGTCATTAACAGTTTTCTCCTGAAACAGAGGTTTAAATTTATTTTACTCCTTCAAAATCATTTAAGAAAATGAACAAATATAATTCTACAAAGCATGTCTTAGTATAAGTTAATGGAAAAAAATCACTTGAATGCAGAAAATATATCTAATAACCATTACTTAAGCTTGAATGAAAATAATCAAATGCAGGACAATGAAGAAAACATATTTTCTTAAATATACATTAAATAGTAGAAAATATTAAAACTGCTATTCTAGTTTATGTAGAGGATTTTTAAAAGGAAATGTTAGCAACCTAATTTATTAAAATTTATGGGATATCAACAAATTGGGGTTTATTTTCAATTCTTAGCTTTACAAATTTTCTCTATTAAAATTTTCAAAACGAATAAGCCAGGAATTTAACTCAATAGTTTTTTTTTAAAGAACATAAACCCGTGGAAATCAGGAAAAAGGAAATGATCGTTTTAATCATACCAAAATTAAACAAAGAAATAGTATGTATGGAAGCTTGTTGACACATCTCAAAATAGTAGGGTTTTCACATGGTTAGCAGCTACACACAAAAGACATACTACTGCAAAAAAAATTTAATATCATGAATTACAAAACTTGAGGAATTAAAGCATTAGAAGATGAGATTCTTAATTTAAAACATTTAGCAAGAAAACATCCATTTCCCAAGTTTAAAAGACAACGGGATTACAAAAGTTATAATGAGTAGAAACTGAAAGCTGTAAAAATAGAAATAGAAAATGACAAAAGCTTTCTCTCTACATATATATATATAATATACTGTAATATATACATCCATATATATAAGATTAGTCTAGAAGACCTTGAACAAAACTACTAAGAATGGAACATCTATTAGGGATTTCTGTGATACAATCGAAAATATAACATCAAATATATATGTATGCATACACATATATTTTACATAATATTTGCTCTAAAAAGCACATGTGTTTAAACGACAGGTTTACCACATATTTAATGGATTCTACTTAAAACTTAAAGTATGAAAACATATCCTTTAAAATGTTCCAGATCATAGGTGGTCTACTATGGGATGGCTCAACAGGAATGCCAACTTTTTCGAAAGATGATACCGTATTTAGAGAGAGACCAAGTAAACACCTAAATAGAAAATAAATGAAAGATAAGCTTAAATGTTCAGCATCCATGTCATTAAAATTGCCTGGAGCCCTCTCTCTTGTGCATGACTCTAATGAGAGCATTTTTCACTTCTTTGTTCCTAAGACTATAAATGAGTGGATTCAGCATGGGGATCACCATAGTATAAAACACAGAGGCCACTTGATCCTTTCCCATGACATAGGAATTTTTTGGTTTTAAATAAGTAAAAATTGTAGTGGCATAAAATATAGTGACTCCCAGGAGGTGGGAGGCACAAGTAGAGAAGGCTTTGCGCTTTCCTGAAGTGGAATTAATTTTCAGGATGGTAGACAGAATGGAGCCATAAGACACAGAGATTGTGATAAGAGACACCATTACATTTAAACTAGAGAGAATGAATATCATTATTTCAGTGTCATGAGTGTCAGTGCAGGACAGGGCTAAAATTGGGAATATGTCACAGAAAAAGTGATAGATTATATTGGATTTGCAGAAATGCAAAGTACTCATGAAAATTATGTTGATTAATGATTCAGTAAAACCAATCACATAGGACCCAGTAATGAGGGCTCGGCAGACTTTCATGGACATAACAAGTGGGTAGTTGAGCGGATTGCAGATAGCTACATAGCGGTCATACGCCATTGAAGAGAGAAAAAAAAATTCAGTGGCAGCCAAGAAGAAGAAAAAAGACAACTGGGTGAAGCAGCCCATGAATGAAATATATTTGTTGGAAGTCAGTAAATTCTCTAAGGTTTTAGGAGTGATGACTGTTGAGTAACTGAGGTCAAGAAATGACAGATGACTGAGGAAAAAATACATGGGGGTGTGAAGATGGAGATCCAGATGAATTATCAGTATCATCCCTGCATTCCCGAACACGGTAATCAGATATATCAGGAGAAATAACATAAAGAGGACCCACCGGATCTCCTCAGAGTCTGTCAATCCCATAAGGATGAAGTCAGGCACATTTGTGTTGTTCCTACTTCCCATGATGGCATTCAAATGTTGTAATGTCTTCATAAATCAAATGTGATATTTCACATGAAGGACTTCAAAACAGTTTTTGTTTATAAGAATGATCTATATTTGCTAGAAAAATAAATTTTGATACTAGAAATTTACAATAAATGATAGTGTGCAAAGTGTGACTAAAATATATGTTTCCCTGCCAAATATAAATTAGGTAGAAATCATCGATTTTATATGATATAATAAAGATTCATATATATTATATAATTGAATGAATTTGACATTTTATTAAAACATTTATCCAAATGAAAATATAATACTCTAAGTACTAATTTTGTACTCATTCTTTAATGAGAAAAATGGCATAGATAATAACTTATCCAGAATCACAACCATTAAGTTTTGTTGGCTCTGTGATTCTGCCAAGATTATTTAGTCCAAGGATCAGTGTCATGACAATATATTACTACTTAAAATTAATTTCAGAGAAATAGATAAAAGTACTAGATAAATAGCAAACAATCAAAGAGAGATTCACTCATCATTTCCTGTTCTTTTGCACCCAGTATTATTAAATACAAATTAAAGATCAAAAATTAAAACCTTAGGCTACTTTACTTGGGTATATTAATTTTATAGATGGCTTATCACAAATAACTTTCAAAATATGTTAACGTTACTTAATCAAATATCCTTCAAAAATATATTTTCAATATATATACATTCATTGAATACTCAGAGTCCATCAGTTTTAGGTTTCCATTTCTAAAAATCCTGGCATTACTTACTTAGGTAAGGCCTGTATGATATTTATATGTATATACATATTCTCCTAATAATATACCCCCCCCCCCCGCTTTTTGAGATAAACTAAAACACTCTAATTTTGAGTTTAATACTTACCATGAGCAAAAGCTGGTGAAAAACTTCCTACAGCATTATCTGTTTAGAAATTTGTCAATCTCAAGTTTGTCTAACAAAATATTTAAACTCATTTAAGGAAACTGAAATTTCCATGATATAATATTTGCTTCCATTGAGATAACTTCTGCTTAATTTTCTAGGCATGTATTTTTGGTTTGCTTTAAAAAAAATAATAAAGCAACCAAAAATTTTTGCTCAATTTCTGGTTAAAAAATAGCAAGTTCACCTGGAAATTATGTCTCGTGAGTATGCCAGGGAGCTACTGTGACCACAGGCAGAGGAGGGTATCCTTTATCTTTCACCCTGATAATGCCATGGCATGTCTTATTTTGAGGATTACTGATAATGCAACATTTGGTCATCTCAGGGACCAATTTCCAAGGAAGAATGCTTGGCATTATTCCAAGGATAAAAGTTTGAGGACTAATGCAGCTGGGGTAGGTTTGTTACAGAGAGTTGACTTCCTCTTAGTAGCCAAGTAATGTTGAGAAGCATATTTTGGTATTCCTTTGTGATGCTCTAATTTATTACTAGGTTAAAGGAAGTTATTTCTAGAAAAATAATTAATATGTGTCTGAAAGTCCAGATCGTTAGTCACTAGAGTTGGAATAGACCATTTTTTAAATTAAAACTTTTTATGTTTAAATGTGTGCATTATAACGAGTAAACATTGTTCATGATGCAAAAATTAAAGTGCAAAAAATTAAGAGAAGAAAACAAAATTGTTCATAAATGTTCAACTTTAGATTTATTTTCTTCTAATTACTTTCCTCTGTACATATAAAGCTAAAATAGGTATCCTTATGTGTTCTGTTCACATATCTTTTACACACTGTATTTTCAGTAATATCCTTATTTACTATTAAATATTTATAATACACCTTAAACTATACTATCTTAAACTTTTATAAAACCCACAATTTCACATATTTTTCATTAGTTGGTACACCACAAATAACTTCTTTCTAGCAGATGACTATTGCATAATATTGCACAGATTAATTGAAACTTTTCAGGCATCACAAGGAAAACATGGTAGAGTTCCTCTATTAGGTTTGTCTGGATCACCTAATTCATCTACACACCAGATGCATTGCTGTATTAAGTCACAACAATGTTTGTGTAATTTGTTTATTATTTTAGTGTAATGACTTTTATTATATTAAAAGAAACATGAGAAAATAAAGTAAAAATCTGTGCTAAGAGAGTAAATATTTTATAATTAATTAACCAAAACCTCACTTCTTCTATATATAACCAGGTAAAATGCATTCTTGTCAATCTTTCATTAATTAAGGATCAGGAAACCAATTTTCCTGTAGTTTTACAAATAACCCATTCCAGAAAAACTTACACTGCAAAATTTAAGGAGAGAATTTGATGGTATGGAAAAGGATTTTTAAAATATTATATATTTGATGAAATTTTGGATGCACAATTCTCTTCATGAAAATTCAATAATACTGAAAAAAGCTTATTTAGAAATTAAAAGGCTATGTCAATTTATTCCTAACTTGTGACCTTTAGTGTAAGCTAAATAAGACACTTATGAAGAATTTTCTAGGTCGATGTCACTTCAATACGGTTTGCTTCCTACTTGCAAAATCAACATGAAGAAGTTTTTCTTATTGGGATTGAAATAAATTTTTTTAGTCATTAAATGTATTTTAAAATAATATAAGTTGAAGAAAGAATAATTAACAATACTAATTTTATGACTAATATTTTTTGCTTAATCATTATTGGTGGCATTCCAAGATACCATCTCTAACAGTAAAATAATTTTGTTGCTAGATTAAAAGTAGGGAACAAAAGAAAGATGGTTTGTCTTACATTTCAACAAAAGTTGAACTTTATCCTTGACAACTATTCAATGTCATATTCTTTAAAAAAATTCTATTCCTCCTTTTAATTCTTCCAATTTATTTTGTTTTGAAGCTCTTTTAAGTATTTTATAATTTCCTGAGAAGTTTGCCCTATTTTAAATATACTGTCCTTTATATCTCTGGAATAACAGAGGTCTACTTCTTCTATTATGACTTTGCACAGTAGTATTTAAATGCTTGTATTTAGAAATTTATGTTTTTACTCACTTATTTCTTATAGCCATCACATAGGTGGGTCCTAATTTTAGTACAGTTAATTACTATGCCTTTTTATTGTTGTCGGCAGTAGGGATTACACCCAGAACATTGTACATGGGAAGATGTAACTAGAAAAAACTGGTAGAGTCATCTTCCTCAAAACTCCAGAAACCCATTAAAGGATTGCAGTAGCTATGTGATTACTGATTCAAGAAAATTAATCTTAAAGCTGGTAGCACAAACTGGTCTCTTCCCCAACTCCTTCTCTGTGCTTTCATCGAAGATTCTTGACTCTGTTTTGGAAGGAGCATAGAAACCCTTATAAGCAAATTGGTGTACAAGTATGTCAGTACCAATCTATCCTGTGGCAGTCTTAAATCATGACCCAAGACCATCATCTCAGTCTCACTGTCCTAGAACTTACCCTGCTAGACAAAACAGTTTATTAAACAGTGTAGGAAATAGATCATTCAATTTGGCCTGGGGCAGAGGATTTCTGACTTTAAAACTTACAATAGAACACTTAGAAAGGGGGAAGTCTGTTTCATTTGGATAGAGGAAGCATTCCAGTTCCAGTAAACAGGGAAATTTCTAAAACTAGGACATAGTCCCGGAAACACAAGCTGAGAAAGGAAAGAGAAAAACTCACACTTTAGCCTCAGGCTGATCTTGATAAGAGAGTTAAACTCAGAAGGATAACACCAGCTAATACAGAGTCACCTTTTTAAATTGAGGGAAAGGGTTTTTTTTGGTTTATTTGTTTGTTTTGTTTTTGGTTTGTTTCCTTAGCACTGATACTCAAGATTATTAAACTTGACGGACACAAATTTGAAAATCAAACAGCTCAGACATTAAATCCCTAGGTTCAAACATTAAAATAGTAAAATATATAGTGTGCAACAAAGGTTTACAAGGCAAAGATACAATAAATTATGACCCATCCAACAGAACAAGATAAAACATCAAATCGTCAAAGAAAAAGACTAGATGTTGGATATACATAAGAAAGAATCAGTCAATCTGAAGACAAGACAATTGAAATGATCCAGGCTGAAGAACAGAAAAGATTTAAAAGAGAGAGAAGAGAGCCTAAGAGACAGGGGAGCCCCTTCACAATAGGAATCTCAGAACAAGAAAGAGAGAAAGGGGTAGGCAGTTTATTCAAATAGAGGCAGAAAACTTATCAAGTTTAACAGAAGACAATCAAACATCTTCACAAAGCCCAGTGAACACCAAACAGGATAAATTTGAAAAGAAGTATGCTCACACTTAATGTAGTCAAACTGGAGAATGCAAGGACAAGTTATGAAAGCTACAAGGGAAAAACGTAACATGTTATGTAAAAACCAGTCAATGGTGAGAAAAGTGCCAATTTCTAATCAGAAACCATAAGGTAAGAATGAAGTAGGGTGGAATATATAAGTACTGAAAAAAAACAACTTCGACCAAGAATTTTATTTCTAGTAAGATGTTTGAAATATGAGGGAGAATTTAAGACATTCCATATAAAGGAAAGCTAAGGTAGATTGTCAGTCTAGACCTCCTCTACAAGCAATGCTACAGAGAGCTCTATGAAAGGAGTGAACACTGGTGAGGCAGGCTAGTTTAGGAAATGGGAAGATGAATTGAAAACCTGGCAGAAAAACATGGCTATGAAGCACATGGCCATGGAAAATCATCTGGAAACTCCCTGAGGGAAAGACCCCATCAGAAGTTTACTGGAAGAACCCCACAAAAACTCCCCATTTGGAACAAGATTTTCTCTAGGATCAAGGAAAAACCCTGGATATTCTCAAGGGGTTTTATGATTGTCCCCTGGGGGAATGACAGGTGGGGGTAATCAATCAAAACAACAAACAGCAGTGACCCCTCCCCTCAAAATTAGCAAGGGGAGGAATAATTAATGGTTTAAAAAGCAACCTCACAATCTAAATCTTCCTCTCTGCCCTCAGGTACACATGGGGACTTGTAATCTGGATCTGGCAGAAGAAAGAATCAGTTAACTAAAAGACAAGACAATCGAAATGATCAGACTGAGGAAAAGAAAGAAAAATAAATATTAAAATTGAAAATAGCCTAAGACAGCTATGGGATATCATCAACTGTAACAATGTGCATATTATGGTATTATGGGAGTCCCAGAAAGAAAAGAAATGGAGAAAGAGGCAGAAGGAATATTAAAAGAAATAAAGACAGAGAATTTCCCAAACTTAGCAAAAGACATGAATATGCGTATCCAAGAAGCCAGAGAACACCAAGAAGATAAACATGAAGTAAAATATATCTCATCATATATTAATCACAATATTGAATGACAAGGACAAGGAGAGAGTTCTTGAAAGCTGGAAATGTTACATATAAAGGAGTCCCAAGTAGACTTAGTGTCTATTTGTTATCAGAAACCATGTAGGTAAAAATTTGTAAAGTGCTGAAAGATAACAACTGCCAGTCAAGAATTTATATTCACAAACTTTTCAATCAAAAATTAAGGGGAAGATTAGGACCTTCTTGGATATACAAAAGCTTCATCATTACACTTGTCATACAAGAAATCTTACAGGAAGTTATTCAGACTGAAAGGGAAGGACAATAGACCATGGCCCAAAGTGGCATAAAGAAGTATAACCTGCAGTGAATATAAATATTTGGGTAATTATAAATGTCAATATTACTGTACTGTATTGTTTGATATGTAGCTCCACTTCTTACTTCCTATAGGTACTAAAATGCAAATTCATAAAAAAGTGATGATAGGGAAACAGATGTAGCTTAAATAATTGGGCACCTGCCTACCACATGGGGGATCCCAGGTTCAGTTCCTGGTGCCTCTAAAGAAAATGAGCAAGCCAGTGAGCTGACATGGCAGGCTGGTGTGGTGAGCTGATGCAATGAGATGATGCAATGAGGAGATACAACAGGGAAACACAAAGAGAGTCACAACAAGCAGAGAACAGAGGTCACTTAAGAGATTGTTGCCTCTCAACCATGCTGGAGTCCCTGGGATTGTTTCCCAGTGCCTCCTATAAAGAAGACAAGCACACAACAAACAGACAGAGCAGAGAGTGAACACAAACACCACCAAGGGAGAGGAGAAAAAAATAAGTCTAAAAAAAATTAATGATAAATCTATGATTTTTGATATACAATGTAAAGATATGTGATAACAAGTAGAAAAAGGGGGGGTGGGGTGGGGACAGAAAGGTATAGAAAAGTATTTGTGCAAAATATTGGAATCAAATTGGTATAAAACCAAGTATGATTAGTGTATATTTAGGATGTTAAATTTTAACCTCATGGATGGTAACCACAAGAAAAATATATGAAAAGTATACCTAGATAGAAATAAGATAAAATATGGTACAACACAGAAATGAAGCCAATAGAAAAGTAAGCATTAGTGAAAGAATTGAGGAGGCAAAATAGTTTAAGAGTCACAAAGGCTATAAAACAAAATGACAGAAGAAAGTGCTATATTATCAGTAGTGACTTTAAAGGTAAATGGAGTAAAATCTCCAATCTAAAAGGAGAGAGCAACAGAATGGATAAAAAAGCATGACCAAAGTATATGCTGTCAGCAAGATACTCACTTTAAATTCAACAGTACAGTTATGTTGAAAGTGAAAGGATGGAAAAATATATACTATGAAAGCAGGAACCAAGCGAAAGCTGGATTATCTCTACTAATAGAAAAAATTAGACTTTAAGTAAAAAACATTCACAAGGGACAAAGATGGGCACTATAGACTGATGAATATAATTCAACAGGAAGATTTTACGGTTATAAATATATATGTACCTGACAGCACAACCCAAAATACATGAAGCAAATACAGATGTGAAGGGGGAATTGAATGTTTTACATTAACAGTAGGAGAAATACACCACTCCTAATAATGGATAATCTAGTCAGAAAATTAACAAGGAAGTAAAAGACTTCAATAGTACTTTAAATCAACTAGACTTAACAGACATACATAGAACTCTTCACCCAAGAAATGCAGAACACACATTCTTCAAAAGTACATCTGGGTCATTCTCTAGGATAGACCATAAATTGGGTCAAAGAAGAAGTTTCAATATTTTTTAAAAATATATTTGTATCATTCAAAGTATATTCTCCAACAACTACAGAATGAAGCTAGAAATCAATAACAGAGGAGGAAATGGAAAATTCACAAACATGTGGAAATTAACCAACATACTCTTAACCAATGGGTTAAAGAGAAAATGAGAAGCAAAATTAGGAAATATTTTGAGGCACATGAAAATGAAAATAAAGCATACCAAATCTCATGGGATGTAGTGAAGGCAGTACAGAGAAGGAAATCTATAGCTCAAGAAACTTACATTAAAAAAGAAGAAAGTTCTCAAGTCAGAGACATAACTCGAAACTGGAAGAACTAGAAAAAGAAGAGTAAGTGAAATCCAGAGTGACAAGAAGGAAGGAAATAAAAAAGGTTAGAGCAGAGATAAATGAAATAGAATTAAAAAAATAGAAAAGGTCAAAAAAACTAATGCTGGTTCTTCAAATATGTAGCATATTATGGATATATTCCTGCTTCTAAAGGAAAGAGGAACAGACATTTCCACATGTAACCGATAGGGATTTTGAGTCAGCCTTGCAGTCACATAATTTTTTTCCAAATAGTATTCTGTAAAATATTTAAATTTATAATTTATGTTAAGCTCAAGCTTAAAAATACTGATATGGTTCCTATGAGTAAGAGAAAAAGCCATCTGGAGCAGAAAGAAAAGTAGCTCCATTCTGACATTGTTCTGGGAAAGATAAGTTGAGAATTTTTTCGTAAAATCGCCAATATATGACAGAAACATCTTTTTGGTTTAATTTTTTTTGTCTTTATTCATTTTTTTAAATGTTACATTCAAAAAATATGAGGCCCCCATATACCCTCCACCCCCCCCTCACACCACTCCTCCCCCCATAGCAACATTCTCCTCCATCATCATGAGACATTCATTGCATTTGGTGAATGCATCTCTGAGCTTCGTTGCACCTCATGGTCAATGGTCCACATCATAGCCCACACTCTCCCACGTTCCATCCAGTGGGCCATAGGAGGACATACAATGTCTGGTAATTGTCCCTGCAGCACCACCCAGGACAACTCCAAGTCCCGAAAACACCTCCACATCTCATCTCTTCCTCCCATCCCCCACACTCAGCAGCCACCATGGCCACTTTATCCACACCAATGCCACATTTTCTTCGATTACTAGTCACAATAGTTCATGAATAGAATATCAGTAAGTCCACTCTAATCCATATTCTATTCCTCCATCCTGTGGACCTTGGATTGTTTGTGTCCACTCCATGTCTATATCAACAGGTGGCTTAGATTTCACATGGATGCTGGATGCAATCCTCCTGCTTTCAGTTGTAGGCACTCTTAGCTCCATGTTGTGGTGCTTGACTGTCTTCAACTCCATGTTAGCTGAGTGGGGTAAGTCCAATAAACCAGAGTGTAGGAGCTTAAGTCTGTTGAGGATCAAGGCCTGGCTATCATATGATCAGTCCAGAGATTCAGGTCCCCTGGGTGTTTATTAAACCCCAGCACCAACTACAATTCTGGTAAAGTAACAGGAAAGGCTTGTGAAAAAAGATCACATCTGAGTCCAGCTCATTTACACAGAAACACAAACTCCAAAGAAGGGCCAACTGACATGGCACTGAACTCCATCTGCCATGACCGTAAAACATACGGGTCTTTGTAGCCCTCAGAAGAACCAGTACCCGGAGTTGTATCTACTTTATCTGTCTCTGGGACTCTGCTGAGGTGTGCATAAGGGCTACCCCTCTGATAACCTCCAAGGACCTTGAATAAAAGGTTCAAATTAGACCAGCAGAATATCTCAGTCTACATATAATAACAGGAGTTAAAAATGCTTTTTGACCTGAACCAAGGGGGAAATGGAAAGGAGAAATGAGTTTGTATGGCAATGAGTCTGACAGAAACATTTTAACAGAATTAATGGAAGAAATGAATAAAGGCATAGAAAAGAGAAATGATCAAATGAGGTCAAAGACACGACAAATTTTAGTTTGATGTCTATGTGTAAGAAATAAATAAAGTAAGATAAAACAAATTAGAACCTATGATCCACCTATTCTAATTAACAAATTATTGTGAGTGACAAGATAAAACATTTTAACATTTTTCATTTAATTAAATGTATCCCTTCACTGGGAAAGCTCCATGGTTTTTCTTTTATATTTTAAAAATGCCATCAAAGAAAGTTTTTGCATAAATATTAACTGAATGGAGGTTGGGATGAAAATGTTTATTTAGATATGATAAAAAATTTGAAAAAATAAAAAACAATGTAGATGAAAATGACTTAATAAATCTATTATTTTTATATGAGATATATACTAACTAGAAAAATATTAGCCATGAAACAATATCTTGCCACCAGAACAATGTTATTCTTACATCCACAATGATGAGAGATAAATTAAATACAACTTGGAATCTGAAAGTAAGTGTTCATGGCCAAGCTGTATGATTGAAAGCTAGGTGTGATGTAGGCATTTTGTCTAAAATTTACTCCACTTTAAAAGAGCAATATAATTGAATGACAATTAGACACAATGATAGAAGTCAGAGAATCTAATAAAGCAATAACTACATAAAATTTCCTTTAAATATTCAGTTTTTCATATAAAAACAGACTCACACAACTGAATTTTTATCACCAAATAAATTTGCTTTTAAAAATTAATATTGGCTCTCAGATATTTTCAGGTTTTGCACCAGTTCAGAAAGTTCTACCCACATACCTCTCCACCAGATAATTTAGTGCCCAATTTTCCAATCATGTTCCTTCCAAACTCTAAACAGCCAGTCAAAACCATTGGCATACACCATGAATCCATATACAAATGCAACTCTGGCCATTTCTCCTTTCAAACAAAATGAACAACCACGTGTACTGCTTAAGGTTCTGACTTCTGGGAAGATATTATATAAACACTGTCCTTCAAGGATGTCCCAGAAAGGTGGTGTAGTGCTGCAGCTGTCCACTTTTGGGTGGAGTCTATAGATCATGTAAAACCCTTTGCAAACAAGGCTCAAGTTTTCTTTTCTTTAAAGGAACTCCCCAAGATGCCATAGCTGTATGATGAGAGAGAAGCTAATTTGGAAGTAGTTGGGGCTGGGGCCATGGGAATTTGACTTCAGGTAACTTATTTGTGCCTCAGGGCTTGCTAGAGCCTGATCTATAGTTTACTTCCATTTGATGATGGAGTGCTGCAGTGCACTCCCAACATAATGACTTTTTTTTTCATCAGACAACACCCTTTCTGCTAGATAGCAGTTCAAGTCTCATTGTAATTAGATGACCTATATTTAATTAAGAAGCATTTAGTCTGTCCCAAGGCCCAGTAGCTAGCCAAAAGCTGTCTCTTGGGAAAAAAAAAAGAAAACACAAAAAACAGTTGTTATTTGCAGAGATTGGGAATATTACTCCAAAATCTCAAAAATCTGTGTTTCTTATATAGAGGCTTGACAAAAGCTCCAGACAGTATGTGCATTTGCTACCCATACTTGAGGCACCATTGGATAACCTGAATCATTTTATGGCATAAGTAGCAGAATACCATGTATGATTTTTAGGACCTGTGGCAGCACTTGCTAATGTTCCAGTTGTCTCAAAATTAACAACTTTTTCAGTTACTGAGTATGTGGGCCAGAACAGTAAACCCAAATGAGAATCATGCTGTCCCCAAAATCCTCAGAGGTCAACTAAGCATTCTGGTTCTTTTTCTGATTGTATGAATGGCTGGATACAACAGCTTATCCTTTATTTTAAAAAGGAATACCTAGACATTGTCTGCTCCACTGGATGCCTAGACATTACAGTGAGGTGGAAAGCCCCAGAATTAATTTTGGAGATATTACCCATACTCTAACATGTAACTCTCTTAACAATAAGTCAAGAGTAGTGACTACTCTTGCCTACTAGGTCCAAGCAGCATAATGTTATTAATGTAATAGAAGATTGTGATGTCTTGTGGAAGGGTAATTCAATCAAGGAATCTGCAAATGAGATTAAGTCACAGACTGAATGTTTGCTATATTCCTCAGGAAGGACAGTGAAGCTGTTTTGCTGAGCTTTCTGTATGAAAGAAAGCTAACAAATATTGAGGAAAGGTTTACAAAATCAATTGCTGCATACCGAATAGTTGGGGATCTGTTAATTTGTGAAAGCAGTAATACCATATCTGAAACAGCAGCTGTAATTAGAGTAACTTCCTGGCTTAATTTATGATAATACACTGTCAATCTCAAAGATCTTTCTGTCTAATCCCCTCTCAATCAAAAGCAGAGTGGACATCACCATCCCCAAATCCTCAAGACTGAGGAATGAGCAAACATAAGGGGGAAATGCAACTACGGACAAAAGTAGACATATGTTATTCTAGTAATGGAAGCACTTGTAACATTGATATAAAGGCAGTTGTCTGAGTGGAGTGGGAGAGAATAGGTGTAACATGGGGGCATTTTTGAGACATCGGAATTGTTCTGCATACAGTGTAATGATGGAAATAGGCCATAATTCATTTTTTCAAAACCTGTAAAATTGTGCCATGCAAAGTGTAAACCATAATGTAAACTATAGACTTTGGTTAGTAGCAATTCTTCAATATTTGTTCATCAATTGTAACAAATGTACCACACAATGAAAGATGCTATTAACAGAGGAAAATATGAGAGGGGGAGGGGTTGGGTATATCAGAATCCTTTATATTTCTATGTAACTTTTCATAAATCTAAACTTCTTTAAAAAATAAAGTTTGAAAAAGGGGGAAAAAAGAAGGCCCTATAAAATGAAGTGCTGATTTCTTATCAAAAACCATGGAAACTTAAGGGAGGAGGATAAAATATTTAAGGGCTAAAAGAAATCAATTTCAACTGAGAATTGAATAACTGGCAAAACTGTTTTAAAAATGAAGGTTAGAGTAAGACATAATTAGGTAAACAAAAGCTGAGGGAAATCATCATCACTCTAGCTGCCCTACAAGCAATGCTGTAGGGAATTCTGCATGCTGATAGGAGAGTAACCTAGACAGTGGATCAAGGCACCATAAAGGAATAAAAATCTCTGATGTAGGTAGTCATATGATTATGCACTGAAACAGCATATGCCCACAATAATGAAACATATTGATACTTATGAAGGGAGAAATAGACATTTCACTGATCTAGTAACAAGTGCCAATACTTGACATTTAATAATGGATAGAACATCTGGATTTAAGATTGATAAGAAAATGAAAGACATGAAAGACATTCTAAATCAACTAGAGCTAACAGACATACATAGAACACTTCACACAAAGAGCCAAATAAACATTCTTCTCTAGTGCATAGGGGTCATTCCTCAAAGATCATTCTTCAAAGTTTATAAAATGTTGGGCCAGGAAACAAGATAATAAAATAATAAGACTGAAATCATACAATGAATCTTCTCTGATAACAGTGAAATGATTCTGGAATTGAGTAACAGCACAACTGGAAAATTTTCTGATTTGTGGAAATTTAAAAAATATATTTTTATTACACAGTGGTAAGAAAAATGAAGTTGTGAAGCATATGACAACATGAATAAACCTGGTGGACATTATATTGAATGAAGCAATCCAGACACAAAATGACAAACACTGTATGATTGTGCTATTATAACTAATTATCTTGTGTAAACTCGTGGAGTTAATAATTAGAATATAGGTCATCAGAAAATAGAAGGGTAGAGAGTGGAAAGCTAAGGGTTAATCTGTGTAGACTTGGTAAAATGTTGTTTGAAAATCTTTGGAAATGAATAGAAATCCTGAAAGCATATCATGGCGTTTGTAACTAGCACTGCTACTGTGTTGGTATGACACTGGTTTTAAGAGAAGGTATAAGGTCACGCATATTGCTGAAAGGAAAGCTAAAAACTGTGGCTTGAGACTGTATAAGATAGTAAAACCTCATGTAAAACACAAATATAGTTGATATTACATAATAAGACTGTTTTTATAAAATATAGATACAAATATACTAGAAAGAAGATAAAAGAATAGCAGCCATGTATGGCAGGGGCAGCAAAGAGAAATCGAAAAGTGATGAATTTTGGTTGTTGTTTTTTGTTTATTACTATTATTATTGGAAATATGAAAGTGTTCTAAGAATGATTAAAATGATGAATAGCCAAAAATGTGATTGCACTAAACACCATTCATTGTACACTTTGGATGGATTTATGCTTTATTTTATGATATATATTTATTTATGTGTATCAATAAAATTCATTTGTTAAGAAAAACTATATTCTTAAAGAAACAATGGGTCAAAAATAAATAATAAAGACAAATAGGAAATATCATGAAATGAATGAAAAAACAAAACACACCAAATCTTACAGATTCAATAAAGGGAAATTTATAACTCTAAACACATAACAAAAAAGAAGAAAGATTTCATATGAAGACCTAACTTTACAACTTGAAGTACTAGAACTAGAAGAGTAAAATAAACCCAAGCAAGCAGTTCAAAGGAAATAACAAAGACTATAGTGGGGATAAATAAAATAGAGATTAAAAATACTATTGAGAAGATCAGTGAAACCAAAAGTTGTTTCTTTGTAAAGATCAAAAAAATCAATCAAGCTTTAGCTAGACTTATGAAGAAAAAAAAAAAGCAGAGGACAGAAAAAATAAAAATCAGTAATGAAAGGAGGTACATTACCATCAACCCCACAGAAGTAAAAAGTAGTATAAGGGGATACTATGAACAATTGTGCCCCCCAAAATTAGATAAAATATATCAAATTGACCAATTCCTGGAAAGACACAAAATTCCTAAACTGAATAAAAAAAAATATATAACATCTTACAGAAAACAACAATTAAAGGAATCAAATCAGTATTCAACTCCTCCACTATGAAACAAAGAAAATCACAGGACCAGATTTTCTCACCAGTGAATTTTAACAAACATTCCAAAGCACAATTCTGTTTATATTCCTTCCAAAATGGAAATCGGAGGAAATATTTCTTAACTCAGTCTATGTGGTGAACATCACCCTGATACCAAAGGCAGATAAAGAAACCACAGTAAAACTATGGCCAGTATCCCTTATGAATATAGAAATAAAAATACTCAACAAATTCTCGCAAACCAAATCCAATACCACATTAAAAGAATTATACATGATCAAGTGGGATTTATCCACAATATGCAATAGTAGTTCAAAATAAAGGAACCAATCAATGTAATATACCACAGAAAGAAAACGTAGTAAAAAACAAAACAATAAAAGAACATGACTTTTTTTTTCCTCTTTTTTAAAATTTTTATTTTTTTATTCATTTTTTAAAAAAATATTACATTCAAAATATATGAAGACCCATTCAACCCCACCGCCCCCACCCCCCACTCCCCTCACAGCAACACTCTCTCCCATCATCATGACACATCCATTGCATTTGGTAAATACATCTCTGGGCATCACTGCACCTCATAGTTAATGGTCCACATCATAGCCCACACTCTCCCACGTTCCATCCAGTGGGCCCTGGGGGGATCTACAATGTCCCGTAATTGTCCATGAAGCACCACCCAGGACAACTCCAAGTCCCGAAAATGCCTCCATATCTCATCTCTGTCTCCCATTCCCCGCACCCAGCAGCCACCATGGCCACCCTTCCCACACCAATGCCACATTTTCTCTGTGGACATTGGATTGGTTGTGTCCATTGCATATCTATGTCAAGAGGGGCCTTAGATTCCACATGAATACTGGATGCAATCCTCCTGCTTTCAGTTGTAGGCACTCTAGGCTCCATGGTGTGGTGGTTGACATTCTTCAACTCCATGTTAGCTGAGTGGTGTAAGTAGAACATGACTTTTTAAATTGACACCAGGAATTATTTGGCAAAATCATGCACTATTCCTGTGAAAACACTAAAAAAATGGAAATATTTACCCTGTACCTATCCCTTTATCCTATATTTGAAGCACACAATTTGTTCTCTAGGGATCATATGTCCACAGACAGAGGTGAATTGTGCCCCAGGGCAGACCACACCAGGAGTGATTTTGATTTAGACTTTGTACTTATCATTGTTAATGAAATAAGACTTTCTGGGTATTGTGATGGACTGAATGCATTTTGCATAAAGAAAGAGTATGTCCTTTTGGGGTCCAGTGTGGTGATTTGAAGCTTTTTGTATCCCAGAAAAACAGATTCTTAAATCTAATCTTTTCCTGTGGGTGTAAACTTATCTATGAGGTTGCCACAGGTAAGGAGTGGCCCAGCCCAATCAGGATGGGTCTGAATCCTATTACAGGTGTCTTTTATAAGTGGGATAAATTCACACACTATGAGATAAAGCCCCAGGAACCAAGAAAGTGAACATCAACTGAACCCAGAAGAGAAAGGAGAAGCCAGAGACACCTCCACATGCTATGCCATGTGGCGATCTGAAGAAGAAAGATTACTTGAAGCCAGCTTCTGAAAACCAGTCTTCAGGAAGAAAATATGGTCTTGGTGATGCCTTCCTTTGGACATTTTCATGCCTCAAAACATGAGTAAATAAATTTCCACTGTTTAACAAGACTAGTCCAGGAAACTAAAATAAAGGGTAAAATCCCAAATACCCAGAAACTTTTTTAAAAGAAGAAGAGCACTAAAACGTCCCAATTTTAAATGTATTACAAAGCCACAGTAAGACCAAAATTATTAAATCTGTTGGAAATTAAATTATGCACCAACAAAAAGCATGTTCATATCATTGCTACATTACTGTGCATGTGAGTCCATTTTAAATAGGAAATTTTGAATTTGCAATTTTTAGTAAAGTTATGGTCAAATGCATAAGTTTGGGCTTTGATCCAGTTATAAGCAGAATGAAATTCAGATGTAGTACCAAAGCCATAGAAGAATATGGAAGTCAGTGGAGCTCAGAGTAGAAAGGAGAATGGCATTGCCATATGTATTGCCATGTGACAAGATAAAAGAAAAGGTAAAATAAAAAAACAAAACAAAACAAAAAAGGTAAGGTAAAGGATGACTGTGAGCTAGCCACGGAACACCACAGTGTTTGAGGACAAAGAAACACCATTCTGTCACCTTGGTTATGGACTTCTGCTTGCCTCACACCCAGGAATCAATAACCTCCCATTTTTAAAACCCATAATGTTGTAGTTGCTTTAGCAACCAGGAATCTAAAACAAACTCCTAGAGGGTGACATAGAGAAATCAAAAGCTTGGAAAGAAAATAAATAAATAGATAAAACGTTCTTCATCAAAATTAAAAACTCTTGTGCATCAAATGCTTTATCAAGAAAACATTTTTTCTTAAAACCCAACAGAATGGTAGAAAATATCTGTAAGTCACATATCAGATTAGTATTTAGTATTCGGAATATTTAAAAACTCCTACAACTTGACAACAAAAAGATAAATGACAAAATTTTAAAATGGGCAAAACTTGAACAGAGTTTTCTCCAAAGATGATATAATTTGTCAATAAGCACATTAGAAGATGCATAACATCATTCTCTATAGAGCAATGAAAATGGAAAGTACAATGAAATACCATTTCATACCCCCTAGAATGCATACTATAAAATACAGAAAATAACAAGTTTTGGAGAAAACATGGAGAAATTGGAATAATTGTTTATTGTTTGTGTGAAGATAAATTATGCTGGTGCATCTGCTGTGGAAAAGCTGGAGGTTTCTCAGAAGGTTAAGTATAAAAATACTATAAAATCAGAAGGAAAAAAAACATTACCTAGCTATCCCACCTGCAGTTATATATTGTAAACATGTTATATCATGAAATCTAAATGATATTTGCACATCAGTGTTCATGACAATGGTATTTACAATTATCAAAAGGTGGAAGGAATCCAAATGTCTATCATCATATGAATGCATAAGCAAAATTGATATATACATTCAATGGAATATTATTCAACCATAAATAGGAATGAAGTTCTATAGCATGCAAGAATTAGAAGATATCAAATTAACTCAAATAAGGAAAACCCAAAAAGCTGAATATTGCATGACCTCATTGATAGGAATTAATGAGAATATGCAAATTCATAGAGTAATAAATGGGTATATGGATTACCAGTGTCAGGATTGGGGTTGGAGTTGGGAATGGGAAGTGAATGTTTAATTGTTACAGGATTTGTTTAGCATGATGGAAAAAAAAATTTAATGGATGATGGGTATGGTAGCACAACAAGGTGACTATTAACACTAATAAATTCTATATTTCAAATGGTTAAAATGCAATTTTTTTTGTTTTATATATGTTACAAAATTAAAAATTTTTTAAGTCATAGAATTGGGAAAACCAGCGAGATGTTGGCACAGTAAGGAACTTCTAGAGTGAGCTGCTGCTACAAGGTAGTTAGTAATCACCAAGAGCTATCTTAAGCACCTTTTTGGGGGCTCTAAGAGACCAGAAGAGCATCCTGCAATATCCTTGAAAGACTGGAAGGAGAAGACTGCTTATCTGCAGAGAAAATTTGTAAGTAGAGCTCTCCACACCACAGAGGCCAGTGCCAATCCTACACTGAAGGCACACGCTGACTCAGGAGCTATTCCGCAGCTGGAATTGGAAGCTCCACTTCCCAAAAACAGGGGAGGAAAAGACAGTTGGGCACCAATTTCAGCTACTGATTAGTCCATTTTTCAGGTTAGAGTATAATCCTAAGAACAGCTAAAGTTTGAACATGTCCAAGTCAGAAAGTGGCCAAGAGCTATTCTGTGGCTGGAATTCGAAGCTCCATTTCCCAAAAGAGAGGGGAAAGAGAGAGTTGGTCACTGATTTTAGCTACTGGTTAGGAAATTCAGCTGGCTGATGTATAACCCAAAGAACAGCTAAAGTTTAAAACTATCCAAAAAAAAAGGCCAATAGTCAACATTTTGACTCCACCCACAGCATGTGGGGAAGCTGTGCTAACTGGTGATTACAGTGATGGTAGAGAAAAGTTTCATGCACCAAAATTGACCTGTTGCTGTAGCCTAGACATCAGCCCCACCACGACAGAGATGAAGTGGTCAGTCCCTGCACCAGCCTGTCCAGATAATTGCAAGTATATTTGGCTGGCACTGACTGAATAATCAGAAGTCTACCAGGGCACCTGCAGTCATCTTTGACCCACACTGCATAGATTGCTGCTCACACCTGAAGCTCCATTCCCCCAGAAATGTATTAAAGTGGCATGAAGCTTCATCAGTCTCTCTAGGTAACTACAGCCTAGGCCTGCATAACTAGGATGATTCCACACATCTGTGGCTCTGGCTGGCCCTACTCCTGGCAAAGGAGAAAGTTGAGAGAAGCTTCATTGGTCCCTGGTCCAATAAGGGCAGCTTGAGCCTCCACATTATATAGCACCAACTACGTCCTTGGTTATTACTATACAACCAGCAAGGGAGAAAGGGCAGGAAGCCTTAAGTTAAAGGGAAAACTACACCCAGAATATTCTAGAAAGCAAGATGCCAATACACAAATAAAAATTACACACCACACCAAGAAACAAGAACCTATGGCCCAGTTAAAGGAATAAGAAAAGTCTCCAGATGACATAAAAGAGTTGAGACAACTAATCATAGGTGTTCAAACAAATGTCCTTAATAAATTCAATGAAATAGCTAAAGAGAGTAAGGATATTAAGAAGACATTGGATGAGCACAAAGAAGAATTTGAAAGTATACATAGTAAAATAGTACGTCATATGGGAATGAAAGGCACAATAAATGAAATTACAAACACATTGGAATCATATAATGGTAGATTTGAGGAGGCAGGAGAAAGGATTGGTGAGCTTGAATAAATGGCCTCTGAATGTGAACATACAAAAGAAGAGGTGAAGAAAAGAATGGGAAAAATCAAACAAGTTCTCAGGGAACTGAATGACAGTAAGAGACGTGAAAACATCTGTATCATGGGTGTCCCAGAAGGAGAAGAGAAGGGAAAAGGGGCACAAGGAATATTTGAAAACGTAATGGTAAAAAGTTTTCCAACCTTCTTGAAGTACACAGATATTCATGTGCAAGAAGAACAACATACTCCCAACTGAAAACATCTGTGTAGACCAACCCCAAGACATAGACTAATCAGTATGTCAAATGCCAAGACAAAGAGGGAATTCTGAGAGCAGCAAGAGAAAGGCAATGCATAACATATAAGGAATACCCAAATAAAACGAAATGCTGATTTCTCATAAGAAACCATGGAGGCAAGAAGGCAGTGGTGTGATATATTTAAGATGCAAGAAAAAAACTTCCAATGAAGAATCTTATATCAAGATTGTCTTTCAAAAAGGAGGGCAAGTTTAGAATATTCACAGATAAACAGAAACTGAGAGAGTTCGGAACCAATAGACTGGATTTGCAGGAAATACTAAAGGGTATTTCTGAAAAGAAAAGACAGGAGAGAGAGGCCTGGAAGAGAGTCTAGAAATGAAGATTATATCAATAAAATAACTAAAAGTGTCAAAAGAGTGTTGAAAATATAATATGGCAGATAAAACCCAAATATTCAGGAATAAACTTAACCAATGATTAAAGAACTTGTACTCAAAAAACTGCAACTCAATGTTAAAAGAAATTTTAAAAGGTCTAAATAATTGGAGAAAATTCCATGCTTACAGGTTGGAAGACTAAATATCATTAAGATGTTAATTCTATTCAAATTGATATACAAATTCAATGTAATCCTGATAGAAATTCCACCAGCATTTTTCTTAAAAAATGGAAAATACAATTGTCAAATTTATTTGGAAGGGTAAGGAGGTCCTGAAGATTCAGAAACATCTTAAAAGGGAAAATCAAATTTGGAGGACTCTCATTTCTGGACTTTAAATAATATTACCTTGCTCTAATAGTAAAAACAGCATGGTACTGGCATAAAGACAGGCACATAGACCAATGGAACTAAACTGATTGTTCAGAAACAGACCTTCACATATATTGTGAAGTGATTTTTGACTAGCCTATCAGTCCCACATAGCTTGGGCAGAATATGCCATTCAAATAATGGTGCTGATAGAACTGGATATTAATAGCCAAAAGAAGAAAAGAGGACCCCTATCTCACACCTCACCCAAAAATTAATTCCGAATGAATAAAACACCTAAATATAAAAACAAGAATTATAAAGCTTCTAGAAGAAAATGTAGGAAAATATCTTCAAGACCTGGTGGTAGGTGTTGGATTCTAAAAGGAGTTAAGAGGAGGACTGTGATCACTGTTGCAGGGTGATGGGAATGTGGAGAAACATAGGAATACTATAATTGGTATGATCTATAGATTGTAGTTAACAACAATACTATGATATTCTTGCATCAAAGCCAAAGATATACTGTGTTGATAATGGAGGTATATGGAAA
Source organism: Dasypus novemcinctus (assembly GCF_030445035.2). NCBI lineage: Eukaryota > Metazoa > Chordata > Mammalia > Cingulata > Dasypodidae > Dasypus > Dasypus novemcinctus. The sequence goes on from NC_080682.1 coordinate 33,958,866, forward strand.
AAGTGTTCCAAATGTACATTATAGACTATGGTTTGTGATAATAATCTGATGATATTACCTCATTACCTGATGATGTTACCTCTGTAACAAATTTTCCACCATAGTGTGGTGTGTTGGTAAAGGGGTGTAGTATGGGGAATCTACACGTGTGTAATAAAAATGTATTTTTTAAAAAATAGTGTGGGTTTGGGGAAAAACACACCAAATGTAAGATAGTTGGTAGTAATATTTTGATGATGCTCTTGCATAGTTGGTAACAAATGTTTCACAACAATGCAAAGTGTTGGTGGAGGTAATGTATGAGACCCCTGTATGATGTTACATATGTTTATTTTGTAAGTTCACAAACTTTACTACACACTTATTGTTTATGCATGTTCTTGTATGAATGATATACTTCAATAAAAGTATATTATATATAGATAGATAGATATTTGAAAAATAATAATAGGGTGGGTTGGGAAAAAGTCACCATATATAAGATAAAGACTATAATTAGGAGCAAGATTTTTACAAAATTCTTTCATAATTTGTAACAAAAACAAATGTCTCATGGCAATGCACAGTGTGGGTGGAGAGTTGATATATGGGGCTCCTGTATTATGTTATGCATGTTTGCTTTGCAGGTTCACAACTTTCACTGTACATTTGTTGTTTATGTACTTTCATATATAAATGATATAAAAATCATAATCATAATAATAGGGTGAGTTGGGGAAAATACTTTGGTTAGTAGAAGTATTTTGAGGATGCTCTTTAACCATTAATTAAGGCCAAGGGCAAGAAGCCATCATTTTAACTGCTTACTCATTGTATCTCTCACACAAAAAAATGACTGAGTGGGAGCAAGATGCTGCCCAAGTGAGCTGTTTTGGGAACCTGAAGAGCAGGAGGCTTCAGGGCATTTATCTGGAGAGAGAGTTAGATAAGGAGATAGCTTGCTCAAGGTAAAACCCCGTGTTTTTTGCCACTGAGGCTAGAAGCTGCAGGATGGCTAAGAACCACCCTCAAGGCAAAGCTGCTGTGCACCCTAAGCCCTGACTACCGCTGGCCACTCAGCAGGGGGGAGCCTTCTCCAAGAGTGGGAGTGTTCTAGTGAAGGGTGGAGAGGGGTTTTCTTTCTGTTGTTTTGGGTCCCTGGACCTCCACTGAGCTTTGAAGAGAATATCAGCTGGCTCAAGGTGGCACCAGTAAGAAAGGAGAGATGAATCTCTTTAAGGCTTCCTGATTTGAGCCCCAAACCCCACTGGCCACCCAGCAGGAGGGAGCTTTCTCCAAGAGTGGAAGGGTTCAGGTGAAGGGTGGAGAGGTGTTTTCTTTCTGTGGGTTTGCTTCCCTGGACCCCCTTTGAATGTTGAGAAGCATACCGGGTGGCTTGAGGTGACACCAGAATGAGGTGAGAGGCAAATCTGCTAAGGTAGCCAGATTTACCTAATGGCTCTGGGATATAGAAACTTGGCCTAGGAGAGGGCAGACTCTAGCAATTGAGTAGTCCCATGTTGAAAACTATTAACATTTCAACTCCTTTAAGGGAGGCAGGCAAAAGGAAGTATTTAACAAATTTCCAAGAGCTTATTTAGAGTTACCTGGGAGGAGACAGTAGTCTGGATAGGATTGAGAGTCATTTTTCTATGGAGAATTCAGTCACTAGGGTCCCATTTGAATTTCAAAAGGAAACTCAACTTGACCTGGAGAGGTGAAGGGAGTTCCCTTTACACAGGCAGTTGCATCCTGCTGCCCTAGGAGAGAAAGCAATAAGGATAGAAAAGGGGCAGGGGCAGACTCCTAGTCAGCAGGAATCTATCCAAGTGCAAAGAGTCAAATCGTCCCAAGGAAAGTGACTGGATAGCTTTCAGAAGGGCTAAGTGTCCCAATGAGAAAGTTTAGTTCATTGGAGGGGTTTCCACCTTGAATATATGAGGTCCCTAGTTCCATTCCCAGTTCCTCTTAGAACAGTGATCACTGGGATATCAAATATCCAGCTGATATTTTAGAACTGAGTAAACATAAACATTACTTTTGTATTAGCTTCTCTTGGGTCTCTTAATTTTCTTAAAAGAAAATTAATTTAAGAAAAATTTAACTTAGTTCACTTGCTAAAACTCACTTAACAACCTGCAGAGGGAAGGCTGTATGGTAATTCATCAATGAACACTGGCAGTCTGAGAAGCTCCAATAGGGGCCTAAGAGAGAAAGCTGTTCTTCCTTGGTTTTTGTTTGACTGCTTGCTTGTAGGGTTGTTTTGTTTTTTTTTTTTTTTCTGTTTTCTTGTTTGTCTTTCCTCTTTCTTCCTCAACCCTTCTTTTACAGATTAGGTGCTCCTGGCTTGTTTTTTTTGTTTGCAGTGTGTTTCCTTTTCCTTGATTTTCCCTTTTTTGTGTGCCGGTTTTGCCCACCAATGCTTTCTCTTTTCCTTCCTTCATTATTCTATCTTCCACTTTCTGTTGTGGTTCTTACATTCTACGTCTTTTTGTCTAGATCTCCATTTTCCTGGTTTTCATTTCTGTCTCATCTATCCTGTTTTCTTTCTTTTATTAACTTTCTTCCCTTTTGTACTTTCTTTTCTCTTTCCATCTCTCCTCATCATTTGTTCCTTTTAATACATTTCATATATGTATTTTCTCTATTTGGTTTCCCATTTCATTGTAGATACTCCACTTTTTTACTTCTATTACTTTACACTGCATACATGAGTCAAATATTCATTTTCCTAGGTCTTATACAGCTACCCTTCTAACTTTTGCTATTACTATAATAGTATCCTTTTTATTTTCTTACCTCTTTTGCTTTCTCCGATTGCAATTTTTTTTTTCAAGGGAACATTGAAAACAGCAAGGAATTAGAACAAGAAGAATGAAGTGTCAAGAAGAAAACTTAAAACACACAAAAATATCATCTAAATAAAGCCCTAGAGTAGAAAGAGAAGCTAATCAACTGAATAAACCCATCAAGATAAAAAGATGACCAGAGAGCAACAAAAGTTACAAAACATACCAAGAAACAGGAAGACATGACCCAGTCCAATGAACAAACTAAAAATGAGGATCAGGGATGCAGAACATCAAACAACTAAACAAAGCTGTCAAAACAGACATCATGGACCAACTTAATGAATTGAAGGAAGAGATTAAGAATATTAAGAAGACACTGGAGGAATATGCTGAAAAAGTTGTAAAAATATATAAAAAGATAACAGATATGATGGAGATGAATGACACAACCCAAGAAACTGAAAGCCCTTGGAGCACATAACAGTAGATATGAAGAGGCAGAGGAAAGAATTAATGATGTGGGAGATAGTACATCTAAAATCAAACAGATAGTCGAAGAGATAGATAAAAAGATAGAAAAAAATCCATCAGGGACTTAGTGATTTAAACAACAACACAAAATGCACAAATATATGCACTGTAGGCATCCCAGAGGGAGAAGAACAAGGAAAGGGGAGAGAACGAGTGTTTGAGGAAATAATGTCTGAAAATTTCCTTACCCTATTGAGAGAGATGTATATACATGTTCAGAAAGCACAGCACACCCCAAACAGTATAAATACCAGCCAGCATACTCCAAGATGTATACTTGTCAAACTGTCCAATGCTCAATACAAAGAGAAAATACTGAAGGCAACAAGAGAAAAGAGAACCATCACATACAAAGAAAGCTCAATAAGATCAACTGCTGTTATATCATTTGAAACCAAGGAGGTAAGAAGGCAGTGGTTTGCCATAGTTAAGGTGTCAGAAGAAAAAAATATTTCAGGCCAAGAATTCTCTATCCAGCAAAGCTGGGATTCAAAAATGAGGGAGACTTCAAAATGTTCACAGATAAACATAAATTAAAATAGTCTGTCAATAAGAAACCTCTCCTACAAAATACACCTAAAGGGAATTTTACTGGTCAAAAGGAAAAAAAAAAAAAAACCAGGAGAAAGAGAGTTGAAGGAGAGTACAAGAACAAATAAAAAACAAAAAGAGAAATAATAACAAATAGCATGATGAAAACATGACTAATGTAAGTAATTCCTTGAATGTAATAGCATTGAATATTAATGGAATAACTATCCATTCAAGAGACACAGATTGGCTGAATGGATAAGGAAATATGACCCATCTATATGCTGTCTACAAAAAACCCACCTTTTACTCAGGGATTCAAGGAGGCTGAAAGTGAATTGCTAGAAAACAATTTTACAAGAAAACAATAGCCAAAAATAGCGGGAATAGTTATACTAGGATCAGACAAAATAGACTTTAAAGGCAAAACTATTGTAAGAGACAAAGATCAATTCTTTATATTAGTAAAAGGGGTCATCTTTTAAGAAAAGAGCATTTATGCACATAACCAGGATGCCTCAAAACACAAGTCAAACAATGGAAAAACTAAGTGGAGAGATAGATGGCTGTACAATTATATTTTTGGGACTTTAATACACCATTATCACCATTAGAACATCATGACAAAGAACCAAAAAAGAAATAAAGACTTTGTTTAATACATTAGATGATCTGGATTTAATAGACATATACAGAACACTACATCCAAATTAAGTGGGATGGACATTATTCTTGAGTGCACATGGATCATTCTAAGAGATAGACCACATGCTAGGCCACAAAAAAATTCTCAATGAATTCAGAAAAATTGAAATTATATAAAGTAATTTCTCTGACCACAATGGAAAAATCTGGAAATCAGCAAGGGCCAGAGAAACAGATTAGTCATCAAGATATGGAAATTAACAATATATTTTTAAACAAACAGTGGGTCAAGGAGGAAATTTCAAAAGAAATCACTAACTACACTGAAATGAATGAAAATGAAAACAAAACATATCAAAACCTATTTGATGCAGCAAAACCTGTACTCAGAGGGAAATTCATAGTCCCATATGCTTAGGTCAAAAAAGAAGAGTTAAAATCAAACACCTAACTTCACATCTGGATGAACTGGAACAAAAACAACAAACTAAACCAAAAGGAAGGAGAAAGAAAGAAATAAGAATGGTTAGAGGGAAATTAATGAAATAGAAAAAATGAAAGCACAAGAAAAAAATAACACCAAAGCTGGTTTTTTTAGATTAATAAAATTAACAAATCCTTAGCTATACTAACAGAGATAAAAAGAGAGAAGATGCAAAGGCAGGAAGTAAGAAATGAGGAAAGGGATATCACCACCAACCCCACAGAAAAAAGGAGTATCATAAAAGGATACTTTGAAAACTTATATTCTGACAAGGAGGATAATTTAGAGGAAATGGATAAATTCCTAGAAATGTGCAAGCAACCTACATTTACAAAAGAAGAAATTGATGAAACCAACTGACCAATCAGTAGTATAGAGATAGAATCAGTCATTAAAAACCTCTCAACTAAGAAAAGCCCAGGAATTGTTAGCTTCATAGGTTAATTCTACCAAACATTCCAGAAAGAACTAACACCAATCCTGCAAAAATCCTCCAAAAAGGAACATTGCTTAACTCATTCTATGATGCCTACATTATCCCAATACCAAAGCCAAACAAAGATGCCACAAGAAAGCAAATTTGTGGACCAATCTCTCTAATGAAATTCGATGCTAAAATACTCAAGAAAATTCTTGCTAATCAAATTCAGCAACACTTCAAATGAATTACACACCATGAGCAAGATGGTTTCATTCCTGGTATGCAAGGATGGTTCAACATAAGAAAACAGTCAATGCATTATACTACATAAACAGATTGAAAGAAAAAATTACACAATCATCTCTATAGACACAGAAAAAACATTCAACAAAATATAGCACCCTTTCCTGATAAAATCACTGCAAAAGACAGGAATAGAAGGAAACATTCTGAACATGATAAAGGGTACATATGCAAAACCCACAGTTAACATGATACATAATGATGAAATCCTAAAAGCTTTCCCACTAAGATTGGGAACCAGACAAGGATGCTACTATCACCACTCTTACTTAACATTGTGTTAAAAGTACTTGTTTGAACACTGAGGCAAGAAAAAGATATAAAAGACATCCAAATTGGAAAGGAAGAAGTCAAAATTTCACTATAGGCAAATGACATGATCCTATACGTAGAAAGCTCTGAGAAATCTACAACAAAACTTCTAGAACTTATATATGAGTTCAGTAAATTCGCAGGTTATAAGATGAATGTGCAAAAATCAGTAGCATTTCTGTACACCCATAATGAGCCATCTGAGGAGGAAATCAAGGAAAAAAAATACCATTTACAATGGTAAATTAAAAAATCAAAGACCCAGGAACAAATTTAACTAAGAATGTAAATGACTGATACACAGAAAAGAACATAATACTATTAAAGGAAATAAAAAATAAATAAATGGACGAATATTCCCTGTTCATGGATAGGAAGACCAAATATCATTAAAGTATCTATCCTACCCAAACTAATCTACAGATTTAATGCAATCCCAATAAAAAAATAACAGAAATTTTTACTGAATTGGAAAAGTTTACCATGAAATTTATTTGGAAGGGAATGAGTCCTTGAAATGCCAAAGACATTTTAAAAAAGAAAAATGATATCAGAGGAATCACTTACCTGATTTTAAATCACACAACAAGCCTACAATGGTCAAAACTGCATGGTATTGGCACAAGGATAGACATACTCACCAATGAAACAGAACTTAGAGTTCTGATATAGATCCTCATATATAAGGTCAAATGATATTTGACTGGCTCTGCTAGTGATTGATAGTGTTGCTTTGCCTATGTTAATGTCCAAAGAACATCAGTTTTCTCATCAATAAGACTGCCCTAAATTATTTTGTTTCTTTGTTACTATGTAGATCACATAAGATAATGCACAAGAGAAATACTAACTCCCAGGTCAATTTAAGCAAAATATGGTATTATTTTGCTGAAATTTCCAAAAGACATAATGTGATGGCAGAGAAGAATTATATGCCTAATAGCATAGAATATTGTGATTAGTTGTGATTAAGCTCAATAGAATTATATTTCAGTATATATTTAGTATCATATGACAAACACATATATATAGCTTCAAGAAGAAATACTTATCTTATGGCTTGGGAACCATTCACTGCTCAATGTTTTCATGGAAAAAAAAACACAATTTTATAAATATTTTATTTTTGATAAATAAAATGGAAGTCATATTTCAATTGTATGCCTCATTCATATATAGTCAAATATTTAATATTATAAAATATTTAATATATCTTATATAGAAGCACTCTGAAATGACACCATGTTCATGAATTTGAACTTAATATGTCTGAAAATTTTGGTCAGTCTTAGTTATTATGTGTAAAATATGAAGTTACATTTATAAATCAACTAATTCAGGGAAAAATAGATTCAATACATGATTTTAGAGGCCCTTACTTTACCAGAATCTTGTCTTAGACATGCTGGAAACGTGTAGAAAGTGTAGAATTATTATGTTGCTGTAACTTATGTGGTATATCTTAGTCAATATGTATTATGTAGTGGATTCCTTTAGCAGACTGTTTTTTGATAACATTTTTTTGAAATTTGATTGCATATTTTTATTACCTTTCGCTCTTCTGCTTGCTATCTTGCTATTTTCTATTTTGTAATTGACCATCTCCAGAAAATGTTTTATGATGTAGTCCAGGCATTCTCATAAAGGGAGAAAAGGGTAGAGAGATGAAAGAGGGAAGGGGAGAGGGGGAATGTGACAGAGAGAGGGAAAGTGAGAGAGAGAGAGAAAGAAAGAGAGGGAGAGAGAGAGGGCAGAGAGAGAGAAAAAAAGGAAGGGGAGAAGGTAGGAGGGAGAGATGGAGGAATAGAGAATGGCAAATAAGAAATGGAGTAGAAATAAAGAGAAAGAAAATGTACACAACACATTTTATCAACAAAAATTTAATTCATAATTCTATTATTAATTGATATATTTGGAGTCATTTAAACAAAATTATAAATTATTATAAAAATTTTACTGTGTGTGTTTGAAAGAGATATGGGTAAAATGTATGAGTTTACTCAGAAATAGGAATTTTACCTAATTATATATTTTACTCTAGAATTTTCTAAGGATCAAATCAGCATTTTTTAGTTTGTTCTGTAAGTCTACATTCATGAAGCTATTTATTTTAGGTATTAAAAAAATTCTTCATCTACATTTGAAGGAGCTTTTCTGGGAAAATAAAGTCATGTTTTTATTCTCATTCCAGTGATTTTTAGCTGATATGCTCATTCTCTTCTTGACAGATAAACATCTCAAGACGGCAAAATCTTAGTATATATTTAATGTCATGGATAAAAATTAGTTGTATATCAATGAATTCAGCACAGTCTAATGCATGGCAAAGGTTCCATTCCATTAAACCCTGGAAAACACAGGACTCAATTATTAAGAATGGTCTATGGGGAAAAGGACTTGGCCAAGTGGTTAGGGCATCCGTCTACCACATGGGAGGTCCACGGTTCAAACCCCGGGCCTCCTTGACCCGTGTGGAGCTGGCCCATGTGCAGTGCTGATGAGCACAAGGAGTGCCCTGCCACGCAGGGGTGTCCCCCACGTAGGGGAGCTCCACGCGCAGGGAGTGCGCCCATAAGGAGAGTCGCCCAGTGCAAAGAAGAGTGCAGCCTGCCCAGGAATGGCGCCACCCACACTTCCCGTACTGGTGACGACAAGAGAAGCGGACAAACAAGACGCAGCAAATAGACACAGAGAACCGACTACCGGGGGAGGGGGGGAATTAAATAAATAAATAAATCTTTAAAAAAAAAAAAGAATGGTCTATGACAAGGTGAAGGAAGAATAAAAAATGGTACTGTACTATGTTTACATTTCACTCCTAAATATATTGAATCTTGGATTTTTGTGTATTGTCACTAAAATTTTCAGTCCATATACAAATGCCTCTGTAATTTTTCTTTATTATTATATTTTGATACACTATTCTGTCTTTATACTCCATTGAATGAGAAAACATTTTGATTGCACAGAGAAAAAAACATAAACACTACTTGTATCAATACTGTAATTTAATTTCTTTAGAAATATTTTTATAAACAACTTTATTAGTGATTATAAGATGACATTTATTTCAGAGTTATTTTAGCGACTATATGAAATTGTTGTGCTTTGTTCTTGACAGAAATATGTTCCAAAAATACACCCAAGGACTTTGCAGGGATAGTAAGCATGTGAATAGAGTCATTAAGTTAAAACTTGAATAACAATACGAATAATATAATAAGCTGCAAAAGCCCCAGATAGGTAAAATATTGATACAGTTATTATACCTTTTTTTTTGTAAAAACAAAGTTTAATGGAGATAAAAATTAGTATAATTAACATTTCCTTTTATACTATTATCATAACGCATGGCATTTTGTGGCATTATTGTTAAAGTTATAATAAAATAGTCATAAACACCAGGAAGCCCAGGAACATATGCGAATTTAAGGGGAAATGCTAAATCTTATAAATAGTTACTGCTAAGGGTTGACTCCAGTTAGTGCTAATTTTTAATGCTACCACTTCTGACAGGAAAGTACTTACTTTGGCAGCACATAAAATAAAATTAGATCTAGCCTAGGATTAATTGCTGCTGCTTAATTTATTGAATCATTGCCGATAGTGTTTCCATTAAGACTCTTACTTTTGACCAATTTCCCAGCTATTGTACCCCTTTTCACAGCACACAAGGTGCATTTACCTCCAGAGCATCCTCTGCTACCCTTTCATCACTGCTCCTGAAGGCCTAGTGGAATGGGATCCTGCCAGGAAAGAGCACAAACTGGTTGTTTCTGAAAAGAAAGCCATGTCAAAAAGTTGAAATGTGAGTATAGCTGATCACATTTTTAAGTCACCAGGATACATTTTAAATTAAATAATTTTCACATAGTTAATCATTTAAATTTAATAAAATCTTGTAATGTGAATGTGATTGCTCCCATTTTATAATTAAGACCACTAATGAAAGGCATTTCATGCACATTGTAGCATATTTAGGAATATCATTCAGGTGTGTACTTTCCCCAATGACATTTTTGGGTAAAGAATTGCAATATTCATGAGTCTTTGTGAAATATTTTTTACAGTAAGTTAGGCTTTCATCATTATGTTAATTCCCCTTCTGGAATCCTTGTGATGGAGCTCCAGAAAGTTACTTACTTGCTCCATGTGTTCTCACACACTCAGATCTCTCTTTTGGACATGGTTTTGCACTGTTTGCATCAGCGGCATAGATTTTTACTCCATTATTTACTTCCCACTATCCAATCACAGGGCTTAATTAGATCTATGCTGAAATACTCAAACATATATGGAGATTATATGATGATATTTATTGAATGTATTAGTTAGGTCCTGGAAAACAAATAAAAGTGTAGCATAAAGAATAATTTAAAACTGGTTACTATACACACTTGCTAGAAGTTCTCAAAAGCTAACCTAACTTTAGGAGTTCCTCTGATGTTACACCCTTTCTCAGTTTCTATCACTGCCTTTTGCCTCTATCTATGAGAAATGACCTTGCATTTACCATTATTCCTATAGTTTTACAGCTGAACAAATTCCTGAGAAATGGTTTCACATCACCTCAACTCACATATGCTTCTTCCTTAATTATTCTGTACTGTTTATTTTTTGTTCTGAGATTTGTTTATTTGAAGGTATTTTAAGAGTGTAAATTTACTTTTCTTGCAATGAATTTCACTCTATTCCCCAACTGGGATTCTTATGCCTGCATGATATCAATTCCACCAGAACAAAGTACCAAAGAGTTTATTATTTGTTAAGTATGAACTTGAAAGCCAATCAATGAATTTCATGACTTCATTTTCTAAACAACTATGCATATAGAACTCATACATCTCTATTGAATCAAGCTCAAGTTTGATAGCAGATTTTGGTATAAATATATACTCAAATTTCTTCTAAAAACAACAACAAACAAATTTTCAGATACACAACACTGACTATGTTATGGACAAGTTGTCTTATAAAGAAATTAGGCTGCCTGAAACCACAGCATGATAAAATTTATTTTCATGACTATGATTTCCTGAAATGATTTTTCTGGAGTAAAGAAACAGCTACCTCCAATGTATTTCTAGATATCTATCATTTATAATAATTATAATATTTACATTATCTCTGGATAATTTTTTAAGAGTTCTACCATTCAAACAAGGATTTCAAATTGTTAAGGTAAAGTTTCAATCAAGTTTTTTTCCGTGTTTAATAGTTTAAATGTTCTTTCAAATTTACAAAAATAATCTTTCCATGGTAAGAGAAGAGGTGAGCAGCAAGAAGAAGGCTGCACTCGCTATGCATAATAATAACTGACGGATAATTCATTTAACAAATAAGGTAAAAATAGATGTCAAGTTAATATGCACGAAATGCTACTATTCCACTTTTTTCCCCCTAATAGTAGAATCCAAAGGGTGAGAACTAGCAATCTATTATGATTTTCTCTCTCAAAAGTTAGTATCAAATAGTGATATTTTTAACTCGACGTTTATATATTAAATATCTTTCCCTCGAGCATGAATTAATTGATTTCCCTGCCCTACGGAATCGCATTTTCAAGTCATTTAAGTCATTACTTAACATTTGTTTTTGTGAATATTTGATTACTATCTAGCTCTAATACAGCACTGACTCTGTAATTTGTATAAAGACAAGAATTGTATATGTCTGTCCACACATTTATATCTCCAGGGCATAACATATTACCTGGAACATATAGTATATTAAGAAAATATTTTTGAATGAATGGTGAGTCACAGAGTGAGTAGTAGAGGCAGGTATTATCACTTATATGAGCTTTGTATTTACTGGACATAATGTAAATGCATTAACTCTAAGAGGTGGTCCTATTATTACTTATAATCACATTTGGAGAAACAGAGGCACATAAAAACTCTAAGGATATGCTTAAGTCCATATTGTTCTTAAGAATGTTACCATGATCCATACCTAACTCACTGGCAACAGAGTCTCTGCTTTTAAGTACCTTAGTACATAGCTTTCAAGAACAGAATGTTCATTATACTTTGCTAACTACATTATCAGGCCTTTAGAAAATGCTTAATGAAGACAGTATAAGTCTTCATTTTGTCAATGTCAGAAATAAGAGGGTGAAAAGGAATCTATGTAAGAAGTATTAGAAAATTAGTTTCCCTTGGTTTTGACAGATCATTCATTTGGTTGACATATGTAGAATTTGCTGTTTTTTGAGCCTGAGTGATAAATATCAAAGACATTAAAAGAAAAAGTAAAATTAATATTAAAGGAAGATGAAAGTAATGAGGACAACTAAAATGGTGGAAGAGGTAGAGAAGATTGTGAGAGAAATGAATGAGACCATTATACCTACAATGAGGTTCCATTACATTTTCAAGGTGCAATACTAAGACCATGATAGATGTTATACTAGAAAATGTGGAGTTATCCAGAAAGGTGATATTTATAGCTACAACAATGAATAAGGTTTAAAAGGAAGTAAAGAACTTCAAATTTTATATTGGATTTAGAAATCTGCAGAGTACATTTCCTCAAACCTAACAATTTTAAAAAGCCATTAGTCTTCCACAACAACTGCATCATTCAACATTCCCACCAACAATGGATTGTTCCTCTTTCTCCACAACCTCTTGAACACTTACAGTTTTTTCTCTTTTTCTTAATAATGAAAGATTTATAAGATTTGAATTGCTATCTCAACGTAGTTGTGATTTATATTTCCCTAATAGCTAGTGATATTGACCATATTTTCATGTGTTTTTCAGTCAACTGTGTTTATTCTTTGGAAAAATGTCTATTCAAGTATTTTGCCCATTTTTAACCAATTTTATTTAAATATATTCATATGCTATACAATTAATCTAAAGTTTACAATCAATGACACTTGGTATAAACAGGTTTGTATATTCATCACTGCAATCAATATTAGTGTGTTTTCATTACTTCAAAAAAGAAAAGGAAAAAGCTATTCCTTTTTAGTTACTGCTCAATCCCTCTGTCATTCCCCTGCCCCACATAACTGCTAATCTATTTCCATCTCAATTCATTTATATTTGCATTTTATAGAGATGGAGTCACACAATAAATAGTACTTTATGTCTAGATTCTTTTCTTAGCACACTTACTTTCTGTTACCATTGATGGAAAAATATTAACATTTTACTACTATTCCTTATAGTTCATATTTTGCTTTGGTTCTTTTTTGCCCAAATATGACCCTATTATTATCATCTCATATCAACTTCCATTTTTTATGTTTTAGAGCAAAACATCCTTATATATGCACTATTAACCACACTCATTTTCCACAAAGGTTGCACAATGCTATATATTCCCATGTGTCATTTTTTAATCTTTACTTCTAGTGATATGCATGTTTGTACACCGTCCCTTTCAACTACTATTATTCCCATATATTAGTGCTTGTGTCAGTCTAAGATTATTTTATGAACCCCAAAAAAGAAAGATTGTTTTTAAACTAATCTATTCCTCTGGGTGCGATACCTTTGATTATATTAAATTCAGTTGAGGGACCTTGCTGAGTCTGATATAAACAGACTTATGCAGGGGCAGAGAGAGGAAAAGGGGAGCTATCATGTTTTATGTTAGAATGTGAGAGAAAGAATTGCTTAAGCATGAAATCCCCAAGAGGCTGGGACCATAAGCAGCTAAAGAAGACACTAGCCCTGCTATATGTCTGATAGTGTAGAGCTGAAATTAGGAAGTGGGCAGAAGTCCAGCCTTGTCATGGAATTTTCAAGCCTTGGAACTGTATGCTTTTGTTCCAAAAAATACTCTTTATAAATATCCTTTCCAGTGTTTTGCATGGCAGTCCTTTGGCAAAGTAAAATAATGTGTTGCTAATTACAAATGCTATAATGAGCTTTCATCATTCCTATTCATTTCCAAATAAACTTTTTACCAATTCTGTACAGATTAAGCATCAGCTTTCTATTCTTTTTCCTCATTCTATCTTCTGGTGATCTATATTTTAGCCATTAACACCATGAGTTTGCTCATTTTATTAGCTCATAATAGTGAAATCATACAATATTTGTCCTTGTGTGTCTCAATTGCTTCACTCAATGTAATGTCCACATTTAATTGGATTGTTTCTCTTTTTATCATTGAGTTAAATAATCTCTTTCCATTATCTTGGATATTAAACCATTATTGGATATTTGGTATCCAAACATTTTCTCCAATTGAGTAGGCTGTCTTTTCACCTTCTTGGTAAAGTCATTTGATATGAAAAAGTTCAATTTTGAGTAGGGTCGCATTTGTCAAGTTTTTTTGTGTGTGTGTGCTTTTAGCTTAAGGTCTAAGAAACTACCACCTACCAAAATTTCTTGACTTTTTTACCCTATATTTTCTTCCAGGAATTTTATGCATTTAGCTTTTATACTTAGGTGTTCGAACCATTCTGAGTTAACATTATGACCCTGTACTTCCCCATTCAACCACAATCACATCCATGAATTAGTGCTGTTAATTATACTCTCAATAATATATTACCATCACTTCTAAACATTTCCAAACATTTCCAATCAAACTTATGAACTGTGGAGGACAGTTTGTGGTTCCTCAAGAAACTAATTATAGACTTTCCATATCAACTGGCAATCTCACTACTAAGTATATACCCAGAAGAATTGAAAGCAAGGACACAAACAGATTAATGCACACCAATGTATCTAGTGACATCATTCACAATTGCCAAAAGGTGGAAGCAACCCTGGTGTCCATCAATAGATAAATGGGAACATAGTATGTGGTATATACATACAGTGGAATATTATTCAGTTGTAAAAGGGAATGAAGTCCTGATGCATGTGACAACACGGATGAAGCTTGATAACCTTATGTTGAGTAAAATAAATGAGACATAAAAGGACAAATAAATATTGTCTGATCTCACAGATAGTGAACCAACTCATGGAGATAGAGTCTAGAAGACAGGTTACCAGGAGATCAAAGGGAAATACTGATTCGTGAGCTGATGCTTAATCTGTGCAGAATTTATAATTAAGTTGATTATAATGGTTGAGGAATGGATAGAGGTCATGGTGGTATAGTGATATGAGTGTAATTAATAGTGCTGAACTGTGAGTATGAACATAGTTGAAAGGGGATCTATTGGGCAGTACATGATGCTAGAACAAATGCTAGAGGATAAAAAAATGACTGTATAATTCAGTGAACTCCGAATTTAAGATTGTGGTTAAAAATACAAATATAAGAATGTTCTTTCAAGATCTATAACAAAGTCATCTTACTAGTACAAAATGTTGATAGTGGGGTGATATTTTCCTAAAACATACTTCTTTCATATATGAGTGTATTTGTGCTGTCATTGGTATGTTTTTGTCAAAGGTAGAGACCTGCACAGTAGCTAACACAATATTAAACATCCATCCAGGGGAAGCCTTGCTTTTTTCTCAAATAAAATAATAAAAATATCTGAAATATATAAGCCTTGACTGACAAAAAAAAACAGGTCAGCTTTGCCAGAGTCAGCTGGCAGGTGGCTGTGACAATTCTGTCTCCTCACTCTATCACATCACCACTGCCACCATGCCTGGAAATCTACCCCCAATGTTGAGGCCAATCTGGGCTATCTGGCCAGACTGTCTATCTGGGAGACTTATAGGGCATTTTCTTCTCCCACCCCTAGAATTTTACCCCAGTGTATACCACAGTGCTTGGCAGAGCTACAAAGCTGTCACAAGAATTTGCCATGAGGAATGTTAAGATGATTGTCCTTTCAATTAGGCAACTGGAAAACCATCTTGCCTAGAGCAAGGATATCAATGTGTACAATGGTGATGTGTGCACAGAAACAATTACCTTTTCCCTTCATTAATAATTGGAGTTGGGATCTTGTCATCCTGTTGAGAATACTGGATCCAGCAGAGAAGGTTAAAAAAGACATGCTTGTGACAGTTTATTTGGTGTTTATCTTTGGTCCTGATAAGAAACTGAAGTTATCTATTTTCTATCCAGCTAACGCTGAAAGGAACTTAATGAAAGTCTCAGAGTAATTATCTCCCTTCAGCTGATGACAGAAAATTACCCTAGTTCATTAGAAGAATGGAGAGAGTGTGAGGTCCTTCCAACCATCCTTGAAGAAGAAGCCAAAAAACTTTTCCCTAATATAGGCATCTTCACCACAGAGCACTCACCTGACAAGAAATACCCTGCTATACTCTTCAGCTTTAAGTCTCTCTGGGAAGTTTGTATTGGAGCTGCTCGTTTAACACAGTGAGCCAGAGGATGCCATTTGCCATAAAAACTTCCTAGTGTGATCACAGTGTTGATATACTATGGCTTACTAAAGAAAAATGGCACTAAAGTTTCTTGCGATTCTTTACTTTGTGTCAATACCAGTTTTCTATTCTGTTCACATATCTCTTTATTCTGCTGGCTGTGTCTGAAATATATTTTCTATTTGGGACTAGAATCTAATTCCAGAGTTTATGATCAACATTGATGCATGAGAAAGCCTGTTTTGCTCAATCATAGAATGGATCAGCTTTGTAGCTGTCCTGATAAAATTCTCTCTTCTGTTAGCCATTTTGGGGAATAATAGAACTTGAGATTTAACTTTTTCAGTAAATGCCAAAGTATATAACTCAAGAACTTAGAGTAAACAAGATATTCTTCAACATTTAGTCTTTTAACTGCAGCTGGGGGGGTGGCTGGCTGGTTTTTATATTCTGTACTTTTCCAAATGCAATACATTTCCATCAAAATGGGCAAGTCAAAACAGTCAGTCTTTACTGACAGGGATTTATACCAGATAGTGGGAGTTTGCATATCAAGGATACTGTGTCCTTTGCACAGCATTTTTTTTGCATCAATTTGCTCTAACGTATGATAAACATAAAAGATCACAACTTGGATATTGAAGAGAGGATGATTAAAATGTTTTATTATAGAACTGTTCTTTCATTGGTGGATATTTCCTGAATTTTGCTTTTTTGAGTGTTGTTGCAGTTTAGTATTGCTTATGAATTCCAAAAATAGATGTTGGATTGTGTTTGTTATATTTCTCTGGGCATATTTGATTGTCTTAGATTCAGAGGTTTCACTCTTACTTTAATAATTCAGTATTAGGACTTTTATTTGACCACATCATTAGGACATGAGGGGATGAGTACCCACCCCCTTAGTGGGGATAAAACAGACTCTCATACAGAAATAAATACATGGAGAAGAACACAAAGAGTTGAGTTTTGGAAAGTGGAGGTCCGGAAGAAAACCTGGCCATTTGCCTAATAGTTTGTAGCCAAAAAGATTAACTCACTGAGGAGCTGAGCTTGGAAAAGAGGTGATCCCTTCCGCCTACAGCTGAAATCACAGAGGCTGGGCCCAGAGAACTGCAAGAGGAAGAGGAAGCCTGTACGCTGGCAGACATGTCCTGCCATATTGTTTCACCACATGGCAAATTACTTTGTGTGAGAAAGTACCATTTATGGTACCTTAAATTGGATTCTTTAGGGCCTTATTACTGTAAGCTTCTACCTCAAATAAACACTCTTTTTTAAAAGTAAACAGAATTATTGTACTTTGCATCATTAACTCTTTGGCTGACTAATTCAGATGGGCAAATAAAATCCTTTGTGAAAACTGGAAAAAAAAATAGGCCAATATGTTAAGCATTCTATCTTAATGCTTGTATTATGAATCTTATTCCTTTAAAAATGAAATTTAACCTATTTTTTAGCTGTTAATAAATACTTTACTGTAAAATTGTAAAATAAATAGAAAAATAGATGGAAAGAAATTACAAATTTTAAATGAGAGTGCAAGGCCAGGTTAGATTTAATATAATCAATTATGAAAAATAGATAATATAGCAACACACATAAATGTAAATAATAATTCAATATAATAGGAAGTAGTTATAACAGAATTCTAATTTTTATATTACAACTCTAATTATTAGACATAATAATCTCTAAGAATAAAATAAATTATTGGTTTAGTTATTTAATTTCTATTTAGGCCTTAATTCTTCCTAGATAAAGCAAATTTCTATTTGGGAATTCTTCACAACTTATTGGAATGAATTACAGCATGCATGTAGCATGAAGCATACAAATTCAAACTCTTGTTCAATAGCAGTCAGGTTTAATCATTATTGATCCAGATAGATTATTTTAATTAATGAGTATGAATAAGAAAGGGTTAAAGAAAAATAAATATACAAAAATATATCTCTTCTCCAGCCCTCTTTACCTAAACACAAGTGAGTTTTTTTCATATGAAAAAAATATTACAGAATAATGATCATAGGAACAATTTATCAGGTCCACTGAGTAATTATTGTTCCTATACTATAATGGTGTTATTTTACATTTATCAGGTCTGCTCCAGCTCTTTTTTTTGGTTACTATTTGCTTGGAATAACTTTTTCCAGCCCTTCCCTTTTAACTTGGTTGTGTACTTATATCTGAGGTGGGTCTCCTGTAGACAACATATAGATGGCTCATTTTATTTAATCCATTCTATCAGTCTATGTCTTTTATTGGGGCAGTTCAATACATTAACATTTAGCTATTACCATGAATATATTACTTTCTTCATCTATTTTGTCCTTCAGCTTTCTGTTGTCATATCATTCTATTGTCTGTCTTCTTATTCTTTTGTTTACCCTTCTTAAAAATCTCCATTTCTAAACTTTTCCCCATATCTCTCACCCTTGTCTTTTTCCTTTCAGATTGCATCACTCCCTTTAGTATCTTTTACAAAGCTGGTCTTTTGGTAACATATTCTATCACGTTTGTTTGTCTGTGAAGAATTTGAACTCACCCAAATTTTTGAATGACATCTTTGCTAGATACAGAATTCTTGGCTGGCAGTTTTGCTCTTACAGTGCCTTTAATACATCACACCACTTTCTTCTCACCTCCATGGTTTCTAATGAGAGGTCAGCAATTAATCTTATTGAGTTTCCCATGTTTGTCATGCTTTGTTTTTCTCTTGCTGCTTTCATAATCCTCTCTTTTTCTCTTATATTTTTCATTCTGAATTGTAGGTGTCTTTGGACAGGTCTATTCAGATTTATTCTGTTTGGGGTGCATTGTCCTTCTTGGACAGTAAAATTTTTGTCCTTTATAAGTGTTAGGAAGTTTTCAGTCATTATTTCCTCAAATATTTATTCTACCTCTTCCATTCTCTTCTTCTGGGACAGTGATAATGAGAATGTTTGTGTGTTTCATGTTGCCATTCATTTCCCTGAGATCCTTCCATTTTTTTCATTTTCTTCTCTTTCTGTTCTCCTCTCTTTTCCAGTTCACATGTCTATCTTTAAAGTCACTAAATCTGTCTTCAGGAAAATCAATCTATTTGCCCCTAATGTGTTTTTAATCTCATCCATCATATCTTCCATTCACATAAGGTCTGTTACTTGGCAGGCTTTCAAATTGTTCTTTATGCTCTCACCATGTCTTCTTATTGTCCTTTACTTCGTCAGTCATATTTACTTTAAATTATTTGAAGTGATTTGGCAGAGTTGTGTGGTTATCACTGATTAATTGTCTTAAATACTGTATCTCTCCAGGATATTTGGTTTGTTCTTTTCGCTAAACCATCTCTTCCTCTTTCCTAGTATGTACTGTAATCTTTTATTGATGTCTACGTATTTGAGTATGTTGGAGTAATTACTGTGATGGCTAATTTCTCTCTTTATTGCCTTTTTCCTCAGCTCTTCTTTGATATCTGATTCAACTTATTCCCAGTCTTTAAAATTTCCCAGTTGAAATTTTCAAAATCAGGATTGGGACTTAGTAGTGGGGTTCAGATTTTCTCGCAGGGGTTGGAAACAGAGAGCAAGATGTTTTTGTCAATGAAATTTCCAGTTCAGACATCATTAGTATTTCAGTCTCAGCTTACCTATATTCCTGTATTGACTCTTGAGGTCAGAGATTCAAAGCATGTTCTGTTGGCCAAATTCAGTGAAGAAAACCACCCTGACTTCCCCTTCCTTTTCCCTTGAAGCAGCTGACAGGGAGGAAGATGACTGCTCCCTGCACAGTTGGCTTCAGTGAGCCAAGGGTTTTACCCCAACTTAGTATCTTGGGAGTGGGGAAGATGAGCCTTTCCCAGTCATCATGGAGGCTTAGTAACTCATGTTTGTCATTTCAGCTTCTTTGTTTCTCTGTCCCTCACCCTACTGGGAGTTGTGTAGCACTGTCAGGGTCTGCTGACCACCAAATCAAATCCCTAAGAGAGTTTTTGGCCCTTTCTCTGTTGCTTTAGTGAGAGCAATCAGCTCTGCCTTTTAGGCCATAATCATCTTCCCACAACCTTCTAGCCTAATTTTAATTAGTGCTTAATAATTGCCTCCTGAAAACTTCTTTATTACTCAAAAATGGCCTCTCTCTAAGCTAAAGACAGCAAATGAGCTTACTACATTTCCCATATGAAACATGACTCACAAGGATGAAGCTCTCTGGCACTGAGGAATTATTGACTAGTGTTAACTAGTGATGCATTTGAAATATGAGTTTGACCAAAAAGAGTGAACATCAATAAAAAACAGATTTTGTGGCTAAGGGATTGCAAGTTGGGAGGTCATTCTAGAGGTTATGCTTATTTAGGTCTCAAGCAGATTTTACTAACTGATGCAGTAAGAAAACCTCAAATATGACTACTCCTGAGGGCTCTAGGAACATCCAGACACTCGAGGCAAGTTATGTAGTCTCATAAAATCAATACCCCTTCAGTGGGCCTGATTTGAGAATATATGATAACGTATTTCCTCAATATAATATATTATACCCATTTATAACACCTGCAGTAATGATTCTTCTATTGCATTTATTTAAACCTGTAATTCTCAATATACTCAGTAAATATATCTCTCAGATACTTAGATATTTGGATTTTTCATGTGCTGAATGAGCACTGAATTTCAACAGAGTTGCAAAAATTCCTACTTTCTAGTTCTTCTGACTTCCCTGGACAACCGACAAAATGGTAATGATGGGCAAGCCCATCTCAGAACACGAGGAGTATCTATAACTGCAAGCTAAACAACTTCTTCCACCAGTCCTATAATATCTAAGTCACTTTGTAGCCTAAAGCTGTCAGAATGGACATCATCCCAAATCCCTCAAGACTGAGGAATGAACAAATAAAAGGGCATAATGTAACCACAGTCAAAGTAAGTTTATTATTATTGTAGCTATTTGCTTGTGTTAAAAGAAGATCTTGTAGCATTGATAGAAAGATAGTAGTTGCCAGGTGTTCAGAGGGAGGTAGAGGGTTGAATAGGGAAATATAAGGCATTTTCAGGGCAGTGAAATTGATTTGTGTAGTATGCAATAATGGATATATGAGATTATACATTTGTCAAAACCGAGCAAACTATATAGCACAAAGTGTGAACTGATCTGTAGACTTTGGTTAGAAGCAATGCTTCAATATTGGTTCATCCATTGTAACAAATATACCATACTAATGTAAGGGGTTAATAATAGTGGAAACCATGTGTCTGGGTGTTGGGCGAGATATGAGAATTCCCTATGTTTGGTGTAATTTTTCTGTAATCTAACACTTTTCTAAATAATGTTTATTATTACAAAAAAGTAATTCACCAATTATAATTATAATAAACAATAGAGGGTACAAGGGGCATGATTTTTTTTTCTCTTTGGACTAATAAAATGTTCTAAGATTGATTGCAGTGATAAATGTACAACTTGATTGTACACTTTGGATGGATAGTATAATGTGTGAATAGAATCATTTAAAGAAGTCACTAAACTAAAAAATCCTAAACTTTAATAAACCAACCAGAAAGATAATGAAGGAAATATCCAAGACATTGCATACCAAGTGTAGCAGTTTGATATTATTGATGAATTCCAAAAAGAAATATTGGATATGCTTATAAACTGATCTTTTCCTCTGGGCATATTAGATTATACTGGATTCAGAGGTTTGCTTGATTAAGTAACGATGTAAAACTTTTGTGCCAGTCAGCCACCAAAGGGTGGGGACTCACAGATAAAAGGCATGGAAAAGGACAGAGTTGGGGAGATTTTAATGTTGGAATTTTGATGTTGGGGTTTGACGTCAAAGTCTTAAGCTGGAGCCCTGGGGAGAGACACAGAGCCATTCACCTGGTAGTGTGCAGCTGAACTTGTGGAAAGAGACAAAGCCTAAAGAGCCTCATAGTTTACAGCCAACCTTGTGGAAAAAACAGAGGAACTGAGCCCAGAGGAAACAGGAAGCCTGAATCCTCACAGATGTCAGCATCTATCTTGCTCCAACACATAAAAATAGACTTTGGTGATGGAAGTAACTTATGCTTTATGGCCTGGTATCTGTAAGCTTGATCCCAAATAAATACCCTTTATAAAAGCCAACCAATGTCTGGTATTTTGCATCAGCACCCCTTTGGATGGCTAATACACCAAGTAAGATCAAGCCATTGAAATTGGAGTTGAGAAAATTAATGCTTTCACCTTTGACAGAGGTTTGGGAGAAAGATTTGTCCAGTAGACAAGAAGATAGGACTAATAAATATAAATTTTACAGAATTGTTAAAGCCAAGTCTAAGCTAGAGTATCATTTGGAAAAATAGGGAGCCAAAAATTAAAGGATTTGCATTCACTTTCAATATCTTCTCTGCTGGTCTCTAACAAGTACTCATGAGAAAGACTGGTGCAGTCTGGGACACCTTCAGATACAATCATTATACGACGTGTGAAATACCAAATATCCTCCTAACACTTTCTTAGTAAGTTAAGAACTGCTATTACTTTAGCTATTATAGCTTTATACTTACTTTAGTCTGCCAAATGACAAATAAAATTTGTTGAGACACTCAATTGTAGAATTGTTCCCACTATCTAACAGCATCCAAACAAATGCTCTTTATACTCTCCTCTTAGTTACACAACCAAAGACTAAATCCTATTATAGATTCTTTTTAAAACATTCCTAGAAATGGTGCATTTCTCCATGGGATGTGTTCTTGCTAACTTCCATGAGTAATAAAATCAAATTGTTCAACCTCAAGTATTCTTGGTGGTTTTTGACTAAAAATCATTGACAATCACTAGTTATAAAACTCTAGTGGAGAAGATAGACAAATGATCAGATACCATGAGAAACTGCATGATAGGGATGGAAACTATTAGGTAATGTACAATGAAATACTAGAAATAGAACTTTTACAAAGAACATGTGCATGTGTGATACAAGAAACAAAAAAATTCCATCAACAGAATCATCAGTAGAGTCAATACAGATGAGAAAAGAATCAGTGAACTTGATGATAAGCCAATAGGTATTAAAGAAACAGTAAATAATTTTAAAGAAAAAATAAAGCATAGGAAAAAGTATCCAAGAACACTGGGACAATATCAAATTATAAAATATAGATATAGTTAAAGTATTAGGTTGGTACAAAAGGAATTGTGGTTTCAGACTGTGAATTTTAAATCATTATAACTGGACTCAAACACATCTTTATTAACCAAAATAGGAACCATTACTACCAACACATTTTTGCCAATGAGAAATGTTAGTTTATTCTTGAAGCATAAAAATCTTGGAGCTGCCCTGGATGGTGCTTCAGAGGTAATCACCGGACATTGTAAATCCTCACAGGGCCCACTGGATGGAATGGAGGAGAGTATGGGCCATGATGTGGACCATTGACTATGAGGTGCAGAGGTACCCAAAGATGTACTTACCAAATCCAATGGATGTGTCATGATGATGGGAACGAGTGTTGTTGGGGGGGGGAAAGGGGGGGGGTGGGGGGTGGGGCTGAATGGGACCTCACATATATATCTTTAATGTAATATTATTACAAAGTCAATTAAAAAAAATAAAAAAAAAATAAAGGACCAGGAAAAAAAAAAATCTTGGAAAGTATTTTCTGCATCCTGCTGGTTAAAAAAGCATTTTCCCTGCAAAAAGTTGTCGTGATGCTTGAAGTCAGTTGGTGAGAGGTCAAGTGAATATGGTGGATGAGGCCAAACTTCGTAGTCCAATTCTTTCAACTTTTGACATATTGGTAGTGCAACATGAAGTCAGGTGTTGCTGTGGAGAACTGGTCCCTTTCTGTTGACCAAAACTGTAGGCGTTGCAGTTTTTGGTGCATCTCATCAATTTGCTGGGCATACTTCTCAGACATAATGGTTTTGCCAGGATTCAAAAAGCTGTAGTGGATCAGACCAGCAACAGACCACCACACAGTGACCATGACCTTTTTTTGTACAAGTTTGGCTTTGGGAAGTGCTTTGGATCTTCTTGATTCTGCCACTAAGCTGGTCTTTGCTAGTTGTTGTAGAAAATCCACTTTTCATTATAGATCACAATCCAATCAAGAAATGGTTTGTTGTTGCATAGAATAAGAGAAGATAACCCTTCGAAATGATCATTTTCTTTTGATTTTTGGTCAACTCATGAGGCACCCACTTATTGAGCTTTTTCACCTTTCCAATTCACTTCAAATGCTGATCAACCATGCAATGATCAATGTTGAGTTCTTTGGCAACTTCTTGTGTAGTTGTAAGAGGATCAGCTTCGATGATTGCTCTCAGTTTGTTGTTGTCAACTACCGATGGCTGGCCACTATGCTCCTCATCTTCAAGGCTCTCATCTCCTTTGCAAAACTTCTTAAACCACTATTGCACCCTACATTTGTTAGTAGTTTCTGGGCCAAATGCATTGTTAATGCTGCAAGTTGTCTGCACAGTTTTACGACCCGTTTTGAACTCAAATAAGAAAATCATTCAAGATTGCCTTTTGTCTAAACATCATTTCCAAAGTCCAAAATAAATATAAAATAAACGGAAAGTAATGTCATTAGCAAAAAACATAAAATGAGCAATGTACATTAAAATGCTGCATAACATAATCACATTTACTTAAGAATGCATGCCAATATCAAACTGCAAATTTCAACAATGCAAAACCACAATTTCTTTTACTACCAATTCAACACTCCCACAAATATAGAGAGGAAGTGCATAAAAAGAAAAACATGTTTCTAAACACAAGAAAAGGCATTAAACTTCAGGTACATTAATTGTAAAAGCACATTTGGAAGATTAAATCTAAACAATAAATCAAAGAAACAAAACCCATTTACCTAGAATCTTATTTAAGTTTTTTAAAAAATTTATAATTATTTAAATAGTTGAATTTTAAAAACACATAGAATTTTGTCATAGCAATATGAACAAAAGTATGTTGAATGTAGTTAAAATGGAAGTTTTAGTTTGCATTATATATTACTGTAACAAAATTTTGAAAAAAAACAACTTGAGTGTATACCACAATCAGTAGACTTTAAGGTAAACATGGGCTATAATTACTAGCACAATTATAAAAAAGAAAGAAAGGAAGAGAAAGAAAGAAAAGAAGGAGGGAATGGGGGAATGAGAGAATGAGGGAATGAGGGAAGGAAGAAAGGATGGAAGAAAGGAGGAAAAGAAGGAAGGAGGGAAGGAAGGAAGGAGAGAGGACGTGAGAAAAATGAAAATATTTTGGGAATCCTGAATAATTAAAAAAATTGCTCCAGACCAAATTTTGAAAACAATATATTTGCTTTGATATAAGTAGGGGAATAAGTGGGGAAATACAGTCTAGTGGTTTCATATTGCACCAAAGTTCTATTACTTTTATATAATAATGCCTTAAATGCTTTCTAGAATATATCATACAGGAAAAGGGTAGTCTGAATTTATTAAAAATAACATTTTCTGAACTTACAGTCTAAAAATTATAGAAACTCTTGATCATAATATCCAGTAGAAACAGCAGGATACAATTGCTAACATAGAAATAAACAGAAATGAAATCAAGGTAAGCAAGCTTGTAAAAAATACCAGAAAATGTAAAGAGCATATTTATATAAGAAAAGATGCAATGAATGTATAAGATGAGAGATTAATAAAAAAGTATATTGTTAGCGAATAAATGTTATCAAAGATATCCCTAAGTACAGTAACAAAAAACAAAAAAGAGGGATTACAATAAATATAAATTGTAGACAATAGAGATTTCCATTAAAAAATCAGTCAGAATGAGTTACCTTTTATGGAATTATATTTGATAAATTAAATTTTTCATAGAAATTAAGCATTTAAGGAAATAATGCATATTTCAATTATTTGAATAAATTAACAGTTAAGATCTAGTGAAACATTTTTACTCCTAAAACAGAGATAGAACTTTATTTTAATCATTGAAAAGTCATTCCAAAACCTAACCAAATATAAATTTGTAAAGGAAATTGTTATTAAGCATATTATTAAATATATTAAAAATACAATTCATTTCAATGCAAACAATATGCCTACTGCAAATGTTTAAATACTAAAAATAATCAAATTTTTTAAAAATGGGAAAATATTTCCTTAAATAAACTTACAATATCAGAGAAAATTAAAATTACAGTTACAGATTATGTAGAGGAATTTTTAAAGGCTATTTTAGGAACCTACTTGACTAAATTTTATGGATCAATACATTATTTGGACTAATTAATGATACTTAGCTTTACAACTTTCTCCATTAAAAATATGAAAACCAATGAGAAAAATTACCTCAATAATTTATTTTTAAATAACATCAACAATTATAGAAATCAGGAGAATGACAATGAGTTTACAATCAAACTGAATTTAAACAAATACTAATAAATGAAGCTCTTTACACATCACAGAATGGTAAGGTTTTTAAATGTTATCAGATAGATAAAAGGAGAATTACTTCATGCAGATATTTAACTTGATGAACTTACAAAGCTTCAGAGCTTAAAACACTGAAAGTTAGATTTCTGATTTCACTCATACACCAAGAAAACTTTCATCTCCCAAGTTTAAATGAATGAAAAGGGAATTACCAATAGTTATAGTGATAAGTGGAAACTGAGAGCTGCATCGGAAAAATAATAAAGTAGAAAAAATTGTATATTTAATTAATATATACACACCCAATATAAGAATGTGGATTGATTTTGAAAGTCTCTCCATATTAGAATTCTGTGAATTTGGAACATGCATGGGGATTTAATGTTATAGTTTGAAAGATTATGCCACACTTTTTTCATATTCTCTGCCATTAAATACATATAGTTAGACCATGAATTTAATGCATATTTCATGACTTCCAATTACTATGTAGATTCCTCAAAACATACTTTTGGTAATGTTTCAAATCATGTGTGGTCAGGAAGAGCATGGTTCAAAATGCAAACTGAGGGATTTTGTAGTACTTGGAGAAAGACCAAGCAAATACCCAATAAGAAAGAAAGATGAATTTAAATGAGTCACCATCATTTCAATTGCCCAGAGTCTTATTTATTTCTTCTGCATGACTCTAATGAAAGCATTTTTCACCTCTTTGTTCCTAGGACTGTAAATGAGTGGATTCAGCATGGGGATCACCATAGTATAAAACACAGAGGCCACTTGATACTTTCCCAAGGAGTAAGAGCTCTTTGGTTTTAAATAACTAAAAATCATGGTGCTGTAAAAGATGGTGACTCCCAGGAGGTGGGAGGCACAAGTAGAAAAGGTTTTGAACTTTCTTGAAGTGGAATTAATTTTCAGGGTAGTAGACAGAATGGACCCATAAGCTGCAGAGATTACAGTAAGTGACACCATTAGAGTAGCACCAGCAAGAATGAATATCATGATTTCAGTGTCTTGAGGGTCAGTACAGGACAGGGTTAAAATTGGGGTTGTGTCACAGAAAAGGTGAGAGATTACATTGGAGTTGCAGAAATACAAACTATTCATGCCATGGACATTGACCAAGGAGTCAGTAAAGCCAATAACATAGGATCCAGTGGTGAGGGTGCAGCAGAGTATGGTGAACATAACGACTGGGTAGTGAAGGGGAAGATGAATAGCTATGTAGCGGTCATAGACCATTGAAGAGAGAAAGAAACATTCAGAGGCAGCCAAGAAGATAAAAAAAATATATCTGGGTGAAGAAGCCATTGAATGAAATATACTTACTGGAAGTCAGTAAGTTTTCTAAGGTTTTAGGTGTGAAGACTGATGAATAATTGAGATCAAAGAATGACAGGTTACTGAGAAAAAAATACATAGGGGTGTGAAGCTGGAGATCCAGGTAAATTATCAGTATCACCCTGCATTTCCCAGCATGGTCAGCACGTGTATCAGGAGAAACAGCATAAAGAGGACTTGCCAGATGTCTTCAGATTCTGTCAACCCCATGAGGATGAAGTCAGCCACATGAGTGTTATTACTACTAACCATCTTGTCCAACTGCTCTAACCTACTGAGAAATCAAAATTAATACTTAGTATGAATAACTTCAAAAATATTTGTTTATGAATGATCTGATGTGTCTTTAAGTTAGTGTTTTTAGAAACTTAAATTGTTTGCAAAATGTGTGAAAAAATATTAGATTGCCAAATATAAATAAGGTGTAAACCATCATTTGGATATTGCATAATAGAATCTCATTTATACTACATAATTAGAATGAATCATTGTTATAAATACTTTCCTTTATTACTACATTTATGCAGATCAAAATATTATGCCATATGTATAAATATTTTTACACAATTTTAGATGATAAAAAGGCACTGAAATCACTTTTTTCAGAATCAGAATCATTAATTAATGACTCTGAAGTTCTGCCAAGATAAATTTAATCCAGAGACCGTGCTAATAATACTACATTCCTAGCTATATTTAAATTCAGTACAAAAAAAAAGAGATAGTCATATAATAAACAATGATAGAGAACTATAATACATCATTTACCATTCTATTGTGTCCAATGTTATTTAATACAAATAACAGATTAGAAATTAAATCTTCAGGGACATTACTGAAGATAATTATTACACTATTTAATACAAATATTACAGAAAACTCATTTAGCATTAAAATTTTAAACACTTGTTTTAAATTTTTAAAAGAATTTTAAAGAATTTAAAATCAAAATTCTTTCATAAATTATATTTTCAAATATGTGCATTGCTTGCTTATTAACTCTCATTCCATGAATTATGTATTTCCATTGCAAAATCCTGCCATTACTTACTTAAAGCCTAAATGATATTAAATAAATATTTATATTCCTCTAATAATATCCACCTTTTTTTTGTTCTACACTAAAACTCTAGCTTTGAGAATAATACCATGAGCCAAAGTTGGTGACAAATGTGTTCTGGTATTATGTTTTTCTAGAAATTTTTCAACCTCATAATTGCTGTGACAAAATTCAGCACATTTTCTTGATAAAAACTCTTAGAAGAGTAAGAACAGTAAGAAATTAATTCAAAATGATAAGGTAATATAGGAAAACCTATGGCTAACATTACATTCCCCAGTGAAAAAATGAAAGCTTTCCCCGTGCTATTAAAACAAGACAAGGAAGCCCACTGCCACCAGTGTTATTCATATTATAGTTGAAGTTCTAGTCAGAATAATTAGACAAGAAAAATAATTAAAATTCACCCAAATTGGAAAGAAAGAAATAAAATTTTCTGATTTTTCAGATGGCATGATACTATGTATAGAAAATTCCAAAAAATCCACAAGAAAGCAATGAAAGAAAATAATTTTGCAAAGTGACAGGGTTCTATATCAACAAGAAAAAAATCAGTTCTCTTTCTGTACACTAGTAATAAACATTTTGAGGATAAGTTTAAGAAAAAAATACCTTTATAATTCCAAATAAAATAATGAAACCTACTAGGTTACATTTAGCCAAAGATATAAATGTCTTATACACAGTAAACTACAACAAAACATCACTGAAAGTAATTAATGAAGACTTCAATAAATGGAAGGGCTTCCTGTATTCATGAATTGGAAGATTCAATGCTATTAAGATGTCAATTCCACCCAGAGCAATTTACAGATTCAATACAATTCCAAAGTCCAACAGCCATCTTTGCAGAAATGGAAAAGTCAATCAAACATATATAGATATAATAAGGGACTGCAAATAGCCAAATCATCTTTAAAAAAGAAGACAGATGGAGGACTAATAATTCCCAATTTCAAAACTTATTAAAAAGTTACAGTAATAAAAAATTCATAATACTGGTACAAGGGTGGACATATAGTGCAATGGAATTGAACTGGGAGTTTAGGAAAATATCCCTCTTGTTGATGGCTAATTGATTTTTTAAAAAGTTGCCAAATACAATTCAATGAGTAAAGAATAGTTTCTTTAAGCAATGGTGTTCAGAATTCTGAATATCTATATGAAAAAAAAAAAAGAATGTGAACCTCTACCTCTCATCATATACAAGAATCAACTCAAAATAAATTAAATGCCTAAATACTAGAACCAGAACTATAACACTCCCTCTTGGGGGATTGTATTATATACCACAAGAAACATGTTTTGAATCTAAATCCACACCTGTAGGGATGAAGCCATTTTAAATAGAACATTTTATAGAATTTAATTTTAGCTAAAACTTTAATGGGTTTGGGATTTAGTCTGATTAATGGAGTCCTATATACTCAGAATAAAACTCAGAAACAGAAAGACAGCCATGGAAGAAGCTGGAAGTCAATGGAACCTGGAGGAGAAAGGAAAAGAGATAGCCAATTAAATATTAAAACACAATTCAAAATGCGCAAAAGACTTGAATAGATATTTCCCCATAGAAGATATAGAAATAGTCAATAAGTACATGAAAAGATACACAAAGTCATTATCAATTATGGAAATAGAAATCAAGATTACAATGATATAGCATTCCAAACCCACTCAAATGTCTACTATTAAAACACAGAAAATAAATTTTGGACATGATGTGGAGAAATGGAAACATTTGTTCATTGTTGGTAGAATTTTAATGGAATTAGTGTAGTTGCTGTGGAAAACAATTTTGCTGTTCCTCAGAAAGTTAAATATAGAAATGCCATCTGACCTGGAAATCTCACTTCTATGTATAATTCCTATAGAATTAAAAGTAAGAAGTCAAACAGATATATGTACACCAATGTTCACAACAGTGTTATTCACAAATTCCAAAAGATGGAAACGACCCAAGTATCCATCATCAAGGTGAATGGATAAAGAAAATATAATATATACATGCAATGGAATATTATTCAACTGTAAAAAAGGAATGAAGGTCTCATACATGCTACAGCAATGATGAACCTTGAAAATATGTTGAATGAAGTAAGCAAGGTCAGGAAAGACAGATATTTTATGATCTCAGCTATGTTCATAAACTACAATATACATCACCTGGGGCTGGATTGAATAGCGAATGAGGAGTTAATGTATACTTGTACAGTTTCTGCCTGGAGTGATGGAAAAGTATTGGTAATGGATGGTAGTGATGGCAGCACAAATTTATGTATATAATTAATAACAGTGACTTGTATATTTGAAAATGATTGCAAAGGAAAAATTAGGTTATACCTATAATACCAGAATAAAAATTAAAAACAACAATATAGAACTGTACAAAACAGTAAATCATAATGTAAACTAAGGATGACAGTTAATAGTTTAATTATAATAATATTATTTAATCAAATATAACACAATTACAACAGATGCAAAGCATTAATAATAGGAAAAATACATGTGAGGGGGTATAATGTTTCTCTATTTTTTCTTTTGTTAATTAAAAAAACTTCTCTAATAAAAAATATTATTACGCCTCTTCTCATAAAATGAAAGAAGTATGAGAGTTTCAAATTACACTTACTCCTTGTCATTTCAGCTATTATTTCCATATATTTTACCTTTATATATATTACAAACCTGAAAATGCAATGTTTTGATTGTTTTAATATTGTTTTATTAATTTGCTATTTTTATTTTTTATTTTCCCAACCTGAATGTTTTGAAGAGTTTCTTTGTGTGTGTGTACATTTAAATTATCTGTTTTGCATGTTCAGAATTTCTTTGATCTGCAAGTTGATGAGTTTTTCCAAATTTTATATAATTTCACCTATCTTTCATTCAAATTTTTTTTGACCCAAGGAGGCTGTGCCCTTGTTTTGGTTTACGCAGTTTAATTTTTCTTTTCTTTTCTTTTTTAATAATATATTTTGATTAGATAAATGATACATAAAAAATATAGGGGTTTCCCATATGCCCCACTCCCTACCTCCCACACACTTTCTTATATTAACACATACTTCATTAGTTACAATTAATGAACATGTATTGAAGCATTGCCACTATGTGTGGATTAGAGTTTACATTATAGATCAATTTTTTTTCCACAAAATTTTGTAAGTTATGACAACATATATAATGACCTGTATCAAGGATTTTCATTGTGGTTGTTTTTCTCTATTCCTCAGTTTGAAAAACACTTTTTAAAAAATATCTGGCTTAAGTTTCTTTGATAATATGTAATCTGGAGTTGTGTCCTTTTGGCTTTTAAAAATTTTTGTTATTTCATATATTTTACTTTACCTTTCTAGGGTTTCTATTTAGTTCATTTTATTTTAGTCTGCATTTTTTTCTGCTGTGATTTCTCATATATTTCTGCTTCAGGATCTTGTTTGCCTTAACTCATTAAATATAGGTCCAGAGCTGTTTTAAAGTCCTTCATTGCTAATTCAAACTTTGGCATCATCCTGAAATATATTAAATTAACTTATTTTTTCATTAAAAGGGTGCACATTGTCTTACTTTGTCTTATGTTTAGTAATTTTTTAATAAGATATGACCATACTTTATGAATGATACATTGTAGGGAGTCTAGATTATGCTGTCTTTTAATAAAAGGTATTGGGGTTTGTTCTGGCTGGAAATAAATTATTGGCAATGCCTTTTGAACCTCAAGGATTTAAATTACTTTTTTGTTAAGGATGATCCATTTCATTTTGTCCACAGCCTGAAAGCATGATCATTACATCAGGGCAAGATCCTTACTTCCACGGTGTGGCCCTTTTTCTTGTTGTTGTTCTTAATTTCATCCCTGAGTTCATCAACGATATGTGTCATATGGGCTGAACCATATGTTCTGCTTCACCCAGCCTTTCATGACCTCTGACCTCTGGTATTTATGTTCTGTTCTCATCAAAATAGGAGCCCCACTTGATAGTCCTGTTGATTCCCCTGCTTCACATATAGAGCTAATACTTCAGCTAAGGGCCTACATCGAATCCCAGTACTAATATCTGTGGCACCTCCTTTTGATACCCTATCTTTAATGTTCCAACTTCTTCAACTTCTGGGAACTTCAATTTCTGTCATTTGATCTCTCCAAGGCATTTATACTCTGGGTTGTCGGAGTTGGAGACCCAAGGGGTCGGGAATGAAAGACAAAGAAAGATTGGGTTCAGGGGATCTGAAAGCATTGATTTCTCAAGCTCATCAGACAACTATATTGATCAGAGGGGCTAGTATTTATACCCCTAACATACGTGACATTCATCAGTAAATCAAGTTACCTATTACCCTTACCTCATTCTCTATTAACTAATGATTGATGAGCACCACAAACTTTACTGGAACTAATATTATAAAAATCAGTAACTACAGTCATAAATCCTGTTACTCAGGTCGTTCTGCCCTATATGTTCTTGTTCTGCCTGCAGGTGTGCTTTACCCAGCCATGATTATGATCCGCACCAATAATTACAGAGGACAGCATTTTCATTTGTTTTTAATTAACTCATTGTTATTTTAATTTCACTGTTTCATTTCTCCTACTTTTTAATGTTAAATTAATAAGTTATTTTCTAGCACCTAGATAAACATGATCATTTTCTTTATTTTTGTTAACTTTCTATGATATAGAAGTTTTACATTTCCATTATTCTTCTGATTCTGCTTTAAATTATATTTAGTAATATACATTGTTAATCTATCCATTATATTAATATTATGGAGTTAAAATTTTATTTTTTATTGGGCCTAGAATAAATTAACAATCATTTTTAGTTGCATTTATTTTTAATTTTCAAATTGGAAGGACTTGCATATTTTGTATTTTGAGTATTAACTTTGAAGTATATTGCTTTTTTTCAGATACTGCAGCTCCATTGATTTAAACTTTGAAAAGTTTTTGAAATTTATGGATTAAGTGTAATCAGTTTGTATAAATTACTCATAGTTACTGGAAAGCATGTTTCAAAAATTATGCCAATCTGAAATTATCATATATTTATTCAGAGTTTATAAATCTGGTGATACATTTAACCTGCAGGAAAAACTAAACACTGGATGTGTTATGTCCATTAGGTCACTTCATTTTATTCAGATTTTTAGTAAATATATTTTAAATTTCTTTAATGTGCCAGGCACTGTCTGCACAGTGTAGGA
Source organism: Dasypus novemcinctus (assembly GCF_030445035.2). Taxonomy (NCBI): domain Eukaryota; kingdom Metazoa; phylum Chordata; class Mammalia; order Cingulata; family Dasypodidae; genus Dasypus; species Dasypus novemcinctus. Next base: position 33,993,145 of record NC_080682.1, read on the forward strand.
AAGAATAAAAAATCTTTGTCCTTTTGGGACTTATATTCAAGCTGGCAGATACAGAAAAATATTCAGAAATAAGTGACATGCCATGTTAAATGGCATAATGTAAAGACTACTATAAAAAATGTTGGCAAGGATATGAATAGGAACATTCATTGATGGTGGGACCACTGTGGAAGACTGTTAAGCACTTTATCATAAAGTTAAGTATAGAATTATTGTATGACCTTGCAAGAACACCTCTAAGTATCTACCGAAAATAATTGAAAACATGGTCTCAGACAGATATTTGCCCACTGATGTTCATAAAACATTATTCACAATTGCCAAAATATGGAAGCAACCCAAATGTCCATCAAGTAATGAATAGGCAAAATGTAGTTTGTACACACAGTGAAATATTACTCAGCCATAAAAAGGAAGTTCTAGCACATGTGACAACAGGATTGAATTTTAAACCTTTCAGGTGGAATGAAATAAGCCAGAAACAAAAGGACAAATATTGTGTGATTTCACTGATATTATATAATAAGAATAAGCAAACTTAGAGAGTCAGAATCTAGAGTGCATTTTACCAGGGGATAGTGTGGGGATATGGAATAGGGAATTAATGCTTAAAATGTACATAGTTTATATTTGGATTTGTGGAAAAGGTTTGACAATGAATGGCAGTGATGGTAACACAATATTTTCAACAAAATTAATAGCATTATATGATATATTTGAATGTGGTTAAAAGGAGAAATATTAGGAAGAAAATGAAAATATAAGAAAGGATTAGAGATAAGAGAATCAAGAATCAGGGCATGAGAAAGCAAGTGGCAAAAGTGTTTGCTGAATGGTGCAAAGTTGGCATTTAATCAAAGAAGTGAATTTGGGGAAGAGTTACAGTATATCTTTGGAATGACAATGGTATAGAATATAGAGGCCACCTTTGTCCAAATCAGGATGGGTATTGGGCCATATAATTATAGTAAAAACCTAAAGGAGAATATGTTTTGTGTTTAATAGTGTCAACATATAGTAAGGTATTTCTGAATGAAGCATTCATATCCCTCCAATATAGCACTTTATAAATGTGGATATGTCAGCTACATGCATAATTTACATAATACTACATTTAAACTACATAGTAAACATACATTGGTGCATGTATAGTGTTATGAGTCATTGTGTAGCTTGACTTTATTGATTATAATTAGAATTGATGTCTTTAGGATTGGAGGCTTGATATAGCCTCACATTTTTCACATTATATCCTCTGCATTTGTGATTAAATTAACTCCCCTCTGGATTCCCTGTGAGCTCCTCAATGTTACCTCACTTGCACATGTGCCCTCACAAACTCAGGTCCATCCAGGCCTCTACAGTTGCCTTCTATACTGTTTGACTCAAAACGGTAGCTTTCTATTCATTAGTAAATATTCTCCTTGCCACTTTCCAATCACAGATATTGATTATATCTATTCTGATATATCAAAAATTAACTGTGACAATATGTTAATATTGGCAGAGAGTATATTCTAAAGAATCAGGAAAGCAAAAGTATTGTTTAGAAAACAACCTACACCTGGCCACTATATAGAGATGCTCCACACTCAGAGAAGAGAGCCCATATTTGAGGGTTCCTGCGGCGGCTTGCTCAGTCGGTAGAGGTGGGGTCTGGCTGCGGACGAGGGGTCGGTCCAGCTCTGGACGAGGGGTCGGTCCCGCTTGGGACGAGGGGTCAGTCCGGCAGCAGACGAGGGATCGGTCTCACAAGGGGTTGCGCGGTTCGGCTGACGGGGTCGCCCGGTGAAGCCGGCGACGAAGGGGTCGCCCGGAGAAGCAGGCGACGAAGGGGTCGCCTGGAGAAGCAGGCGACGAACTGGGGACAAGGGAGGCCAGGCCCTTGTCGGGGGCTCTCAGGACTGGAGGGCGCACGGCAGAAGAACTACCGCGGAGACGAGGTAAACACGCAGGTCCACTTTACTGAGGGAGAGGCAACAGTTTTATAGGGGCTGGGGAAGGCTGATTGGTCAAAGCCACGCCCTGTTCTGATTGGTTGCCAGCGAAAGGTCAGTGGGCGGTACTGGACGGGGGAGGGGTGGTGGTTAGGGATTGGCTGTCGCTGTTGCTGGGGGAAGGGGCAGGGTTTAGGGATTGGTGGCTGCTGTTGCTGGGGTGGAGGACAGACTTGAGTTTCCCGCCCACACCTGGCTGTTGCTGCTGTTGGGGGAGGGGAAAAGGGCAGACTGGATTTCTCCGCCCACGCCTGGCTGTTGCTGCTGTCGGGGGAGGGGAAAAGGGCAGACTGGAATTTTCTGCCCTGCGCCTGCGCAGGGAGAAGGAAGAAGGGTGCCGCCCCACAAGGCATCGGGTGGCGCCATCTGGGAGGAGGGGCGGCCGTGGAAGCATGGCTGCCGAGAAGGGGAGACCCGAGGGCACTCTGTGCCCATGCCGAGCTTCCTTCAGGGGTGGCGGTGGGCCCGACCAACCACCCTATTATGGGGACAGCGGAATTAGGCCTACCGCGGCCGCTCCCCTGCCAGGCCAGCAAACCACACTTCAGCCCGAGGGGTGACCGCAGGTTCCTATGATGCTGTGATTTGAGACTTAGTATCTATCTCAAGCTTTTATCATCTAAATATGAGGAATGACTTTACATTTGTTTTTTATTCCTCAAAATTTATGCCTAATGTGAAAGGTATTTAATGGAAACGATCTAATTTTACTTCATGTTAAAACTGTTAAAACTGTCTTATTTATTCTTTCTTCACTTTTATTTCAAGTTTTCTTTATTTGAGGAAACATTGAGTGATAAAATAATTTTTTTCATTGAAGTTCACTCTCTTTCCAATTGTGGTACATGTCTTCTGAATCTACCAAAACATTGTCCTCATAACTAGTAATCAAAATGATTTTTAAGAGTTAATTCTTAAATGCAAACTCAAGACCCAAAGAAATAAATTTGGGGGCCTCATTTTATAATCTCTCTTATCAATTATTTAAAGAGAACTCATATAACTCTATTAGGAAAAGGAAATATTTGCTAGAAGAGTGCATTGCAATACATACTAAAAAGTCCTCTGTATAAAAACAAAACAAAATGGAAAACAAAAACAAACACAGTCTAATATGTAGATTTTTTAAGTTGCCATTTGTGGCAATTTGATATTGCTCATGAACTCCAAAAAGAGATATAAATTATTTTTGCAAACTGGTGTGGTCCTCTTGGGCATGATACACTTTGATTGATTTAAATTCAAAGGCTTTACTTTTACTTGAACGTCTGGTGGCCACTGCCTTTATATCAATGTTACAAGTTCCACCATTGCTAGACTAATAAGAAGTCTACAATAGAATAATAAAAAGTCTATTTTAAGGAACAGAGAGTGTTTGCCACAAGATAGTTCCATCTATCTGCTTGATGGGATCTCTCAATTAAAAACAGTGGGTATCACCATCCTCAAATTCTCAAGATTAGGAAATGAATAATGTCCGTTTTTTATTTTTTATGAGATTTGGGGATAAGAATTGAGCCTGGGACCTCATATGTGGGAAGCCGATGTGGCTCAGTGGTTGAGCAGCAGTTTCTCTGCAATGGTCTTCATTTGTTTTGCTTGTTTTCTTTTCTTTTTTCTTTTTTTTTTTTCAGGAGGCACTAGAACAAATTGGACCCTCTGTGTGGGATGCGTGTGCTCAACTGCTTGAGCCACATCTGCTCCCAACCACTTTTTTAACTTAGAGGAAGCTATGCAGATGGTGGAAAATGGCAGAGCTGTAGATGTTACTAGTGGAGGAGATCCCATCTGGCAAGACAGTGCTGATAGAGAGTTACCAGAATCTTATGTGGGTGGCTGACTACTGCATTATGTACAGGCTATAGACAAGGGAAAAGCTATATAAAGAGACCAAAGCCTACACAACCCACTCCTTAGCTAGTGTTGCTTGTCAAATAAATGTCCTGGCCAACAATGTGCTCCCACTGCTGGATATCCAGACCTCTCAGCTTCAGAAGATGGAGTCTTCCATAAATTATATCTCACAGACCATGAACATTCAAAAAAAGAAAGTGTTTCAAAGAGAGACTGGTATTTTGACAACAAATAAAAATGCATCAAGAACTCACAAAATAAGAGCACCTTCAAATTTGGAGCACCTCTGAGGTAAATTTGGAAAACCATGACTGTACAGTTCTGGATATGTGGACCACGGTGTCAAGCATGTAACTAACCAGACTGCAAGAACTGGCACACCGTTGAGAACAAATATTCCTACTCAGAAACCACCAAGTCCTCCCATGTCAGGCCAGAGAACATTAGGACAGAATACTCCTTACAAAACCCTAGAACCTGTTAAACCCCCAACAGTTCCTAATGACTACCCGATAAGTGTTTCTAGACTTGGAAATAAGCATAGTCCATCAGCTTCTTTAAATCAGAGACCAAAGACACAAAGTGGAAATAATGGAGGAAGTGGAAGCATCAGTATTGGCATTCCCATTGTTGTGCCTACACCTCCACCACCCACTATTGGGCCACTTTCTAATAGTCCAACTCCACTTCCACCACCTCCACCAGATGTCATTCCCATGTTTGATGATTTCCTACTTCTGCCACCACCACCTCCAGTAGGTTGTGAAGATGAGGAAGCTGCAATAGTTCAGTATAATGATCCAAAAGCAGATGGGGAACCTGCTTGTGTCCCTAATAATTATATTGAGAAAGTTGTTGTGTTATATGATTGTACAAAAGACAAGGATGATGAGCTATCATTTGTGGAATGTGTAATAAAGAATGATGAAGGCTGGTGAAAAGGAGCCTTGCAATCAAGACACTGGCATGTTACTCTGAACTATGTTGAATCACTCATGCACTATATTAATTAAAACTTTTTTCTTTTAAAATAGATTATTATTACTCAGACATACTGTGGGACTACTATGGCTACAGAATTGTCTATAATGTTTTAAATTGTGTACATATTTTCATAACATGCTTTTTATTGGTATCTTTGAATGTCTATACATTAGCAAAATCTTTGAGGCAATTTGTGTATTGCTAAACAGCTGTTTATATATGATACTGTCCAGAAGTGATTATGCTTATGTATTTACTTACTCATTGTTAACTTACTAACCAGAATATTAGTAAGTTAATATTCTGGGAAAGTGAGGTATACAAGTATTTAACAAATCTTGATTCAGATTTTCCCATTATATCTTCCAGTGCAGCATTATTACTAATACTCTCAGACTAAAATTACAATCAGAGAATTTAAATGCTGGTGCTGGTACTGGTTAGATTTTTTATTTAGATTATTTCATTCATGAACTATACTATTTGTTTAAGGCATGCAAATTTATGTATTGAAATCTACTTAAAAAATCCAAGATGCTTCTAATTTGTGCAATATTTTACCTGGAGTATACATACTTGTCTCTCTAAATCAATTGAGACTCTGAGATCTCCATGTGAAACAAAGAAAAAAGAAGGTGCTCTGTACTGTTAAATTTTTATCTTAAGTTTTTAATGAATGGATTTGAATTATAAATATGTTCCATTCATAAATATATAAGTGAATTGAATTTCTTTGTCCTTTCCTTCACTGGTTCAATTGAAAAAACATAAAAGATATACTGATTTATCATCAGTATCTATTGCAGGAAAAAAATCAATTGACAAAATGTATGTGAATGTTTTTGAACTATTTATTTGGTTCCCTTGATCTAGGTATTTATCTTTTAACATTGCTACATTCTATTGGTTATAGCTTGATTACAAGGCATGAAATTAGATTATATGTGTCATTTAACTTAATTATTTTTCTTTATTTTTTCTGACTACTTTAGTTCTTAGGTTTTTCATCAAAATTGTAGAATCATCTTCTTAATTTCTGCCAAAATGCTCCCTAAATTTTAATTAAGGTTGCCTTGAAACTATAGTCTAATTTTGAATTGCATTTAATTTATAAATATATTTCTCACTATTGTGTTGTGTAGCAACATCCTGTGTGTATATGTGTATGTATATGTGTATATACATGTATATCTTCATTTTAATTCAGAATTCATAGCCAATAATTCATATTGAAGCTATAATTTTTGGGATCCAACATCCATATAATTTTCAGAAATTTTCTAATTGCTTCTTTTTTTAGTTTAATTTTATTTTAAAATTATTTTTAAAAGTTAATAGATCACATAAAATATTACATTAAAAAACATGAGTTTCCCATATACCCCACCCACCACCCACCCACCCACATAATTTTTAAGTGTATTTTTTTGATGATACATAGATCACAAAAAATATTACATTAAAAAATATGAGGTTCCCATACACCACACACACCGCCACAGACCCCACTCCTCCCACATCAACAACCTCTTTTATCATTGTGACACATTCACTGCATTTGGTGAATACATTTTGGAGCACTGCTGCACTACATGGGTTATAGATTACATTGTAATGTACACTCTTTCCCAGTACATTCAGTGGGTTATGGCAGGATATGTAATGTTCAGCATCTATTCCTGCAATATCACTTAGGACAATTCCAAGTCCCCAAAATTCTCCCACATCACATGTATTCTTCCCTCTCCCTGCCCTCAGCAACTACAATGGCCACTTTCTCCACATCAATGGTGCAATTTCTTATTAACAGAGAAAATAGTAAAGAAGGGAGGAGGGAAATGTTCTGCATGATTGTCCAATAATGGATACAGGCCATGCTAAATTTCACCAAAAGTTATAAAAGTGTATGGTCTAAAATGTAAACCATAATGTAATAAAAAATTTATAAAAATGTACAGTCTAAAATGTAAACCATAACAGAAACCAATATGGAACCATGGATAAGAGCTATGTTTTAATATCTGTCCATTAGTTGTAGCAAATGTAACATCCGCGTGTAAAAAGATCATTGCTGGGGAAGGGGGAAAAGGGTTTGATGTTTGGGTATATGAGTGTTTCCTATATTATATGTGAGACTTTACTGTGACCTTAAACTTTTTTGAAGATAATTAAAAAACAAAAGATGTAGACACTGAGGAAGAAATGCAAAAGATTGCCTTGCCACTGTACATACATGGCAATACCTATTCCAGTGATGAAAGGTAAAATGTCAAAAAAACCTTCTTACAATATTTTTTTATTTCTTTAATACCCCAATTTATTTTTTACTTTATTTTAGTTTTTTTCAAAATTATTATGTATTTTATCTCTAATCTTTAAACCTATTATTACTATTTCATTTTCCTATTAATTGACTTTGGCAATATATATATAAGGCTTCATTTTTAAAGAAATTTTGGATCTCAGAGGGGTTCAACTATGGCAGGGGTGGAGCACTTGTGTGGGGTGCCCTTGATCATTGATGGGGGATGCATGGGTGGGAGGGAGTTCTCCAGGGCATGCATGTAGGGTTTGTAGATATATTTGGATGTTCATTGGGTATTGACATAGTGGGTAGAATTTCACATGACAACTGAAGGGGTGCTGAGTTTCCATCCTGGGGAGCTCTGTTGCATTCCCCAATGGAACAACAACAATCCCCAAATTGCCAGGGCAAAGACCAATGAAGAAGGATGGTCCAACGATGGGACCTTGTTTCTGATGACAATACTTATGAGCCTATGTGCTTGAAATTTCAACTAAGCCTACAGCTGTAGCATGCCTAAGAGTTACCTCATGAGAGCCTTCTTCATGCACAAATGTGGCTACTCTCTAAGCCAAATGCAGCATATAAATGCATTACCTTACCCCCACCATGGGACATGACTCCCAGGGATGAGTCTCCCTGGTGCTGAGGTATTACTGCCAAGCTGGTGATGCAACTAGAGAAACCTTGAATAAAAGGGGGAAGTGGTAAAGAAAAATGAGTTTGTATGACTAAGAGATTTCAAAATGAATCAGGTGGTCATCAGAGGGATTGCGCTTACACATTTTTCAGCAGGATCTCTGAGACAGCCAAAGGGTAAACTCAACCCCAGGTAATGGTTCTTCTGAGGGCTATGGAGACACCCAGGCTCTACAGTCAAGGCAGATGACTCTGGAGTTCAGTGCCTTGCCAGTGGGCCCTACTTTGGAATTTGTGCTCCTGAGTGTGATGGAGATGGACTCAGATGTGACTTCTCTACACTTGCTTCTTCTGTCACTTTTACTGAACCTGTGGTTGGCACTGGGGTTGGTGTGTGCCCAGGACACTTGAATCTCTGGACTGTCCATGTGCCACCTGGGCCCTGAGTTTCAGCAGAGTTGCAACACCTACTCTCCAGTTTGTTGGACTTACCCAGGTCAACTAATAGGGAGGTGAGGATGGTCAAACACCACACGAAGAAACTGAAAGAGCACAACTGCAAGCAGAAGGATCCCATCCATCAGCCTTGTGGGATCTAATCCCCCTCAATTTAGAGGTGGTGTGGGTATCACCATCCCAGAGTCCTCAGGATGGAGGAATAAAATGTAGACTAGAGTGGGCTTACTGATATTATACTATAGAACTATTGTGACTAGTAATGGAAGAAAGTGTAGCACTGATGTGGAGAAAGTGGCCATGGTAGTTGCTGAGGGCAGGGAGAGGGAAAAAGTGATATAATGTGGGGACATTTTTGGAACTTGGAGTTGTCCTAAATAATATTGCAGGGATAAATGCTGGACATTATATATCATGCCATAACCCACTGAATGTACTGGGGGAGTGTGTACACTACAATGTAAACTATAATCCATGCAGTGCAGCTGTGCTCCAAAATGTATTCCCCCAATACAATGGATGTGTCACAATGATGAAAGAGGTTGTTGATGTGGGAGGTGTGGAGTGGGGTGGGTTGTGGAATATATGGGAACCTCTTATGTTTTTTAATGTAACTTTTTTAGTGGTCTATGTATCTTCAAAAAATACAACTAAAAATAAATTTAATAAAAGGAAGTTCTGTGATGCATGTTAGTCAAGATGTAGGATTCAGTGGATTCCTGTGGTAGACTAACTATTGATGCATTTTTTGAAAATTGCTTGCACAATTTTATTTCCTTTAACAGTTCTTCATTCTACCTTCCTAAAATCTGTTTTCTCCTTGATACTCTCCATTGAATATTTTTTAATATATTCCATGGTTTCTTATAAAAAAGACAAGAGAGAGCACCTGAAAGAGAGAGAGAATGGGAGAGAATATGGGGATAGAGAGAAAGCAAATAAGGAATTTTTTACAACAGAAGATTTTTTGCTATAACAAATATTAATACATGTTTATATTGTTAATTGATATATTTATTTTCACCCAAACTAAATTAGAACTTATATGATTTGTTTGGATTTAAGTTTTCATTATATATGGGAAACTTTTCTGATTTTAATAAGAAATCAGAATTTAGCTTACTTAATGTATTTTTATTCTAGACTTCTCCAAGGATCAAATGAGCAGTTTTCATTATGTAGACCACATTTTTGATGCAATTTATTCTATGTATTAAACAATTATTTCATCTAGTTGTGAGAAAACCCTTCTGGGAAAGTAAAGACATGGAGGTTTTTTTCTCATACCAGTAATTTTAAACTGATTTGTTGTTTTCCTTCTTGACATACGAACATCTCAATATGACAAAATCTTAACATATTCCACATCATGAATATAAAACCACAGAGATCACTGAGTGCAGTATGAACTAACACATGGCAAATACTTCATTCCTTAAAGCCAGAACAATACAGCTTCTAATTAATTAAGAATGGGTCAAACATTTTGATCTATGACATGCTAAGTGAAAAATAAATGTTACATAGGGAAATGTCGCTATTAAATATGGTAGTGCTTGGATTTGTGTTTAATCACTATACACATATACAGATGTCACTTTACGATACTTTTGCTTTGTGTTGTGTTTTTGGCATGCACTATTCTTTCTTCACACATCACTGAATAAAAAACAGTCTGATAGCAATGGGAAAAATACCAGAAGTCAAACACTACTTTGTGGCACATGTTGTGATTTAATTCTTTTAACAATAGCTTTTATAAACAATTTTATTAGTGATTATCAGATGATATTTAATTCATAACTATTTTGAAGTCTACATAAGCAACTATAATTTTTTAATTAAGTAGCCATGATTTCTTCTTGACAGAAATATGTCTCAAAAATCCACCCAAGGGCATTGCAAGGATAGTGAGTAAATGAATTGAGAAATCTGTATATTATAAGTAAATTTAAATTTGAACAATAATAGCAATGATACAACAAGCTGCAAAGGCCAAAATGGACAATTTAGTGATATGTGTTTCAGCAGAATAAACTGAAAAATAACATACTGTACTCTTTTTAATGCATCTCCATCCTGATCACCATCTGCTGTTCTTTCATCACTGCTCCCGAAGGACTACTGGAATGGGATGCTTGTCAGGAACCAGCACAATATGGGTTGGTGTGAAAAGAAAGCCCAGTCAGACAAGGTAAAATGTAAGTCTAACATACTCCATTTTAAGCCTTCTGGAAAAATTTTGATATGAAATAATTTCCACATTGTTTGTCATTTAATTTAATAAAATCTTGCAATATGAATGTGATTGCTTCCATTTTATAATTATGACCATTTAAAAAAAGTCATTTCATGCACATACTAGCAAATTTAGTATTCAAGTGTCTACATTCCACTATAAAACTTTTAGATGTAAAAATCACAATAGTCATACCTCTTTGTGAATATTAACATGATGTAAAATGAAGAGTATAGAAAATTTAGCATAAATTTGACTAGAAAATAAAACTTGTAAATTGTCAGTTTCTTGTTTTTATATGGATCATTTAACCAAAATATAATGAAATAATTCCTTTATTTATTTTACACAGACAACTGTATTGACCTGGACCCACTTGCTAAGATATCATTATGCCCTACCAAAGAACAAACATGACAACCATATTGGATGTACTCTGTTTTTGTGGGACATTGTCTTGAACACCAAAAATATAAATGGAAATGTCGGCTGTGCTGTCAGATTTGGAGTCAAATAGTAATTAATTTGAGCAATGTGACTGAAGTTACCATGTTTATATTGATGGACTTCACAAATAATATTGAGTTGAAACTCTCCCTGTTTCTATTATTTCTAGCACTCTATCTCTTTACTCTGGAAATTTGGGACTGTTTATATTGGTCATTGGGAATTGCTGGCTCCAAAATCCCATGTACTATTTTTTGAGTTATTTTTCAATAGTCATCCCCAAAATGCTAGTAGATTTCCTGGTAGAAAATAAAGCCAATTCATGTATTGGTTGTGCAACACAGATGTGTTGTTATTTTTGTTGTTGCTGTTGTTACTTTTGGGACTACAGAGTGCTTTCTCTTGGCTGCAATGGCTTATGATCGTCAAGTAGCAATTTGCAACAGCCTGATGTATTCAGTTAACATGTTGCAATGTGTCTATTTGCCACTCATCATTTCTTTGAAAGTTGGTGGCATTTTACATGCATATTATACGCAGTGTCCACTTTTAGCCTATCCTGTACATCCAATGAAATTAGATACGTCATCTGTGGCATGTCTGCACTCCACACTATTTCTTATTCTGACATTCACATCAACCAGTTTCTATTTTTCTACTTCGTGGGCTTTACTGAGATTACTACTAAACTGATAGTTCTAATTTCCTATGCTTTCATTCGGTTGGCCATTCTGAAGATGCATTCTTCTGGAAGGAGGCAAAAAGCCTTTTCCACTTGTGGCTCTCATCTAACTGGAGTGTCAATTTTTAAAGGAACAATCCTCTTAATGTATGTGGGGCCAAGTTCCAGTATGATTTGCAACATGATTTGATAGTGTCTATGTTTTACACTATTGTGATTCCCATACTCAGTAAGTTTAAAAGGCAATGGAAAAAATTGTTTGAGAAAAATCAATTCATAAATGGAGTACATTTTTAGCATTGAGTCAAACTGAAAAACAGTGAGTCAGGCCATATCTCTGTGGCCAGAAGTTAGGGAAGAAAACATCTATTTCTTAATTAAAGCATTTTCATATCCCAGAATATTTCCAATGAAAATATTAATTGCTCCTCCATTGAAGCATTTTATGAAAGTAGATAAATTGCATAAGCTATATACCTACAACTATATTCAAACTGACCCATATTAAATATTCATTGATAAGCCTATTGATGTTGTTAGGCTTTGTATAATTTGACTTTCAATAACAATAATTAGAGACCTTGTCTTCTGATCTAAAGAGATTGATATGACCTTACATTGTTTATAGTTAAGTCCTCAGCTTTCATTACGAAATTAGTTCTCTTTCTGGAACCCTTGTGGAGGATGTACCTAATGTTCTTTTCTTATTCCATGTGCACTCATACTCTCAGATCTATCCTTTAGTCATGAATTTTGAACTGTTTGGATCAACACCATAGATTTTTTTCCCATTATTACCTACCCGCTTCCCAATCACAGAAATTGATTAGATTCATTGTCAGGCTCCCCAAAATATATGACATATATATAATGTCAATATATAAATAGGGTAATATTTATTCAGTGTGTAATTAAGGCTCTGGAAAAGCAAATAAACACATATCTAAACATATTAATTCTGCTTTGTTTATTTTTGTTCTAAGATTTGATTATTTGAGGAGATCTTATGTAAGGAATTTTGTTTTTCTTTTATTGAAATTAAGTCCTTTACCAGCAGGGATACTTATTCTTTGTGTCCACTAGATAATCACATCAGAACTAAGTAATCAAAGCATTATTTATGAAGTGTGATGCTGTGATAAGTAATATCCAATACCTCAGTTTCTAATCAATTATGCAAAGAGAACTTATACATCTCTATTGAATGAAACACATTTGATAGAGTGTGGTTTAAATACGCAAAAATAGAGACTCAACACTGATTATAAATGTGAACAATATGTTGTCTTAGAAAAAAATTAAACTACTTGAAGCTAGAGTGTATTAAATTTACTTTCCTTTTTGTGGTCTTTTAGATAATTTTTCTGGAATAAAGCAAAAAATCTACTTTAAAATGTATTAAATTTTTCATCATTTACAAGAATTAAAATATTTTTTGTGTATAGGATCATTTTAAAGTCTTCCTCAACTCAAATCCTGATTTCAAATTGTTAAAGTAAACCCTCAGTCAAGATATTTCCCTGGTTTATCATTTTAGTTGCTATTTCAAGTTAACAAAAATAATATCCCTATAAGAAAGAAAGAAGTAAGCAGTAGGAGAAAGGGTGCACTAAGTTATGCCTAAAGATATACAGCCAAGAAATCAACAAATAAGACAAAATAAATATCAAGTTAGCATGGGTGAGATTTGATTCTTCGGTCTTTTTTTCTAAAAGAAAAAATCCAATGTTCATATAAACAACTCATGACTTTCTCACTTACATGTCAATCTAGAATAATGGTTTATTTAATTCTCATATTAATAAGTTTTCACTGTTCATGTGTAAACTCAATTATCTTATGTCAAGAAAGTAAACATTGATTTCTCTGCCCCCATGAATCCTCTCTTTCACATCACTTAGCTTATCATCATTCAATACTTATTCTGAATATGTGATTTCTATGAGCTCTACCAGAGCAATGACCCTGTAGTTTCTATAAAACAGGAATTTTTTTTTTTTTGTTCCACAATTAGTAATCTGCAGGGCATAAAAATAGACCTGGAATATATTTTACTCAGAAAATATTTTTGAATGAATGGTGGGTCAATGAATGAATGCTGGTCAGTAGCAGTTGTTATAACTTACATGAAGCTTATTATTGTATATTGTACAATACATAAATGCTTTAGATATATAAAGTCATTTATCCTAATGACAACTGTAAGACATGGTTCCATTGTTACCCGTGATCACAGATGAGCAAAGAGAGGTACCTAAGTTCTGTGGAATATACTTAAAGCCACACAGCTCTTAAGAGTAATAACAGGGTAAATACCTAAACTTCCTGATACAGAATCACTGCTTTAAGCACTTTAGTACATAGAATGAAAGAACTGATTGCTTCTTCCACTTTGCCTACTGCATTATCAGAGCAGCAGAAAATACCATGTGAAATACCAAAGGTCTATATTTTGCCAGTGGTAGAAATACAGAGTAAAAGGAAAGTATGTAAGAAATATTGGAAAATTGGTTTCCACTACATTTGACAAATCACCCATTTGGATGCTATGTGTAGAGTTTGCAGTTTTTTGGCCTGTGCAATCAATAAACCAGAGATATTAAAGAAAGGAGAAGTGCAGTCATTAGTAGATGCAGAGGAAGGAGAAGAATAAGAAGGAGAAGAGGAGGAGGTGAGAAAGAGAAGAATGAGATGGAGGGGGAGGGGAATGAGAAAGGGGTGAAACTTGAGAAAAAGGGATAATGATGGAAGAAGATTGTAAAAATAAGGTATGAGATCAGTTATACCAAAGAAGATTTGAAGCTCCATTACATTTTCAAGGTTAATAGAACCCTAGATTGATATTTTACTGACAAGTGTAAGGTTATCCTGAAAAGAGATATATGAAAACATAAAAATAAATAATATTTAAAAGGAAATAGAGAAATCCTGGTTCTACTTACTATGTATAAATGTGCAAAGAACATTTTGTAACTCTTCACAATTTTAAAAAACCAGATAATCTAAAATACATAACTTTCCATGAGTCTACCAGATAGATGAGGTTGGAAACATCCAGGAAATAGGAATACTAAGGAGGGATATGCTAATCAAAGAGGAGATATGACAAATCCTTTGACAGATAGTGGGAAAATGATGTCGCTTTCCTACAAACAGATGGGAAGAATACAGAAAAGTTATGTAAAATTGCTAAAGCCAAGTGTGGAATTGAGTTTTGGTTGGGAAAAGCATAGTGATCCCTAGAATCAAGGGGTTTGCACTAATTTTCATTATATTCTCATTATCTCCAGGTCTTTCTTAAGTGGTCATGAAAAAGAGACTGGGTGGGAAACCTTCAGACAAGGTTATTTTCCAATCTACACAATATCAAACATCCTCCATCTCATCTCCTACTAAATGGCGAACTACTATTATTTACCAGCAATAGCTTTATTCATATTGTAGTCTAACCTAGATGAGATAAAATTTGTTGATATACACAATCATAGATTGCTTATGCTTCCTGATAGCAAC
The DNA here is from genome assembly GCF_030445035.2 of Dasypus novemcinctus. Taxonomy (NCBI): domain Eukaryota; kingdom Metazoa; phylum Chordata; class Mammalia; order Cingulata; family Dasypodidae; genus Dasypus; species Dasypus novemcinctus. The sequence continues at coordinate 34,008,261 of NC_080682.1, forward strand.
CAACTGAAGAGCAAACCTTTGAAACTTATACCCTCACCTTAGTTACTCACAGAAAGCCTAAATTCTACCATAGTTTCTTTCCAAATCCCTCTTACTTAGAAACCACACATTCCCCTCTAGCATGTATTTTTCCTCTCTGAAATGAGAAATGAACACAAATTGTTCAATCACAGGTGTGTTCTTGGTGGTCTGGCTAAATAGCATAGACATTTACTTGGTTAAAAGATGTAGTGGAGATTATAAAATCATACATGGATACACATGAAATTTCCTCAAAGGATGGAGTCTTTCAGGTAGTGTCAAAGAAATCCTTGACATTTTATAAAATGCCAACACACAATTAAATAATAAAAGAAAATTCTATCAACAGCATTATTAGTAGAGGCAATGCAGCTGACAAAATAATCAGAGAATATGAAGATATGTTAATAAGAAAAATGTTAATAAGGAAAAAAAAGTGGAGAATAAGATCCAAATGCTGTGGGACAACATCAAACATCTAATATACATATACAGTAATACAAAAATAATGAAAAGGGAGTGCATGACATGAAATTATTAACAGGATAATGACATGAAATTATTAACAGGATAATTTCTAAAAATATGGAAAGACTGCAAACTACAAGTTAAAAAAATTTTGAAGACCCAAGGAAAGTAACAAATCAAATAAGGTGCAAAACGTATAGATTCTCAATGCTGAAAAATAAAAATAAGTAGAAAAATCATTAAAGTTGCCAGAGGAAAATACATATCAAATACAGAAGAAAAATCATGATAATAATTCCAGGTTTATAATCAAAAATGTGTTTCAAAATTTTTCCAGGAAAATTTTGTATAACAGAAGGAAACTTGGATCTACTCAAGGAAACAACACTACAAATGTAAAACTGAAGGCAACTGTATTAAATATTGGATTTTTAAAAATTTAATTTCTTTAAAAATCACTGACTAAACAAAAATATACATATGCGTTGTAGGGATAGAACTATATATAAAAGTAAAACTTAACGAAAAAATAGCAATGAATGGGAAAGATGAATTGGGTCTACTATTAAAGGACCATATAGTTGTAGGGTAACTACCATTAAGCTAGAAGAAAAAAGCCAAATAAGGAATGGAAAAAGGGATAACAGTATAATTTCCTATAAATATTATAATGATAATAATAACATGATATAAACAACAATTTGCTATTACATTTCACAATTTAGATAAAATGCAAAATATCTTAAAGTTGCTCACACCAGAAAAATGGGTAATCTGAATACATGAATAGCTCTGTATCTATTTAAGTAGTTTAATATTTCCTTTAAACCATACTCATAAAAAAAAAAGTTGAAATGATTTTCCCAATGTGAAAACATCACTTTCCCTCAGACTGGAATTTGGGTAGAGTGGTATGTGAAACCTCTTCAACAATGCTGAAAGGGACACCCTCTTGGAACAACATAGAAGAAATCTCAATCCCAGGGTTTACCTCATAGAGAAGAACCACCCACAAAGTTTAGTCATCTAAATTCTACACTGTTACTGTCCCATTTGTTGAGTCACTCTCTTTCTGAACCCCTATCTTATCCAAGGACAACCTGTACCTGAATAATACAGGTTCTTTCCCCAGCCCAATCACATCACCTTATAAATTGTTCTCTGCTTAACAGAGTTCCTTCTTTCTGTAAATAGGACAATACATTGTATGTTTAACAAGATTTAGCTAGTATAGCCAAAGCCACACTGTCTTCTGTGACCAACCCTTGTTATTTTTGTTAATTTAAATATATATCTATGCATATAATAAAGCAAGGGATTCAATTTATTAAATTCTGATGAGTAGTATAATTTTGTAGAAAAACAATCATATCATAGTGGTCTCATAGTGGAGATAAAGAATGTGACTCTAAAGTCACTCTGCATGCATTCAAAAGTGAGCTTGTCCTTTAACCTGTTGACTGACAGTAAACAAATTCTGTAATCTCTCTGTGCCTCAGTTTCACCATCTGTAAAATCCAGCCATTCAAATATATTTGTAGAGGCACTTTTCTAGTTCATGGGAATACAGCATTGGACAAAATAAGTAAAAATCCTGTCCTCCTAGCGCTTTCATTTTAGAGGAAAACAGGGAGAAAACAAAAGTCATAAACAAAATATATATACTATTAGATGAGGGGACATCTATGGAAAAGCAGTGCAGCATGGACAAAGCATGGTGGCAAGTGCAGTTTTATATAGGATAGTAAGGAATGGTCTTATGAGGAAAAGGATGAGAAAAGATCCATGCTGTTATCTGTAAGAAGGAAATTTCAAGAAGAGAAATGAATAAAGTCCAGGCAACACCATGATAAATGTGTATTGGGAAGCATGAGGCATTCTTTATTGCCTTCTCCATAGTAAGCATGACAGATGCCATGATTAAGGATGAGATAATAGAAGTAAGGGATCTGGAAGCTCAAAAAAAGTTTTAGTGTAATGTATGTTTTGTGAAGAAAAGAGATTCAGGTTATGGCAGGATGCATAATATCATGTGTCTGTCTTTGCAGTGTCATTCAGGACAACTACAAGTCCTGAAAATTTCCCTATGACACTTCTCTTTATCCAAATCCCTGCCTTCAGCAACTCCAGTGTCCAGTGTCTCAACACCAATGATATGATTTCTTCCATTTCTAGAATACTATAAGTTTATAGTAGAATACCAGTAAGTCTATGCTAGTTCATATTTTATTCCCCAATCTTGAATCCTGAGGATTCTGGGAGAGTGATGCCCACTCCACCTCTAATTGTGATCCCATATAGCTGATGGATGAGATTCTCATGTTTGTAGTTGTAGGCTCTCTAGGTTCCTTGGTGTGGTGGTTGTTCAGCCTCATCTCCATGTTAGTTTTTCTGGGTGAATCCAATGAACTGGAGAGTAGGTGTTGCAATTCTGCTGAGGCTCAGGAACCAGCTGGCATATGGACAGCCCAGAGATTTCAGTCTCTTGGACATACACCTCTTAATTCAATAAAAGGGACACAAGAAGCATGTGTAGAGAAGTCACATGTGAGTCCAACTCTGTCACACTCAGTAGCACAAACTCTAAAGTAAAGGCCAACTGGCAAAGTATCAGTCTCCAGAGTTATGTGCTATAACTGTAGGACCTGGGTATCTCCATAGCCCTCAGGAACCCCACTAACTGAGGTAGTATCTACTTTGGCTGTCTATGAGATCCTGCTGAGGTGTGCATAAACATTACCTCTCTGATGACCTCGTAACTCATTTTGAAGTCTCTTAGACAAATAAACTCATTTTTTTCCCCACCATTTTCCCCTTTTATTCAAGGCCTTTTACTAGTTGCATCACCATCTGGTACTCGTAGCAATCTCTCAGTACCAGGGAGGCTCATCTCTGGAAGGCCAGGGGGTAGGCAATGCATTTATATGATATGCTTGGTTTAGAGAATGGCCACATTTGAGCAAAATGGAGGCTCTTAGGAAGTAAATCTTAGGTCCCCTACAACACTAGGCCAAGTTGCAATTTCAAGAGCAAAAGGCTCATAAGCACAGTCATCAATATCAAGGGCCCATCACTGGACCATACTTCTTCACTGATCATTGCTTCTATATTTTGGTTTATACTACAATTATATTATAATCCATGCTGTGTGGCAATGCTCCAAAACATGTTCATCAATTGCAATGAATGTACCTCATTAATAAAAGGAGTTGTTAATGTGGGAAAAGTGGGAGTTGTGGGGAGTTGGGCATATGGGAATCCCCTATATTTTTATGTAGCATTTTTTGTAATCTATGTATCTCTTAAAACTTAATAAAAGATATATTTTAAAAGATGTTTTAACAAACATTTTAACCATAATACTCTGGTCCCAATATTGAGATAGACTGAAGGGATATAAGGTGGAAACAGAGAGGAAATCTAGAAGATTGCATCAATAATTTAAAGAGTTAGATGATGTCAGAATTGTCGACCCGAAGGGTATTGGGAATGAAAGTCAAAGAGAGATTGGGATCAGGGAATTCGAAATCATTGAATCCTCAAGTTCATCTGAAAAATTTATTGATCTCAGGGGATTCCTTTTATACCCTGTTAAATCAGGCTACTATTCCTAGTTAGTTATTACCATTACATTAACCCATTCCAGTAAAAGTAAGTACACATCTAATGTACAGGACCTACATGATTACACCTCTAGGTACAAAATCACCATGTTCTTTAACACTATTCTATAAACAAGCTATAAATCTTGTTGCTCACTTGCCTTGTTCCACCTGAACACGTATTTCTTCTTGCTGGTTTTGTCACCACGTAAAGCCGTGGTGACAATATGTCTCAGTGATTATGGAAGTAACTTGCTTAATGGAAGTATTGTGCCATTGTTTCCCACATTTCCCCCTTTTTGTTTTAGTCAGGGTGGCTATGCCTGTCTTAGGTTGCCCTCATCTGAGAGTCTTACCCGTCATTGACTACCAGCCAAACTCACTGACCCTGGGGAGATTCTTGTAGGGTTTTTGCAAGCTCTAGATTATTAGCTCAACCCATAGCATCTACACTGCACAGTCTTCTATGAATGCAGTGTCCTAGGCTGGCAGCAACAATGACCAACAAGACCAATACACAGAGTCCTATTCCTAGAGCTAATAAAAAATGTTGAGACTTCCACCAGTTCACATTGAAATGTGAAATCAGATCATCAAAGATATCTTTATCATAAGCTACATAAATCTGATTATGAGACTTTTCCAATATCTTTTTCTGTAATTCTACTATCTCTAAAGATATATTACTCTTATGACCTATCAAGTGATTTTTATTTTTTTCCCATTCAAACATGAAACCATTATAAACAAGCAGAGTGATACAAAAATTACTCATTCCAATCACATTTTAATCCTCTAAGTAAATTTAAGTTATATACTTGATCTCCATGATGTAAAATTGCTGATTCAAGATCATTTTTAATTCTAGATCATGTTTAATTCTTCATCAATATGTTCTTGACTATGCCATAGATCACTAGCATTCTTATGCCAATTATGCACATATTGTTGAGTCTGCACAGTCTCATGCAAGGCTGCAGCAGTGGTGATTCCAATCACCCCCAGGATGCTACCTATCAAGAGCCCAACAAATCTTTTTGTTCTTTTAAGGATCTCTTGGGCCACATGAAGCAATAATTGATTTTCAGGTGACAACTGCCATATATGGTTCATTCAGATGGGAATTCATATCCCTCATCTCCTTCAGGCCGTTGTAACAGTGTCTCCATCCTGCAACACATTCTTTGACAGGCAGGTATACAAAGTACCATTTTTATAAGACAAGGAATTATCCGTGATTGTCACTTTTCCAGTAATAAAAATGTAAGGATCTCTTATGCAAGCTTTCAGTTGATAATTCTGGTTCAAGGTAATATATTCTCCGGTTTGGCTGTGATTGTTGATCCACTCATACGTAGGGGCCATTCCCAGAAACACTTTCCATATATTTTTCTGTATATTAATATTACCTGAATCATTTACCCAAGGAGTAGGAATCCATTTCCCTTGTACCTCCAGACAATATTTTTCTTGGTATATATAATTCGTTCATCCATAAACATAGGCTTTGACAAGGGATATTGCATATTGTTAACTGTTTGGCCTTTATTGTTAATCCCATACCAAAAAAATTTGCTGCTAAATTCATCTAATGTCCCCATAGGGGCACTTTCCCAAACTATTCCATAGGAATCATTAAAAGTGGCAAATCCTCTTCCAATGTGGCATTCCTGCCATCCTTCTTTCATATCATAATCTTGGGGGGGGGCAATTGTAAATTTACCTTTTAGTCACAACCAAATTATATGAAGGGAACAAAGTTACTAAAAATTTGGTACTGTTAGCTTTCATAATTATCATAGTTCAATTTTTTATCTGCATACAAGGGGGACTTTTTCCAATACATAACAGTCTATAACCAAAAGGGAGCATTAAATTATACACTTCTTGTCCTTCTTCCTGAGGTTTTGATGGTAGTCAATTATCAATAGACCCAGGAAATAGTTTTATTCAGGAAGATTGGGAAAGATGGCTCCTTCCACGTTAAAGGCTGTATCAATGGAGGGTTAGGTATATAAGCCCAATATGTATGATTTTCATATTCTTTTCCCTTACGATTACCATCAACATGATCAGCAGAAGGCATTCTACTTCTCTGTTCCTTCTCTTCAGTTCTTGGTTTAATCTTCTTTGCAGGCAACCAAATCTGTTCCCCATTTTCTGAAATGACAAGAGCATAACCTCACCCCCATACTTTGATTCTGCCTTTTTTCCATTCATTACTTAAGATATCTTTCCAGAATATTGTTTCATGTTCATCTCTAGTGTCCACTGTAGATGTTAGACACTTTCCAAAGTGACATTCTGCAGGTGTCATTGAGTCATATACATTAAGAATATTTAAAGTAAATAAAGCTTTTGCCAATTGATCTTTTAATGTTAGAATGCCCCTTTTTGTTTTAAAAGCATGATTTTCAAAGTGTGATGGCTACATTCAACTATTGCTTGGCCTCTGGGATTGTAAGGAATACCAGGAACATGCTCAATAGCAAAAGCAGAGCAAAAGGAAGCAAAAGGCTTACTGGTATAGGAAGGGCCATGTCTGTAATAATTTGGGGCAACCCATAACAGCAAATCAGACCAGAGATGAGAATGTACATAGTGTAAACATTCACCACTTTGTGTAGTTGCCCATAAAAAATGAGAATAAGTGTCAATACAGACATGAACATATTGTAATTTACCAAATGATGGTATGTGAGTAATATCCATCTGCCACAGTTGATTAGGAGCCAGGTATCTGGGATTAGTTCCAGCCTGAAAAGGCACTGTGGCCAAGGGTCCACAGGTGGGACAGGTGTGAATAATCTCCTGAGCTTGATGTTTCATTAATTGAGGAATTTATGTCTAAGTCCGTTTGTATTAATATGAATCAAAGCATGATATTTGGTTGCATCTTGCAAACACCCCACTAAAAGGTATGCTTGAGCATTTTGAGTAGCTAGAGGACCAGGAAGGGAAGCATGAGATCGGATATGAGTAATATATATAGGCTGACTTCTTTGCTGAATAAGAGATTGGAGGTCAGCAAAAAGTTATGACAATTCATTAGTAATAAAAATACGAGCTGTTTCAATATGAAATACAGTTAAACATACATATTCTGAGTCAGAGACAATATTTAATGGCTCCTGAAAAGTTTGTAAACTTTGATAATAACAGAGAGCTCTATATGTTGAGCAGATGAATAAGGAGTCTGCCAAACCTGTTCTTTCTGAGAGATAATATATGCTGCTTTTCCACTACTACTACCATCAATAAATACTGTACGAGCATTTTAAATAGGATTAGTTTTTACAATGTTAGGCAACATCCAAGCAGTTCTCTGTAAAAATGTTAACAACTTGAAAGTAGGATAGTGATTATCAATAATGCCTTGAAAATCACTAATAGTAATTTGCCATTGGGGATTAGTTACATATAAATAATGGAATTCCTCATGAGAAAGATCACAAATAATTCAATCTGAATCAGAACATTTTAGTTGTAACAGTCTAACACGGACTTTTGCCAAAATGGAAATAATTTTTTGGAGATACGTCTGTAATATCTTTTGTTTATTGTTAGGTAAAAAGACCCATTCCAATATACCTTTTTGTCAAAATAAAGCTGTAGGAGATTGGGGGATTGAAAAAATAATCAAATCAACAACTTTGTCAGGTTCTATTTGTGCGAATTGCCCTTGAGAGATTCAATCATCTATCAATGTCAATTATTTTTCAGCCTCTGCAGATAATGTTCTAGGGCTTGAGAGATCTGAATCTCCCATTGTTGTTTGAAATAAATGGGTCAACATATAGTTTGGAACTCCTTATGTTGGCCAGATCCAATTAATATCCCCTAACAATTTCTGGAAATCCTTTAAAGTATTCAACTTTTCCCGATGTATTTGTACCTTTTGTGGTGTAATACTTCCAGTAGCCAACTGAATACCTAAATAACAATATGGAGCATCCCTCTGAATTTTTTCAGGAGTGATTTGTAATTCATACTTGGGAAGAATTTGTTCAGCATATTGAAATAATCATTGCAATTTTTCTTTTGAGGAATGAGCAAACAATATATAATCCTTATAATGAGTGATCATTGTTTCCAGAAATTTTTCCCTCAAAATTTCTAAAGGTTGATGTATAAACATTCGACACATGGTGGGACTATTCATCATGCCCTGCAGCAATACACACCACTGATATCTTTGCATAGGTGTCTAGTTATTTATTGAAGGTACTGAGAAAGCAAATTTTTCTTTATCCAAAGGATGCAGAGGAATGGTGAAGAAACAATCTTTCAAATCTATAATAATTAAAGACCAATTCTTTGGAATCATTGATGGTTGAGGCACCCCAGGCTGCAAAGTATGCATAGGGCTCATTACCATATTAATAGTTCTCAAGTCAGTCAACATTCTCCATTTTCCTGATTTTTTCTAATAACAAGCACTGGTGAGTTCCAAGGACTACTAGAAGGCTCGATGCGCTTTTGAGATAACTGTTCTGTTACTAAAATATGAAAGGTATTAAGTTTTTCTATTGGAAGGGGCCATTGATCTACCTATACAGGTGTATCTGTGAGCCAAGTTACGGGTATTGTAATGTCCTTCACTTCAACAGCCCCTATGGTAAATTTTCCTGATTAGAATTTTGCTCATTCATTTCTGACCCAAGTCCTCTACAATCTCCTTTTTTCCTAGTATTATACAGAATATCCATATACATAGTTTTTGCTTGTTCTGATAAGGTGGGTATATGAATGAATGCTCCCCATTGCCCAAGTAAGTTGCGCCCCCACTTATTAAGTCCAACATCAGCAACGTATGTTTGTAAAGTGGATTTTTGTCCATCTGGACCCAACACATCAAATACACTAGTACTTTGGTAAACATCAGTCATTTTTCCAATTCCAATAAACATATTGGGCACTTTTTGCAATGTCCAGGATTGGGGCCAATACCATTTAGCAATGATAGATACATCAGCACCTGTGTCTACCAAACCAAAAAACACTTTTCCATTAATTGTGATAGTAAAATCTGGCTTATTGGTAGCGGACATGGCCCAGTGGTAAGGACCTCCGTCTACCACATGGGAGGTCTGTGGTTCAAACCCCGGGCCTCCTTGACCCGTGTGCAGCTGGCCCACGTGCAGTGCTGATGCACGCAAGGAGTACCAAGCCATGCAGGGGTGTCCCCTGTGTAGGGGAGCCCCACGCACAAGGACTGCATGCCCTAAGGAGAGCCGCTCAGCGTGAAAAAGAGTGCAGCCTGCCCAGGAATGGTGCCACACACACGGAGAGCTGACACAACAAAATGATGCAGTGAAAAGAAACACAGATTCCTGTGCCACTTACAACAACAGAAGTGGACAAAGAAGAAGGCACAGCAAACAGACACAGAGAACAGACAACCTGGGTGGGGGGTGGGGGGAAGGGGAGAGAAATGAATAAATAAATAAATCCTAAAAAAAAAATCTGGCCTATTATTGCCTACAAAGTTTTGCCAATTTCACTTCCTGTAGATCCAAATCCTCTTTTCCTTGTAAAAGGAAAGGCAAATGGTTTATGGTAAGGTAATAGAAGCAATTGAGCAATATGTTGTCCTAAATTAATTTGAACCTGACTTACTGCTTGTACCACTACTTTTATTTCCTCTTTATAATTACTATCTATAATTCCAATTTGGACTAGCAGCCCTTTCATAGTCAAGCTGCTTCTGCCCACAATCAATCCTACCGTAGCAGGTGGCAGAGGTCCCTTTACACCTGTAGATATATAGTTTGTAGACCCATTGCTGGGTTATAAGTTTAGTTTCCGTAGAAGTCAAGTCTACAGCTGCACTGCCTCTGGTAGCTGCTCTTAGTTCAGAAACTGGGATGCATGCTGTTGGCCATTGCTGACTGGATACTTTTTGGCTGGGCTCATGTTTGTCTGAGGGCCCTGAGCTTAGGCCTCAAAGCCATTTCCTGAAAATAAAATAGGGGTACCATCTTTGAGAAATCTAGACTTACAATCATTAGCCCAATGAAAACCTTTCTTACATACTGGACATATTTTCAATGGGGCTCTTTTTCCACGGGATTTGAGTAACATAAGTTCTACAATCGTTTTGGAAATGTCCAGGCTTCCCACATTTAAAACAGCTCCCTTTTTTTCCTTGCCCTTTTCAATTTCCTTTAATAGCAGCAGCTAACACTGCCATCTGGTGGGAAGTAGAACCTATATCCTGACATTCGTTAATAGAATCCTGAACTGAGCCTCCCGCAGCCTTTATAGGTCTAATTGCTTTTTACATTCACTGTTAGCCTGACCAAAAGTGAGAGTCAATAGAATCAATTCTCGAACTTCAGGAATATCAGTAGTCTTTTGAAGGATGTCAGCTAATCGAGCCACATATTCAACATATGGTTCTTTAACTCCTTGTATTATTTTTGCAAAAGATTGGATGGGTTTCCCAGGAGCACAAATGCATCTCCAAACAGCTAAACCAGCCAATCTAACCTGAGCTATAGCAACATCTTCATACTGTAATTGCCTCTGAACTCCGGCCCAATTTCCTGCCGTAGTAACTGTTCAGCAGAGATGAGTACTGGAGGATTTGGGGCAGCATTTCTTCATGCCATCATGTTAAACTCATCAGACCACCAGGTTTTAAATTGTAAAAATTCTGCAGGGTTCAATACTGTGTGAACCAGCATCTCCCATCTCCCAAATCCGCCTTTGCCGTGCCTTGAACTAGTCCTATGATGTAAGGGAAATTGGTCCCATATTGAGCACATGCCTGCTTTTGATATTTTAGTAACTTAAATGTTATGCATTCATGATGGAAATCAGTACCTCCCTGAGGGTTGTTTATATCTGGAGGTATTGGGTGAATAGTTACTGGAAATGCAGATAACAATTGCATAGCCTCAGGATCTTCCTGCCTGGATCCTTGTAACAGACTCCACATCATAGGTGTAGCAGGGGCCCGATTAGGCACAAAAACTCTATTATAAACATAAAGCATAGCATCAATAGCATCGGAGAAAATTCCTGGTGCCGTAGACATGGTGTTTACCTGAGATGGCTTAGCTGGACTTGTGGATGGCTTGGTGCAAAAATTAGGGAACACCAAAGGACTGGAAATATGTACGTCAGACATTTCTGAGATCTCATCTTCTTTGTCCTTATTCAAAAAAGGTTGGTTTCTGAGTGTGACATTAAACAATAAGATCCCTCCATTTCTTCCTCTGCCATGTTTATCTCCAGTGGGAATTGATTCTATAGGATATTTGGAATATGTGGCAATTTCTTTCTCATCTGCCTCAGATTGTAACGGGTCTAATGCAGTGGCTATCTGCTGACCTAAAGCCCAAATTGACAGTGGAATAGATTCTCCCTTCTGATATGCTCTGCATAAAGCCTTCATTATTTGTCTCCACTGTTTTAAATTCAAAAGATTTTTACGTTGTGGTTGAAACCTATTACAATGTTTTTGAACAAGAGCAAAGAGTTCTAGTAAATCAGTTGTTCTTACTGGCACCCCTGTAGTATTTAATAAAGTTTTCAACACTTGAGGATATTCTTCCAGATGTCCTGGTTGATTACCCATACACTAATGACTTCGCAAAAATGTTATTTACTTACTTAATCTTGAAGACTTGAGTCACTCTCCTTTGGATGTCTCACACGACCCTCTTTCAGGTCCTTTCCTTGGGTTCCCAATAAGTCTATGGAAGACTCACTTTTTTCAGACTTACTTCTTCGGACCCCACTATTTGGGCACCAGTTGCCAGAATTGTCAACCCGAAGGGTATCAGGAATGAAAGACAAAGAGAGGTTGGGATCAGGGGATCTGAGAGCATTGAATCCTCAAGCTCATCAGAAAAATTTATTGATCTCAAGGCTTCCTTTCATACCCCATTAAAGCAGGCAATTATTCCTAGTTAGTTATTACCATTACTTCAATCCATTCCAGTAACAGTAGGTACACAGCTAATGTACAGGACCTACATGATTACACCTCTAGGTACAAAATCACTGTGTTCTTTAACACTATTCTATAAACAAGCTATAAATCTTGTTGCTCACTTTGCCTTGTTCCACCTGAACACATACTTCTCCTTGCTGGCCTTGTGACCTGCACATAAAGCCATGGTGACAGTATGTCTCAGTGGTCAAGGAAGTAACTTACTTAATGGAAACAATGTGCCTTTGTTTTCCACAAGATGATTGTTTTTTGTGTCAAGGTGCTAACAGAGGAAGCATTGGGAAGTGCTAGCAGAGGAAGTGTTGGGAAACAATCACACCCCAAATAAATTCTGTGTGTAGCTCAATATAGTATGCTGATGGACTGGATGTGAAGAATTTGACATAGAGAAAATTCCAGGATGTCTCTAAAGCCTTTGCCTGAATGAGTAGCAGAATGGCTTTCCGTTTACCTGAAATTAAATTTTAGGCATTGTAACTACCAATATGAGAGTTTTCTTGTTAAGATAAATTATGTTAATTATACATCTAAAACTCCTTGAATAGCCTCTGGCCCTCAGTAGGTTTTCAGAAAATGTAATCTATTTTATATCTTCAGCAAATATAATCAATGTTATATCATTACAAAATCAAACATTTGCAAACAAGAACATTTGTTCATATTTGGTCATGCTCTACACCAGGTCTTATTTTCTTTATCATTTTTTAAATAGTTCAACTTCTGCAATAAATAGCATTTTCACATATTATTAGGAATAGAGTATTTTGTCTCAAGAATGCTTCAGTCCATATTCAACATAGTATTTTATATGTACTATTATAAATAAGGAAAAAGAGGGGCAATACAAAAAGTCTACTGTATATTATATTTATTTAATAAGAACTCTATATTGTGTATAAGAGTATAGGGTAATCTGAATTTAAGTAAAACTTAAGTGTTTCCTGAACTTATTCTTGTCTAAAAAATTATAGAACAAAACCCAGCAGGACTCATTTTCTAAATCATAGAAATGTACATAAATGAAAACAAAGCCTGCAGAGTTCATTAAAATGACAAGGAAATGTAAAGTTCCTATACATATAAGAAAAGAAACAATGCATGTGCAAGATGAAAGATTCGTCAAAAAGTATATTTTTAAAAATGAAGGAGCAGATGTGTTTCAAGCAGTTGAGTGTCAGCCTCCCAAATGGGAGGTTCTGGGTTTGGTTTCCAGGTTCTCCTGAAAAAGCAAAAACAAGCAACAAGCAAAACAAATGAAATCCCAGGGAAGTTGATGTGACTCAGCGGTTGAACTACAGCTTCCCACATACCAGTCCCTGGATTCAATCACCAGCCCCTGTACCTCAAAAAAAATAGAAAATAAAAAAAGTTTATCCAATACTTCTCTAGTTGCAAACAAGACAAAGAGGAATTGCAAGATAAATTGTAAACAACAAAGAATACAGAGCAAAAATAAATCAAAATTCAGTAATTTATGTAGATATAATGTATGATAATTTAAAATTTTTACAGTTAAGAATATAGTATAAAATAATGTGTATTTTAAATATTTAGGTAAATTAGTGAATAATGATGAACAAGAGAAAAGTTATTAAATATTTTACTCCTAAAACAAGGTTGAACTTTACCTTAGTCATTCAATAGTTCTTTAGGATAAAAGTTAAATTAAATTCAATACAGAAAACCTTAGTATTAATATAAATTAAAATAATACAAATCACTTTAAAGCTAACAAAATATCTAATAGTCATTGCTTAAGTTTGAATAAAAGACAATCAAATACTTGGAAAATAAAAAAAAACATACTTTCTTAAATATGTATAGAAAATCAGAGACAATTAAAACAGCAACTCCAGATTAAGAAGAATTTTTTAAAAGGAGATTTTAACAAACTACTTCATTAAAATTTATTCAATGTCACCAAACTTGGATTATCAATTCTTAGATCTACAACTTTTCTTAATTAAAAAAATAAAAACAAATGAACTAAGAATTTAATTCAAATTATTTATTTTAAAGAACATAACAAATTTATAGAAATCAGGAGAAGGAAATTACTTTTTAATCATGTCCAAATTATCAAAGAAATGATAATTACGGAAGATGCTAACACATCACAGAGAGGTAGGGTTTTCAAATGTTAACAGGTAGACATTACACAGATATTATTTCATGCAGTTATTTAGCGTGATGAGGTCACAAAACTTCATCTTATAGCATTGAAAGATGTCCCTATTTTAAATACAAGGGAATTACCAAAGGTTATATGATGAATGGAAGCTGAAAGCTGAACAGAGAAATAGAGAGTGACAAATGTGCATTTGTGTATAATAAACATATATGTACAAAAGATTAGCCTAGAAAAGCTTGAACAAAACTATCAAAAATAGGATATTTCTATATTCTTTAATATTTGAAAATACATTCCAAACTTTCTTCAATGTTCTCAGACCTTTTTCTACAACTTAATTCTATCACAATATTTTACTTTGCTCTAAGAGAAATATTGAAGTGCTGTTTTTCCTTTTTTTTTTAGGTGTTTGCTTATGAATTAGATTAAAACAAGTATTTATAAAACACCATCAATATTTTCATAAAAAGCCATTGTGTATTCAAAATTTTGCAAGAGGTGTTCTGGTAACAGTTGCCTAAGTTTTTTAGTGTTTCATTACATTTTTTTCTGCTCATTGTCTGATTTAATGTTTACAAAAATTCAATTGATTTAAAAATATTATTTTTTATGTACAACTGAGGAAAGTTAATTTAAGTTCAGTAACTTACTAAGGGATATACAGCTAACAGGGTGGGAAGTCTAGAATCAACCCTGAGCTATTCAGTCCAAAGCAGCACTCTTTAAGAATGTGCTGTATTTCTTCTTACAGAATTAATGGAATTGCTTCTGAAATCACTCTCCATAATAAAATTCCCTGAAATGGGAACATACATGTTGATTTTTACAATAAAATTTGATTTTATTTCTATGAAACAATTTGTAGGTTTCTAAAGCCATATTCTTAAAACTGTCACAGACCATGTATGATCAATTAGAGGATGGCTAAAAGAGAAATGCCAACTAATTAAATAATGTTATTCTTTTAGTGAGAGACTAAGAAAATAAAATAGGAAAGAAAGAAAATGTCCTTAAATATTCAGCATCGCTGTCATTTCAGATGCCTGGAGTCTGCTCTCTTCTGCATGACTCTCATGAGAGCATTTTTCACCTCTTTGTTCCTAAGACTATAAATGAGTGAATTCAGCGTAGGGATCACCATGGTAGAAAACACAGAAGCCACTTGATCCTTTCCCAAGGAATAGGACTTACTTGGCTTTAAATAAGTAAAAATTGTAGTGCCGTAATAGATGGTCACTCCCAGGAGGTGGGAGGCACAAACAGAGAAGGCTTTGCGCTTTCCTGAAGTGCAGTTAATTTTCAGGATAGTGGAAAGAATTGATACGTAGGAACCAATGAGTGTGATAAGAGACACAGTTATGGTAGAGCCAGCGAGAATGAATATCATGATTTCAGTGTCACAAAGGTCAGTACAGGAAAGGGATAAAATTGGGGGTAAGTCACAGAAAAAGTGATAGATTATATTGGAGTTCCAGAAATACAGACTGTTAATACAAAGAACGTTTGTCAATGAATCAATAAATCCAATCATGTAGGACCCAGTGATAAGGGCATGAAAGACTCTGGTGCACATAATAACAGGGTAGTAAAGAGCGCTGCAGATAGCTACATAGCGGTCATAGACCATTGAAAATAGAAGGGAATATTCAGTAGCCCCCAAAAAGACGAAAAAATACATCTGGGTGAAACAACCCGTGAATGAAATATACTTGTTTGAAGTCAGTAGGTTCTTTAAGGTTTTAGGTGTGATGACTGTTGAGTAACAAAAGTCCAAGAATCACAGGTGACTGAGAAAAAAGTATATGGAGGTGTGAAGCTGGGGATCCAGGCGAATTATCAATATCATCCCTGCATTACTCAGCACAGTAATGAGGTATATCAGGAGAAACAGCATAAACAGGACCCGTCGGGTCACTTGAGAGTCTGTCAATCCCACAAGGATGAAGTCAGCCACATCTGTTTCATTCCTACTTCCCATAGTGTTCGAGTGCTGTAAACTGTTGAGAACTCAATGGTGTTTCTTCCATGAATGACTTCAAAACGTTTTTGTTTATATGAATGGGTTGATATTTTTAAAAATTAGTTAAGTGATAACAGAAATACTTAATAAAGGCTAGTGTGAAAACTGTGACTGAAAAAAATCTGAATTTTGCTATAAAATATAAATTTGGATATTGTATTGCCTTCCTCATAAAAGCTGCATAATTTGGTTCATATTTTGTTTATTTTTCTGATGGTCTAATTCATGAGTAGGTAACAGAGAAGGTATTTCTAAAAATATTTAAGTTAATCTGCAAATGAAAGGCCAGAACAGAAACCACAATAAATGAAATAGCACATTTTTCACAATGAAACATTTTATACTTAAAAATGTGGCAGTAACATGGGAATAAGCATTGTTTGTGAAGCAAAATTACAAATACAACAAATACAATGAGGAAAATGTAAATCATTCATAAATTTCAATCTTTAAATGTATATTCTTTCAGCTATTTTCTTTAGTGCATATAATGTTTATTTATATGTATGCTTATGAGTCATTTTTATCACACTATTTTCAGCAACATCCTTCTTTTGTTATTAAATTTTATAATGTACCTTGACTTAAACTATATCAGACTTTTGTAAAACCCACAACTCAATGTATTTTGCATTGACTGAGACAGGATAAAAACTTCTTTCTAGGAGTATGCACCAACTGACGAATGTGCAATTTTGAAACATCACAAGGAAAACACAGTGACGTTTTCATACAGGTTAGGGAATGTCACCTCATTCATCTACATAACAGATACATTGTTGTATTCAGACACAACAATGTTTGTGCAATTTGTTTCAATATTTTAGTGAACTGGCTTTTTTTAATATAAAAGAAACATGGAAGAAGAAAGTAAAAATTAGTGTTGAGATAAGTAAAAAATTTAGAATTAATTTCATGGCCAAAAGCTTACTTTCTCTCTACATAACTAAGTGAAATACATGCTTGCTATTGTTTCATTAATTAAAAATAAACACATCTATTTTCTTGAATTTTCTTTAGAAACAACTCATACCAGAAAAATTGTTTACACTGCAGAATTTCAAGAGAGAATTTGACGATATGAATTAATGTATTACAAAATAATGTATTATATATTTAATGAACATTTGAGAGTATAATTTTTCAATTCATCAAAAATTCAATGACACTTAAAAAATGTCTTTGATATTAAAAGCCAGCATTAATTTATTTCAAAATATGGGACCTTGGCATTTAAAACAAAGGGGAAATTAATGGAGATTATCTATATAAATGCCATCTCAGTAGGGTCTGCTTGCTCCTTGCACAATTTCCAGGAGTGGATTTTTCTTCTAAGCATTGAAATTAATTTTTATAGTCATTAGTATACTTTCAAGTTATATAATTAATAAAAGAAGAAAGAATAATTTACATTACATTTTCTGACTAATCCTTTTTGCTGAATCTTTATTGGTGGGATGGTAACCCAGGGCTAAGAATTAACAAATAATTGTGATTACAAAATCATTATTAAGTACCTTCATATTTTTAAAGTCAAAGGATAATATCTGAAATTATTTGAACTGGCTTAGCCTAGACCTGCTATTGTAATGAGAATTCTAAACAAATCTCACCTATGTTTATGTTTACTAAAGATTTAGCCTCACCCTTGTTTATGCTTACTGCTATGATGTTTAATATTCATAGGAAAAACCTTGTAACTGACCTTTGTTCTGTATACCCCTTTCCCAGATCCTTTTCACTCTCCCTAATTTGGCACCAAACCCATCCTGTTCAACCAGTTAATGTTTATTAATGAGGGAACCTGAGCCAAATCCACACCAATTGTTCATTAACATTCTAAAGTTATAAAATAGTAAATTAATACAGTTCCTAGAGGGAGTTTTAGACCATAAAGCCACTGTACTACTACTTTGTTTCTGCAAACAAATAAACTCTTTCTTTCTTTGAACCCCAGTACCTAGGAATTGGTCTTCATAGTGCATCAGGAAGAAAGTACCCACTTCTGCTTGGCATCAGGATCACAATATGTCATCTCTAATAGTAAAACAGCTTTGGCAGGAGATTGGGAGTAAGAAACAGAAAGGAAACATGATTCCTTTTCCTGTGTTTCAACAAAATCAGAATTTTACCCCTGAAAATTATTAAAAGTCTTTATTTTAAAAAAAAGTTCTGTATCTTTTTTCAGTTCAGTCAATTTTCCTTTATGTTGTTGGAAAATTTGTTAAGGAATTTTATAATTTTCTGAAAAATTAGCTCTATTGTTATTTTATGGTCCCCTTCATATCTCTGGGATAAATATGTCTATTTTTTCTAATAGTACTACATTGCACAATTTTATTTATATGCTTAAGACAGGTATATATTTTTATATTCTTTACTGTTTTCCTATTCATTACAGACATCATATATTTGGGTCTTACTTTGTAATAGAACCAATTACTAGGCCTTTTAATTGGAGTGTTTAGTCTACTTTCCTTTAAGTCATTATATATGTGCTATTTTCATATTAGGGCATATAGTTTTGAAATTCTGATTCATCTCTCTTAGTATTCTTTTGGTTAATATAATATTTAATATAAAATTTTATTCTCTTTGTTGGCTATTTTTTAACCATACTTCATTACATTATATTGCTAGTGTTTTCTCCAGGTTATAAACTTTTCATCCTTAAGTTATTTTAGTGCTATTAATATCATCATTGCTTCTAGGCAACAAAGATGTTAACATAAGACACTTCAGGTTCTGTTCTCCCACAAAGTCTTTAACAAACTACTAAAAATGGCAAAATCATCTTACTCAAAACTGTAGAAAACAGTCAAATGATTGCATTAACTGGTTGAGAGCTAAATCAAGAAAATAAAACTTAAAACTAGTATCAAAACCTGGACTTGACCCCAATTCCTCCCTGGCACAGTGTGGAAACCCCATAAACTCTTATTACAGGTCCCTGTCTCTGTTTTAGAGAGAGCAGAGTAAACCTTATGTGCATCCACTGGTACATTTAAAGGGCAGTCCCTATAAAATTGAGTTGATTTCTCAGAAGAAACTACTGAGGTAAGAATGAAGTCAGATGAAAAATTTAAGTGCTGAAAGAAAACAATTTCAATGGTGAATTTTATACCTGGCAAGAATGTCTTAAAAATGAGGTAATGATTAAGATATTCCCAGATAATCAAAAGCTGAGACAAATGATCACCACTAGACATGCCCTACATACAACGCCACAAGAAGTCCTTCTGACTGAAAGGAAAGGATACTAGATCGTGGACTGAAGCAGCATAAAGGAATATATTTTCTGGAAAGGTAAATATATGGGTAATTATAACCCCAGTATTATCATATTATATATATATTTTTGTAGATAACTCTACTTTTCATTTGTACAGATTCTGAAAGACACATGCATAAAATATAATTCCAATGCTATGGTTTAAGATGACTAAATGTGTAAAAATATATTTTGTAATAAGTACAACAAAAAAGGGGAGGTATTGGTGTTTGGAAACAATGTTTGTGTATATCATTGAAGTTAAGTTGGCATCAAATCAAACAAGATTAATATACATTAAGGATGATATATTTAAGCCCAAAAGTAACTGCAAAGAAAATATCTAATAAATGAAAAGAAGGAAATGAGAAAACACTCAAAGCCATACAATACTAAAAACAAAAATAAATAAGAAAATAAACATTAATGGAAGAATTAAAGGACCCATATTTATTTACAAATTTAATGCAATCCCAATAAAACTCCCAACAGCTTTTTGGCAGAAGCAGCAAAACCAATTATTAAATTCATGTAGAAGTTCCAAAAACAGCCAAAAAGATCTTAAAAAAGAAGAAAAAAGTTGGAGGACTCTCACAGGCTTTAAAGAATTTTATTTGGCTACAGGGGTAAAGGCAGCTTGGTACTGGCATAAAAACAGACACATTGACAAATGGAACTGGTTTGAGAACTCAGAAATAGACCCTCACATCTACAGACAAGTGAGTTTTGACAAGGTGGTCAAGCCCTCCCAGCTGGGCCAGAACAGTCTATCCAATAAATGTTGTTGGGAGAACTGTATATCCATATCCAAAAGAAAGAAAGAAGACCCTTTTCTTGCACATTTTATAAAAAATTAACTCAAAATGGATCAAGGACCTAAATATAAAAGTCACAATGATAAAACTCCTAGAAGAAAATGTAGGAAAACATCTTCAAGATCTTGTGGTAAGTGGTAGTTTTTTAAGCCTATACCCGAAGCACAGTCTACAAAAGAAAAAAATAGGTGAATGCAACCTCCTCAAAATTAAACAATTTTTGCACCTCGAAGGACATTGTCAAAAGGACATTGTCAATGTAGCCAACTCAATGGGAGTAAACATTTGGCAATTGCATATCTGATAAGGATTAATATTCGTGATATGCAAAAAAAAATCATACTACTCAACAAGGAAAAGAAAAACTATCCAATTACATAATGTGAAAAAGACTTGAAAAGACAATTATCCAAAGAAGAACTATAAATGGAAAAGAAACACATGAAATAATGTTCAACATCACTAGCAATTAGGGAAATGCAAAACAGAACTACAATGATATATCATGTCATATCTATTAGACTGGCTGCTATTAATCCTCAGGAGTGGGTAATGAACTAAGGACTAAAGTAGACTACTGGTATGCTACTATAAAATTATGTTTATTCTAGTAATGGAAGAAATTCCATCATTGATGTGGAGGCAGTGGTCACTGGAAGTTCTGATTTCAGGGAGAGGGGAAAACAGGTGTGATACAAGGATATTTTAGGGACTTGGGAATTATTCCAAATGGCATTGCAATGATAGATACAGGCTATTATATCTCTCCATAACCTACAGAATTGGGAGGAAATACAAACTTTAATCCTTGCTTAGTGTCAATGTTCCAAAAAGTGTTCATCAATTGCAATGAATGTACCACACTAACGAACGATGTTGCTAATGTGGAAAAATGTAGGAGGTATGGGGAGTGGGGCAAATGGGAATCCCCTATATTTTTAGGTAGCATATATGTAATCCAAGTATCTTTAAAAAATAAAATTAAAATTTGTGAAAAATCATAGTAGAGTGATGTGAGTATAACTGTTTGTGCACCTGCATCCCAAGTAGAAGGTATTAAAAAAAAAAAAGTCTGAAAACTCTAAATGTTAGAGGATCTGGAGAGAGAGGAATACTTATTTACTCTTGGTGGGAATATAGAAGGGTACAGCCTCTGTGGAGGACTGTTTGGCAGTTCCTAATGAAGTCGAATATAGACTTACCATGTGACCCTGCAATACCATTATTAGGTATATAACCAGAGGAACTGAGAGCAGAGATACTAACAGACATCTATATGCCAGTACTCTTAGTGGTTACTAAGGACGGTGAAAAGTTGGAAACAATCCAGGTGCCCGTCAACTGATGAATGGATAAATGAATTGTGTTGTATACATACAATGGAATATTATGTAGTGGTAAGAAAATATGACGTTATGAAGCGTATGACAGCATGGATAAACAAAGAGGACATGTTGAGCGAAACAAGCCAGACACAAAAAGACAAATACTGTATGATTTTGCTATTATAAGCTAAATATGTGTAAACTCATGGAGTTAATTAGAATATAGATCACCAGAAAGTAGAATGAGGGTAGAGAATGGAAAACTAGCAGTTTATCTGTGGAGAATTGGTAAAAACGCTGTTTGTAAATATTTGGAAATGAATAGTAATGTTGAAAAGATACCATGGTGTTTGTAACTAGCAGTACTATTGTTTGGGTGTGACAGTAGTTGGAAAGGAAAGTCTAAGATCATGTATATTACTAGAAGGAAAATTTTTAAAAAAACCTGTAATATGGGGCTGCATAAGACTGTAAAACCCCATGTAAAACACTAACATGGGTGATATTGCATATATGACATGTACAAAATATAAATACAAATATATTATAAAGAAGGAAACAGAATAGCATCTTTTGTATGGCAGGGAAAGCATAGAGAGATTGAGAGGTGATGAGTTTGTTTCTTTTTGTTTATTATGATTATTACTGGAATAACAAAAGTGTTTTAAGAATGATTGAAGTGATAAATGCACAAAAATGTGACTACAATGAGTACCATTTATTGTGCATTTTGGATGGATTAATCTTTATTACTATGTATCAATAAAATTAATTTGTTAAAGAAAAAAAAGCATGATTTACAAAATCCAAATAGTAAAAGTGGTAGAAGAAAGTTCTGCATCATGCATGACTACTTTGAATAGAAATTGACTAAACTTTCTAGTCAAAAGGAAGAGATGGAAACAATAGTTAAAAAACAGGATCTATGTATTTATTTTTAAGGAGCCTTATCTTAAATTCAAAGATACAGTTTGGTTGAAAGTTAAAAAAAGAAAATTTACTGCTTGCACATAGTAACAAAAGAGAGTTGGGGTAGCTATACTAATATCATATAAAATAGACTTCAAGTCCAAAATGGCCAAAGGGACAATGGAGTACACTGTACTAATGAAGTGGTCAATTTAGCAAAGTGATATAAGAGTTATATGAAACAACAGAGACAAACCATAATAAAGCAAATGTTGGCAAATTTGAAAGGAGAGATGGATAGCTCCATATTCTCATAATAGACTTTAATATACAGCATTTAATTATGGCTAGGATACCTAGATAAGCAATTGATAAGGAAATGCAAGACTTGAGCAATATTATAAACTAGAGCTAACAGACATATGTAGAACACTTGATCCAATAAGAGCTAAATACATATTCTTCTCTGGTGCTTATGGCATTAAGGGATTTTTACCAAGCACCAATTAATTTTTATGGCCATTCCAGAGCAGACTCTAATGCTGTTTCAGGAGTTCTCACTGACTGCCACAGTAAACAGTGCCTCAAACTGGGGAGCTCCTATGGATTCTAGAGACATCTAGACACTATAAGTGGGACAAACAACCCCAGGAAATCAACACTGCATCAGTGAGCCTTACCTTGTAATACATGATAACCTATCTCCCCAGTATATCAGAGTTAGACTCATTTATAATTTTCCTACACATGGTTCTTATGCTCCTTGTATTTGGACCTATACTTAGTACTATACTTGGTAAATATGTGTCCCAGAGCCTTAATTCTTCTCTCTCTTTAACAAAAATAAAATAAAATAAAACAAAATAATAAAATAGGCATCAGAATCATGCAAATCAATAATAGGGAAAATTGTGCAGGGGTATTTGGTATGTCTGCACTTTCTGAATGACTTTTCTGTATTTTTACATCTTTTCTAATAAAAAAGAAAAAATATTATTATACCACCTCATATAAAATATTAGAACCATAAATATTTCTCTTTTTTTAATCTTTTTTTTCTCTCCCCTTTCCCCCTTCCCCAATTGCTGCTCTCTGTGTTAATTCACTGTGTGTTCTTCTATGGCCCCTTCTATACTTTACAGAGGCACTGGGAATCTGTGTTTCTTTTTTTTCATCATCTTGTTGTGTCAGCTCTCCCTGTGCATGGCGCCATTCTTGGGCAGGCTGCACTTTCTTTCATGCTGGCCGGCTCTCATTACTGGGCACACTCCTTGTGCATGGGACTCCCATAAGTGGGGGACAAACCTGCATGGGAGGGCACTCCTTGCACACATCAGCATTGCACATGGGCCAGCTCCGCACAGGTCAAGGAGGCGCAGGTTTTGAACCACGGAACTCCCATGTGGTAGGCAGATGCCCTATCCATTGGGTCAAGTCCACTTCCCCCTAAATACTTCTAATATCATTTGCTCTGAGTATGTCAACCATTGTTTCCACATGTGTTGCTTCTCTACATATGCTATTCCTAAAAATACAATGCATTAATTTTGTTTTACAAAGTTGTCATTTACAAAAATTTCATACATTTATAATGTCTTGGGTTCTTTTTATCTTTTTGTATATTCAGTTTTCCTATTATATCATTTTATTCAGTCTAGAAAATTTCTGTTAGCTTTCCTTGTGCCACAGGACTTTTGGCAACAAATTTTCTGAGATTTCATTTATTTTAAATGTCTCTGTCTCACATTTGAGTTTCAAGAACATTTTCACTACACATAGTATTACTATGATTATTATCATTACTATTTGCCTTCTCATATTCCGTGGATATTTTTTTTCCCTTCAAGTGTCCTTGTCTCTTTTGGGGTGTCAGCCATCACTGACATATTCCCCACTCTGACTCCCCAAAACGCTCTTCTCTCCTTCCCCCATCTTGCAAAGTTTTATGTTCTCTCTTCTCACCCTGGCTCCTTTGGAGTGTTTCTTTGTATCTTTCATTTTCTGATTTTGAAGTGCTAATGTGTGTTGGGGTGGGGTGGAGTTGGGAAAGCATATTGGATTTATCTTGTTTTGCATATCTCTCTCTCTCTCTCTCTCTCTCTCTCTCTCTCTCTCTCTCTCTCTCTCTCTCTCTCTCCCCCTCTCTCCCCCCCCTTCCCCCCACCCCCCCAGCCTGGTTGTCTTTTCTCCGTGTCTATTTGATGTGTCTTCTTTGTCCTCTTCTGTTGAAGTGAGCGGCACAGGAATCTGCGATTCTTTTTGTTGCATCATCTTGTTGTATGTGCTTTCTATGTGTGCGGCACCATTCCTGAGCAGGCTGCACTTTCTTTCCTGCTGGGCTGCTCTCCTTACAGGGTGCACTCTTTGCATGTGGGGCTCCCCTATGCGGGGGACACCCCTGTGTGGCAGGGCACTCCTTGCGCTCATCAGCACTGTGCATGGGCCAGCTCCACACTGGTCAAGAAGGCCCGGGGTTTGAACCACAGATCTCCCATGTGGTAGACGGACACCCTAACCACTGGGCCAAGTCCGCTGCCCTATAAATTGCTTTTAAATATATCATTTCATCAGAAAAAATCTGATAAGCACGTTTTTGGATGCCAGAAAGCTTTTTTTTATTTAAAAGGAGGGGTAGACAAAAATATTAGCTGAAGAGAGACTGTGACAAAAGCTTTTTGTTCATGAGATTAAAGCAGAAATGAAAAAATACACAATATTTGAATGAATATGATTTAATCAGTCTATTATTCTTTCTATGTGATTAGCACTCATGAGAAAAATAACAGTTCTGAAATAATCCTTGCCATCATTTTAAAGATGTACTTGAATCCTCAATGGTGAAAGCAAATAAAATAGAATTTGTAATCTGTAAGTATGTATTCAAGGTTCAGCTCCATGTTTAAAAGCTGTGTGATGTTAGCATTCTGGTTCATAGCTTTTTCCTCTTTAAAATAGCAGTACATTTGAAAGACCAAGCAGACACAATGATGGAGGCCAGGCAGACTCATTAAATATATAAAGCAATAGCTATATAAAGAATTTCCTTTAAATTTTCATTATAAAAGTGGGAGACACAAAAATGAAATTCCGTCATCAAATTTATTAATTTATTTTTTAAATTAGCAAATACTGACTGTAAAAATTAATATTATAAACAAAACATTAAAATGTGTGTGGCCAGAGCCTTGAGCCAGGTACTTTGTCATTAGTTTTATCATGCCAAAACTCTACATGGTTTAAATCCAGTGATTCATCAATATTATGAAACACACTGAATATTGTGAATATTCCGAAACACACTAAAAAAGGTGTGTTTGGTGATCATCTTCTACCTTTTCATGTTCCAAAGTAGGATAATTTTTTAAAGTGCTAGATAACACTAGATAAGTGATAACTTAGATAAGTTCCATAAATAAATATATACATATTTTCTGAGTGCTAAGGGCACAGTTGTACTAGCTATGACCAAACCAACATTAGAACATATTGAAAGGACTCAGATATTTTCCCCTTAAAGAATTTAATTAATTATGTATAAGTTTTAGAAATTAAAGTAACTTTCATTTTAATAGAAAGCAGAACATTCCAGATATCTAGAACTCAACACTGAAGCTCAATAAAGCTCTCAAAAGAGGAAAAAAATAATAAAAGCTATCATACATTAAGCACTGGCTGCAGGAATGAAATTTTGTGCACTTTCCTTTATTTCATCTTTATAGCAGCTCTCACACTGAATACATGCCAGAGCTAAAACTTAATCCCATGGCCCCTTGTGTGGTATGCATGTGTTTTTCACAATCATGTAGTGCTTCCTAATGTTACCATGACTGTATTCTGTCTCCATAATTTCCACAATAATAAAAAAAATCAAAAGATGATTCTTGAGGCATGTGGATTTTTTTTAAGTCATTAAGAGAAGAGAAAGAGTCCTGAACCAAAAAGACTATGATTAAAAGAGGATAAAATGTGTAGTAGTATGAATTGATTTCTAGATTATATAGATAGCAAAATAGGCTTAAAAGAATAATTAATTATTTTCCTCATTATGTCAAAAGAAAAACAACTAGATAGTTGAAGTTTTCTTGCACTCTATTAATAAATTTTCAAGACCATTTTTTATTAAGATCCTACTTGCTATGTTCTTACTGGACTTACTTTGAACATACATATCTCCAAATGTTAAAGTATTTTTATGCCAAGAAAGTATTTTAGGGATATGATAAAAAATCAAATGACTCATTGAGCATAAAACTGGAAAAGCTATCATGGTGCCTATATGTTTGTATCTGCTACATATAGGTATAATCTAATCACTTTAAACCTGGGGGAATTAAAGAATTACAATTAGACTCCATTTAATGGCATTTAAAAGCAAGAGGAAAAATATTCTAAAATTTAATAGTAACAGAGTATAAAAAAACAATGTAAGAAGGAAATTAAAAATTTAATATTTTATAAAATGCATTTTTAAGAGGGCTAGAGCTTCAAGAAAATCACAGTTAGATGGATAGATATCAGGAGGAAAGAAAACAAGAGTAACAGAGCAGAGAGATAAAATAGAAATGAAATAAACATAAATCTAGAATAATTTTGTAAATTATGTGAGTGATTATTCACTCTATTCACCATAGAAAGCACAGTTAAGGGAAGAAAAAATGAGGACTGATATGAAGAAAATTAAATTTGAAATGAGAAAAGATTTGAAATTTTGAGAGAAATTAAATTGATATTAAAATGATAGCTGTAATTTTCAAAAATGTTAAAAATTTGACTCATAAAATTTAAAAATATGAATACATGGCAAAATTTATTTACTATTTCATTAATAGGGAAATCTGCAAGATGATGAGACAAACTCAAAGACCATTTAAGTAACAGGGTATTATAGAATTTATTTTAAAAGGTACAATAAAATAAGCCTTTTTTTTCCTTTAAAAATTTATTAAAGACTATATGCATATAGCAAATTACATGTGCAGTAAGAGTAAATAAATTTTCATGGACTGAAAACCCAAATACAGGAGAGTGTATTCTATACCACAGCCATCTTGGAGAGTCTGACCACATGCTTAGAAAGTGATTAACATAGGCCCTATTGTGGGCAGAGAGCAGAATCAAAGTCCAGGTATTAGAAAGGGTGTGGTTTCCCATACAGCAGGCCCTGAGGACAGAGTATTGGTCCACAGATGATTCTCAGACCTTGAAATCTAATAGAGAGAGAGGTTGCACTGGTCTGTGAGGGGAAGTAGGGTGGGATGGTTGGGTTGGACTATCCATGGAACTGGTGGGAGGGATGGAGGGAAGAGAAGGTGAATTTTGGGAATTTACCAGTCTGTGTTTAAAATTACAATGTTGGGAATGTTCTTTTAGCAAATATGGTGGCAGAGGGGTTACTGGTGTAAGGCATTGGATGTGGGATGATATATTGGATAAGGAGCACCTGGGTCATACTTTTACAGAATAGACAAGTGTTCATTTTGTCATAATGTGCTACTTGCAGTGGTTGGAGACCCACACAGTATACAAGAAAATATTAAACTGCCCCCCCTAAGGAGGCTTGTTGTGTTCTCAATTACAAGGATAAGAATCTTTCAAGAAAAAAGGTTATGCCTAGTAAAAGAAAACATATCAATATGCAAAGCCTCAATGTTATTGCAAGTAACTATAAATCTTACTCTTCAAAAACTGAAGCTTAGTGGATGCCATAGGTTCTGAAGGGAGGAAAAAGAAAGAATAGAATAGATGGAACATAAGGTTTTTTAGGGCATTAGAATTGTTCTGCATAATCTTGCAATAACAGATACAGCCCACTTTAAATTTCATCAAAACCTGTAAAGATATATAGTCTAAAATATAAGCCATAATGTAATCCATTGACCACGGTTAGTAGAAATGCTTCAGTATTTGTACATCAATTGTAACAAATGTACGAGCTGCACGTAAAATGTTCTTAACAGGGGAGAATGGAAAAGGGAGAGGGTAATTGGGTATATGAGAATCCCTTATGTGAAAGGTAATTTTTCTGTACCTAGAGCTTCTTTGTTTTTTCTTCTTCTTTATTTTCTTTAAATGTTACATTAAAAAAATACGAGGTCCCCGTAAACCCCCCACCCCACTCACCCCACCCCTCCAACATCAACAGCCTCTTTCATCATTGCAGCACATCCACATAGACCCACACTGTCAAGGGGTCTTACTCTGGAATTTATGCTCCCCAATGTAGTAGAGTTAGACTCATTTATGTTTCCTTATGGATGACACTTCAGCCCCTTTTTTTCTGAACATATAATTAGCACTATACTTGTTAAATATATACCCCAGAGACTTAAAAACATTGCTCGTTTAATGTGCTGGTTGAACCCTGAATTTCAGCAGAGTTGCAGTATCTACTCTCCTGGTCATTGGCCTCACCCAGGACAACTAACAAGGAGATGATGCTAGATAATGTCCATCCAAAGGAAGTGAGTATCTGCAACTGCAAGCAAGATATTTCTATCTATCTGCCCAGTATGATTTAAGTCCCCTCCCATTTAGAAGCAGAGTGGGCATCACCATCCCCAAATCCTCAAGATTGGGAAATAGACAGTGGAGTAAAATAGTCTTACTATTATTCTGTTATAGACATTATTATTCTAGCAATGGAAGAACATTTATCACTGATATAAAGGCAGTGGCCACTAGAAGTTCTGAGGGAAGAGAGAGGGAAGAATAGGAATAACATTGGAGAATTTTTAGGACATTGGAGTAGTCCACATGACATTCAATGACAGATACAGTCATTATCATTTTGTCATAACTTATAAAATTGTGCAGGATAGAGTGTAAACTATAATGTAACTATAGTCCATGATAGTCTTTAAAAGTAAAGAAAATGAAAAAAATCTAGGGAGTTTGACTTTTTCTTTTTCAAATATGCTTGGGAAACTAGATCCTTTTTTCCTTCCAGTTTCTCTGCTCTGGAACGGCAGTATTTATTCTAGCCTGTTACATTATTGTATTTTGGAATCAGATAACTTGCATTTTAAGTTTCACAGATCCACAGATTATATAGGATTTTTTTTTTTTTTTTTTTTTTTTTTTTTTTTTTTTTTTTAGGACAGACCACTCCAACAAAGGATTCTGATGAAATTTAGGGCTCAGGCTGGTTACTGAAATGATTTAAGGATTTTTGGATGTTTGGACAGGTGAATGTGTTTTGCACATTGGAAGAACATGTGTTTCTGTGTTCCATAGGGCAGACTGTGATAGAATGATTTTGTAACCCAATTTAGATATATATTTAATTTTAATTCTCATTCTTGTGGGTAAAAACCTACATTAGTCAGCCAAAGGGGTATTGATGCAAAATACCAAAAATTGGCTGGTTTTAATAAAGGATATTTATTTGAGGTAGGAAGCTTACAGATATCAAGCCATAAACCTAACTTACTTCCTTCACCAAAGTCTATTTTCACATGTTGAAGCAAGATGACTGCCGATGTCAGCAAGGGTTCAGGCTTCCTGGGTTCTCTTTCAGGGTCTTGCTTCTCTCTGGGTTCATCAGGGTTCCTCTCTTCCCAAGGCTTGCTTCTTCCTGGGCTCCGGTTCCTCTCTTCCTGGGGCTTACTTCTGCGTCCTCTGTAAGCTTACTTCCCAGGACTCCAGCTTAAGGCTTCAACATCAAACTCCAACTTCAAAACTCCAGCATCAAAAGCCCCAACATTAAAAACCCTCAACTCTGTTCTTTGCCATGTCACTTAATGTTCTACTTACAAGGCCAAATCAAAGCCCTAATCATAACTTAATGACACTCAGGCACAGACCAGATTATATACTTATTTTTGGAATTGATAACCATATCAAACTGCTACAATCCACCTTCTGAATTCCAAAAAGCCATTACAATACTCAAAAAAACCCTTAAATCAGTAACAATGCAAGTTCTAAATGATAACACAATCAATTTAAAGAAATTCAATTTGTCTTGGGACAAAGTCCTGTCTGTTATAGACCTCTTAAACTTACTAAAAATTTACCTGTTTCCAACACACAAATGGACAGACAAAGGAAAAAAAAATTTCTTTACAAAAAGGAGAAATTAGGAGGGCAACATGAGTTACGGGTTTTCTACAGTTTAGTACACCTACAGGGCATCCCCCATTTGATTTCAGTTTGAGAGTCATTCTTAAGATGGTGGTTTCTTCTCCTTGGTGCCTTATGGGTAACCACCCTTTCCACAGGCTTGCCCAATAGTCATTTCCTTGGTTCCGCCCTCATCAAGTACTTGGGTGTCAACCCAGCTCCAGACCTCACCCTCCAAGAATGTTGGGGTGATTTTCACACCTTACCTAAACTTTGGGTTAGAGTCTAAACCCCCTTAGTACAGTAAAATTAAAACAATATTTCCCCTAAAATTTGGCAAACATGTTCAACTCACTCAGAGCAATGAGTTGACCACCTGACCTTCCCCAACCTTTGTCATGCAGGCTCAACTGTCTCAGAGCAACGAGGTGACCACCTAGCCTTCCCTAATCCATGGGGAACAGGTTGATCCCTCTCAGTCCTGTGTGGTGCTGACCTTAAATCCCGAATCTTTGGGGAATGTGTTCCACCCTCTCTGCACCCTGGGGTGGCAAAACTCTCCCAAATCATCAGACAGAAGCATCCACCCTCTTCAACTGCTGGCGCAAACTCATCTTATCTGTACACGTGGGTGGGGTTCCTCTCTTGGCCCAAGGTGATGTCTTAATTCCAGAGCTCAGCTTCCATGGTTTTTCTCTTGAGGGTGTTTCTCCTTCAATCTCTCCTTTCAATGTCCCTTTTAGTCCAGGCTGATAGTGGTTTTGTTCATACAGCTTTCTCAAAAAGTTTGTTGGTTTAGCATACAAGATGCAGGGGTCCAAGCCATCAAACAGTAAGACTTTCCACAACTCTGTCCAATATAACTTCACCTTCAATTTGATTTACAGGTTCCAAGTTTAGTTAAGTCTTCCAATGGGGTATTTTCATCTGGGAGCTTGATTTACAGAGGTTTGGAATTTTCAGAATCAGTTTCTATTTTTCTTTGTGACCAACAATTCAGTCCTCAGCATATCTCTCTCATCTAGCATTTTGTTATAAGCTGCAAGCAGAAGCCAAGCCACATTCTCTGTGTTTACTTTGGAAAGTTCTTCAGCTAAATGCCCAGGCTCACCATTTTCAAATTCTGCCTCCCATAAAACACCAGAAGTTAATCTTGCTAAGTTCTCTGTGACTTCAAAACACAGATCACATTTCCTTTAGTTTCCAATAATGGTTTCATCATTTACTTCTAAGGTATCATAAAAAGGCTCTTTAGCATACATATTGCTGGCAACATTCTCTTCAAAACAATCTAGGCCTTTTCCATCAAGCACTTCACAATTCCTCCAAAAAATACCCCTTAACCATTTTTAAAACCATTCCAGCATTTTGGTAATTTCACAAGCACTACCCCACTCCTGGTACCAAATTCTGTATTAATCAGCCAAAGGGGTTTTGATGCAAAATACCAGAAATTGGTTGGTTTTTATAAAGGGTTTTTATTTGGGATGGGAGGTTACAGATACCAGGCCATAGAGCATAAGTTACTTCCCCCAACAAAGTCTATTTTCACATGTTGGAGGTAGATGGCTATTGATGTCTATAAGGGTTCAGGCTTCCTGGGTTCCTCCCTTCCAGGGTCTTGCTTCTCTCTGGGTTCAGGGTTCCTCTTTTCCCAGGGCTTGCTTTTTCCTGGGCTCAGGTTTCCTCTCTTCCTTGGGCTTGCTTCTGTTTCCTCTGTGAGCTTCCTACCTGAGACTCCTTCTTAAGGCTTCAGCATCAAACTCCAACATCAAAACTCCAACATTAAAAACCCCAACATTAAAAACCATCAATGCTGTCCTTTGCTATATTTTTTATCTGTGAATTTCACCCCTAGTGACATGATTGAATCAAAGCCTTAATCATAACTTAATCACACCCAAGTACAGACCAGATTACAAACACAATCCAATTTTTTTTTTTTTGTAATTCATAGCCATATCATACTGCTACATTTTTTAAAAATGGGACTTCTTAATATATTATTTTCATTTAAGGTGTGGCCCAAATGAGTGAGGATGTGTCTTAATCAATGTTACTGGGTATTTTATGAAGATAAGAAATGAGAAACAAAATATTGGAGAAGTCCACATAGGAAGAAGCTGGAAATCAATGGAAACAAGAAAAGAAGACACAGGAGAAAAATATGTGTATGTGACAGGAATCAAACCTCTCACCTGATCACAGGGTTTACTTGATGGGATTATGCATATCTTCATTTTTGAAGGTTCTATATCATTAGTGGTCCTGTCTGGACTAAGTTTCTCTCTTATTCCATTGGCTTTAATCATAGTGCATGTTGTAGTAAGAAACACCCTAAGGGAACTCCTATATCCCTGACATACTTTTCCTTACCTCTTTACTAGTTCCTTACCTTCTTTACTAGTTCAATTTTCCCTGGTAAGAAGAACCAATTAATTACTTCTGCTAGTACAGTCACTTCCATTTTGCCTATTGTTTCAAAGACAAAAGGACACTAAAATGGCCAGTTGGCAGCCTTATGTTCCTATTCAATTTAATCACTGTGTTTCCTTGTGGGAGCACTCCTCCCTTTGGAGACCTCTAGATTAGCAGAGCATTAGTTCACAGTGATAAGAAGCAAAAATTGTGTTTGTGGGTCACAAGAGTAATAGTGAAAGGTGCCACTCCCTTTTCCACACTGTGATACCCGTACACATTATTCCTGGCTGTGGGAAATACAGCATCATAGAGTGCACATTGATTCAGAGACTATAAGCCCCTTGAAGGATATTTTCCCAGCCCTGCAAGGTATTGCCAGCCTGCTGAAATTGTGATTGAGTCTTTAAAAGGGCATCCCATGGTTCTATCACTCTAGTTGCTTCAAATGATGGAGAACATGTTAGGGTCACTGAATCCCATTAGCATTGTCCTATAATTGTCACTTTGATAAAAACTTTGTGTGAGTAGAAGGCAAATCAGTATCCAGTGCAAGTATATTTTCCAGTAAGTATAAAATGCTGTCACTTCCATGATAAAAGTGGTCCAATATTATCAACCTGCTACTGGATAGCAGGGTGATCACGTTATGCAATAGACATACCAGGGACTGAGTATTGATCTCTGCTGCTGACACACTGGGACACAATTGTAAGTGTAGCCAAGCAAGCTCATCATTGCTGAGTGGAAGTCCATGCTGCTGCTGAGCCAATGCATAAACTTCATCCTAACATTCTGGCCAATTTTTCATTAGCCCACTGGGCAATGAATGGAATGACTTAGTAAAGAGACTGAATGGTATCCACAAAAGAGTTCACCCTATTCACTTGATCATAAAATCCTTCTGGTAAGCATTCATATGGGGCACAAAAATCTTAAAATTATTCACATATTCAGAAAGTTCTATCTGCACACCTCTTCCCCAAACCATTTAGTCTCTAATATTCCAGTTATCAAATGCTGACCACCCTAGCAAACTACTGGCTGTAGCACATGAATCTATAAACAAATTCACTGTGGTTATTTCTCTTTCCATGCAAAATGAACAATGAGATTTACTATATAAAGCCCTGCCCATTGAGAAAATATCCCTTAAACACTATCCTTCAGGGAAGTCCCATAAAGGGGCTATAGAGTTGCAGCTGTCTATGTTTTGGTGGTGACAATATATTGTTCAAAATCTTTAAACAAACCCCAAGTTTTCTCTTCCTATAAGGAACATCCCATGGATACATAACTGTAGACTGGGAGAGAGAAGGTAAGGTGTCCAGAGTGGAAGCATTTGAGCTGCTGCTTCATGTAACTTTCCTATGCCTTCAGGGTTTGCTAGATTTTGATCTCACATAAAGTACTGCAATTGGGTGATGGATTGCTACAGTGCACCAACGACTTAATGACAAGGTGGTTCAGGTAATATCCATTTCATGGTGGGCAGCTCAGGTCTCAGGGGGGCTTGTGATTAAGCATTCAGTCTCTACTAAGGTCCATAGCTGGCCAAAAGCTCTTTCTTAAAAACAGAGAATGATCTGTAGAGGATGCCAAGGTTTAATCCAAAATCTCACTTTTCTGTAACATTTTTTTAAATAGAGGCCTTAGAACAACATCAACCAGCATCTCTATTTGCCACTAAATATTGGAGCATCATTGGGTAAGCTGGATCATTATGTCCATGTGATAAAGCATCTGGCATGACAGTCTGGACCAATTTCAGACTTCTTGTTCTAGTTGCCAGTAAAAACTAGCAGCTTTTTGGATTGTTCAGTAGATGGACCAGAGTACCAAACACAAATGAGAAATATGTTGCCTCAGCAACCCTGAGACCAACTGAGATCAACTAGCAGCAAGGGTTTTTTGGTTGTAGGAGGGGCCAGATGCATCAGTTTTTTCTTCCCCTTCAAAGGGATAGCTTGACATTTTCTAATCAACAGGGTGCCTAGAAATTTCACTAGGTGGCAGTTTCCTGAATTTTTTTTTTTTGCATTTATTACCCAGATTATAAAATGCCAATGTCTTACCAATAAGTCTAGAATAATTGGTAAATATTCCTCAGTAATTCTAATCAGCATGACATTATCAAAGTGATGGACCAATGTGATATCTTGTGGAAGGGTAATTCAATCAAGTACCAGCAGAAAGGATTATAACCTTAGGACTAAATATTTGCTATACCACTGAGGAACTAGAGTGAAAGTGTTTTGCTTGCTTTGCCAGCTGAATGACAAACTATAAATACTGAAAAATAAAAGAATTTGCCAAATTTATAGCTGCATAACAAGAAGCTGGTGATCTGATAATTTGTTCAAGCAATGATACAATATTTGAAATAGAAGTTACAATTAGAATGAATACCTAGTTTAGTTTAAGATAATCCACTGCCATCCTACAAGTCCATTGTTTTCTGGGAAGGACAAATAAGAGAACTGAATATGAAGTGATGGTGTCACCACCCTTGCATGCTTCAAGCCCGCGATGGTGGCACTGATTTTGACCATAAATATATGAAGGAATCTATTTCTGAATTCTCTGTTCAGTTCCATTGTTCAAGGTAACTTTCTGTTCAATAAAGGCAAACTCTCTTTATTGGTTTATCTTGTTAATAATTCCCAAAACCAGATTATGTGAGCATGATAACTATTCTATTTTTCTAATTTGTTTTGACTATCTTGGTCCTTTGCTTTTACATTTAATTGTAACAACAGCTTGCCAATTTCTGCAAAAAAGAAAATGCTTGCTTAAGGTCTATTTGGTTTGCATTGAATTTGTAGATCCCTTTGAGATTGCTTTCAAATAATAAATGGCTAAAAAATGGGTGCCCTACCAATATCATCTTTATTTCCTTATTTTATTCATATTCTAAGACAAACTTTACCTATACACTAAATTAGAATCTTTTGGTGTGGGACTATATATCTAATATTACATTTTTAAAAAGTAATTACTTTCATAATGACTGACTACAGGAAAACTACATGGAGGCATTGTGGGGTTTGAGCCATATATAAAAATAAAATTTATAACAAAATAGCACTAAGAATGGGAAAGATCAATTGTATTTCTTTTACTCCAAGTTTAATAATCCCTAGAGTAATTACTGTGGTGATAAAAGACAAAATTGCCAAAAAGGAAATTTAAAAGGGCATAACACTTTGGTGTCCCACAAATATTAAAATGATAATAATAAACATAAACAACCACTTTCTGTTAAATTTCATAATTAGAATAAATGTACATTTCTTAAAGATGCTCACAGCAGAAAAATAGGTAAAACAGTCCTATATCAATTCAAGAAATTTAAAATTTCCTTAAAAATCCTCCACACACCTACAAAAATACGGGAATTCTTTTTAGAATGTGTAAACTTCTCTTTTCCCTCAGGCTGAAATGTGCAAAGTGCTAAACCTCTTTGCTGTGAAGTAGAATACCTCTTGGGAGATAGTAGAGAACAACATGGAAGAAACCTAGGTCTTAGAAAAAAGCACCGCAAAGCCTAGACAGATACAGTCTACACTGACAAATCCAAGGATAATATTTTCCCCTTTGTTGAGTCGCTATGGGCACCAAGAAAGCCTATTACCTGGGCCAAGCTGACAGCAGAGGGAGTATTGAGAGATAATCACACTGAATATATTCTGTGCAGAGAATCAATATGAGATATAGTTGGTCTGGATGTGAGGTGTGTGACTCAGAGAAAATCCCAGTATGACATTTAAGACTGACTGATTGAGTAGGAGGATGGCTTTCCGCTACCTGGAATTAAAGTTCAAGTTTTACACTACATAAAATTTTGACATACCACCATGAACAGGATTTTGTCTTAAGACTACTTCTGACCACATCTTACATAGTATATGACACACACTGTTACAATAGATAAAAGAAGCAATGAAAATAGTCTAGTGTTTTGAAATTGCCTAATGATGTAGTATATTATTTAATAGTATCATAAATGTTTTCTAGTTTATATTATAAGAGAGCAGGGTAATCTGAATTTAGTTAAAACTGAAGCATTTTCTTCATTTTCTGATTATTATCTGAAAAAAATATAGAATCTTTTGACTATCTTAGTGACCAACACAAAGGAACAGGATACATTTTCTAAATTGTAAAAGGTACATAAATGAAAGCAGGCCAACACAACTCATAAAAAGAACCCATAATATAAATATCTTATAAATATAAAAAAGGCAAAATGCATGCTTAAGATGAGATTAGTCAAAAATATATTATTAAAAATAAATGCTTATCAAAAACATCTCTTAATGTAAACAAATCAGAGGATTTTCAATATACAGTTTCTAGAAAATATGAACTATGAAGTAAAATAAGTGATAATATAATTTATATGGATACTTTATATAAGTTAAATTTTCTTATAAATTCAGGATGCAAAGAAATATAATGCATTTGTTAATTATTTCAATAAATTAATGATCTGTGATAAGGGATGAAAAGTTCTTATATTTTACTTCTAAATAATATCTTGAACTTTATTTTAATTTTAAAAATAAGCATTGACTAGCAAAAAAAAATTAAAATAAAATTCTAGAATATGTAAAGGAATTTTTTAAAAGAAATTTTAATAACCTACATGACTAAACTCCAGGAATGTCAAATTTTTGGTTTCATTACCCATTCTTAGTGTTACATATTTTCACTAATCAAATTTTAAAACCATTAAGCCAAGAATATAACTGAATAATCTATTTTTTAAGAGAAAACGTAAGTTTACAGACATCAGGAGAAAGAAAATGATATTTTAAAATCATAAAAAATATAAAATGAATTGCTAATTATTTAAGCTTATTGATACATCGCAGAATAGTAGGTTTTCAAATGATTAGCAGGTAGACACAAAAGAGCTATCACTGCATGTCAATATTTAAACTTATGAATTTATATAATTTAAGGTCTTAAAGAATTGCAAGATGAGATTCTTGTATTTGCTTATGTATCAAAACTTTCATTTCCCATATTTAAATGAAAAAGGAATTATCAAAATTTATAGAAACTGAAAGTTTATAGAAACTGAAAGCTTCAAAAGAGAAGTAGAAAGTGACAAAAATTTTGTACATATATATGTAATACCTTAAAATACATGCATAAGATTAGCCTAAAAGACCATGAATAAAGCTACAAATATGGTTAGGATATTTCTATTTAAGACCAAATACTGAAGTGATATTCTTCCTTTTTAGTTTTTTGCTTATGAATAAGATTAAGCAAAAGTATTTGTGAAGCACAAGTCATTATTTTCATAACAAAAGCCACCGTGTTTTCAAAATTATTTCTGAATGTATGTTTTCTGGTACTCTGATGATTGTAACCAGAATTTTTTAGTACTGCGTTAAATTCTTTCCATGAATCTGATTTAATCTTTACAATAACTCTGTGGATATAACATTTCAATTTTCCTTGTACAGATGAGGAAACTAGGTTTAAAGTTTCATCAATTTACTAAAAGATATACAGATGAAAAACTAGGAGACCAAGACTCTAAACCCTGGATTGTCCAGTCCAAAGCAGCAATCTGTACTATGGTTCTATATTTCTCCTCTACAGAATAATGGAATGATTGCTGAAAGAGTTCTCCATATAAAATTAAATGAAATTGGAACAGTTTGAGGAGTTCTACAAATTGAAAGATAACATCACTTTTTTAAAACAGTAGTTGCCCTAAAAAACACATATAATTAAACCACATGTTTCACATATTATTAATTCATGGATTCTAACTAATTTTTAGATTTCTAAACTCTATTCTTGGAAATGTTCCAGAGCCTATGTGGTCAAGTAGTGGGTATCTCAACAGAAGTGCAAATCTCTTAAGACCACTCTGTATTTTGAGAGAGACCAAGTAAATACTCAAATAGAAAAGAAAGAAAAGATGTCCTTTAATGTTCAGGAACCGTGTCATTTCAATTGCCTGAAGCCTTCTCTCTCTGTATGACTTTAATGAGAGCAGTTTTCACTTCTTTGTTCCTAAGACTATAAATGAGGGGATTCAGCATGGGGATCACCATAGTATAAAACACAGAAGCTACTTGATCTTTTCCCAAGGAGTAGGACTTCTTTGGCTTTAAATAAGTAAAAATTGTAGTGCCATAAAAGATGGTGACTCCCAGGAGGTGGGAAGCGCAAGTAGAGAAGGCTTTGTGCTTTCCTGAAGTTGAATTAATTTTCAGGATAGTGGACAAAATGGACCCATAGGACACAGTGATTGTGGCAAGAGACACCATTAGGGTGGAGCCAGCAAGAATGAATATCATGATTTCAGTAACAAAAGTGTCAGTGCAAGATAGGGCCAAAATTGGCATTGTGTCACAGAAAAAATGATGAACTACTTTGGATTTGCAGAAATACAAACTGTTTATGCAAAGGATATTAACTAAGGAGTCAGTAAAGCCAGTCACATATGACCCAATGATAAGAGTGTGAGAGAGTCTGGTGGACATAACAGCATGGTAGTGAAGAGGATTGCAGATAGCTACATAGCGGTCATAGGCCATTGACGAGAGAAGCAAGCATTCAGTGGTACCCAAGAAGACAAAAAAATACATCTGGGTGAAGCAGCCCATGAATGAAATATGCTTGCTAGAAGTCATTAAGTTTTCTAAGAATTTAGGTGTTATGACAGTTGAGTAACTGAGGTCAAGGAATGACAGGTGACTGAGGAAAAAATACATGGGGGTATGAAGCTGGACATTCAGGAGAATTATCAAGATCATACCTGCATTCCCCAGCATGGTAATCAGGTATATCAGGAGAAATAACACAAAGAGAACCCACCAGATCTCTTCAGATTCTATGAATCCTGTAAGGATGAAGTCAGGCAAGTCTGTGTTATTTCTAACACCCATAGAGTTCCTCTTTTGCAAACTGTAGAGAAATCAAAGGTGATACTTAACATGTATGACTTCAACAAAGATTTTTTGATGATCTTCCATTTTTAAAACTTTGTTTAATACTTCTAGAAATTCATAGCATATAGTACTTTGAAAAATATGGCTGATATAAAACTTTAGTATTACTGCCATATATTTATGAATAATTAGGTTATTATAAATAGAAATTCTTATATATTGCATAATTAGAATGAATTTTACACTGCTTTGAACACTTTCCTTTATTAACACATTCATATAGGTGAAAATATTTTACCATAGATATTATTATATGCAGTTTTTACATGAGAAAAAGCCTCAGAAATATAAATAACTCATTCAGAGTTCCAGCCATTAACTGTTGTTAGCTTTGTGATTCTACCATGTTTGGTTGTGTCCAGAGATCATGTTCTGTATTCATACTGAGAATTATTTTAGAAAAACAGAAAGAAAAAGTAAAGATACATAATAAACAATGCTTGAGTGTTTTAATGCATCACTTACTGTTCTTTTGTATCCAATATTATTTAATAAAATAACAGATCAGAAATTAAAACTTTAGACTAGTTTATGGTGGTGAATCAATATCACAAGGCATGCATTATTAATAATTTTCAGAAGTCATTTTTTCACATGATTATTTAAAATCAAAATTTTCCACCACTTATATTTTTATTCATGTCCATTTCTTAATAACTGTGATTCCAAGAATTCTATATTTTCAGTTTTACAAATCTTGAAGTTTTTATATAAGGCCTACATGATAATATTTCCATATTTTTTAAATAAACTAAAATGTTTTTTGAAAATACCTACCATGATTCAAAATTGGTGAAAAACTTCCAGCAGTATCTGTCTAGAAATTTCTCAACCTCAAGTTTTACTCACAAAGAAAATATGTAAACCATCTATGGAGTCTGAAATTTCTGTGATATCATATTTGTTTCCTTTGAGATGATATGTTTAATATTTTGTGTATGGATTTTTGCTTTGTCTGAGTAAAATAAAGAACCTAAAATTTTTGTTCAGGCCCCAGTAAAATAGAATGTTCACCTGGAAATTGCCTCACAAGTATATTATAAGCTATTGTGAACACAAGCATAGCAGAGAATCCCTTGCTTTCAAGATAATAATGCCAGGGCATCTCTTATATTGAGGATTGCTAATAATGCAACATTTGATCATCTCTGGGACCAATTTCCAAGGAAGACATTTTGGCATGATTCCCAGCACAAAGGTTGAAAGATTAATGTATTCATGTTAAGTTTTTATCAGATATTTGCTTTCCTATTAGAAGTCACAAAATGTGGAACATCATTTTTTAGTATTCTATTGTGATGCTCATATTTATGACTGGACAAAAGAAAGCTATAAAAAGAAATTATAAATCTGTTGCTGAAAGGCCAGATGTCATCCATCAGGGATGGAATAGAGAATGTTTTCACAGTGAAACATTTTTATAATGAAAATTGTTACACAATCATTGCATTGCAAATTATTCATTATACGAAATTAAGATATAACAAAATCCAATTAGAAAATGAAACAGGTTCATAAATGTTATTATTCTTTAGATGTACTTTCTTACAATTATTTTTCCTTGTGTATATAAACCTTATATTTATGTATACTTACATTTTTACATAATAATTCATAGTATATTTCAGGAGCATTTTGATTTTATTAGTCATTTATAATACATCTTGGTATTATGAGAATTTTATTAGACTTATATTAGACTTTTGTAGAACACAGAATTTGATGTATTTTGAATTGACTCTTTCTAGATAATTAACTTGTCTCTAGGAGTGCAACATCTGATGAATGGGCATTTTAAGGCATGACAAGGGAAAAAACATGGTGAAGTTTT
Organism: Dasypus novemcinctus; assembly: GCF_030445035.2. Classification (NCBI taxonomy): domain Eukaryota; kingdom Metazoa; phylum Chordata; class Mammalia; order Cingulata; family Dasypodidae; genus Dasypus; species Dasypus novemcinctus. Next base: position 34,050,076 of record NC_080682.1, read on the forward strand.
TCTGATCAAATTTGGCTGTATCAACTAATTTATCTACACAGCAAATGTATTGTTATATTCTTCCACAACAATATTTGTGCAACTTTTAAAAATTTATTTTATTTGGCTTTAATTATATTAAAAGAAATGTGATAGAAGAATATAAAAGTCTGAGCTGAGGTGAATGAACATTTTATAATTAAAGTCAAAAGCTCACTTCCTCTATGTGAATCTTTCATTAGTTAATGTTAATAAAATCAATTTTTATTTAGCATTTGAAGCAACTCATAAAATAAAGAGTATTCACTCTGGAATGTTAGGTGAGATTTTGATAGTATGGATGGAAGAATTGAAAAATGCTAAATTATATATTTGATTAATATCAGGATATTCAGTTCTTCTCTTCATCAAAAAAATATAGTGAATTTGATAAAAATATTTGGAGATTAAAAATTCAGCATTAATTTATTTCACAATAGGTGACTTTGGAGTTTAAGCCAAATGAGAGACAGATAGAGATTTCCTGTTAATGCATCCTCAATAATATCTAATTATTTCTTGCAAAATCACAATGAATAGGGTTTCTTCTTAGCATTGAAATCACATTTTTATAATCATTGAGTGCTCTTTCAAATAATACAGATATAATAGCCTGAGTCCTTTGTGGAACCCAGAAAATTGCATTCTTAAATCAGTCCATACCTGGAGTGTGAACATATAATGAATCTTTGATTAGAGTAGATAGAGTTAAATGTTATTTGATTAGATTCCCCTGTAAGGCATAGCCAGAATGAGATTTAATCCTTTTTAAACTGTTATATCACTAGCCACAGAAACAGAAAAATGCTCAGAAGCTGAGAAGAAGCCACAAATGAAACAGAAAACAACAGAACCCTGAGGAAAATGCAGAGACCAGCAGATGCTGCTGTATGCATTGCCATTTGCCTTGCCAGTTGAGAAAGGAGTCCAGGACCACAAGCAGCCAGTTCTTAAGAAAAACATGATGGAATCCAGATTTGGTCATTTTTCCTAGCCTTGGAACTCTAAGCTTATACATTAATAAATCCCCATTGTAAAAGTCAACCCATTTCTAGTACATTACCTTGAAGCCTGTAGCAAAATAAAACAATAAGTCAAAGTTGAAGGAAGAATAATTTATAAACTAACTTATGACTAATATTTTTGCTGAATCTTTGTTACAATTGTAATTATCATCTTTATTAGTAAAATAACTTGGCAGATCAGGATTGAGAAACATAAAAGAAACTTGACTTCTTTGTCATACATTTCGACATAACTAGAACTTTATCCATGACAATTATTCAATGTGTCAATTTTTAAAAATCGTATTCCTCCATTTAATTCTGACAAATTTTGTTTTATGTTTTTTGAAGGTCTGTTAAGGACTTTTGCAATGTTCTGAAAAACTGGCTCTTATTATTTTATACTGTCCTTCCTATCTTTGGAATACAGAAATCTAACGTACTATTTACACAGTAGTTTTATATGCTTATATTTATGTTTGTACATCTTTGTGCTACTCTCCTATTCCTATTGACATCATATAGTTACAACATAATTTCAAAAAGAGTTCATTATCGTGAGTTTTTATTGTGTTTACTCACACTTAAAATAATCATTTGTGTGATATTTCAAGTTATGTGGTATATTTTTAAAAAGTCTGATTTTTTAACACTGACTTATTTTTAGGTAATTAAATATGTGATATTAAATTTTATTACCCTATTTGATATTTTAGCTATACCTCATTCCATTATATTGCTATTAATTTCTCTTGGCAATAAATGTTTCACATACAGAACAGTTTAGTGCACTTAATATTATTTTGCTTCCTTCCAGGTACCTAGATGGCAGTGCAAGAGACACCAGGGTTATTTTTGCTCACAGTTTCCTCAAAACTCGGGAGAACAGTTAAATGAATGCAGTAACTGGGTGATGGCTCAATCAAGAAAACGTAATTTATAACTGGTAGCAAAATCTGGTCTCTTCTCCAGCCCTTCCCTGTGGTCTCATCGTCCCTGGCTCTTTTTCTGTGGGAACAGCATAGCCCTAATGTGAATTCTGAGGTGCATGCATGTCAGTTCTAACATACACGTAGCAGCCTGAAAGACTGACTCAGGGCACTCATCTCTTTCTCTCCTGAACTTACCTTGCAGGCCAAAATAGTTTGCAGACAATTAAAGCAATGTAAGAAATAATCAATTCAAATAATCCTGAAACCAAGGAATCCTGTCTTCAAGACATACAATAAAGCGCCATAAAGTGAAAGCAGGAGGTCTATTTCCTAGGGAAAGTCTTTCCAATTCACATAAATAGAGGGATTTCTAAAGCCCTGAAACAAACACAGTATAATAAAAGGAGAGGCTAATGTTCTTGATAGGAAAACTAAGCTCTAAAGAAAAACACCAGCCAACACAGATCCAATTTTCAAAGACAGTTAACGATTTTTGCTTTTTAAATTTTTTTTTTGCATTGATTGTTTTGGTTAGCTTCTGGTACTAAAGGGTATATCCCACATATAACTAACTGAGATAAATGTAAGAAATGGACAGTGCAGGGATTAAATCCCACATTTAAAACATTAAAATATTAAAATGGACAAGGTTTCCAAGATAGACAAAGAGCTGAAAAATTATGACAAATTATGACCTATCCATAGGAACAAGATAAAATTTTGAAAATCATATAAAAGGACACAACGTGTTGAATATGCAGCAGAAAAAATCAGGGAACTCTAAGAAAAATATTAAATGATTAAAGCTGATAAACAGAAAGGAAAAAGATAGATGAAAAGAAATGTACTGAGCCGAAGAGGTCAATGGGACACCTTCAAGAATATCAATATAAGCATAATGGGAGTTCTAGAAGAAGAAAGAGGAAAAGGGTAAGAAGAATAGTCAAAGAAATAATTGCGGAAAATTTTTCACATTTAGTGAAAGACAAGAATACACATTCAGGAAGCACAATAAACACTAAACAAAATAAGCTTGAATATAAATATGTACAACCTAATCAAACTGTAGAATGCAAAAACAAGGACAGAATTCTGAAAGCTTCAAGACAAAAGCAACACATTATGAAAAATACAGTCCCTATAAGGGCTGATTTCTTTTGAGAAGTCATGGAGGCTAAAAGGCAGTCAAGTGAAGTACACTCTTAAGGAAACAATGGGTCACAGAAGAAAAATTACAAAGGGAATTAATAAATATCTTGAGGCAAATAAAGAAAAGCAAAAAATATCAAAATATATCAGATACAGCAGACTCAGTGGTGAGAGGGAATTTATTCTCTGAATTTTTAAAATGAAAAAAAAAATCTAATATGAAACCTAGCCTCCCAACTTGAGGTACTAGAAATATAAGAGCAAAGTAAACCCAAAACAATCAGTAGGAACAAAATAAGATTATAGTGGAAATAAATAGGAAATAAAAACACAATATAGAGATCAATGAAACCAAAAGTTGCTTCTTTGTGAAGATCAGTAAAATTGACAAAACTTTAGCTAGACTGACAAAGGAAAAACGAGAAAGAACATAAATAACTGATATCAGAAATAAAAGGAGGGATATAACCATCAACCCCAATGAAAAAAATCAGTGTAAATGTCTGCTATGAACAACTGTATGCAAACAAATTAGATAACCAAAATAATAGGGAAAAATTATTAGAATCACACCTACCACCTACATTGACTCAAGAAGAAATAGAACATCTCAACAGATTAATGACAACTAGAGAATAAAATCTAAATCAAAGCCCCCCAAAAAAGAAAATCACAGGACCAGTTGGGTTCAGTGGTGCATTTCACCAAGCTCTCTAAAATCACCAATCCTGCTTAAAGTCCTTCAAAAATTCCAACTGGAGGAAACCTTCCTGATTCTATCGGAGTGGTGAACATTACTCAAATACCACAACCAGACAAATATAACACAACAATAGCCATTATGAATATAGTAGCAAAAAAGCTAAATAAAATACTAGCAAACACAATCTACAAGGACATTTAAATAATTATATCTACTCATCAAATGAGATTTATCCCAATTAGCCAATGGCAATTCAACAAAAAAAAAAATCAATTAATGTTATAGGACACATTAATAGAACAAAGTGAAAAAACACACATAGGAATGGGTGGATGGTTAATATTGCCCACAAAATTGGGGGGAGGGAGGGGCAACATACAAACATAGGAGAGTGTCAGGTGTTGGTTGAGAGTAAAACGCTGAGAAAATCGTATCAAAATATAATTAGGAGGGCTACCTGTTTAGGATGCTCGGAGGGGATGGTCTGATGCGGGATGGACCCCTGGGGAATGTCTGAAGGCTCATTTTGCCAGGGTGGGTTGTACCATTGGGTAGAGACCCAAGAAGTGAGAGTTGGGGTGGACCCACATCCTGAGGAGGACTAATGCCATCAAATAGAGAGAACTGTATCTCTTGAGAGAAAGGGTGGCTCCCAGGGCATTAGGGCAGTTGAGTAAGTCAGGCCCTGAACACTGTTGCAAGTATGTCTGGACAAGGCTCCTCGGGAAATGGAGATTGGCTGTCGCTGTGGCCCCAAGGGGAGGGGAAAATGCATGTTGAATGGTTGGAACCAAGGTAAATGTGGGGGCAAGAGAGGAGTTTCGCGAGAGTACACGAGGATGAATATAAAACATGTAATATTACACCAAAAACATATAGGGGACGACAGAATCATAATGTAAACCATAATGTAAAACATAGGATAACTAAAAAATTTAGAAAACTGTATATCCTAAAGTATGGACCACATTGTAAGCACAGATGTCACCTTGTTTGAAAGCTATTGTTTTGGAGTCTGTACATCAGTCTCAGTAAATATGATATGAATAAGTTAAAAGATTATCGCTGTGGAAGGGAAAAGGTTTTATGGTGGATGTGTGGGAGTACTGTATATTGTATATATGAATTACTGTGATCTAAGACTCTTGTGAAGAGAAGCTCAATAATTAGGAAAAAAGAAAAGAAAAAGATAGGATGTAGAAATTTTTCCAAATCAATATGTACTCTAGATCTAACCTTTAAACTCATCGCTATATTCCATTGTACTAGTAAGGGAACCTGACATTATATTGGGATTCACTTTATGGGAAGTTTTGGATCACAGAGTGGTTCAACAATGGCGGTGGAGGAATACTGGTATGGGATGTTATTGACAGGCTATATGTGGTTGTCAGGGAGTTATACAGGGCATATGTCCAGGATGCACAGTAATGTTTAGATATACTCATAGTAGAAACAATTAAAAACAACAGCTGGGGGGTACTGGGTTCCTGGCTGGGGGGGCTCTGCTGTGGTCCCCAGGGGAGCAGCGGCAGTCCCCCAGGTGCAATGGTAAGAACCAGGAAGGAATGAGGGTCCAACAGTGGGCTCCTGATACTAATGACTATGCTTGTGAGCCTATACACCTGCAATAAGAACAAGGCCTAGAACAGCATTGTGCCTGGGAGTTTCCTCCTGACAGCCTTCATGTTACTCAAATGTGGCCAGTCTCAAAGCCAAACTTGGCATGTAGATGCAGTGCATTCCCCCCAGTGTGGGACATGACACCCAGGGATGAGCCTCCCTGGCACCGAGGGATCACTACCAAATACCAGCTGAAGATGCAACTAGAAAATGACCTTGAATTAAAGGTTCAATGTGGATCAGCAGAATATCCCTGTCTACATATAATAACATGACTTTAAAATGCTGTTTGACCTAATGTAAGGGGGAAATGGAAAGGAGAAAAGAGATTATATGGCTATGAGTCTCTAAAAAAGAGTCTGGAGGTTGTCAGAAGGATTGCCCTCATGCACAACTGAGCAGAGTCTCAGAGACAGATAAAGTACACACAACCCCAGGTATTGGTTCTTTTGAGGGTTAAAGAGACCCACGGGTTCTATGGTCATGGCAGATGGGGTTCACTGCCATGTCAGATGGCCCTTCTTTGGAGCTGGTGCTTCTGAGTGATGGAACTGGACTCAGATGGGATCTCTTTTCACAGGCTTTCATGCTACTTTACTGGAATTGTAGTTTGTGTTGGGGTTTAAGATATATCTAGGGGATTTGAATCTCTGGACTGACAATATGATAGCCAGGCCCTGAACCTCAACAGACTTCAGCTCCTACACTCTGATTTATTGGACTTACCCCACTCAGCTAAGATGGAGTTGAAGAAGGTCAACCACCACACCATGGAGCCTAGAGTGCCTACAACTGAAAGCAGGAGGATTGCATCCAGTATCCATGTGGAATCTACGCCCCCACTTGACACAGATGTGCAATGGCCACAACCAATCCAATGTCCACAGAGAAAATGTGGCATTGGTGTGGGAAGGGTGGCCATGGTGGCTGCTGGGTGCAGGGAATGGGAGGAAGAGATGAGATGTTGAGGCGTTTTCGGGACTTGGATTTGTCCTGGGTGGTACTTCACGGACAACTACAGGACATTGTAGATCCCCCCAGGGCCCACTAAATGGAATGTGGGAGAGTGTGGGCTATGATGTGGACCATTGACAATGGGGTGCAGCGATGCCCAGAGATGTACTTACCAGGTGCAATGGATGTGTCATGATGATGGGAGAGAGTGTTGCTGTGGGGGAGTGGGGGGTGGGGGCGGTAGGGTTGAATGGGACCTCATATTTTTTTGAATGTAATATTTAAAAAAAAAAGAATTAAAAAAATTTAAAAAAAACACACATATTCATCTCAATTGATGTAGAAAGTTCATTTGGTAAAACAGCACCTATTATTGTTAAAAAAAACTCAGAAAATAAGAATGGTATGAATTTAACTCAAAATGATAAATGCAGTATATGAAAATTCCAAAGATAACATCATATTCAATGGTGAAATAATGAAAGCTTTTCCCCAGAGATCAGGGAAGTAATTATGATTCTCTCTGTCATAAATTTACTAAGTATTTTTGTTTGTGGAATTTCTAGTTGGAGTAAATAAGAAAGTAAAAGATGCAAAAGACACACAAATTGAAAAGGAAGAAGGAAAGGTTTCCCTAATTAGAGATAATATTATTCTATATGTAGACAATTCTGAAAAATCCACAACATGATAAAAGCTAATAAACTAAGTCAGCAAATTGGCGGAGTCGAAGACTAAGTCAAACAATTAGTAATGTTTTTACACATGAATAATGAAAAATTGACAGTAAATCAAGAAAGATATCCATTTGCATTATCAATAGAAAAAGTCAAATATCTAGGATTAAATTTTTCTGAGGATATCAAGGTCTTATAAATAGAAAACTACAAAACATTGCTGAAAGTATGCAAAGAGGACTTAAATAAATGGAAGGAAATTCCATGTTCATGGATTGGAAGACTAAATATTGTTAAAATGTCAAGTCTATCAAAAGCAATTTACAGATTAACTTCAATCCCCATCAAATTTCCAACATACATCTCTTCAAAAATGGAAAAGCCAGCTGAGATGTTTGTGTGGAAGAGTGTTTTACTTTCTTAGCTATTAAAATCACATAACATGAAATGATTTGGCCTAAATAGTGGCAATTTGTTTGCTCATGGTTCGAGTCTACAAAAATGTCCAAATTAAGGCATCTTGAAGACAATCCTTTTTTCCCCAAAGACTGACTCTAATATATGGTAAAGCACCTGGTGGTATCTGCTCATATTTCTGTTTTCTTCTGGGTTTTGTTAACTTCAGATTCTTCCTTCTGTGTTTTTCTCTTTGTCTGAAATTCATTCTCTTGTAAGGGACTCCAGTAAAAGGATTAACATATCCTGACTGAGGTGGGTCACACCTTGACTGAAGCAGTCACATCAAAAGGTTTTATTTACAGTGAATTTATACTGATAGGAATGGATTTAAGAACATGTTTTCCTGGGGATATATACAGCTTCAAACCACCACAAAGAATAAAAACCCAAATAACCACAATCATCTTGAAAAAGAAGACGTTGAAGGACTAACTGTTCTCAAATTGAACTTAACACAAAGCTACAGTATTCAAAACATCATGTTATGTGCACAAGGTCAGCCATAGAGGCAAACAGAATGGAATTGGGAGTTCAGCAATAAACCCTCATGTCTAAGGCCAGCTGGTTTTTGGAAAGGCTGCCCAGTTTACAGGATGGGGAAAGAATATTCTTTTCAACAAATGGTGTAGGAGAAATACAACAGCTAGATGCAAAAGAATGAATGTGTTCCCTACATCTCACCAAATAAATAAATCAAATTGAATCAAATACCTAAATATAAGAACCAAAATTATTAAATCTGTTGGGAACTAAATTATGCACCCATGTCAACATATTCTTTTTTTAAAATTCATATAATGTATGATCTATCCAATGCCTATAATCAATGACTTTTTTTTCAGTTGTTAAAAGTCCTTGATTATAAAATTGTAAAATAAATGGAAAAATAGATTAAAAGATATTTGACATTTTAACAAGAGTGCAAGGCCAGGTAAGATTTAATATAATCAGTTATAAAATAATAGCTAGCATAGCAACAAACCTTTATAAATATAAATATTAATTCAAATTTAATAGAAAGTAATTATAATATAATTATAATTTTTATATTATACCCCTAATGATTGGATATAATTATATGAATGCAATAAATTATTGATTTAGTTATTTAATTTCTATTTAGGCCATAACTCTTTCTAGATAATAAAAATCATTTTTGGGTATTCTTCATATCTTTTTGGAATAATTACAGTAGACAGCAATTTGCCATATCATATTTTTATGAGGCAAAATACCAAAATCTTATTCAACAGTAATTATGCTAAATCATTATTGATTCAAACATCATTTTAATTAAAGAGTATGAATAAGAAAAGGTTAAAGAAAAATGAGATATCAAAAAATATATCTCTTCTCCAGTCCACCTCGATTAAAAGCAAGTGTTTATTTTGTGTGAAAAATATTTACAGGATACTGATCATAGAAACAATTTGCCAGTTGAACTGAATATTGTTCATATATTATAATGTTATTTTACATTTATCTGGCCTATTCCAGCTCTTTTTCGGTTATTATTTCTATGGAATAACTTTTTCCTCAGATTAGGAAATGAACAATGGATTAGAGTTGACTGTTAGTCTACTAGAGTAGACTTATTGTTATTCTAATAATGGAAGACTTTTTATCATTGATGTGGAGGCAGTGGCCAGTGGAGTCTCTGAGAGTAGGAAAAGGGAAAAAAGGTGCAATATGGTGGCATTTTCAGGACTTAGGAATTGTCCTAAGTGACATTGCAATGGCAGATACAGGCCATTTATATTCAAGCTTTCACTTTTAGCCTGGTTGTGTCCTTACTTCTGAAATGGGTCTCTTGTAGACAACATATCAATGGCTGATAATTTTTTATCCATTCTATCAGTCTTTGTGTTTTCATTAGAGAGTTCAATCCATTAACATTCAGTATTATTACTTCATCCATTTTGTCCTTTGACTCTCTGTTGTCATATTATTCTATTGTTTGTCTTCTTATTCTTTAGTTTACCCTTCCTAATAATCTTCATTTCTAAACTCTTCTCCAAATCTCTCACCCTTTCTTCCTTTCAAGCTACTACTCCCCATTTAGCATGTCCTGCAAATCTTGTCTTTTGGTAACATTTTATCAGTTTTTGTCTATGAAGACTTTGAACTCGCCCACATTTTTGAAGGACAATTTTGCTGGATACAGAATTATGGACTGACAATTTTTCTCTTTCAGTACCTTATATACATCATTCCACTTTCTTCTCTTCTTCATGGTTTCTGATGAGAGGATAACACTTAATCTTATCAAGTTTCCCTTGTATGTGATGCTTTTCTTTCAATGTTTCAAAATCCTCTATCTCTGATATTTGTTATTCTGAATAGTAGGTGTCTCAGGGTAAGTATATTCAGATTTATTCTGTTTGGGGTGCGTTGTCCTTTTGAATATTGATATTTATGTCCCTTATAAGGGTTAAAAAGATTTCGGTCATTATTTCCTCAAATATTGTTTCTGCCCCTTTTCCATTCTCTTCTTCTGGGACACCAATGACATGAATATTTGTCCATTTCACAATGTCATTCAATCCCTTGAGATTCTGTTCCAGTTTTCCCATTCTCTTCTCTTGCTGTTCTCCTGTCTTTTCCAGTTCAGATGCTGTGTCTTCAAAATCACTAAATTCATCTTAAGGCAATTCAAATCTGCTCTTATGTGCCTCTAATGTATTTTTAATCTTATCCAACATGTCTTTCATTCCCATAAGATCTATTACTTTACTTTGCAGGCTTCCAAGTTGTTCTTTATTCTCTCTCAGTGTCTTCTTAGTATCCTTTATTTCTTTAGTAATATTTTCTTTAAATTCTTTGAAGTGATTTAGGAGAGTTCTGTGATTATCACTGATTAATTGTATTAAATCCTTATTTGGTTTGTTCTTTTGCCTGGGTCATATCTTCCTGTTTCCTAGAATACCTTGTAATTTTTTTGCTGATATCTAGGCATCTGAATGCAGTGGTGAAATTACTATAATGGATAATTTCTATTTTTGCCTTTTATCAATATCAATATTGATATTGATAAATATCAATAATATCTTATTTGATATTTGCTTCAACTTATTCTCAGTCTTTAAAATTGTCTAAGTTAAGTTTTCAAAATTGGGCCAGGGAATCACTAGTGGGTCATAGATTTTCTCTCAGGGTTTGGATGCAGAGAGGATGAATGACTTTTGTCCATGTAATTTCCAGAGCAGCCCACAGATGACACTATTTAGCATACCTTTCCAAGTTGGTGTTTTAGTCTCAGCTTTCCTGTCTTCCTGTGTTGACTCTCTAGATTAAAAATTCAAAGCAGGCTGTGATGGCCAGGTTCACTCAAGAAAAGCCCTCTGACTTCTCCATTTTCTCTTGAAACATGGGCAGGAAGATATCTGTTCCCCTCTCAGTTGGCTGCAGTGAGGAAGGAGTTCTATCCCAGCTTAATAAGGATGGAGATCCCTTCCTGGCCCCCATGGGGCTTGGTAATTCATGTTAGTCATTTTGGCTTCTTCATCTTTCTGTTCTGCACTATCCTGTGAGTTGTATAGCACTGTCCTGGTCTGCTAACCCCAAAGCATTTCCCTTGGTCAGCTTCAGTCTTCCTCCATTTTTTTTTAATGAAACCATTGAGCTCTGCCTGTTGGTCTATAACCATCTTGCCCCACCATTGAAAACATGTCCTTAGCATTAATAAATTCCAATGGGTGTGAACCCATTTTAAATAGATCCTTCTGAATATGTTATTTTAGTAAGCATATGGCCAAATGCATCAATTTGGGCTTTAATCCAATTACTGGAGTCCTTTATAAGCAGAATGAAATTTGGACATAGAAAGCCACAGAAGAAGTTGGTAATATATGAGATCTGGAATAGAAAGAAGAATGACATCGCCATTTGTATCGCCACATGACAGACAAGCCATGGATGAAGGATCCCTGGCAGCCATCCCCAGAATACCACAGTCTTGGAAAGAAAGAATAATCTTTATGATGCCTCAATTTTGGATCTCTGCAGTCCCAAAACCATAGGTCAATAAATTCCCATTGTTTATGCCAACCCATCTATAGCTCTTGCTTTAGCAGCCAGGAAACTAAGACAAACTCCTAGCAGGAAATATAGAGAAACATTCAGCATCCTGCATTAGACAATGGCTCTTTAACATGTATTTCAGAACAAAGGAACAAAAGAAAAATAGATAAATGGGATTTCATCAAAAATTAAAATTTTTGCCCAATGTAATACTTCATAGAAAAGTAAAAAAGAAAAAAAAAAAAAGACAGTACCTTCAGATGGGAGAAAATATTTGCAAATCATTGATCTGGTAAGGGTTTTTCTATCCAGAATATATAAAGAACTCCTACAACTTGATAACAAAAGGACAAACAACCCAATTAAATATGGGAACATTTAAGTATATTTTTCTCCAAAGAAGCTATATAAATGACCAATAAGTACATGAAAAGGCACAGAAAATTATTACAAAGGAAAAAAAATTCAAGAACAATGAGATATAACTTCACACCAACTAGGATGTCTATTATTAAATGTAGGAAATAACAAGTGTCACATAAGATATTTAGAAATGAGAAGACCACTTAATTGTTGGTGGGATTATAAAATAGTGCTGGTGAAGGTGTCATGGGAAAAGTTATATATAATATTATTATATGATCTGTGTAATCCCACATCTAGGAATAAACCCTAAAGAATTGAAATTGCAGACTTGAAGAGATATTTGCACACCAATGTTCACAGTAGGATTATTCACAATTGTCAAAATATGGAAGCAACCCAAGTGTTCATCACCAGATAAATGGATAAATATAACATATGTAGATACAACAGAATATTATTCAACCATAATAGGAATGAAGTTCTGATACTTGTTACTGCACTCAAACACTTGAAGACATCATGTTAAAAAGAATAAACAAGACCCAAAAGGTCAAATATTTTATGATTGCACTGATATGAAATAATAATATGCAAATTCATACACTGAAAACTGAGATGAAGTTTACTAGGTCCTTGGGTGAGGTTAAGAAATTGGGAGTTAAAATCTAATTTGTACATAGCTTCTGATTTGGTGTTCTGAAAAGTTTAAGTAGTTCATGGTGGTGACGGTGGCACAACACCGTGACTGTTATTAACACTATTAAGTTGTCTATTAGTAATTGGTTAAAATGGAAAAATTTAGGTTTATATGTTTTACAGAATAAAAGTAAAAAACAGAACTGTACAAAATAGCAGTGAACCCTAATATAAACTATGGAAGATGGTTAACAGTATATTTATATTAATATATTTTTAACAATTGTAATGCAAGCTCCACAATGATGCAAAGTGTTAAAAGGGAAAACTGTTTTAATGAGGTGGTATATATGATCTCTGTACTTTCTGCATGCTTTTTCTGTAAAATTATATCTTCCCTAATTAATGAAAAAAAATATGATTTTACCTTCTAATATAAAAGGTAAGAAACCCAACATTTGTAATTTCATTTTTTTCCTAATTATTGCTTTCATGTATATTTATATACATAGTATACAAATATTACAATCCTGAAAATACAATTCTGATATTTTATTGTGCACATTTGTCTTTACAGAAATTTCCTATGTTTTCCATAACTTGCACACTTCATTTATTTTTGAAGATTCAAATTTTCTTGCATACCATTTTCTTCAGGCTGGGGAACTCCTTCAGTTATTCTTTTACCACAGGTCTTTTGGCAACAAATTCTCTGAACTTTCATTTATCCTAAATGTCTCCATATCACACTTGAGTTTCAGAAATATTTTCACTAGACAAAATTATTTTTATTACCTTTACACGTTGTAGAATTTTTTCTTTAATCTTCTTATTTCTTATGAGAAGACAGCCATAAGTGATATGTTTCCAGCTCCCCAATACCCCTAAATTCTGCCAACTATCCCAATCCATCCATGTTTTATGTGTTCATCTGGCCCTACTCTGGCAGCTTTGAAGTGTTTCTTTTTATCTTTCAATTCCTGTAGCTTGATTAGGATGTGCTTCTATATATGTGTGCATGCACATTGGATTTATTTATTTTTTCAATATTTAGAATTTCTTAGATATCTAAGTTAATTACTTCCTTCCAAATTTTACACAAATTTTACAGTTTGAAAACATTTATTGATCTGATTTTGAGTTACCTGATGCTCTTTATGATAACCTGCAATCTGTTATTGAGTTCTTTTAGAAATTTTTTCACTATCATATATTTTCCTTTTCCTTTCTAGCATTTATACTTAGTTCATTATTATTTTAGTCTGCATTTTTTGTTCTTCTGTGGTTTCTCATATATTTCCTCATTAGGATCACCTTTATCTTAAGTCCTTGAATATATACTTAAGGTTGTTTTAAAGTCCTTGGCTTCTAATGCAATCTTTGGGTTCATCTTGAAATTTGTTTCCATTAACTTTTTTTTCATTTATGTGATTCCCATATTTTTGCTTTGTGTTATGTACTATATATGTGTGTATATATATGTGTATATATATATATAAAATGATACTTTGTGAGTGATACATTGTAGGGAGTTTCATTATGTTATCTTCCCATTAGGTGCATTTAGTTTTGTTCTAGCAGGTAATAAATAACTAACAATGCCTTTTGAACTTCTCAGACTTTATATTATTATGTGTTAAGGAAAATCTGTTTTGTCTTCAGACTTAGGGTATGATATTCACCTCAGGTATTTTCCTTACTTAAAATGTGTGGCTTTTTTTTCCCCTTGCCTTAACTTCATGCCTGAGTTAATAAAAAATATTCATCCTACTGTTTGCCATAACGCAACTTCTCCCAGCCTTTCATGACTTCTGATATTTATGTAGTTTTCTCAGCTATGTAGTGGCCTCTTTTGGCCTATTGAGTCTCCATCTGCATTTGCACAGGTCAGTGTTCAACTAAGGATCTACAGTGAATTCAAGAGTAATATTTGAGGTACTTTAATTTCCCTTTATTTCATGTTCTAACTTCAATTGCTGGAACCTCAATGTCTTCCTCCTCAGCTATGCATAAACCCTATACTCAGTTCGTACTCTGCATCTTTCTAGTTAGCAATTACCACAGAAAAGGAGACTTAATATGAGACCCTTCTCATTGGAAAGTCATATTTCCAATGACTTTAAACAGTTTTCATGTGCATTTTGTAGAGGCTTAGAATTGTTTATCTTGGCTAGAGAATTCTTGTCTCCCCTACAAATGTCATGGCAGAAGCCAAAATTTGAACAAAGGTTTTAAACATCTTCTGATATCAAAAAGGATAAATGTTGATCATCTAGTTCATTATATTTCCCCCCTATATTTGTTATCATTCTCTTTTTTCCTTGCTAGGATTATCCTTTTCCTTTTTTCTTTTTGGCTATTGGCTATTTGAGAATGGCTCCTTATCTTTCCTTTTTGATAAATGCTATTCAGTTTTATTTGCTTCTAGTTCATTGTTCTTCTAGTTTTATAATTTTATTTCTCCTGCTCTTTTAGGTTATAATCATTCACTTTAATGTAGAACCTATAGATAATGTATTATTATTATAAATTTCTTGTTATCTGTATAAGAATGTGAAAATTTAATATTTCCATTAAACATCTAAATATCAATTTATTTCATATGCAGTAGTATGCATTATTCATATTGACAGTCATATGAATATTCTAGAGTTAAATATTTTAATTCCTATTTCATCAAGAATGAATTAAGCTTGGGTTTTAGTTTTATTTATTTTGAATTTTCTAATTTTTGCAGTTTTTATATTTTGAATATTAAAATATATTTTATTCTCCTTTAAGATTAAAAATTTATTGAAATTTATGAATTAATTGTAATAAAATTTTTAAAATGACAGATTCTAGAGAAAAAGTTTCCAATGTTATTAGGCAAATTTGTTATTAAGAAATATATTATTAAGAGTTTTTTCCTCTTGAGGCCTATATTCTTTCTGGGAGATATTGAGAAATATATAGTAGTAAGTTATAGGCCATGGTAGAACGTGACAAGTAACTTAAAAAAAAAGAAAACATAAGGCAGACTAGATGAGATATTTGGAGACAAGAGTATAACAGAGCACCCAGAAATAATGAGATCAGGGTCACCTTCAGTGATGATAAGTCAAACACATACATAGGAGAAAAGTGTCCAAAACAAGGGAACACCATACAAAGACCATGAGCAGGAGTTGGGTCCTTCAATTTGAAGAAGTTCAAGAAGGTCTATTTAACAAGAATGGCATTCTATACATAGGGTGGTGGGGTAATAATCAAACAAGTCCAAACAAGAGTCAGAAGAACCTCGTATAGGATAACCCCAACTAAGTCTAACTCTGTCACACTGGGGTTCACAAACACCAAAATAAGTCTCACTGGCAAGGGAACCAAATTCTTGAGATATCTATCCTGACCATAGTGCCTGGGTATCTCCAGAGCTCACAGAAGCCCTACTTTAGAGTCTTACTCTGGGTCTAATTTTCCAGTCTATGAGGTCCTGCTGAGATGTAGCCACTGGAATGACCTCCCAACTCACTTTGAAGTTTCTTAGCCTTATAAACTAAATTATCTTTACTTTTACTCCTTTTTGTTCGAGGTGTTTTTTCCAATTGCATTGCTAGTTGGAGCTTGGCAGTTGGAGCTCTCAGTGCTTGGGAGGTTCATCCCTGGGAGTCATGTCCCATAATGAGGGGAAGTTATTACATTTATATGTTGAGTTCAGCTTAGAGAGAAGCCACTTTTGAGCATCATGGAAGTTCTCAGAAACAAATACTAATACAAAAACAAATACTAAGTTAAGTTTCAATATTAAGAATAAAACTTTAAAAGTATAGTCATCAATATCAAGAACTCATCAATAGACCACCCTCCTACACATAAGGCATTGTCTCTGTACTTGTGGGTTCTTGCTGTCCCATTAAAGAATGTGGTAGAGATCCCCAGGGTGGAAATTCAATATTCTTTCAGTTATATTATGAAGGTCCACACACTGTGGCAATGACCTATGAACTTTTGAACACATTTATATGCCTTATATGTATGCCCATGTGAACCTCCTCCCTTGTATCCCCAATCACTGATACCCACACTAATGATTCCCCCACTACAGTTGTAACCCTTCTGTGATCTAAAACTTCTTTAAAAATGAAACCAATAAAATACCCAAATAAAATTAATTTAAAAATGATAGTTTTAAGAGTAAGAAATAAAATATCAAAAAATTTAAAAATAAAAAAATTTTAAAAGTGGGATAATTAAAAGTAAATTTTTTTGACATTTTGCTTTTTATCACGAGATCTGTTTTCCTGTCTATACAGTAACATTCCCTTTCACTTATTCACCCTATGTCTTACTTTTTTTCATTTTTTCTTCAAAGAAGTTTAAGGTCACAGCAAAGTCATGTACAGAATATAGGGGACTCCCATATACCCAGCATTCTCCTCCTTTCCCTATTAATAGCGTTTATTATTTTTATTGAAGTGTATCATACATGAACACACATAATAAGTGTATAGTAAAGATTGCAAACTTACAAAATAAACATAAATACCATCACCCAGGGTTCACATACATCACCCCTCCACCAATTCTTTGCGTTGGTGTGAAACATTTCTTACAAACAATGCTAGAGCATTGCCAAAATATTACTACCAACTATATTCTTTATCTTACATTTGGTGTATTTTCCCTCAAACCCATAATATTTTTAAAATGTATTTTTGTTACATATATTGTGAACTTGCAAAACAATCATACAGATGTGTAGATTTCCCATACAACTCCACACCATGGTGGAATATTTGTTACAGATTATGAGATATCATCAGACTCTTAACACCAATCATGGTCCATAGCATACATTTGGAACACTTTTTCCACACACCTCCATTATCAACACAGTATAGCTTTGCATTAATGCAAGAATATTATAGTATTTCTGTTAACCACAGTCTGTAGGTAACACCAATTGTAGTTTTCCCATGTTTCTCCATATTCCCATCACTGTAATAGTGATATACATCTACTCTAGCTAACAGAAGGACTCTCTTGCATTTGTATGCTTAACCACAATTCTCAACCACTTTATGTTCACTGTGTTATTCAGTCCCTAGATTATTCTTTAGCTTTCTTTATATTGACATTTACTTCCCAGACTGCCTTTTTCAGTCACAATCCCATTTTTAAACCAGTTGTTAGTCACTATAATGTATTACTATCAACTCTATCCATCTCCACACGTTTACAGACAAGTAAATTAAAACTTCATTATGTACATTAAGCATACGTATTTCTTCTCAACACTCCTCTTATCTCCAATACTCTAGGCTTTAATTCCATGTGTGTATTTCATATTAATGAGAACATGCAATATATGTCCTTTTGTGTCTGGCTTATTTCACTTAGTATAATGTCTTCAAGACTCATCCATGTTATCAGTTATGTCCCAATTTCATTTCTTCTTATTGTAGCATAGTATTACATCATATGTATATACCACATTTTGTTTATCCATTCATTGGTGGATGGACACTTGGGTTGTTTCCACCTTTCGGCAATTATGAAGAATGCCACTATGAACATGGATGTGCAGATGTCTGTTTGTGTCATAGTCTTTAGTTCTTCTTGATATATTCCTAGTAGAGGAATTGCTGGATCATATGGCAGTTCTATATTTAGCTTCCTGAGGAACTGCCAAACTATCTTCCACAGAGGCTGTACCACTTTACATTCCCACCAACAGTGCTGGAGTGTTTCTATTTCTCCACATCCTCTCCAGCACTTATTATTTCCTGTTTGTTTGTTTTTTTTTAAATAATGGCCATTCAATGTGGTGTTAGATGATATCTCATTGTTGTTTTAATTTGTATTTCCCTTAATAACTAGTGATATGGAACATTTTTTCATGTGCTTTTTGGCCATTTGTATTTCCTCTTTGGAAAAATGTCTATTTAAATCTTTTGCCCATTTTTTTAATTAGATTGCTTGCTCTTTTATTGTTGAATTGATCTATATAAAGATCTCTTTATATAGAATGGAAATCAAACCCTTATCAGATAAGTGGTTTCTAAATATTTTCTCCCATCAACTGTGCTGTCTTTTCACCTTCTTGATGGTCCTTTGCATCACAGAAATGTTTAAGTTTGAGGAGGTTGCATTTTTACATGTTATGTTTTTTTGCTCATGCTTTTGATGTAAGGTTTAAGAATCCACCACCTTCCACCAGGTCTTGAAAATATTTCTCTACACTTTCTTTTAGGAGCTTTATTGTACTTCCTTTTATATTTAGGTCTTTGATGCATTTTGAGTTAATTTTTGTATAAGGGTGAGGTAGGGGTCTTTTTTTATTTCTTTGGCTATGAATATCCAGTTCTCCTAACACCATTTATTGAATAAACTGTTCTGCCCCAACTGGGAGGGTTTGACAGGCTTGTCAAAAACCATTTGGCCATAGATATGAAGGTCTGTTTCTGAGCAATCAATTCGCCTGCATTGGTCTGTCTACCTTTACACCAATACCATGCTGTTTTTACCATTGTAGGTAGGTACTATGCTTTAAAGTCTGAAAGTGAGAGTCTTCTATCTTTGCGTTTCCTTTTTAATTTGATAATTGTGTTTTTTATTTGCTTAAAAAATGCTGGTGGAATTTTTATTGGGGTTGCATTGATCTGTATATCAATTTGGGTAGAGATGATATCTTAATGATATTTAATCTTCCAATCCATGAACATAGAATGTTCTTCCAATTCTTCAGGTCTTTTTTGATTTCTTTTAGCAATGCATTAAGTTTTCTGAATACAAGTGGTTTGCATCCTTGGTTAAGTTTATTCCTAAATATTTGATTCTTTTAGTTGCTTTGTAAATGGAATTTTTTTCCTGACATGCTCCTCAGATTGTGCATTATTAGTGTATAGAAACAGCACTGATTTTTGCTTATTGATCGTGTATCCTGACACTCTGATGAAATCATTTATTAGGTGTAGCAGTTTTGTTGTAGTTTTTTTGGGGATTTTCTAGATAAACAATCATATTATCTGTGAATAGTGAAAGTTTTAATTCTTCCTTTCCAATTTGGATCCCTTTTATTTCTTTCTCTTGCCTGATTGCTCTAGCTAGAATGTCTAGCACTCTATTGAACAACAGTGGTGACAGTGGGCATCCTTGTCTTGGCCCCGATCTCAACAGGAAAGCATTTAGTTTTTCAGCATTGAGTACAATGTTAGCTGTGGGCTTTTCATATGTGGCCTTTATCATATTGAGAAAATTCCAATTCCTTTGTAGTATTTTTATCAAGAAAGACTGCTGTATTTTGTCAAATGCCTTTTCTGCATCAATTGATAAGATCATGTGATTTTTCTTCTTTAATTTGTTAATATGGTGTATTATTATGCTGATTGATTTTCTTGTGCTGAACCAGATTTGCATTTCTTGTATAAAATCCACTTGATCATATAGGATAATTCTTTTAATGTGTTCTTGGATTCAATTGGCAAGTATTTTATTGAGAATTTCTGCATCTGTATTCATTAGAGAAATGGGTCTGTAATTTTCTTTTTTTGTAATATCTTTATCTGGCTTTGTTATTAGGGCGATATTGGCTTCATAGAATGTGTTTGGTATCATTCCTTCATGTTGTATTTTTTGGAAAAGCTTTAGTAAGATTGGAATTAAATCTTCTTTAAATGCTTGGTAGTTCTCACCTGTGAAACTGTCTGGTCCTGGGGTATTCGTTTTGGGAAGCTGTTTGATGACTTTCAATTTCTTTACTTGTGATTGGCTTGTTGAGGTCTTCTGTTTTTTTCTAGTGTTAGTGTAGATTGTTTGTACATTCCTAGGAATTTTTCCATTTCATCTACATTGTCTAGTTTTTTAGAATAAAGTTGCTCATAGTAGCCTCATATGATCTCTCATTTCTGTGTAGTCAGTAGTAAGGTTCCCATTTTCATTTTTAATTTCATTTATTTGCATCTTTTCTCTTTTTTCTTAGTCAGTCTAGCTAAGGGTTTGCCAATTTTGTTACTCTTCTCAAAGAATTAACCTTTAGTGTTGTTAATTTTCTCTTTTTTTGTTGTTGTTGTTGTTCTCAATTTCATGGATTTCTGCTCTGATCTTTATTATTTTATTCCTTCTACTTGCTTTAGGTTTAGTTTGCTGTTCTTTTTCTATTTCCTCCAGCTGTGTAGTTGGGTCATTGATTTTAGCTCTTTCTTCTGTTGTAATGGAAGCATCAAGGGCTAAAAATTTTCCTCTCAACACTGCCTTCACAGCACCCTATAGGTTCTGATATGTTGTATTCTCATTGTCATCCATCTCAAGATATTTATTGATTACTCTTGAAATTTCTTCTTTGACACACTGATTATTTGAGTGTGTTGTTTAATCTCCATATATGTGAATTTTCTCTTTGTTTGCTACTTGTTGATTTCCAGCTTTACTCCATTCTGATCAGAGAAAGTGCTTTGTATAATTTCAGTTTTGTTGAATTTATTGAGATCTGCTTTGTGTCCCAACATATGGTTTATCATGGAGAAAGATCTATGAGGACTTGAAAAGAATATATATCCTGCTGCTTTGGGGTCCATTGTTCTCAATATGTCTATTAGGTTTAGCCCATTTATCATATTATTCAAGCTCTCTGTTTTTTTATTGATCTTTTGCCCAGATGTTCTATCCAATGCTGAGAGTGGTATATTGAAGTCTCCAACTATTATTGTAGAGATGTCTATTTCTCCCTTTAGTTTTGCCAGTGTTTGGCTCATGTATCTTGGGGAATCCTGGTTAGGTGCATATATATTTATGATATTTCTTCCTGGTGAATCATCCCTTTTATTAATGTGTAATGTCCTTCCTAGTCTCTAATAACAGTTTTGCTTTTAAAGTCTGTATTATGTAATGTAAGTATAGCTACCACAGCTTTTTTATTGGTTACTGCATGCATGGAATACCTTTTTCCAACCTTTCACTTTCAATTTATTGGTATCCTTGGGTCTAAAGCGAGTCTCTTGCAGATAACATGTAGATGGCTTATATTTTTTTATCCATTCTGCCAGTCTTTTGCTTGGGGAGTTTAATCCATTAACATTCAAAGTTCTTACTGTAAAGGCAGTTCTTATTTCATAAATTTTTATCTTTGTGTTTTGTCTGTTATTTTATATTTGACACTTTTAGTTACTGTTACTGAAACAGTTGTTATTTCTAGACTCTCTTCCAGGCCTCTCTCTCCTGTCTTTTCTTTTCAGGTTGTAATATTCCCTTTAGTATTTCTTGAAAAGGCTTGTCTTTTTTGTTATAAACTCTCCATTTCTGTTTATCTGTAAATATAATAATCTCACCCTCATTTTTAAAAGATAATCTTGCTGGGTATAAAATCCTTGACTGGCAGTTTTTCTCCTGCAATATCTTAAATATATTATACCACTGTCATTGCCTCCATGGTTTCTGGTGAGAAATCAGCACTTAATCTTATTGGATATCCCTTATATCTTACACATTGCTTTTCTCTTGCTACTCTCATAATTTTCTCTTTGTCTCTGGCATTTGACATTCTGATTAGTATGTGTCTCAAAGTTGGTCTATTTGGATTTATTCAAATGAGAGTATCTTTTGCTTCTTGGACATGAATATCTATGTCCTTCAATACCATTGGAAAATTTTCCACCATTATTTCTTCAAATATTCTCTCTGCCCCTTTTCCCATTTCTTCTCCTTCTGTGACACCCATGACACATATGTTTGCATGTCTCTTGCTGTCATTTAGTTCCCTGAGACTCTGTTTAATTTTTTCCATTCTTTTCTTCATCTGTTCTTTTGTTTGTTCACTTTCAGAGACCATGTCTTCGAGCTCACTAATGCTTTATTCTGCTTCTTCAAATCTGCTGTTATATGCCTTCAGTGTATTTTTTATTTCATTTATTGTACCTTTCATTTCCATAAGTTCTGCTTTTTTTCTATGTATGCTTTCATATTCTTCTTTGTGCTCATCCAATGTCTTCTTAATATACTTAATCTCTTTAGCCATCTCATTGAATTTATTAAGATTTGTTTGAACATCTAATATTAGTTGTCTCAACTCCTTTATGTCATCTGCAGGCTTATCTTGTTCCTTTAATTGGGCCACTTCTTCCTGTTTCTTGGTTTGGATTGGAATTTTTTGTTAGTGTTTTTGCTTCTGACTTGCTAGATATATTTATTCTGGGTGCAGCTTTTCCCTTTAGTTTAGGGATTTCATATCTTTTCTCCCTTGCTGGTTGTGTAGTAGGAGCCAACAATGTAGTTGGTGCTGTAAGCTATGGAGGCTGAAGCTGCCCACATTGCCCCAGGAATTGATGAAGTTTCTCCCACCTTTCTTCTCTGTCAGGTGTAGAGACAGAGCTGTAGCCATGTATAATAATCCCAGTTGGGCACAAGACTGTCTATAGTCACTCAGAGACACTGATGAAGTTTCACAACCATTCTTCCCCTGCCTTAGGCAAGGATAGAGCTATAGTTTTGGTCAGCAATCTATGCTGTGTGGGTCCAAAATGACCACGGTTGTTCAGGTAAACTGATGTATCACCAGGCCCTCTCCCTAGCAGGAGTGGGAAGGGACCCCCTGGAGTACCCAACAATCTAATGTCTGTGGGCCAAATATGCCTACAGTTGCCCTGAGAGGCTTAGGGAGTACTGTCCCTTCTGCCCTTTAGGGGGTGGGAAGAGAACCACAAATGCTCAACAGTTCAGTCCTGTAGGCTGAAAGTAACCACCATTGCCCAGACAGGCCCTCCTATCCTATTGGGTGATAGGGGTGGTTCTATGGGTCCTCAACAGTTGAGTCCCTTTAAGTTGAGAATACTTGCTGTTGCTTGGAGAGGTTGGGGAAACAGCAGCCCCCTTCTATCCTCTTAAGGCATGGGGTTGGATCCACAGGCATTCAACAGTTCAGTCCCTGTTGGCTGAAAGTACCCACCATTGTCCAAAGAGGCTGTGGAGACACCAAAACCTTCCTATCCTATTGGGGGCCGAGGTGGATTCATAGGCATCCAATAGTCTGGCCCAAGCAGGCTGAAGGTCTGCTATTGTCCAAAAAGGCTGTGGAAAGACCAGTCCCCTTCTTCCCTATTGGGGAGTGAGGGTGCATCTACAAGTAGTCACTAGACCAGGCTGTGTGGGCCAAAAGCACCTGCAGTTACCCAAAGAGGCTGGGCAAACACAATCCATTTCTTGTCCTATTGGAGATGGAGGTGGAGCCACCGGTGCCCAACAGTTAGACTTGTGCAGCCCAAAATTTTTGCCCTGAGAGGTTGAGGCAACACCAACCTCCTCCTATCTTGTGGGGGGACAGAGTTGGAAATGGACTCAAAGACACTCAACAAATGTATGTGGGCTGAAAACTCCTGCCATTGCCTGGAAAGGCCAAGGATACTCAGCTCCTCTCCTATTCTCTTGGGGTGCAGGGATGCAGCCCCAAGTGTCTGACTATTTAGTCTCTGCCAGCAGAGAGCACTTGCAGTTGCATGGTGAGCCTGGTGAAGGTCTTGCCAGCTAACTTTCTGCTAGAGGTGGGCTGGAGCCTAGGCAAGGGCTGCAGCCCAATCTTGTGGAAAAAAGCCTGCCTCTAACTTCACTGGATTTCAGTCAGCCAGGCTTCCCCTCATGCTGGGGGAAGAGTCAAGATGGCAGCTACCAGACTCTTTCCCACTTAGACAGGCTCAGACCTTAGCTGTCTCTAGGAATACACATTAGCCAGTCAAGTTTGCTAATCAGTAGCTGAGGTCAGTGGACATCTGTCTCTTCCTCCACCATTTATGGGAAATGGAGCTTTTAACTCCAGCCATGGAATGGCTCCTAAGTCAGCTTAGGGCCCTGGAATAGGATGAGCACCAGCCTCCATGGTGTGGCTTGCAACTTCCCAGAGAGGTAGCTCAAGTTGCCCCAGCTTCCTCCCTGCTAGAGTTGAGAATGGGGTTTAGGCTCTACTTGCAATCTAACCTGGGTGGAAAGAAGTCCTTACAAGCACTGATTTTCAGTCAGCACAGCTTTCCATCATGCTCAGGATGAAGTCAGAATGGTGGCCACGGGCTTGCCTCTGACATTGACAGGCTTAAAGTTTAGTTGTTCCTAGGATTCTACTTCAGTCCGCTGAATCCACTAATCAGTAGCTGAAGTCAGTGCCACACTGTGTTTTCCTCCCATTTTTTGGGGGGAAGATGGAACTTCAACTCCAACCACACAATAGCTCCTGAGGTGGCTTGCATGTCATGGACACTGACCTCCATGGCATGGAGTGCTCTACTCACAATTCTTCTGTGCAGATGGGTAGTCTCTTCTTTCCACACTGTCAAGGATGTTGCACAATAATCCTCTGGTATCCTTGGTCCTCCAAAAGGTGCTTTAGGTAGCTCTGGGTGACCACCAACTGACCTGTTTCAGGAGACTCAGGAGCTCCTTACTCTGGTGCCATCTTGGCTTCACCCCCTTATTAATAACATTTTATGTGTGGGTGATACATTTGTTTTAATAAATGCACAAATATTGAAACATAGCTACCAACCATGGTCAATGGTTTACATTATGGTTTACACTTTTAACCATACACTTTTATAAATTTTGATGAAACTTAACATGGCCTGTATCCATCATTGTAAGATCATGAAGAACACTTCCATCACCCTCAAAATGCTACCTGTTCCATCAATTTTACATGTCCCTCCCCATCCCTTTGGGTTTCATGGTAACCATCAGGCATCATTCCTTAGAGGACCAGATTCATGTTACTTGCAACAGCACAGAGGGCTTGGCACACTGGTCTGTTCTCCCTTATTAGACACCACCCATGCTCTCAGGAGACTCCTGCTCCTCTCTTTGAGAACATATTAGGGCTCCCCAGGAAGGAACTCCAACACCTTCCTACTCATTATGTGGGTCTCCACCCACTGATATAATACTATGTCAAGATGAACACATGCCCAAGAAGCCTGCCCCAGATGCTCCCTGTCCCAAATGCCCCCCACATCCAGCACCCTAAACCAGTAATCCTATCTTCCTCTAATGCCAAAGGAGCATTTCCAATTGTAGTTTAAACCATATACCTCCAGTCACCAGTCCCTGCTCCCTCTCCCGATCCTCCTCTTACTTCTATGGACAATTCAACCCACCCTCCACATCCTACCTCCCTGACATACCTGTGCTACCTAATCCAATAGTATCACTGCACCACTGTCTCGCCCTTTCACTGAATAACTACACCTTTTTAATTTATTATAGATTTTGCCCATATCGACATTGACTTACAATCTTCTTCTACCTTTCTGTTGCTTGTAAACCTATCTTCCAGGCTCTGGCTCTGTGAGTCTCCAATTTGTTTTAATTGTAGCATGCATAGATGACTCCAGGAAATAGTTTACTATGTATGATCCTCTTGGGAATATTTTTCACATCTTTATTCCTCTTTATTCCATCTTTATTCCTTAAATGATTAATCAATTTATTCATCATTGGAATAGCAATGGTATGAAATACAAAGATCACCTGTGTGTGATTGAGGAGGGTGTCAGTCTAAATATTTATCATTCATGTCTTCAATTCATGTCATTTTTAATACCATCAGAACAATTGGTTAATTTACCTTTGAATTCTATCAGTTTCTTTTCAAATAAATCACACTAAAACACAAATTGACAGCTAAAAGGAATGTCTTTCTCACATCCCAATACATGAGGTAGCCCATCAGTGAAATAAACATTGAGAAAGAAGAGCAGAAAACTGGATCTTTCATAATTGGTAAAATTATTTGCTATAATCTAGCAATAATCTAATGAAGATATTAAGTTATCTAAGAAGATTGGATAAATATTGAAGAACAACTATGTTAGTAAGGTTTAATTTTTAAGCATTTTTAAATATAGAATATCTCAATTTGGTTGGCTCTCAGCCACAGTCTTATGTATTGTAACATTTTATGAGCTAATCTCTAAAATCTCTGGTTTTGCTGAAAAAAAATTAGTCAATATGTTTATTATGAAGATACACTAGCATTGAAATAAAATTTGTGAGACAGTCCATGTTTCATTCAAATTCCCTGCTTAAATAATTAACTTTACATTTTCCATTACCGGTTAACTCTTTGCTCATTTTATTGCATTTGGAAAGCACAATTTCTTGACAATCCATATGTTTTTCTATCAATGCCTTATGCTTTTTTATATATTGCTGATTGATGACTCAGTGAAATAACAATAATTGTCTGTCATAATTAGAGTAGATGTAGATAACAATAATTAAAAGCTATAGCAAATGTAAAAATATCTTTTTACCTAGATATAAGACTTAATATTTAAGAATAAAAAGCCAAAAAACCCCATGAAATTTAGAAAGAATAAAATAAAAATCATCACCAGATTGTCCCATCTCTAGACAAAGAAGTAAAAAGTCACCTCTATCCAAATCCAAAGTTTCAATAATTAGCCCAATATAGCACTAGTTGGAGAATAATTTTCTTAATCATTAATTGTTGTTATTTTTATTTTGAATCTATTTATCTTATAGTATTTTGAATCTATCTTGAAATCCCTTAATCTCCTGCAAATAATATCTGGTAAAATATTTAAATATTTATTGTAAGTCAAGATCCAGGTTTACTATACTGGCTTAAAAAAAAGATGGAAGGAGAAGAAAATCTGATTCCAATATTCTTCTGTGAAAGATAAATTCAACATTGCCAGTATTAGCCAAAAAGTTTCATAGAATTAGTTGAAAAAATAAATGACAGAGGAAAGGAAATGAGGATTCACATAAGGCAAATTTTAGGTTTAAGTCTATGTAATGGAAATTTTAAAAGTGAAACAGAAAAATTAGAACCCCTAAGCCACTTATTAATTAAAAATTTTGAGTTACTGTAACACTATAAATTGCTTCTAAATGTCTCATTTAATTAAAAAAAGTAATGACTTTTTGGCACACCTGAAAGCCTTTATATTTATTTTTTAAAGCACCATGGGAGGTGAGTTGTACATAAATATTAGCTGAAGGGAGGTTGTGACAAAAGTGTTTATGTACACAAGGTAAATGAATAATTGAAATAAAGTATAGCATTTAATGAATATGAGGGCATCAATCAAATATCTTTTATATTTGTTTAGGCCTAAGGGGGAAATATATCAGTGCTCAAATAATTCTTGCATCAGTTCAGTGATGTACTTGAGTCCACAGTGGTATAAGGTAAATAAAATCGAACTGTAATCTCTAAATATTGCCTCATGGAACAGCTTCACAATTAAAATCTGTGTGTGGTATTAGGCTTTTTGTCCAAAATTTACCCCTCTTTAAAATAACAATGTAAGAGATAATGTGAGGGCATTTTTGGGACTTTGAAATTGTCCTGTATGCCACTGCAACAGATACAGGCCATTAAATATTTTGTCAAAACCTATAAAATTGTGCAGGGCAGAAAGTAAACTATAATGTACACTGGTAGTATATGATTAGTAACAAAGCTTCAATATGTGTTCATCAATTATAACAAATGTACCACACTAATGAAAGATGTTAATTAAAAAAGTGTGGAAGGGGTATGGGATAGGGCATATAAGCGTCCACTATATTTTTGATGTAACATTTATGTAATCTAAAACTTTTTAAAAAATAAATACTATATATTTTTTAAAAAATAGTAACACATTTGAATGACTAAGTAGACACAATGATGAAGTCCAGGAAGACTTATTAAATATATAAATCATTAATTAAATATTTGCATTTCACTATTTCAATTTTGATATAATGGAGACTTTCAGAATTAAAATTTTATCATCAAATATATTTATTTGAAAATTATAAAGTATTGGCTCATAAAATTAATATTATAACTGAATCATTAAATGTATATGTAATTAGAAGCTTGAGTAGTGTATGTCATTCTTGGTTATATGCAATATATTTATTTTATGATTAGTAATATGCATTCAAACATTCCATGTAGTTAAAACCCACTGATACATATTATGATTAAAGTGGCTATAATGGTAAGTTTAGAGATCCTTTTCTAACTTTTCATACCCCAAAATACAATATTTTTAAGAAATGTTAACCAAGTTTCATATATATATATATACACACACACACACACACACACACGTGTGTATATACAGATATATTTTTTTCTGGATGTCAAAAGAAAACTTATACTACATATGATTAA
Organism: Dasypus novemcinctus; assembly: GCF_030445035.2. NCBI lineage: Eukaryota > Metazoa > Chordata > Mammalia > Cingulata > Dasypodidae > Dasypus > Dasypus novemcinctus. The sequence goes on from NC_080682.1 coordinate 34,078,764, forward strand.
ATCAATTTTAACACATATTTAAAAGGACAACAATCTTATAATGAGGAAATTATTGTGGTTCTTAATGAATATTAATAATCGATCAACTTTTAGAAATTAATTTAAAGTTGCTCCCATAAGTATCATTTTAATAGAAAGCAGAAAATGCCAGATATCTTGTACTCAACATGGAAACTGCAGCACAATTTTCAAAGGAGAACAAAAATAAGTAAAAGCTATCATTTATTGAGGACTTGCTGCATTAATGAAATTTTAATTTGAACTGTAATATTTTCTTCCATAGGTAAGTAAATGCATCCACTTGCTTTGCTGTGATTTTATTTATACAACATATACAAATTTAATATTTTTTCTAGTCTTTGTTGCTTTTCAATAAATACGGTTTCCAATTCTCATGTAGAATCCTATATGAATCAGGTTTTGATGTATACTTCCTAGCCACTTAGGCAAAAGACAAGAACTAAAGTGTTTTGTACCATGGATGTGATAGCATATTTTCACTAGATATTTCACATTCCATTAATACTCTGCAAATAATCTGAAATTCCATGTTACTATGGATCAGCAAAACTAGATTTTGTTTATACTATGAATGTAAGGGGAATATGATCCAAATGTCATGTGTTCTAAACAACAATATGATGATTTGCTGAATCACATAACGTAAGTAATTCTGGATTAAAGCATTTCATGTTGACATTTTTTGAATAAATGGATAAGATTTTGGTTTCTCTTTTAAAATGAATCTTTAGAAAAAATAATTACTCTTAAGATATGAGATGTAAATGTATAAGATAAACTCTGATATGCATTAATACTTAGTTTTTATAAGATCCAATTTCCACATCCTGGCAATGTACTCCATATTATATAGCAACAAATAACCAAATAAGTGAAACTATACTAATATTACACAACACTATATATCTTGCAGAATCTAGCTCATTGTTTTATAGTGTTCTAAATTCTAATTCTGCATTTAAATTAAATTATGAAGTACAGTGTTTGGATTGAATAAGCTGCACACTTTTTCTTTCTTCAAACTATAATTATTCAAAGTGATAGAACTGCAAAATGATATAGGCATGTGAAAATGGAGGTATCAAAATGTAAATCTCTAGAAGTCTTCATCAGTGTTGTAATTTTACAAATTCAGAACTTATAGTTTTGAACAAGAAGAAAAAATAAAGGCAGTGGTCACCAGAGTTTCTAAGGGGAGAGAGGGAAGAATAGGTATAACATGGGGCATTTTGGGGACGTTGGATTTGTTTTGCATGATAGTGCAATGATGGATACAGGTCATTATACATTTTGTCAAAACCTATAAAATTGTGCAGGCAAAGTGTAAACTATAATGTAAACTTTAGTCCATGTTTAGTAGCAATGCTTCAATATGTGTCTATTGATTGTAACAAATGTACCACACTAATGAAACATATTGTTAATGGGGAAAAGTGTGGGAGGGGATGGGGTGAGGTATACAGGAAATCCCTATATTTTCAATGTAACAATTATGTAATCTAAAGCTTCTTGAAAAAGAAAAAAAAAAGAAGAAATAGTAACAACCTTAGACTTAAAAAGACAAATAGGACCCAAATAGAGAAAATTAAAATATGTAGACAGGGAAAAACAACAAGATTAATTTTTACTTTTTCCACTTCTCTAAATGTTCCTGGTGGGCTATTTATTAAACACACTTTTGAGAGAGTATATGTTGGGTTGATACACAACAAATAAACATGCCATGGACAATGAACATTCTCAGGATAAAGTATAGTATTGTGGTGGTTGTCTGAGATATTTCAAAGATGATGTAAGATGAGTGTCATTGATGATGTAACTTTTGAGTCAAATTTGAAAGAATTGATGCAATGTAACATGATGGTCTATATTGAAAAAGAGTTTTATGGATGCTTCAAATGATGAGTTAGTGTCTACTATTTTGGCAAAAGTGTTCAACATGTCAGCACCATTAAAAACAAAAGACTATGCTTTCCTTTGTACATACCTTAATATATTTGGTGAAAAGCAATTGATCATTTATATGTGAATCTATGCCTAACACACTTTTTGGCTTCATTTATCTGAGTAACTTTTCATCAGTATCATATTCTGTTGATTATTTAGCTATATGATGAGTCCTGAAATCAGTTATGAGTCCTCCAAATTTATTCTTCTTTTTCAAATTTCTTTGAGTAGCTTATTTCTTTATTTTTTTTCACTTAAATAGTAGAGTTGCTTTCTCAATTTATGCAAAAATAACTTACTGAAATTTTTCTTGGGGTTGCATTGAAACTATCGATCACTTTGTAATTGCTTTTAGTTAATAGATGGCTTGTAATTGGGCTGCTTGACAGTATCATATTCCTTTATTTATTTGTTTATTTAAATTCATATTCCATGGACAATATTACCTACCTACTAATTTAGAATTATAGGTGAGGGGGCCAGCATCCAGGTGTTTTTCAAAATTGTCCAAGAGTTTTTAATTATCATAGTCAACTACTAGTCTTTTGACAGATATATGATCCCCAGGGCAAGAAAAGATCATACAAAATACAAAGCATTTGACTTTCAATGCCCCTACCAGACATTGAATGTTGTAAAGTTTCATTAATATATAGAACATGACAGTTATCTGTCTATTGTTCTAACTCCTCTGTTCACAACTTTTCTTCATAAGGTTATATTTATCTCCTCTATGACATTATGTTTCTTTAAACCTTCTCTCATAACACTTAGAAGTATATCACTTGACAATTTAAATAAGCTTAGTCAATTTTATTAAACAATTTGGAACTCTGTCATACATTATGCTTTCATATTATACATGCTTAAGGGAATTTTGAGAGAATTAAACAGGTAATATTTCCAGAAAGAGGAAATTGTATTTCAGGAGCTTAGGTTATTAATTGAATCTCACATAACTAGTAAGTTTCAGACTAATACTGCATTCTGAATGATCAGCAGCATCAGGAGATACTTTCTTCCTGAGCTGCAGCTGTTGGTGATCAGTCACATGCCAGCATCCCATTTTTTAGACATATGGAAAATTTTTAAATAATTTTCTCATTCTTTCTCACTTAAATTTAGTAAAATATTGAGATGTAAATATGGTTGCCTGATTTTATAATTATGATCAGTAAGGAAAGGCATTTCATACACATTATAGCAAATTTAAGAATAGTACCCAAGTGTGTATTTGCAATATAACAATTCTGAATGTAAAAATCACAATATTCATTCATCATTATGAATTTCAGTTTTTACTTTTTCTATTTAAGAATTTTTGATTTAAAAAATGAATCAAGGGAAGCCAATGTGGCTTCTGCCTATGACGTGGGAGGATCTGGGTTTGATCACTAGGGCCTCCTGGTGAAAAAGAAGAAGAGAAAGCATGCTGGCATGGCAAGCCAGTGCCCACATGGTGAGCCAGTGCCCCACACAAATAAGCCACACAGCAATGATGACACTTCAAAACAGAGACAAAGGTGAAGTGCAGTAGAAACCAGGAACTTAGAGGACACAATTGACAGGGAACCTCTCTCCCCATCAGAGGTCTCTAGGATCTAATCCTGGTGAATCCTAGAGAAAAGAAAATGAGAAGACAACACAGACAGCAAAAAACAAAACAAAATAACAAAAACAGCAGGGTAGGAGGAGGGGAAAAGGGAAAGAAATAAATAATTTTTTTAAAAAATCAATCATGCATATCACACAAGAATCCCATACATCACCCAACCACAACCATCTTACATTTTTGTGACATATTTGTTACAAATGATGAAAGATTATCACCAAATATTATACTATTTATAGTCCACAGCTAATATTTGGTATATCTTTCCACAAACAATTCTATTATTATTAAGACCATGTATTAGTATTGTATATTTGCTATACTTCCTGAGAGATGTTCTCATATTTGTACCATTAAACAGTCTATTATTCACCACAGCATTCACTGTGTTATACAGTGCCCTGCCTTGTATAATCCGTCCAAAGTGTACTATCAGTGGCTCGTGGCTCTCAGTTTCACCACAGAGTTGTGTTGTCATCAGCTCAGAAATAATTTATAACCAATAATCATGTGCCTCAAAAATTTTTCGGGCAGAAAGAATATACTGCCAATGCAGTTCATTAAAAAGATCAGAAAATGTAAAGAGGCTTTAAATATAAGAAAAGACAAAATGCATGTATAAGGTATTAGTAAAAAAGTGTATTTTAAAAAATAAATTCTTAACTAAGACAGCTCTTATTGAAAATTAAAAAGAGGAATTGCAATATATATACACTCTAGACAACGTAGATGTTGGAGCAGAAATAAGATATAATACAGTAATTCATATGGATACCATATGTAAATTACAATTTTCATATACATTTAGTCCTGAGAGGGGAAAATGTGCATTTTAATTACTTGAATAAATTAATGAACAGAGATGAAATGGTGAAAAGTGGCCAAAAACTTTACTCCCAAAAGAAGATGTTGAAATTTGTTTAAACATTAATTATTTAGTAAAATGAACAAATATAATTCTGCAGAGAAAACATTAATGTAATTTAAATAATAAACAGGGTGAAAATTCAAATAAAAATAATCAAATAACTGGAAAATGCAGAAAATATTTATTTTTAGTTATTTTTTAACTTTGAAAAAAATATTTTCTGTCATTAGATTGGAATATCACAGTAGGAGGTATAGAACATTATATATATATATATATATATGTATATATATTATTTTTAAAAGATACTTAGATTGCATAAATGTTACATAAAAAAATATAAGGATTCCCATATGCCCTGCTCCCATATGTCCCACATTTACCCACCTAAACAACATTCTTCATTAGCATGGTACATTCACTGCAACTGATAAAGGCATTTTGGGGCACTGCCACTGAGCATGGATTATAACTTACATTGTATTTTACATGCTCTCCCACACAATTAACTAGGTTATGTGAAGATATATAATGGCCTATATCTGCCATTACAGAGTCTTTCAGGATGATTCACAAGTCCCAAAAATGTCCCCGTATTACACCTGTTTATCCCTTTCTTTGCTCTCAGAGCCTCCAGTGGCCATTTTCTCAATATCAGTGTTGAAATTTTTTCCCATTGCTAGAATCATAATAAGTCTATAGTAGAATACCAGTAAGTCCTCCCTAGTCCATAGTTCATTCCACAATCCTGAGGATCTGGGATGGTGATGTCCACTCCAAATCTAATTGAGAGGGGTCTTTGTTCCTATACATTTGATGGGTGGAACTCTCTTGCTTGCAGTTGTAGGCTCTCTTGTTTCCTTGTTATGGTGGTTGTTCATCCTCATAGCCTTATTAGTTGTCCTAGGTGAGTCCAATGAACTGGAAAGTAGGAGTCACAACTCTGTTGATGCACAGGGTCCAGCTGGCACATGGACAGTCCAAAGATTTAAGTCTCTTGGATGTACACCTACCAACTCTAGCTCCAACTATAGGTTCAAATAGAAGGGAATGATATGCTATGTGTAGGGAAGCCAAAACCAAGTCCACCTCTGTCACTCTCAGGTGCATAAAGACCAAACTAGTCTTATGCACTGTCCACTGTCAAGGCAAAACGGAGCCCCCCTCTGTCACTCTCAGGTGCATAAAGACCAAACTAGTCTTATGCACTGTCCACTGTCAAGGCACCAAACTCTGGAGCTACATGTCCTGGCCATAAGACCCAAACTAGTCTTATGTACTGTCCACTGTCAAGGCAAAACGGAGTCCAACTCTGTCACTCTCAGGTGCATAAAGACCAAACTAGTCTTATGCACTGTCCACTGTCAAGGCACCAAACTATGGAGCTATATGCCCTGGCCATAATACCCAGGTGTCCTCAGAGCCCACAGGAGCCCCACTATTTGGGGTAGTATCTACTTTGGCAGTCTATGAGATCCTTCTGAGATGTGCAAAAGCTTTACTTCTGGGATGACCTCCCAACTCATTTTGGATTCTTTTAGCCAAATAAAATCAGTAGTCTTTACCTTTCCCTCCTTTTTTTCAAGGTCTTTTTCAAGTTACTTTGCTGGCTGGTGCTTGGTAGTAATCGGGTCAGTGACAGGGAGGCTCAGCCCTGGGAGTCATGCCCCATGCTGGGGGAAACATAGTGCATTTATATGCTAAGCTTGGCTTAGAGAGAGGCTATTTTTGAGCAAAAAGGAGGCTCACAGGAGGTAACTCTTAATCACCCTATAACTCAGACTGTTTCAATTTCAAGAGAAGAGGCTTATAAACATAGGGATCAATATCAAGGGCCCATCAAAGGCCATCCTCCTTTGCTACTCTCTGTCCCTGTAACTGTGTGATTCTTGATGTTCCATTAATGAATGTGGCAGAGTTCCCCAGATTGGAATTCAATATTCTGTTGGTTATTGTATGAATCTCCATCCACTGTTACAATGCCCTGTGAACATTTGAGCACATTTATATACATTATATATCTATCCAGGTGAACTTCCTCCCATGTATCCACTGACACACCAATGATCTTCCCCTTCCTCAGTTGTAACCACATTTAATAGCAGAGTATATTAAAACTGCAATTATAGACTTTGTAGAGGAATTATTAAGGAATATTTTAACAATAATTCTGAATAAAAATTGTCATAAAATTTGGATTAATTCTTATTTCTTAGCTTTCCAATTTTTCTCTATTAAAATTTAGCAAAAAGTAAGACAAAAATTTAAATTAAAAATATATTACTTTTATTTAACAAAATTATGGAAATCAGAGGAAAGGAAATGATTCATTTCTAATCATACTGCATTAAATAAACACTACTTACTGAAGCTTGTTGACACATCACATAATGATAGCATTTTCAAATGGTTAACAGGTAGATACAAAAGAGAGAAATAATGTCATATAAAGATAATCTGACAAGTTCATAAAATGGCAGATCTTATTTATTTATTTATTTATTTATTTATTTCTCTCCCCTTCCCAACCCCTCAGTTGTCTGTTCTCTGTGTCCATTTGCTCCAAATTCTTCTTTGTCCGCTTCTGTTGTTGTCAGCGGCATGGGGATCTGTGTTTCTTTTTGTTGCATCATCTTGCTGTGTCAGCTCTCCATGTGGGCGGTGCCATTCCTGGGCAGGCTGCACTTTCTTTCACACTGGGCAGCTCTCCTTATGGGATTTTCATATCATCATGGTATGAAAGCTAAATCTGTGTAAAATCTCTGTCTGCTCCAAACTGGTAACTAAACATCAAGAAACAGACAACCCATGGGGTTAAAATCTGAATTACCATTTTTTTTACAGAGAATTTTTTAAATTCATTTTTTAATATTACATTGAAAAAATATGACGTCCCCATATACCCCCCACTCCCCTCACCCCGCTACTCCCCCTATAGCAACATTCTCCTCCATCATCATGACACTCTCATTGCATTTGGTGGATATGTCTCTGAGCATCACTGCACCTCACGGTCAATGGTCTACATCATAGCCCACACTCTCCCATGTTCCAAACAGTGGGCCATGGGAGGACATACAATGTCCAGTAATTGTCCTTGCAGCACCACCCAGGACAACTCCATTTCCTGAAAATGCCTCCACATCTAATCTCTTCCTCCCATTCCCCACACCCAGCAGCCACCATGGCCACTTTCTCCACACCAATGCCACATTTTCTTCAATTACTAATCACAATAGTTGATGAATAGAATATCAATAGGCCCACTCTAATCCATATTCTATTCCTCCATCCTGTGGACCTTGGATTGGTTGTGTCCATTCCACATCTTTCTCAAGAGGGGGCTTAGATTCCACATGGATGCTGGATGCAATCTTTCTGCTTTCAGTTGTAGGCACTCTTGGCTCCATGGTGTGGTGGTTGACCTTCTTCACCTCCATGTTAGCTGAGTGGGGTAAGTCCAACAAATCAGAGTGTAGGAGCTGAAGTCTGTTGAGGATCAGGGCCTATCAATATGGTCAGTCCAGAGATTCAGATCCCCTGGGTATATCTTGAACCCCAGCACCAACTACAGTTCTGGTAAAGTAACAGGAAAGGTTTGTGAAAAGAGATCACATCTGAGTCCAGCTCCACCACACAGAAACACCAACTCCAAAGAAGGGCCAACTGACATGGAAGTGAACTCCATCTGCCATGACCATAAAACCTGTGGGTCTCTGCAGCCCCCAGAAGAGCCAATATCTGGGGTTGTATCTACTTTATCTGTCTCTGGGACTCTGCTCAGGTGTGTATAGGGGCAACCCTTCTGACAACCTCCCAGCTCTTTTTCAGAGACTCATAGCTATATAAACTCATTTGTCCTTTCCATTTCCCCCTTGATTCAGGTCAAAAAGCATTTTTAACTTCTGTTATTATATGTGGACATAGATATTCTGCTGATCCGAGTTGAACCTTTTATTCAAGGTCATTTTCTAGTTACATCATCAGCTGGTACTTGGTATTGATTCCTTGGCACCAGGCAGGCTCATACCCGGGAGTCATGTCCCATGCCGGGGGGAAGGCAATGCATTTACATGCTGAGTTTGGCTTCGAGACTGGCCACATTTGAGTAATGCAGAGCTCTCAGGAGGTAACTCTTAGGCACACTGCTGCTCTAGGCCTTGTTCTTATTTCAGGTGCACAGGCTCACAAGCATAGCCATTAGTATCAGGGGCTCATTGTTGGACCTTCATTCTTTTTTGGTCTTTGCCATTGCACTTGGGAGATTGTTGCTGTTCCTTTAGGGACTGTGATAGAGCTCCCCTGGCTAGGATCTCAGCACTCCCTCAGTTGTTGTTTTTAATTGTTTCCACTATGAAAATATCCAAACATTTTTATGAACCCTGGATATATGTCCTGTAGAACTCCCTGCCAACCATGTGTCCCCTGTCAATAACATCCCACACTTGTATTCCTGCACTGCTATTGTTGAACCTTTCTGTGATCCAAAACTTCCTGAAAAGTGAAGCCCAATATATTGCCAGGTTCCCTTAATAGTAAAATGGAATATAGCAATGAGCTTAAAGGTTAGATATAGAACACCTATTAATTTGGAAAAATTCTACATCGTATCTTTTTTTTCTTTTTTCTAATTATTAAGCTTATCTTCACAAGAGTCTTAGATCACAGTAATTCATATATATAATATACAGTACTCCCACATATACAACATAAAACCTTTTCCCTTTCACAGCAATAATCTTTTAACATATTCATACCATATTTACTGAAACTGAAGTACAGATATTGAGACAATAGCTTTCAAACAAGTTACCATTTGTGTTTACATTGTGGTTTATATATTAGACTATACAATTTTCTAAACTTTTAGTTATCTTATGTTTTACATTATGATTTACATTTTAGCCTATCAGCTCCTATATATTTTTGGTGTAATTTTACATGTCTTATATCCATCCTTGCATACTCTTGTGAAACACTTCTATTGCCCACACAGTTACATTGGTTCCATCTATTCAATATCTATTTCTCCCTCCCCTTAGGGCCCACAGTGACAGTCAATCTTCATTGCTTGAAGAGCCATGTTCAGAGATACTTGCAACACTGTTGAGGGCTTGACATGCTCAACTGTCCTAATGCTCTGGGAGCCACCATTTCTCTTGAGAGATACTGTCCTCTCTATTTGATGGCCTCAGCCCTCCCCAGGATGCGAGTATACCTTCACTCTCATTATATGGGTCTCTACCCAATGATATAACCTACTCTGGCAAAATGAACATTCACATATTCCCTAGGAGTCTGTCCTACATCAGATTATCCCCTTTAAATATCTTGAACAGGTAACTTTCCTTATTACATTTTTGAAAAAATTTTCTCAGCATTATACTCTTAATGAAATCTGACAATCTCCTATGTTCGTATTATCCCCCCTCCCTCCAATTTATTGGGCAATACTAAGCATCCTCCCATCCCTAGCCCCCCTCAAGCCTGCAAAGCCCCATCTAAAGGTTACCCTATGCCCCCATTTTATCCCTTCCATGTACACATGCTTAACTCCAGCTTATCATAGATTTCACCCATGTAGATGTCAGCTTACATTCTTCTTCTACCCACCAATTTCCTGTAAGCCTATCATCCAGTCTCTAGCTCTCTGAGGCAGCTTGGTTTATTTATTTCATATCATTGAGATCATGTAGTATTTGTCCTTAAATGCCTGGGTTGCTTCACTCAACATAAGGTTCTCAAGATTCATGCATGTTATCATGTGTGTTTGTAGTGTATTTGTTCTTAAGGCTGAGTAGTATTCCATTGTATGTATATACCATATTTTATTTATCCATTCATCTGTTGATGGGCATTTGGGTTGATTCCAACTTTTGGTGATAGTGAACAATGCTGTTATGAACATTGGTGTGCATATATCGGTTTGTGTACTTGTTTTCAGTTCTGCTGGGTATATAACCAGCAGTGGAAATGCTGGGTCATATGGCAAATCTATGGTTAATTTTTTGAGAAACCACCAAACTGTCCTCCAGAATGGTTGGATCCTTCTGCATTCCCACCAGCAGTAGATGAGTGTTCCCATTCCTCCGCATCCTCTCCAGCATTTGTAGTCTTCTGTTTTTTTCATAGCTGCCAATCTTATGGGAGTAAGATGGTGTCTCATTGTAGTTTTGATTTGCATTTCCTTGATAGCTAGGGATTTGGAGCATTTTTTCATGTGCTTTTTAGCCATTTGTATTTCTTCTTTGGAGAAGTGTCTGTTTAAATCTTTTTCCCATTTTTTAAATGGGTTGTTTATCTTTTTATTTTCAAGATATTCGAGTTCTTTATATATGCAAGTTATGTATCCTATCCGATATATGGTTACCAAATATTTTCTCCCATTGTGTAGGCTCCCTTGTCACTTTCTTGAGAAATCCTTTGAGATTCAGAAGGCTTTAATTTTGAGGAGGTCCCATTTATCTATTTGTTCTTTTGCTGCTCGTGCTTTTGGTGTGATGTTCATGAAGCCATTTCTTATTACAAGGTTTTGTATATGCTTCCCTATACTGCTTTCAAAAGTTTTTATGGTCTTGGCTCTTCTATTTAGATCTTTGATCCATCTTAAGTTGATTTTTGTATAAAGTGTGAGATGGTAATCCTCTTTCTTTCTTGTACATATGGATATCCAGTTCTCCAGGCACCATTTGTTGAATAGGCCACTCTCTCCCAGTTGAGAGGTTTTGGTGGCTTTATCGAATATTATATGGCTATATATTTGAGGACCTATATCAGAACTCTCAATTCAGTTCCATTGGTCTGTGTTTCTCTCTTTATGCCAATACCATGCTGTTTTCATTACTGTAGCTTTGTAGTATGTTTTGAAGCCAGGTAGTGTGATTCCTCCAATTTCATTTTTCTTTTTCAATATGTCTTTGGCTATTTGGGGCCTCTTTTCTTTGCAAATAAATTTCATAGTTAGTTTTTCTAGTTCCTTAAAGAAAGCTGTGTTGATTTTTATTGGGATTGCATTGTATGTGTAGATCAGTTTTGGTAGGATAGACATCTTAATAATATTTATTCTTCCTATCTATGAACAGGGAATATTCTTCCAATTATTTAGGTTTCTTTGATTTCCTTGAACAGTGTTGTGTAGTTCTCTGTGTATAAGTTTTTTACATCTTTAGTTAAATTTATTCCTAGGTATTTGATTTTTTTAATTGACTATCATAAATGGTTTTTGTTTCTTGATTTCTGCCTGAGCTTGCTCATTATTGGTGTACAGAAATGCTACTGATTTTTGCACATTGATCTTATAACCTGCAAAGTTGCTAAACTCTTTCATGAGTTCTAGAAGTTTTGTTGTAGATCTCCCAGGGTTTTCTATGTATAGGATCATGTCATCTGCAAACAATGACATTTTGACGTCTTCCTTTCCAATTTGAATGCCTTTAATATCTGGTTCTTGCCTCAGTGCCCGAGCAAGTACTTCTAAGACAATATTAAATAGAAGGGGAGATAGTGGGCATCCTTGTCTTGCTCCTGATCTTAGAGGGAAGGATTTTAGGATTTCACCATTGTATACAATGTTGGCTGTAGGTTTATCATATATACTCTTTATCATGTTCAAAAAATTTCCTTGTGTTCCAATCTTTTGCAGTGTTTTTATCAAGAAAGTGTGCTGTATTTTGTCAAATGCTTTTCTGGCATCTATACATATAATCATGTGATTTTTTTCCTTCAATCTGTTTTTATGGTGTATTACATTGATTGATTTTCTTATGTTGAACCATCCTTGCATACCTGGGATGAATCCCACTTGGTCACAGTGTATAATTCATTTAATGTGTTGTTGAATACATTTATCAAGTATTTTCTTGAGTATTATTGTGTCTAAGTTCATTAGAGAAAACGGTCTTTAATTTTACTTTCTTGTGGTGTCTTTGTTTGGCTTTGGTACTAGGGTAATGTTGGCATCATAAAATAAGTTTGGTAATGTTCCTTCTGTTTTGATTTTTTGAAAGAGTTTCAGCAGGATTGGTGTTAGTTCTTTCTGGAATGTTTTGTAGAATTCACCTGTGAAGCCGTCTGGCCCTGGGCTCTTCTTAGTTGGGAGGTTTTTAATGACTGATTCTATCTCTTTACTTGTGATTGGTTTATTGAGATCATCAATTTCATCTTTCATCAATATAGGCTGCTTATATGTTTCTAGGAATTTGTCCATTTCCTCTGAATTGTCATTTTTGTTGGAATATAGTTTTTCAAAGTATCCTCTTATGATAGTCTTTATTTCTGAGGGGCCAGTGGCGATATCTCCTTTCTTATTTCTTATTTTGTGTATTTGCATCTTCTCTTTTTTTTTTTTTCTTTGTTAGTCTTGCTAAGGGTTTGTCAATTTTATTGATCTTCTCAAAGAACAAGCTCTTGGTCATGTTTATCTTTTCAAGTGCTTTCTTATTTTCTGTTTCATTTAGTTCTGCTCTTATCTTTGTTCTTTCTTTCTTTCTTCTTTCTGTGGGGTTACTTTGTTGTTTTTTTACTATTTCCTCCAAATGTGCAGTTAGTTCTTCAATTTTTGCTCTTTCTTCTTTTTTGATGTATGAATTTATGGCTATAAATTATCCTCTCAGTACTGCTTTTGCTGCATCCCATAAATTTTGGTATGTTGTTTTATCATTATCATTAGTTTCAAGGTAGTTATTAATTTCTTTTGAGATTTCCTCTTTGACCCACTGTTTTTCTAAGAATGTGCTGTTTAATTTCCATATCTTGGTGTGAAATCTGGGCCTCTGGCCCTTGCAGATTTCCAGGTTCACTCCACTGTGGTACGAGACATTATCCTGTATGATTTCAATCTTTCTGAATTCATTGAGCCTTTTTTTGTGGCCTAGCATGTGGTCTATCTTGGAGAATGATCCATGTGCACTTGAGAAAAATGTATATCCTGTTGTATTCAGGTGTAATGATCTGTATATGTCTATTAGATCCAGCTCCTCTAATATAATGTTCAAATATTTTGTTTCTTTAGTGATTCTCTTTGAGATGTTCTGTCGAAAGTTTATAGCGGTGTATTAAAATCTCCCACTATAATTGTAAAGGCATCTATTCTTTCACTTAGTTTTTCCAGTGTTTCCCTCACATATTTGGAGGTGCCCTTGTTAGGAGCATAAATATTTATGATTGTTCGGTCTTCTTGAGAGATTGTCCCTTTCACTAATATGTAGTATCCTTCTTTGTCTCTCACAATTGTTTCACATTTAAAGTCCATTTTGTCTGATATTAATATAGCTACTCCTGCCTTTTTTTTGTTATTGTTTGCTTGTAAGATTGTTTTCCAACCATTCACTTTCAGCCTCCATGAATCCCTGGGTCTTATATGTGTATCATGTAGACAGCATATAGATGGGTCATATTTCCTTATCCAATCTCCCAGTCTGAATCTTTTGATAGGTGATTTTAATCCATTGACATTCAGTGTTATTACTTTCAAGGATTTATTTATGTGAGCCATATTTTGATTGGACTTGTATTTGTCATATTTTGTTTGTTTTTTTTTTTCCTTCTCTTTTTGTCTTTTTTGTTGCTCTTACACTCTCCTCCAACTCTGCCTCTCCTGTTTTTTCCTTTCTTCCTACAGAACTCCCTTTAGTATTTCTTGAAAGGGAGGTTTCTTGTTTGCATTCCCTTTCAATTTCTTTTTATCTGTGAATATTTTGAACTCTCCATCATTTTTGAATGTTAGGTTAGCTGGGTAGAGTGTAAATTTGTTGTAAATTTTTTTCTTTTAGTAGCTTGACTATATCATACCACTGCCTTCTTGCCTCTATGGTTTCAGATGAGAAGTCAGCACTTAATCTTATGCAGGTTCCCTTTTGTGTGGTGGTATTCTTTTCTATTGCTGTTTTTAGAATTTTCTCTTTGTCTTGAGCATTGGATAATTTGACAAATAAATGTCTTCAGGTGGGCCTGTTGCTTTTATGATGTTTGAGGTGCATTGTGCTTCCTGGACATCTACATCCATCTCTCTCAGTAGATTTGGGACATTTTCAGCCATTATTTCCTGCAACACCCCTTCTGTCCCCTTTCCCTTCTCCTCTTTTCTGGGATACCTATAATACATATGTTTGTGCATTTTTCATTATCATTCAGGTACCTAAGTTCTAGCTGGATTTTTTCTATCTTTTTAGCAATCTATTATAGTATCTGTTTGATTTCCGATGTACTGTCTTCCACATCACTAATTCACTCCTCTGCCTCTTCTAATCTGCTGCTATTTGCTGAGAGTGTATTTTTGATTTCTTGAACTGTGGTGTTCATTCCCATCATATCTGTCATCTTTTTGCATATGTCTGCAATTTCCTCTCCAGATGTTTTCTTCATATTGTTAAAGACCTCCTTTACTTCATTAAATTGATCTCTAATATATGTTCTGAGATCTTTAATTACTTGTCTGATGTTCTGTTCCCCTTCCCAGTTTTGAGTTTGTTCATTGGATTCAGCCATGTTTTCCTGATTATTGGTTTGGTTTGTGCGACCGCTTGCTCAGTCGGTAGACGTGGGGTCTGGCTGCGGACGAGGGGTCGGTCCAGCTCTGGACGAGGGGTCGGTCCCGCTTGGGACGATGGGTCGGTCCCACTTGGGAAGAGGGGTCGGTCCGGCAGCACATGAGGGATCGGTCTCACAAGGGGTTGCGCGGTTCAGCTGACGGGGTCGCCCGGCAAAGCCGGCGATGAAGGGGTCGCCCGGAGAAGCAGGCGACGAACTGGGGACAAGGGAGGCCAGGCCCTTGTCGGGGGCTCTCAGGACTGGAGGGCGCACGGCAGAAGAACTACCGCGGAGACAAGGTAAACATGCAAGTCCAACTTTATTGAGGGAGAGGCAACAGTTTTATAGGGGCTGGGGTAGGCTGATTGGTCGAAGCCACGCCCTGTTCTGATTGGTTGCCGGTGAAAGGTCAGTGGGCGGTACTGGACGGGGGAGGGGTCGTGGTTAGGGATTGGCTGTCGCTGTTGCTGGGGGAAGGGGCAGGGTTTAGGGATTGGTGGCTGCTGTTGCTGGGGTGGAGGGCAGACTTGAGTTTCCCGCCCACGCCTGGCTGTTGCTGCTGTTGGGGAGGAGGGAAAAGGGCAGACTGGATTTTTCTGCCCACGCCTGGCTGTTGCTGCTGTTGGGGGAGGGGAAAAGGGCAGACTAGAATTTTCCGCCCTGCGCCTGCGCAGGGAGAAAGAAGAAGAAGGGTGCCGCCCTACAGGCATCGTGTGGCGCCATCCGGGAGGAGGGGCGGCCACGGAAGCATGGCTGCCGAGAAGGGGAGACCCGAGGGCACTCTGCGCCCATGCCGAGCTTCCTTCAGGGGTGGCGGTGAGTCCGACCAGCCACCCTATTATGGGGGCAGTGGTTTGGCCTGCCGCGGCTGATCCCCCGCCAGGCCAGCAAACCACACTTCAGCCCGAGGGGTGACCGCATTTCCCCCTTCTTTTCAAATAAGGGCCAGGATGGCAGCAGCAACAAGTAGCCGAGGCCCAAGAGGCAGTAAGCAATGAAGGAAGCGGGGCTGAACAGGGAGGTGAGTATGACGGGGATATAAATGTACAATTTAGGGGGTGGTACCTTGCCGTTGCAAACAAGGGTGGCCAATGTCCAATTCTTGTTGATCTCGGTGGCTATAAGATCCATCTGTTGTTAAAAGTCCAGGATGACAGCGCGTTGCAGGTAGTTGATCTCTCCTTGGCAGCGAAGACATTGTAGGAGAGGATTACTTTTTCCTGCCAGAGGCTTACTGTCCAATTAAAAGGCTGATGGCTGGGGTTGGTGAGTGCAATGGGGAGTGTGAGGAAAAGAAGGGTGATGGTTTTGGACAAGAGGAGGCTTGGTGAAGTCATTATGGGAGGAAGATAAGGAGTAAAGCATAAAAGAGGATAATAAACAGAAAGGCGATGGAGAGTAGAATTCGTTGGCCGAGGTCCAATCTTCTGGTGCGGTAGCGGCTAGACAGATGGCGGAAAATATTATCAAGAAAGCAAAGGTTATGAGGAAGAAATAAAGTATTAAAGGCTGTGGGGGAAGTGAGAAGATCATTTAGAGGATAGGGTTGAGAATGGTATGTTTAAGACAGAAGCTTTGTGGTTTGTAGGAGACTGCTTTATAAACGAAGGAGAATGAGGGCAGTAAATATAGTAACGATAGATAGGAAGATGACAGTGAGGAGGAGTCTTTGTTTAAGGTTCCAATCATCCGGCGCAACAGTGGCTAGGCCGATAACGAGGGGTGTTGCTAAATAGACAATGGCTGCAAAGACAAAATCATCTTCTGTTTCCTTAAGAATAACTTTTCTTTAAATACTTAGTAGCATGCAATATTAGAAACCGTTTCCTAAAAGGAAGTTGGCAGGGGAGCTTGGTTGCTATTAATCTTTCCTGTTATAAAATTACCTTTTATTATTATTATCATCAATTTAGTTTTATATATATATATTTAAGGATGACCTTTTGGAATTAGCCATTTAATACCTTAATGTAAACTATTGAAGATAAATTTTATCTTTACAGAACACATTCCCTTACGTAAAGTTATCACAATACCTTTTACACTTGCCGCATGCAAATTAAATTTCAAGAGTTTATGAAAAATTAGCCATCTTACTTTAGGACAAAATACGTCTTTTTGCAAAACTTATTACATTTCTGTTAGCATTTTTACAAACTTTTAACCTTTTTAATATTCATATAAGTTTTACATTCTTTATATTATCCTGTGAAGAAAAAAAAGTTATTCATTTTAATCTAGGCAAGAACAACTTTTTATGAAGACGTACAGTTAATTTTGTTAATTAAGACTTACAATTTTTTTAAAATTGTAGATATCTTATTAACATTTAAACATATGTATTAATATAATAAACTTAAGTATTAATATAAGCGCTTATTTAATTTTTGGCCATTTGAATAGAGCTCTTTTAAAGATTTCTAGTAATTTATATTTACCATCCGGAGGTATCACAATATATGTTGACATTGAACGAACAGACAGACAAACACAGAACAATTACAACACATTAACAGAAATATATAATTTATTTACAGTTGACTCATAATTCTTACTTTCTTGGTATAGCTGCTTTTAAATCCTTTTTTATATAGCATATCATAGATTATACCCTTCAAGATTTCTTCTGGACTTCATGTTGCCTGTAATAAGCCAGGAGGGAATCTTTTACCTTCCTGCTCCACAGCAAAAGTGACCCTATCTGTAAGGTGAGTATAGGTGTCCGGGTCCCAAAGCTGACACGTGGTAAGCCACGAATTAAAGGGGAGAAGAAGGTCCCAATATACTTGAAGCTGTTTGAAAGAGATCTTACACCGGTGAGTGTCTAGGAGACCGGCAAGGGCCCGAACTTGTGGGGCTTGCTTAGCAGATAGGATGTTACCCATTGCTAATGGCCTTTTGGAGCCGATAAGAAAAGGGGCCCTTACCTTGAGAGCGCAGCGATGGGAGCCGAGGTGCGCGGTGAGACGAGGGGTCAGAGCCGATGGGGCTCCGACGGTGGTCGCGGGACAAGAGAAGGCCCCGACGAGGGGAGGGCGGGACGATAAGCAGTGGAGCAAGGCAAAGGGGAGCAAGCACGGAAGGGAGGAGGCAGAGGTGAAGGCAGGGGTGGAGGTGCTCAGGCACGCGCTCCTGAGAGTTTTATTGGCGCCTCTTAATCATAGCGGGTCGGTATAAGCCCCCAACATGGAAGGAGAAAGCCATCCAGCGATTCTCCCAGACCGCCGTGGATCGTATGAGGTCACCAAGGTTCAGGAGCAGCAATGCAGAGCGAAAAGATAGGGGTGAGAAGAGAGGAGAGCGTAGGGCTATGGTAGGGTTACTTCAGACATGCAAGCACGTGCTCCCGAGAAATCCAAGGCTCCTCTTAATCATAGCAGGTCGGTATAAGCCCCCGACATGGAAGGAGAAAGCCATCCAGCGATTCTCCCAGACTGCCGTGGATCGTATGAGGTAGCCAAGGCTCAGGTAGCAGCAATGTTGCACGAGAGAAGCCCCACGGTGAGATGAAAGGTGGGGGGCGGGCCGCCAGGTTATGGAGTGAGGCTGTGGTGGAGTTGCCTTGCCCCACGTTGGGCACCAACTGCGACGGCTTGCTCAGTCGGTAGAGGTGGGGTCTGACTGCGGACGAGGGGTCGGTCCAGCTCTGGACGAGGGGTCGGTCCCACTTGGGAAGAGGGGTCGGTCCGGCAGCACATGAGGGATCGGTCTCACAAGGGGTTGCGCGGTTCAGCTGACGGGGTCGCCCGGCAAAGCCGGCGACGAAGGGGTCGCCCGGAGAAGCAGGCGACGAACTGGGGACAAGGGAGGCCAGGCCCTTGTCGGGGGCTCTCAGGACTGGAGGGCGCACGGCAGAAGAACTACCGCGGAGACAAGGTAAACATGCAAGTCCAACTTTATTGAGGGAGAGGCAACAGTTTTATAGGGGCTGGGGTAGGCTGATTGGTCGAAGCCACGCCCTGTTCTGATTGGTTGCCGGTGAAAGGTCAGTGGGCGGTACTGGACGGGGGAGGGGTGGTGGTTAGGGATTGGCTGTCGCTGTTGCTGGGGGAAGGGGCAGGGTTTAGGGATTGGTGGCTGCTGTTGCTGGGGTGGAGGGCAGACTTGAGTTTCCCGCCCACACCTGGCTGTTGCTGCTGTCGGGGAGGAGGGAAAAGGGCAGACTGGATTTTTCTGCCCACGCCTGGCTGTTGCTGCTGTCGGGGGAGGGGAAAAGGGCAGACTGGAATTTTCCGCCCTGCGCCTGCGCAGGGAGAAAGAAGAAGAAGGGTACCACCCTACAGGCATCGTGTGGCGCCATCCGGGAGGAGGGGCGGCCACGGAAGTATGGCTGCCGAGAAGGGGAGACCCGAGGGCACTCTGCGCCCATGCCGAGCTTCCTTCAGGGGTGGTGGTGAGTCCGACCAGCCACCCTATTATGGGGGCAGCGGCTTGGCCTGCCGCGGCTGATCCCCCGCCAGGCCAGCAAACCACACTTCAGCCCGAGGGGTGACTGCAGTTTGTAGTTTTTATTGCTGTCTGGTCATCATTTTATTTTGCCGGGTTTAAGCAGTTTCTTAGCTTCTTTATGTAGTCTTGGGGATTAATTAGTTGCTTTTGTTTAAGTGTTATGTCTTCTCTTTGTCACTTTTTTCTTCTTATTCTAATTTCTTGTTGCTGGCTAAGTTCACTTTGAAGGAAAATATTAAGGACAGGGAAGAAAATTGTGTAAGAGAAGAAAATATGTAAAGTAGTATTGGTAATAAATATTAACAGAGCAACAATGTGAGATCTGGGAGAATGGATATTAGACTCATGTAAGTTGTGTAGCATTATAGATGTAAGTAGATTACCTATAATGAAACAGTCAACTGAATATGGGGAGGAATATCGTATGAATTAAAAAGCCAGTGTTTTCATGAGAAAGGGAAAGAGAAAAGAAAGACAATAATATCAAGAGTGGATAAAAGGCAGAAAACAGAACAATGGTATTAGAAATTAAATGTTAGACAATTTGGGGACCAAAGAAAGGGAGGTAGAATGTAAGAGAGACAGTAGATGATGGAGGATAGCAAGATGTGGGGGAAAGGGGATAGTGTAGGTGGCCTAAATCAATTGTCACACAAACAAGGAAATGGAGGATGAGGAAACACAGCAAATTCAAGGTGCTCCCTGCAGCATCTATTGTATAAATAAAATAAAATAAAATAAGAAGAAAAATAGAGAAAAGAGAAAAAGAGAAGAAAAAAGGGGGGTGGGCAAAGAAAATGGAGGGAAACAAGCAAGAAAAAGAAAAGAAGAAAGAGAAAAAAAAAACTAAAGAAAGGAAAAAGGACCTTGGGGGATAGAGTGGGAGAAAAACCAGGAGATAATGCAATATTAGCAACCAAGACAATAAAAAAAAAAGAAGAAAAAGAGAAGGGGGAAAAAAAACACAAACACCAAGGGCTAGGACAATCAAGGACCTCAGATGGACCTCAGGGCCTGGTACATTCAGGGATGGGAAGTCTGTGATATTGCAGACTCAAGAAGTGCGAGTCTCTGGGGTGTGGGCCACCAGGGTTTAGGGGAGACACACCTGGGAACCATGCATCCAGTTAACAGGAAGCCTGGGATCACCGCAGTGCAACACAGCCTTCAGGGATCCCCGCAGCTGAGCACCAGCCCTAGGAAGAGGGGTCACGCCAGCAAACTCTTACCTCTATATCAGAAACCCAAAATTCCACCTCTCACAAGAGTCTCTTCTGTCACTGTCTCACTAAATCGACTTCAGGACACCTCTCACTCTGCAAGCCCCTGAAACAGTCTGCTGGGGTCACCATTGTACTACAAACAATTCAAGGACTGCTGCAGATGGGCCGTCTGCCCTAGGGGGAGGGGCTCTAGCCAGAAGCTCTGATCTCGTGTCAGAAACCCAAAATTTCACGTCTCACAAGAATCTCCTCTGTCTCTGTCTCACCTAATCGATTTCCAGACACCTCCCACCCTGCAAGCCCCCGAATAGCCTGCTCAGGGCTTGGAAACTCCCCAGCACAGCAAAGCCTCCAGGAATAGCTGCTGCCAGGCTGCCAGCTCCAGGGGGAAGCATCCTGTGTGCACCCCCGATCTCTGTGAAAGAGACCCAAAATTCTACCTTTTACAAGAATCTTCTTTGTCACCGTCGCACTAAATCAATGTCCAGACACCTCCTGCCCTGCAAACACCCAAAACAGCCCGGTCCAGCAAGATTCCAACCCTATTCAGTCACTTCTTTGCAGGAGAGATTATAAGGTGCACTCACTCAGATGCCATCTTGCCCCGCCTCCTGAATTAACATTTTAAATGTTAAAATTTACAGTGTGTAAAAAAGAGTACAAATCAAAGAAACAGCAAATGGGTGCTCTTTTAAATAAAGAAGATAAAACTATGGAAAATTACAAAAAAGAAGATGAGAATATGGACATACCAATCACAGACTTTAAAAATTGATCTAAAAATGCATAAGGAGATGAAAGAAAGTACAGAGAAAGAACTAGAGGATATAGAAAAACAATAAATGAATAATATGCGAGTCTAACTAAAGAGATAGAAATTTTAAAAAGGAACCAGCAGAACCATTGGAGTTGAAGACCACAATAAATTAGTGGAAAAATGCCCTGCAATCTTTTGAGAGCAGATTGGAGCTCTCAGAAGAAAGAATCAGTGAAACTGAAGACAAGGGACTTGAAATGAATCTGGTTGAAGAACAAAAAGAAAAATTACATGTTAATGTAGCCTATGACGTCCATGGGACACCTTCATGGCAACAACATATGCATTATGGCAGTCCTGGAATGACATGAAAGAAAGATGGGATCGAAAGGAATGAAAATTAATAAATGAGAGAAAACATCCCAAACTTAGCAAAAGAAATGAATATCCACATCCAAGAAGCTCAGAGAATACCAAACAGGATAAACAGTCAGAAATATACATCCCATCATATACTGATTATGCTATAAAATGCACAGGACAAGAGGAGAGTTCTAAAAGTTGCAACACAAAAGCACGATGTTGCATACAAAGAAGGCTGAATAAGGCTAAGTGCCAATTTATCATCAGAAATCATGGAGGCAAGAAGGCAGTGGATTGAAATACTAAAGCACTGAAGGAAAAAAACTACACATCAAGAATGTGAATTTTATTGATAAATTATTTCAAAAAAATGAGCAGGAGATTAAGACATTATCAGATAAGCAAAAGCTGAGGAAGTACATCACCACTATACCTGACCTAAAAGCAATGCTAAAGGGAGTTCATCAGATTGAAATGAAAGGACATTAAACTGGATCAAAGCAACATAAAGAAACAAGACTTGCAGTAAAGCTAAACATTTTAGTAATTATAAATGGCAGTAATATTGTCTTGTATATTTGGTATGTAGTTCCACTTCTTAATTTCTACAGGTCCTAAAATGCAAATGCATAAAAAGTAATGATAAATCTAGGTTTTTGGACATACAATATACAAATATACAACTGGTAACAAGAGCAAAAAATTGCTGGGAGGAACACAGCTATAAGAAAAGTATATGGGCATGCAAGAGAAGTTAGGTTGGGATCAAATTAAATATAATTGTTAAATATTTAAGGTACTGAATATTAACCTTATGGTAGATAGAAAAAGAAATGGAAAATATATCCAGAAAAATGAGTAGGCACTCAATATGGTACAACATATGAAAGCAAATAAATATAAAGGTAGGCTTTAATGGAAGTGGAGGAATAAAGTCTCAAGACTTATAAAGAATAAAGAGCAAAATGACAGAAGACCTGAATTCTGAGTAGAGACTATAAATGTAAATGGATTAAATTCCCCAGTCAAAAGGCAGAGATTGGAGGAATGTGTTAAAAAAAACAACAACCATGAACAAATAACTGTCATGTGAAAGAGACTCATCTTAATGTCAAAGAAATATGTAGGTTGATAGTGAAAATTTGGCAAAATATATCCCATGCATGTAGTAACCAAGCAAGAGCATGGGTGGTTATACTAATATCAGATAAAATAAACTTTAAGTCAAAAACAATTACAAAGGACAAAGACAGTCATTATATACTAATAAAGAGGAAAATTCAATATGAAGATGTAAAAATTATACATATAGATGCACCTAACAGCATAGCCCTAAGTATTTGAAGCAAATACTGACATATTGGAAGGGGAAAATATTGATATTTCTACAGTAATAGTAGCACACTTTAATACACCACTCTCAATAATGGATAGTACATCAAGTCATAAAAAAACAGTAAGAAAGTAACATACTATTAAACATCCAAACTGTTAAAAGGGAAATCAGAAGTAAAATTAGCAAATATCTTGAGGTAAATGAAAATGAAAACACAACATACCAAAACTTATGGGGTGCAGCTGAGGCAGTGTTGAAAGGGAAATTTAGAGCTCTAAATATTAACATTTTTAAAAGACTTCAAATCAGAAGCCTAGCCTCACAACTTGAAAACTATTAAAGGAGGAAGCAACTAAATCCAGAGTGGAAAGAAAGATGGACATAACAAATATTAGAATAGAGATAAGTGAAATAGAAAATAAACAAAAGCACCACAGAGAGATTTGATAAAACTAAAATGTGTGTTGGATAATATGAACAAAATTTACAGGCCTTTAGCTAGGATACAAATAATGAAAATCAGGAATAACAAGAGGGACATTATCAATGATGCTGCTGAAATAAAAAAGACAATAAGTGGATACTATGAAAAATTGTATGCCAATGAATTTGGTAACCTAGAAGAAATGGACAAATTATTAGAAACACACAAATGACCAACAATGACTCAAGATAAGTAGAAGATCTCAATAAATCATTTACTTTTAAAGAGATTGAATCAGTAATTCAACACCTCCCAAAACATAAAAGCCCAAGACAAGATAGATACAAAGTGATTTCTACCAAACATTCCAAGAAGACATAACTCCAATTCTGCTCAAAATCTTCCAAAACATTAAAGAGAAGAGATCTCACCCTAATTCATTATACAAGCCCAACATGACTGCCATACCAAAGCTGGATAAAGATACAAGGTAAGAGCATTACAGACCAATACCTGTTATGAATATCCACGTAAAAATCCTCATGAAAGTATTATCAAATGGAATCTAATAACCTATTAAAAGAATCATACACCACTATCAAATGCAATTTATCCCTGGTATACAAGGTTAGTTCAACAGAAGAAAATCCATTAATGTAATATGCGATGTTAACAGAATCAAGGGAAAAAACACATCATTATTTCAACTGATGTAGATAAGGCAGGGAAAAGAAACACCTTTTCATGATTAAAAACACTTAGAATAGAAGTAACCTTCCTAACATGATAAAGGGCATAAATGAAAAGCCTATAGCTAACATCCTACTTAATGGTGAAAAATGATAATTTTCAATTTAAGATCAGGAGCAAGTTGAGAATGCCAACTGTCACCACTGTTATTCAACATTGTAGTTGAATTCCTGCTAGAGCAATTAGGAAAGGAAAAAAAAAAGACATCCAAACTGGAAAGAAGTAAACTCTCCTTATTTGAAGATTGCGTGATCCAATAAACAGGGAATCCTGAAAAATCTACAACAAAGTTCCTGTAAGTAATAAATGATTATAGCAAAGAGGCATGGTACAAGGTCAACACCCTGAAATTAATAGTGTTTCTACACAAAAGCCATGAGCAGTCAGAAGTAAAGCAAAATATTCCATTTGCAATGGCAACTAAAAGAATCAAATATCTAGAAATATACCTAACTAAGGAAGTAAAGGACTTATACGCAGAATACTACAAAACATTGTTAAAAGAAATTAAAGAAGAACTAAATAAATGTAAGGATATTCCATGTCCATGGATTAATAAGGCATCAATACTACCCAAAGCAATTTGTTGACACAAGGCAATCCTTATATAAAATTTTAAAAAATTTCCAGTAACATTTGCAAAAATGGAAAAGCCAATCTTGAAATTTATGTGAAAGGGTAAGCAGCTCCAAATACCTAAAGCCATCTTGTAAAGAATGAAAGTGGGAGAATCACCCATCCAGATCTTAAAATTTATTACAAACCACAGTGATAAAAACAGCATGGTACTGGCACAAGGACAGACATTTAGACCAATGGAATGGAATAGAAAGAACAGAAATCACCTTCACATTTATGGTCAACTGATTTTTTACAAGGTCTCAAAGAAAATTTGAAAAGAAATAATCTATTCAACAAATGGTGCTGGGAAAACTAGAACTCCATGTGCAAAAAAAAAAGGGAGGGGGAGGAAAACCTATATGCCATTGACCAGTACCTCATACCACATACAGAAGTCAACTCAAAAATGGCCTAAAGACATAAATATAAGCACTAGAACTGTCAAACTCATAGAACAAAACACATGAATGCATTGGAAGGGTGTTTTGTTAGGCAACAGTTTCTTAGACCTTACATCCCAAGTATAAGCAACAAAAGAAAAAAATAAGTAAATAGGACTTTATAAAAATATTAATAAAAATTTTTTATTTGTCAAACAACTTTACCATGAAAGTAAAATGAAAACCTAAGTAAACTGGGAAAATACTTGGAAACCACATAACCAATAAAGGATTAACATCAATCATATATGAAGCAATCCTTCAACTTTACAATAAAAAGGCAAACAACCCAATTTAAAAATGGGTAAAATCTTCAACAGACAGCTCTTCAAGAAGATATGCAAATAGCCAGAAAGCACATGAAATATTGCCCAGCATCATTAGCCATCAGGGAAAAGCAAATCAAAACCAAAATGAGATACTATTTCACACCCAATAGATTGACATATTTTTTTTTTAAATGGTTAATAACAGTGTTGGCAAGGAAGTGAAGAAATAGGAACAACCATTCATTGAGGATGGCAACATAAAATGGTGCAGCAACTGTGAAAGACAATTTGGCAATTCCTCAAAAGTTAAGTAGAGAGCTACCTTATGACCCAGCAATCCCGCTAATAAGTATATATCAAAAAGAATTGAAAGCAGGTGCTCAAATATATATTTCCACACTAATGTTTGTTGTGGCATTATTCATAATTGTTATAGGATGAAAAGAGCACAAATGCCATCTTCCAATGACCGGATAAACAAAATGTGGTACACATATATATGCAATTCAGCTGTAAAAAGGAATTAAGTCCTTACACATGGGACAACATGGATAAACCTTGAAGACATCATGTTAAATGAAATAAGTGAGACATAGAAGGACAAATATTGCATAATCTCACTGATTTGAAAGAATTAGAATAGGCAATCTCATAGAGTCATAATCGTGATTAGAGTTTACCAAGATGGGGATAGGGTACGGAACATTAAGGCTTAAAATGCACAGGGTACCTTTTAAGAATGATGGAAATGTTTTGGTAAAAGATGGTGGTGATGGTAGCACATTATGAATGCAATTAACAGCATTGAAAGGTCTCTGAATACAAATCAAAGGGTAAATGTTCTATTTTATATATGGAAACAGAAATTAAAAAAAAAAATCCATGGAGCACCACTATACAAACAGTGTATGCTAAGTTAAAGTATGGACCTTAATTTATAATATAAATATAAAATTGTGCTTTAATAAATTTTAACAAAGGTTCCATAGCAATGGAGGGTTTTCTTGGTGGCGTGATATATGGGAATCCTGTATTTTATGCAAGATTGTTCCATAAACCTACAACTTCTCTAAAAATAAATAAATACATAAAAGAATGTAGAGATAAAAATAAAAAGGATGTAAAAATATGTTTGTTTATATAAGCTTGTAAAAACTACTGTAAAAAGTAATACTGCTATAAAAATTGAACAATGTATTCCACAGATATATAGGCTCATATAAAATAAAAATGAGAAAAATTTTCAGAAAGATGTGAAAATAATTAACAGATATTCAAAACACATAAAGTAAATTTTACAGAATTAATTGGAGGAATAGAATTTTTTAAAAAATATTTTACTTGGAAAAATGTCAAGAATAAAGTCCCAATTTTGTTGAAATGTAGGACAAGGAGGTCAAGTTTCCTTTCTGTTTCTCACTCCTGAGCTTTTAACAAAATTATTTTATTCTTAAGGAAAATTTATTGGAATCCCAACAATAAAATTTCAGCATATATATTGGTCATATTTTTAGGTTCTTTGTTTTACTCATATTATATATATTTACACTCCTTAACCATAGAAAAATTGAATTCGGTGTTGGTTAATGATGATTTTGCAATGTTAAGCAGACCTATTTGAGGTGGTATTTACATAGAAAATCTCCACGTAGTCTCTCATTTGGGTTAAATCGTAAGGTAACCTATTGTGAAATAAATTTGATGCTGTACTTTTTAATCTCCAAAAATATCTCTCTATCAATGAAGTTTGATGAAATAAAGTATTATAATTCCCAAACTCATCAAATATAAAAAATGTTATTTTAACTTCTTTATTGATAGCAACAAAATCTGTCCTAAAATCAAAATACAAAGTTTTCCCACCAAGAGTTGCTTCTAAATCTACATGAAAATTTGTTTCTTTTTGATTAATTATTGCCTTATCCTAAGAAATATTTGACCTAATTATACAAAGAAGTGAATTTTTGGCAGTTAATATAATTATAAAATATTTATTCACTTCAACACTGATTTATATTTTTCCCTCATGTATCTTTTAATAAAATAAAAACCAATGCACTAAAATAATAAAACAATTTCAGAAACATTTGTTATACTAATTACAATTATACCTCTGATGTGTCTATGAATTAGGTGACACTGACAAACCTCACTGAAGAACCTCTACTAGGTTTTATCCTGTAATGCCTCTAACCTGCTCATTAATCAACTGGTGCATGCATTTTGAAAGAAATTTTTTATTAGGCACTAGCCAACATAGAATGCATTAAATTTTTGGTTTTCCCAAAGACATAAGACAAGGTATATCATAAATTCTTAATGATAAAATCAGAATGTTACTGAAAATACAGTGTGATAAAAATAGATATACATGTAAATTGCATTATATAATAAAATAATTGGAAGTAAATATGTGTAAAATTTAACATTTATGAAAGATTTCATTTAATTCTTTTAATTTTATTGCATTCTAATTTCAGTGTAATAAACCAGTTTTACTCCCATGCTAAGTGTTTTACTTTGAAATATAAAAATATTTCATTGTGAAAAAATGTGTTGTTATATCACTGTGGTTAATGTCCTGGCCTTTCAGCAAACTATAATTAGACATTTCTTTAGGTAACATCTCTGTTACCTAAACAAAAAAATTTATGCATCACAAAAGAATATAAAGAAATTGTGTTCAATTTTATGGCTTCTAAGGGAGATGAAACTCTCTGGTACAAACCTAACATGGATGTATTTGTTCTTGATTGTTATTCCTTGGAACTATGCCAAGGAATTTTCCTTGAAATTGATCCCAGGTATGAATGGATGTTCATCATCAGGAACCCTCAATATAGGAGGTATTGTGACATTACCAGGGTAAAATACAAGGGATAGTTTATTCTGCTTGCATTCACAGTAGCTCCCTGGAATATTTGTCAGGTATAATTTCCAGGTGAACTTTCTATTTGGTCATGACCTCCATACAATCTCTGTGTCGATGTAATTTAACTCAGAATAAAACAAAAATATATGCAGAAATGTTTAAAAATAGTTTATTTCACTGGAAACAGTATCACTGAAATATTAGGCACCCTGTATGGTGTACTTATTTTGTTTGTGAAAAAATTGTGAGGTTTACAAATTTTTAGAGAGAAATAATTATTGGAAAAAATTTTTCACCAACTTTGGCTCATTGTAAGTATTATTCTCAAAGTTAGAATTTTAGTTTAGATCAAGTAAAATGTGGTATTATTAGAGGAATATAAATATATATATGATATCATTTAGACTTGATGTAAGCCTAAATTTGTGAAATGGAAATATAGAGTTTATAGGAGTGTTCATGTGCAAACCATGCACATATTTGAAAAAATAATTTATGGAAGTTTTAAAATAATTTCTAGTAAGTACAACAACATGTCTTCTAAATATTAATACTAATAAATGTTCTATAATTTTTAATATACTCTGTAAAGTCCCTTAAGTTTTAATTTCTGATCTGTTATTTGTACTGACTTCCAACAAGTATGTTTCATTCACTGGCTGCTTCACCCAGATGTAATTTTTTTTATCTTCTTGCCAGCCATTGAATGTTTCCTTCTCTTTTCAATGGCCTATGACCACTATGTAGCTATCTGCAATCCTTTTCACTACCTCCATACTTTGCTGCACCCTTATCACTGGGTCCTACATGATTAGGTTTACTGAATCATTAATTGTTGCTGTTTACATGAACAGTTTACATTTTTTCAAATCCAATATTATCTATCACTTTTTCTGTGACACAGTCCTAATTCTAACTCTGTCCTGTACTGACATTTGTTGCTGCCAGGCTGAAGGGTATCAGGAATGAAGGATAAGAGAGAAGGGATCAGCGGATCTGCAAGCCAATGCCTACAGACAAGTTTATTTCTATTCAACTGCATACTGATAGAGAAAGCTTACATGCTAATAAGCACATACAGATTTATTGTTGTTATCTCATTATTAGAAACAGGGAGAGGCCATTTATCTTTTAACTTTTCAAAGTGACTTTGTTCTTTCTACTAAACCGGCCTGTTGACCTAGTAAATCTTAACCAGAGACATTCTTGTCCTGTTGACCAAGGGAGTGTCAACAAAGAACATTCTTTCCTTATTCTGTTTCCTAAGTAGCATCACATCTTGTTTTCTTCAACCAACAAGTCATTACTTCTTTATTTCTGCTTTTTGTTTAAGTGCCAGGGTGACTTTGCCAGTCTTAGGTTGCCCTTATCACAATTTAAGGGTCTTACCCATGATTGACTACCAGCCAAGCTCTTTCGGCACAATATTTAAATTTTTGCAATGCTCATGCAAGAACAAGGTTGTTGGCTCATCCCAGCTGGTTGGTGCTCTGTAATCACTTTGTAACATATCATTAAGGACAGACCATTGTTATAAGCAGTATTATTAAAACAGCCATCCCTATTCCTAAGGATGATACAAAATGCTGTGATTTCCACCAATTTATAGGATTAAACTTTGTAACATGAAAAATTAAGACAGAAAAAACATCTTTAACAGTGGCTATATGTATTTGATTCTGAGACAATTCAATATTTTCTTCTGCATTCAACAATTTCTAATGAAATATTCATTTTGTGGCCCAATACATGATTTTTTTTTCCCATTGTATCTCTGAGGAATTATTCACAAGTGGTGTAATACAAAAGTTACTTTCATTCCAGTCACACTTAAGCCCTCTCAACAAGTTTAGATTATGCAATTAATCTTCAGTATGCAATGCAGCAGATTCTAAACCATTGACTCTATCATTAAGCTGCTCATCAATATGCTCTTGACTATGCCAGAGTTCACTTGGTGTTTTTATGCCAATTATGCACATATTGCTGTGTCTGAACTGTTTCATGCAATGCAATGGCAGCTGTGGCAGTGGGTGTTATTATTCCAATTAGTCTCAATATTCCAGCAATAATCCATCCTATTAATACCTTTGTCCATTTTATGTATGCTTGTGCAAGATGCAACAGCAATTGACTTTCAGGTGGTGACTGCCATATCAGGGTCATCCATACTGGAAACCATACTCCTTTTCTTCTCTGAGCAACCATGATAGTTTTTATCTTTCTGTAAAATAGTCTCAGAAATACAACTATATAGTGTACAATTTTTACAAAAGAGGATTTGATTTCCAATTTCTAATTTTCCTGTCACAAAAATGTAGGGATATCATACGCATGTTTTAAAATGATATGTTTGATTAAAATAAAGGTATTGTCTGGTGTCGTTCTTATTCCTGAACCATATATAAGTGAGGGCCAGTCCAAGAAACACTTTCCACAGATTTCTTTGGACAGTTTGTGTTCTATTAGTCCACGGGGAAGGCAACCACCTTCCTTTAATTTTCCAAATAATTGATCTATTAATAAATTTAGTTTTTTCATTCATGGACCATGGAAAAGGATGTTGTCTATTAGCACTAATCTGACTGTTGTTCATTCCATACCAGATAAAGCTGCTGCTATTATTAGTGGGATATCCCATAGGGACACTGTCCCATACTATTCCAGAGGAATAATTAAGAGTGACAACTCCTCTTCCCTTATGGCAATTTCGCCACCTTTCTTTATCACCTTGTTCTTGTGGTGGACAACTATAATTTTGTAATTTGGCCACAGAACTATTATAGGATGGAAATACAGTAATAAGCAATTTGGTACCATTGGCTTTAGTAGCAATCATAGTGTGATTTTGTATTCTCATACATGGAAGCTCTTTTCCTATACTTAAAAGGATGATCATCTAAAGGAAGGGTTAAATTTACTATAGTTCTTCCTTCTTCCTCAGGTTTCAAAGGCAATCGATGATCTATAGGTCCTGGGAACATATAAGGTTATTTAAATATACTGGAAATGAGGAATCTGCCCATTTCAAAGCTCTCAACAATGGCAGATTGGGTATATATGCCCAATAAGTATGATTTTCAGCTACATTATCCAGAATCATTGTTGTTGTCAGGAAGAGATGAAAAATCATCAAGGAGGGATGTGTCATTCTCTGTCCATGATTTAATCCACTGTGCTGGCAACCAAATTTGTTCTCTGTCTCCTATAATTACAAGAGCATACCCTTGCCCCCATACTTTAACTTTCCCTTCGTGCCAAGTGTTAGTCAGAACACCTTTCCAGTATACTGGCTGATATTCAGTTTGGTCAGACAGACCTTTTCTTTATTTCAGCCAGTGTGATGGAATCATATAAATTAAGAAAATTTAAAGTAAATAAATATTTTGTCAGTTGGTCCTTTGGTACTATGATACCATCATCTCCCTCTTTTTGTTTTAACAGCATTTTTTAAGTGTATGATGGGACCATTCAACTATGTCTTGGCCTGGAGGTTATAAGGAATTCCTATGATATGAACAATGGAATATTAAGAACAAAATTTTGCAGATTATTTACCAGAATAAACTGGACCATTATGGGTTTTAATTTGTACAGGGCATCCCATGACTGCAAAGGCAGACTACAAATGTGAATGAACATGACAAAATCTTTCCCCACTATGTGCTGCTGCACAGAGAAAATGAGAATAAATGTCAATACCAAAATGAACATATTGCAACTTGCCAAAAGATGGGACATGCATAATATCCATCTGCCAAATTTAATTTGAGGCCAGCCCTTGAAGATTAGTGCCTTTATCAAACAGTGCTGCCTTGAGAGGGCCACAGGTAGAACAATGCCTTACAATATCTTGTGCTTACAGTTTTGTTAAAGATGGAAATTTATGTCACAATCCTTTAGTGTTGAGATGAGTGAGAGCATGATATTTGGCTGCATCCTGCACAGATCCTACCAGGATATCAGCCTGTGCATTACATGCAGACAGGAGTCCAGGTAAAGCAGAGTGTGATTGAATATGGTAATAACAGAGAATTTGATCATTGATGAATAAATGTCTGAAGTTGCAGGAACATTTGAGAAAGTTCTTCAGTTATGGAGATATTGGCTGTTTCAATTTGAGTAATGGTTAAACAAACATTATCAGAATAAGAAATAAGATTAAGAGACCCTTTAAAAGTTTGCAGGACCCTAAGAACAGCTGATAATTTTGCAGTTGTGCAGTAATATATGGGGTTTGCCAAACCTTTTCTGGGAGGGAAGTGACATAAGCCACTATACCATTGTTACTACCATCTTTGAAAATGGTAAGTGTGTTTTCTATTGGAACTGATTTAACTATTTTTAGTAAAATCCATGTTGTTCTTTGTAAAAATATTAATAGTTTAGTGGTGGGATAATGGTTATCAATAATTCCCTGAAAATCACTACTAGCAATTTGTCAATTTGTATTTGTAGCATAAAGATGTTTAATTTCATCATTAGACAAGCTGCATATTATCTGATCATGAGCTGTAATTGACCTTTAGCAATGAGAGAAATAAGTTTCTGTAAATATGTTTGCAATCTTTTTTGTTTATTATTAGGAAGAAATATCCATTCCAAAATGCCATCTTGCCAAAATAAGGCAGTTGGAGATTGTAGGGTAGAAAAGATAACCTTAGGGATTCTCAGAGTAGATCAACTCCAATTAATGTCCCCTAAAAGTTTCTGAAAATAAAGTATTTAATTTATTCCTTCTTAATTGTATCTCTTGTGGGTGTATATGTCCATTTGCTAATTGCATACCCAAATAACAATAGGGGGCATTCTGCTGAACTTTCTCAGGGGCAATCTGTATCCTATACTCAGGAAGCACCTTTTCAGCATACTGAAACAATTGCTGTAACTGGTCATCTGACAACTGTGTAAATGATATATCATCCATATAATGGATAATCATAGCTTTTGGAAACTTTTCCAAAACCTGTACCATAACCTGTAGGGGTTGATGAACAAAGATTTGGCACATGGTAGGACTGTTCATCATGCCTTGACGCAACACACACCACTGATATCTCTGCAAAGGGGATTGATTGTTTATAGCAGGGACAGAGAAAACTAATTTCTCTTTCTCAGAAGGATGCAGAGGAATGGTAAAGAAACAATCTTTTAAATCTATAATAATCAAGGACCAATTTTTAGGAATCATAGAGGACTGTGGAACCCCTGGATATAATACCACCATAGGGCTCATAACTTTATTAACACCTCGAAGATCCGTGAGCATCCACCATTTGCCAGATTTCTTTTTTATTACAAATACTGGTGAATTCCAAGGGCTTTGTGATGGTTCAATATGCCCTTGGAATAATTGCTCTTGAAAAATGGTGTGAAGGGCATTAAGTTTTTCCAAAGGAAGGGGTCATTGATCAAACCAACCTGGTATATTTGTAAACCAAGTTATGGGGATAGTAATGCCCTTTGTTACAATGGCTGCTACATTAAATTTGTCCTTAAAGATTCAGAGGGAATTTGGAAACGTAATCCATGATATTCATTCTTCTTTCTGATATTGCTATACTTCATATCCATGTAAATAGTTTTAACTTGTTCTAAAAGTGTAGGAATATATAAAAATGCTCCCCATTGACTAAGCAAATCCTGGCCCCACAGATTAAGTCCTACATCATTCACATAAGGTTGTAGCATAAATGTTTGCCCATCAGGTCTTAATGTGTCAAAAACAGAGGTCGGAACATTTTGTAATGTCCGTGATTGAAGCCAGTGTCATATAGCAATAGTTCCTGTGTCTATTAGTGCCAATAACACTTTCCCATTAATAGTAATAGTAACATCAGGCTGATCATTGCCTACAAAAGTCTGCCACAAAATTTCATTCCCTATAGCCCGAAGTCCTCCATTTCTATCAAAAGGAAGAGTTAAAGTTTTGTGATAGGGCAGGAGTAGTAATTGTGTTATGCATTGTCCCAAAGTAACTTGTACTTGATTAACAGCTTGTACCATAACCTTAATTTCTTCCTTATAATCACTATGATGGCAATTTGTACTAGCAATCCTTCCATAGTTAAATTATTCCTTAAGTATAGTTTACATACCCATAGCAGGAGTAATAAGTTTAGTTTCTGTAGAAGGTAAATCAACGTCAGTGTTCCCTTGAGTAGCTGCTGTTAGTTCAGAAACTGGGATGCGTGTTGCTGGCCATTGTTGACTGGGTATTTTTCCTGTAGGCTCATATTTTTTGTCTGAGGGTCTGGAGCTAGGCCAGCAAAGTGGTTTCCTGATGACAAAATGGGGGAGCTGTTTTTGTGAAATTTAGATTTACATTCATTAACCCAATGAAAACCTTTCTGACACATGGAACATATTTTGGAGGGGGGTTTTCTCCCACCACTCTTTAGTGGTTGAACAAAATACACTCTGCAATCCCTTTTCAAAATGACCAGATTGCCCACATTTAAAACAATTTCATCTTTTATCTTGCAGTCTCTGATTACCTCTCTTTGCTGCACCTAATACTGCTATCTGGTGCATAGTGGAGTCTATATCCCAACAACATTTGATATAATCTTGCACTGATCCTCCTGCAGGCTTAAGTGGCCTTATAACTTTTTGCATTCATTAATTGCATTATCAGAGGTCAATGTTAAGAAAATCAAATTTCGTTCTTCAGGAATTTCAACAGATTTGTACACAATGTCAGATAAATGAGCTGTAAATTCAACATATGTCTCATTGA
Source organism: Dasypus novemcinctus (assembly GCF_030445035.2). NCBI lineage: Eukaryota > Metazoa > Chordata > Mammalia > Cingulata > Dasypodidae > Dasypus > Dasypus novemcinctus. The sequence goes on from NC_080682.1 coordinate 34,113,982, forward strand.
CACCCTGAATCACTTTTGAAAAGGATTGAGTAGGCTTCCCTGGTGGAGAGATTTTTCTGCGTGCAGCCAAGCATACCATGTGCAGCTGGACTATAGCAGGGACATCATATTGTAATTGCCTAGCTACCCCTGTCCATTGTCTTATGCCTAATAGTAGCTTGGCTGTAATAAGAACAGGAGATTGGAGACTAGCATTCCAGTGAGCTGTCTGATTAGTCTAGTCAGTCCACCATGTTTTAAACTGTAAAAATTCAGCCAAGTTTAGTACCATCTGAACTAACATCTCCCATGGTATTAGCCTATCAATCTGAGCCATGCCTTGAACTAATCCAAAAGTATAAGGAGACTTAACCCCATATTGTTTGCATGCTTGTTTCAAGTCTTTTAAAAATTTAAAAGGAATTGGTTCATGATGAAACTCTACTCCACCTTGAGGGTTATTTAAACCCAGTGGAATGGGTCTGAGTGTAAGAGAAAAGCAGATAAGAACTGTATTGCTTCAGAATCCCCTTGGCATGAGCCATGCAATAGACAACACAGCAATGGCATTTGTGGTGTGAGATTAGGCACCACAACTTTGTTAATGTAAGGCAATGCATCAGGAGTATCAGAAAAAAAGCCCAAAGGGACCATTCACTGTAGTACACATTTGTGGAGGAGAAACTAAAGAAATCAACTGAGGATCTAAAGGAGCAGTAGGTTGAACAGGAAAACCATGAGCCTCTGAATCACCTAATCCTGATGTACTAGTGTGATGTGAAACATAACATCTGGGAATTTCACTAGGATTAATGGCAAAATTTTTGTACAAAAAAGGATTAGTATTTTCGGAAGGAACATGACAATCAGGGACATTATCATTGTCCCTATCCAAATCCAAGGTTTTGTTATCACACAACTCCTGCTTAACATCAATTTTAGAAAATATAGTAATCTTGTCATCTCCATCTTCCAATGGTAAAGGATCTAATGTAGCAGCAATCTGATGACATAAAGCCCAAACAGACAAGGGAATAGTCACACCTTTTTGATAGGATCAGTGAAGTGCCTTCATAACTAATTTCCATTGTTTCAAATTTAAAATATTTCATCCCTGTGGTTGAAACCAATAGCAATGTTTTTGAACTAAGGCAAAAAGCTCAAGCAACTCCAACATTTTAATAGACACTCCAGTGGTTTTCAATAAGGTTTTTAAAACCTGGGAATGTTCTTCCAATCATCCTGTTTGATTACCCTGGTGATCCATGCAAATGTTACTTACCATAAGACTCAAGTAAAAACTTAGTGGATGATGCTTGTGACCCTCATGGGAGTCCTTTCCACTTGTTCCTCGATACTGCAGGAAGGAAAACTTCTTTGGGCACCACATTGGGTGCCAGATGTTGCTGCCAATCTGAGGGGTATAGGAATGAAGGACAAGAGAGAAGGGATCAGGGGATCTGCAAGTCAATACCTACAGTCAAATTTATTTTTATTCAGCTACATACTTATAGAGAAAGCTTACATGCTAACAAGCACATACAGGTTTATTTTTGTTATCTCGTCGTTAGAAACAGGGAGAGGCCATTTATCGTTTAACTTTTCAAAATGAATTCATTCTTTCTACTAAACTGGCCTGTTGACCTAGTAAAACTTAATCAGGGACATTCTTGTCCAGTTGACCAAGGGAGTCTCAACAAAGAACATTCTTTTCTTGTTCTGTTTCCTAGGTAACATTATGTCTTATTTTCTTGATACAGGAGGAAAATCAGGAATCTCATTTTGTAGTGGTTTAAGTTCTGAAGCTTTGTAACTTCATCAGGTTACATATTTGCAAAAAGTAATATCTCTTTTTGTCTATCTGATAATATTTTAAAACCTTACCATTTTCTGATGTGTAACAAGCTTTATTAATCAGTATTTCTCTGTTTAATTTCAGTGTGATTAAAAATTCATTGCCTCATTTTTGAAGAAGTTTTGGACCATAGAGAGGTTCAACTATGGCAGGGGAGGAATACAGGTGGGGGGTGTTATTGATGGGGGCACATGGTTGGGAGGAATTTCTCCAGGGCATGTATACAGGGTACATAAAAATGTTTGGATATTTTCACAATAGTTATAGTTAAAAATGGCAACTGAGGGAGTGCTGAGTTCTTAGCCAGGGGAGCTCTATCACATTCCCCAATGGAACAGCAACAGTCCCCCAAGTGCATTGGCAAAGACCAATAAAGAAGGATGGTCCAACAATGAGCCCTTGATATTGATGACTATGCTTATAAGCCTGTGCACCTGAAACATGAATTAGGCCTAGAACTGCAGGGTGCCTAAGAATTACCTCCTGAGAACCTCCATGTTGCTCAAATGTGGCCACTCTCCAAGTCAAACTCAGCATGTAAATGCATTACCTTCCTCCAGCATGGGACATGACTCCCAGGGATGAGCCTTCCTGGTGCAAAGGGATTATTACCAAGTACCGGTGATGATGTAACTGGAAAAAGACCTTGAATAAAAGGGTCAACTCAGACCAGCAGAATATCTCAGCCTACATGTAATATCAGGTGTTAAAAACTGCTTTTTGACCTTGAATAAAAGGGGGAAATGGAAAGGACAAATGAGTTTATATGGCTTTGAGTCTCCAAAAAAGAGTCAGGAGGTCATCAGAGGGGTTGCACTTATGCACACCTCAGCAGGATCTCAGAGTCAGCCAAAGTAAATACAATCCCAGGTACTGGTTCTCCTGAGGACTACAGAGCCCCACAGGTTCTATGGTCATGACAGATGGCTATGGAATTCAGTACCATGTCAGTTGGCCCTACTTTGGAGTTTGTGTTTCTGAGTGTGATGGAGTTGGACTCAGATGTGGCCTTTCTACACATGCCTCTTCTGTCACTTTTACTGGACCTGTGGTTGGTGCTGGGGTTGGTGTATACTTGGGAGACCTGAATCCCTGGACTGTCCATGTGACAGTCAGGCACTGAGCCTCAGCAGACTTGCAACTCCTACCTTTTAGTTTATTGGACTTATTCTAGCCAGTTAGCAGGGAGGTGAAGGTCAACCAACACACCAGGGAGCCAAGAGTGCCTCCAACAGCAAGGAGGAGAATTGCATCCATCATCCATGTAGAAACTAAGTTCCCTCTTAATATAGAGGTGGAGTTTACATAACCATCCCAGGGTCCACAGGATGGAGGAATAGAGTATGGATTAGAGTGGACTTCCTGATATTCTACTATGGAACTATTGTGATTAGTAATGGAAGTATAGCACTGATGTGGAGAAAGTGGTCATGGTAACTGCTGAGGGTAGGGAAAGGGAAGAAGAGATATGATTTGGGGGCATTTTCAGGACTTGAAATTGTCCTGGCTGGTACTACAGGGACAGATGCTGAACAATGTATGTCCTGCCATGGTCCACTGGGTGGACTGGGGGGAGAGTATATACTACAATATAAACTATTATCCATTTGGTGCAGCAGTGCTCCAAAATGTATTCACCAAATGCAATGAATGTGCCACAATGACAAAAGAGGTTGCCGATGTGGGAGGAGTGGGGTCGGGGGGGGTAGGGGTGTATGGGGACCTCATATTTTTTGAATGTAATATTTTAAAAAAAGAGACAAAATTAATTGCCATTTTCTAGTTTATGTAATTGTTAATTTTATTCAAAAATAAATTCTTGAGTAAATTTCTTTTCAAATTTTTAATAGAGAAAAGTTTTAAAGCTAATAAATACTAATTAATCTAAATATTATAGTAATCCATAAAATTTAATCTAGTATTTGTTAAGATTGCCTTTAAAAATCTCTCTATGTAATCTGTAATTGCAGTTTCAGTTTTCTCAGATATTCTAAATCTATTTAAGAAATTACTTTTATCATTTTTTAAAAACTGCTTATTTTCATTATTTAAACTTTTGCAACAAGTATAATGTTTGCACTGAAGTCATTTTTATTTTGAATTAATATTAAAATATTCTTTATAATTTTACATTTGGTCATTTTACTGAATGATTTTTCATTGATTAAAATACAGGTTAATCTCTATTTCAGAAGTAAAATTTTTCACTTGTTCATAATTGTTAATTTATTCAAATCATTGAAAATTGCATTAATTCCTCTAAATACTTATTTTGTATGAAAATTTATCATATATAATATTATGTATAGTACCTCATTCAGACTTATTTTTAAATTGTCTATATACTTATATTGTCAATAATTTATATTTACTGTAATTATTCTTTGTCATGTTATAATTAGGGATGCCTTTGATAACATTTATTTTCTAATAATATTCTTTTAATTAATCTCTCATATTATACAGTCATTGCACCTATTTTCATATATATAAGATCATATATATATATATATGATCTTTACCTTTTCTGGTCTTTTTTCTTTAATAAAAACTCTGCTTGCCTTGATTTAATTTTTGTATATTTCTATGTTAGAAATTGTATCCTGTTGGTTTGTGTTGGCAGCTATGATCAACAGATTCTATAATTTATTAGACAATAATAAGTACAGGAAAAGTTCATTTTAACTACGTTCAGGCTACCCCTTTTCTTCTATAAGGTATTCTATATAAAGCATTTATTATATTATTAAATATATTACTATAACTTTTGTGCAATATGAAAACACTATACTGTTTGCATTTTCCCTCTTCTGTCTCTACTTACATCAAAGCAATTATATTGTTTTCAGGATGTAGTCTGGAGCAATTTTTTTTTTTTTCATTGCTCAGTATTCTCAAACCATCTTTCTTTTTCTTTCTTTTTTCTTTTTCTTTCTTTCTTTCTTTCTTTCTTTCTTTCTTTCTTTCTTTCTTTCTTTCTTTCTTTGTTCCTTCCTTTTCTTTCTTTTCTCTTTTCCTTCTTCCTCCCTCCTTCCCTCCTTCCCTCTCTCCCTTCCTTCTTTCCTTCCTTCTTCCCTTCCTACTTCCCTTCCTTCCTTATATTTATTTGTTACAGATATTATTTGTTTACAAATAGAAAAATCATGCCTGACATTCAGAATTCCATTAAACCCTCCCTATTATTAAACATTTCATTAATGTTGTACTTTGTTACAATTAATGAAAGAACAATTTTTATGATTGTGCTTTTAACTATAGCCCATGATTACATTAAGTTTCATTGTTCATGGTGCTCATTCATTTAAGAAAATATTATAATAATATATATGTAACCTAATACTTCCCTTTTTAACAATATTCAAAATTTTTTTGTTCATATTACTATGTTCAAAGTTCTATGTATTTTAACACTTCATCTATTTAAATAATGATAAATGACAAAGACTGAAATAAAGAGTCTAGGTAGATCGGTTTTGTTTGTTGTTTGAATCTAATCTTCCTAGGGTCTTTTGCCATTCATGGACTTGAATTTTGATATCTTTCTTTATTTTTAGAACTATGTATTTCTTCTTATGCACTTTTTCTCAATTCTTGTGGTAGTACTTTAAGTATGTGTGTATTATAACATTTTGTATTGTCCCAGAGCTCTTGGATACTTTTCCTTAGATATTATTTTTTCTTTAAAAATATATCCTGTTTCTTTCATACCTACTGTCTTATCATAAAGTTTACTGATATTTACCTCATCTGTATTGACTCTACTGATGATCCTGTTGATGGAATTTTCTTGTTCTTATATTGTACATGTTGTGCATTTGCTTTGTAAATGTTCTATTTCTACTATTTCATTGGACACTTCCTAATAGTTCCCATCCCTGTCACACAGTTTTTCATTGTATCTGATTATGTTGTCTATCTTCTCCACTAAATCTTTTAACACAGTAATTGCCAATGTTCTTTAGTCAAAAACCACCAAGAATACCTGTAGTTGAGCAATTTGGTTTTATTAATCATTGCAATGAGCAAGAACACATGCCATAGGGAAATGCATAATTTCTAAGAAGGTTTTAGAAAGAATCTATAAAAGGATTTTGTTGTTGGTTGTGTAATTAGGAAGAGAGTATAAGGAGCTTTAGTTTGGATGCTTTCAGGAACCAGGAGCAATTCTCTGATTGAGTATCTCAATAAATTTTATCTGCCATTTGGCAGACTAAAGTAAACATAAAGCTGTAATTAGTAAAGAAATAGCAGTTCCTAATTTAGTAAGAAAGGAGGAGGATGATATTTGATATTTTGCAGGTGACACACTGATCTTGTCTGAAGGCAGCCCAGACTTCACCTTTCATTCTCATGAGCACTTGGCAGAGAACAGCAAGAAGATATTGCAAATGAATGTACAGCCTTTAATTCTATGGCTCCATGTTTTTTCCAAATGACAATCTAGCCAAGACGTGACTTTAACAGTTCTGTAAAATTTATTTTTATTACTCCTACTTTCTTGCCCAGCGTACACATCTTTCTCCCAACCTCTGCCAAAGGTGAATCTGATTGTCTCATCTCCTCTTTGAGTGGCTTGATCTTACTTGGTATTCAATTTCTTGGATATTTCCATCTTTATCTTTCTGGTTGGTGCAGTAAAAGTTATGATTCTGTAGTTTAATGGATTTTTCTAAACAATGTTATTCACACATTATACTATCTGTCTAAAGTGCACAATAAATGACTCTCAATATAATACAAGCATTGTACATTTATCACTGCAATCAATTTTAGAACTTTTACTATAGTCCAAAAGTAAAACTTTCAAGCTCCTTATACCCCCTATTATTGACCTTTAGAATTGGTATAGTACTTTTTTGTAATAATAAATTTTATTTCTTTTAGAGAAATGTTAGATTTACAGAAAAAATTGCACCAAAAATATAGGGAATTCCTATATTGCACCCCAACACCCAAACACATTGTTACCACTATTATTAACATCTTACATTAGTGTAGCACATTTCTTAAAATTGATTAATCAATATTAAAGCATTGCTGCTAATTAAAGTCTGTAGTTTGGTTCACACTTTGTACAATACAGTCTTCTAGGTTTTGACAAATGTATAACATCATGCATCCCTCATTGCAGTACAATATCTATTAATTTCACTGCCTTAAAAATTCCCTATATGCCACCTAAAAGATTCCTCCTCCTCCCTTCTGAACACCTACCAACGACTACATCAATATTACACTATTTTCTTTCAACACAATATAATAAAAACAATAACAAATCTACTTTGTCTGTGGCTATACTACCCCTTTATGTCTGTTCATTCCTTAGTCTTGAAGGATTTGGGGTGATGTCTGCTCTGACAGATTCAGGTTGCAAAAGGGCTTAGATATTATGAGGTGGATGGAAGGAATTGTTCAGCTTGCACTTACTGATACTCTTTGTTTTTTCAAATGGAACTTGTCCATCACCACTGTTTTGCTGGTTGCCCAGGGAAAGTCCAACCACCTGTAGAGTAGAATTTAACTGAAACACTGCTAGGATTCCGCATTCATTCAGCATATGAGATTAGGTATCTGAAAGATATATTTAATAGGTATATCGAGAATTACAGATTTAAATAAAAGAAATAGAAAAATCATTAGTTCAAGAATTATAAATGAGTATAACTCTGTTATATTGAGGAAATAGATTATCATATAGTCCCAAATAGGCCCACCAAGGGGGTGTTGATTACATGAGACTATGTGAGTTATCTCTGATATCTGAATGTCCCCAGAGTCCTCAAGAGCATTCTTGTTTGAGGCTTTGTTTACTGCAGCACTGGTAAAATCTGCCTGAAATCCACATAAGTATAACCTATGGAATGACCTCCCAACTCACAGTCTTTTAGCCATAGAAAATGGCAGCCAGCATCCATGTGGAATCTGAGCCTCCTCTTGACATAGAGGTGCAATGGACACAACCAATCCAATGTCCACATAGAAGAGGTGGCATTGGATTGGGAAAAGTGGACATGGTGGACGATGGGTATGGGGAAGGGCAGGAAGAGATGAGAGGTGGGGGCGTATTTGGGACGTGGAGCTGCCCTGGATGGCGCCTCGGGGGTGATCACCGGACATCGTGGATCCTCACAGGGCCCACTGGATGGAATAGAGGAGAGTATGGGCCATGATGTGGACCATTGTCTATGAGGTGCAGAGGTGCCCAAAGATGTACTTACCAAATCCAATGGATGTGTCATGATGATGGGAACGAGTGTTGTTGGGGGGGAAGAGGGGAGGTTGGGGGGTTGGGTTGAATGGGACCTCACATATATATTTTTAATGTAATATTATTACAAAGTCAATAAAAAAAATAAAAAAAATAAAAAAAATTTAAAAAAAAAGAAATTTTTTTAAAATTTCCTGTTTCCCCTTTGGTCAATCTTATTTTTCAAATGTATCACTGGTTACCACATGGTAATAATTCTTTAGCACCAGTGACACTTAACCCTGGGAGTCATTTCTCACTTGAGGAGAAGGTAGTGAGTTCATTTGCCGATTCTGGCTTATAAAGAGGCCACATTTGAGTAACAAAGAGGATTCCAGGACATAACTCTTAGGTATTAATTATAATTAGGCTGTTTCATTTTTATAGGAATAGGGTTCATAAGTACAAGTATTAAGATAGAGTACTTGACATATTGGTTTGCTTTCTTCCCCCAGTTTTAGGAGAGTATTTTATTTGTTAATCTCCCCAAAAAAGCAAAATTCCAAAATAACCACCCTCTGAATGAATAGTTCTATAATAAAACATTTTGAATCATCATTTCTTCTCTCTCCAAGGTGTACTCTTTTATGTAACCACATTTTAGAGCAAACTGATACATAGAAATACTGCCTGTTAAGGGCATATAGCACTTGCTATATAAGCTCCCAGTATCTGGTATAATTCCTTGTCAATCAAGGGGTGTCTTCTTTTGGCATCCCTCTTTTGATAGAAACTTATTGCAAAAGTTTCTCTTCTTAATAGGAAAATATTTTCAAAAATCCTTCTCCACCCCTTTCCACTTCATTTGAAAACATTTGTACAGAATAAAAATGTTCCCTGCCCAACTGTGGTTAAAACACTGAATGTTGAAGAATATCTGGTTTACTATAAGTTCCTGGGCTATATACTTTGGCATTTATAGAGAAAGTTGAATCTCAAGCTCTATTACTCCCCAAAATGGGTAAAATAAGTGAGAATTTGATCAGAACAGTACAAAGCTGAGCCATTTTATGATGGAAAAAAACAGGCATTCTCAAACATCAGTGATACCTAGGCTTGTTGATGACAAAGCCTGGGTGTAATTAGCTTCCAGTTCCATATAGAGAATATATTTTAGAGATAGTTAGCAGAGTATTGAGATATATGAAGAGAACTGAAAGCTGGTGAAGGCACAGAGTAAAGGATCCCAGGAAATTTTAGTGCCATTTTCACTGAGTGAGTCAATAGTATAGAAACCTAAAGATCTTGGCTGTGATCCCCCTAGGAAAATTTTTATGGGACTGCTTCAAAAAATATGAATGCCAGCTGACATCTTCTGGCTCACTGTGATAAATGAGCAGCTCCAGCACAAACTACACTGAGAGACTTAATGCTAGGGAGTATAGTAGAGGTATTTCTTGCCAAACGGGAGCTCTTTGATGAATAGGGAATATTTTTTTGGCTTCTGCTTCAGGGATGGTTGGCAGTACCATCACACAATCTCCATCATTCCAATCAACTGGGGAAATTTTCTGCCATCAACAGGAAAGAGAATACTACACTTAGAATTTCATTAAACTACAAAGCTACAGTAGTGAAAACAGCATGGTATTGGCATAAGGAGAGACACACAGACAAATGGAATTGAATTGAAAGTTATGATATAGAACCTCATACATATAGCCATATAATATTTGATAAAGCCACCAAACCCTCTCAACTGGGAGAGAATGGCCTAGTCAACAAATGGTGCCTGGAGAACTGGATATCCATATGTACAAGAAAGAAAGAGGATTACCATCTCACACCTTATACAAAGATCAACTCAAGATGAATCAAAGACCTAAATATAAGAGCCAAGACCATAAAGACCTTGGAAAGCAATGTAGGGAAACATCTACAAGACCTTGTAATAGCAAATGGCTTCATGACCATCACACCAAAAGCACAAGCAGCAAAAGAACAAATAGATAAATGGGACCTCCTCAAAATTAAAGCCTTCTGAACCTCAAAGGAGTTTCTCAAGAAAGTGACAAGGGAGCCTACACAATGGGAGAAAATATTTGGCAACCATATATCCAATAAAAGACTTATAACCTGCATATATAAAGAACTCCTTTATCTGGAAAATAAAGGTAAACAACCCATTTAAAAAATGAGAAAAAGATTTAAACAGACACTTCTCCAAAGAAGAAATACAAATGGCTAAAAATTACATGAAAAAATGCTCCAAATATTTAGCTATCAGGGAAATGCAAATCAAAACTACAATGAGATACCATCTTATTCCCATAAGATGGGCAGCTATGAAAAAAACAGAAGAATACAAATGCTGGAGAGGATGTGAAGAAATGGGAACACTCATCCACTGCTGGTGGGAATGCAGAAGGATCCAACCATTCTGGAGGACAGTTTGGCGCTTTCTCAAAAAACTAACCATGGATTTGCCATATGACCCAGCAATTCCACTGCTGGGTATATACCCAGCAGAAGTGAAAACAAGAACACAAACCAATATATGCACACCAATGTTCATAGCAGCATTGTTCACTATCGCCAAAAGTTGGAATCAACTCAAATGCTCATCAACAGATGAATGGATCAATAAAATATGGTATATACATACAATGGAATACTACTCGGCTTTAAGAACAAATACACTACAAACACACATGATAACATGGATGAATCTTGAGAACCTTATGTTGAGTGAAGCAACCCAGACATTGAAGGACAAATACTACATGACCTCAATGGTATGAAATAGGCAAGCTGTCTCAGAAAGCTAGAGACTGGAAGATAGGCTTACAGGAAATCGGGGGATAGAGGAAGGATGTAAGCTGACATCTACATAGTGAAATCTATGATAGGCTGGAGGTGAGTATGTGCAAAGGAAGAGATAAAATGGGGGCACAGGGTTACCTTTGGGTGGGGCTTTGCGGGGTTGAGGGGGTCTATGGATGGGCGGATGGGTAATATTGCCCAAGAAATTCAGGAGAGGGTGGGGCAATATAAGAACATAGGAGATTGTCAGGTGTTAGTTGAGAGTATAATGCTGAGAAAATCTTTTCAAAATATAATTAGGAAAGTTACCTGTTTAAGATACTCAAAGGGAATAACCTGATGCAGGACAGACTCCTAGGGAATACCTGAATGCTCATTTTGCTAGAGTGGGTTATACCATTGGGTAGAAACCCATATAATGAGAGTGAAGGTAGACCCACATCCTGGGGAGGACTAATGCCATCAAATAGAGGGAACTGTACCTCTCAAGAGAAAAGGTGGCTCCCAGGGCATTAGGGCAGTTGAACAAGTCAAACCCTCAACACTGTTGCAAGTATCTCTGAACATGGCTCCTCAAGAAATGAAGATTGACTGTCACTGTGGGCCCCAAGGGGAGGGGGAAATAGATATTAAATAGATGGAACCAAAATAAATGTGAGGGCAAAAGAAGTGTTTCCCAAGAGTACACAAGGATGGATATAAAATATGTAATATTACACCAAAAACATATAGGGGACAACAGAATAATAATGTAAAACATAGGATAACTAAAAAGTTTAGAAAACTGTATAGCCTAAAGTATAAACCACAATGTAAACACAAATGTTATCTTGTTTGAAAGCTATTGTCTCAATATCTGTACATCAGTTTCAGTAAATATGATATGAATAAGTTAAAAGATTATCGCTGTGGAAGGGAAAAGGTTTTATAATGGATATGTGGGAGTACTGTATATTGTATAGATGAATTACTGTGATCTAGGCCTCTTGTGAAGAGAAGGTCAATAATTAGGAAAAAAGAAAAGAAAAAGATAGGATGTAGAATTTTTCCAAATCAATATGAATTCCATATATAACCTTTAAACTCATCACTATATTCCATTTTACTAGTAAGGGAACATGACATTATATTGGGCTTCACTTTTCAGGAAGTTTTGGATCACAGAGTGGTTCAACAATGGCAGCAGAGGAATACTGGTATTGACAGGCGATATATGGTTGACAGGGAGTTATACAGGGCATGTGTCCAGGGTGCATGGAAATGTTTGGATATATTCATAGTGGAAACAATTGAAAACAACAGCTGGGGGGGTACTGGGTTCCTGGCCGGGGGGGGGGGGCTCTGTCATGGTCCCTAGGGGAGCAGCAGCAGTCCCCCAGTTGCAACGGTAAGGACAAGGAAGGAATGAGGGTCCAACAGTGAACCCCTGATACTAATGACTATGCTTGTGAGCCTATACACCTGAAATAAGAACAGGGCCTAGAGCAGCACTGTGCCTAAGAGTTCCCTCCTGACAGCCTCTGTGTTACTCAAATGTGGCCAGTCTCGAAGCCAACCTCAGCATGTAAATGCAATGCCTTCCCCCCAGCTTGGGACATGACACTCGGGATGAGCCTCCCTGGCACCGAGGGATTACCACCAAGTACCAGCTGATGATGTAACTAGAAAATGACCTTGAATTAAAGGTTCAACGCAGACCAGCAGAATATCCCTGTCTACATATAATAACAGGAGTTAAAAATGCTGTTTGACCTAAAATAAGGGAGAAATGGAAAGGACAAATGAGTTTATATGGCTATGAGTCTCTAAAAAAGAGTCTGGAGGTTGTCAGAAGGATTGCCCTTATGCACACCTGAGCAGAGTCTCAGAGACAGATAAAGTAGATACAACCCCAGGTATTGGTCCTTTTGAGGGCTAAAGAGGCCCATAGTTTCTATGGTCATGGCAGATGGGGTTCACTGCCATGTCAGTTAGCCCTTCTTTGGAGCTGGTGTTTCTGCGTGATGGAGCTGGACTCAGATGGGATCTCTTTTCACAAGCCTTTCATGCTACGTTACTGGAATTGTAGTTGGTGCTGGGGTTTAAGATATATCTAGGGGATTTGAATCTCTGGACTGACAATATGATAGCCAGGCCCTGAACCTCAACAGACTTCAGCTCCTACACTTTGATTTATTGGATTTACCCCACTCAGCTAACATGGAATTGAAGAATGTCAGCCACCACACCATGGAGCCTAGAGTGCCTACAACTGAAAGCAGGAGGATTGCATCCAGTATCCATGTGGAATCTAAGCCCCCCCTTGACATAGATGTGGAATGGACACAATCAAGCCAAGGTCCACAGGAAGGAGGAATACAGTAAAGAATAGAGTGGATTTAATGATATTCTATTCATGAACTATTGCAGTTAATAATCGAGAAAATGTGGCATTAGTGTGGAAAAAGTGGCCATCGTGGCTGCCGGGTGCGGGGAATGGGAGGAAGAGATGAGATGTGGAGGCATTTTCGGGACTTGGAGTTGTCCTGGGTGGTGCTGCAGGGACAATTGCTGGACATTGTATGTCCTCCCATTGCCCACTGGATGGAAGGTGGGAGTGTGGGCTATGGTGTGGACGACAGGCCATAGGGTGCAGCAATGCCCAGAGATGTACTCACCAGATGCAATGGGTGTGTCATGATGATGGGGGAGAGTGTTACTGTGGGGGGAGTGGTGGGGTGGGGGCGGTGGGGGTGAATGGGGACCTCATATTTTTTCAATGTAATTTTTTAAAAAAATAAATAAATTGAGAAGAATTTGAAAAAAAAAAAGAATTTCATTAACGTTCCTTTCAGTGGTAGCTGGATAGAAGATAGCTTTAGTTTCTTATCTGGACCAAAAATAACACCAAATCAACTGCTGGATTCAGTATTCCCAGCAGGATGAAAGGTCCCGGTTCCTATTATCGAAAATGGAAAAGGGTAATATTTCTCTGCGCATCTCACATTATACACATTGATATCCTTGCTCTAGAACAAATATTTGTGCTTCTATGTGAGTTTTATGAGAGAAAGTGTTCCATGAACCAGCCTTTAATAAAATTGCAGATTTTGGAAAAAAAGGAAACTGAATTTTGTTGGATGCCTTTTTGTCTTATAAAGATGATCATATAAGGTTTTCCTTTGAGCTGTTAATATTGTGTATTATGTTAGTTGATTTTCTTATGTTGAACCAATCTTGCATACCTGATCAGGGTAGCTCATTTAATGTGTTGTTGGATTCAATTGGCATGTATTTTGTTGAAGATTTTTGCATCTAGTTTCATTAGAGAGATTGGTCAGAAATTTTTTTTTTTCATGTAGTGTCTTTATGTAGGTTTCACATTAGGGTGATGTTGCATCATAAAATGAGTTGGGTAATGTTCCTGTTCAATTTTTTGGAAGAGTTTGAGCAGGGTTCATGTTTACAGAATATATTTAGTTCATAGTAGCACAATCAAGCAGTATTTATACTCTTGCATCTGTTGCTTTACTCAACATAAATTCCTCAAGGTTATCATATGTTATCATATGTTTTACCTTATTTATTCTTACAGCTGCATAATATTTCATTGTGTGAATACACCATAGTTCATTTATCCATTCATCAGTTGATGGACACCTGGGTTGTTTCCAACTTTTGGAAATGGTGAATAAATGCTGCTATGAACATCTGTGCGTAGATGTCCATATCAATATTCTCACTTCTTCTGGGTATATGCCTAGTAGTGTATTTTTCATGTGGAAAATCTATCTTCAGCTTCTTTAAGAACTGCTGAACTATTCCCTATGGTGACTGTATGTCTCTACATTCCCACCAACAGTGAATAAACGTTCCTATCTCTCCACATCCTCTCCAACCAATGTTCACATTCTCAGTGGCAATGCCCCAGGATGCATTTATCAATTGCAATGAATGTGCAACACTAATGAAGGATGTTGTTTATGTGGGATGGTGTGGGAGGTGTGGGTAGTGGGACATATGGTAATTTCTATATTTTCTGTGTAATGTTCATGTAATTTATGTTTTTAAACTTTTTTTTAAAAGTCGGCATCCTTTCTTGATAAATCCATTTCAAAAGATAGGATTTGAAGGAAACTTCCTCAACATGATAATGGGCATGAATGAAAAATGCACAGCAACATCATACTCAATGGTGAAAGGCTAAATGCTTTCCCTCTAAGATCTGGAATAGCACAGGATGCCCACTGTCACCACTCTTTTTCAACATCATGTTAGAAATACTTGCCAAAGCATGAAGACAAAAAAAAAACATAAAAGGCATCCAAATTAAAAAGGAAGAAATAAAACTTTCATTACTTGCAGATGTCAAGTAATGATCCTATACAAAAAGTCCTGAAATAAACAACAAAGCAACTAGAACAAATAAATGAGTTCAGCAAAGTAACAGGATGCAAGATTAACATGCAAAATTAGTAGATTATATGAACAATCTGAGGAGGAAATCAGAAACAAGTTTGCATTTACAATAGCAAATAAAGGAATGAAATATTTAGGAATCAACTTAACCAAGAATGAAAAGGACCTGTATTTAAAAACTATAAAAAAAAAGTGTTAAAGAAATCAAGGAACACATAAATAAATGGTTGGACATTCCATATTCATGGATTGGAAGACCAAATATTGTTAAGATGTCAATTTTACTGAAATTGATTTACGGATTGAATGTAAACCTTATCAAAATTCCAAAAATCTTCAGAAATGGAATATACAATTATCAAATTTATTTGGAAGGGTTAGAAGCCCTTAATAGTGAAAAACCTCTTGAAAAGATGAATAAAGTTGGAGGATTCTAATCCCCTGACATTAAAGCATATCATAAAGCTACATTTGTAAACAACCACCACCACCAACAACAATATGGTATTAGCATAAAGATAGACATATTGACCAATGGAATTGAATTGAGAGTTCATAAATAGAACCTTACATCTATGGTCAATTGATTTTTTACAATTCTTCCAAGTCTTCCCTACTAGGACATAATAATCTCATCAACAATTGTGCTGGAAAAAACTGATATCCATATAGAAAGGAAAGAAAGAGGACCCCTATGTCATACCTTATACAAATGGTAACTCAGAATGGATCCTAAACCTAAATATAAGAATCAGAACCATAAAACTCCTAGAACAAAATGTAGGGAAATGACAGGAAGAAATTTTGGTAGGTGGTAGCTTTTTAGATCTTAAGCCCTATGGCAATTTGATATTATTTATGAATTCCAAAAAGAGATATTGATTATATTTGTAAACTGGTCTGTTCCTCTAGACATGATACCTTTTGATTGTAATAAGTTCAAAGGCTTTACCTTTACTTAATTATGCTAAGATTAGGACTTTGATTTGACCACACCAGTAGGGCATGGCAGGTAGAGCCCCTACCCCCTTGGTGAGCTATATAAATGAACACTCACTGAAGGAGTACACAGAAGTAGATACACAGAAAAGATACACAGAGGAAGGGAGACAGCTCCATAGACAAAGTAGAGGCCCTGGGAAGAGAGATAAGCCATTGACCTGATAGTTTACAGCTGACCTTGTGAAGAGAACTGAGCAGCTGAACCTGGGAAAGAGAGATGAGGCCTAATCCAGCCTACAGCTGAAATCTAAAGAAGCTGGACCCAGGAGCTGTAAGAGGGAAGGGGAAGGCTGAACCATCATTGATATCATCCACTATCTTGCTTCAGCACATGGCAGCAGAGTTTGGTAAGGGAATAACCTTGAGTTGGATACTTTAGGGCCTTGTAATTGTAAGGTTTTATCACAAATAAATACCCTTTATAAAAGCCACAAGATTTCTGGTACTTTGCAGCAGCACCCCTTTGGCTTACTAATAGAGAACTTAGTACTGAGAGGTGGGTTGTGCATTTACAGTTACCAAAAATGTTTGAATGATTTTATAAATGGGTAAGGGGTATTTTTTGGAGGAACTGTCAGATACTTGTTAGAAAAGACCTTGATTTCTTTATACAGACTGTTGGTGGGAATACAGACACTAAAGAGACTTTGACGAGGCCTTAGAAGTAAATGATGAAACTGTTATTGTAATTGGAGGAAAGGTGATCTGTGTTTTTAAATTGGAAGAACTTAGCAAGATTGACTCCTGGAATTGCATGGAAGGCAGAATTTGAAAATCATAAGCTTGGACATTTAGCCAATGGTATTTCCAAACTAAATGTGGAAAATATATCCTATCTTTTCCATTTAGCATACAGAAAAAATTTAAAGGATAAGGGTAAGCTGAAAACTGAATCATTTGCTATAGACAGAAACTGATTCTGGAAATTTTTAGCCTCTGGAAATCAAGCCCCAGGTCACAGTGTCCCATTTGAGGAATTAACTAAACCTGGAACTTGAAAGTCAAGGACTGAAAATGCAGCTATCCAGGAAAGATTTGTGGAAAGTTGTATTGTCTGATGGCTTAGATTCCTACTTCTTGCATGCTAAACCAACAAGCTCTTTGAGAGAGCTGTATGAACAAAACTACTGCCAACCTGGATTAAAAGGATCATTGCATTAGTCAGCCAAAGGGGCACTGATGCCAAGTACCAGAAATTGTTTGGTTTTTATAAAGGGTATTTAGTTTGGGTAGGAGCTTACAGATACTAGGCCATAAAGCATAAGTTACTTCCCTCACCAAAGTCTATTTCCATGTGTTGGAGCAATATACTTGCCGACATCTGTGAGGGTTCAGGCTTCCAGGGTTCCTCCCTTCCAGGGTCTTGCTTCTCTCTGGGTTGAAGCTTCCTTTCTTCCTGGCACTTGCTTCTCTTTCTTCTGTGAACTTACTTCCCAGGGTGCCAGCTTAAGACTTCAGCATCAAACTCCAACATCAAAACTCCAACATTAAGAACTACCAACTCTGTCTTTTGCCAAGCCTTTTATCTGTGAGTCTCCACCCACCAAGGGTGGAAGCTCAGTGCCCTAATGATGTGGCCCAATAAAAGCCCTAATCATACTAAATCATGCCCAGGTACAGTTCAGATTACAAACATAATCAAATATTTGGAATTTATAACCACATCAAATTGCTACACTCATGAAGGGGAGTGATGAAAGGGAAAATGTCTTTAAGAGGAAAACCATGGAAGTTGAGGTTTGGAATTAAGACATCTCCTTAGGCCAACAGAGGAACCCCACCCATCTGTAGAGAGCATTAATTTGTCCCAGCAGTTGAAGACGATTTATTTTTCAGCCCAGTTTTCAGGGAATGTTTTGCCACCACAGGCTAAAGACAGGGTGGAGAATATTCCCCAATGATTGAGGAGAGTGAGGTTGACACCCCATTGGTCTGAGAGAGTAGGACCTGTCCCCTATACATTAGGGAAGGCCAGGTTGCCAACTAATTGTTCTGAGAGGTTTAGGCCTGAGAAGAGATTAGGAAGAATGTTGCCTCCACCTCATTTTTCTAAGGAGGTTGATATTCTACTCCAGATGTTGTGTAAAGTGTGGCTATCACCCCATTCTTAGAGGATAAGGTTTGGAGTTCAGTCACCACTGAGATGCTTGTTAATGGTGGAACCAAGAAAATGGCTATTTGTCAAGCCTGTGGACACAATTGGTCCTTAAGGCTGAGAAAAACACATCATCTTAAGAAAGACTCTCAGATTTTGAAATCTAATGAAGTTTGCCCCACAGGTTTTTGGAACCATAGTGGATCAGTGACTCATATTTTTCTCAAAAATTCTCCTTATGACCTAAAAAATTCTCCTTATGATAATGGAAATATTTATCATTTGTCTATCCCTTTGAATATCAGAAGCAAGTAAAGTGTTTCATAAGTTTCACAGGTCTATACCAGAGGGGAATTTGCCCCAAGACAAACTGTGTTTCTTTAAACTGATTGTGATGTGATTTTGTACATAACATTGTTAGTGATTTAAGGTTTTGATTTTTTTTTTTAGTATTGTAATTTCTTTTTTTGGAATTCAGAGGGTGGAATGTGGCAGTTTGGTGTTATTTATGAATTCCAAAAAGAGATATTGATTGTTTGTTAACTGGCCTGTTTCTCTGAGCATGATACCCTTTGATTGTATTAAATTCAAAGTTTTAAACTTTACTTGATTACATTATAATTAGGGCTTGGATTTGACCACATCATTAGGGTATGCATGGTTAAGTCTCTGCCCCCTTCTTGGGCTATATAAATGGACACTCACTCAAGGAGAACACAGAAGTAGATGCACGGAGAAGATAGACAAAGGAAGAAAGATAGCTCCATAGACATGGCAGAGGCCCTTTAAAGAGAGATTAGCCATTAGCCTGCTAGTTTACAGCTGACCTTGTGAAGAGAACACAGCAGCTGAGCCTGGAATGAAATGAGCCCTGGATAGAGAGCCGAGGCTACGCCAGTCAATAGCTGAGATTGGAAGAAGCTGGACCCATGGAGCCTTAAGAAGGAAGAGGGATGTTGAACCCTCACATGTCACTCGCCATCTTGCTTTAGCACATGGCAAGAGAGTTTGCTAAGGAAGTAACTTAGAGTTGGACTCTTTAGGGTCTTGTAAGTGTAAGCTTTTACCACAAATAAATACCTTTTAGAAAAGTCAAAAGATTTCTGGTACTTTACATCAGCACCCCTTTGGCGGACTAATACAGAATTTGTGCTGAAATCACTTCACATTTTAAGGCATTCAACTGATTGGATAAAACATCATTCATTGCTGATGGCAATCTCCTTTGTTAGTTGTAGATGTAATTAGCCATGCATGCAATAAACTTACTAATTGCTAATGTGCATAAATGTCCTTGTATTGCAATTAGCCCAGTGCTTGCTTGACCAAACAACTGGGTACAATTACCTGACCAAGTTGACACTTTAGCCTAACCATGACAAACCCAAAGCAAGAGAAAGTAAAGAAAAAAATTGATAAATGGGACCTCCTCAAAATTGCATGCTTTCTGCATAAAATGACTTTATCAAAAAGGTGAAAAGACCATATACCCAATGGGAGAAAATATTTGGATATCAGATATCCAATAAACATTTAATATTCAGGATATTGGAAAGAGATCTTTTACACACAGTGATAAAAAGACAAACAATCCATTTAAAAGTGAACATCATGTTGAGTAAAGCAAGTGAAACACATAAAGACAATATTGAATGATTTCACTATTAAGAACTGCTGTGCAGGATTGTTAAAAATGGTTGTTTGGAAATGTTTAGAAATAGATAAAAAAAATGAAAGCTCATTATGGTGTCTGTAACAAGCAGCACTGTTTTAGTTTGCCTAAGGCTGACAATGCAATTCATAGAAATGTGTTGGTTTTGATAAAGTGTATTTACTTAGGGTAAAAGTTGACAGTTCCCAGGCCATGAAAAGTCCAAGTCAAGGCTGGGCTTCTGCTCTTGTCGCAAATTCAGTTGTAAGCTATCAGACATATAGTAGGACTAGCATCCTCTTGAGCAGCTTCATGGGCTCAGCCTCTTGGAGGCCTCATGCTTAAGCAATCGTTTCTCTCACACTGTCACATCAAATACACTAGTTCCCCTTTTCCTCTTTCTGCCCCTGTATAAGTCTGTTTTTATCAGACCCAGCAAGGGCCCTCAACTGAATTTAATAATATCAAAGGGATCAATCCCAGAGGAATAGATGAGTTTACAAACATAATCTTTTTTTTTTAATTCATATTATAATCTCAAACTGCCACAAACACTAATATATAGGAATGATAGTATTTGAAAGGGAAAGTCTAAGACCATGTACATCACTAGAAGTAAAGTTTAAAAAAAAGAAACATGGGATTATATAGTATTGTGCACCCTTTCATGGACAATGAGTGTGGTCAGTAGTGCATATAAAAGAATGTTTTTCTTGAAACTGAAAAAAAAATGTATGATGATACAAGATGTTAATAATAAGGTCATATTTGGGCAAAATAGAACCAAAGGAAAACATGGAATGTAGAGAATAGTTGTATAGTAATATTATTTCATTCAATGGTAAAACAAGGAAGTGTGCTAAGTGAAAAAATCCAGACACAAAGTATTGACTATTGTTTGACTTTATCTATTCAAAATGTAAATACAAATAAATTTTTAAAGATGAAAATAGATTAGCAGTTATGTAGGGTAGGGAAAGTATGGGGATTAAGAGGTGACTTCTAAGAGGCAAGATTTTTTAAAATTCTT
The DNA here is from genome assembly GCF_030445035.2 of Dasypus novemcinctus. NCBI lineage: Eukaryota > Metazoa > Chordata > Mammalia > Cingulata > Dasypodidae > Dasypus > Dasypus novemcinctus. Next base: position 34,135,002 of record NC_080682.1, read on the forward strand.
TTTGGAGTAATGAAAATGCTCTGATATTGATTGTGGGAATGAATGCACCACTGTATTTATACCAAATACCTTTGATTGTTCACTTCAGATAAATTGTATGGTTATGAATGCATTTCAGTAAAATTGATAAATAATATGGGCCAAAAACTTGAATAGACATTTTCTAAAGAGGAAATGCAGATGGCTAAAAAGCTAAAAGATGCTCAACATCACTAGCTGTTAGGGAAATGTAAATTAAAACTATATTGAGATATCATTTCAAATCTTATAGAATGGTTGCTATTAAAAAAGAGAAAACTACAGTAGGAATGGATATGGAGAAATAGAAACATTCTTTCATCATTTGTGGGAATGTAGAATGGTACAATGCATATGGAAGATTAATGGCTTTTTAAAATTATTAGGTTTGAAGAAATGTACTTTGTAGTTTTATACATCCAAAATAGAATTGGAAGTTCTTTATTTCCCTTTAAATCTTATTCACTACTGTAGCTATAACTCCTTTTTTAATAACTCCACACTTTCCAGGACAATATCTATTAGGGTTCTAATATGGCACCTTGAAAATAAAATGGAACCTCATCGTAGATATAACAGGTCTCATCTTTCTTTTACAGTCTTCTCTCCCTCTTCCTCCATTTTAGTTGTCCTCATTACCATCTTCTTTTAATATTAATTTCAGTTCTTATTTTAATGACTTTGATATTTATCACTCAGGCTCAAAATCTGCAAATTCTACATGTATCAACCAATTGAATGATTTGTCAAAACCAATAGAAACTAATTTTCTAATATTCTTAGTTTCCTTTTTACTCTCTTATTTCTGACATTGACAAAATGAAGACCTTTACTACTTCATTAAGTATGTTCTAGAGGCTTGAAATGCAATTATTATAGTAAAAAATACATTTTGTTCTTGAATCTATGTACTGAAAAGCATAGGGACTCTGTTAAAAGCAGGGACTCTGTAGCCCTTGAGTTTAGGTTTGAATCCTGGTATCAAACTTAAGAACTATATAGGGTTGAGCATATTCCTTAAGAGTTTTTATGTGTCTCTGTTTCTGTAAATATGATTATATGTAATTACAGACCCACCTCTTTGAGTTGTTATGAGAATAAATGGCTTAGTACATGTACTGTATTTACTTAATGTTCAGGATATACAAAGCTGCATGTAAGTGATAATACTTGCTACTCTTACTCATTCTGTGATTCATCATTCATTCAAAAAATATTTTCTGAATAAACTATATGTTCCAAGTATTATATTATGCCCTGGAGATACAATTGTCTGAGCAAACATATACAGTTCTTGACCTTATACAAATTACTGTTTGGGTGCTGTATTAGAACTTGATAGTAATCAAATATTTACAAAACAAATGTTAAGTATGACTGAATCAAATGATATGAAAAGGGAAGTTTCATAGGGCAGGGAACTCAATGAAATTATGCTTGAAGGAAAGATATTTGAGAGATATGAGCAATGAAAATACGTTAACAAAAGATGTAAAAGTATCATTTTTTTATTGACCTTAGAGAGAGAAAATCCTAATAGACTGCTAGTTCTCACACTTAGGATGCTACTATTGGGGAAATGAAAGGTGGCATTTCATGCATATTAACATGACATCTATTGTCTTATTTGTTGAATGAATTTAAGATGCTGTGGTTTCAGGCTTAATTTCTTTATGAGACAACTTGTTGTCCATATCACAGTCAGTATTGTTTCTCTGAAAATTTGCTTCTTGTTGTTGATAAAGAAGAAATTTGATTATATATTTAAACCCAATTATACTATTAAGCTTGAGTTTCATTCAATAGAGATATAGACTTTCTATACGCATAGTTAATTAGAAAAGGAAATCCTGAAAGTTATCAATTGATTTATACTTTATACTTAATAATGAACACTTTGATACTTTGTTCTCATGGGATTTACTTTTTAGAAGCGTAAGACAGGCATCCCTGCTCTGAAAAGAGTGAAATTCATTACAATAAAAGTAAACTTTTATTTTAAAATATGTTCAAGTAAACAAAACTCAGAACAAAAAATAAACAATTCAGAATAAATAAGGAAGAAGCAAATGTGAGTTGAGATGATGTGAGACTATTGCACAGGGATTTGTTCAGTTGTAAAAATTTAGAAATAATGATAAATCATTTCTTATAGACAGAGGAAATAAGCCGTGATAGGAACTGAAAAGGGTCTAACATCAGAGGAACTCCCAAAATTAGGTTAGCTTTTGAGATCTTTGAACAATTGTATATAATAGCCAGTTTTAAATTATTATTTATGCTGTACTTTTATTTGATTTCCAGGGCTTTAATTATACATTCAATAAATATTACCTTAAAATTTCAATATATGTTTGAAAGTTTCAGCATGGATCTAATCAAGTCCTCTGATTGCATAGGGAGAAGGAAATAATGGAGTAAAGATCTATGGTATTGACCCAGAAGTACAAAAGGCATGTCCAAGGGGTGTGAATGCACATGAAGCAAATAAATAACTTTCTGGCAGTCCATCACAGGGATTTCAGAAGAGGAATTCACTTCATGAAGAAAGTCTAAATTACTGTAAAAAATGTGGAGTTATATCTTTCCATCAAATCCTGCATCTATGACATCTGATTAGTGAAAATCAAATTATGCAAACAATAATAATAATATAAGTTTATAATTGAATGTTTAGTATGGATTTATTTGAACAGAGTCATAAGCATATAGTTGGCAATTTTCCTACATTAATAAAATGCTGCATTGAATGGGTGATTAAAGTTTTCTTTAGAAATATTCTAGGACACGATAAGAGTATTAACTGAGAACAAAGGGTTTTCTTCCCATGTTTCAGATCATAGAGTTATGTAGTAAACAGGAAGATGTTTTTGTTTGACTCAAACTGTAACTATAGAACATTTTTTTTCAATCTTTTCAGTGCCTTTTTAACATCTTTGTTCCTTAAACTGTAAATGATAGGATTCAGCATAGGAATTACAATAGTGTAAAATATAGACACTATCATATCATGGTCCAAAGCATAGCTGGAACTTGGCCTCACATACATGAAGAGGATTGTCCCATGGTAAATTGATACACCAGTCAGGTGAGAACCACAAGTGGAAAAGACTTTTTGCCTCCCTTCAGCAGAATGCATCTTCAAAATGGCCATCAGAATGAAACCATAGGAGATCAAGACAATTAATATACTGAATATTTCAATAAAGCTCACAAAGCAGAAGAGTAGAAGCTGGTTGAGATGAGTGTCAGAACAAGAAATAGCGAGGAGTGGAGGGATGTCACAAAAAACATGTCTAATTTCATTGGATGCACAGAAGGATAGGCTAAAAGTGGCCACAGTGTGTATAGTAGCATTCAGAATGCCACCAAAACAGGAAGCAATGATGAGTGGCACATAAACTTGGGGTGACATGTTAACTGAATAAAGCAGCGGGTTATAGATTGCTACATAGCGATCATAAGCCATTGCAGCCAAGAGAAAACTCTCTGTACTCCCAAAAGTAATAAAGAGAAGCATCTGTGTTGCACAACCAGGAAATGAAATGGTTTTATCCACTGCCAAGAAATTGACCAACATTTTAGGGGTGACAACTGAAGAATAGCTGGCATCCAAGAATGACAACACACTCAGAAAATAGTACATGGGGTTGTGGAGCTGGGAATCCCGAATGACCAATAAAACCAGTCCCAAATTTGTTATCAAAGTAAAAAGATAGATTACTAGAAATAAGAAAAACAGGTAGACTTTCAGCTCAGTATTATCTGTGAAGCCCATCAATATAAACATAGTCACTTCAGTCCCATTCTTCAACCCAATATTGTTTGGTTCCAAATCTAATGGAATCCCTGACATTTCAGTTTAAATTTCTAGGTTTTCTAAGTAATATCTCATGAAAGAGTAAACCCAGTTATATCCTCCTGGTTGTTTCTTGGAAGGGTAAATATTATTCATGTCAGTGATGAAGTAGTCAATGACAAGGAAGCTCGGCCCACGTGAAAGTACTTCTCTGTATAAAATAAGTGAAGAAATTGTTTCATACACTTCTTGGCTAAATAAGTCATGTAAAATAAAAACTGCCAACTTAAGTGTTTCCTTTTCCAGTTAATTTTATGTTAAATTTTCTGTCAACTGTTTTCATATTACATAATATAATTCCCAAAGAATTAAGAATATTGTGATTTTGTATCCAAAAATGTTATAGTGGATTGTACAAAAGTGAGTGTTGGTCCTAAATATGTTATAATGTGCATGAAACGCCTTTCGCTTCTGGTTTTTATTATGAAATGGGTGGAGTCACATTCACATCACAAGATTTTACTAAATTTAAATTATTAACTGTGTGAAACTATTTAATTTAAAATGTTTCCAGGGGACTTAAAAGATGTGATCAGTTAGACTTACATTTCAACTTTTCTGACAGGACTTTCTTTTCTCAATAAACCTGTTTGTGCTCTGTTCTGGCAAGAATCCCATTCCTGTAGTCCTTCAGGAGAAGTGATGAAAGAGCAGCAGAAGGTGTTCTGTAGGTAGATATAACTTGTATGCCATTAGAAAGGGTACAATAATTGGGGAATTGGCCAAAACTAAGTTTTAATGGAAATTCCACAGGCAATAACTCAGTAAACTGAGCAGAAGAAATTAATCCCAGGCTAGGTGGAACTTCAGTTTATGGGCTGCCATGGTAAGTCCTGTCCTGTCAAAAATACAGCATTAATAATTAACACCAACCAGAGTCAAACCTTAGCACTTGCTATTTCTAAGATTTGCCATTTTCCCCTGAATTTTGCATATGCTCCTGAGCTTTCTGTTGTTAATTATTATTTTATTACACATTTAATAATAATGCAATAAGAAGCCATGCTTTATGATAATAGTATAAAAGGAAATGTCAGTAATTAATATTTTAAAATTTGTTGTGAGTAAATACAAAAGGGTATAATGACTTTATTAATAAATTTCCCATTTTTGGCCTTTACAACTTGTTATATCATTAGTGTTGTTGTTCAAGTTTTAGCTTAATGACTCTAATTATGCTCACTGTCCCTGCAAAGTCCTTGGGTAGATTTTTCTTTTTTGGGTTTTCTTTTCTTCAATTTTTTTCTATTTGGGCAGATTTTTGAGACAAATTTTTTCAACAAGTCACAACAATTTCATTAATAAATTATAGTTATACATGCAGTCTTAAAATAACTGAAGTAAATGTCAACCCTACAATCACTAATAAATTTGTTTATAAAAGCCATTTCTGAAAAAAATTAAATCACAATATTGTCACAAGTAGTGTTTGATTTCTGGTTTCCCCCCTGTGTTTCTTATTCAGTGGAAGTGAAGAAAGAGTAGTGTATGACAAAAAATAATAAAACATTGTATATGCACTGAAAGCCTTAGTTACTGAACACAGTTAAATCCAGGATTCACTATATTTTGGAGTGCAATTTAAACATGGCATCTTTTGTTCTTCCTTTAACTTGCAACTGACCATTCTTAATTACTTGGCACCTGTATGTTGCAGGATTTAATGGAATGAAACTTTTGCCATGCATTAGACTGTGCTGCATTCAGTAATGTACAATTTTAATTCATGACATTAAATGAGCCAAGATTTTGAATCTTGTGGTGTTTACCTACCTGTCAAGAAGAAAATGAGGAAATCAGCTTAACATCACTGGAATGAAAATAAAAACGTGTTTATTTTCCCAGAAAGTCTCCTTCAGATAGAGATGAAGGATTTTTTAAAAAAATACATAAATAAAAAGCTTCATGAATGTAAGTTTACAGAACAAAAACAAAAAAAAATGCTTATTTGATCCTTAGAAAATTCTATGGTAAAAACATACAATTAGGCTAAATTCCTATTTCTGAAGTAAGTTCATACAATTTAACCATGTCTTTTCAAACACACACACCACACTAACAAACTTTATAATTTCTAATTTAGTTTGAATGGCTTGAAATGTATCAATTAATAATAGAAATATGTATTAAAATACTTTGGTGAAAAAATATGTCTGTTGCAAACATTTTCTATTTCTCTTTATTTCTTTATTTCCCATCTTTTATTTCCCATTCCTATCTCTCTCTCACTTTCCCTTACTCTGCCTTTTTCCCTCTCTCTGCCCCTTCTCATCTTTCTCTTTACAAGAAAATTTGGAACACATTAAAAAATATTTTCTGAAGATGATCAAGCACAAAATAGTAATTAGCAAGACAGCAATCAGAAGAGTGATTGGAAATAAAAATATACAAGCAAATTTCAAAAAATATTATCAAAAGCTAGTCTGCTAAAGGAATTCAGTACATAATACATACACTAATAAACACAACAAAAATTTCAGTAACATTACAAATCTACACTTTACTAGCATTCCCAAGATAGGAAGATTTTAGTAAAGTTAGGATCTCTAAAACCCTGTATTTAATCTGCTTTTCCCTGAATTATGGTTGAGTTGTAAATATAATTTCATACTTTGAAAACAAAGAATAACTAAGATTGACCAAAATTTCAGGCATATCAAGTTCAAATTCATGAACACGGTGTCATTACAGAGTGCATATATATGAGATGCATTAAATATTTTATCAAATGAAATGACTGACTATATATGAAGGAAGCACACCAATGAAGTATGACTTCAATGTAATTTATAAAAAAATAAAACAGTTTTAAAAGTTGCTTTTTCCCATTAAAATATTGTGCAATGAAGGCCCCCCATGCCGTAAACTAAATATTTCCTCTTGAAGTTATATACATATGATTATCTTATGATTCTAAACATATGCTAAATATCCTTCACTTGATATTAATCCCAACGAATCACCATATTCTGTTATTAGGCTTAAAAATGCATCTCTGTTACCACATTATGTTTTTGCATATCTCAGCAAAATAATACTATATTTTGCTTAAATTGACCTGGGGGTTAGTATTTTTTATTGCATTATTTCATGTGATCTACACAGTAATATGCAAAAAATAATTTAGTGCAGTCTTATAGAAAAGAAAACTCATGTTCTTTAGACATTAACTTAACAAAATCAACACCATTAATCACTGTCAGAGCCAGGATTCAAGCTAAGATTTCTCTGAATCCACACTGTAATAAGCTGTTTTCACTTGACCATATTGTAATCCTCATGTGACATGCCAAAATTCTGGAATTTTGTCCTCTAATAAAAATTTTAAATACTGTCTCTGAGTACTGAAAATCTTTTTGAAAGCCATCAAACATAAATAGACCATGAAATTAACCAAGGAAACTATAGAGGACTTTAGGTCAATTAGCTAACTAGTGAAATACATTTAAAATACATTTCTATTTTTCTGTCAGAAAAAAAAAATGTGAACACGAATTGGGATACACTCAATGGACAGTGGAATGCCAATAATCACTCTGTTTAAAAATTTACCTAATATTAAATAATAGTCCTTTATTCTACAGCCCATGTTCTGACTATTATTTTCAATCAAGAATATTACAGCGAATTTCTAATTTATATCTCTTTTGACTAAATAAAGACCCCTTCCTATTTTTTTGCTGTAATTAATTATAGGCATGCGATTGAATTATTAATACAAACATAAGTAAAGCATATTATATCTAATTTAAATATTAAAGTATATACTCTAGTTTGATATTCAGGTTTACAGTTTCTAAAATATTGTGTAATTGTTGTAAAATCATTCCTTCTACCTGCAGAAATGAACTGCTCACAATAATTAAGGTATGCTATGAGTATCATTCAGTTGGATTCTTATACCAATTTATCAAGTTCTTATTGAAGTTCTCAGGGGATGTTTCAAGAAGAAAATACAGAGTCTTCTGGGAGATGAAAACAACAAGATGATTGCTTTTTTCTGCAGTAAACAAGTAAATGTTTCTGGAACATCATACTCCATGATAAAAATAATTACATGAACTCATTTTGGCCTCTGGTCAACTGAACTCTCAGTGGAAGTTACAGGGCACGGGACTGGAAGAATAATCTACTCATACAATACATAGTCCTAGTCTGATAATCCTAGTCCTAGTCCTAATAAATTAAAATGCTGAAAACTGGTTTCCTCTTCCTGGAATATAATCTGTTTAATTCTCTCAAAGTTCTCATAAGCATGTGCATAATGAAATAATTTGAAAGCATAGCTAAGCCAGATTTTACAAATGTCTAATAAAAATTACTATGCTTTTAATAGTCAAGAGATACTATTCAAAGTGTTATAAGAGATAGTTTAAGCTGAATTTCATAAAAGAGATAAATACAAATATTATAAACGTATGGGTAATAAGTACAAACAGGAGAGTCAGGGCAGTTGTAACCTAACTGTTATATTCTATGTGGTACAACATTTGAAGTCTAAATGCCAAGCAAAATTAAAGGTCTCATGTTTTGCCTTATGTATGGTCTTTCCTTATATTGGGGATCCTATATACTGATGTATATTATTATATATACTAGTATATATTATAGTATATATAATATACTAATATATATATTATATTATATTGACATAGAGTTGGCTATGTTAATAAGAAATTCTTAAAAATTTTGAAAATTCACAGGGTATTGGTCCCCATCCTCAGATATTCACACTTTGTAGATAGATAATATTGTCTATCTATTCAGAAAGCCCAATCTGAATTGAAATGGAGACATAAATGATGAAATATTTTACTGATAAGCATCCAAATTGGAAAAAATGAATTAGCTAATAGCAATCCCAAATTGAGCTATAGATTCATTGCAAACCCAAATTAAATTTAAGCGTTTTTTAAAAACTAGTAAATTTTTTTTAAAAGCTGTTAAAAACAAATTTGAAAAAGAATAATAGAGTTAGAAGAATCACATACTCTGGTTTCAGAACTTGTAGAAATTAATTACCAAAGGTGTAGAGTTGGCTCAAGCCATTGGGCACCTCCATCCACATGGGAGGTTCAGGGTTCAGGTCCCAGTGCATTCTAAAAACTGAAACAAACAAAAAAAAGAAGACAACATGTGTAAACAATGCAGGGTGGGAGGGGTGCGGTGGAGGTGGTGGGGTCGAATGGGACCTCATATTTTTTTAATGTAATATTTTTACAAAATCAATTTAAAAAAAAGTAAATCTAAAAAAAATTAATAATCAAAACAATAGGGTATTGGTGAAAAGAATAATACCTAGCTATATAGAACAAAATAGAGAGTTCAGAAATAGAGTCATACATTGATTGTCACTTGATTTTTTGACAGATATATTAAGGAACATTCATGATAGAAGCATAGTCATATTTTTTAAGTGGTGGTATAAAAATGTGCAGCCTTTGCCAAAAAAAGAGACATTAAATCAATGTTTTTAGCATATACAAAACATTTCTCAAAATAGACTATGTAACTTCAAAATTAAACACAGGAAAATATCTGTGTGACGATGGGCTATTTCCATTTTTTATATTAAGTGCAAAATTTCGGAATCATATGAGAAAAAAATGGATAACTTATACTTCATCCTATTAAAATCTGCTCCATGGAAAGCAATGATATATGGGTTCCATATACTAATCTAAATTATTATGTATTCTATTATATATTATATTATATATAATATGCTAATATATTATGAACAATAAAGTTACAAAATCTGAGAATATATTTGCTAAATAGCTCTTTGACAATAAATATGTATCCATAATATATTAATCACACTCAAAATTCAATAATATGTAGACAAAAGCAAAGGGAAAAAAGGGAACACTGCATTTTCTACAAGATTTTTCTGTAAACCTGGAGCTTCTCTAATATCTTTTTTAAAAAGAGTGAATAGGTAGACAGTAGCCACAATATAGCCCTACATTAATTCAATATTAAATATCATGTAGATAAGTTCCCTTATATTGCAGACTTTTGCAATACAAATTATTATATTGTAAAATAAAGTGTCCAGAAGGCAGAATCATGTAAAATATGAAAGAAAAGAAAAATACAAAAAACAAATATGCATATGTATACATACATACACAGATCTCATTACATAAGCTAGCTTTGGTCACTCTCAAAGCTAAAGACTTTTTTATTTATAGGAAGTTTATTTTTGATAAGCAATGTATAAGAACTTCCTAACCAGTTGAGTCCAACTATTTAAGTCATATACACAATGTATAATTATGTTTACCCTTATTTCCCTATTCTAATTCAAAATATATATCAAGAAACAATGTCTGTAAATTTTATACCATTTTTAATAATTACATTGGAAATATTTGGAGAATAATTCTAGAAATAGAATTTTCAGTTAATCTAGGGTTTAACAAGACAGTCCAAATACTAAAGAAAGATAAAACATGAGTGTGATAGCATATTTGACCTTGATGATTTATCATTGTGCTTTCCCAAGTGAACAAAAACAAAATCATCATTACATAGCATGTGTGCAAAAATTCATGCATCTATAAATATATTCTTACATATGATGAAATGACATCAAATTATACTTTGAATGTTTTATGAAGAAGTAAACTCTCCTATTTAAAATAGCAAAGCATTTGATTGACAAAGTATACAAAATAATAGAGACCAGGTACTCATTAAACAATACTCAAAACAAAACAGGTACTCATTTAAACAATAACTATATAAAGAATTTCCTTTAAATATTTCAATTTGTTTAGAAATAAAAGAGATTCATGTCATTGAAATTTTATCATGAAATGCAAATATTTTTTTAAATTAACAAATATTTCCTCACAAAATAAATATTATAATAAAATCATTAAAGATGTATGTGACCAGAGCCTTCGACCAGATATTTAATACTTTAGCTACATACATGTAATATATTTGTTTTGTGAATAGTAACATGCATGAAAGCATTTTATCTTGTTTAAATTCATTGATTCTTATTATGATTTAAATAGTTATAAATATGGGATTTTTATCATCCTTCTACCTTTTTATATCCCAATATAGTATATTTCTTAAAACATTATCTGTTTATATCTATATAAATGGGCATATCGAAACAGATAATTGTTTTTTGTTATCCAGCTTTTCTGAGCCTCACTTCCTCCTGGTATTTGTATGAATCCACTTCTTTTAGGTTGCTCAAATATGACAATCCTTGAGGAATTTTTTATAAATTACTTTTGAAGATAGCAAGCCTGGCTATTTCCATGTACACTTCTACTTAGCTTTTCCCAGAGCAGTTACCACAAACCGTATGCATAGACTTTTTTGATTATTACACCCAATCCACATTATAGAATGTCACTCTTATTAGATGTACCTCCTCCCAGTTCCTCATCACCTGCACAGTGCTTTGCACTGGTGTTTCCCTGTTTGGAACAAGTTTCTCTCATGAAAATGTATGACAGATTATTCCCTTTTAAGTCTTTGAACAAATAAAAATTTTATTGAGACCTTCCCTGACCACACTATTTCCAGGTGCTTTGTCATGTCCTTGCCTTCATACATCTCACCCACTAGGCTTTATTACATTTTTTAAAAAATATTACTTTTCACATTCTAATATGGCATATCATTTATTTCTGTATATTGCTATGAATTTCCCAGCTAAAACATAGGGCCCAGGAGGTGAAAGATAACTTACTGTTTATTATGCAGTGTATGCAGTACTTTGCATATATTCAGTAAAATATTTAAAGCATAAATGAATTAAATAAAGGTTGCAAATGAACAAAACATATGTAGTACATAATTAACCCAGCAATAAAAGTTATAAACTCTGAGTAATATATTTGATCATTTTAAATTTGCATAACATAAAAACTCTGGGAACATTCTTTCCCTACATCTATGAGTCATTTATAAAATTCAATACAATTAGTACCAAATTTCAATAAATTTTCAAAGTTTAAGTAAAGGAGCTACATTATCTGACCAAAACACAATATGTTTTATGTTAATATTCAAAGCATAAAACTGGCAATTCCTTTCAAATTGAAAATTCAAAATAAATATAACTAAGAATGTAAGCTTAAGGTTTCCTTGGAAAAATAGGCATTAGAATATTTAATGCTAGAATATTTACATAATGGATTTCTATATGAATAATTTGTAGACCTACATGTAAAATAAAGTGGCATTCAGATGAATAATGGAAATATTAAATTCTTATATTATTAATCATGTAACAAATAATAAAAAGCAATCCATTATCTTTAGGTGCTAGAATAAAACCAACAAATTTAGCCAAAATAGTGGGATAAATAAAATGATGAAACAGAAAAAAATCAATTAAAAGCAAATAAAATCAAATAATATTTATCTAAAAGGAAAGAGAAAGAGCCACTATTTAATAAGTCAAAACAAAGAGATAAAAACTATGAAAAGAAAAACAACTGATTGATAATAACAAAAATAGGGAAAAATATAATAAGCTCATTACATATTTTCTTTCATAGTTTATCATACTATATTGTCATTTAAATCAGAAGAGATTTTAAAATATTTGATCAGATTTTGTCTCCAGCATTAACATTGTTAGTAATAAAGCATTCCCCAGCCATCATAAACAACTACAAACTTGAACAAAATGCAGATGAAAATTATTTTGAGGAATTGGAAAAGGACAATGTTTCAGTTATCCATGAGATAATGAAAATACATGAACATGTTTTTCTGGGATACAAAAAGCTTCAAATCATCACACTGCCTTTCTGTACTGCTTGCTGACCAGGGAGATAAAAAATACCAGCAGAGTTTTGCATGGCTGAAGAAGGAAATATTGGAGTTACCCTGGTTGAAGAAGTTGGAACATAGAAAATAGCGTATAGAACTATAGGGTGTCAAGAGTTACCTCCTGAGAGCCTCCGTGTTGCTCAAATGTAGCCATTCTCTAAGCCAAACTCAGCATGTAAATGCATTACCTTCCCCCCAGCATGGGACATGATCCCAGGGATAAGCCTCCTTGGTGCTGAGGTGTGATGCAACTAGAAAAAGACCTTGAATAAAAGCAGGAAATGGTAAAAACAAATGAGTTTATTATATGGCTAAGAGACTTCAAAATAAGTTGGGAGGTCATCAGAAGGGTCATGCTTAAGCACATCTCAGCAGGATCCCAGAGACAGCCAAAGTAGATACAACCCCCAGCACTGGTGCTCCTGAGGGCTATGGACACAAACAGGTTCTACAGTCATGACAGATGACTCTGGAGTTCATTGCCTTTCCAGTCAGCCCTATTTTGGAATCTGTGTCCTGACTGTGATGGAGTTGGACTCAGATGTAACCTTTCTACACATGCCTCTTCTGTCACTTTTACTGAATCTGTGGTTGGTTCTGGGGTTGGTGTATACTCAGGAGACTTGAATCTCTGGACTCGCCATTTGCCATCTGGGCCTTGAGCCTCAGCAGAGTTGCATCTCCTATTCTCTGATTCATTGGATTTACCCAGGTCAGCTAACAGGGAGGTGAAGATAGTCAACCACCACACCAGGGAACTGAGAATGTCTACAACCACAAGTAGGAGAATTGCATACATTGACCATGTGGGATTTAAACCCATCCTCACAATTAAGCCTTGACTCCCCATTCCTAACTCCAACACCAACATTTACTCTGGTAACCCATATTCTAGTTTCTGAGTCTATGGATTTGCATATTCTCATTATCCCTTATCAGTGAGATCATACAATTATATCTTTTTGGGTTTTGCTTATTTGACTCAACATGATGTCTTCAAATTCTTATATGCTGTAGAACTTCATTCCTTTTTATGGTTGAATAATATCCCACTGTATGTATATACCAATTTTGCTTATCCATTCACGTGATTACAGACATTTGGGTTGCAACCATCTTTCACCAATTTTAAATAGCATTGCCAAACAATGGTGTGCAAATATCAATTTGAGTCCATGATATCACATTTTTAGGGCATAAACCTGGAAATGGGATTTCTAGTTCATATGGTATTTCTATACTTAACATTCTGAGGAACCTCCAAACTTTTGTTCACCAGTATAATTTTGCCTTCTCATGACGATGAACAATTATTACCATTTCTCCACATCATCACCAACAGTTGGTATTTTCTGTTTTTAATAGTAGGCATTCTAGTGGGTGTGAAATGGTATCTCATTATACTTTAAATTTTCATTGCCCTACTGGTAATGATGTTGTGTATATTTTAATGTGATTATTGACCAGTTATATCTTCTTTGGAGAAATTTCTGTTCAACTTATGTCTATTTTTATATTATGTTGTTTATCTTTTCATTGTCAAATTATAGGAGTTTTAAAAAATATTTTGGATAATAAGTACTTATATGATATGTTATTTCCAAATATTTTCTACCATTCTGTAGGTTTTTAAAATTAATTGCATCATAAAGTATTATGATTCACAAGAGTTTTTAATTTTGATGAAGCATCTTTTATCTCTTTCTTTTCTTTTGGTCCTGAGCTTTTGGTTGCCCTACATCGCCCACTAGGAGTTTTCCTTAGATTCCTGTCTGCTAAAACGAATACCACAATATAGTTTTAACAATGGGAATTTATTGGTTAATGGATGTGAGGTTGGCAGAAGTCCATAACCAAAGCAGCAGAAAGGTGATTTTTTGTCCCAAAGCACTGTGCTCTTCTGTGACTAGCTCCCAGTGATTCTTCACCTCATCTTTCTGTCAAGAAGTAATGCTTATGGTGACATCATTTTCCTTTCTGTTCTGGGTTCCACTGACTTCCATCTTCTTCTGTGGCTTTTCTTATTTATCTGAATTTCATTCTGCTTGTAAAGGATTCTAGTAACTGGATTATAAACACCAAACTGATGCATTTGACCACACCTTCACTAAATATAACATATTCAAAAGTTCCTGTTTAAAATGGATTGACACCCACAGTAATGGAATGATGTTAAGAACATGCTTTTTCTGGTGCATAAGTCGAACTCCAACAGATTAAATCATTTCAGTTCTTACTCTAGCTTTGTAATGAATTTAAAATTGGAAAGTTTTAGTGTTACAATTTCTTCTTGTTCAAAAATTTCTGGGCATCTGTGATTTTACTCTTTGTTTTAGTTTCCTGGGCTACTTTATTAAACAATGGAAATTTATTAACTTATGTTTTGAGGCAGGAAAAAATCCAAAAGAAGGCATCATGAAGACAATATTGTCTTCTGGAAGATTGTGGCTTTCAGAAGCTGGCTGCTGGTGATCTTTCTTCTTCAGCTTGCCACAAGGCAAAGCAAATGGAGGTGTTTCCTGGTCTCTCTCTTCTCTTATGGGTTCTACTAATGTTCAGACTCTTGCTTCCTGCAGCTTTATCTCAGTCTGTTTGAATTTCTTCCACTTACAAAGGACTCCCCTAATAAGATTAAGACCCATCCTCATTTGGCTGGGTCACCCCTTGACTGTAATAAATTCATAGATGGCTTCACACCCACAGGGAAGGATTAGATTTAAGGACATGTTTTCCTGGAATACAAAAAGCTTCAATCCATCACACAGCACCTTCTGGATGCAAAAAAGACATATTCTTTCTTAATGCAAGCTACATTCGTTCCAGCACAATATCCTGAAAGCCTTAACTCATTTCATTAACAATGATAAATAGAAAGACTCCTCAAAATCAGTCATGGGTGTTATCTGCCCTGGGGCAAAATTCCCCTCTGGCTGTGCACCTGTGATCCCTAGAAAATAAGTTATATGTTTCAAATATAAAGTAAAGACACAAGCATAGGATAAACATTTATATGTTTTTAGTGTCTTTACAAGAAGGGTGGATGATTTTGCCAAATGATTTTTTGTATCAATTTAAAAAGCCATGTTCTTTTTCTGTTTTGTTTGTTTTTTATTTCATTCTCTTAATGCGGTATATTACATTAATTCATTCCCGTATATTGAACCACCCAGTCTGCACTGAGATAAATCCCACCTGAACATGTTTAATTCCTTTAATGTGCTGTTGGATTCTGTTTACTAGAATTCTGTAGAGTATTTTGTATTTATGTTCATATGGGATATTGGGGATAATTTTATTGTGATGTCTTTACCTGTCTTTGGTATTAGGGTGATGCTCACCACATAGACTGAGTTAGGAAATTTTCCTTCCAATTTCAGGTTTTTGGAGGAATATGAACAGAATCGTGTTTTGAATGTTTGTTGAAATTCACTGAAAAACACACCTGGTCCTGTGATTTTCTTTGATGGTGGGAAGGTGATTACTTAGTTGATCTCTTTAGTTATTATTGTTCTTTAAGGTGTTCTGTTTCTTTTTTATTCAGTTTAGAAATTTTGTGTCTTTCCAGGAATTTATCAATTTCATATATTTTATCTAATTGGGGGCCCAATTGTTCATAGTATCATGGTATACTTCTTTTACTTCTGTGAGGTTGTTGGTAATGTCACTCCTTTCTTTCCTGATTTTAATTATCTTCTGTCCTCTACTTTTTCTTCTTTATCATTCTAGCTAAAGTTGGAATGATCTTTACATAGTATTAACTTTGGGTTTTATTGACCTTCTCTATAGTGTTTTTATTTTCTATTTTATTTATCCATGCTATTATCTTTGTTATTTCCTTCAAACTACTTGCTTTGGGTTTATTTTGCTCTTCAGATTCTGGTACTTCAAGTTGTGAAGTTAGATCTCCTATATCAGATCTTTCTCCTTTTATTTTGTAAGAATTCAGAGTTATACATTTTCCTTTCATTACCACTTTTATTTCATCTGTAGATTTAGCATGTTTTGTTTTGTTCATTCATTTCCTGATATTTCTTAATTGTCTTTATTATTTATTCTTGGCCCATTGTTTCTTTAAAAATATATCTCTTTTATTAACTAAGAAACTTCATTGATACATACTACAAAAGCATGAATCCATCCAAAATGTACATGCAATGTTATTCACTGCAATCACATATTTGTGCATTCATAAATAAAATCATTCTTAAAGCACTTTCGTTATTCAAGTAATAATAGTGATAATAATAAAAAGGAAACATTAAAGAATGTGGCAGAACTCCCCAGGATGATAATTCGATATCCTTTCAGTTACTCTGTGGATCTCCACCCACTTTGACAATGCCCTTTGAATACTTCAACTCATTCATATGCCTTTTAGGTATGACCCAGCTGAACTTCCTCCTATGCATCCCTCATCGCTGACAACCACACCAATTATCCTCTCTGCACCAGCTGTAACCCTTTTATGATCCAAAACATCTTCAAAAATGAAGCCAACAAAATAACCAAATAAAATTAATAAGAAAATGGAGTAATAATGATAGTTTTAAAAATAAAAAATAAAATATAAAAATAAAAAATTGAAATAAAAAATAATTAAGAAGTTTTTAAAAATGACATTATCTTCATCACTGTAAGATCTAAGCCACTTTCCTTTTTATAATAAATTAATATTTTTTATTTTATTTTTTTTAATTTTTTTTTGTCTTTATTACTAAGCCACTTTCAATTACAGGTAGAGTGGAAAGAATTTATAAATTTATAAATTCTGTCAAAACCTATAAAATTGTGCCTTGCAAAGTGTATCTATAATGTAAACTATAGTCCATGGTTATTAACAATGTTTCAATATGTGTTCATCAATTGTAACAACTGTACCACACTAATGAAAGTTGTTGCCAGTGAATGGGGGAAAGTGTTGCAAATGGTGGGGATGGGGTATATGGGAATCCCCTAAATATTTTTTAAATCAATTTTATTGATATTTATTAAAAAAGATTATCTAAAAAAAAAAAAAAGAATATCATTCCTCCAAGGTGTATAATCAATGGTATTTGCTTTAATCACATAGTTGTGCAATCATTACTTCAATCATTATTAGAGAATTTTCATTATTTTAATATTAATAATAAAAAACAAAGAAGAAAATTCCTCATCTCTCATAATTTTGATGTAACAATTCTATAATCTAAAGTTTCTTTTAAAAAATAACTAAAAAAAGAAAAACAACCAAAATCCATCACCTATCAATCTTTCTGTGCTTCCCTCATTTTACTTAGCTGCTATTCTTTTTCCTTATGTCTAGGATATTCGTATTTATATTTTGTAAAATTAGTCTTATACGTGCAATATCACCCATATTCATGTTTTACATGAGGCTTTACTATCTTAAATAGTCCAATGTTATATTTTTTCACTTACATTTTAGTAATATGACCCACATGCACTAGAGAAGAATGTTTATTTGGCTCTTGTGTGTGAAGTGTTCTATGTAAATCTATTAACTCTAGTTGTATTATAATGTCTTTCAGGTCTTTCATTTTCAGGTCTTTCATTTTCAAACTTCTATCTAAATGCTCTCTGGATTATTATACGTTGCATACTGAAATTTATTACTAGGTCAGAGAACCATCAATTTCTCCCTTCATAAGTTTCAATATGTTTAATTATTGTGGGTCTCTGCTGTTTCAGTGCATACCCATATGGCTACCTACCTTGGAGATCTTTATTCCTTTATGCTGCCATGACTTACTGTCTAGGGTACTTTCCTATGAGCATGCAGTACTCCTTATAACATTGCTTGTAGGGCAGCTGTAGTGGTGATGATTTCCATCAGCTTTTGTTTACCTCTTAATGTCTTAATCTCACCTTGATGTTTTAAAACAGTCTTATCAGATATACAATTCTCAGTTGAAATTGTTTTCTTTCAGCACTTAAATATTTTATTCATCTGCTTTCATGCCTCTATGGTTTTTGATAAGAAATCAGTACTTTATTTTATAGTGACTTCCTTTTACATAACATGCTTCTTCTCTCTTTCAGGTTTCAGAACTCTTCCCTTATCCTTGCATTCTGCCATTTGACTATGTATGTCTCACATATTTTTTTTTTCAAGTTTATCCTGTTTGTTGATCATTGGAATACTTGAAGGTGAATTCATGTCTTTCTCAAAATTTAAATTTTCTGCCATTATTTCTTTGAACATTTCTTCTGTCCCATTCTTATTTTTCTTCTCAGTTTCTTGTTATTACCATACTGATATTCTTTAGGGTACTCAACCTGTCTCTTAGGTTCTTTGCAAATTTTCTCATGTTTATTTTTTCCTTTCTGCCCTTCAGCCTGAGTCATTTTATTGTCTTGTTTTGAATTCACTTATTCTTTCTTCTGAATATCAAACATCTGGTCTTCTTTTTGATGATTTATTAAGTTTTACCCTCTTCCTTTTAATTGGCCATAACTTCTTGAATCTTTGTTTTTCTTGATAACCTTTGTTGCACATTGTACAGTTTAATAGTTTAACATTGTAGCTATTGGATTTAGTTCCTTAGATTCCTAAATTTTGTTTCTGGCTCGTGATGTGGTAGTTATATCATTGAGTATTAGGAGCTTTTAAAAATGTAAAAAAGATATTTTCATTATCTTTGCAAATTAGCTCTGTGTTGGCTGGTGGTCTCACTCAGAATTTAGCTCTCCTATCAAGAAGATCATCCTGAAGCAAAATTGCGGTGCCCCCTCCTTCTTTTTTGAGCACATCTGTTTTCCTTGTCTTCTGCCCTAGCCTTAGAAATTTCCTGGTTTAAGTGAATTGGAATAACTCCTTTGTCCCTATGAAATAGCTTTTCAAATATTGTTTAGACAGACCAAGCCCTACAGTA
This sequence comes from Dasypus novemcinctus, assembly GCF_030445035.2. Lineage (NCBI taxonomy): Eukaryota > Metazoa > Chordata > Mammalia > Cingulata > Dasypodidae > Dasypus > Dasypus novemcinctus. Next base: position 34,154,568 of record NC_080682.1, read on the forward strand.
TCTTATGCTGCCATCTTAGTTGCCTAAAAGCAATCATAATAATATTAGTAACTGAAATAATTTAAGGAAGAAAATTTCATCTCCTAGAGAAGTTAGTATCAATATAATGGAATGAGGTATGATTTTAAAATTTCTAACAGAAAATGAAATTAAATAAAATTTTGTTAACCAAAATGAAGCCAGAAGAGAAGAATAAACATTTCAAAAACATATGAAATTAATAGAATATAACACATAATGATTTTAAATTTAAGTGAACATTCTGATTAAAAGGCACAATGATTGATGCTATTAATAAGACCAACATTATGATGTTCATAAGAAATAGTTGAATAGAAAAGGATGTTCAAATATGTAACTGTTAAGTATAAGCATATAAATGTGATGTACAATGTAATAAAATTAGAAAAAGTAGATTTGTATATTCCAGAGATAAGAAGAACAGTATAAAGCAACAATAGAGTCAAGTTTTCAAGAAATTATAGAAATCCTTAGTAGTTTCAGAGCACACAAAACAAAATTTGACAGATTATATGGAGGAATATATATTTGTAGAAATAATTGCATTGAATAATTACCAGGGATAAAGTTCTAATTTTACTGAAAATGTAGGACATAGAAGACATGTTCTTTTCTGTTTCTTATTCCTGATCTTCTGTCAAAATCACATTAATATTAGGGATGACATTTTGGAAGCCTACTAATAAAGATTTATCAAGAAGTCAATAACAAAACTAGCTTGGTAAATTATCATTTCTCCTAATTTTACTCATGTTACTTGGAAGTACACTTAATGAATATAAAAAATATAAATATAGAAAAACTGATTTCAATGCTGTGAAGAAAAATTCATTCATCATGATTTTGTAAGGAGCAAATCTTATTAGGTGGAACTGACTTAGAAAAAATGCCTTTAATTTCTCCTTCAGCTTAAACCATAACGCCAAATATCATGAAATAAATTTTAATCTCCAAAAATACTTTCCTCGGAATCACTGAATTATTGATGAAGAATTGAAATGTACTTTTAAAGTTCAGCAAATATATAACATGTTAATTTGTATCTCCTTGATCAATACCATCACATTTTCTGCTAAAATTATGGAGTAAGAAGTTTTTCTGTTAAAAGTTGCTTCTAAATCACATGAAAATTGATTTCATTCTCATTAATTAATGCAAGATTTGCAAGAAAGCATTTCACTTGATTTGAGGTTTGGAGCAAAAAATAAATTATAAATTAATTATAAAATCATTACTCATCTTTACTCAGCATTGCGTTTTACTTTCATCTCATGTTTGTTTTAACATTTCCTATGTAGATGAGTTAGGTGACATTGCCAACTCTGCATGGAGAAACTCCAACATGCTTTTCTTGAGAAGACACAAAAATGTCCATTCATTAGATAATGATCAATTCTAAAAAAAATTTAGACATGGAAAACCATTCAATGCAAAATACATGAAATTGCGGCTTTTACAAATCTCTAATAAAACACAGGGAAAGGAGTAGTATAAATTTTTTAAAAAGATTTATTTATTTATTCCTCCCCCCCAGTTGCCTGATCTCTGTGTCTAATTGCTGTGCCTTCTTCTTTGTCTGCTTCTGTTGTTGTCAGCGGCACAGGAATCTGTGTTTCTTTTTGTTGTGTCATCTTGTTGTGTCAGCTCTCCGTATGGGCGGCACCATTCTTAGGCAGGCTGCACTTTCTTTCACACTGGGCGGCTCTCCTTACTGGGAGCACTCCTTGTGTGTGGGGCTCCCCTATGCGGGGGACACTCCTGAGTGGCACAGCACTCCTTGCGCCATCAGCACTGCACTTGGGCCAGCTCCACACACAGGTCAACGAGGCCCAGGGTTTGAACCACGGACCTCCCATGTGGTAGATGGATGCCCTAACCACTGGGCCAAGTCCACTTCCCTAGTATAAATTTTTAATAATAAAATTAGGAGGTTACAAAAATACAATGTGATAAAATTGATGTGAATATATAAGTGTACATATAAGCAAGCATTATGTAAAAAGGAAAATAAAAGGAAGAAACACATCTAATGTTTACTCCAATGATTGTTTCACACTTTTAAATATAAAAATGTTTCATTGTTTAATATGTGTTATACCATACTTATTGGTTAATGATCTGGCCTTTCAGCCATGGACTAATTATTTCTCTATCTTCTCTTTTAAACATTCTTAAATGAGAGCATCACAAAGAAATACCAAAAATCGCTACTTAATATCTTATGGCATATAAGGGGGAGGCAACTCTTTGTTAAAAACTTAACATGGGTGCATTAGTCCTTGAATTTTTATTCTTGGAATCATGCCAAACAAATTTCTTTGGAAATTGGTCCCAGAGTTGAGCAAATGTTGCACTCTCAACAATCTCCTATATAAGTGCTGCTGTGGGATTTTGAGGGTGAAAGGCAAGAGACAATCTGCTCTGCTTATGTTCATAATAGCTCCTGGTGTACTTAAAAAAACATAATTCCAGGTGATTTTTTATTTGATAAGGACCTAAACAAATATCTAGGTCAGTTTATTTTACCTCAAAACAAATGAAAATGCATGTACAAAAAATTAAAAATAAATTATCTCCAAGGAAAAAAATATTGTATAGCCAAATTTCAGGCTACTTAACTGATTTATATATTTTATTTGTAAGGCAAGCTTAAGGTTGAGACATTTCTAAACAGATAAAGCTGTAAGAATATTTTTCACCAATTCTGGCTCTTGGTATTAGTTTCAATGCTAAAGTGTTTTAGTTTATCTCAAAAAAAAAGTGATTATTAGAAGAGTATACATATATATGTGCATATCATGTAGTCCTTACCTAAGTAATGCCAGGATTTATAGAAAATGGAATCAAAGTCATCAGGTAATATGCAGATATTTTTTGGAAGAAATTTAAGTTTTAATAATCACATAAAACATACATGATTTAGACTATATAGTCTAAAATGTAAAAAATAATGTAAAACATAATGTAACCAAAAGTTTATAAAAGTGCGCAGTCTAAACTGTAAACCATAATGTAAACCATAAAGAAACCATGGTTAGTAGCTATATTTCAATGTCTGTACATCAGTTATAGCAAATGTAACACCCACATGTAAAAAGATCATTGCTGGGGAAGGCAGAAGGGTTTGATGTTGGGTATATGGGAGTCTTCTATGTTCTATATGTGACTTTACTGTGAACCAAAACTTTTTTGAAGACATAATTTAAAAAAGGATGTGGACACTGAGGAAGAAATGGAATAGATTGCCTTGCCGCTGCACATGTAAGGCAACACCTATTACCTTGATTAAAGGCTGCCAAAAATTTTTTTTTACATTTTTCATTTTTTTAATATCCCAATTTATTTTTTACCTTATTTTAGTTTCTCTAAATTTTTATGTAATTTATTTCTAATCTTGAAACCTATCATTACTATATCATTTCACTATTATTTGAATTTGGCAATATACTAGGCTTCATTTTTTAATAAGTTTAGGATTACAGAGGGGTTCAACTATGGCAGGGGAGGAGCATTGGTGTGGGGTGTCATTGATGGGGGATGCATGAGAGGCAGTTTGGCCTGGGCATGCATATTGGGCATATAGATATGTTTGGATATTCACTGGCTATTGACCTTGTGGGAAGAGTTTCACGTGACAACTGAGGAAGTACTGAGTTCCCATCCTAGGGAGCTCTGTCACATTCCCCAATGGAACAGTAACAATTCCCTGAGTGCAAGGGTGAAGATCAGTGAAGAAGAATGGTCCAGGATGGGCCCTTAATGGATGAGTATGCTTAGGAGCCTGTGTGCTTGAAATTTCACCTAGCCCTAGAATTGCAGAGGGCCTAAGAGTTACCTCCTGAGAACCTACATGTTGATCAAATGTGGCCACTCTCTAAGCCAAACTCAGCATAATAATTCATTACCTTCCCCTCAGCATGGAACACGACTCCCAGCGATAAGCCTCCCTGGTGCCGATGGATTATTGCCAAGCACAATTGGTGATGTAACTAGAAAAAGACCTTAAATAAAATGGAGAATGGTAAGACAATTTAGTTTATATGGCTAAGAGATTTCAAAGTGAGTCACGAGGTCAGCAGTGGGGTTGCACTTACGCATGTTTCAGCAGGATCTCAGAGACAGGCAAAGTAGATACAACTCCAGGTACTGGTTCTCCTGAGCACTATAGAGACACCCAGGTCCTACAGTTATGGCAGATGGCTCTGGAGTTCTGTGCCTTTTCAGTTGACCCTACTTTGGAGTTTGTGCTACTGAGTGTGATCAAGTTGAACTCACATGTAACTTCTATACACTCCTCTTCTGTCACTTTTACTGAACCTGTGGTTGATGCTGGGGTTAGTGTATGCTCAGGAGACTTGAATCTCTGGACTGTCCATGTGCCATCTGGGCCCTGAGCCTCAGAGGAATTGAAACATCTACTCTCTGGTGCATTGGACTTACCAAGGTAAGCTAACAGGGAAATGAGGATGGTCAATCACAATACCAGGGAACTGAGAGAGTCTACAACTGTAAGCAGGAAAATCCCATCCATCAGCCATGAGGTGTATAAGCCACCTCTCAATTTAGAGGTAAAGTGGACATTACCATCCCAGGGTCCACGGGATGGAGGAATTAAATATGAATTAGAGTGATTTACTGGTATTCTGCTACAGAATTAATGTGACTTTAGTAATGGAAGAAACTGTATCATTGATGTAGAGACAGTGGCCATAGGAATTGCTGAGGACAGGAAGAGGGAAGAAGAAGTGTGATATGGTGCATTTTTAGGACTTGGAGTTATCCTGAATTACACTGCAGGGACAGATGCGGGACATTATATATCCTGCCATAACCCAATGAACGGACTGGGAGAGAGTGTAAATTACAGAATAAACTATAATCCATGAGGTGTAGCAGTGCTCCAAAATGTATTCATCAAATGAATATATTTCATCAAATGAAATGAATGTGCCACACTGATGAAAGAAGTTGTTGATGTGAGAAGGGGGGGTGAGAACAGGAAACTCGTATTTCTTAATGTAACATTTTGTGTGACCTATGTATCATTATAAAAAGATGATAAAAAATGGGAAAAATTTTATAAGAAAGTGAAACCCTATGCCAACCTACACCTGAGATTGGGAAGAAGCTGGGCCCATGGAACCTCAAGAGGAAGGAGGAGACATCAGTGATTAACCTGCTTCAATACATGGCAACTGACTTTAGTGAGAACCCAACTTGAGTTAAGCTTTTGAGGGCATTGTAATTGTAAGTTTTTACTGCAAATAAACACCTTTTTATTAAAGCTAAAAACAACAACAACAACATATTTTCTAAAAATTAATATTAATGAGTGATTACCAGTAAGATAGCTTCAGGTTTTAATTTCTCATCTGTCTTTTTCATTAAATAATATTGGAAACAAAAGAATAGTGATACATTAAAACATTTTATCACTACTTATGATGAATTCATTACCTTTTACTGCTTTCTGAAATTGATTATAAGTAGGAATATAAAGTTTTGAGAATGTCAACCAATCTTCATTAAATCACAAAACCCACAATATTTAATGGCTATGAATCTGGATAAGTTACTTAATTTTGGGGGCTCTCTTTATAATCTAAAAATGTCTAGAATAATAATACCTATGGTGTAATATTTTCATCTGGATAAATATGTTAATAAATGGAAGTATTTATAATAGTGTCAAGTTCACTTTAATTATGCAATGTATATGTTACTATTGCAGAATATTCAAATGATGATTTATAGTGAATTTGTATTTCATAGTCTAACTTGTTTCCTCAAATTTTGCAACTTTTTGGTGTTTAAATTGTTTACTTTCCAAATGGAATACATGTTTTCAGCTTAAACAGGAAAAATTAGACAAAAAGTTCTGAAAATACAGTAGAAAAATATTGTACATTGGTTTATTTTTCCAGATAAGCAATATGTTGTACAAAGAAGCAAATTTCCAGTGATGTATATTAAAATTTCAATTGTATCACTGTTTGAATCCTATATGAAAAAAATCATTAAGGCACATTTGATCTATGAATTTTAAACAAACTTCTGATATAAGGAGAGATTAATTTTATTTTTGTTCCCCAAACACATGAGAAACAAAATTGTTAAAGAATACTTAATATTTAGTAAAACAGTAAGGAATGTAAAAATTAGGGAGGGATGGTGTTTTCAAAAGGAAATCTTTGAATAGCAGTTTACTGCAAAATTAAAACATACTTAAACAGTGAGTGTACATTCTTGGTGCAGATAAGTACTAATAATTAAAAGGTTCTCCAGAAATGGCAGAGTTGAAACAATGGATATGAAATAAATTAAAGCTCCTTCAGATACAAAGGAGAAAACAAAACAATAATTAAAGAATGAAATAACCATCGCCATCAACCTAACACATAGAAAAGGATGAAGTGAACAAAACAAGGCACACATTTTTCCCCAGTGATTTCATAAAGGTGTATATTTTTTTAAACTTGCATACATTAGATTACAATAATTCATCTTTCCATTCTAAATATTGATATTTTACCCTTTAAGAGAAGAGTCAGGAAAAGAGAAAACTCCAAGTCCTTTTTAAAATTTACTGCCATGTCCATTTAGGTCAAAGCAATGACAGCCCGTTTGTACATCTAGAAGAGCCACAAGCATTTTGCTTTTTCACTCCACTCACTTCAATAATTAGAGTTTGGGGTAACAATTTCAGAAATTCCTGAAAATGACACTGTCACCGTGACATCTGCTTGAGTTGCAAGTGAAACACAAAATGACATTTTATTTTTTTAAAGATATTTAGATTACATAAATGTTACGCAAAAAGTATAGGTGATTTTCATGTGCCCTACTTTCCACACCACCCACATTTACTCCCCATCAATAACATCTTTCATTAGTGTGGTACATTCATTGCAATTGATGAACCCATTTTGGGTCATTGCTACTAAGCATAGATTATAGTTTACATTGAAGTTTACACTCTCTCCCATACAATTTTGAAGGTTATAGCAAATATATAATGGCCTGTATCTGTCATTGCAATGTCATTCAGAACAATTCCTAAATCCCAAAAATGCCCCCGTATTACACCTGTTTTCCCTCTCCCTGACTTCCACACCTCCAGTGGCCACTACCTCCACATCAACAATATGTTCTTCCATTGCTAGAATCACAATAAATCACCATCTATTAGGACACCATGATTTTTACTTATTTAAAACCAAAGAATTCCTGCTCCCTGGGAAAAGATCAAGTGCCTCTGTGTTTTATACTATGATGATCCCCATGCTGAATCCATATATTGATAGTATTTGGAAGAAAGAATTAAAAAGTGCTCTCATTAGCTTCATGGAGAAGAGGCAATTGAAATGACAGTAACACAGTGTGCTAAATATTTAATCTCATGATTTTGTCCATAAGTGGGTAATTGGTCTCTTTATAAATAAAGTGGCATCCTTTAAATAGTTTGCATTTCTGTTGAGACATACTCTATTTGACCAATCATGACCTGGAGCATTTCCTAAGAATGTGTTTTTATTATCTACATAGTTATTTGATGCCATGAAATATATGTAAAACTTTGGTTTAAATATATATATTTTATAGGTCAAATAATGTGCACAAATATGGAGTATTAGTTTTCAAATTGTATCACAGAACCCACCATGCACATTCTAAATTCAGAAAATTTTATTATAGAGAACACTTTTAGATTCCATTCCATTTACTCTGTAGAGAACAAATATAGCACAGTTGTTAAGAGTGATGCTTTAGAATTGACAGTCTATGTTTTAGGTTATAGATCTCCCATCTTTGTTAGTTGTATATCCCTCAGTAAATCACTGAAGCTTTATATCTTGTTTATTCAGATGTATAAGAAAAATAATAATTATAAAACAATAGAGTTATTATAAAGATTAAATCAGAAGAAAAATGGAAAGATTTAATGCAGTACTAAAACATTTTTGTCACAACCATCAGAACACCTGAATTCTTGCAGAATTTTGAATACACAACAGCTTTCCTTTTGAAAATTTTCACCGCTGTTTTATAAATACTTATGGTTAATCTTATTCATAAATTAGCAGCTAAAATAGGAAAAATGGCACTTTAATTTTTGGTCTTAGAGCAAAGTAAAATATTGTTATAGAACTATGTTCTAGAAATAAGTGTATGTGAATATTGAAAAACATTGAAAATATTTTGAATTATAAATAATTTTTTTCATTGTCCTCTACATGAGACATGCATTATCTATACATATTGCTTATATACACATACAGAATTTTCGACATTTCCTAACTCTTTTAGGTTCCACTCATGACTATAAACTTTAATTCCTTTGTCATTTAAACTTGAGAGGTAAATCTTTTCTTGCTACATGAGTGAAATCAATAAGTTCCCTTTGCAATGTTTTAAGCCTTGAAGTTTTGTAAATTCATGTGTATGCAGTAAAAAAAAAATATTGCACGCAGTAATATCACTTCAATGTCCACCTGAAAAATATTTGGAAACCCTACCATTCTATGATGTCAACAAGTTTCAGTACTTAGTATTTCTTGGATTAAGTATACTTTTTAAAAATTCATTTACTTTCTAATAATTTGCACAAGTTTGTTATGTTACTTTAAAAAATGAATTAGAGGGTTAAAACTCTTGGTTTAAAATGTTTGATAGGGAAAAGTTATAAACCTAAAAATGAATAATGAGACCAAATTTTGTGTCTGTCCATAAATTTTATTCAGGTATGTTACTAAAATTTCCTTTAAAAATTAGTCGGCATATCCTGGAATTTCAATTTTAGTTTTCTCTACTTTTCAATGTATATTTAAGAAAGTATGTATTTTTCTTTGCTTGTCCAAGGATTTCATTATTTCATTTTTAAATTAAGTGATGTTTATTTTATATATATCCATAAATATATTTGAATTCAAGTGTTTTGTCTTCTAATTTATATTAAATTTTTGGTAAAATTGTATTTTATTTTTGTCCAAAAGTATTTTTGAATGATTAAAATACAGTTTAACCTCTATTTTAGGAGTAAAATGTTCCTGACTTTTCACTAGTTCTTCACTGTTCATTAATTTATTCAAATAATTAAAAGTACATTAATTTCTTTTACATCCTGAATTTATATGAATATTTTAACTTGTATATAATATCCATATAAATTTTTGTTACATCTTCTTTTTGCTCTGAACTCTAGGTTGTCCAGCATTTATTTTTAATATAATTCAACTTCATTATGTTTGCAATTGGAGATGTCTTGCTAAGCATTTATTTTAATAATATATATATTTTTACTAATCTCACGTCATGTACATGCAATGAGCCTATTCTTATATTTTAGGCTCTTTTCTTGTTTTTGGTCTTTATTTTGCTCTTGCCCTCATTTATGCATATGTCCGTGATTTTGAAAATGTATCCTGTTGGTTTGTATTTGCAACCTTGTTCAACATATCCTCCAATATTTGAGACAATAATAAGTTCAGGGCATGCTTCAGATTGCAATAAATTCTGACTCCCTTACCTTCTTAAGATAGTCTAGAAAACATTAAAGATGTTATTATTTGCGGCGGCTTGCTCGGTCGGTAGAGGTGGGGTTTGGTTGCGGACAAGGGGTCGGTCCCGCTTGGGACGAGGGATCGGTCCCGCTTGGGATGAGGGGTCGGTCCGGCAGCAGACGAGGGATCGGTCTCACAGGGGTTGCGCGGTTCAGCTGACGGGGTCGCCCGGCGAAGCCGGCGACAAAGGGGTTGCCCGGGAAGCAGGCGATGAACTGGGGACAAGGGAGGCCAGGCCCTTGTCGGGGGCTCTCAGGACTGGAGGGCGCACGGCAGAAGAACTACCATGGAGACAAGGTAAACACGCAAGTCCACTTTACTGAGGGAGAGGCAACAGTTTTATAGGGGCTGGGGAAGGCTGATTGGTCGAAGCCACGCCCTGTTCTGATTGGTTGCCGGCGAAAGGTCAGTGGGCGGTACTGGACGGGGAAGGGGTGGTGGTTAGGGATTGGCTGTCGCTGTTGCTGGGGGAAGGGGCAGGGTTTAGGGATTGGTGGCTGCTGTTGCTGGGGTGGAGGGCAGACTTGAGTTTCCCGCCCACACCTGGCTGTTGCTGCTGTGGGGGGAGGGAAAAGGGCAGACTGGATTTTTCCGCCCACGCCTGGCTGTTGCTGCTGTCGGGGGAGGGGAAAAGGGCAGACTGGAATTTTCCACCCTGCGCCTGCGCAGGGAGAAAGAAAAAGAAGGGTGCCGCCCCACAGGCATCATGTGGCGCCATCCGGGAGGAGGGGCGGCCGCAGAAGCATGGCTGCCGAGAAGGGGAGACCCAAGGGCACTCTGCGCCCATGCCGAGCTCCCTTCAGGGGTGGAGGTGAGTCCGACCAGCCACCCTATTAGGGGGCAGCGGCTTGGCCTGCCGCGGCCGCCGCCCCTCGCCAGGCCAGCAAACCACACTTCAGCCCGAGGGGTGACCGCAATTATTGAATATAATATAACTTTTGTGGAATGTAAAAACAGTAGATTGTTTGCCTTGTTCCTCTGTTTTCCCTATTTATATTAGTGCATATCATATTTTATGTAAGATGTAGTCTGAAGTATTTTTAAAACAATATTCTTCTGTTCATGGTGCTATAGCAAAATTCTATTATAAAGGTTAAATTACTCAAATAATGATAAAGAAATTAAGACTGGAAGAGACATGAGAAAATACAACCAATAGTTTTGTTTGTAAACAGTTGATTTTATATAATAATGAAAAAGCTAGATTATATTTACTCAGACCCTACTGAGTGCCAGAAAATATTTAAAGAGTTTTAGATATATAATTTACATAATTTATTTCCACAGGATAACTCTCAGGTAGGTACTTCCAATATCTACAGTTTAATGTCAGATAATGAAAAACCATCCTACTACTTCTTCAGGCAAAGACTTAAGAATCATTCTAGAAGTTTCTCTATGTCATACACCTCAAATCGAGTCCATCCACATGTCATGTTGATTCCATAACCAGAATATATCTGGAGTGTGACAATTTCTCAACACCTTCTCTACTGCTTCCATGACCCAAAGAACCATCATCCCACTCTTTAAATTATTTTTGCCTTCCTGTTTCCTAACTTATACCCTTTGAGTCTAATCTCAATGAAAGGCCAGAGATTTGACGTTAAAGAGTTGGACCATTTCTCCTTTGTTTACAAAACCTATAAGATTCCCACCACAGAAAGAGTAAAAAGCAAAACTTTTATTATAAAAGCCTCCAGACTTAAATTATTCTTGCCCTCCTTCCTACATGTATGAACTTATACTATATTAATATCTTCATGCGCACTTTGGAACTACTACACTGACATACTAATGCTTCAATAAACTCATTAGTCCTGATGCTGCCTGGGTTTTCTTCAATTTTTTCTTCATCCCAAATTTCCCTCCACCCTGTTAATTGCAAGGATATTTTCTCATTCTCTTCCTTATAATATCATCCCTTACCACCCTAATTAAAATCACACCTGCCCCATCCCTCAGTCATGCTGTATTTGCTTTCCATAAGTGATCCCATTCATCATTCCATATATTTTCCTTATGCCTTTTGATTATTTTCTGTTTCCTCCAATATGAAAACTCTTGAAATAAATATTCTTACCTGTTTTGTTCAATTTGGATCTCAGCACCTAAAATAGTGCCTCAAAAAATGAAAATATGAATTTTATAAATGATGAAACTGGGGTACCAAGAGATTACACAACTTGTTCATAGTCAATCAACAGGTTATAGAATAATCATACAGTCAAACCCAGACAAGATGACTGTAGAACTCATTTTCTTCATCACTATTCTATATGACTGTTCTTCCACAAAATTATATTATTGTTATGAGAGAAAAAATAGGTTCTATAGCTTTCATACATATTAAAAAAATAATAACAAGGGTCATAAAGGAATTCATTGCAGACAGGCTTTTTCTACAGCTTTTGAGACAAGACAGTGTGACTTTGGCAATACGAGCTAAATCTTGTCAATATATCAATATATATGCATAGACCTATTTAAAAAAGAGAGAACTATGGAAAGGAAAGAGTGATTTATCAAGTGAGTAACCCTGGAATTCAGGTTTCATCTAACTTGTTTCTGTACTTTCTCCCAAGAGGTTGTCATGGTTGAAGACTTTTCATGTAGTCTTCTTTCCAAACTGATGGAAAAGCAAGGTGTTTCTTGCTTTTATACTTCCTAAACTGATAGAAAAGCAAGGTTTTTCACTTTTGGAAAACAACTCCTATATTTTTTTTCCCTCATGGAAGGTTTTCAAGGAAATATCCAATTTCTTGGATATAGGCCTGTCAAGTAACCTATTTTTCTGGTGTGAGCATTTTTAAGAAATTGTACATTTAATCACAATTATTAAATTTAAGAGCTAAAGGTTGTTTATATCATTTTATTTCTATCTTTTAAATACTTGTGGGAAACTATAGTTTTATCTCTTCTTTCATCTCTTATTTGGCAATTTAGTCTTCTTTCTCTATAAAGGTTGCTCTATGGATTATTAAATTTTGAGGAATAGAGTTACAATTCTCTTTCCTATTCTTTATGCTATTTTGTCACAAATTTTACTTTTATATGTGAATCAAGCCCTGCAAGTCATCAACATAGTTTTCTGTTAGTCAGTTAGAATTGTAAAGCAATTCAATTTTTAAAATCCAATGTGTGATAACTAGAACACACTATCTCAAATTTAAATATTAGCACACATGTTCTGGTTTGACATTGAGGATTAAACTTTCTAAAATATTGTGAAAGTAATGAAGAAACTTTTACCTCTGAAGCTGAACTGCTTACTCAATTACAATATGTAGTGAATATTATGTACTTGAATACTTATGCTAGTTCATTAAATAATTCTTAGAGTACAGAAGAGATGCACAAGGAGAAAACACAACTCTCCTGCAAAAGGAAAGCAGGAAGACAAGACTTGTTTTTTCATAATAAACTCATGAAATTTTCTGGAACAATGAACTTTAAGATATACATGCATATATGAATTCACTGTGACTTTCAGTAAAAAATTATCCCTCAGTGGAAAAATCATATGACACAGGATTGGAAAAATAATCAAAGGATTATTTTTCTAGTCCATAGACTTAGCTCAATACATACTAGATATGTGGCATTAGATTAATATCATAAATTCAGTGAAATCCAGTTTCTTCTTATGGGGAATATAAATTCCTTAATTCCCCAACAATTCCATACATACTTATGTTATAAACTAATATGAAAGCATAACCTATGACATAATTTATAACTGTTTAATAAAAATTATTAGGTTTCTTATTGAAATTTAAACATGCTACACTTATAAGCGGCTTGAGAGATACTCTAAATTCATTGAAAATCTGACAGAGGAATAAATTTTTGGACAAGATACCAAGAGTTTGGGCAGTAAATAGATAACTAATATTCTATCCAATAGAATATTGGAAGACTGCCAAAGTGAAATCACAGGGTTTACATTTATATGTTTTATTCCTCATCTTGGGCATACAATATACTAATCTGTAGACTAATACCTGCTTATATACATAAGGAATTCATCATAATTATGAAAAGTATGTGAATCCCTGGGTCCCACACCAAGACTATCTTAGTGGATCATAAAAGCTGGTCATGAAATCTGAATAAAATAAAGAAAGAAATGTGATATTGGCAGGGAGCCATTCAAGAGCAAATATTCTCTTAATGTAACCATAATTTTATCTATAGATTCAATGCAACCTAAATAAAATTTAATGACTATTTTTTTGCAGAAATGGGAAAGCAGATTTTAGAAATTATATGCAAAAGCAAAGAAATAAGATAGTCTGAACTACTTAGAAAATGTAGACTAAAATTAGAGGAGTCTGATTTTAGGAATTTTCTGATTTTAGGAATTTTGTGATTTTAGGAATTTTCTAAACTCTAAAATTTTCATTGGAGTATGGCATTATTGCCAATATATATATATATCTTGATCAATGCAACTGAATAGAGAGTCCAGAAATAGATTTACATATATCCGATGAAGATTAAGGCCACCATTAGGGGCTTGAAGGATACAGATGTGGTAAGTCCATCACATTCCTCTTCAACCTTCCTATGGGCCTGTGTAGAAAACAGAAAGATCTTTGAGGATGACAGTATATTATCATGAAGTAAACCAGGAAGTTACTGTAATTACAGATGGTGTTTCAATTATAGTATCATTGCTTTCACAAATTAACACATCCCTGCCTACTTGGTATGCAGCTATTGATTTGGCAAACAATTTTTTTCAATATTTGTTAGTTTGCTTTCATCTTGGAAGTTCAGCAAAACACCTTCACTGTCCTTCTTCAGGAGTATAGCAAATACTCAGCCCTGTGACTTAATCTCATCTGGAGATTCCTTGATAGAATTACCCTTTCACAAGACATCCAACTGTTCTATTATATTAATAACACTATGCAGCTTGGAACTAGCAGGCAAGAGTAGCAACTACTTTTGACTTATTGTTTAGACATTTGCATGTTAGAATATAGGTAATATATCTGAAAATAATTCCAGGGCTTTCCAACTCATTGTAATGTCTAGGCATCTAGTGAAGAGGACAATGTCTAGATATCCTTTTAAAGTAAAAGATAAGCTGTTGTTTCTGGCCATTCATAGAATCAAAAAAGAAACAGAATGCCTAGTTGGCCTATGACGATTTTGGAGGCATCATAATTTTCATTTGGGTTTACTATTCTGGCCCACTTATGCAATAACCCAAAACTGCTGGTTTTGAAAGGCAACAGGAACATGAGCAGGTCTTGCTGCAGGTCCAAACTGCCTTGCACGCTGTTCTGTCAATTAGACCACAAAATGATCCAGCCTATACAATGGTGTTTCAAGTATTCATGACAAACGCACATGCTGTTTGGGGCCTTTGTCGGGTGTCTATATGAAAAACACAGATACATGAGATATTGGCACAGTATTCTTGATCTCCTCTGCAGATAACAACTGTTTTTCATTGTTGTTTGTTTTTTTCAGCAAAAGAGCTTTTGGCTAGCTACTGGGCCTTAGGAGAGACTAATGCTTAATTATCCATAAATCACCTAATTTTAATGAGACCTGAGATACTTTCTAGCAAAAGGGTGTTGTCTGATCATAAAAGTCATTATGTTGGGAGTGCACTGCAGCACTCCATCATCAAATGGACATATTTTATAAGAAATCAGGTTCTAGCAAGCCCTGAGGCAAAAGTAAGTTGCCTGAAGTAGTGGCCAAACACCCACAGCCCCTACTACTCCCACATTACCTTCTTTCTACCATAGCATAGCTATGACTTTTTGGGGAGTTACTTACAAGAAGAGAAAACTTGAGCCTTGCTTACAGAGGGTTTTGTATGATATATAGACCCCACCCAAAAGTGGACAGCTGCAGAACTACACCTCTTTTCTGGCACATACCTGAAGGACAGTGGGCAAGGAATATCCTACCAATAGGCAGAAACTTGAGCAGAGTACCTGATTGTCCAGTTTGCTTGGAAGGAGAAATGGCCAAAGTTGCATTTGTTTAAAGATTCATGGTGTATTCAATTGTTTTGGATGGTTTTGGCTAGTTGGAGAGTTTTGTGGATAGACCTTTCTGAATGGGTGAAAACCTGAAGATATTTGAGAGCAAATATTAATTTTTAAAAATAAATTTATTTGTTGGTAAAAGTTCAGTTATGCAAGATATTTTATGAGAAAAATTGAAATATTTAAAGGACATTTTAATATAGTTGTTTATATATTTAATTAGATTCCCTGACTTCTTTCATTATATCTAATTGGTCATTTACATATATTGCTCTTTTAAAAGGGAGTAAACTTTAGACAGAATGGTTAAATCACACATAGCTTTTAATCATACAGCTGGGCCCTAAACATATACTTTCAGATTCCAAATATTATTTAATTTATCTCTGACCATTGTGGATGCAAGTACTTCATTGATCTGATGGCAAGATATAGTATCAATACTGTTATTTATCTTGTGAGTACATATCTCATATATAGGATAATAGATTGATTACATCATATTCACCAACTTTGTATTTTTTCTTTCAATTCTTCTTTTTATCACATCTACAAAAAAACTTTTGTCCTAACTGTCATTCAGTTAATATTTATGTAAAACCTTCCCTTCATGGCATTTTTAAAATATACAAGAAAAACCATGAAGTGTTCCCAGTGAACTAGTACATTTAATTAAATGAACATTTTAAAAATATTTTATAATGTTATACTCAAATAAATTCTGGCTATTTAGAATAGGTGATGTAGCAGTTTGGCATTATTTATGAATTCCAAAAATAGATATTGGATTATATTTGTAAACTATTCTCCTCTGGGCATACTAGATTATACTGGAGTCAGAGTTTTCACTATTACTTGATTAAATAATGGTTGGGGCTTGAATTTGACCATGTCAGTAGGATGTTGAATGGGGGTAGGAATTCACAGAGAAACCACACCATAGAGAAGGGAAGTTGGAGATTTTTGAGCTGGAGCCCTGGAAGTAAGCATACAGAGGAGGAGAGCAGCTAAGACCTGAGAGAATTAAGCCCTGGGGAAGAGAGACAGAGCGGATCACGTGAGGGTCTACACCTGGCCTTGTGGAGAGAGCAGGGCAACTGAGCCCAGAGAGAAACAAACTCAGGAAGAGAGGAACCCAGGAAGCCTGAACTCTTTGTAGCCATCAGAAGCCATCTTCTTCCAATACATGGCAACAGAATTTGGTGAGGGAAGTAACTTATGCTTTATGGCCTAGTAACTTTAAGATTTTACTCCAAATAAATACCCTTTATAAAAGCCAACAGATTTATGGTATTTTGCATCAGTACCCATTTAGCTAACTAATATAGGTGGTTGGTGGGTTATAATTTGTTTAATCTTATTTTTTTTATTTCCAATACATAGACATCAAACAAAAATTTGCCCTTAGACCTCACCTGAGCATTTCTCTTTTCTCTGCCTTTATTCATTTTTCCACTAATTCTGTGAAAATGTTTTTGCCTTATATTGGCAATTTTTCTAAGTAATCCTCAACTTATCTTTCCCAGAACAATGTTGGAATGGGGCTTCTTCTCTAATTCCTGTGTTCCAGACGGCTTTTTCTTTTACTGATAGGAACCATATCAGTATTGTGAAATTTGAGCTTGACATAACTTAAAAATTTAAGTATTTTAGAGAACACTATTTGGAAAAAAAAAATATGTGACTTCGAGACTGATTCAAAATTCCTATGGCTTGCATGTGAAAATCCCTGCTCCTCATTCCTTTAAAAAGCAGTAATATATCCATAACATGTTATATTTTGAAGAAACAGCATTAGGTTTTGTTGACCTTCTCTATTTTTAAAGTTCTATTTTGTTTATCTCTGCTCTAATCATTTTATTTCCTTACTTCTTGTCATTCTGGATTTCATTTGCTCTTCTTTTTCTAGTTCTTCTAGTTTTCAGTTAAGTCTCTGATTTGAGAATTTCCTTCTTTTTAAATGTAAACACCTAGAGCTATATATTTCCTTCCCAACACTGCCTTCACTGCATCCCATGAGATTTGTTATGCTATATTTTCACATTAATTTGCCTCAAAATATTTCCTAATTTTGCTCCTGATTTTCTCTTTAACCCATTGGTTGTTTTAAATGTATGTAGTTTAATTTCCACATATTTGTGAATTTTCCATTTCCTCCTCTTTTATTGTTTTCTAAATCCTTTCTTTAGTGGTTGAAGTATATATATTAAATGATATCAATACTTTTAAATTTATTGAAACTTCTTTTGTGACTCAACTTACGGTTTATCCTGGAGAATGATCCAAGTGCACTTTTGAAGAATGTGTCTTCTGTTTTTCTGGGATGAGGGGTTCTATATATGTCCGTTAAGTCTAGTTGGTTTAGAGTAAAATGATTTTACTTTCTTGTTAATTTTTGGACTAGACTATCCATTATTGGGAATGGTGTATTCAGTCTCCTACTATTAATGTGGAGCATTCAATTTCTTCCACCCCATTGTCAATATTTACTTCATATATTTTGGGTCTCTGCTGTCAGGTACATATATGTATTTATAACTGTTACATCTTCCCATTGAATTGTTTCTTACATCAGTATATAATGGCCATCTTTGTCCCTTGTGAATGTTTTTGACATAAAGTCTATTTTTTCTATTAGCTCTTTTCGGTTCTTATTTGCATAATATATATATTTTCCATCCTTTCACTTTCAGCATAACAGTATTGTTGAATTTAAAGTGAGTCTCTCTTGCAGACAGCATATAGTTGGGTCATTTTTTTTTTTTTTTGATAGCAGAGTACAGTGCAATACATATTAAAAAACTCCTTTATTAAAAGAAAACAGAGTTCCAGTTTCCAGACCAATATGTAGACAAAATGCATACCATTGAAGTTAACTTGGTATCAAACCAGATACGATTATTATATATTTAGGATGTTAAACTTTAATCTAATGGTAATCACAAATAATATATGAAAAGTTTATCTAGATAGAAAATGAGACAATACAGTACAACCCAAAAATGAGGTAAATATAAAGGTAATTAAAGAAAGAATTGAGGGAGCAAAATGGTATAAGAGTCACAAAGTCTCAAAAGCAGAATTACAAAAGAAAGTGTTATATAATCAGTAGCAATGTCAAAGGATAATGGAGTTAAATCTCCAGTCTAAAAGGAGAGACTGGCAGAATGCACAAATTATTTTCTATACCCTTCAGTCCTTCTACCCAATGGCCTATGACCACTATGCAGCTACCTTCAAACCTCTTCACTATCTAGTTATTGTTTCCACAAGGCTGGGTCCTCTGTATTTAGATTTACTGAATCTTTATTGAAGGCTCTTTGCATGAACAGTTTGCAGTTTTGCAACTCCAAATTAATCTATCACTTTTTCTGTAATTTTATTCCAATTTTAGCACTGTCCTGCAGTGTCCTTCACTGAAATTTGTGACACTGAAATCGTGATATTCATTCCTGCTAGTGTAAACGTAATAATGGCTCTTATCACAGTCTTTGTGTCTTATGCATCCATTTTGTCTAATATTCTCAAAATGAATTTCACTTCAGGAAAGGGCAAAGCCTTCTCTACTGCCTCCCACCACCTGGGAGACAACATTACTTACCGCACTGCAATTTTTACTGATTTAAAACCAAAGAATTGTGGGAGGAGTTGGGGGGTGGAGGGTGGGGTATGTGGGAACCTCTTATATATTTAAATGCAACATATTTTGTGATTTATGTATCATTAAAAAAGAATTTAATAAATATAGATAAATGAATGTCTAAAGAAATAAATAATAAAACTAAAGAAGTCCTACTCCTTGAGAAGGGATCAACAGGCTTCTGTGTTTTATGCTATGATGACTCCCATCCTAAATCCACTCATTTACAGTTTAAGAAACAAAGTAAAAAATGTTCTTATTAGAGTCATACAGAAGAGAGAGGGCTCCAAGTAATTGAAATAAAGATGACGTTGAATATTCAAATTCATCTTTTCTTTTTTTTTCATATTTGGATTTTTACATGCCCCAAGGAGATAAAACACTCTCCTCTGGGAGAGAAGAGCAACAAGATGATTTTTCCCCATATTACACAAGTAAATTTTCTTCTAACAATAGATGATAACAATTTTTATGTGAGTGTGCTTAGACCTTGGTAAAAAAAAAAAAAAGGACTTTCAGTGGAAAATCATCTGCCATAGGGTTGGAAAATAAATCTAATCATACTCTAAACTTAGCTTTGGTTAATAACTTATAATTCTAAAATCTAGTTTCCTCTTCCTGGAAATAAAAATTTAATTCTCTCAAAATTCCCATAAACATATAGGTAAAGAAATAATGTAAAAGGATAACCTATGATAGATTTCATAACATAATGAGTGAAATTACTATGGTTCTATTTAAATTGTCAAGTGATATATTTCTAAGAGGTATGATAGATAATTTAAGCTCAATGAAAATTTTAAAGAGTAGATAAGGTATGAATATTATAAACTATGTATAGAAAACATAACAGTAGTGGTGGTGCAGTATGTGATGTGATAAAATATTAGAACACTAGACTTATATTGACTAATAGAATGGTTCTATTTTATTTTACTAGTTTTTATGTTAATAAACAGCTATCAGAAAAAATTTTGAAAATTTTATGGATGTTGAACCCCTTACCCAGAAATTCTACCTTCAACATGTAATTCTGGCTAAGAAATCTGAATTAAAATGAAGAAATATATAAATATATATATATATATATACACACACACACACACATATGATGTTCTATGCACCACAAAAGGGAAATATATATATTTATTTATTTATTAAATGCAATTCAAAATTAGTCTATAGTCTCTATGCAAACTTAATTAAGTTGTAGGAAGCATTTTGGCAGAAATTAAAGTGATTCTATAATTTAGATGAAAAACATAACAGCTAAGGTAGTCAGAAAAAAATGAGAAAAGAATAAAGTTAAGGGACTCATATAAACTAGATTCACGACTTGTCATCAAGTTATAATCAACAGAATGTGGCAAAGGTAAAAAGATAAATACCTAGATCAAGGAAACCAAATAAAGAGTTCAAAAACAGATTCCCATACATGTGGTCAATTGAACCAAAAAAAATTTGTAAGTTACCATTTGTGGCAGTTTGATATTATTTATCAATTCCAGAAATAGTCATAAATTATCTTTGTAAACTGTTCTATTTGCTCTGGGCATAATACCCTTTGATTGATTTAAATTAAAAGGCTTTATATCTCTTGATTAAATCAAGAAATAGGGCTTTGATTTATCCACATTTTAGGGTGTACAAGGTTGAGTTCCCATTCTTCTTAGGCTACACATGTCAGGCTATAGCTGAGATACAAAAGCTGTACCCACTCTAAGAAGCCTTAAGAGGAAAGAGGAAGGCTGTACCTTTGCGGACTTCACCTGCCATCTTGCTTCAACAAGTGGCAATAGACTTTGGTTGAAGAAATAACTCTTATGATACCTTGAGTTGGACTATTTAGGGCTTTGTAACTATAAGCTTCTACCCCAATTAAATACCCTTTATAAAAGCAAACAGATTTCCTGTACTTTGCATCAGCATCCCTTTAGGTTGACTAATACACGATTCACATCCTTACAAGAATAAAGGTAAAGATACTAAAATGAAGAGCACCTCCTAAATTGTCTTCATCAGGGAAATAAGGTCACAGGGACAACCAGCACCCCAACACTGGAGACACAGACAGATATTGAAATCAGAGCTTATCAGGAACAGAAACTCCTCTAGAGCCAGCATCTAGTAGGAATACTGAAGGAGTATTAATGTGTTCTCTACATACAACCTGAATAGTTGATCTGACTAATTATTAAAGATTGTGAGGAGATTAAATTGATAGACAAAAATACAAGAAGATCCAACTGGAGATCCATGACCCCTGACTTTCATGAGTTGTACCTGTAGTAATCCAAACAACTTCTCAGTGTAAAAATCACAGAAAAATTGCCTTTCTTAAATATTTAGCATTATGGTGTAATTTAATGCATAAATAGTTACTCATTTGATTACTTTGGAAGTCTAAGTTCTTGACAATCCATATATTTTTCTGCAATAATTGAGTATATTTTATTTATTTATTTAATTATTTTATTTATTTATTTTCCAGTGAAGGAAAGGATAATGACCTTCAGTTCATTTATGTATTTATGAATGGAAAATATTTATAATTCAAATTCATTCATTGAGAAAACTTAAGATGCAAATTTCAAAAGTACTGATGACCCTTTTTATTTGCTTTATTTTGTTTCACATGGAGACCTCAGAGACACATTTAGTTTAGAGAGACAAATATGTATACTCCAGGTAAAAGAGTACACAAATTGAAAGCACCTTGGATTTTTAAAGCATATTTCAATACGTAAAAGTGGATGCTTTTAAAAAAATAGTATCATTTGAGACTGAAAGAATCTAAACAGAAAACCTGACTAGCACCAACATATAAATTGTCTGATTGTATTATTCATCTGACATTTTTAGTAACCACGTTGCAGTGAAAAATATAATGGGACAATCTGAATCATGATTTGTTAACTATATATATACCCCTTTTTCCCAGAATATTTAAGCTGGTCATTAAGCAAACAATAAGTAAGTTATATATAATCACAATCACTTCTGGACAGCTTCACATATAAATTGATGTTTGGCAATACACAAACTGCCTCAAAGATTTGTGCTTATGTATAGACATTCAAAGATACCAATAAAACAACATGTTCTGAAAATATGGGCACATTTTAGAGCATATTAAGACAATTCTGTTAGCCATAATAGTCACCCAGTAAGACTGAGTAACAATAATTTACTTAAAGAGCAAAAAGGGTTTAATCAGTATAGTGCATGATTTTTTCAACATGGTTCCCAGGGAATAGACCAGTCACTTCATTTCAGACTTCTTTATACAAGTTGTCATCATTCTTATTTATTATGTAAATGATTGCACACTCCATTTGATAGTTTATCTTATCATCCTTGTCTTTTGAATTATCATATACTGCAACAACTTTCTCAATATAATTCTTAGGGTTCTAGGCAGGATACCCATCTGTATATGGATCAGTATACTGAACTACTGCAGCCTTCTCAACTTCATCATCCACTGGAGGTGGTGTTGGTAGAGGTGGGGAGTCAACAAATATGGGAATGTTGTCTGTTGGAGGAGGTGAGAGTAGAGTTGGACTATCAGGAACTGGTCCAATAAGTCGGTAGTGAGGTGTAGGCACAGAAATGGGAGTGCAAAAACTGCTGCTTCCACTGTTGTTTTGACTTCCAGTACCTTCACTACCTCTGCTATGCATCTTTGGTCTCTGATTTAAAGAAGCGGCCTGCTGGACTATAATGACTTCCAAAACAAGTACTTATAAATTTAACCAGATTGAAATAATAGAGTGAATCTTCTCTGACAACACTGGAATGATGAAAGAAGTCAATAACTAAGAGATAAATGGAAGCTTCACTAATATGTATAAATTTAAAAATACACTAGATACAGTGGTTCAAAGAAGAAATTACAAAGGCAATTAGGAAAAATGTTGAGACAAATGAAGAAAAACAAAACACCAAAACGTATAGGATGTAATAAAGACAGTTGTGAGAGAAAATTCTTACAAAATAAAAGAAGATCTCAAATAGACCTAACCTCTCAACTTGAGGTACTAGAAATATTAATAGAAGAGCAAAATAAATTGAAAGTGAGTAGTAGGAAGGAAATAATATAAATTATAGTGGAGATAAATAAAATAGGGAATAAAAACTCAATAGAAGGCTGAACAAAACCAAAATTTGCTTCCTTATAAATATCAATAAAATTATCAAAACTTTAGATACACTGACAAAGAAAAAATGAAAAAGGATACAAATAGCTACAATCAAAAATGAAACTAATGTCATTAACATCAACCCCACAAAATTAAAAGTGTTGTAAGAGAATACTATAAATAATAGTACCTCTAAAATGAGATAAGCTAGATGAATACACAAAGTATTAAAAAGACACAAGCTAGGTACATTAACTGAAGAACTAGAAATCCCAATATAACAATAACAATGAGAGACATCAAACCAGTAAATAAAAACCTTTCAACAAAGAAAATAACAGGACTGAATTGGTTAACTGTTAAATTACATCAAATATTGCAAAATACCAGTCCTTTTCAAATTACTCCAAAAAAATGGAATCAGTGTGAACACTTCCTAATTCATTATATGAGGTAAGCATCACTCTAATACCAAAGCCAGATAGAGATATCACAATATAATTGTGGACCAATAGTCATTATTTGAAGAAATGCAAAAATCATCAACAAAATACTAGGAATGTAATCCACCAGCACTTTTATGATCAAATGGAATTATCCCAGGGAGGTAATGGTGGTTGCCTGAGAAACATAAAATGTTCTAATAAAATAAACCACATTAACACAACAAAGTGAAAAAAAATTCCAAATGATGAAGAAGAGTTATTTTGGTAAAACAGAAATATTTACTAAGGAACAGTCAGAAAACTAGAATACTATGAAATTAACGTACTATAATAGAGGTCATAAATGAAAATCTCACAGCTAACACTAAATTCGATGGTAATAAATCTTTCCCCTTGATCAGGGACAAGAATAGGAAGTCCACTCTCATGAATATTATTCAAAATTTTTTGGAAGTTCTAATCAGAATTATTAGGCAATTGAACAATAAAAAAACATCCAAATTGGAAAAGAAGAAAGAATAATTTCCCTATTTGCAGATGGCATGAACTGATAGAAATTCTGAAAAAAAAAACAAAAAACAAAAAAAGAGCTACTAGACTAATTCAGCAAAGTGGCAGAGTACAAGATCAACAAGAAATATTAATGGTGTTTCTGTACATGCATAATGAACAATATTAAGAAGAAGTCGGGAAATGGACTTGACCCAGTGGTTAGTGCGTCCGTCTACCACACGGGAGGTCCGCGGTTCAAACCCTGGGCCTTGACCCGTGTGGAGCTGGCCCATGCGCAGTGCTGATGCGCACAAGGAGTGCCGTGCCACGCGGGGGTGTCCCTCGTGTTGGGGAGCCCCACGCGCAAGGAGTGTGCACCATGAGGAGAGCCACCCAGCGTAAGGGAGGGTGCAACCTGCCCAGGAATGGCACCACACATATGGAGAGCTGACACAACAAGATGACGCAACAAAAAGAGACACAGATTCCTGTGACGCTGACAACAACAGAAGCGGACAAAGAAGAAGACACAGCAAATAGACAAAGAGAACAGACAACTGGGCTGAGGGGTGGGGGAAGGGAAGAGAAATAAATAAATCTTTAAAAAAAAAGAAATCAATAAAAAAATCAATATACAATAATAGCAGAAAGAAAGTCAAATATCTAGGATTAAATTTAGCCAAGTGTATCAAAGCTTATACATACACAAAAAAACTACAAAACTCTGAAAGTCCTTAAAAAAAGACATAAATAAACAAAGGACATTTTATGTTCATGGACTGGAAGATTAAATATTATTAGGATGACAGTTCTATTGAAAGCAATTTACAGATTCATACATTACAACCAAATTTCCAATAGCCATCTTTTCAGAAATGGGAAAGCCAGTCAAAAAATTTGTACGGAAATTTAAAGGCCCAAATAGAAAAAAAAAAAATCTTGAAGAAGAAAGTTGATGTATCGATACATCCCAATTATAAATTTATTACAAGTTGTAGTAATCATACCACCATGATACTTGCACAAGGACTGACACGTAGACCAATAGAATTGAATTGGGAGTTCTGACATGGACCTTTATGTCTATGACCAATTGGTTTTGGAAAAGTGTGCCAAGCACACACAGAGAAAGAATAGTTATTCCAACAAAGTTTCATAGGAAAATCAGATAGCTATATGAAAAAGAATAAATAATGTCCCTAATCTCACCATATACAAAAGTTAGCTCATATTGGATCAACTGCCTAAATATAGCAAATAAAATATGATATCTACGGAAACTGAAATATTTACCCCAGTAAACATGTGTTTAACCTTAATCCATTCCTGTGGGTGTGAACTCATTTTAAAAAGTACCTTTAAAAGACATTTTAGTTGAAGTGTGACCAACTGAATCACTCTGGCTTTAATTTGATTACTGATGTCTTTTATAATCAGAATGAAATTCAGACATAGAGAGGAAGCCACACAAGAAGCTGAAAGTCAAAGATAACTGATGTAGAAAGAGAATGACATTGCCATATGCATTAGCAAGTGACAGAAAATCTAAAATTGAAGGATCACTGGCAGCCCAACTTAGAACACCACTGTCTTGGGAGAGAAAAAATTCCTTGCTCACTTCTCAATTTTGAACTTCTGCCACCCTGAAAGTACATGAGGCAATAAATTCCTGTCACTTAAGACAATCCATTTTATGTTATTTGCTCAGCAGTCAGGAATTAAGACAAAACACCTAGAATGAAACATAAGAAAACTTGTTTGATTTTGTGTGTGATAAAGGTTCTTCATTATTTACACCAAAAGTACAAAAACAAAAGAGAAAAATATATATATATAAAACTTCACCCTAATTTAAATATTTTATCAAAGTACTTTATCATGAAATTAAAATAAAGCTGCAACATGGGAGAAATTACTTACCTGCAGGGGCGATACAATGATCATAAAGTTGGTTTTCACAGGGTGAGGCTTATCTGATACAGAGTTTCTGTTTGATGTGATAGAAAATTCGGTAATGGATGTTGGTGATAGTAACAAATCATGTATGGCATATTTACAAGTGTATAAAATGGAAAATTTTAGGTAACAACCTAAATATATTCTGTATATTTCTTATAAAATATATTTTAAAAAACAGAAGTTTACAACACAGTCAAACCTAATGTAAATTATGGATAGCACTTAACATTATATTTATAATAATATTGTTTCAACAATAGTAATTAAACCACCACACTGATAAAAAGTCTTAATCATTTGAAAACTGTGTAAAGGGGAATATGGGGTGGCCTTACATTCTGCATATTTTTTGGGATTTTTTTTTTTTTGGTAAATCTTCAACTTCCCTAGTAATAAAAGGAAAATACTATTTCACCTTTTCACATAAAAGAAAGCTATTCATTTCTAATTTCACATGCTCATTGTCATTCCAGACATTGTTTCCTTCATACAACAAACCTGCAAGTACAATACTAGAAATTTTATTGTATGCAGTTGTCTTTTATAGAAATTTCACATATTTCCCATGACTTGCCCTCAATATCTCTTCATAGATTCAGTTTTTCCTATGATATTAACTTGTTCATGGTATAGAATTCCTTTAGTTTTACTTCTACTGCAGGACTTTGGCAAGAAATGTTTTGAGCTTACATTCATTTTCTCCATATCACACTTGAATTTCACTTAAGTTTTCACAAGATATACAATTATTTTTCTTTTTGCCTTTTTACGTTTTGTTGATTGATTTATTCTTCTTTTAATCTTACTACTTCTTATGGAAATCCAGTCTTAATTGGTATGTTTCCTGTTCCCCACTCCCCCAAATTTTCCACCATCTGTCCCCCACTCTGCCATGTTATGTGTTGTCCCTACCCCGTTCTGCTTTAAAGTGTGTCTTTCTTTATATATATTCTTTAGCTTCAGTATGATGTGATTCTGTGTGGGAGAGGCAAGTGGTGTATGTATGTTGATTATTGGATTTAACTTGTTTGGGGGTTCAGAATTTCTTAGATCTCTAAGTTAATACTTTTCTTGAAAAGTTATAATATATATAACATTATTTATTTAAAAATGAAAAATATTTTTAGTCAAAATTTTTGAACCATGTAGGAGCTGTTTTTATTTGAAGTGTTGCTGTAATTGTTTTTCTCTTATCACCTCAGTTTGAAAAATATTGTGCATCTGGTTTCAAGTTTACTGATTTAGCTTATGTGGCTTTGCATTTTTCCCACAATCCTTCTAGTCATCACATCTTTTAGTCACAGCAGCATTTCATTTCTTAAAAGTTATACAACAAGCCTTGAGAAATAACTGTGAGTTCATGACTGATACAAGGAAATCTTGTGTGCTACGACTTCTCTTTAAGGAACTCTAAGACAATAGATCCCTTACATAATTATTGTATGGATGTAAAATAACTTTAGTCCTACTGACATCATTGTACATGCTAGTTTTACATAGTTAATGTAAAGATGTTATTTCAACCCAGCTGGCAATTATTATAAATGCAGGTTTCATGTAGTTACTACGAAAATATAACTTCTGCCTTGCTGAGAAACATTGTGAATTTCTGTTCCTTTATTAATGTCCTGAGCATTGCATTTATTAATCTAGCTCCCCCATCCACAGGAAGAAAGGTAGTATAAAAAACCCTCTTGGTTTGTGGTAAATGGACTAGAAGTCTTGGAAGCACCACACTCACTGCCTACCACCACAGATGAGGACATGGACCATGAACGTCCCGGGTGTACCAGTGTGAAGAGCTTCCCCATATAAGAGCCCTATGAAACACTCCTTTGCTTGCCAGTATGGATTGTCTTAGTCTTCCTTTGGCCTGACATATCCCTCTCCGTTTAGTAGGAAGCTTAATTTGACATGGCTCCCTGCTATACTTGGAAAAACTGATAATTCAATAGCTGCCAATTTCCTCTTGTACCCTTCTGGCAAAATTTTCCTTATCGTATTTGACCTTTTCCTTTCTAGAATTTCTACTTAGTTCATTTTATTTTAACCTGTTTTTTTTCTACTCTGGTTTCATATATATGTTTCTTCATTAGGTCTTCTATTCCTTAATCCATTAAACATATATTTAAAACTGTTTTATAGTACTTGGCTGCTAATTCAAATTTTAGGTTCCTCTTGAAATCACTTTCTATTAACTTTTCATTAATATGCTTCATATTTTTTGCTTTCTTTTATGTTTGCTAATTTTCATATAATATACTGTATTTGTGAAAGATATAATGAAGGTAGTCTTGATTGTATTATCTTTCTATAAGAGGTATTGAATTTTCTTCCCCCAGGTTACAAATTCCTGTTGATGCCTTTTCAACCTTTCATGATTTTTGTTATTCTTTCTTATGGAAGCTCTATTTCATTGTATCCTCAATCTTAGGTATGGTATTTACTACAAGGCATTATGCTTTCTTTAGTACATGGCAATTTTTTTCTTGTGTCTTAACTTTATGTCTTAGTTTATCAGTGATATTCATCACACTGTCGAGGCCATAAATCCAGCTTCTCTCTGTGAGTCATGACCACTACTGTTTATGTACTACTCTCTCCCCTGTAGCAGCCTCTCCTAACCTGTTGGTTCTTCATCTGCACTTGTACAACTCAGACTTCAGCTAAAGACCTACAGAGAATCCTGGTACTGACATTTGGTCATCTCCTTTTGATACTCTATCATTAATATTTCAACTTCTTCATCTGGTAGAATTTGTAATCTCTGCCTTTTTAAAAATATATTTTAGACCTTTATACTCTACTTGTTCCCTGCATCTCCCTTATGAGCAAGAAGTACAGAAAGACAGGGTAGTCAGGAGGCCTTCTCATATACTTCAATTATCTCATGGATCACTGACCTGTTATGTGTGTTTACAATGATTGCAAACAATTTTCATCTGCATTCTCTTAAGGTGTAGAGTTGTTTGGGGAGGCAGGAGAATTCTTCTACCACTTTCATTGATATGGCAGAAGTCAGAATCTGACCAAAGATTTAAAATATTTTCTGATGTCAAAGATGATAGAGTTAGATACTCTAGCTTATTTTATCACTGAATTTTTGTTTAATATTTCCATTAATCATCTGAGTGATAATTTATCTTATATGCAGTGCTATATGCTGTTCATGTTGCCATCCATTGTAAAAACATTCCAGAATGCAAAAGAAATAATCAAATACTGTTAACATTTGAATAAAACAATAAAATACTTGGAAAATGAAAGAACATATTTTCTTAAATACTAACTGAACAGCACAAGAAATAAAAACTGCATATTCAGATTATGTTGATGAATATTTAAAGGTAATTTGAGTAAACTACCTGATAAAATTTAAGAAGGTCAACAAATTTGACCTTACTCTATTAAAAATGTTAAAACAAAAAAAGCAAATAATTTAACTGAGAAATTTATTTCTTTTTAAAGAACATAATAACTTGCAGAAATCAGGACAAAATACATGATTTTTAAAATCATACCAAAATTAGAGAAAAAAACACTAGTTTCTGAAGTGAGTTGGCACATCATGGAATGGTAGATTTTTCAGATCAGATCAGCAGTAGCTAGACACAAAGAGATATTACTTTATACTTATAGTTAATTTCTTGAATTACAAAACTTCATATCTTAATGCTTAGTTAAATTATATTCCTGATTTTATTCATGCATCGAGAAAAATTCATATTCCAAACTAAAATAACAGAGGAATGACCAAAGTCTATAGTGAGGAATGGAGACAAAAGCTACAAAAAAGAAAAAGAAAATGGCTTAAATAGTGTATATTTATGTAATATGACATGCACATACCTAAGATTAGTGTAGGAGACCATGAATAAAACTATATCTGTTCAGTATGGTTCTATTTTCTTTAATGATTTAAAATACATTCCAATTATCTTCAATATTCACAGGTACTTTTTTCTATAACTTAATTCTGTCACAGATTATAGTTTGCTCTAAGATCAAACATTGTAGTCCTGTTTTGCCTTTTAACTCTTTGTTTATTTATGAGTAAGATTAGCCAAGAGTATTTGTAAAATACCAGGAAAAATATTCATAACAAAAGATACTGTGTATTCAAAATTTTTCAATAATATAAATATTATGATGATAGTAGCCAAAATTTATTAGTATGACACTAAATATTTTTGTGTATCATCTGCTATAATCTTTAATATAACTAGGAACTTAAATTATTATTTTTCTTTTAAAGTTTAGTATCATATATGTAAATTTCCAGTGACTTACCTAAGGCAAATCTAGAATCTAAACCCTATATTGCCCAGTTCAAAACAGTACATTACAACTGTGCTTATTTGGTTTCTACATAATAAATGGAATGTCTTCTGAAAGTATTATTCATAATAAAATTCTTTGACATTTGAATAAGAATGTCAAAAATATTGAAAGAAAACACATATTAAATTTTCACATTAGATGCCCTAAAAACTGCATATATTTAAACAACAAATTTAAGACATATCTGATATCCTCCAATTACCATGTAGATTTCTAAAAGCATATTCCTGGCAATGTTCAAGATCACATGTGGGCAAGTGAGGGTGTCTCAAAAGAAATGCCAACTAATTAAAGAATGCTAGTGTATTTAAAGTGACCAAATAAATACACAAATAGGAAAGAAAGGATGACTTAAGTATTCAGCATCGCTGTCATTTCACTTGCCTGGTGCCCACTCTTTTCTGCATTACTCTACTGAAAGCATTTTCACATCTTTTTTTCTGAAATGATAAATGAGTGGATTCAACGTAGGGATCACCATAGCAAAAAACACAGAGGCCACTTCACCTTTCCCAAGAAGTATCAATTCTTTGGTTTTAAATAAAATCAGAGTGCCAAAAAAGATGTTGATTCCCAGAAGGTGGGAGGCACTGGTAGAGAGGTTTTGCACTTTCCTGAAGTAGAATTAATTTTCAGGATAGTAGACAGAATGAATATGTAGGAAGCAGGTGTTGTAATGAGACATTATTACATTAAACCAGAAATAAATGAATATCATGATCTTGGTGTCACAAGTGTCAGAGAAGGAAAGGGCTAAAACTGGGGTTAAATTACAGAAATGGTGACAGATTACATTGGATTTGCAGAAATGCAAACTGTTCATATTAAAAACAATGACAAATGATTCTGTGAAACCTAACACATATGATTCAGTGTTGAGGGCACAGCAGAGTGCCATAGACATAAACAACTGGGTAGTGTAGAGGCTTGCAGATAGCTACATAGTGGTCATGGGACATTGAAGAGAGAAGGAAACATTCAGTGCCACACAAGAAGACAAAAAAATAAAACTGGGTGAAGCAGCCCATGAATGAAATATACTTGGATGAAGTCAGTAAATTCTCTAAGATTTTAAGTGTGATGACAGTTGAGTAATGGAGGTCAAGGAATGGTAGGTAATTGAGGAAAAAGTACATGGGCATGTGAAGCTAGAAATCAAGGTGAATTACCAGTATCATCCCTGTCTTCCCAGCAAGGTCATCAGGTAAATCAGGAGAACCAGCATAAAGAGAATATGGTGGATCTCCTCAGATTCTGTTTACATCAAAATGATGAAATCAGGCACATTGCATTATTCCAAATTTCCATAGTGTTTCAACTGCTGTAAATTGTTGAGAAATCACAGGTGGTAGGTATAAATGACTTCAAAATATTATAAACAACCTGGCATTTTTAAAAAAATTAGTTTAGTGATTTTAGAAATTCATAATAGTTTACAAAATAAGACAAAAATATCTGACTATGACTGCAAAGTGTAAATTAACTGTAAGTCATTCTTTGATATTATGTGGTAGGCACTGTGGCAGTTTGATATCGTTTATGAATTCCAAAAATATATGTTGGATTATGTTTGTAAACTGGTCTGTCCCTCCATGCATATTAGATTATATTGGATTCAGAGGTTTCCCTTTTCTTGATTAAATAATGATTAAGGCTTTGATTGGGTGGTGTCAGTAGGACATTGCATCCCTGCCCACTTGGTGGGTAGGTGGGGACTCACAGAGAAATCACACAACAGAGAAGGGAGTTTGGAGTTTTGAGCTGAAGCCCAGGAAGTATGCACACAGAAGAGCAGAGCAGCTAGGCCCAGAAAGAATCAATCCCTAGGGAGAGAGACAGAATCAGTCACCTGACAGTCTACACCCAGCCTTGTGGAGTGAGCAGGACAGCTGAGCCCAGAGAGAAATACCCCAGAAAAAAAGGAACCCAGGAAGCCTGATCTCTTTGCAGTCATCAACAGCCATTTTTCTCCAACATGGACAAAAGACTTTGATGAGAGAAGTAACTTATGCTTTATGACCTGGTAACTATAAGATTTTACCCCAAATAAATACCTTTTATAAAGCCAACAGATTTATGGTATTTTGCATCAGCACCCATTTGGCTGACTAATACAGGTGCCCACATATATTGCATACTTAAAATGTACTTGACACTATAATAAATACCTCCTTTCATAACTATTAATTTGGATGAAAATATCATACCTTAGGTGTCACTGTTGTACAAATTTCTTAGATTATAAAAAAGTGCACATAAAGTTAACTTTTATAGAGTTACAACCTTTAAATGTCGTGGACTCTGATAGTCTATCAAGATTATGTCAGTCCAGAGACCGTGCTTATAACACTATATTTCTAATCAACATTAATTTCTGAAAAATTGTAAAAAAGTTCTACATTTGTGTTAACAATGTTGCATTTAGGCATTATTTAATTTTTAGAAATCTGATATTATTTAATACAAATAACAGATCAAAAATTTAAATCTTAGGTTACTTTACTGGGGAGTATTAATACTATAAAGCATACTCTACTGTTAATTTTCATATAATATGTTTTAAGTGATTATTTAAAAGCATATTACTTCCATAAATTATATTTTCAATATATGTACCTTGCCTGATTACTCTGATTCCATAAATTGTACATTTCCATTTCTACAAATGCTGTCATTACTCAAGTAATGCTTGTATGATATATATATATGTATTTGTATGTGTGTATATATATATGCATATTCTTCTAGTAATATACCAACATTCCCTTAAACTAAACTACTTTACCATGAGTCAAAGTTGGTGAAAAACTGCTTCCAGCTTTATCTGTCTAGAAATACGTCACCACAAGTTTTCTCACAAATAAGTCATGTAAATTAATTAAAGACCCTGAAATTTCTATGATACAATATATAATTTTCTGAGATAATTTATATTTTAATTATTTGTTTCTGTTTTGTTCTGAGGAAAAATTTCCATTTTATTCTGAGTTAAAATATATCAGCCTAAAAATTTTGTTCAGGTCCTGGTCAAATAGAAAGTTCTTGAAATTAGGTCTCACCAGTATACCAGGGAACTAAAGTGAAAACAAGCATAGAAGAGTATCCATGACATTTCTCTCAGATAATATTGTAAAACCTCTTATATGGAATATTAATGATAATGAACATTGTGTCATCTCTGGGACCAATTTCCAAAGTAGATTAGCTGACATGATTCCAAGGATGTAAGTTCAAAACTAATTCATCCATGGTAGGTTTTTTAACAGACCATTGCCTTTCTCATGGAAACAATATAATGTGGAATATCATATCTTGATATTTTTTCAGATGCTCTAATTTATGGCTGGGTAAGAGAAAAGGTGTTTCAAAAGATATAAGTAATCAATCTGTGGCTGAATGCCAGATTGTTAACCATCAGGGATGGAATAGTACATTTTTCACAATGACTCAGTTCATATTTAAAATTGTGACTGTCATGGATATAATCAATTGTATTGAACAAAAATTTGGCTGCAACAAAATTCAAAGAGGATGATGCATATCATTCATAAACATTGTTAATCTTTAGATGAATTTTCTTCCACTTATTTTCCTTGGAGTATATAATTCTTGTTTTTAGGTATACTTATATATTTACACAATTTTTATCACACTGTACTTTCAGTAACATTCTGAGTTTATTTTTAAATATTTATATACACTTTAAGCTATGTTATATTAGGCTTTATAAAGCACACAATTTCACATATTTTGCACTAGCTGATTAGCACAACTAACTTCCTTTTTGGAGTTTGCACCAGCTCATAAATGAGCATTTCTGAGGCACCAAAATGAAAACATGGCAGAATTTTACCTTTCAGTATTGGCAGTGTCATCTAATACATCTACACAGTAGATATATATATTTTTAATTCTGCCACAACAGAAGAAAGCAAAAATTAATTCTGAGATGAGTTAGCATTTTATAATTGGTTAAGTGTCCACAGCCTAACCTACTCTCTATATAACGAGGCCAAAATTTCATGTGAATCTTACATGAATTAACAATAATAAAATTAAGTTTTTGTGACTTTACAAGCAGCTCATACAAGAAAAAATCTTTTCATTTCAGAATTCGAGAAGAGAATTTGACGGTTCACATCAAGGAATTACAAGTAATATATGTTTGGTGAATTTTGAAAATGCAATTCTTCTCTTCATCTAAAATTCATTGATACTGAGAAACACTTACTTGGAGATAAAAATATCCAGCCTCAATTTATTTTATAATAGGTGACCTTATGGTTTAAGACACTGTAGAAACTGATAGAGATTTTCTGTCATTTCCACTTCAATAAGTTCTGCCTACTCCTTGCAAAATAAACATGAATGAGTTTTCTTCACATCATTGAAATGAATTTTACAGTTATTAATTATATTTTCAAATAATATAAGTAAGTATTGAAGAAAGGATAATTCTCAAAACTAATGCTATAACTAATTATATTTTTG
Source organism: Dasypus novemcinctus (assembly GCF_030445035.2). Lineage (NCBI taxonomy): Eukaryota > Metazoa > Chordata > Mammalia > Cingulata > Dasypodidae > Dasypus > Dasypus novemcinctus. The sequence continues at coordinate 34,189,674 of NC_080682.1, forward strand.
CTAACTCTTTATTTGTGAGATTCTAGTATTCTATCTCTAATAGAAAATAATTTTGCCAGAATATCTGGAGTAAGAAACAGGACACATAATTCCTTTCTTACATTTTGACAAAATTAGAACTTTATTCTTAACAATAATGCAATGTCCTTATTTCTAAAATATTATCCCTACATTTAATTCTGTCAAATTTTGTTTTATGTGGTTTGAAGCTGTTAAGGTTTTTTATAATTTTCAGAAAGATTATCTGTATCAGAATTTTATAATTACATCAAACATAATAGACCTGTCTTTCATATATCTGGAATACAGAAGTCTACTGGTTGATGAAGCCTGGTGTCTAGATTCTTGGCTGTGCTGCAAGAAAAAATTCAGAGATGTGCCAGATTAATGAGACAATAAAAGAGTTTTTAGAGAAACATGAGATAAGAGATAGGAGGCAAGGAAGCTGTGAGTGCAGATGTCCTCCAGGCAGAGATATATGAAGTGGCTAGGACTGAGTCCTTTTTAAAGCTGGCCTTTCCTCATCCCTCTCCCCCATATTAAGGAGGGATGACAGGTGTTTATCTTCCTAAATGGTTGCTTTTCTGCCTTCCCATTTGTTTATACTCTGGACCACTCAGGTTGCACATATTAGCATTCAGGGTACAAAGATGGAGGCCTTTCTCTTTGGAGTTATCTGGGGCTAGTTTTGAGTCCAGGAGTTTCAAATGGACCTCATGGCCAGGGTCTTGGCATGCTCTTCAGTTGAACTGGGGTTACAGCTTTGTTTTCAAACTTTGCCGTCTCAGGGGGTTTCCAGGCAGGTTTCATGACTATGTTCTTTGCTAGTTCTCAGCTATGGTAGTTACGACTTTGTTCTGACCAGCAGCCTTCTCTCATTTCCTATACTAGTATGCCTCATTCTTTTCCTAAGAATACTTCTTGGTACTTTAATATTTATATGCTTATATTTTCAGGCATGTATCTGTATGTACTTTTACTATCCACCTATTTCTAAGAAAAATCATTTAGTGGTATCTTATGTTTTAATAGAGTCAATTACTCTGCCTTTAAATGAGAGTGTTTAGTATATTTACATTTAAGAAGACTATTTGTTATTTTCAGTTTGTTTCATATATTTATTTACCATTTTCAAATAAAAAACTGTTACTGTAATGATTGCTCCAGAGAGATTTTTACCTTTGTATATGAACATTTCTGCAGAAAGTGTGACCATTCTACCTTCCTCTGTTTGACAGCCTTGTAAAAAACCTTGTAGCAGACCTTTGTCTTCAGTATCCCCTTCTTCAAGATGCCTTATCTCTGATAATGGTTTCACTTTTTCCTTTTTGGAGGGGGTACCATTCTGTCTGGGGTTCAAGTCCCAATGTCAAGTCTGTCAGTTAAGTATACTCCTGAAAAGTACTCCAGAATATAGGAAGTGCTGTGTTTCTGTTCACTAAATGGGTGTGTGTTACTTAGTTATAGTAAATATTCAATGTCTGTCTAAACTGCTAAATTAGTGGTTAACTGCATTTGAACTGCTCAAGAGTTCCTTCATTCAGTCTTTAAAATGGGAAACTGTAATATTACTAGCATTCTTAAATGTAGCCCTTTAGGCTGCATTTTGAAAGATGGGAAATCTTAGTCACAAGTCACTGAAAAAGCAGAATTTTTTCTTACTTCAGTGTAACTTACAATCAGGGAGAAAATGGTTGGAGTATGGTTCTATAGGGAAAAACCCTGTATCTCCATTTGGTCAGGATGAATTTCTAAGATCAGTAGCTGTGTTAGAAACATTTCTACTCCTCCAAGAAATGCATCTAGGTATACATGAATAATTTGTGTACATGCTTATTCTATCCCCCCTTTAAGATTTATCTAGGTGGAAAGATGGTGGTTCACTCTATAAAAAGGACCCAGAGAAAATTTTAAAAAGCTCAATTATTCCAAATTATAATAGTACTGGTATTGAGACCTTGTGGATAACAGGAGATGAAGGGAAAATAGCAAATGTAGAAGCACAGCAGGAAACAGATACAAACAGAAAAAAATCCCAACAACTCAGGTTATGCTAGAGAAAAATTATTAGCAGCAGTAAAGAATCTTAAATGGAATATTAATGGTGCTGATGCCTGGGCTAATTTAGAATCAAGGTAGTTATAATAACTGTAATAGGAAGATAATCTCTTCCTTTGACATCTTAGGTTCTCATTAAATTTACTAGAAAAAATAGTTTTCTCCAGGTAGTGCTGAAGTTTCTCTGTGATAAATAGTATCTTTCTAAAACAGAAAACATAAAGTAAAAATTAAAACTGCAACCTCTATATTTGGATATTGTATAAAATTCTTAGACTTTTAAAGTGCTCACTGTCTATTCTATCCTAATACTGATCTGCATAATGATATTATTGATTATAGTTTTAGTCATTCTTGGAAAAATGTGATATTATGAAAGCAACAAAAGCAACAGAAATCTCTTATCAGTTACAGTTTGCTCTGATGCTTCTCTAAAAGGGTACGCAGTCACCCCATCTTCAACAAAAAGGGACTTTAAAGGAAAAGCAAGGCAAAGATCTGTAAGTTGCATTTTGCCTGTTGATTAATAATCTTGGTAAAAGCATAAGCACAAAGTGAAATTAAACTCTTACTATGGTCTGCAGTTAGTGTTCTCTAGAAACAGCTTTATTTACAATGCTCATAAGTCCGGCAAAGTTGTCAAATAGAGGGGCAAGAGTCTCTTGAGAACATAGGCTGTGTCTAACAAAACAAAATTTTTTAATACTTAAAAAATTTAAATACATAATAATACTAAGTTTTTTAAAGCAAAAATTACTAATTCATGTAACTGTGAAGCTTATTCTCCAGAAATTGCAATCTAGTTGTTACCATGGATTTCGAGGGGAAGGGAGAGAATAATGGATGTAGCATGAGGCATTTTTAGGGCATTGGAATTGTTCTTCATGTCTTGCAGTGACAGATACAGGCCATTATGCATTTTGTTGGAACTTTTTAAAGTATACGGGACAGAATGAGAACCATAATGTAAACCACTGACCCTGGTTAGTGGCAACGCTTCAATATTTTTTCATCAATTGTAACAAATGTACCATTCTCATGTTAGAAGTTATTAATAATTGAAAATGTGAGATGTGGAGGGGATGGGTTACACAGGAATCCTCTAAATTGTCAGTATGATTTTCTGTTACCTAAAGCTTCTTTGAAAAAAGTGAAAAAATAAGACACTGGGGGACCATACAGAAGAAATTTGTCACTGTATAAAAAGATAACAGATCTTACAGGAATGAAAGACACAATGCAAATAATTTTAAATATTTTTAATTGTTTAGAGATACACTTATTTTTTTTATTTTAAATAAAATTATTTTAATTTATTTATTGGTTTTGTTTTTGGGTAGGTTTGGAATGCAGAAAAGTCATAACTGTGTCAAGAGATGATTATGAGTACAGGATGTCAGTGTTGGGGGAATGTGTGGGAAGGGTGCACCTGGAATATGAACATGCTAAAGTTGTCTTAGGGTATTGTCTCAGTGGGTGGAGACCCACATAATAACTGAAAGAATATTGAATTATCATTCTGGTGAGTCCTGCCACATTCTCTAATAAACTGATATGAATCCCTGGAGTACATGGGCAGTGCCTAATGAGGGAGGATAGACCAATAAGCGAGACCCTTGATATGGATATTTGTACCTATGAACCTTGTTCTTGTGAAATTGCAACTTAACCTGGTATTATATACTGCCTAAGAGTTACCTCCTGAAAACCTCCTTGTTGCCCTGATGTGTCCTCTCCCTAAGCAAATCTCAGCATATAAATTGCTACCTATCTGCCCCGTGGGATCTAAGCCCCTCTCTTAATCAGAAGCAGAGTGGGCATCAACATCCCCAAATCCTCAAGATTGAGGAATAAATAAACACAAGGGAAGGAGACAACTATGAACTAGAGTAGACACAATTGTTCTAGTGCTAGAAGAACTTATAACATTGAAATAAAGGCAGTGGCCACCATAAGTTCTGAGGGGAGGGAGAGGAAAGAATAGGTGTAACATGGGGCACTTTTTAGGACATTGAAATTGTTCTGCATGATATTGTAATGATGGATACAGGTTATTATACATTTTATCAAAACCTATAAAATTGTGTGGTGCAAAGTGTAAACTACAATGTAAACTATAGACTATGGTTAATAGCAATGCTTCAACATGTGTTCCTCAATTGTAACAAATGTACCGCCTTAATGAAAGATGCTATTAATGGGGAAAAGTGTGGGAGGGGGAGTGGGTGAGATATATGGGAATCCCCTATATTTTTGATGTGACATTTATGCAATCTAAAACTTCTTTTAAATAATTAAAAATGAATATTTTTAAAAATGCTCATAAGGAAATTAGGGTCTAGGTTGTAATCTCTTGTAGCCATCATATTTATACTTGAGTTCTGCCCTCTCATTGTTATTTCTGAGTCCTAAGATTCTTTACTTTTTGTGTATAACCTAATAGGTCCCTGGAATTTTTAAGGACCTCTATGACACTTGGAATTGAGAGCTAATGTTAACCAGGTCTAAAGGTGTTGAAAAAGCCGCATTGATTCTAAATGTCCACCCCAATTAAAGAAGCAGATAGAATCAATATTCCGTTAAAAGATAAATGGGTCTAAACTAGAGACTAAGTAAGGAGAATCAGGATACAATGAAATAGATAATATTATCATAATAATACTTTAAAAATTTAAGTACATAATAATACTTAAGTATTTTAACTACTATGAGGACCAGAAGGAGGAAATTTACTTTGTCAAGACAACTCTTTAAATTTCTGTTGAGTACTACCTAATTCAACCGGATTAGTCAGTTGATTTAATCTCATATGAAACCTAAAACAGTGAGTGAGATTGTGATACTGTGTACACAGTTGTTGTAATACCCTGATGCATTTCAGAGTGTTTTGGGCATAAGATGGAAAGGTATTTGAAAAGTTCCCTAAGGGACTGGGAAAATGTAGAAATAATAAACTTCTTCATCTGGGACAAGTGAAAATATTCAGGCTGAAGAACTAGAGAAAAAAAATGATGAAACACCTGAACAGAGCCTAGGAGACCTATAAGACACCTTCAAAAATACCAATATAAGAAAAATGAGAGTCCTGGACAAAAGAGACAGGGAAAGGGGCAGGAGGAACATTCAAATAAATAAGTGCAGTAAACCTCAAAATTGATGAAAGACCTGAACACACTTTCATGAGTCCATCTAATAACAATCAAGATAAGCCTGAAGAGGAATATGCACAGACAAAACATGGTCAAATTGTAGAATGCAAGGACAAGGGAGAGTTCTGAAAGCAGTAAATGTGACATATTATGTAAAATTCTGTCCCTCTAAAATTCAGTGCCAACTTCTCATCAGAAACCATGGAGGCAATATGGCAGTGATGGGAAATATTTTAGTGCACAATGAAGGATGTTGATATTTTAACACTGCCCAATTTTAACTTGTTGCAAAGCAATAGTAATCAATACTTGTGCCTAAATTAAATTCTTATTTAGTGTTAAATTCAGAAAATGAAATTATAATTATAATCCCATACTGAAAGAGTGTAATTGATCAATTATTGGTCTTACACTATTGGGCGTTATTTTATTTTTTCCCTAATTCCTAGAGTAATTGAATTCCTGAAGCAACCTAGATTTGTTTTAATTGTAACATGCGTAGATTACTCCTGGGAATATTTCTCTGTGTGTGACTTTCGGGGGAACAATTTTCCCATCTTTATTCCTCAAACTATTGATCAATAGATTCATCATTAAAATGACAAAGGCATACAATACAGAAGCAATCTTCGCCTGAGTCAGGGATTGTGTTATTCCAAAGGTATAGCAGTCATTTGTTGAACTCATGACATTTCACAATTCTTTAGCTTTTTTATAATAAATCACACTAAAACACAAAGTGAAAGTTATAAAAATAATTTGCTATAATTTACTTACCTTTAGTATGAAGATATTAATATTAATCTAAGAAGAATGGAGTTAATATTGGACAAACTATGTTAGTTAAGATTTAACCTTTAAAACAATTTTAATTATAGGATGTCTGAATTAGGTTGGCCCTCATTGCCACAAATTACATACTGCAACATTTTATGATCTAGTCTCTAAAAATACTCCTGTTGTTTTAGGCTTCTTGAGTTTTGCTGAAAAAAAAATAATCAAGGTATTTATTAGGATATATACTATGACTAAATTAAAATTTGTATGACTGTTCATGTTTCATTCAAATGGCTTACTTAAATTATTAACATTTTGTTGTCTTTTAATGGCTAAATAGTTGCTTATTTTATTGCTTTTGGAAGTCTAGTTTCTTGACAATGCAATGTTTTCTATTCTCTTGGGAACTCTGGTAGAATTGGTAAAAGTTATTCTGAAGAACACAATAAATTCTTTTTCTTTCAATTTATTGAATTTGTCTATGTAGTTGCTTATGGATTAAGTGAAATAACAGCTAAATAACTATTATCTAAGTCATAATTAAGGTAGCCATAGAGATGACTAATTTAATATTATGGCAAAAATGATCCAAAATCATTGCAGTTAGACATGAAACTTATATTTAAGAGTAAAAAGGCAGTAATAAATGAAAGTTAGAAAGAGTGAAATAAAAAACTTTCCTGGATATTCTATCTTTAAACAACCCAGAGTTAAAGAATTACCTGTAAGAGAATCCAACATTTGACTTATTAGACTATATATAGCACTGCTTGAAGGAAAGATTTGGGGATTTATTATATCACAGTTGTTTTTTATGTATTCATTACAAAGGAATTTTGATTCAGTCTTGAGGTCATATAATCTACAAATAATATTTCATAAATACTTAAATTTGTGATAAAAGTCAAGCTGTAATTTTACCAATTCACATGGATCTGAGTTCAAGAAAATCCATTAGAAATAATGATGGAAGGAAAAGGAAGCCCCATTCAAACATTTTCCTGAGAAAGGTCAATTCAGGATAATTTAGAAGAATTGCCAATATCACATGAAAAAAATTTAAAGAATTGGGTGGAAATAACAAAATCAGAGAAAATGTTAAAAAAATTTGTCAAAAAAGGCAGATTTTAAACTGACGTCTATGAATAGGAAACAAATAAAAGAAACTAAACAGATAAGAACCCCCAAACCAATATTGTAATTAATGCATTATGTTGAGTGACTTTAACACAATATAATATTATTAAATTTCTCATTTAATTTAAAAACTGTGTAAATGATCCATTTGGGACACCCCGGAGTGACCCCTTACCTTGTTTTCAATTTGCCCTGCATAGCAAGGTTGACATAAATGCTAGCTGAAGGGAGGTTAAGACAAAGTACTTATGTAAAGGAAGTAAAAGTAGAATTGAAAAAATAAAATGCAAAATGTGATAATATGGTGAAATCAGTCTATTATTCTTCATATGTGATTAGTACATACAAGAAAAATATCAGCCCTGAAACAATTCTTAACACCAGAACAATGATGTTCCTGAGTCCACAATGGTTGAGGATAAATGAAATAGAATACCAAAACTGAAAGTATGAGTTCATGACTCAGCTCTTTGAGTAAAAGATGTGTGAGACTGGGCTTACTGTCCAAAGTTTACTCCTCTTAAACAACAATACATTTAAATAACAAAGCAGGCCAGACAGACTAATTAAATACATTAAGCAAAAAAATATACAAATAATTTCTTTTATATAGTTCAAATTTACTTATAAACAGAGACTCATATTTGAATTTTATCATTAAATGTATTCATTTTAAAATACAAACAATGGCTCACAAAATTAATATTATAATTAAATCGTTTAAAAAAATACATGTGACTAGAGCCTTCAGTCAAGTATTACAACTTTTAGCTACAAGCAAAGATATAATTAATAATGTATATGTAACCATTTTATCTAGTTCACACACACTGATTTATATTGATTAAAATAGCTATCAATGTGGATTTATTTACTACTTTAAAATACCCCAAAAAGAGATTATTTTTATTATTCCAAAAGAAAAGTTATCATATGTAATAGCAAATAAATATTAGAACATATTGATAGGACTGAGAAATTATAGAGAGAGTTAGAGTATGTGATTCTCAAAGAATTTAATAAAAAGAGATCAATCTTTAGTAATTAATTTAAAGTAGATTCCATAAATATCATTTTAATAGAAAGCAGAAAACTCCAGATATCTTGGATTCAGCATTAGAAGTTACCAAAGTTTACAAAGGAAAAAAGAAATACATAAAATGTGTCATTTATTGAACACTTGCAACATAAATGGAATTTTGTACACATTGCTTTATCTCATCATTATTGCTACTCTCATTGCTAATACACGTCAGAGCTAAATTTGAATTCCAGGTCTCCTTCCAGGTGCATGAATTCCTAAAATTATATATTACTTCCCATTTTACCATGGCTTTATTTTGCAAACACTACTTGCCCCTATATTGAAAGAAAATAAAACATGATCTTTGAGGCATACAGATATTTTTAAAGCCACTAAGAAAAGAGAAAGAAACTATGTATAAAAGAGACTACCATTAAGAGACTACGAAACACTAGAAATATGAAAATTATTCTAGATTTCATAGCTAGAAAAATAAGCTTGAAATAATTGTTATCTTCCTCATTATAACAAAATAAAGTGACCAGAGAGCTGAAGTTTTCCTGTCTTCCACTGACAAATTTTCATAATTGTTTAAGTTTACATTCTACTTCCCTTGCTCTTAATTTTAACTGGAATGGGTTCCTCCATAGATCAGTGAAAGCATCCACCCAAATTGGAGCACTCTTATTTACTACTGCAAACGTAAAATTTACATTTTCTTTATTCATTGTTGTTTTCCCATAATGATGGGGTTCCAGTACATATGTAGAACTCTACCTGATCCTGGTTAGTGTGGATAGTTCCTAGGCACTCAGGCAATAGGCAAGAACTAAAGTGTTATTACAAGGATTTCATAGCATATTTGAACTTGATAGTGTACGTGCTTTTTCTTAAAATATTCAGCAAAATTTCTGAAATTTCATCTTACTTGTGGAACAACAAATGAAAATTTATTTTACACTGTGATTATGATATATTTAGATTGTTTATATCCATTTACACAACTGCTGTAATCCAAAAGAGATGCCCCAAAGGGAATACAATCCAATTATCTTCTGCTTCTAAACAACAATGATGATTTACTCAAAAATAAAAGTAAATGGTTCTGGAAAAATGCACTAAATGTTGACATTTTAAAAAAGTAGAGTTCTTTGATCTCTTATTCAAAATGGAAGCTTAGAAAATATTCACTTATGTTTTATTGCTATGTAAGAAATTTTAAGATGTGAGGTATAGATACTACAAGCTCAGACAGTAGTTAGTACTGCACTTCTTTGAGACTTGTTTCTTCACCTTTCAAAGTAACCCATAGTATATTATAAAAATTTGTAAATATGATAAAAGATTATAATATTATACCACAATACATTTCTTGCAGACTCTAACACATAGGATTATACTGACCCAAATTCTTTGTATTTCTAGACTATTTAATTATGAAGAACTGCATTTGCAGGGAACAAGGTATACATTCTGAACTTAAAGTATTATATAAAGTGATAAAATTACAAAAATGGGATAGGGATGTGGAATTGGAAATATGTGAAGTATAAGGTGCTAAAATTCTTTGTAAATGTTGCTATTTTATGAATTCAGAACACTAATTTTTTACTTACTCAGAAGAATTAGTAAGAAACCCATACAGACACACACACATCAACAAAACTAGGAGCCAAAAATAGAAATTTAACATGGTGGGCAAGGAATAGCCAATGAAAATTTTACATTTTTCAGTTCTCTTGACATTCCTGTTGGGATATTTATAGGAAATATTTTTGAGGGCCTGTATGTTGGCATGGTATGCTACAAATAAACATATCATGGACTATAAGCATTCTCAAGATAGTACGCTCTTTGAGGTCTATTATTGTATTTTAATATATCAGTAGTTTGTTCATTTTTATTGTTGAATTGAATTATTTTGTACACAAGTACCTCAGTTTGTCCATTCACTAGTTGGTGGACAGGTGGGTTGTGTCCAACTTTGGAAAGTAAATATTCTCATACAGGTCTCTGTGTAGACATTGCTTTCATTTTTCTTGGGTAGTTAAGAAAGAGTGAGACTGCTGAATCATTTAGTAATGGGTTTCACTTCGTAAGAAACTGTTGAAATGTTTCCTAAAGTAACTTCTTCAGTTCGTGTTTGAACAAGGCTTCCACGGAACAAGGTATAAATTCTGAGCTTTTTTCAAAAGATTACTGTACAAAATAACAAAATTACCAAATTGGGCATTTGCATTGGAATTGGAAATATCCAAGTATAAGACTCTACCTTTCTTCATGTGTTGTTATTTTGAGAAAAATGTTTCAATGCTATATAAGAAATATTAAAATATGAGGCAGAGATGTATATTATAAGCTCAGACATTGGTTAGCACTGCCTTTCTTTGGGACCAGTTTCCTTATCTTTGCAAAGTAACCCATATTTTTTTTTTTTCGCAAAAATCAATAAATGTGATACCACAATAGGTCTCTTGCAGTATCTAGCATATAGTGTTCCAAATCCATAGTGTTCCAAATTCTAATCTGTTTAATTATGAAGAGCTGTGTTTGCAATGAACAATGTATAGTTTTTGAACTTATTTAAAGGATTATTATGTTAATACAAAGTGATAACAAAATTACAAAAACTGGCATAGGTATGTGGCATTGGAAATAAAGTATAAGGTTCTAAAGTTCTTCTTAAGTGTTGCTATTTTGTGAATTCAGAATACTAACTTAGAGTTACTCAGAAGATTAGTCACACACACACACACACACACACACACCAACAAAAGTAGGAGCCAAATAGAGAAATTTAATATGGTGAACAAGGAATAACAATAAAATGTTTAATTTTTTCTGTTTTGTAGATGCCCTTGATAGGATATTTATAAGAAATACTTTTGAGTGCCTGTGGTAATTGAAGGTTATCCATGAATTCCAAAAAGAGAACGATTATGTTTGTAAGCTAATCTATTCCCCTGGGTGTGAAACCTTTGAGTATTAAATTCCAAGGACTAAATTTTACTTGATAAAATCAATTTAGGACTTTTTTTTTTTTTTTTTTTAAAGATTTATTTATTTAATTTCCCCCCCTCCCCTGGTTGTCTGTTCTTGGTGTCTATTTGCTGCGTCTTGTTTCTTTGTCCGCTTCTGTTGTCGTCAGCGGCAGGGGAAGTGTGGGCGGCGCCATTCCTGGGCAGGCTGCACTTTCTTTTTCACGCTGGGCGGCTCTCCTCACGGGCGCACTCCTTGCGCGTGGGGCTCCCCCACGCGGGGGACACCCTTGCGTGGCACGGCACTCCTTGCGCGCATCAGCACTGCGCATGGCCAGCTCCACACGGGTCAAGGAGGCCCGGGGTTTGAACCGCGGACCTCCCATATGGTAGACGGACGCCCTAACCACTGGGCCAAAGTCCATTTCCCCAATTTAGGACTTTAGATTCGAACCACTTCAGTACGGCATGACTCCAATTGAGTCCCCATACCCTTAGTGGGTTTCTATAAATGAACATCCACTTAAGAATACACAGGAAGAGTGAGAGATCTATAGATGCCAAAGGAGAACTTTGTCATGTGACAAAAGGAGAAGGTTCAGACAACTAAAGCCAGGGGAGAGATGAGCCATTTTTCCTATAGCCTACAGTAAGAGACCAGGCAGAGATCAGCAACCATCTTGCTTCAACACTTTGCAACTGACTTTAGTGAGAAAGCAATCTTGAATTGGACTGTTTAGGGCCTTATCATTATAAGATTTTAACTCAGATAAATACCCTTTATAAAGGCCAACAGATGTCTAATACTTTGCATCAGTACCCCTTTGACAGACTAATAGAAATGCCATAATTAATAAATAATAAGTAAGGTAAGTAAAATAATAAAATTAAATAAAAGCAATACAAATTGAAATGATTATTAAAGTTTCAAGAAATTGGTGATAATCTGAAATGATATTTATAGACAAAGGAGGATATGAAAACATGTTTCAAAGGACTCAGAAAGCAATTAAAAATAAAATAAAAGCAGAAATTAAGATTAATTTTAATTTAATTAAAATTTAAGATTAATAAAAATTAATCTTAGTAAACAAAATGTTCGGTTAATGAAAGAAAAAATGGAAAGGACAGAAATGAAGAAAAATCAGTTTAAAATAAGAAAGATAATTAAAATTTGAGGGAAGCTACAGATCGTAAAAGTGCTAAACTATAATGTTCAAAATGTAAAGTCTTCACTCAAAGAAATTAAAAATGAATACATGACACAAAAAGAATATACTATTTCATTTTTAGGAAAATCAGTAAGATGATAAGTCTGATTCAAAGAGCATTTAAGGAGAAAGGGTTTATAGAATTTATTAGAAAATGTAAAACAAAATAAATTTGTTTTCTTTTTTAATATTTGTAAAAATAATACACATACAGACAAGTCCAAATACTAGAAGTGTAAATCTTAAGGAAATTTCATATCCTGCAAAAATCCTGTAACAGGACCAATACAAGGAAGCAAACAATGCCAACACTAGAGAAGAATCCCTTATACTGTCTTCTGGTCACTATTTTCCCTGTAAAGCTAACTCTTACACTGGAGAAAACATTAATTTATGTAACATGTAACTTTAAAATTAAGGTTATTTTAAATAAATATATAAATACATAATTTACATGTGCCACTTATTTGAATTTTTAAAAATGAGTATGCTTGGGCAACAACCATCAAGTTATGGAACAATTCCAACACCTTAACCACCACCTCATCCACTCAGCAGTCAGATACCTCTTTTTATCCACTTTTATGGCCACAACAGACGTTTCCTCCATTGTTATAATTTTGCTTTATTCAGAATGTGATCTAAGTGGAATCACATTGTATGTAACCTTTTGAATTTGGCTTATTCCACTCAGCATAATGTATTTGAGATTCATCTGTAAACTTGAATATATCAGGAGTTTGTTCCTTTTTATTACTGAATTTAATTCCTTTGTAGACAGGTACCTCAGTTAGCTTGCCCATTCCCATGTTGATGGACAGGTGATTTGTATCCAATTTTGGATTGTAAATATTGTCATACACCTCTCTATATGGACATTTGCTTTCTTTCTTGGGGGTAATTAACAAAAAGTGAGATTGCTGGATCACTGAGTAATTGGTTTCACTTCATAAGAAACTGTTGGATTGTTTCCTAAAGTGACTGTATCAGTTCATATTCGACCAATAACTGTTGTGAGTTTAAATTGCTCTGCATTCTTGTATGTGCTTTGCATTATACGTTTATTTATTATTATACTTTTTTATTTTAGCCATTTTAACAGTTGTATGAGATCATACTAGGTTTTAAATTGTATTTACCTTTGACAAGTGATATAGAATATATTTACATGGGTTTAGATGTCATCTGTGTATCTTCTTTAGTGAAGTGTGTTCAAGTTTTTGTACATTTTTAATTGTTTCCCTATCCTTTTATTTTCATATTATTGAGATTGAGAGTTAGTGTATTATGGATACATATTTTTTGTTTAATAGCTGTTTATAAAATCTTTCCTTCATATTGTGACTTGTTTGCTCATTCCCTCAACAGTGTCTTTCAGAGAGCAGATTTTACTATGATAAAGTACAATGTATCTACTTATCTCCTATTGTTCATGACTTTTGCATTTAATCAAAATAATGGAACTAGCCCATGGTCACACAGAAGCAGCCTTATCTTTACTTTAGAAGCTTTATAGCATTATACTTCATATTCATTTGTCTAAATTCTGTTTTGAGGATATATATCCTCCAAATGATGATCTAATGTCTCATTATTTTGGCAAAAGAGTATTCAATATTGTTACCACCATTTAAAAAAAAGCTTTATGTTTCCCCTCTGGATATTCTTTAGCACATTTTTCAAAAAAGAATAACCAATTATTTGTGAATCTATTTCTGAACTCCCTAATTGGTTGTATTTATCTAGGTATTTATCTTCTCAAAAATATCATATTGTGTTGATTAATTAGCATATTGGTACATGCTGTAAGTTTGTGAATCCCCCAACTTTATTCTTCTTTTCAAACGTGTTTTGAATAGCATATTCATATATTTCATGTAAATTGGAGACTCTGCTTTGCTATTAATGAAAGCAATTTTTTAGTGTTACATTGAGCCTATAGATCAATTTGGGGATGCTTTAACTGATAGATGCTTCCATTTGGGCTGCTTACTAGAGTCATTTCATTTTAATTCAGATTCCATGGCAAAAATAGCTCATTTGCTAAGTTATAATCTCTGGGTTTTGTGCCTAACTACAAAGTATTTTTCAGAAAGTGCTCAGAGTTTCTTATTAACGTAGGCAAGTATTTGTTTATAGATTACTATATGGGATCCCCAGCATATGTGAAGACAGTACAAAACACAAAATGTGTGACCTTGAACTCAGATATCTAATGTTCTAATGTTATACATAGGACAATATTATCTATCTACTGCCCCATCTCTGCAGTAAATACTTATTTCCATAAGATTAAAATATTCATATTTTATCTCTTCCATGAAATTCTTAATGAGCTTAACTGATCTTATATAACACTTAGATGTTTATCACTTGACATTTTATATAAGAGTGTGCGGTCACCCCTCGGGCTGAAGTGTGGTTTGCTGGCCTGGCGAGGGGCGGTGGCCGCGGTAGGCCTATTCCAAACCGCTGCCCCCATAATAGGGTGGTTGGTTGGGCCCACCGCCACCCCTGAAGGAAGCTCGGCATGGGTGCAGAGTGCCCTCGGGTCTCCCCTTCTCGGCAGCCATGCTTCCGCGGCCGCCCCTCCTCCCGGATGGCGCCACACGATGCCTGTGGGGCGGCACCCTTCTTCTTCTTTCTCCCTGCGCAGGCGCAGGGCGGAAAATTCCAGTCTGCCCTTTTCCCCTCCCCCGATAGCAGCAACAGCTAGGCATGGGCGGAAAAATCCAGTCTGCCCTTTTCCCTTCCCCCGACAGCAGCAACAGCCAGGCGTGGGCGGGAAACTCAAGTCTGCCCTCTACCCCAGCAACAGCAGCCACCAATCACTAAACCCTGCCACTTCCCCCAGCAACAGCAACA
The DNA here is from genome assembly GCF_030445035.2 of Dasypus novemcinctus. Lineage (NCBI taxonomy): Eukaryota > Metazoa > Chordata > Mammalia > Cingulata > Dasypodidae > Dasypus > Dasypus novemcinctus. The sequence goes on from NC_080682.1 coordinate 34,204,873, forward strand.
GCCAATCCCTAATCACCACCCCTCCCCCGTCCAGTACCTCCCACTGACCTTTCACCGGCAACCAATCAGAACAGGGCGTGGCTTCGACCAATCAGCCTTCCCCAGCCCCTATAAAACTGTTGTCTCTCCCTCAATAAAGTTGGACTTGAGTGTTTACCTTGTCTCCGCGGTAGTTCTTCTGCCGTGTGCCCTCCAGTCCTGAGAGCCCCCGACAAGGGCCTGGCCTCCCTTGTCCCCAGTTCGTCGCCTGCTTCTCCGGGCAACCCCTTCGTCGCCGGCTTCGTCGGGTGACCCCGTCAGCCGAACCGCGCAACCCCTGTGAGACCGACCCCTCGTCTGCTGCCGGACCGACCCCTCGTCCCAAGCGGGACCGATCCCTCGTCCCAAGTGGGATGAGGGGACTGACCCCTCATCCAGAGCTGGACTGACCCCTCATCCACAGCCAGACCCCACCTCTACCGACCGAGCAAAAAGTCGCAAGAGTGCATAGTAAATTTTATTAAACAATTATAAATTCTGGCAAATTATGCTGCTGTTTTTTTTACATAAAGCTTATTATTATATAATATCAATATAATGATATTTTAGTATATATTAGTATCATATGCCAAGCATATATACAACCTAAAGAGGAGAATATTTAACTTCTGGTTCAGGGCCCATTCATTGCTCAATGCTCTGATGAAAAAAAATTCTATAACTCTATTTTGTTTTACATAAATTAAATGGAAGACATATTTCACTTGTATGCATCCTTCATTAAAATTAAAAATTTAATGTGACCAAAATATTTTAATGGATCTCATTTATAAGCACTCTACAATGACATCTTGTTCATGAAATTGAACTTGATATGCCTGAAACATTTTGTCAATCTTAGTTGTTCTTTGATTTGGAAGGATGAAGTTAGATTTACTCAACTGTCATTCAGGGCAAAGCTAGGCTTTAATGAAGGGTTTTATTGGCTCTTAATTTATCAAAACTGTCTTGTTTCAGAAATGCTAGTAATGTGAAGTGAAGAAATGTAATATTGGTAAAATTTCCATGGTGTGTGTTACTCAGGATATGTCATAAAGTGATTCATTATTGATATCATTTTACCTATTGATAACATTTTTCAAAATTTCTTGAGTACTTTCATTTCCTTTCACAGTGCTTCTTGCTATCAGTAAATATTTTTTATGCTTCCAAGTTTTCCTATGAAAGGGAGATAAAGAGAAGGGGAGAGAGAGTGTATATATTAATAAATATCTATATTGTTATTTGACACCTTTACAGCCATTCAAACTGAATTATAAATTAGTGTAACATTTGTTTATGTGTGTGTATTTAAGAGATATGGGTAAAATGGGAAATTACTCAGAAATTGGAATTTAGTCTATGTTTTAATTTGCCGAAGGGCTGTCAATGCAAAGTACCAGGAATGGATGGACTTTTATAAATGGTATTTACTTGGGGTAAAACTTGCAGCTCCAAGGCGATGAAAAGTCCAAATCAAGGCGCAATAAGAGGAGCTTTCTCTTTAATGTAAGCTGCCTTTGAAGCAAGATGGAAGGTGTTCACTGCCAAGGTCTCTGCCTTCCCCTTAGGCCTGTACTTGTCTCCTGGAGCTCAGCTGTGGGCAATCAGGCATAGGACTTGTCTTTTTCTCTGCCTCCTGTCTCAAGCTCAGCTGCTCTGCTTTCTTCCAGAGTTCAGGTGCAAGCTGTCATGCATCTGGCTTATCATTCCCTAGGCTTCTCTGTTCTCTCACAAGGTCTTTGAAGTTCTCTGTTCTCTCGCAAGTCAGGATCAAAATGACAGAGCTCATTCCTGTGTGCCCCCCTTTATTTCAGTCCCAGCAAGAGTACAGGGAATCAGCACGAGTCATGCCTCTCTGACATAGTCCGTTTGACACAGTCTCATACCCACAGGATGAATTAGTTCACAAACATAACCTTTCTCTTTTTGGGATTCATAAAGACATTTCAAATTGCCACAGTCTAATTCTAAATTATTGTCTAGAATTCACAAAGAAAAAACTAAACTTTATTTATTTATTTATTATTTGGTTATGTAGCCTCATATTCATGAAGCTATTTATTCTATTCATTCACAAAAAAACAGTAGGGACATTTCTGGGAAAATAAAGACTGTGGCTTTTATTCTTAGTGATCTTAAGCTGATTTGCTCAGTGTCTTCTTGATATATAAACATCTCTATGCAAAATCTTAAGGTATTTCATGTCACAAATATAAAGCATTTGTTGGACACTGAATAAAGCATGGCCTAATGTGTAACAAATCTTTTATCAATCTCTGGAAAAGATGGTAGCCCATTAATTAAGTGCATACTTAATTAACTCTGGATAAAATATTTTCCTTTATGACACAGTGAAGAATAAACAAATTTTGCAATGCTGAAATCTCACTCATATATGCTGGCTACTGGATTTAATTGTGTTCAATCACTAAGGCATGCAGATAATATAGAGATGCAATTTCTATGTTGCTTTTTTCTTTTCTTTTGTCATCCACTATTATTTCTTCATACTCCATTGAATGAGAAGTAATCAGATGGTATAGGAGAAAAGAGCAGAAATCAAACACTACTTTGTGAGTTAATATGGAAATTTAATCCTTTTAACCTTTAAAAACAGTTTTATCAGTAGATTTTTTAAAACTCAGTTATTTTGGAGACTAAATAAGCAACTATTATCTATTAATATTAATGAACTGTTCATGATCTCTTAACTGACAAAAATGTATCTTGAAAATCTACCAAAGGACATTTCTGTGATAGAGAAATACCTTATATTGTCAATAAGTTAAAATTTGAACAATAATAATAACAGTATAAGAAGCTGCAAAGTTCATCTGGCAATTTATTGATACGTATTTCAAGAAATGATGCAGGAAAACAGGTACTCTTTTTAATGTCACACAAGCTGCATCTATCTACAGATATATTTGTGCTGCTTTTTCACTACTGCTCCCGAAGGACTAATGTAAAGTGATCATTTCCAGCAGAGAACACAAACTGGTTTGGTGTGAAAAGTAAGCCCAGTGAGACAAGCTAAATGTAAGTCGATCTGATCCCATTTTTAAATCATGTGGAAACATTTTAATCAAATAATTTTCACATTGTTTCTCATTTAAATTAGGTAAAATCTTGTGATGTGAAAGTGGCTACTTCCATTTGATTATGACCCATTAAAGGAAGATATTTTATACAAATTATAGCATATTTATGTTTAGCATTGAAGTGTGTACATGCCTCTATAACATTTTTGCATGTTAAAAACACAAAATTCATTTCTATCTCTGAATTTAAACATGATGTAATATAAAAAGATGGTAGAAAATTTAACATACTATAATCTTAAAAAAGAACCTCATACATTGTCAGTGTTTTACAAAGATACTTGAGCTAAAAAGTGCATAAAACGATTTCTTCATTTCTTTTATTCGAGAAGTGGATGAACTAGTGCCCAAATTCTCTGTTATTAACTACCTCATCACTGCCTAGAATATCATTTTCCATTCAAATAACGAACAGGATATAACTGGGTGTACCCTCTTTACATGGGCTATTCTCTGAGGACCTAAAAATATAAATTTAAATGTTCGGTTTACCATCAGATGTGGTTTCACACTGTATTCATTTGAAGAATGTGACTTAGATCACCATGTTTATATTGATGGGTTTCTTGGATAAACTTAGGTGAAAATTTTCTTGTTTTTCTGATTTCTAGCAATCTCTGTACTCTGATAGGAAATCTGAAATTGTTTATTTTTAACTTTTTAGTTGAAGTTTATCATTCAGACATGCACATCCATAAACAATAAATGTATAGTATATATTGTGAACTTACAAAACAAACATGCATGTCATCATAGAGGGCTCCCACACATAACCCCACCTCCAACACTTGGGTTGTTGTGAAACAGTTGTTACAAAATGAAAGAGTATTGTCAAAATATTACTGTTAACTGTAGCCCATATCATAAATTTATTGTATTTTTCTCCCAATCCACTTGGGAAATGACACCCTATATTAGTATCTTATACTTGTTATAGATCATGGGAGAATGTTCTTTTATTTGTTCTGTTAACTACAGTCCATCTTCCACCACAGGTTTTCTGTGTTACAGTCCCATACTTTGTATAATCCATTGAAAGTATACCCTTAGTGGTTTTCATATTCATCACAGAGTTGTGCTGTCATCAATTCAGACAAATATAGAATGTTTTCATTACTCCAGAAGGACAAATCTCTTACTCCCTTAAAACCCCCATTTTTGTTCCTTAGAATTGATATAATATCTTCTTTGCATTGCTGTAAAAATATTACAATATTACCATTAATGAGAATCCCTAAATTACTTTTAATTTTCCCATGTATAACAATATATTTAAAACTTTGTAAATGGAGAACTTTCCTATTCTATTATACACAATCTTCATCCACTACCAAAATTGCTGTTATACAGTCCTTATATATCTCTAGCTTCCTTTCAAGTGAAATATTGCATCCAAAGATTACCCCATCAACCATAATCATATTTATAAATCATCAGTGTTATACTTACTATACAGTATTACCATCAACTCCTTTCATTTCCACACAATTACAATAAACCTTATTAAAAATTCTACCTGCATTAATCACCAGCTCCCATTCTTAACCCACATTCAATTTCCTAGTCACTCATACTCCAAAGTTTACCTTGATGAGATTACTCATTGTTTTAGGTCATATTAGTGAGACCATACAATATTTGTCCTTTTGTGTCTGACTTATTTAACTCAACAAAATGTCATCAAGGTTTACCCATGCTGTCATAGGTATCTCAGTTTCATTAGTTCTTAGAGATGAATAGTCTTCCCTTTTATGTATATACCACATTTTGCTTACACACTCATTGGTTGATGGACACTTGGGTTGTTTCCATCTTTCAGGAATTGTGAGTAATGCTACTATGAACTTTGTTGTGCAAATATCAGTTCACTTGCTTGCTTTAGGATCTTCTGAACATATTTCTCATAAAGGGATTGTGGGATCTTATAGCAGTTCTATATTTAGTTCCTTGAGGAACTGACAAACTCTTCCACAAAGGCTGTGCCTTTGAAATTCCCAACAGTGAAAGACTGTTCCAATTTTTCCACATCCTCTCCAGCATTATAGTTTCCTGTTTTTATAATAATGGTCATTCTGTAATTTATGAAATAATATCTCAGGGTAGTTTTGATTTGCATTTCTCTAATAGCTAATTATTTTGAATGTATTTTCATGTGCTTTTTACCCTTTTGTATTTACTGTTTAGAGAAAAGTTTATTCAAGTCTTTAGCTCATTTTTTTAAAAATTGGGTTGCTTGTCTTTTATCATTGGGTTGTATGATATCTTTTTATAACAAGGATATCAAAACTATCAGATATATATCTTCTATATAATAAAACTTCCAACAGCCCTTTTTTACAGAATTGGAAAGGCAAATTATCAAATTTATTTGAAAGGATTAGAGGTCCTGAATAGCCAAAAACTATCTTAAAAAAGAAGAATGAATTTGGAGGACTCTCATATTCTGACTTTAAACATGTTACTTAGCTAAAGTGATAAAAACAGCATGGCACTGTCATAAAGATGGCTATGTTTACCAACGGAATAGAACTGAGTGCTCCAGTAGACCCTCAGATTTATGGGCAAGGCTGTGATGCCCATCCAGCTGGGTCAGAACAGTCTATTCAACAAATGATGCTGGAAGAAGTGTCAAATCATGGGACGATCCTCTTCATGTATGTGAGGCCAAGTTCCAGCTATGCTTTGGACCATGATATGATCATGTCTATATTTTACACTATTGTAATTCCTATGCTGAATCCTATCATTTACAGTTTAAGGAACAAAGATGCTAAAAAGGCAATGAAAAGACTGAAAAGAAATGTTCTATAGTTACAGTGAATTTCCATTGAGTCAAACAAAAACATGTTCCTGTTTACTACATAACTCTATGATCTGAAACATGGGAAGAAAGCCCTTTGTTCTCAGTTAATACTCTTACCATGTCCTAGAATATTTCCAAAGAAAACATTAATCACCCATTCAATGCAGCATTTTATTTATGTAGGTAAATTGTCAACTATATGCTTATGACTCTGTTCAAATAAATCCATACTAAACATTCAATTATAAACTTATTATTATTGTTTGCATAATTTGATTTTCACTAATCAGATTTAATATCTTCAGGATTTGATGGAAACATATAACTTCACATTGTTTACAGTAATTTAGACTTTCATCATGAAGTGAATTCCTCTACTGAAATCCCTATGATGGACTGCTAGAAAGTTATTTATTTGCTTCATGAGCATTCACACCCCCAGATCTATCCTTTGGACATGCCTTTTGTACTTCTGGGTCAACACCATAGATCTTTACTCCATTATTTCCTTCTCACTATGCAATCAGAGGACTTGATTAGATCCATGCTGAAACTTTCAAACATATATTGAAATTTTAAGGTAATATTTATTGAATGTATAATTAAAGTCCTGGAAATCAAATAAAAGTACAGCATAAATAATAATTTAAAACTGGCTATTATATACAATTGTTCACAGATCTCAAAAGCTAACCTAATTTTGGGAGTTTCTCTGATGTTAGACCCTTTTTAGTTCCTATCATGGCCTTTTTCCTCAGTCTATAAGAAATGATTTATCATTATTTCTAAATTTTTACAACTGAACAAATCCCTGTGCAAAATCTCATGTCATCTCAACTCACATTTGCTTCTTCCTTATTTATTTATTCTGAATTGTTTATTTTTTGTTCTGAGATTTGTTCACTTGAAGATATTTTAAGAGTAAAAGTTTACTTTTATTGCAATGAATTTCACTCTTTTCACAGCAGGGATGCCTGTCTTACACTTCTGAAAAGTCAATCCCATGAGAACAAAGTATCAAAGTGTTCATTATTAAGTATAAGGTATAAATCAATTGATAATTTTCAGGATTTCCTTCTCTAATCAACTATGCATATAGAATGCCTACATCTCTATTGAATGAAACTCAAGCTTAATAGAATTGGGTTTACATATATAATCAAATTTCTTCTCTATCAACAACAAGAAGCAAATTTTCAGAGAAACAATACTGACTGTGATATGGAAAACACGTTGTCTCATAAAAAAATTAAGCCTGAAACCACAGCATCTTAAATTCATTCAACAAATAAGACAATAGATGTCATGTTAATATGCATGAAATGCCACCTTTCATTTCCCTAATAGTAGCATCCTAGCAGTCTATTATGATTTTCTCTCTCTAAGGTCAATTAAAAAAATGATACTTTTACCTCTCCTGTTAATATGTATTCATTGCTCATATCTCTCAAATATCTTTCTTTCAAGCATAATTTCATTGAGTTCCCTGCCCAATGAAACTTCCCTTTTCATATCATTTGATTCAGTCATAATTAACATTTGTTTTGTAAATATTTGATTACTATCAAGCTGTAATACAGCACTGACACAGTAACTTATATAAGGTCAAGAACTGTATATGTCTGCTCAGACAATTGTATCTCCAGGGCATAACATAATACTTGGAAAATATAGTTTATTCAGAAAATATTTTTTTCTGTGAGTCACAGAATGAGTAAGAGTAGCAAGTATTATCACTTACATGCAGCTTTTTATATCCTGGACATTAAGTAAATACATTACATGCACTAAGCCATCTAGTCTCATAACAACTCAAAGAGGTGGGTCTGTAATTACATATAATCATATTTACAGAAAGAGAGACACATAAAAACTCTAAGGAATATGCTGAACCCTATATAGTTCTTAAGTTTGATGCCAGGATTCAAACCTAAACTCAAGGGCTACAGAGTCCCCACTTTTAAGTACTTCAGTACATAGATTCAAGAACAAAATGTACTTTTTACTTTAATAACATACTTAATGAAGTAGTAAAGGTCTTCATTTTGTCAATGTCAGAAATAAGAGGGTAAAAAGAAACTATGTAAGAATATTAGAAAATTAGTTTCTATTGGCTTTGACAAATCATTCAATTGGTTGATATATGTAGAATTTGCAGATTTTGAGCCTGAGTGATAAATACAAAAAACATTAAAATAAGAACTAAGATTAATATTAAATGAAGATGGTAATGAGGACAACTAAAATGAAGGAAGAGGGAGAGAAGACTGTAAAAGAAAGATGAGACCAATTATATCTACGATGAGGTTCCATTTCATTTTCAAGGTGCCATATTAGAACCCATTTTATTTTCAAGATGCCAACTTACAGATATTCCTTGGATCATGAAATGATAATGTGTATAATTTATACTATAGTAATTCCTATGCTGAATTGCATAATGTACAATTTAAAGGACAATGAGTGAAAATTTTCAAGAGAAATTGGTCCTAAACAGAGAGCATCTTATCATTGAAAAGCATGTTGGATGCCAGTCTATATCAGTGTGTTCTGAAATTAGGGAAGAACATGCCTTGTTCTTAGTTAACATGGCTTTCTAAAATATTTCCAAAGAAAAGAATCAGCACTCTAATGCAGCATATTAAAATGTAGACAAACTGTGTCAGATCTATGCCTATGACTATGCTCAAACTGATCCATATGAAATATTATTAATAAACAAATATTAATATTGTTATTCTTTGGGTAATTTGATTTTCACTAACTCTAATTATAGGTCAGGTCACCAGGATTCCATGGCTATAAATAATTTCACATTGTTTACCATAAGTTCAGCTTTCATTATGAAGTTAAATCTTCTTCTGGGATCCCTTTGAAGAACCTTGAGAAAGCTCTTTCCTTGATCCCTGTGGACTCACTCTCTCAGATCTGTCCTCTGAAGATGACTTTGCATCTATATTATCAAATTTATTTGAATTATCAAATTTCTTTGATATAGTCTTTGCATGCTATATCAAGAACATAGATTTTTTCCATTATTACTTTCCCACAGCCCAATTACAGGAATTGATTAGGTCCTTTCTGAAGCTTTCAAACATATATTGTGATGATATAATAATATTGATAGAGTATATAACGAAGGGATGTAGGAAAAGAAACAGAAGTATAGCATAAATAGTAACTTAAACTGGGGTGCTAGCTTCATATCATGAGTTCCCGTGATGTTAGATAAATTTTCACTTCTTACTGTTGACTAGATACTCTATCTATGTGAAATGATCTTCAACTTATTATCATCCTAAATTTACACGGTGGAAAAATGCCAGAGTAATTATCCCATCTCACCTCAAATCATACCTGCATGTTGTGTTTTGTTTATTTTTACTCCAAAATTTGTTTACTTGAAGAGTCCTTAAGAGTAGAGTAGAGGTTTTACTCTTCTCAATGAAATTCACTTTTTCCTTGAAGGATGCTTGTCCTATGACTCCACCAGATCATTCATATCAGAACAAAGTAATCAAATTGTTAGTGAGTTTGTGAATCAATCCAATAATATGGGGACCTCATTTTCTAATCAGTTATGCAAAGAGATCTATTACTGCTCTATTGGAACAGACACATATTTGATAAAAGAGTGTGGATTAAATACATACTCAAATGTCCTCTAACAATAACAAAGAAACAAATTTTCAGAGACACAGTGCTGTTCATAATATGGACAATGTTATCTCAAAAAAAAAAAAAAGCTACTTGTAGCCATAGCATTTTAAAATTACTGTCCTGATTTTGAACTTTCTAGATAACTTTTTCTGGAGCAAAGGAAAAAATACTACTTCAAATGTATTTCTACAAATACAGATCTTATAATAGCTAACACTTTTTCAGCATTCCAGGATCATTTTTAAGACTTCTACTATTCAAATATGTGTTTCAAATTATTAGGTAAAATTTCAGTTAGGTTGGTATCCTGGTTTCTCAAGATAATGTTTCATTCAAATTAACAACAACAACAACAAAATTTGTCTAAATAGTTCTGTGAGCAGTAGGAACAAGGATACACTCAATGATGACAAAATATATATAGCTAATAATTCATTCAGTATATAATACATAGTGATATCTAGTTAATCCCTCTTTATCTTATTTTTCCTAAACCATCTATATAAATGATGAAGTTAGCGGTCTCCCATGATTTTATCTATTAAAAGTCAATGTCATATAGTTGCTTAGTTAACTTTCAAGTTAATGACTTTTCACTGTTCATATCTCAACTCAATTATCTTTCCCTCAACTATGAATTCATTGACTTCCCTGCCTCCTTTGAAGTTCACTGTTGTATCATTTGGCAAAGTCATCATTTAATATTTTTTGTTGCAAATATGTGGCTAATATATAGTTCTACCATTGCAATGACACTGTTGTTTGTATAAAGACAAGAATTGTCTTATATGTCCACATAAGTGGATTCTCAGACCATAATGTCATACCTGAAACATAGAGTTTATTCTGAAAATATTTTATGAATGAGTGGTGAGTAGTATATAGTAGCAACTGTTACTATTTTTAAGCAGTTTTTTTTTACTAGACATTATATAAATGCATTACATATATAATGTCATTTATCCTCATGACTACTTTAAAAGGTGGTTCCATTAACACCTATAATCATTGTTGATTGAAAAGAGGCACATCAACTCAAAGGACTTTGGCCAAGTCCACATAGGTCTTAATAGTGATACCAGGATTCTAACCTAAACCTCCTGGCTATAGAGTTCTTGTTTTGAAACACTTTATTATATAGAATGAAACAAAAGCCTGATCTTTCTACTTTGCTAATCATATTATCGCATTACATATAATGTCACATGAAGTAGTAAAGGACATTATATTGTCTGTCATAGAAATATATGAAGAAAAGGAAGCTACGGAAGAAGTACAGTATTTAGAAAATTAGTTTCCACTGCTTTTCAAAAATCATTCAAATGGTTGATGCATGTGGAATTTGCAGTTTTTGAGGCTGGTTGATCAATATTGAAGACATCAAAAGAAGAAATAGAATAATAATTATAGTAAGAATAATTATAATAATAATTATTATTATTAGAAGATGATAGAGGATGAGGGAGAAGAAAGAGGATTGTAAATGGATGAGATGATTCTACAAATATTCTGAATTTCATTAAATTTCAAAGTGCAATACTAGAACTTCCAATAGATATGTTCCTGGCAAGTGTAGAATTATCAAGAAGGGAGCTATTTCAAGCCATCACAATGAGTAACATTTAGAAAGAAATAAGGAATTCAAACTACTACTTAAGGCATAAAACTCTGCAAAGAATATTTCATCAAAATTGACAATTTTAAAAAGCCAATAATCTTAAAAACCTTAATTTATCATGAGCCCACCAACAGATGAGGTTGTAAACATCTAAGGTTTTGAATACCAGGAGAGACAAGTCCTTCAAAGCAGTGATGGGAAAATGAACTCTTTCACCTTTGACAGAGGGTGGGAGAAAGAAGCAGATGGGGAGTATACAGAAAATTTTACAGATTTATTAAAGCCAGGTTTGTGTTGCAGTGCCAGCTGGGAAAAGTAGTGAGCTCTAGAATCAAGAAGTTTGTATTCACTCTCATTTTCTCTCTGCAAGTCTCTACCAAGTGCTTATGAGGAAGATTAGAGTAGGCTGGGAGAGCCTCAGAGAAGGTCAGTTTTTGCAATGCACAAAATATTAAATATCCTCCTCTTCCTTTCTTACTAAATGAGGAACTGCTTTTACTTCATCAATTATAGATTTCTTTTAACTTTAGTCTGACTAACAATAGATAAAATTTATTGAGATACCCATTCATGGAATTACATCTGCTTCTGACAAGATTCAACTGAGTAGCAAACTGATTTCTTCATACTCTTTCCTTAAATACCCAGCCAGAGCTTATATTTTAGTAAGTTTCCTGATTATGAGATGTTAGAAAATTAGGATTGATTATGAATTCTTAGCTTTGCATATTTTATCTATTAAAATTTTAATCAAATAGGCCAATTATTTAATTTGAGAATTTATATATTTTAAATAACACAACCTGTAGAAAGCAGGAGAAAATAAATTATTTTTAAAAATTCATACTGAATTTAAATAAAGAAATAATAATTAATGTAGCTTGTTCACACAACACAGAATGGTAGGGTTTTCAAAAGGGTAACAAGTAGACACATGAATGTTTGAAGTGCAGTTTTCCCTTTATAGCTGTTTGTTTATCAATAAGACTAACAAAAAGTAGACATGAAATATCAGTAAATATTTCAATAACAAAAAGTTGCATATTCAAAATTTTAAAAGACCAAAATTACTCTGGTGATGATGGCCTCGATATCAGCACTGGATTAAGTTATTCATATTCATCTTCTGATTTAATCTATACAATAACTCTATGGATGAAGAATTATATTTTTTCTTGTACAGTTAGAGAAATCAAGACATAAATGGTCAGGGATTACCAATGGAAACTCTGCAAAATCAGTGGAGGGCCTAGAATCAAAAACCTGAAATGTCCAGTCTAAAGGAAACATGTTTTTTTCATTGTGATATATTTTTTCTTTACAGAATAGTTGGAATGACCCCTGAAAGTACTCTCCATAATAAAATTATCTGAAAATGGTACATAGATAGGTATTTCTATGATAGAGTTGGAAAGATGATACCACATTTTTTTCATGTAATTTTCCTTAAAAACACTTATATTTAGACCACGGGTATAACATATATTTCATAACTTCCAATTACCATGTAGAATAATAAAAGAATAGTCTTGGAAATATTACATATAATGTGCAATGAAGTAGAGGATGATTCAATAGAAATGGAAATTAATTAAAAGATGCTATTATTTTTAGAGAGAGACCAAATAAAATACCCAATAGGATAGAAAGATAAGAGGCCTTTGTATTATCAGCATCATTCTAATTTCAGTTAGCTGAAATTCTCTCTCTATTGCATGACTTTAATTAGAGCATTTTTCACCTCTTTGTTCCTAAGGCTATAAATGAGTGGATTCAGCATGGGGATCACCATAGTATAAAAGACGGAGGCCACTTGATCCTTTCCCAAGGAGTAGGACTTACTTGGTTTTAAATAAGTAAAAATTATAGTACCATAAAAGATGCTGACACCCAAGAGGTGGGACGAGCAAGTAGAGAAGGCTTTGTGCTTTCCTGAAGTGGAATTAATTTTCAGGATAGTAGACAGAATAGATACATAGGACATAGAGATTGTGGAAAGAGACACCACTACAGTGGCTCCAGCGAGAGTGAATATCATGATTTCAATATCACTAGTGTCAGTGCAAGATAGGGCTAAAATTGGGGTTGTGTCACAAAAAAAGTGATGGATTACATTGGATTTGCAGAAATGCAAACTGTTTATGCAAAGAACATTGACCAAGGAATCAGTAAATCCAATCATATAGGAACCAGTGATGAGGGAGTGACACAGTCTTTTGGACATAATGACATTGTAGTGGAGAGGATTGCAGATAGCTACGTAGCGATCATAGGCCATTGAAGAGAGAAGGAAACATTCAGTGCCACACAAGAAGACAAAAAAATACAACTGGGTGAAGCAGCCCACGAATGAAATATACTTGGTGGAAGTCAATAAGTTCTCTAAGGTTTTAGGTGTGATGACTGTTGAGTAACTGAGGTCAAGGAATGACAGGTGACTGATGAAAAAGTACATGGGTATGTGAAGCTGCAGATCCAGGTGAATTATCAACATCATTCCTGCATTCCCCAGCACAGTAATCATGTATATCAGGAGAAATAACATAAAGAGGACCCACTGGATCTCTTCAGAGTTTGTCAATCCCATAAGGATGAAGTCAGGCACACTTGTGTTATTCCTATTTCCCATCATGCCAAACTTTTGTAAACTGTTGATAAATCAAAGATGATACTTGGCATGAATGACTTTAAAAAGATTTTTACTTTATATGAATGATCCTGCAGTTTTAAATATTAGTTTTATATTCCTTGAAATACATTATAAAGTTTAGTTTGCAAAATTTGATTGAAATTTTACTTTGAATGCCAAATATAAATTACATGTGAATCATCATTGGGATATTATATAGTTATGGCTCTCATATATTGAATAACTAGAGTGAAATTGGACTGTCATAAATGCTTCTCATTATCATGATATGTATCAAACTGAAGATATTATTTCATGGGTACTTATATCCACAATTTTAGATGAGAAAAAGTGCACAGAATGTTAAGTAACATCCAGTAACAGAGCTATAAAGCATTGATTCTAACTTTCTACAAAATTTGTTGAAACTAGAGAGAATGCTTATCATGCTGTATTCCCATTTAAATTTAATATCTGAAAAAAAGAAGTACTAGCTATGTAATAAATAATTTTAGCTTTAGGGTCTCTTTTTACTCTTCTTTTGTATCAGGTATTATTTAATAACAATGACATCAGAATTTAAACACTAGTATGCTTTACTGAGTGTATTAATGTTATAGAACATGCGTTCATATTAATTTTTAGAATATATGATTTTTAACTTTATTTTAAAGTAAATTTCTTACAAAAATTGAAATTAAAATATATGCACATTGCTGGTACGTTATGATTCCACAAACTCTACATTGCCATTTCCACAAATCCTGTTAGGTTCAACCTAAATGACATGTATATAGATTTTAATATTCTAATAAAAATCTAACTTTATTTGATGAAAACTAAAACATTTAATTTTGACAGTAATACTTACCATGAGCCAAAGGTGAAAGATTTTCCTCCAGCATTAATGTCTAAAACACAAATTTTTCCAGAAATAGAATATGTAAACCATTAAGGACCCAAATATTACTATGATATATTCGTTTTCTTTGAGATAAGTTATTTCAAAATTTTTGTGCATGCATTTTCATTTTTATGCTGATGTAATATAAGACAACCCCCAAATTTTCTTCAGATACTAGTCAAATTGAAAGTTGCCCTGAAATTTTGTCTCATAAGTATACCAAGGAGCTTCTGCAAACAAAACATAGCAGAGTATCCCTTGCCTTCCCCCATGATAATTTCCAGCACTTCTTATGGTGAGGATTATGGGCTGATAATGCAACATAAAGTTGTATCTGGGACCAATTCCCAAGGCAGATTGCTTGGCATGTTTCCAGGGATTAACATATCCATGTTAAGTTTGAACCAAAGAGTTCCTTCTTTCTTAGAAGTCACTTAATTTGACCACAATTTTAAAGTTTTTTGTGGTACCCTAATATTTGCTGGATAATAGATACAGTATTTTTATGTGAAATACTTGATTACTCTGTGGCCGAAAGATCAGGTGAATAACCACCAGGATGCAAAATCATATTATTCACTAAGAAATATTTTATTGCTTAAAAGTGTAACACTATCAAGGCAGTAAACATTGTTCATAATGTAAAAATTAGAATACAGCAAAATTTAAAGAAGAAAGTGAAAATCATTCATATCTTGTTAATCTTGACATGTATTTCTTCTAATTACAAATATGTGTTTAATTTTTCAAGCTATATTTTCAATAACATTCAGATTTTATCACTAAATATTTATAATACATCTTCTCCTAAGTTATAGTACACTTTTGTAAAATGCCTAATTTCATGTATTTTGCATTGGCTACTAGAGCTTAACTACCTTCACTTTTGTAATGTGCACCAGCTGATGAAGGAGACTTTTTGAGGTTATCACAAAGAAATCATGGTATAGTTTCTCTTCTCAGATTTTGTAGTTTCAACTAAGTCATTAATACAGCAGATTCCTATTTTCATCCTAAAATGCTTTGTACCTTGTTTTATTTTTTAATTATCTTTGCTTATATGTTATTAAATTAAGAAAGAGAAGAAGAAAGTAAATATAATTGATGAAATGACAAACAATTTATAATTGGTGGCCAATAACTTATTTTCACTATACATAATCAGGTGAAATGCTTTCTTGTGAATCTTGCATTAAGTAATGATATTGTAGATTTGGAAGTGACTCTTATAGGAAAAATTTTTTACAATCCAGAATGTCAGTAGAGAATTTGTTGATACAAATAAGTGTTACAAATAATGTATTTTACATTTGATGAACTATTGAAGGTACAATTCAATATTCATCAAAAATTTAGTTATCTTGGGCTACACTTACCTGAAAATTAAAAAACCAGCATCAATTTATTTCACCTTAAGTTACTGTGAGTTTGAGTCTAATGAAAGACTAATGGAGATTTTCCACCAATTCTATCTCAATAGGGATGGCTTACAACTTGCAAATCACCATAACCAAATGTTTATTACACAGCACTGAAATCAATTTTATAGACATTGACTGGAATTTTGAATGATGTAAATAAAAATTGAAGAAAGAATAATTTACAAATTAAAATTTTTTATTTTTTTGCTACAATTTTTATTGCTGTAATTCCAATAGCTCAACTCTAATTAACAGTTCTCACAGAAGATTAAGACTAAGAAACAGAAAAGAAACATGACTTCTTAGTCTTTGATTTCAACACAATGAACACTTTATTCCTGGAAATTCAATGCCATTATTAAGTTTTAAAATCTATTGCTGCATTTACTTCTGTAATTAAACAATTTTTTGCTGTGGGAGAGTGTGGGCTATGATGTGAACCATTGACCATGAGGTACAGCAGTGCTCAGAGATGTATTCACCAAATGCAATGAATGTCTCATGATGATGGAGGAGATTGTTGCTATGGGGGGAGGAGTAGGATGAGAGGGATGGAGGGTATATGGGGACCTCATATTTTTTTAATGTAACATTAAAAAAATAAAGACAAAAAATGGCTTATAGAAAAAAAATTTTTTGAAGCTCTGTTAATGATTTTTAACTGAATAAATGACTCTATTCTTATTTTATACTATCCTTTAAATCTCTGGATTATTGAGGTCTACTTTCCTAATAGAACTACATTTTTGCAATAGTTTAGTGTTTTATATGTCTGTATTGAACAATGAATATATTTGTATATCATTTTACTTACCACCAACTTCTTATAGACACCATATAGATGGATCTTACATTTTAGTTGAATCAATTGCTCTGCCTTTTAGTTGAAAGATCTAGCTTATGTATATTTAAAATAAAATTTTAAGCAAATTTTTTGCCTGTTTAAAAAAGATACAAAAATCACACAAAATGTTACATTAAAAAATATAAGAGGTTCCCATATACCCACTCCCCACCCCCACCCAATCCTCCCACATCAACAATCTCTTTCATCAGTGTGGCACATTCATCGCATTTGATGAATACATTTAGAAGTACTGCTACACTGCATGGATTATAGCTTACATTGTAGTTTACACTCTCCCCTAGTCCATTCAGTGGGTTATGGCAGGATATATAATGTCCTGCATTTGTCCCTGCAGTACCAACCAGGACAACTCCAGGTCCTGAAAATGCCCCCATATCACACCTCTTCTTCCCTCTCCCTGCCCTCAGCAACACCTGTGGTGACTGTCTCCATGTCAATGATACAATTTCTTCCATTGCTAAAGTCACAATATTTCTATAGTAGAATACCAGTAAGTCCACTCTAATCTATATTTTATTCTTCCATACTATGGACCCTGAGATGGTGATGTCCACACTACCTCTAAATTGAGATGGGGCTTAAATCCCACATGGCTGATGGATGCAATTATCCTGCTTACAGTTGTAGACTCTCTTGGTTCCCTGGTGTGGTGTTTGACCATCCTCACCTCCCTGTTAGCATACCTGGGTAAGTTCAATGATTCGACAGTAGGTGTTGTGATGCTGCATGATTTTACACTCTCACCAAGAGTAAGGGAGTGTTCCTATTTCTCCACATCTTCTCCAGCACTTGAAGTTTTATGTTCTTTAAATAAAGCCCATTCTGTATGGGTGTGAGATGGTATGTCATTGTAGTTTCTTTTAATGTATTTTTTATTTTTTAAAAAGATATTAGATTACATAAATGTTACATAAAAATATAGGTGGTTCCCATATGACCTGCTCCCTACTCCCCCCACATTTTCCCAAATTAACAACATTAATGATCAGTTCATTACAACTGATGAGCACATTTTGGAGCATTGCCACTAAGCATTGGTTATAGTTTACATTGTAGTTTACACTCTCTCCAGCACAATTTTGTAGATTATGGCAAGATATAAAATGGCCTGTATCTGTCATTGCACTGTCACTCAAGACAATTACCAAGTACCAAAAATGACCCCATTTTACACCTGTTTTTCCCTCTCCCTGATCTCAGAAGTTCCAATGGCCATTGCTTCCATATTAATGATCTAATTTCTTCCATTTCTAGAATCACAATAAGTTTATAGTAGAATACCAGTAAGTCTACTTCATTTCATATTTCATTCTCCAATCCTGAGGATTCTGGGGTGCTGATAAGTACTCCACCTCCAATTGAGAGGAACTTTGATTCCATAAATGGATTGATGGGACTCTCTTACTTGCAGTTGTAGACACTCTTGGTTTATTGGGATGGTCGTTGTCCATCATCATCTCCCTGATATTTGTCCAGGGTGAGTCCAATGAACAGTAGTGTAGGTATTGCAACTCTGTTGAGATTCTTTTGCATTTCCCTAAGAGCTAGTGATGTTGAATATATTTTAATGTGTCATTTAGCCTTTCATATTTCCACTACAGAAAAATGTCTGCTCAACTATTTTGCCCATTTTAATGGGACTGTAATTTTGACTTTGTGTGATCTCTTTATATAATATGGAGCTCAATCCTTTATCAAATATATGGTTTTCTAGGATTTTTTTTCCTATTCATTAGGCTACATTTTTACTTCTTGACAAAGTCTTTTTAAGAACAAAAGTATTAATTTTGAGGCATTCTTATTTATCTATTTTTTTTCTTTTGTTGCTCATGCTTTGGGTGTAAGATCCAAGAAACAACGACTCAGGTTTCCCTATGTGTTCTCCTAAATGTTATTTGGTTCTTGTTTTTATATTTAGGTTCTTGACCCTTTCTAAAGTAAGTTTTGTTTAAAGTGTGAGATAGGGTCCTCTTTCTTTCTTGTAGGTCTGTATATCCACTTTTCCCAGGACCATTTATTGAATAGACTGTTCTGATCCTGCTAAGTGTATTGACAGACTTGTCAAAAATCACTCGACCAGGTAGCAAATGTGGCTCAAGTGGTTGAGTGCCCACTTCCCTCATGGGAGGTCCCAGATTCAGTTCCTTGTGTCTCCTGAAAAACAAAAACCAACAGCAAACAGCAAACAAAACAAATGAAAAACCAGTTCAGGGAGGCTGATGTGACTTGGTGGTTGAGGGCCACCTTCCCATTTCTGAGGTTATGGGTTCAATCCTTGGCACCACATAGCTCTAAAACAACAGCAACAACAACGAAACAAATATATTTTAACTGGATATACATATCTTACTGAGAGACATAAAAAAGTCACTTGACCATACATATGAAAGTCTTTTTCTAAACTCTTGATTCGATTCCATTGGTCAATCTGTCTATCTGTATGTCAGGACCATGTTGTTTTTACCACTGTAGCTAGATAACATGGTTTAAAGGGAGAGTCCTCCAATATCATTCTTCTTTTCTAAGATATTTTTGTCTATTTGGAGGGCCCTTACCCTATCAGATAATATTGATAATTTGTTTTGGTAATTCTACAAAATATGATATTGGAACATTCATCAGGCTTGTGTCATATCTGTAGGTCAGTTTGGGTAGAACTGGCATCTTAATGATATTTAATCTTCCAAGCCACAAACATCAAATATCCTTCCATTTTCTTATATCATCAAAAATTTCTTTCAGTAGTGTGTTATAATTTTATGTCCTTGGTTAATTTATTCCCAAATATTTGATTCTTTTAGTCACTCTTGTAAATGCTATTCTTTTTCTGACTTTCTCAGAATGCTCGTTAGTATTGTATAAATTGCTATTGATCTTTGCATATTAATTTTTTATCCCAACACTTTGCTGAAATCATCTATAAGTTTTAATAATTTTGTTCTGGATTTTCTGGCTTTTGTAAGTATAGGGTCATATCATCAGTGGCTAATGAATAAATATTTCTTATTTTCCTTTTTGGTTGCCTTTCATTAATTTTTCTTGCTTAATTGCACTACCTAGAACTTCTGGCACAATTATGAGTAATAGAGGGGAACATGGGCATACTTGTCTTGTTCCAGATCTCATGAGAAAGTTTTAAGTGCAATGTTAGCTGTGGTGTTCTAAAATATGCACTTTATCATGTTGACAAGGTTTCCATCAATTTTTGTCTTTTTGGGATGTTTTCATCAGGAAAGGATGTTGCATTTTGTCAAATGCCTTATCTGCATTAATGAAATGCTTATGTGATTTTTCATTTTCTATTTATTAGTGTGGTGTATTGCACTTTCTTATACATGTATAAAGCCCACTGATCATAATGTATAATTTTTTATGTGTTTTTATAATTTGGTAGCAAGTATTTTGTTGAGGACTTTGCATCCATATTTATTTAAGGGATCAGTCTGTAATTTTCTTTTTTTTCCTAATTCTTTATTTGTCTCTGGTATTAGGATGATGTTAGTTCCACAGAATCAGTTTGGTAGTGTTCCTTCCTGTTCAATTTATTCTAATTATTTAAGCAAAATTGGCATTGGATCTTCTTTAAATGATTTGAGGAATTCACCTGTGAGGAAATCTGGTCCTGGAATTTTTATTTTGGGGAAGTTTTTGAAGACTGTTTCAATTTCTTTACTTATGATTGGTTTTGTGAGGTCTTATATTTCTTCTAGGGTCAGTATGGTTTGTTTATATATTTACAGAAATTTGTCCACTTTATCAATGTTTTCTAGTTTGTTGGTATAAAGTTGTTCACAGTATCCTCTTATAATATATTTTATTGCTTTTGGGTTAGTGGTAAAGATACCTTTCACATTTCTAATTTTATTTATTTATATCTTCTCTATTTTTTTTTTGTCAATACAGTAAAAGGTTTACCCATTTTGTTCATCTTCTTCAAAGAATCAAATTTTAGTTCTGTTGATTCTATTGTTTTTTTTTTTAATTCTCTATTTCTTTTATGTATGCACTAATATTTAGTTTTGTTTTTCTTTCAGCTTGCTTTGGGATTGATTCACTACTCTTTCTCTAGTTCTTCCAGGTGTGCAATTATGTCTAGATTTTAGCTCTTCTTTTTTTAATATAAGCATTGAGGGCAATAAATTTTCCTCTCAGAACTGCCTTTACTGTACTGCATTCTCATTTTCAATTTGTCTGTAAGTATTCACTGATTTCTATTGTAATTTTTAACTCACTGTTATTTGAGTGTATTGTTTAATCTCCATGTATTTATGAATTTTCCCTTTTTCTACCTGTTAATACTTTCCAACTTAATTCCATTATGATATAAGAAATTGATTCATATAATTTTAATTTTTTAAAATGTATTGAGATCTGAATTATGTCCCAACATATGGTTTACCATGGTGAATGATCTATGAGCACTTGGAAGAATGTATATCTTTAGTTTTATGGTATAACTCTCTATAAATGTCTGCTATATCTAGTTCATTTATCATATTATTGAAGCTCTTAGTTTCTGTATTTATCCCATCCCAACGTTCTCTCTAATGATGAGAGTTGAACACTGAAGTCTACAATGATTATTGTAGAGATTTATTTCTTCCTTCCATTTGGCTAGTGTGTTTCTCATGTATTTTGGGACACCTATCTGGTGGTTTTCAGGAACCTAAATACATAGCTTCCATATGATCCAGCAATCTTGATACTAGAAATATATTCAGAAGAAATGAGAGAATGTACATGGGCAAATATTTGTACACCAATGTTCATAACAGCATTTGAGGTGAGGCAGGCTGAAGTTTGGCTGGCAAGCATAGCCGCGCCCAGTGGGGGCTATGCGCAGCCCACCACTCGGGTGTAGGGCGGCTGGAACGGGTGAACTGCCCTCAGCTATGGAATGGGCGCACTGCCCTTGGTCCCGCCCAGGCAACCGACACCGGCTTGCTGATAGCCAGCAGGAGCTGCCTACGCTCACATCCCCCCTCCCGCACTGTCAAGCCGCAGCACAAGCTGCACCATAAAAGGCAAGGAACTAGTCCCTACCAATCACTCCCAGCCCTGTTCCCCTTTCCCGCCGGTGCCGCCCCTTCACCAACCTAGAATCTGCCTCTTCCCCCCACCAACTGCTCGCCACCGCCAATCCAATCCCCCTTTGGCCACAGCCAATCAGTCCCCTGCTCACTCCCCCGTAACCCTGTATAAACACATGTACTTCCCTTGATAAATTAGACCTGCGTGCTCACCTCGTCTCCATGGTGGTTTCTCCGCCGCTCGCCCTCCACGCCTGTGAGCCCCCGCAGGAGCCTAGGCCTCTCTTGCCCCGTCGTCCACCAGACAGGATGTACCGACCGCAACTGGCACCGCTCGTGGGGCACTGCCCGCCGTGAACGGGTAAGGCCCTACTCCGCCTCGCTCCATAACTTGCCGGCCCCTCCCTGCCCATGAACCCTGCTCTTCTTTCCCTTTTCCCCATCTTTCTCCTTCTCCCGATCATCCTCCTTGCCGTCCTTGCCATATTACACCACTACTGCCCCTGACTTTCGCGCTCGACCGCTCCGACCGCCGTCTTTCTCTGCCTCCTTACCTCCCTTCTCATTGCCTTTGTCGTTGCCATTTTCCTTTACCGCTGAGTAGGGTACCTCCTGCTCGCCGCCCTGTCCGAGACCCCTGGTAGCCGCCACTACCCGATCGCCGCGCTCGCTAGGTAGGGCCCCAACCCTTCCGGCTCCCTAGGCCTAAAATGGGCGGTAGGCTGTCATCTCGCCAAGCGCCCCAAGTCCGTGCCCTTGCCGGACTCTTAGACACCCACAAGTGCAAAGTTTCAGTTCGCCGACTGCAAGTTTATTGGGACCTTCTCCTTCCTTTTAACCCTTGGCTCACGACTTGCCACCTTTGGGACCCCGGTACTTATGAACGCCTTATCGACTGGGTCACCAATGCCATGGAGCAGGAAGGGAAGCGTTCCCCCCCCCCCCCCCCCCCGGCCTTGTGCCTACGCTGATTACCATCCGCTCCTGCCTCCAGGGCTCTCGCCCCCCCCCACGTCGCAGGTTCTGTCCTCTCAGTTGCGCAATAAGGAGGGAAAGGCATCTCCCTCTTGCCCCAGGTCTGGCTCCAACTCGGACCAGGACTCCGACGCGGAGTCTCTTGTCGAGCAGATTAACAACGCGCTCGACCTAGACCCGCCCAAGCAAACCAACCTTAAGCCCCGCCAAGATGGCGAACTTCCTCATTCTTCCCCCCCCTCCCCCCCGCCAGAAAGGAGGAAGTCGTTTGAGGAGGAACCAGACCCGCCCCATAGGGTGGTGACCTCCCTCTACCCGCCCCTCCCTGTCGAAGGCGGAAGAGCAGGCTGGCCCTCTGACGCTATCAACGCGCATGCGTCAGGTCAGCCATTTTATGAGCCCAAGCAGCCATTTTGTGATGCCTTCGGTGCGCACGCGCCTGGTTGGCCATCTTGTGAGTCTGAGCGGCCATTTTGTGCCCCGGCTGGCCCTGCACCCGCATCCACTTGGGCGCCCCCCCCCCCCGCAGACCCCTGGGCTGGTCCTCCGCCCAATCCCTGGGCGGGGCGCCAATGACTGCCCTCCCTCAGAGCCCCGCTACCATGAGCACCAGCCCTTTCACTCCCGCCCCAGCACAGGCGCCCCCGCCGGCCGGTGGCGCACCCCCGAGCACCCTACCCCCTCCTGTCTCCTCCTTCCCCATGAATGTCACTCCCTCCCTGCAGCGTCCACTCCCCTGGTATCCCCACGACCCGGAGAACATTAGATGCCTTAGAAAGGCAGTCAAGGAAGACGGGTTGGGGAGCCCATATGCCATGTAGATGTTGGAAGAGATTTCCACAAACCTCTGCATCCCTTATGACTGGACCTCCTTGGCTCAGGGTATCCTCACCCCCGGCCAGTTTATAGATTGGAGAGCCCTCTTTCATGCTGAGGCAGAAAAACAAATTGCAACCAACGCCGCAACCAGCGTACAGATCCCGGCAGACGCCTTCACCGGCTCTGGCCAATTCAGCAACCATGTAGTCTACCAGTGCGCCCCGGCCGGCTTCTGGCTTCAGCTGCATGATATTGCCCTCCAAGCATTTCGCTCATGTTCCGCCATTAAAGCTGACAATTTCACCAAGCTCACACAAGGCAAGGACGAGGACTTCTCCGCCTTTGTCTCCCGCGTCCTCCAAGCCTGTGAGCGCAAAGTCGCAGACCCTCAAGCCCAGATAGCCCTTGCCCGAGAACTCATCTTGCAAGGCGCCAACCCCATCTGTAAACAGGCCATTGTTCCCGTCAGAGAGAAGGCAATTCATGACTGGGTTCTAGCCTTCAGTGGCCTAGATATGCATACTGCCGCGCTTACACAGGCCTTTTCGGCCACCATGGCGCTGAATGCAGGCTGCTTTAAATGCGGCAATACTGGGCACTTTGCCAGAGAGTGCCCTGAGGCACCCAGGCTGCCTGCTACCATGGCCACTCCCCCCCCCCCCCCCCCCCGCCACTTCCACCTCAGCGGCCACCCTGCCAGGGGCCTCCCACACCCTGCCCCCGTTGTGGCAAGGGTTATCATTGGGCCTGAGACTGCCGCTCTAACAGCGCGCCGCAGCCTTTAAACTCCACCAGGGGCAGGCCTCAGCCCCGTGCCCAAGAGGCACGCCCCCAGCTGATGCCCGGCCCCAAACCATAATGTGGACCGTGCCCGTCTCCCTCGAGAAGCCCCTCCGAAGCTTTAAAATTAACAACCGCTGGTACCAAGGCACGCTCGATTCCGGGGCTGAGGTATCCTGTTTCCCTGCCCACTATGCCACCCAATGGGCAGTCCAAGACGGGCCTTCGGTGTCGGGGCCACTGGCACATCCCCCTCTCTCCGAACCTCTCTCCCTATAGAATGGGAAGATTCCGAGGGACGCCGTGGTACCTTTAAACTGCTATTCCTGACCACCATTGACCAAATACTACGGGGCCGAGATGTCCTAGAGGCCTGCAGAGCTGTCATCACCACGCAGCCCCCCCCAATAACTTGCGCCACTGCTCGTTTAACACCTCCTGCACCCACTCCTCTGCAATGGGATACTGAGGAGCCTATCTGGGTGGAGCAGTGGCCTTTACCTTCCCATAAACTTGCCGCCCTCAGAGCGCTCGCAAGTGAGCAACTCAAGGCTGGTCACATTGAACCTTCCACAAGTCCGTACAACTGGCCAGTTTTTGTTATTCAGAAAAAATCCACTGGCAAGTACCGGCTCCTCCACGACCTCCGCGAAATTAACAAGCATATCTTGCCTATGGGGTCACCCCAACCTGGCCTCCCACACCCCGTAGCTGTTCCGTGCCATTTCCACGTGGCCACCATTGACATTAAGGACTGCTTTTTCTCTATCCCACTCCATCCACAGGACTGCCAGCGCTTCACCTTCACGGTACCCCTCCCTAACCACTCAGGTGCCTCTGATAGATACCAGTGGAGGGTACTCCCTCAAGGCATGCGCAACAGCCCTGCCATTTGTCAGGGCTATGTTGATTGTGCTGTCGTGCCACTACGGCCTTGGGCGCGCATTATTCACTATATGGATGATATCCTCGTAGCATGCGAGGAGGCAGAGAAGCTCCAAATAGTTCTCGGCATGCTACTAACTAACCTTGCTGACATAGGTCTTACCATCCAGCCTGAAAAGGTCCGGGTTGAACCGCCATTCACATTTCTGGGCTTCCAAATTGACAGGTACGTCACACCAGCAGTTCCGCAGCTCACTGTCCCAGAGCGCCTCTCCCTCACTGAACTGCAACAACTCTGTGGTAATATTAATTGGGTTCACTCCGCTCTGCCTATCACCACGGCCCAGCTCCAGCCACTCTTTGCCCTTTTGCAATCAGACTCGGGCCCAGCCTCCGCCCTAACACGGCGTATCAGGCTCACCCCAGAGGCCAGGGCCGCAATTAAGGCCGTTAACAAGGCATTAGACAAGTGCTGCCTGCACAGGTTTGACCCCAGCCTGCCTTTGCTGGCTTTGATCCTGCCCACTCGAGGTACACCCACTGGAGTCCTCTGGCAGACTGGCCCGCTGCTCTGGCTCCATCCAGCCAAGAGCAGGCTGCGTAAGATCTGCCCTGCTGTCAGGTTATGGATCAGCTTAGCCTCAGACTTAATCACCCTAGCTATCCATACCTTTGAGGTCAAACCTGCCACCATCATCTGGCCACTAGACGCCAAGCAAACCGACCTCCTCATACGAGACAACGAAGACATGCAGGTCCTACTAGAAGGGTTCTCGGGTAACTCTGACAATCACTACCCCAGCCATAAGTTACTGCAAGGAATCACCAAGCTTCCCTTTCAGAGCCCCTTCCACCCCTTCCCTACTTCCAATCCTATCCTGTTTGTCACCACTGTGTTCACAGACGCTTCCACCACCAAATTCGCCATGGTTGTTTACCAACCAGCCGTGTTAGAGCCCAAGGTTTTCACCCACATCAACTCGCATTCTCTGCAGGTGGGAGAATTACTGGCTGTATGCCTTGCCCTGCATACCTTCCAGGCTCAGCCAGTCAGCATCTTCACTGACAGTCTATATACCCTCCAAGTCTGTCGGGTCCTAGCACTCTCCACCTTCTTCCCGGGCTCTACGCCCATCGACGAAGCCCTTGCCAGCCTGCAACGTCTCCTTGAACACCGTCAGGCTCCCTGGTACATTGCACATATCAGGAGTCACTCCGGCCTGCCCGGCCCCCTCACTTCGGGGAACGAGACAGCCGATCGGGCAGTTTCCATATCTACTGCCCAGCCCACTGGAGATACAGTCAACCAGGCCAAAACACTGCACCCCAGGTTTCACTTCTCGGCAACCTCACTTCGTCACCTATTGGGCCTGCCCATTGAAACCTGTAAACACTTGGTACGCAGCTGTAAAACCTGCGCCCCCTTTCTGCCCCTTGGGCCGCTACAGCCACAGGGGGTTAATCCCCGCGGGCTCAAGCCCAATTCGAGATGGCAATTGGATGTCACACATGTCCCATCCTTCGGGCGCCTCAAATATATGCATGTGGCCATTGACACCTTCTCTGGCATGTGTTACCCAGTACCCCTTGTGGGAGAGACCGCCAAGCATTGCATTAAGGCATAGCACCAGGCTATTCTCTTCATGGGAGTTCCATGGGACCTAAAAACTGACAACGGGCCAGCCTATCGCAGTACCTCCTTTACCGCCTTCCTATGACTTCACAATATAACTCATCACTTTGGGATCCCCTATAACCCACAAGGACAGGCTATAGTTGAGAGCGTTCACCGCCGGCTCAAAATACAAATTCAAAAAGAGAAAGAAATGCTTCCCCAAGAGCAACCAAGTGACCTAGTCACTGCATCTTTAATATTCTTCAATATACTCACCTTTGACAAAGAGGGATTATCCGCTCTCCATAGGCACTGGGGGCCCTCCTACCGGCCCACACAAGCCCCCTTTGTTTATTGGAAAGACCCAGAAATCAATACTTGGAGGGGGCCCTGCCCCCTCCTCACCCAAGGGAGAGGGTTTGCTTGTGTTTTCCCAGATGATGCCCCCCAACCCATCTGGATCCCGGGACGCAACATCCACCCTGCACCCGCAGACCCAGCGCCTGACAAGGAGGGAACACCGACGACTGAGGCACCTAACCCACCAGATGAGGCGCTTCGTTCTGGACGACCCAATTCCTCCAACAGAAGAACAACTGCTCCTCAATCTCTATCGCCGAGTCCGAGCACAAACTCCCCTCCCGCCTAACCAGCCCATCAACCTTGTAGCCCTACTAATCCTCCTTCTCTCCGCAGCCACTGCCCTGCCCACTTCATGACCCATGTGGGCTGCAGTCCGTCACCCTCCTGGCTTTCTTTTCCTCACCCCTGAAAGCCCTACCTACCCCAAGATTTATCATACTAACTCTTCTCTGCAGCTACCGTGCAACCTGAAGGAAGCGCTCCAATCTGTTACATTCAATGTCATTTACCCCCCCTCCAGATGCTCTCCTATTCACCTTTTTCCCTAACACCACAGGGTCTAATACAACTACGAGCAGCACCGGAGATCCAGTCCCCGACCTCTATCAAAATGCCCTTATATTCACCCCCTCCACCAGGGGAGACCTTTTCCCGACCGCAACTGGCGCCGACGACACCTCAGGCACCTTTCTGCTTAAATTGGCTAGTTTATTCTCCCCGTCTTCCCTCATTGCATATGGGTCTATTGGACTCCTTTGTATTCTTCTTTTCCTCATCTTCTATGGTGTGCGCCGCATTCTGCTGTCTCTCTGAGATACCCAAAATCAGCAGAAACTAATAGCTGCAGCCACATTGGCCATAAACAAAAAGAGAGGGGGAGATGAGGTGAGGCAGGCTGAAGTCTGGCTGGCAAGCATAGCCGCCCAGTGGGGGATATGCGCAGCCCACCACTCGGGTGTAGGGCAGCTGGAACGGGTGAACTGCCCTCAGCCATGGAACAGGTGCACTGCCCTCGGCCCCGCCCAGGCAACCGACACCAGCTTGCTGATAGCCAGCAGGAGCTGCCTATGCTCACATCCCCCCTCCCGCACTGTCAAGCCGCAGCACAAGCTGCACCATAAAAGGCAAGGAACTAGTCCCTACCAATCACTCCCAGCCCCGTTCCCCTTTCCCGCCGGTGCCGCCCCTTCACCAACCTAGAATCTGCCTCTTCCCCCCACCAACCTCTTGCCACCGCCAATCCAATCCCCCTTTGGCCACAGCCAATCAGTCCCCTGCTCACTCCCCCGTAACCCTGTATAAACACATGTACTTCCCTTGATAAATTAGACCTGCGTGCTCACCTCGTCTCTGTGGTGGTTTCTCTGGCCGCTCGCCCTCCACGCCTGCGAGCCCCCGCAGGAGCCTAGGCCTCTCCTGCCCTGTCGTCCACCGGACAGGACGTACCGACCGCAAGCATTATTCACAATTGCTAAATTATGGAAACAACCTAAGTGTCTGTCAACCAATGAATGAATAAATTAGATATGTGGTATATTCATATGATGGAATATAGTTCAGCTGTAAGAAGAAATTAATTGAGGAAATTAATTTATGAGGACCATTGAGGATATGAGGTTGAGTGAAATAAGTCAGGCATAAAAGGAAAAATATCGTATAGACTCAATGGTATAAATTAAGTACAATGAGTAGACTTATAGAGTTAGATTATGAAATGTAGGTTGGTGGGAGATGGAATGTGGGATGTGATAGGAGAGAAGATTCTGGATGGTTTAATAAGGTCAAATATATATATATATATATGTCATAATTGTTGGGCTTAATGCTTTCACATTATAATGAATATAACACTGTTGATTTATGGATATGATTGTAGCTGAAATGAGTACTCTAGGACTATTACTTTAGTTGGAGGACAGCAGAAGAGTAATATTAGGAATGTCTAACAATGATTTTGGAAATGAATGAGGATTGCAGCTAATGATTAAATACAGGAATATTCTTCTACTACAGGGTGTTAAGAATGTGGTTAGGCATGGTAAAAATTAACAATAAAATTTGGGGAGTTTAGTTAGCCACAATATTGTAATGTTTTTGTAGCAAAACCAAAGTTGTACTATATTAATTCTAAAGGTAAAATAAATATGGGGTTTGGTTATGTGAGATATGAATATGATTAAGCATTATTTGTCCTCTTCATTTTTTTCATTAATAAGGAGACCTTGACTATGCCATTTAACTAATCTGTGTTTGTCTGTGTATCTTTCTGAACACTAGAAGAATAACTGAGTTAGCCGGTGGAATTCAATGAGATAAAAGTGCCTGAAAAAGATTATTATAGGAATAATGTTTTCATAACTTGTTCAGCTGCATTTTTGTTTCTTTATTTTTCATGAATTTGAAATAAAGTTTTTATTTTAAAAATAAAATAAAAGAATTATTGATGTGCTATTTTGAATATGTCATCAAATTTTGTTTTTTTAGGTTGATGAATTTTTAATATTAAGTTTTATCTATTGCATTTGTTAATCATACCTCTTTTTATTATATTGCTAGGGATTTCTCTTGGAGATAAAATTTGCATCTTCAATTAATTTTAGTGCACTTTGAATTATTATTGTAGCTCATATTCATTCAAGATAGCAGTACAGACATTACAAAACCTCATTTGCTGAAAGACTTTTTGAAAAACAAGCAAAACAGATAGAAAGCGGACTTTCACTCTCATTGTGGGTCCTTGGCTATCTTCTGGAGGCAGCAGTGTAACCTCTAGGTGTATCTGGAGTGCATGTATGTTGTTTTCCATCTGTCTGGTGGTGGTATGAAAGACTGATCCAAAACACTCATTGCTCAGTTGCTTTCTCAGAATTTGCACTACAACTCTTGTACAGCTGAAGCACTATATGGAACAATTATCACAGTGGCATGGAGCAAAGGATCCCTGACTTTATGACACAAAATATGCCTAGACTTTAGAGAGGCATTCTTCTACTAATTAAGAGGGGGATTTTTAAGACCACAAGCAACACACCAGGACAAACCAGACTGAGAAAAGAACAGTGTCCCACACTTTCACATGAGACTGATATTCTTGATAGGAGGGCTAACACTAAACTTTGAATGTGAGGACGATACAAAAAAGAACTATTTTTTCAAGACAGCATTAGGTTTATTTTTCTGTTGTTTGTATGTTTTTTTTAATCTCCTTTTACTCAATCTGATACATGTCCACTTGATAGATATAAGCTTATGAAACCTAACAGCTCAGGGACTAAAGCTCAAAGTTAAAGCATTAAAATATTAAAATGTACAGTGTGCAAGAAAGGTGTTTCCAAAAATCAAGGAAACATAAATAATGACCCTTGGAAAGGAACATGATAAAAATCCAGACACAATCAATAAAGAAAACCAGACTTTGGACATTCTGTTCAATGACATGAATAAATGATCCTCAATATGCCTAAACTGAGAAAGTAAAAACACACAAAGAGTTAAAGGATCTCATAAAACAATGAATGCACAATATGAGAATCTCATTAAAGAGAAAGAAATTTTTAAAAAGGAACCAAAGAAATATATTAGAATTAATGAACACAATAAGAAATGAGAAATTACCTAGAGGATTTCAAGAGCAGATTAGGGCTAATGAAAGAAATAGCCAGTGAATATAAAATAAAATAATTGAAATTTTTCATTCCAAGGAGCAAAAAGTAAAAAGGCCGAAAAGAAGTTAACGTAGCATAAGAGACCTATGAAACACTTGAAGTCTACTAATATATGCATAAATATATGCCTCAGAAGAAGAAAGAGAGAATGGATCAAAAGGAATATTGAAAGACATAATTGGGGAAGCAGATTTGGCCCAATGGACAGGGCATCAACCTACAACATGGGAGGTCCAAGGTTCAAACCCAGGGCCTCCTGACCCATGTGATGAGCTGGCCTATATGCAGTGCTGATGCACGCAAGGAGTGCCCTTCCATACAGGGATGTCCCCCTCGTAGGGGAGCCCCATGCACAAGGAGTGCACCCCATAAGAAGAGCTGCCCAGTGCAAAAAAAGTGTAGCCTGCCCAGGAATGGCACCACACACATGGAGAGCTGATGCAGCAAGATGACTCAACAAAAATGAGACACAGATTCCAGGTGCCTCTGACAAGAATACAAGCAGACACAGAAGAACACACAGAGAGCAGCCAACTGGGGGTGGGGGTGGGGAAAGGGAGAAAAATAAAAAAATAAATAAATAAAAGACATAATTGGGAAGTGGTTGTGGCTCAACTGATAGAGCATCTACCTATCATACGGAGGGTCCAGGGTTTGATACCCAGGACCTCCTGACCCATGTGGTGAGCTGGCCTATGTGCAGTGCTACCGTGCTCAAGGAGTGCCGTGATACGCATGGGTGTCCCCTGTATAGGGGTGCCCCACATGCAAGGAGTGCACCCTACAAAGAGAATCACCTCCCATGAAAAAAACACAGCCCCACCCAGGAGTGGCACCACACACATGGAGAACTGACACAGCAAGGTGACGCAACAAAAAAAGTGACACAGTTTCCCAGTGCCACATGACAAGAATGCAAGTGGACACAGAAGAACACACAATAAATGGATGCAGAGAGCAGACAATGGGGGGGGGGGGAAGGGGAGACATATAATAAAATAAATCTTAAAAAAAAATCATGATGGCAGAAAACTTCCCAAATTTAATGAAGACATGAATATACACATTCAAAAAACTCAGCTAAACATATACAGAACTATGCCCAAATGCGTTGTCATTTAACTGGGGAAATATAGATGATAGAGTTCTGGAAGGTGCAAGAAAAAAGTAACAATTTATGAGAAATAAACTTCAGATTTCACACTAGAAATATTTAATGGATAAAGTCACTTGAACAAAATATTTTAAATGTTTAAAGAATTGTCAACTAAGAATTTTATATTTAGGAAAACTGTCTTAAAAATGAAAGAAATTTTCTCAGTTTGCCACTGACTGTGAATGCAAAACCATAAATGGGCTGACTTTTTAAATGATAACTTTATTTTGCATAGAATCTTATGTTTCCAAGGCCATGAAATGTCCAAATCAGGGCATCAACAGGTAAGTCTTACCAAAGTCAAGTACACTTGATCCTACCATCCAGACATAGCAATATGGCAGCCTATCTCTGCTGAGGCCCCTGCCTTCCCCTTTGGACTCACCATCTCCCAGAGCCCAGCTGTGGGTGTTCAGGAATGTAGCTTTAGTTTTCAGCTTTAAGCTGATCCATGGGCCCAGCCTTTTGGTTCCTCATGCTTCAAATTTGGCTGCTTGCAATCCTCAAGTCCATTCTCTCTCATGAAAGATGGCAGTGGCTCCCTTTTTCTAAGTCTCTCTTTTCTCAGTTTATAGAAGTCCCAGCAAGAGGGCTAAGATCTAACCTCATCATGCCTCACAAATGTGGCCCAATCAAATGCCCTAATGTGATCTAATTGAAAATGTTCTATACAAAGTGGATATAATGCAATCAAAGAATTTCCAAAGGAATGGATTATTTTGGGGGTTTCAGAAAGGAATTTAAAATTGTCACAGAGATTAAGAGACATTCCTAAGTAAACGAAAATTCAGGGAACACATCACTAGTAGACCTGCTGTATAACCAATGAGAAAGGGAGTTTTTCAGATTGAAAGAAAAGAACACTGGACAATGGTTTGGGGGAATAAAATAATAAATATTATGTTCGAGGTAACCATATAGGTAATTGTAAACCCTAGTATTATTTTATTTTATCTATGTAACTCACTTTTTATTGTTAGGAGTTATAAAATATAAATGCACAAATGTAATGATAAATTTTTAACTTATCACATGTAATGTGTAAAGATAAAATATATAAAATGTAAAACAAAAAAGTGATTAATGGAATGATATAAGAACAGTATTAATGTGGTATTGCTGTAGATTGCTGTAGATTTAGTGTGTTATACTTAAACTCCATGGTAACTTCAACAAAAATATTTAAAAATATGCAAAAAAAAAAAAAGAGAAGGGACTCAAAATAGTTATTGGCAAATATCAAAAATTATGAAAGTAGGCATTAATGGAGGATTAGAGAGTGAAAGAGGTAAAATACTTTAAATAACAAAAAAAAAAAAATGACAGAAGAGTGTCCTGCATTATCAGTATATACCTTAAGTACAAATAAGTTAAACTCTCCAATGGAAAGGAAGCTTTTAGAAAATAGTTGGAGAAACATTACACAACTATATGTTGTTTACAAGAGACCATCTTAAATTTAATGACACAAGTAGGTTCAAAGTGAAAGGATGGGAAAAATATTCCATGAAAACAGTTTAAAAGAATCATCTGGGGAAGTTATATTAATTTCAGATAAAATTGACTTCAAGACCAAAACTATTACAAGGGGTATAGATAGACCTGTCATTTTAAATGTTTCACAACAATGTAAGCTGTTCGTAGTGGGACCATGTATGAGAATCCTATATGATAGGCATGATTGTTTTATTTAGTAAACTCACAACTTCTCTAGTAAATATAAAGAAAAGACATAACAAGTATAAATATATAAACACCTAAAGAGTAGAGCCCCACATTATATGAAACTAATATTGACAGATTTGCAGGGAGAAATTAATGGTTTTACAGTAATAGTAGCTTCCTCTCCCAGCTATCCTCTCTCCCAGCTATCCTCTCACCCAGTGTGTTGAGTGCCTGTCAGCCTACTCTTCACAGACACAGTTCCTTTTTCTCCCAGGGTGAGTCAGTGTGACAGCCTGCCTGATGATCTCCTCTACCACATCTCTGGAGGCCCTTCAGCACCAGCTAGCATCTCTCCTTTCCCCAGAAAGAGTTGCGATCCAGTCAGCTCACATGATCTTCCCTTCCTCTACTCTCTCTCCCTGTGCTGGTTGGGTCCTGATTTCCACATGGGTTTTCCCCACTGCTCCCCCACCTACAGAGCCTGTGGGCACTGGGAGGCACCCCTGGTCACCTGGTGGCTTTTCTCAGTCTGGGAGTCAGCTGAGCACTGTTCTTCCAGCCAAATCACTTCCCTAGCTTCCCTAAACCTGAGTCATCTGAGTGCTGTCTTACCTCTCCTATTTCATGTAGCTTTCCTCTCCCTCAGACAACTGGGTTCCCTAACTCCAGTTGCCCTGTCTGATCGTCCCCATGGTCCTACATTTTTCCTTTTCCCACATAAACCTACCTATATTCCTGCTGAGTCTGGAGGAGGAGATCAGGCTGTCATTCCTACATTGTCATCTTAGATCTTCCCCCAAACTAACTATTGCAATTGTTGAAACATTTTGAATGACTGCGTCACAAAAAAGTGCTTTTAACTTTTTCATTTAAATATACAGAAGGAAATGAAAATGAATGCAATTTGGTACACTGAAAATATATATGAAAGAATTGAGGGGAATGAAAAAGATTAACAAAGTCCAAATAGCAAAAATGGCAGAAGAAAGTCCTGTTTTATCAGTAGCTACTTTAAATGTAAATGAACTAAACTCCAGTTAAAATGAAGACATTGACAGTAAAATGTACAGGGTTCCTATTTTGATGGCAGAAATTTTTTAGTAATGGATGATGGTAGCAAAATATTGTGAATTGAATTACCAGCAATGAAATATATATTTGAATATGATTAAAAAGGGAAATATTAGATCATATATATGGTAACATTGCAAAATGTTTTTAAAAA
This sequence comes from Dasypus novemcinctus, assembly GCF_030445035.2. Lineage (NCBI taxonomy): Eukaryota > Metazoa > Chordata > Mammalia > Cingulata > Dasypodidae > Dasypus > Dasypus novemcinctus. Next base: position 34,240,076 of record NC_080682.1, read on the forward strand.
ATGAACCATGAAGGTTTTCCCAACTCTTTTCAAATTCTTAATTAACTTTAAATTATAAAAATTGCAGAATATGAAATATATTTGTCATTCTGATCAAAGTAAATGTCTTTTTTGCTACAGTTTTAAAATAAAAACAAATATTGCATTAATAAACAGAAAACAATGCATTACAAGATGAGAGATTAGTTTTTAAATTTATTAATAAATAATAAATACTTATAATGACATATGTAATTGCAAAAAAACAGGGATTGCATTAAAAATAATTTCTAGGCAATATTGAATACAGAACAAAAATATGTCATATCAATTTATGTTGACAGCATTCATGAAAAGTTAAATATTCCATATAAATTCAACCTCTTGAGGCAAATAGTATGCACTTTAATATTTCAATAAATTGGGAAACGGACTTTGGCACAGCGGTTAGGGCATCCGTCTACCACTTGGGAGGTCCGCGGTTCAAGCCCTGGGCCTCCTTGACCCGTGTGGAGCTGGCCCATGCGCAGTGCTGATGCGCGCAGGGAGTGCCTGTGTTACACAGGGGTGTCCCCCGCGTAGGGGAGCCGCATGCGCAAGGAGTGCACCCATAGGGAGAGCCACCCAGCGCGAAGGAGGGAGTAGCCTGCCAAGGAATGGCGCTGCCCACACTTCCCGTGCCACTGACGACAACAGAAGCGGACAAAGAAACAAGACGCAGAGAAAAGACACAGAAAACAGACTACCGGGGGAGGGGAGGGGAATTAAATAAATAAATAAATCTTTAAAAATATATATATTTCAATAAATTATTGAATGGTAATGAACTAGTGAAAATTTATTTACATTTTGCCCTAAAACAAAGATTGAACTTTATTTTAATTTTTCAAAAATCATTTAAGAAAATGAACAAATATAATTCCACAAAGAAAATCTTAATATAAATTAAATGATTGTAAATCACTTGAATGCAAAAGAATATATTTAATAGATATTGCTAACATTTAAATAAAAATAATTAAATACTCAGAAAATGAAGGAAACCTACTTTTGTAAATATTTTTAGCAGAGCACAAGAAATTAAAACTGCATTTCCAAATTATGCAGATGAATTTTTAAGAGAAATTTTATCAACTTACCTAATAAAATTTATGGATGGTCAGAAAATTCAGATTCATCATCAATTCTTAATTATATTAAATTGATAAAACAAATGAGCATAGATTGTGACTGAAGAATTTATGTATTTTAATGAACATAACAAACTTGTAGAAATCAGGAGAAAGGAATTTTTTTTTAAAGAATACTTAAATTAAACAAAGAATCACTAATTACTGAGGCTTGATGGATGGTAGTGTTTTCAAATCAAATTTTCATCAGGTAGACCCAAAGAGATTTATTGCATGCAGACAGTTCACCTCATGCTTTTATAAAACTTCAGGCCTTAAAACAGAGTTTTGAGAGGAGAATCTTGATTTCACTCATGCACCAAGAAAACATTTATATACCAAATTTAAATAACAGAATGGTTATAAAGATTATAGTGTTGAATGAGGTCAAAAGGTGAAAAAGAGAAAAAGGAAATGAGAAAGTTTGCATATACTAATATAATGTACATGTGCCTACCTAAGAATAGTATAGAAGACCATATACAAAACTATTTGAAATGATTGGCATATTTGTTTTCTTGAAAAATTTAAAATATGTTCTGAATTATCTTCAATGTTCACAAATATTTTTTCAATAACATAAATTCTATAACTTAATTCTATCACAAGTTTATACTTTGATCTAAGACCAAATATTGCAGTTCTGTTTTGCCTTTTTAGCTCTTTGTTTATTTACGAGTAAGATTAGCCAAGAGTACCGAGAAAACACCAGTGAAAATATTCATAACACATGCTGTTGTGCATTCAAATTTTTTCAATAATATAAGTAATTTATTTTAATAGGGATCAAGTTAAGGATCACCTTACTTCAGAAGGTGACTTAACCTACTCAAAGCTCTAATAAACTAAAAGCAATCAAAACAAGACTGCATCAAAAAAAGGTTAAGATCCCTGGGGCCAACTTCCACTCCTTCAGAGATGGGAGAAATTTTAAAAATAAGAACAAGTCAATGTGTGTATTGCAAAGAAGAAGGACACTGGAAATGGTACAGTCCCAGATGCCCCCATGAAAAACCCCAAGAACATCTAGGTGGGAACTGTCCATAAACCTGGAATAAAAGGACCCAGAGGGAGGGGAGCATTATTACTGAATTAAAACCAAATATTTGAAGCATAGCTTCTTAAATGTAACTTCCTTGATAGAAACCTGTTAACCAATTGGTGCCCAGATATCTTTTTCCCAGTGTAGATATAAATATATATATATAGGTGTTTCCAAGAATTAGTTTGCATATTAAATGGAACACTGATCCCAGAGGAGATCTTACAAATGTAAAAACCTGAGATGTAGAATGATAGAAAACCTGGAGGAACCATACCAAAAAGGTGAGAATTATGATTCACATTAGTGAGTTTTACGTTTCTGTGACAGTGTCTAACTCTATTTGTGCCTGTCTGTTTGTTCAGGGTATATTCTCATATTCCCATAGGATAATAGCAAATTAGTAAATGAAAATTCTTCAAAGAGCTCTATTCAAATTGCAAAAAAAAATAAATAAATTATATATATATATAATTCCTGGATTCCAAATGAGGAAAGCAAAACAGGATGACAAAGTTTGTGAAAAATCTGACTAAAGAATTTTTTAAGGAGAAAAAAATTAAAATCATTTCTTGAGCCATTCCATAATTTCTCTATTGCCTCCCCTATCCCTAGGATTTTCTCCTAAATTGACTGAATTTGAGTGACTCATTAAAACTGGTCTAGGATGCTATGTGGAATGGATTGGGTGTGGAAAGATAGAGGAGATAAAAGTTTATTTGAGAGTTCTAACTATGATTTCTCTATTATAAAAAATGATAGGGACACAGGGGATATTTGGATATTACAGAATAAACTTTGATTTGTAAAGTCCATCCTGTAATTACCCAATTAAAATTTAACAGCTTTAAAATGAAAGTAATTAATAATCCAATGGCAAAGTTTCAGTAAGGAAAAAAGATCCATGAAAGCTATGAAAATGTTTTTCTAAATTATAATTAAAGCAAATAAAATGACTACTGTATAATGTATTCTCCAATTCCAGATAATCAGTTTGCTCCTGAGGTTATTTTTAAATTAAGATATCATAAAAGCAAAATGGTTTTTAACATCCTATGAAGATAAAGAAAAAAGAAAACATTTCTTACATAAAGTATTGTTTTAACTTCATTCTAAATGGGTATAATCTCCTGTGGTTTGTACAGATATTAATAAGTTAGCATTCTGTCTGTTGACTCCTTGAGATGATAAAATTGTAACTTTTTGAAATTAATTAATGAAATTATTACAAACCTCTTTAAAAAGTAACTGATTTGCTTAAAGTGAAATGACTCATTTTGCATAGTGCAGACTCAGATATAAGACATGATTTAAATGGCTATGAACAGAAATAGGTTTGTGAAAGTTTATTGTAAAGGAGTGTGTTTTATCCTAAGATAAGGTGGCTGGTTTTCATAAAGTCAGGGTGGAAATGCACAGGACAAGATTTCAATGGATATGGAAATTTCTGGAAGGTTTAATGGAAGCAAATTTCACTTGCTGGCTAATTAAATAAGCTTATTTAAAGGTGAAACTTGTCTTAAGGTGATATAAATAGTTTACAGGGTTATACGTGGTAATTTGAAACATTATAGAAAATTACAGGTTGTAGAAAGTCTGTAAAATAAATTTCTAAACTGAGAAATTCAAAATAAGTAGCTAATTTGGGGAAGCTAGTATTAAGTAAAAATCTATAAATTGATATCGATAATAAAAAGTAACTTTATGCCAGAAAAATCTGTTGGAGGCCATCTCAATCTGTAATGATGTTTGCTAACTGAGATTTGTTCACTAAATGGTGTACTGATGCAAAATTAAAATTTGACTTTTATAAATGGTTGGCATGTTTTGGATGAAAGGACATAAAAGTCCTTTTGAGGTAGGTGGAGGTGGCTCAAGTGATTGGGCTTCCACCTACCATACGGGAGGACCTGGGTTCTATCCCTGGGGCCCCCTGGTAAAATAAAAAAGGTGTGCCTATGCAGTAAGCCAGTGCCTGCATGGTGAGCCAGTGCCATGCAGCTTGCCAAGTGTCCGTACGGCAACCTCCATAGTGACCCAAGTGCCCGTGTGGTGACTTGTGCAGTGAGCCAAGTACCTGTGCAACAAGCCATTCCCCACGTGGCAATTCAGGTGGCGAGTCAGTGCCCACTTGGCAACCCAGGTGGCAAGCAAGTGCCTGCATGGTGAACCATGCAGCAAAATGATGATGCAACAAAAAGAGACGAAGGGGAGAGTCAAGGTGAGACACAACCGTATCCAGGAACTGAGGTGGTACAAGTGACAGGGAGCTCTTTCCACATCAGAGGTCCCTAGAATTGAATCCTGATGAATCTTAGAGGAGAAAATGAAGAGAAGAGAAAAAGAGAAACAGACACAGAAGATCACACGGTGAATGAACACAGACAGCAGAACAGCAGGATGGGGGAAAAAGGGAAAAATGTTAATATTAAAAAAAGTCCTTTGAGATTATCTATCTATTTACTTACCTAAAATATCTATCTAGCTAATCTATCTAAAGAACAAAGGAACTGTGCCTTATCAGAATGGATTCATCATATCCTTAATGGTTTTAAAAAATATCGAACCACTGCTATTTGGGAAGTTAATAACTTATTTGTCACTGAGATAAACAGAGACACTCTTAAATATAATGTTCAGACCTTTTAAAAGGCAATTTTTAATATTCTAATAAAACTTTTAAGGATACCTTTAATTTAACACTGCTACAAAATAAATAGTTCTTTCACAATGCAAAAAGTGACATGCTTCAATATATACATTTATGAAAATTAGTATTATCAATATATTTATATTTTAATACACAATGGAAAATATATTCCAAAACTGAAAAATATAATACTTGCATAAACTGCAGATAAGTTTAAATGGGACATTATTTTGACAATGTTTTAAAATCTAGTCACCCATTTTATTCTGTTCAGAATTTTTATCAACTTGTTAGCTTTTTGTTTAAATAAAATCTGGTTTGTCATAAAATACTGTGCCCAATCACAGTATTTATTTATTGTGAATATTGCAAATGTGTAGACTTACATTTAAAGCTGAGGAAAATCATTTAATACTTGCAAAGATCCATATTACATTTACCACACTGGCATTTTACGGAATTGTCCTCATTGTTGTAAGTAATATATTCTTAGAGAAAGGATATTAATGTTTCAATAAGTGTGTAATTATGAAGCTGGGGAAGTATTGGATTCTTCTAGGTTCTTGACTATGTCACATAATGAATTTAAGAACACAGCAATGTAGTTAGTGCAGTAAAAATAATTTATTGGGAAATGGGGGAAAAGAATAGAGCTTGCTGAGAAATGGGAGAGAAGGACCAAAATACACACCAAGATTTAGTGTGGACTCTTCTAAGCAAGAGAGTGAGCTCTGGTTTCTGTGGTTACCTTGTAAAACTTTAATTATTCCTCCCCTTGCTAATGTAAGGGGAGCAGTCCCAGCTGTTATTGATTACCCCACCAATAGTGGGAGTCAATGGTGAGGCCTGTTTGGAATATCTGGGGCTTCCCCTTGCCCCCCAAATTGTTCCAACGGGTATCTCAATGTTGAGATCAAGGTCTTGGCAGAGTCTCATGGCCATGTTGTCTGTTGTCCATGTTTTTTGGGTCAGGCAACTTCTCCCTTTCTCCATAATAGCATGTCTCAATTATATTAAGACAGTGATAATGATGGTAATAGGAAGAAAACTTTTTCATTTGAGCATCTTAGGTTCTCATAAAATTTACTGAGAAAATAGTTTTCTGGTAGTGCTGAGGTTTCTTTGTGGTGAACAGTATCTTTCTAAGACAGAAAAGATGAGGGAGAAATTAAACATGACGTCTACTTATATATGTGGGAATTGTATAAAATTCTTAGTCTTTCATTTTTTTATTTTTTAAAAAGATTTATTTATTTCTCTCCCCTCCTCTCCTGCCCCAGTTGTCTGTTCTCTGTGTCTATTTGCTGCGTCTACTTCTTCTTCTGCTTCTGTTGTTGTCAGTGGCACGGAGAATCTGTGTTTCTTTTTGTTGTGTCATCTTGTTGTATCAGCTCTCCATGTGCACGGCACCATTCTTGGGCAGTTTGCACTTTCTTTTGAACTGGGCGGCTCTCCTTACAGGGTGTCCTCCTTGCACATGGGGCTCCTCTACGCAGGGGACACCCCTGCATGGCAGGGCACTCCTTGCGATCATTAGCACTCCTTGCGCACATCAGCACTCCTTGCTTGCATCAGCACTGCACATGGGCCACCTCCACAAGGGTCAAGGAGGCCCAGGGTTTGAACTGCAGATCTCTCATTTTGGTAGACTAACGCCCTAACCACTGGGCCAAGTTCACTTCCCCTTTTATTTTTAAAGATTTATTTATTTATTTAATTCCCCCCCCCCTCCCCCGGTTGTCTGTTCTCTGTGTCTATTTGCTGCGTCTTGTTTCTTTGTCTGCTTCTGTTGTCGTCAGCGGCACGGGAAGTGTGGGCGGCACCATTCCTGGGCAGGATGCACTTTCTTTCACACTGGGTGGCTCTCCTTACAGGTGCACTCCTTGTGCATGGGGCTCCCCTACGCCGGGGACACCCCTGCGTGGTGTGGCACTCCTTGTGCACATCAGCACTGTGCATGGGCCAGCTCCACATGGGTCAAGGAGGCCCGGGGTTTGAACTGCAGACCTCCCATGTGGTAAACGGACGCCCTAACCACTGGGCCAAGTCCGTTTCCCCACTTCCCCTTAAAGTCTTTTAAATTCTCAATGTCTATTCTATGCTAATACTTATCTGCCTGATGCCATGTTTGTTACAGTTTTAAATATTCTTAGAAAAATGTGAGGATATGAAAACTACAAAATTCCTGATCAGGTATAGAATTCTGCTCTGATACCTCTAAAATAGTATACAGTTTGCTCATTTTCAACCAAAAAGGACTTTAAAAGAAAAGCTAAGCAAGACTCTGTGAGATATATTTTGGCTGTCAATTAAAAATCTTGGTAAAAATATAAAAGTAAATTGAAACCAAACTCTCACTATTGACTGAACTTAAGTATCTTTAGAAGCAGCTTTATTAAAATGCTCATAAGGAAATTAGGGCCTAGATTGTAAGGTCTTGCAGCAGTCATATTTATTCCTGATCTCTGATCTCTAATTGTTATTTCTAAATCCTAAGATGATGCTTTACTTTTTGTGTAGAATCTAATAGCTCCTTAGAATTTTTAAGGGACTGTATGACACTTGGAATTCAGAGTCAAATTTAAACAGTTCTAAAAGTGCTGAAAAAGCAACATTGATTCTAAAAGCCACCCCAATTAAAAAATATATATCAGATTTCAATTTCAATATATCAGATTTTCTGCCCTGCCTATAATGTCCAGATGTCACTAGAGCCCTTATGAGCACCCCTGCTTCACATCATTTACATTAATATAAAGACTGTGATCAATAGAGATTCTGAGAGGAGAGAGGGAAGAATAGGTGCAACTTGGGGAATTTTGGACAATTGAATTTGTTCTGCATGATATTGCAATGATGGATACAGGTCAGTATATATTTTCATAAAACATATACATTTGTGTAGTGTAAAGTGTAAACCATAATGTAGACTATAGACCATGGTTAGAAATACTCTAATATTTGTTCATCAATTGTAACAAATATTCTACACTAATGAAAGATGTTATGAATGGAGGAAACGTGAGGGGGGTGGGAGTATTTGAGAATCCACTATATTTTTTATGTAAATATTATGTCATCTAAAACTTTTTTAAAAAATAAAGAAAAAAGAAGAAAATACTGACTAGAATAAACTTTATGTGCATAATGAGGTGCACGTCTGTTCCAATCTATACAATGACATCCTGAAAGCCAGAACAGGACATTCATCTCTCTGTCTCACTCCCACAGAACTTGCCCTGCGAGCAGAAACAGCTTGTAGACAGCAAGAGAAGTGTAACAAACAATCAACAAAGCAGCCCTGGGTTTATTTTAAACAATAGAGCACCCTGGAGGAGATGATGAGTTTATTTTGTAGAGATAAAGGAGACATTCCAATTCCAATAAGAAAGAGACTTTCTAAGGCCAAGATAGGAAGTCTAGTAGAAAACAGATGCTTAAAAAGAAGCAGAGATCCACAAATTAGCTTCAGACTGATTTTATTACTAAAAAAGCTAAACCTTGAAGAAGAGCACCAGCCAAAATAGAAACAATTTTCTGTGCCAGTGAAAGGTGTTTCAGGCATTGGCTTGTATACTTTGGTAGCTCCTGGCAATTATGGTTATAGGTTAATACCAATACCTAGATACAAACTTGAGAAATAAGAAGTTCAGGGATTAAATCACATAGTTAAAACATTTAAAATATTAAAATACATATTGTGCAACAAAGGTTTACAATACAAACACATAACAAATTTTACTTCATTCAAAGAACAGGGTAAAATTTTAGATATCATCAAAGAAGATCACAAGATTTTTTATTTGTGAAGAAAGAAATATTGAACTTGAAGGTAAGACAATTTAAATGATTTAGCCTGAAAAAGAGGAAGAAAAAAGATGGAACAAGTGAAAACAGTCAAAGATATCTCTAAGATACCTTCAATTAACATAAACATAAGAGGGGCCCTAGAAGAAGAAGGAAAGAGAGAAGAGGAATATTCAAAGAAATAATTGCAGAAAACTCCTCAGACTTAGTGAACAAAATGAATACACATTCACAATGCCCAATGAGCAATAAAGTAAAATAAATTTGAAGAGAAATTTGCACAGAGACAGCATAGTAAAACTGAGGAATGTAAGAAAAGGGACAGTTTTGAAATCTCCAAGAGAAAAGTTGACACATTATAAAAATCTGTCCCTATAAAATTAAGTAGATTGTTTCCCATTCTATCAGTCTATGTATTTTATTTGGGGAGGCCCTTCCATTAGCATTCAGCATTACTATTATAAAGGCATTGCTTGTTTCATCCATTTTATCTTCTGTGTTTCTATTGCTGTATTTTATTATTGTCTGTCTTTCAAGTGACAATTTCTCATCAGGAACATGGAGGTGATAAGACAATGAGAAGAAATACTTTATTGCTGAAACAATTTCAATCACGAATTTTATATCTGCCAAGAATGTCTTAAATATGAGGAATAAATATCTTTCCAATATAAAAGTTCTTCTATGGCTATTAACAGAATAACAATGTCTATAGTAGAATAATAGTAAGTCTCCTTTAGTCCATTGTTCATTCCCAAATCCTCCCATGCTGCTTCTAATTGAGAGGGGGTTTAAATACCATGGGACAAATGGTTGGAACTCCCACAGTTGCAGACTCTCTCTGTTCCTTGGGATAGGTGTTATCCATCATCATCACCTGGTTAGTTGTCCTGATGAGTCTAATAAACTGGAGTGTAGGTGTTGCAACTCTGTTGAGATTCCAGGCACAATTGGCACATGGGCTGACCAAAGATTTAAGTCTCTTGGACATATATCTATCAAGTACATTACTTTCTACAATCTCAAATAGAAGGGTAAGAAGAACCATGGGTAGGGCAAAAGCAAATGAGCTCAACTCTGTCACATGCAGAGCATAAGTTTCAAGGTAAGGCCCACTTGCAGGGTGCTAAACTCCTGAGCTCTCTTCCCTGCTGATAGTGTCTGGATGTCTATAGAGCCCTCAAGAGTCTCAGTATTACTGTGGCAGTCAGTGATACCCTGCTGAGACATGCATAGATGTAATCTCTGAAATGACCTTCCTAACTAACTTTAAAATCTCTTAACTCTAAGAACTCATTTGTATTTACATTTCCCCCTATTGTTCAAGGTATATTTTCAGGAGTGTTGCTAGTTGGTGCTTGGTAATAATCCCTCAGTGACAAGGAGACTCATCCCTGCAAGTCAAGACCCATGCTGTGGGAAAGGTAGTGCATTTATATGTTGTTTGATTTAGAGATAGGCCACATTTAAGCAACAAGGAGACCTGCAGGAGGTTACTCTTAGTCAACACATAATGCTATGCTAAGTTTTAATTTAAAAAGGAAAGATTAATATGTACAATCATCAGTATCAAAGGCCTCGTGCAATGGTCTGTCCTCCTTCAGAAGGCACCATTCCCATACTCAGAGAGTTCTTGCTGACCCATTTGACAATGTAGCAGATCTCCCCAGGATGGGAATTAGATATTCTTTCAGTTATTGTGTGGCTTTCCACCCACCATGAAAATGCCCAGCGAAAACTTGAACAACTTTATATGCCTTAGAGCCATGCCCCAGAAGAGTTCCCTCCCATGCATCTCCCCACATTGACATCCTGCACCATTGTTCCTCCCCTGCCACAGTTGTGACCCTTCTGTGATCCAAAACCTCTCCAAAGATGAAGCCAAGAAAATAACCAAATAAAAATAATAAGAAAATGGAATAATAATGATAGTTTAAAAAATAACATATAAAATACAAAAATAATTTAAAATTTCAAAAAAAAAGTTTTAAATAGTAAAAAAACTTTTTAAGACAATATTTCTTTCATCTCTTTAAGATCTGTTGTCTTGTATGTATAGTGACAATTTCTTTGTATAATACCCAATGTCTTATTTTTCTCATTTTATCTTCCAAAAAGCTTTAGGTTATAGGAAAGTTACATAGAGATTATACAGGATTCCCATATATCCAGTGCCATCCCCCTTTCCCTCTCCCTTATTAAAAACATTTTACATATAGATGGTACATTTGTTACAATTGATATACCAATATTGAAGCATTGCTTCTGACCATTGTCAATGGTTTACATTATGATTTACATTTTGGACTGTATACTTTTATCAGTTTTGATGACATTTAAAATGGCTTGTATCCATTATTGAGAGATCATGCAAAATAATTCTAATGCCCTATGTTCCATCTATTCTCTTCTTCCCTTCCCCTCCTCTTGAGACCTATGGTAACTATAAATAAGTTACTTGGATAATATTATAGTTACTTGACATATTGGTTTGGAGGCAGTGCACACCAGAGGTTCTGAGATGAGGAAGATGGAAAAACATGCATAATATGGGGGCATTTTCAGGACATTGGAAGTGTCCTGGATGACATTGCAATAATGGATAAAGGTCATTACATATTTTGTCATAACTTACAAAATTGCATGGGACAGAGTGTAAATTTTAGTGTAAACCATAATCCACAATTATGGCACTCTTTCAATATGTGTTCATCAATTATAACCATGTACCACATAAATGATGGGTGTTGTTAATGTGGGAAACTGTGGGAATGAAAAGGAGGGTGACGTATGGGAATCCCTTATATTTTTTATGTAATATTTATGTAATCTAATGTTTCTTTAAAATAAATTAAAAGAGACTTTCTGAGATAAACCTGAGGGAAATTGTCACTACTAGATCTGCCCTGTAAGTAATGCTGAAGAAAGTTCTTGAGAGTAAAAAGATAAAAGACACAGCACAGCGATTGAGGCTATAGAAAGGAATTAAGTTTTCACATAAAGGCAACCATAAGAGTAATTATAAACCCCAGTATTATTGTATTGTATTGTATTTTTGTATGCAACACTTTTTATTAGTATTAGAACAGATTCTGAAAAGTAAATGCTTAAAAATTAATGACAAATCAGTGCTTTAGGACATATAATGTATTAGAATCTAATGTGAAACTGAAGAGGGCCTCGTGCAGTCCTTAGCTGGGTTCATTCACTTGGCACAACAGAAAAGACAAATACAATGAAATAAGTGAGGTAGGAAAAGAAGTTTTATTTGCTGGTGGGAGAATGGAAATGCACAATCTCGACTCAGACTTCCCATTTAGATTTTTCTCACAACTTTTATACCAGTTAATACAAAGAAAATTAATTATTAGGGTTACATTCTTACGAATGGTCTGGAAAAATTAGTTTTTGCTTTACCAATTAATCTTAAAACATGCATAGTCACTGGGGTCAGGTAATCTTGAGGTAGTAAGAATTGGGGGTGAAGATATGGATGTGAATATCAACATATGAAGTGAGGAAGTACATATTTATACCTTTTTGGTGGAGTGAAATCTTATTAACATTAAATCTGTAGGTCTGTGTGCCTCTGAACATGTAAATAGATATATTGAATTTTTCAAAATTATAAGGTACAGTACAATGCCTTAATATTTAATCTATACTGAGTTTTTCTATACTACAAAACAAATAAAGCAAAATAGAGGGGGATTAGTGTAGGAAAGAAACAATATTTGTGTATATTATTGAAGTTACAGCGGTATCAAAAAAACAAGGTTGTTATAGATTTAGATTGCTATATTGAAGCTGCATAGTAGCCTCATAAACCAGGCTCAGGGCCCAGCTAGCACATGGCCAGCCCAGAGATTCAAGTCTCCTGAGTATACACCAACCCCAGTGCCAAACACAGGTTCAGTAAAAGTGAGAGAAGAAGAATGTGTAGAAAGGTCACATCTGAGTCCAACTCTATCACAATCAGAAACATAAATTACAAAGTAGGGCCCACTGACAAGGTATTAAACTCCAGAGCCAACTGCCATGACCCTAGAACCTTTGTGTCTCTGTAGCCCTCAGGAGAACAGTACCTGGGGTCATATCTACTCTGGCTGTCTCTGGGATCCTCCTGAGGAATGCATAATCACAACCCCTCTGATGAACCTCCTGACTTTTTTGACTCGTATTCACACCCACAGGAATGGATTAAGTTTAAGAACTTGTTTTCCCTGCCATAGTTGTAAGCAGCTAGTGCTGCTGCTGTGGAAAACTCTTTGGTGGCGCCTCAGATTTAACAATAGAATTCATATGACCCAGTATTCCCACTTCTAGGTATATACATTAAAGAACTGAAATCAGGGACTTGAACAGATATTTGGACAAGGCATTCATAGTGGCATTATGATTCACAATTGCCAAAAAATGGGAGCAACCCAAGCGCCCATCATCAGATGTATGGATAAACAAAATGTGATATATTCATACAATGGAATATTATTCAATGCTAAAAAGGAATGAAGTTCTGGTACAGGTCCCAAAGGACAGATATTTCATGATCTTATATGAAATAATTAGAATATGAAATTTTATAGGCAGAAACTAGAATATAGTTTACAAGAGCCCAGCCAGGAGCAAGGACTATGGAGTTAATGCCTCAGTGGTAAAGAGTTTCTGTGTGGGATGAGAGAAAACTTGGGTCAGGGATGGTGATGACTGTAATGCAACATTATGGATATTAACACAATCGAATTGCATATTGACAAGTGGTTAAAATAGAAAATTTTTGGTTGCACATATTTTACAGAATAAAAATTATAAGAAAAGAGAGCAGTATAACACAAACAGTGAATCCAAAATTATACTATGGATGGCAGTTTACATTATAGTCATGATAATATTGTTTCAACAATTTTAACCAAAACACCACAATCATGCATAGTGTTAATAATAGGAAAACTTTGTGAGGGGTATAGGGAATGTCTATACATTCTGCATGTTTTGTTTTGTTTTTTGGTAAATCTACAAATTCTCTAATAAAAATGAAATAAAATAATATTTTACATTTTCATGTAAAATGCAAAACTCAATATAAATTTCTAATTTCATGAGCTCTAAGCCACTTCATTTTCAAATATTTAATATTTTATGTATATTACAAACCTGAAAATACAATGCTATTATTTTGGTTGGATATGATTGACTTATACAGAAATTTCACATATTTTCCATGACTTTCACACTTCATTTTTTTTTGTAGATTTAATTTTTCCTCTGATATTGTTTCCTTTATGCTGAGGAATTCCTTTAGATTTTCTTCTACTGTAGGCCTTCCTACAACAAATGTTCTGAGCTTTCATTTATCTTAAATATCTCCATATCACAAAAAATTTCACTAGATATACAATTGTTTATTTCTTATCTTTTCACACATTGTAATTTCTTTTTTTTCTGGTTTTATTGCTTTTTATGGTAGTCCAGTAATTAAGATTATGTTCCCTGCCACCATTCTCCCAAATACCCTTCCATCTCTTCCCCATGTTTTCATCTGTGTGCTCCCTATCCCACTCTGACTGCTTTGAAGTATTTCTTTATATCTCTCATTTTCTGTAGTTTCATTATTATGTGCTTCTTTGTAGGAGGAGAAGGGTGTGTGGGAATGTTGATGAACTGGATTTATCTTGCTTGCTATTTTTACAATTTCCTAGATCTATAAGTTGATGTTTTCTCCAAAATTTATAAAATTCCAGCCACTTTTACTCAATTTTTTGTCCCATGTAGACTTTGTTCTTGTTTATTTAATAGCTTCGTTTGTTTGTTTGTTGTTGCTTTTCCCTTATCTCCTCAGTTTAACAAACATTTTTGAACTGGTTTCAAGTTGACTGACAATCTCTTCATTAGCCTCCAACCTACTGATTAGTCCTTTCGGTAAAATTTGTCATTATCATATATTTTACTTTTTCTTTCTAGAATTTCTATATAGTTCAAATTACTTTAGTCTGCTTTTTTTCTGCTGTGATATATATTTCCTCATTAGGCGTGCCTATTTCTTAAACTGGTAAACATGTTGAAACTGTTTTAAAGTACCTGACTACTAATTGAAACAGCCTGCTAATTGTATTCATCCTGAAATCTCTATTAACTTTTATTTTCCTTAATGTGTTTCACCTTTTACTTTATGTTTGGTATCTTTAATATAATATATGGTACTTTGTGAATGGCATAGTGTAGGGAGTCTGGATTATGTAATCTTTTGATAACAAGTATTGAGCTTTATTCTGCCAGGTAGTAAATTCCTTGCAACATCTTTGAACCTCCCAGGCTTTATATTATTCTTTTTTTTTTAAGGAAGCTCTATTCCATTTTGTCCCAAGTCTGAGTATATGGTATACACTACAGTGCATTTTCCTTTTCTCTTATTGTGTAGTGTGTGTGTGTGTTATCATAATGGCTAGACCATAAATCCAGATTCTCACAGCCAATCATGACTGTTTGTATTTGTATACTGCTCTCAGCCCTGTAGCAGTCACTCTTTGCCTACCGATTCTCCAGCTGTCCATATACAGGTCAGCTTTCAGCTAAGGACCTACAGAGAATCCCAGTCCTGATATTTGGGACATTTTTATTTTTTATAATCTGTTTTTAATGTTCTATCCTCTTCAACTGGTAGAAAACCCAATCTCTGCCTCTTCAAATAGTCAAGATGTTCATATTCTGTTTGTCTTTGTATCTCCCTGGTCAGCAAGCAGTACAAAAAGGCAAGTAGACATGAGTCCCTTCTCATTTATTTCAATTATGTCATGGATAACTAACCTGATATATGTATTTCCTATCATTGTAAATAGTTTTCAATTCATTTTGTTCAGATTTTAGCATTGTTTAGAATGGCTGAGGAATCCTTGTACCACTTATACTGATATGGCAGAAGTCAAAATCTGACAGAAGTTTTTAACTGACTTCCGATGTCAGAGATGATAGGTTTAGATCACTATATTACACTTTTTCTATTTAATATTTTCATTAATCATCTGGGTATCAATTCTATCTTATATGCAAGGTTATGCACTATTCATATTACCATCCATTATACAATTATTCTAGAGTTAAATATTTCATTTCTTATTTGACTAAGAAAAACTTAAGGTGGCATTTTCTTTTTATTTATTTTTAATATTCAAATTGAAAATTCCCTCATTTTAATGTTTTGAATATTAATTGAAATATTTTGTATTTTTTCAGATAATGTATTTCCTGTAGGTTAAAATTTGAAAATTTATTGATATTTATGGATTAATTGTAATACATTTTTATAAATGAATCATAGATGTTGGAAAAGAAAGTTTCAAATGTTGCTATACAATTGTCAATTATCTAATGTATTAATACATTTGTGGGATGTACATTGCTGGAGTATTTAGACAGTAAATGTTTTGGTCCATTAGGCCATTTCATTTATTTAATTTTCTCAATAAATATTTAGTTGAATATCTACAATGTTCAGGTACTGTTTACACAGTATGAGAAAACATAAAATCCTTTCACCTTGGCCCCATATTCTATCTAGAAGATACCGAGGAATATAAAGAAATCAGTCATATGCCACATTAGAATGTGAAAAATAGTATTAAGTAATGAAAATTAACACAGCCTAGGGAATGAGAAATTTGGTTGAATGGGCAAATTGTTTGGTCAGGAATGTTTCAATAAAAAGTTGGCATTTGATCAAAGATTTGAAGGGAGTAGAATAAGTCATATATGTTCATGAGAGGAAAGTGTTCCAAATAGGGGAATCTCCAGTGCAATGGTCCTGTGCAGGTGGTGGGCCATGTTTGAGGAACCACGAGGAGGTCCGCTTAGCAAGTGTGACATTCTACTGTTTGGGGTGGGTATAATAATCAATCAAGTGCATTTATATAGATGATGATAACTGATATGGAGGAAAACTAAATGAAGGCGGTCCATTCAGCCATTTGGGTTACTCTCTTGAAACATAATTTGAAGAAAATTCTTCAAGGATAAGAAAACATTTATGTAACCAAAAAGAAATGAAGCAGAAAGTCATGCAAAATTTTCCCCTATAGGGATTTTTTATTATTAAGCTGCAACATACATGTTTTAATACAACAAAAAATATTTAATCAAGTGAAAAGTAATAAACTGAGCAATAAACACTCAAAACAGAATATTTTCCATTGGAAACATGTTAAAATGAATATGGGATTTGATTGTCATCTTACTGAAATTTTCTTATGTGTTACTAGCTTATATACCTTGTGTTTTTTGTAATCATGTAGATCTGAATGGAAGTTTGGATGATTAAATAAATAAAAAGTCTATTTACTGCAGAGTATCATTTCATAACACAACCAAACTGGGTCAGACAAATGGAATTGCAAAAACAATATTCTATAATATTAGTTATTTGTGTCTTTTTATCTCAGTACAAATCATATTTGTGAAACCCACATACTACTTACATGGACTTAAGAAGAAATAGAACTTTTCAACAAACCAATTACTAGTAAAGACATTACACCTGTAACCATGAGCCTCCCAATAAAGAAAATCCCAGGACCAGATGACTTAAATGGGAATTCTCCAAACATTTCAAGAATTATTTCCAATTCCCCTCAAACTCTTCCAAAAAATTGAGGAGGAGGGAAGACTCCCTAACACACAAAGTGAGGTCAACATCACTCTCATCCCATTGGTTCAACAAAAGAAAAAAATTAATATACCACATTAACAAAATGAAGGAAATAAAAGTCATGATCATCTTAACTGAAGATGAAAGGGTATTTGACAAAATAAAGCACATTTTTTGAAGAAAAACACTTAGAGCACTAGGAATAGAAGGAATGTCCTCAACATACTAAAGAGCATATATGAAAACCCCAGAGCATACATGATTCTTAATGGTAAAAGATTGAAAGCTTCCTCTCTAAATTAGGATCAAGAAAAGAATGTCCACTGTTAAATACTTTTGTTCAACATATTAGTGGAATTTCTAACTAGAATAAGAAAAAGAAATAAAACACATCCAAATTGGAAAGGAAGAAGTATAACTTTCCTTATTTGCAGATGACATGACCCTATATATGGAAAATCCTGAAAACCAACAACACAGCCATTAGAGCTAAGGAATGGATGCAGCACAGCGGCAGTGTACAAGATCAAAACACAAAAATCAGTAGTGTTTATACACAAGTAATGAATAATCAAAAGAAACAAAGATACATTCCATTCACAGTAGAAACTAAAAGAATGTAATATTCAGGAATATATCTAGTCAAGTGTATACAGGGCTGATATTCAGGCATGTACAATACATTGCTAAAAGAAATAAAAAATGAAAACCATAATGAGCATATGTGCCTCTAGCAGTTGAGTACCCACCTCTCACATCAGAGGTCCCAAGTTCAGTTCCCAGTGCCTCCTAAAGACAAACAATGTCCAGACATCAAGCAAAAACAATGAGGAAAAAAAAAAAAGTAGTCATCTACTGGGAGGGAGCATACCATTAAAAATGAAGACGACATAAATAAATGGAAGGACAGTCCAGATCATGGATTGGAAGACATAATAGCATTTAGATGTCAATCCTACCTAAAGCAATGTATAGATCCAATGCACTGCCAATCAAAATGCCAACAACCTTTTCTAAAAAATGGAAAATACAATCAAATTCATATGGAAATGGAAATGATCTCACATAGCTAAAGCCATACTGAATATGATGATCGAAGTTGGAGGACTCATAATTTCCTATCTTAAAATTTATTACAAAGCCACAGTAATAAACACAGGATGGTACTGGCATAAGGACAGACATACAGGCCAGTGGAATCAAATTGAGAGCCTAGAAATAAGCCTTCATATTCATGGCCAACTGATTTTTCACAGAGGGGAAAGATTGCTCATTTGGGAAAGAATAACATCTTCAGCATCTGGTTCTGTGAAAACTGGACTTCCATTTGTAAAATAGGAGGACTTTTACCTCACACATTATATAAAAATCAACTCAAAAATGGATAGAAGCATAAATATAAAAGAGCCAGAAATATCAAACTCCTTCTAGAAAACATACAGAAGAATCTTTAGGACTTTGTGTGAGGCAATGGTTTCTTAGACTTCACATGCAAAGCACAATAAACAAAAGAAAAAAAAAGATAAATGGAACATCATCAAATATAAAAAAAATCTGTGCCTCAAAGGATTTTATCATTAAAGTAAAACAACCTACATAATGGGAGAAAATATTTGGAAACCACCTATCCCATGAAGTTTTAATACCTAGAATATCTTTCAAATTAATAGAAATCTTTCAAATTAATAGAAAAGACAAACACCCCAAGTAAAAAATGGGCAAAAGACTTGAATAGTCATCTATTTAAGAAAATAAGCAAGTACACAGAAAACCTTGAAAAGATGCTTAACATCATTTGCCATCTGGGAAGTGAAAATCAGAATCAAAATGAGATACTAGTTCACACCCACTAGAGGCCCAGCTAATAAAAAGGAAAATGACAAGTTCTGGAGAGGAGGCATAGCTATTAGAAGTCTCATTTATTCCTGGGCATAATGTAAGTGCTGCCACTGTTGTGGAAGACAGTTTGGTGGTTTCTCAGAAAGGTAACTATAGAATCACCATATAACCCAGCCATCATGCTACTATATACATACCTAAAAGAATTGAAAGCCAGGTCTCAAAAGATATAAGCACACCAAGTTTCATAAAAGTGTTATTCACAATTGCCAAAAGATGGAAGCAACCCAGGTGTACAAGAAGCAATGAATGGGTAAATAAATTTGGTACATGCATACAATATAATTTTATACACCATAAAAGGGAATGAAATCCTGATTCATGTGACAACATGGCTGAACTTTGAAGACATCATGATGAGTGAAATAAGGCAGACACAAAAGGACAAATATTGTATGATATCAGTGATTTGAAATAATTTGTATAACCAAACTAATAGAGTCATAATCTAGATTATAGTTTAACAGGATATGTGGTAGGGGAAGGGAATGGGAAGTTAAGACTTAAAATGTATAAGGTTCCTATTTGGAAAGATGGGAATATAATAGTAATCAAGGGTGGTGATGATAGAAAAACATTGTGAATATAATTACCAGCAATGAAATATATATTTGAATGTGATTAAAAGGGGAAATATTAGATCACATACATAGTAAAAGAATAAACGCTTTTAAAAATTCTAATCATGGAAGTTTCCCCATCTCCTTTGAAATTCTTAATAAATTTTAAATTATAAAAATTCAGTGTACATAAAATGTTTAATTATCATTAGCTCAAACAACATAAGATGTTTGTCATTTTGCTACAGATTTTTTAAAAGATTTATTTTACTTCTCCCACCCCTTGTTGTTTGCACTTGCTGTCTGTTTTGTATGTCTGTTTGTTGTATGCTCGCTGTGTCTGCTCATCTTCTTTTAGGAGGCACCAGGAATGGAAACTGGGACTTCCCATGTGGGAGGAAGGCACCCAATCACTTGAACCACATTCACTCCCTATTTGTTGTATATTTTGTTGTGTCTCCTCATTGCGTCTCCTCATTACATCATCTCATGTCATCTTGTTGAATCAATTCACCATGCCAGTCCTTTGCAGCAGCTTGCTGTCTTGCTCATCTTCTTTAATAGGTGCAGAAACAGAACCTGGTACCTTCCCATTCAGTTCAAAACTGGGACCTCCCATGCAGGAGGCAGGTGTCCAATTGCTTTAGCCATTATCTGCTACCAGATTTTTAAATAAAAACATATATTGCTTTAACAAGCAAGAAGACATGCATGTACAAATGAGAGATTAGTTTTAAAAGTTTATTAATAACTATCAAAGATATCATTAATTGTAAACAAAACACAGGAATTGCAAAAAAAATTCAATTCTAGATGATTTTGATTTAAGAGCAAAAATATGTCATAACAGCAATTTATGTAGAAATTATACAGGAAAACTTAATTTTTCATATAAATTCAGGTTCTTGAAGCAAATAATACACATTTTAATATTTAAATAAATTATTGATCAGTGATAAACTGGTGAAAACTCATTAACATTTTTTTCCAGAACAGATGTTGAAATCTTTTAATCTTTCAAAAATCATTTAAGAAAATTAATAAATACAATTCTACAAGAAAAGCATAATATAAATTAAAAGAATACAAATCACTTGAATGCAAAAGAATATATTAAGCAAATATTGCTAGAATTTAAATAACAAATAATCAAATACTTGGAAAAAGAAACATACTTTCTTAAATGTTTTATTGAACAGCACAAGAAATTAAAGCAGCATTTCTAGATTATGTAGATTCATTTTTTTAAAAGGAATTGTTAGCAACCTACCTCATAACATTTATGGAAGGTCACAAAATTTGGATTCATTCTCAATTTTTAACTTAACTAAAATTTTTTAAAAAGGCAAAGAATTTCACTGAATATTTATTTTTCATGAACTCTTGGCAAACTTGTAGAAATCAAGAGAAATGGAATGATTTTCTAAATTATACCAAAATTAAACAAAAAATTCCTTATTTCTCAATCTTGCTGACACATCACAGAATAGTGAGATTTCAAAACAAATCAGCAGCAGATATGCACAAAAAAGTTATTATTCAGATAGTTAACCTTATGAATTTATACTACAGGTCTTAAAGTATAACCAAATGAGATGCTTAATTCACTCATGTACCAAAAAAAGCAGTCATATTTCAAATTTAAATAATAGAGTAATTACAAAAGTTTACAGTGATAAATGAAACCAATAAACTGCAAAAGAGAAAAATAAAATGACAAAATTGTATATATTTATAGAATATGTACATACACATACATGAGGTTAGTCAAGAAGACCATGAAAGAAAACTATTAACAATGATTATATTTCTATTTTCTTTAATAATTTACATTATTTTACCATTTTCTACAATGTTCACAAATACTTTTTCTCTAAATTGATTCTATCGCAAGATTATATTTGGCTCTAAAACCAAATAATTTAATTCTGTTTTGCCTTTTTAGCTGTTTGTTGGTTTATGAGTATAAGTAAATGAGTATTTTTAAAAAGTAAATATATTCCTAGCAAAATTTATTGTGCATTCAATATCTGCAATATCATGAGGATTTTGATGGAATTGGTCAAAATGTACTAGATGACATCAAATACTTTGTTCATCATCTGATATAATCTTTACAATAACTATGAATTTAGAATTATTATTTTTCTTGTAAATTCAAGAGCATATATTTAAAGTTCCTGTGACTTACTAAAGGCAGATCTGGAATCTGGTTAAACAGAAGTGCAAACTAATTAAATGGTGATTGTGTATTTAGAGTGACCAAGTAAATACCCATATTTGAAAGAAAGAAAAGATGATCTAAATGTTCAGCATCATTGGCATTTAAATTGCCTGGAGCCCTCTCTCTTCTGCATGAATCTAATGAGAGCATTTTTCACCTCTGTGTTCCTAACACTATAAATGAGTGGAATCAGCATGGGATCACCATAGTATAAAACACAGAGGCCACTTGATCTTTTCCCAAAGAGTAGGAGTTCTTTGGTTTTAAATATGTAAAAATTACAGTACCATAAAATATGGTGATTCCCAGGAGGTGGGAAGCACAGGTAGAGAAGGCTTTGTGCTTTCCTGAAGTGGAATTAATTTTCAGGATAGTAAACAGTATGGATATATATGATAAGGAGATTGTGATAAGGGACACCATCATGTTAAAACTAGAAAGAATTAACATCATGGTTTCTGTTTCATGAGTGTCACTGCAGGAAAGTACTAAAATGGGGGTTAAGTCACAGAAAAAGTGATAGATTATATTGGATTTGCAGAAATGCAAACTGTTCATGTAAAGAATATTGACTAATGACTCAGTAAAACCAAACAAATAGGAACAAGTAATAAGGGTGTGGCAGAGCCTCGTGGACATAACAACCTGGTAATGAAGAGGTTTGCAGATAGCTGCATAGAGGTCATAGGCCATTGAAGAGAGAAGGAAAATATCAGTAACAAAAAAGGAGACAAAAAAATACATCTGGGTGAAGCAGCCCGTGAATGAAATATACTTGCTAGAACTTAGTAAGTTCCCTAAAGTTTTAGGTGTGATGACCGTTGAGTAACTGAGGTCAAGGAATGACAGGTGACTGATGAAAAAATACATGGGTGTGTGAAGCTGGGAATCCAGGTGAATTTTCAATATCATTCCTATATTCCCCAGCATGGTCAGCAGGTGTATCAGGAAAAACAGCATAAAGAGGACCTGGCGGATCTCTTCAGAGTCTGTCAAACTCATAAGGATGAAGTCAGGCACATTTATGTTATTCCTACTTTCCATATCATTTAACGTTGTAAACTGGAAAAATCACAGGTAATAGATATAAAAGACTTCAGAATTTTATTTGACTTATAAATCATCTGGCACTTTAAAAAATAGTACAGTGATTATAGAAATTCATAATAAAAAGTTTATAAAATAAGATTATTAAGAATCTTAGTATAACTGCATATAATATCTATAAACCATTATTATATGTTAGCCTCTCATATATATTGCATAATTAAACTGTACTTAATATTGTAATTAATACTTCCTTTCATTTACCTATTTATTCAGATGAAAATAGCATACCTTAGGTGTTATTATTGCACATTTTTTTAGCTGATTAAACTTGAACAGGAAGTTAATGTATCTTGAATTGTAACATTTAAATATTGTTGTCTTTTTGATTCAACTAAGACTGGATTGTGTGAGCCCAGAGATCATTCTCATAACACTATATTCCTATTTAAATTAATTGCAGAAATATAAATATATAATGAACAATGACAGGTTCATAAATCAGTTACTGGTCTTAAATTCAATATTATTTAATATAAATGAGAAATGAGATATTAAATCTTTGGATAGTTTACTGGTGAATATTAATATTATAGAACACACACTACTATTAATTTTTGGAAGTTATTTTTTAAGGGATTATTTAAAATCCAATTTCTTCCAAAAACTTATATTTTCAATATATGTACTTTGCCTGATGCATTTGATTCCATCAATCTACATTTCCATTTCTGCAAATCCTATCACTACTTAGGTAAGGCTTGCATGATATGTATATTCATATGCATATTTCTCTAGTACTATTGCAATATTCTTTTAGATAATCTAAAACAATTTAACTTTGGAATTAAGGCTTACCATGACCCAAATTTGGTGAAAAATTAGTTCCAGAGTTATCTGCCTAGAAATATGTCATATTCAAGTTTTCTCAAAAATAAAATACATAAATTATTTAAGGATCCTGAAACTTACAAGATATAATATTTGCAATATTTTGAGATAACTTGCTTTTACATTTTTTTGCATGAATTTCTGTTTGAGGTAAATATATTAACCTAAAAATATTGTTCAGGTACTGGTACAATGGAAAGTTCCCCTTGATATTATGTCTCACAAGTATAACAGAGAGCTACTGTGAACACATGCATAGCAGAGAATCCCTTGCCATTCAATTGATAATGCTATGGCACATCTTATATTGAATATTACTGACAATACATCGTTTGGTCATTTCTGGGACCAATTTATTACGTAGATTGCATGGCATGATTCCAGGCTTAAAATTTCAATGACTAATGAATCCATGTTAGGTTTGTAACAGAGAATTGTCTTTGACCTCAAAACTAGAAAATATTGAGCATTATACCTTGATATTCTTTCAAATGTTCTCATTTATGACTGGGTGTAAGAAAAATATTTCTAGAGTTATATGTAACTAATCTGTGGCTAAAGAAGGAAAAGCATTTTTCACCATGACACATTTTTATATTTACAAGTGTGACACTATCATAGTAGGAAACAATATTTATTACACAAAAATTAGAATGCAAAAGAAAAATGAAACTTGTTCATAAAGGTTTTAATTTTTAGATGCATTTTCTTCCAATTATTTTCCTTTGCACATATGATTTTTTTGGGGGTAAAGATTTGAATTTACATCTTTTTTATAGCACTGATTTCAGTATCATTCTGATTTTTAATTTAAAAAATGTAATATACACTTTGATGTATCTTATGTGTCTTATGTATCTTTTGTAAAGTCCACAATTTCATTTACTTTGTATTGGCCAATGCAGCATAACTAACTTCTCTTTAGTAGGGCACACAAACTGATGAATGGACATTTTTGAGGCACCCAAATGAAAACATGATGGAGTATCACCATGAAATTTTGGCAGTGTCATCTAATATATCTACACAGGAATGCATTTTTTTTTTATTCTGCCACAACAATGTTAGTGCAACTTATTTTATTATTTTTTTGTAATCTTTCATTTTATTGAAAAAATTATGAAGGAAGACATCAAAAATCAATTCTGAGATGAATAAGCATTTTATAATTAATTTAATGGGTACAACCTCACTCCCTCTATATAACCATGTGAAACGAATGAATATAGTAAGTCTTCTATTAATTAACACCAGTAAAATCAAAATTTGGGGCTTTACAAGCAACTCATAAAAGAAAATTTGTTTCTATGCCAGAAACCGAGAAGATAATTTTACGGCATGGATCACAAGATAAAAAAATATTTTATTATATAATTGATAAATTTTGAAAGTGTGTTTTTCTTTTCTTCATCAGAAATTCATTAGTATTGGAGAAAGCTTATTTGGAGACCAAGAACCCAGCATCAATTTATTTCACAATATGTGACCTTAGGTTTTAAGCTCAAATAGAGACTTAGAGAGATTTTCTATGTTAACTCCACCTCAGTAGGCTATGCCATGACAGAATTTTTCCTCACAGAATTGAAACCAATTTTTATAGTTATTAACTATATTTTCAAATAATACAAGTAAAATTTTAAGAAAGGATAATTCTCAAAAAATAATTTCATAATTAATCTTTATTGGTAGGATTCCAGTATGTCATCGTCATCTATAGTTAAAAAATAATTTCGGCAGAAGATCAGAAATAAGAAACAAAAAGGAAATATGACATCTTTGTCCTACATTTCAACATAATTAGAGCTTTACCCCTGACAATAATTTAAGGTAATTATTATTTTAATTATATTCCTAGTTTTGATTTTCAAATTTTGATCTATGTGTTTCGGAGCTGTTAAGGAAGCTTATATTTTCTGAAAAAATTAGCACTATTTTATTTTATACTACCTTACATATCTCTGGAATATAGAAGTCTACTTTTCTAGGATACCACTTTGTGCAGTAATATTTATGTGCTTATATTTGCAGTTATATATTTGTACATCATTTGTATATCATGAGGTATTTCTTATATCATTTGTATAAGAAATAGGTGAATATTCATCTATTTCTTATACAAATGATATAATTGGGTCTTACATTTTAATAGAGTCAATAGCTGTGCCTTTAAATGAGAGGAATTAGTACACATATATTTAAAATCACTATTTTTTATTTTCAGTTTATTTCATGTATTTTTAATATTCTGATTCTTCTCCATGGGTTTCTTTTTGGTTAATGAAACATTTAATATTAAATTTATACTCTCTGTTGAATCTTTAACCATACCTTATTCCATTATACCATTACTTATATTACTAGGGGATAAAATTTATCTGCATAAAGAGGAGGGGCAAGATGGTGGCAGCTGTCCTAGAAGCTATTCCCTGGTGGGTAAATGGGGGGCAATGGTCATGTTCTGCATGAATGTGCAATGATAGATACAGGCCTTGTTAAATTTCACCAAAAATTTATAGAAATGTATGGTCTAAAATGTAAACCATAATGTAAGCTACTGACCATGGCTAGTAGCTCTGTTTCAATATTTGTACATCAGTTGTTTCAAATGTAATAGCCACATGAAAACAGATCATTGGTGGGGAAGAGGGAAAAGGGGGAGGATGTTGGGTATATGGGAGCCCCTATGTTCTGCATGTGATTTTACTGTGACATAAAACTTCTTCGAAGACATAATAAAAAAGATAAGATACTGAGGAAGAAATGGAAGATATTACCACAGTACAGAAAAGACAAGACCTATTTCAGTGATGAAAGGCAAAACATCAAAAATATTTTTTGTTTTTCACATTTTTAATTCCTCAAGTTTCTTTTACTTTAGTTTTTCTAATTTATTATGTATTTTAATTCTAATGTTTAAACCTATAATTACTATTTCATTTTCCTATTAATTGAATTTGGTAATATATTAGGCTTCATTTTGAAGATGTTTTGGATGACAGAGCAGTTCAACTATTGCAGGGGAGGAGCATTGTTGCAGGTCATCTTTGATGGGGGATGCCTGGGAGGAAGTTCACCTCGGCATGCATATAGGGTATATAAATACATTCAGATATTCATTGGGTATTGACACAGTGAGTAGAGATTCACACAACAAGTTGGGAGTGCTGGGTTCTCATCCTGGGGAGCTCTGCTGCATTCCCCAATGGAAAAACAACAATCATCCAGTGCAAGGGCAATGACCGGTGAAGAAGGATGGTCCATTGATGGGCCCTTGATGCTAATAACTATGCTTATAAGCCTGTTGCACTTGAAATTTCAACTTGGCCTAGGGTGGTGGTGTATGCAAGAGTTACCTCCTGAGAGCCATCAAATTACTGAAATATGACCACTCTCTAAGCCAAATTCAGAAAATAAATGTATTACCTTACTCCCAGTGTGGGATATGACTCCCAGGGATGAGCCTCCCTGGCACCAAAGGATTACTACCAAGCACTGGCTGGAAATGCAACTGGAAAAATACGTTGAATACACAGGGGAAATGGTAAAGACAAATGAGTTTATATGGCTAAGTGACTTCAAATTGAGTCAGGAGGTCATCAGAGGGGTTGTGCTTATGCATGTCTCAGCAAGTTCTCAGGAACAGCCAAAGTAGGTACAACCCCAGATAATGGTACTCCTAGTGGTTATGGAGACACCCAGGTCCTAAAGTCATGGCAGATGGCTCCAGAATTTGATAATTGCCAGTGGGCTCTACTTTGGAATTTGTGGTCCTGAGAATAATGGAATTGGACTCAGATGTGACTTCTTTACACATGCCTCTTCTGTCACTTTTACTGAACCTGTGGTTGGTGCTGGGGATGGTGTATGCTCAGGAGATTTGAATCTCTGGACTGCCCATGTGTGCCAGCTGGGCCCTAAGTCTCAACAGAGTTGCAGCATCTACACTCCAGAACATTTGACTTACCCAGATCAGCTAACAAAGAGCTGGAGATGGTTATCCACCACACCAGGGAACTGAGAGAGTCTACAAATGCAAGCAGGAGAATCCCATCTTTCAGCATGTGGGATCTAAGCCTCCTTCCAATTTAGAGGTGGAGTGGGACTTGCCACCCCAGGGACCTCAGGATGGAGGAATAAAATATGGATTAGAGAGGACTTACTGGTATTCTACTATAGAACTACAGTGACTCTAGCAGTGGAAGAAATTATATCATTGATGTGGAGACAGGCCAGCCATGGGAGTTGTTGAAGGCAGGAAGAGGGTAAAAGAAGTGTGATATGGGGGCATTTTCAGGACTTAGAGTTGTCCTGAATGATATTGCAGGGACAGATGCAAGACATTATATATCCTGCCATTACCCTCTGAATGGACTGGGAGAAAATGTAAACTACAACATAAACTATAATCCAAGCAATGTAGCACTGCTCCAAAATGTATTCATCAAATGCAATGAATGTACCGCACTAATGAAAGAAGTTGATGTGGGAGGAGTGGGGGATGTGGAGACTTGGGTATATGGGACCCTCTTATATTTTTTAATGTAACATTTTGTGTGATCTATGCATCTGTTTAAAAAAAGGTAATCATTTTTTTTTAAAAAGAAGAAAAAAATCCATTCAAAATAACAAATGAGAAAAATCAAATATCTGTGATTAAATTTAGCCAGAAGTGTACAATGATGAAAGTACTCAAAGAAGACCTAAATAAATGGAAGGACATTCCAAGTTCATGGATTGGAAGATTAAATATTTTTAAGATGTCAAATCTATTCAAAATCATTTATACATTCAACCCATTCCTAAAAAATTTCCAGCAGCCATCTTTTCAGAAATGAAAATGCCACTCAACAAATTTATAGGGATAATTAAAGACTCAATTAACAAAGAACAAAATCTTGACAAAAGGATGTTAGTACATTAGCACTTCCCAATTTTAAACTTATTACATAATCAAGGTATTCAAACCATTAAATAAATGCAGAAGGGCAGACAAATAAAACAATGGAATTCTAATGGGAGTATAAAAATAAACCCTATTTCTATGACCAATTGATATATATGTGTATATATATATATATATATATATATTACAAGATACTCTTTTAACACAAGATAACTTCAGTAGCAATAAATTCACTTCAGTCAGTGGTTACATTACCCCCTTATTTTATTTCATTTCTCAATCTTGAGGTTTTTAGGATGATGCTCTATTCACTTTTAAAACCCTTAGCCATAAAAAATCTATTTTTATTTAGTATTTCCCCCTTTTGGTCAAGTTCTTTCTGAAACACATTGATGATTAACACATTATTGATTCCTTGGTGCTAGGAAGTCTCATCCCTGGGAATTGTGTCCCAGATTGTGGGGAAGGTCATGAGATTTTTATTTGTTGTCTTTAGTTATTTTTTGATAGTTGCTCTATAGCCCTCCCACTGTCTTCTATATGTTGAAGGGCAATTGTCCTTCAAATATCTTAACTTATTCTAAGTTATGTTGTTCAATTATTTACTAATTCTTTACTTCATTTTTGAATGGACCACTAATCTTTGTATATTAATTAATGACTTTGAATCTACCTGCTAATTATCACTTTCATTTCATTTATTTTATTTTCATTGAATAAACTGGAACACTGAAATATTTCTTGATGTAACATTGATTAAGAAAAAAATCATGTTACTTTGCTTATGTTGACATCAAGGTATATTAAAGGTAGCTAAGCACATAATAAACACAAAGAATATCTATAGCTAACAGAAATATCACCCAAGACATTGGGTGAGAGAAAATAACCATTATTACTTGGAAACCTGATATATCAAATGAGTTTTAAAATTAATATTTTATCAGCATATTCCAAAGGAAAATTTATCTTGAATATTAAAAAAAAAAGAGTTATTCATATGATATGAAAGCAAGAAAGCAAATTTGGTAAATGAGGCAGAAAATAAGACTGAAGAAGAGACAAAGAAATGTGAAATTCATTCTAGAAAGTTTAGTTACAGGGAAATTACAAGGGAAGATGCAGAAAAATGTCTAGAAAACAGAATGGTAGGTATACTAGAAAGGAAGGAATACTGAGAAAAGTTGATACAGACATTTTAACATAATTTTATACAAATAAAAATATTACTCATTCTTATGAAGGGTAAATAAAGTGAGGAATGTTTTTGCTCCTATAGACAAAAGAAATGGAGCATAATAATTTAAAAGGAACAATTACATAATTCTTTTTAAATGGTAAATGGAAAACTGTGTAAATCATTTGAATTTTCCTATATGAGAATAAATATTCAATGCAATTGCAAAAAATAATATACAAGTAAAACAGGATACTATAAATAACATGTGAAAGCTATGATACTTCATATAGTATTAAAAATTAAGCAATATATTTAGAGTGAATGAATGAAAAATTCTAATATTAAAAGATGAATAAATATGAACAACAATAATATAATGTTGATGATGGAATATCTTCAGGACAAGCAATTTTAATCATATATTGTGTTTTGAAGGGAAAAACTTATATAAAATAGTTAATAACAAAATTATCATAATGTATTTTCCTCAATTGCAACCAATGACCACTCTGTCATTGTGATAATTTTAGGTAGTGGGGTTGTTAGAAGCCATATGAGCTTCAGAAAATCATGTTCTTAGATCTAATCCATTCCTATGAGTGCAAACCCATGATAAGTAGAACATTTTGGTGAGATTACTCCAGTTAATGTGTATTCCACTTCAATCAAAATGAGTCTTAATCCAATTACTGGAGTCATTTATAAGTAGGATGAAATTCACACATAGAGAGAAAAAGCTATGGAAGCAAGAAGCTGAAATTCAGTGGAAGCCAGAGAGAACAGGCAGAATAGTTGAGGTTCTATGTGCCTTGCCATGTGACAATCTAAGGACTAAAGATTGCCAGCAGCCAGCCCAAGAAAACCAGTCTTTGGGAAGGAAATATCACTTTGATCATATCTTGATTTGGGCAGTTTCTTTAGTTGCAAGTCATGAGCAAATATATTCCCATTGTTTAACTGGACCCATTTCATGGTACTTATTGAGCAGCTTGGGAAACTAAAACAGCATATCTGTCTAAATGTACGCATGTGATCAATATTAACTTGCATATTTTGTGTGTGATATATTTCCTAGAGGATGGGAAGAATGCAAATATGAATAAGCAAACTCTGTTCTCAAAAAGTTTACAGCCCTCTTGGAGAAAGCTCAATATCACACAGATACACACACACAAACACATGCACATATTTATTTTAAAAGGGCTTTATTAAATTTATTTTTAACTCATTTCAATACATATTTTAAATGTGTGGATTCAACTTATTTCTTTAATTTTTATGTAATGACTCATTCACAGCAAAGAAAGTACTGAGAACACACCCTTTCTGATAGTCACGTAATAATAACATATAGGAGAGTTTACTCATCAGGGTTTATATTTAAAAATAATTATTCAATATCCACAGATAAACAGAAATAGAGAATTGGTAACCAGACAAAGACAAGCTTTGCAAGAAATATTGAATGGAGCAATACAGCCTAAAAAGAAATGTCAGGGGAGAGAGGTTTAGAAGAGAGTCTAAAAATGAAGCATTTATTCATAAAAGTACTAAAAACACAAAAAAAGAGTGTTGAAAATAAGATATGACAGATAAAACCCAAAGATCAAAATGGGTGAAAAAAGAACTGCCTTCACAGTAATAAAATTGAATGTTAATGGAGTGGAATTAACTCCCTAAACAAAAGACAAGAATGACAGAATGGATAAGAAAATATGAGCCATCTATATGCTGTCTACAACACATTCATCTTAGACCCTAGTATAAAAAATAGATTGAAAATGAGAGACTGGTAAAAGATTTTCCATGAATGCAGTAAATAATATTTTTTAAAAGCCAGAGTAGTTATACTTATATAAGATGAAATAGACTTTAAAAGCAAAGCCACTATTAGAAACAAGGAAGGCCATTATATAGTAATAAAAAGGGCAAGTCAACAGGAAAGAATAACACTCATAAATGTATATGCACCTATACAGGATGCCTCTAATTATATGAGGCAAATGCAGACAAAACTGAAGGGAGAAATTAATGCCTCTACAACAGTAGCTGGAGACTTCAATACAACAACTATTATCATTGGATAGAGCATCTGGGGAGAGGAGAAATAAAAAAGCAGAGCTAGAATAATAAGACAAATGAACTAAGCTGAATATATATATAGAAAACACTGCACCCTGAAACATCAGGATATGCATTCTTCTCAAGTGATTATGGATATTCCTTCAGGATAAGTTATATGTTGGATCACAAAGCAGATCTCAATAAATTAAAAGAGATCAAAATTATACAAAGCACTTTTTCTTATAAGAATAGAATAAGGCCGGAAATCAAAAATAGGCAGATAAGGGAAAGTTCACAAATATATGGAGATGAAAAAACACACAATCTGTGGATCAAAGAAAAAACTGTAAAAGAAATCTATAAATATCTCAAGATGAATGAAAATGAAAATACAAAATATCAGAAAATATGGGATGCAGTGAAGGCAGTGAAGAGAAGGAAATTTATAACCTTCAAATTTTACATTAAAAAAGAAGAAAGTGTTAAAATCAATGACCTAAGAAGACAGCTACAGGAGTGAAAAAATTACAGTAAATTATTCCCAAAGCAAGCAGAAGGAATGAAGTACAAAGATCAGAATGGAAATAAGTGAAATTGAGAATCAAAAAAATAAGTAGTTAACAAAAACAAAAGTTAGTTCTTTGAGGCAATTAACAAAATTGCAAACACTTAGCTAGACCAAAAAAAAAAAAAAGAGAGAGAGAGAAAATGCAAATAAGTAAAATCAGAAATGAAAATGGGGATATTACTAGTGACCCCACAGAAATAAGAGCTCATAAGATCATACTATGAATAACTATATGCCAATAACAGACAATGTAAATAAAACATGAAAATTTCTAGGAACACAAAAATAACCTACAATGACCCTATAAGAAATAGAAGATCTCAACAAATTACAATTAAATTACTAACAATTAAAGAGGTTGAAGCAGTCATCAAAAAAACTCCCAAAATGAAAATCCAGGATAAGATGGCTTCACAGATGAAGCCTAGGTTTCAAAGAAGAGCTAATATCTTACTCAAAATCGTCCAAAAAAATTGAACAGGAAAGAATGCTACCAAACTCATTACTCATTCCATGAATTCCCTATCACTCTACCAAAGCCAAATAAAGATATTATGAAAAAAGAGAATTACAGACACATTTTCCTAATGAATACAGTTCAAAAAGTCCTCAAATACTTGGTAATCAAATTCAACAACACATTAAAGTAATTATTTATCATGACTGTAGCAGTTTGACATGGTTATGAATTCCAAAAATAGTATTGGATTATGTTTGAAATCTGTTCTGTACCTGGGCATTATTAAGTTATGATAACAACTTTGAATTGGCCACATAATTAGGGCATTGAGTCCCCACCCTTTGGCCACAGATAAAAGGCATGGTAAAGGACAGAGTTGAGGGTTTTTGATGTTGGAGTTTTAACATTGGAGTTTGATGCTCAAGCCTTAATCTGGAGCCCCAGGAAGTAAGCTCACAGAGGAAAAAGAAGCAAGTCCCAGGAAAGGAGGAACCCAGGAAGTCTCAACCCTTGCAGACACCAGCAGCCATGTTGCTCCATAATGTGAAAATAGACTTTGGTAAGGGAAGTAACTTATACTTTATGACCCGGTTTCTGTAAGCTCTTACCCCAAATAAATTCCCTTTATAAAAACCAACTAATTTCTGGTATTTCATATCAGCACCCCTTTGACTAATACGTAATCTGGTACTGAGGAGTAGGAAGCATTTTTACAATTACCAAAATTCTGGAATGGTTTTATAAATGGTAAGGGGTATTTTTTTGGAGGAATTGTAAGATGCTTGGAAGAAAAGACCTACAGTGCTTTGAAGAGACTGTTGATAGCAATATGGATGCTAGAGAGACTTTTTAGGATGCCTTAGAAGTAAGTGATGAAACTATTATTGGAAACTGTCATTTGAAAACTTCTATTATTTGTAATAAAAACATCTTTCCCAAAAAATAATGCTGTACAAGATAAAGGAAAGCATAGAGGAAAAACTAAAGATATCAGGAAACAATGAAGGAACGATATGAGAGTCTTAGTAAAGACATAAAAATTTCAATAGAGGAACCAAACAGAATGACTAGAATTGATGATCACAACAACTGAAATGAAAAATGCCCAGGTGTTTCAAGAGCAGATTGGAGCTGGCAGAAGAATCTGTGAATTTGAATAAGACACATGAAGTTGTTAGGCTTCAAAGAAGGGCCTTTACGGATAACCATAGATGGCATGAAGAAAACTTCAACATGAGAGTTAGGCAAGCTCACATTTATTATGTTTGCAGAGGTAAGGAGCCAAGGTCAGTCCAAAGCGACTCAGACCCTACTTCCTGTGCTGCAGTTTCACTCTTGCTTAAATATCCAAGTTGCTACTTAGCATTTGCTTTGATTTTACATTAGTTTTTACTATACATATGGATGAACATAGCTGGTTATATAATAGTGTGATTAGCATGTTCAGGAAATCACAGCTGCATACATTGCATGATTAAAAAAGTAGTGGATAACTCCTTCCCTGGGTGGGAATTTTACTATGTTAATTAAGCAAGTTGAAGTGAGGACAGCAAGGGGCTGTTTCTGCACAGGTCTGGCCAACTGGTTGAAGCTGGTTTTCATACTTCATTGCTGTAACAGGATATTCTTGACCACCAAAAGTGAAATTTGGCCCAAAGAGAGGGTTGCATTTCATTATCTTCTGACTGACATACAATTCTTCCCTTTGTATCCTAGCAACAGGGAAAGAAACCAGTTACTTTTAGGTATTCAGTCATTCTACATCCATCAATTCCCTCCTTCTTGTTTTTGGCGATGTCTTATCGCAGGGGAAAGGGATGAAGCTCAGATCTTCTGTAACTACTTCTTGCTGACATTATGGGCATTGAGCTCTTTGAAAATTATAGTAAGAGGGTGGTCTGAGGAGGAAAAGTTAGTTTGTTAGAGTTTGCAACTGATTTTATTTAAAGCATTGCTTGTATGGTATGAGTATGGTTGCAATTGTCAAAAGAATAGGATAATAATTAACAAAGGAGACCAGCCACTTGGTGAAGCTGGATAGGTTCCAAGAAGAGAAATTATTTTCCTGTATTATGAGATTATTGTGTGTGTGTTTTTTTTAATGCTCTCACTTCTTTGGAGAGGTTTGTGACTAAGTACAGGGATGCAGCTGCAGTACTAACAAATGTGATTCTTAAAAAGGTAATCAAGGGCATTAATTGGCTTTTAAAAAATTATTTGTGGTGTTACATGTTTTGGGGTTTACTTTTACAAAAGCCTGTTGGATTTTATTTAAATAGGGTATTCTGGTTATTGCTTTTAAGGTGTAGATTAACTGAAACATTTTATTCTAAACTGTTTAGGCATTACTTGATATTGACTGTGCAAATTGACACAGTACCACACTTGGTTCTAATTGTAGATGTTTGGATGATATGCAAAATATGTGTGTAGGATGAGTGATAGCTTCCCTCAGGGTTAGTTATTGGCAGGTTCCTATAGTAGGAAGAACAAAATTAGTATTTGGTGGAGTTTTGTTTTTTGTTTTTTTTGTTTTTCTTGAACAGGAACTGCAGGTTCTTGACTGGCTCTATCTCACATTTTGCTTCATGCTCTTGTTATAGACCAGCAATATTGACCACACTCAGACTTTGAATAAAGTTCCTATTGAGAGCTTTATTAGCCATGCAGCAACTGCCTTGTCCCATGCAGAGGAAAGAGCAGCCCCAAGTTTCAGGGAAGAAGTGTTTTCATAGTCTTTTAAGAGGGGGTGGTTACTAGTAAGTGAGTGAGCAAGCAGGCACAGAAGTGGAACACTGTGGCTAGCTGAAGGTAGCATATCTATTTTTTTTTTCTCTTTAAAAGCCCTTTTTTGTGTGAGCAGCCCCATGTTATTTATTGGCACTTTTCTTGGGAGCAGCCCTAAGCCCTAAGTTATTTATTGGCACTCTTCTTGGATGCAGCCCTAAGTTGTTTACACTCTTCTTAGGTGCAGCCTTGAGTTATTCATTTATCTGAAGGCACTTGCAATTCCCATTTCCTAATGTAGTTCTATTCCTATTTTCCCAATGTGGCTTTAACCTTACACTCTGGTGTGATCTCCAGCTCAGGACCTCCTTTATCTGCTGGTTCCAATAACTAGTTGGGTTTTGCTGTGGTATGATGAACCCAGGGCTTGATTCCCTGCAACTTAAGTGAAGAATGAGAGGTTAACAGATAGAATGAGGTCTCTCCCATTTGGGTTTAAGCTGATCTTCAGGATGTTTGCTTTTTTAAACTTTTGAAAGAACCTGATCCCCCAATTGAGAAGGGGGGGAAAGGCTGGTTAGTGGGGTATTTTAGGTGCATATTTGCATATGCATGCATGGTGGTGATGTGGGCTATGGGTGGAAGGCTCTTTGTCTCTTCAGAGATAACGAAGTTGTTTGACTTGTGGGTGTGAAACGGTAAGAGGCTGCAGTCCTGCTCTTAGGGACCAGCAGGCTCCAGTCCCAGGAAATGTTTAACAAAGCAAGGGCTATAAACTTTAAGTATTTAGGGGAAATGCAAAAACCAAGGCTTATCTAAAATGTCTGGAGTCCTTGCTAAAAGCTTACCTAAGATGTGAAAGAGATATATGCTAATTGAAGCCTATTGAGAACTGAAACAAAGGGACCATTTGGCCTTTCCTCTCTGTATAAAAGACGTTTGAAAATCTTGTTTGGGGCTCGGGATTCAAACAGAAAGCTCCCGAGTCCGGCCGGCCGTCAATAAACCATTTTTCCTTCTCAAAATCATTCCTGAGTCCTGGCCTCTCTATTCTCAAATAATTGAACTTCTCTTAAATTCCACAACATTAATGGCGACCGCGAAGGGACAAAAATGAAGGCCAGAGACGGTAGCATTTTGCTGCCCCTTCCAAATCCCCGAGGAAGCCGGGAGGACTCGGGTGAACCCCAAATCTGGGCGCCCCTGGATTAAATTTAATCCAGAAAAGATGTGGGCTCCACCAGAATCTTCCCGACAAAATCAAGGGGCAATGGAAGGTCTGAAGAGAAGGATTCTGGGAACGAAAAAGAGCTCCGAACAGGGAAGAAGGTAAGACTCCCCGGGTGAGCAGAGTCTGGAAGGCCCTAGCTTTAATTGCTAGGAAGGGGAGGCTGATCACCTCCCGAGAGAACCCTAGTAGCCCCAGAACGCTGGGGGGAAGCCGTTCTCTCTAGGCTTGGGAAAAGGAGGAAAACCGGGGAAAAGCCCTGGTGTTTTGGGTTTGTCTAACTGCATGTTAGAATCTGGTACTGGTCTTATATCCACTAAAGGAGTGGAGTCGCGATTTTAATAGGAAGGGTATTTATAGGTTCGAGTCCTAATATCCTGGAAATTGGTCTAGATTAAGGAAAACAAAACTTGGTTACAGGAAAATGGATCAGCTTTTCTGGTGGAGCTTGGTCTGGGTGTAAAGTTTAACCAGTGGAAAAGTCTAGCTGAAATCTTTTGTTATGGTGCTAATTTGTGAATGAATTTGCTTTATACCAAATGTTAAGTGTTCTGAGGTTTGTGATGGCTGTGGGGGCAGCCGTGGTGAAAATAAATATATAAACTTGTGAGTCAGATTAGTGACCTTTGTGCTTCTGTCTGTGTCAGCTCAATGTTAGTGTTGGAGTTGTGTCCTTACATGAAGTAGAATTACAGCTGAGCTGGAGCCCTCCCTTGCCATTGGCAAGGGGGTGAAATGATTCTGGGGCAAAAGCTGAGGAGTCTAGATGTTTGTGCATGTTCTGGTGTCTTGTCTCTGGTCTGGCCCTTTGCTGGGGCTTGGAGGCCATCTGTGTCCGCGCCAAGCACCCAAGTCTGTTGGGAATGTCCCAGTCAGGGCGGCTGGGTTCCTGGGAGAGTTGCCAAATTTGAGTAGGTTCTGTCTGCCCATTTTGGCTGAAAGCTGGAAAGGGGGGAGCGGCTTGCCCCTTTCCAGTGAGTCCACCCTTCTATTCATAAGCCGCATTCCTGTTTGTTGTGCACCCGACTGCCTGGAAGGGGGGGAAGTGAAGGAGGTGAAAAGCAGAATCAGAATAAATGCAGTAAAGTTCCCTCCTTAGGGTGTCAAAGCCAAAATACGTTTGCATTCTGCTCAGGTTCTTAGAAGGTATTGTAGTAACCTTAAGTAAGAGAATGTGTTCTGTGAAGGTAAACTTTGTATTAAGGGTATAAATAATTATAAAAGTTTTACAAAGCATTGTTTAAGGTATTTAAGTGGCTAATTGCAGAAAGTCATTATTTAACAAAACTGAATTGATAATAATAATAATAAAAGGCAATTTTATAACAAACTTATTCGGCAGCCAATCTCCCCTGCCAACTTGCTTCCAAAAAAAAAAAACTGTTTCTGGTATTACATGCTACTAAGTATTTAAAGTGAAGAAAAGTTCATTATTTTAACAAACTTGTTTAGTATTAATGGCAATTATATGTTGTAAGAAGTTTGCCTGGTAACTCAGTATGTGGGATATATGGAGTGTGTTTTTATTGTTAAGGAAACAGAAGATGATTTTGTCCTAAGATAAAATGATTGATTATTGGAAAGAGTAGAGTGTGGGACAGAACCTGAATGAATACTGAAAGTGTAGAAGGTTTGTGGAAGGGAAATTTTTATGATTAAATTGAGTAAGATCAATATATAAAGAAAATCTTTTATCAATAGCTTCTTGTGCTTTAACCTCATCATATCCTCAATGTTTGAAGAAGAGTCTTACCTCTTTTAAAAGAACATTTTATGTTCTAGAAATCAAATCCTGAAAAGTAGCCTTTTATTTCAAACTAACTGCAAGAGATTTATTCTTTCACTTTAAAGGAAAAATTAAAGTAATGGTTAAGTTCATTTAATATGTTATAAGTTGAATGAAAGGTATTTAAAGGTGTTATAAAATTAATAGGTTTTAAAAAATTAATAAAAACTGTAAGAGTTAAAATCATTTATAAATGCATTTATATTGTAAAACAGTGGAAAGACAATAACTGAGATTATAGCTGGGTGAATTTAGCCTGAAACTATTATTTAAGTGTAAATTCTACACTAACCTTTCCTTTGTTTATGGTTGCTTCAGGCCTAACCTCGCCCTTTGCCTTTGCCTGTGGTTATTTCATAATTGAGAAGAGCTGGGACATCATTGTCTCCTCTTCTGGTATTAGTAACCCTTTCTCTCATGAATTCAAGTGTAAACTAAATAAATTGCTGCCTGATAGAATAAGGTTAAATGGCCACTGGAGTTTTATTATCTCCAAAATCAAAAGGGGGGTGGAGGGGGAGAAGTCTCCTGCCTTGACAGTCAGTGTTCCTAAGAGTGGCAATTCATGAGAGAAAGCAGTCTGTCTCCCTGAGGCTTCAAATAGCCTCAGTAAATATATATAAAGTTAATCTTGTGGCTTATCCAAAATTCTGCTAATTTCAAAGTAAAATATAAAGTTCTAAAACAAAATGGTGCTAAGGCATTGAGAACATTTTGGTTATTACAATCCATTAAGTAAGAAAGAAAATTCTTGTGGTAAACTGCATGGTCATAGTGCAAATTAAGAAGAGTTTCAAAAGTCTTTGAAAAGTTTGAAGTAACTAAAGTCATGTTGTTGTGTCAGACTGTTCATGTCTGCCTATTTGCTCAAATTGTTAAAGGTTAAATATGCAGTTATATTTATAAATATTCTTAAAGCCCAAATTGAACTAAGCAGGATGAAAAAGTCATAGAAATCTGATTATGGAAACAATTGGGAAAGGGCCTCCTCTTTGCAAGAGCTTTTAAGGCAAGACTAGGTGTGGCAGATTAAACCTATCTACTAGGCTAGGGAATTAAGAATCAGTTTGCCTGGTAATTTCCCAGTTTAAACCTTTGTCAGCCATAAATTGGAAAAAAAAAAACAAAAAACAAAACAAAGATTAGGTTAATTTTCACAGAAGAAAAATGTTGATGTAACCCGGCGGCCTGCTGCCTCAGTCTCCCACTCCCGGGTTGGACAGCAGTGGAGGAGACCAGTTTAGGCCAGTCCTATGGGCAGTGGAAGGATGCCCAAGAAGGAGCTAACTAAGTCGGTGCCATTTCAGCACTAAATTCTATTCCTTATTTGACAAAGGGGGGAGCAGGTAAAAACTAAAATGGTTGGAATGTGATAGAAGAAGCAGTTAAATCAAACTTTTGCGTGGGAAAGTTAAATCTCAGATAAGCTGTAACTTCTGAAGTATCCAATCTATGGAAAAACAGGAAGAGCTTGCATGCTAGGCTTAGGGGTATAAATTGTGTCATTTTTCTTTGTTCGGGGCACCAGCCATATCTGGCTCTGCACCCCTTCTTGCAAGATTGAGAATAAAGTATTTTCTTCTCCACAATCTGGTGAGCCTTATTTTCTTCCAGAAGATTTCTTTCCAACAAAATAAGGTAATTAGTGGCTCTATTAACAAATTTCAGTAAGAAAAGGAAAGTCCATAAAAACTATGGAGAGATCTTTCCTGGGTTATGATTTTAAAAAATTAAGTAATTGTGTAATGTGTTTTGAAACCTGGAAGTCAGTATGCATGTGTTTTAAAACCTGGTAGTCAGTATGCTTTTAATTTAATAATTTTGATAACTTAAAGAAAAGAAGTTTTTAGCTTCCTGTAAGGGAAAAAGAGAACATTCCTTGCATAAACTATTATGGTTTCAATTTTATTTAACTTGAGTGTAATCTCCCATAGTTAATTTATAAACTAAATTAACATTACACAAAATCTTTACAGTAATGAAAATTGTAAGTTCACATTGGTGAAATTAGGCTAAAGGGAAAAGATTGTAGATATGCTCTCTTAAATAAAGAGTAAATTTCTTTCATTGGTAATTGTAATTTAGTAAGTTTATTTAAACATGAGGTGTCTAGTCAATGCGGTTATAGTCAATTATAAAGAGTTTGTAAAACATCTTCCAAACTGAAAATGTTTAAATAGTTCTAGTTGTAGAAGTCGTTGTTAACTAAAGAAACTTAGATTGGTATTGGTAGCAGAAATAACTTCATGATAATAAACCTGTCTGAAGGCCACTGCAAAATACACATTTAAGTAAATGGTAATAAAAAGTTGTCTTGATTCTATTGGAAATATTCTGTTTTCATTCTAACAATGAAAAGTATTTTTCCTCTATTACTAAAGTAAAGTACCTACTGTTATCTTCATAGTAAAATTGTGTAAGTAAATAGTCATTTGATATATGTATTGCGTTAAGTTGTTTAAAATATATATAAAACAAGGAATAAACTTTAACATTGTCAAACTCTTGTGCATTCGAACCAGGCCTTGTATACATTACAGGTGGCCTCTCCATGTGAGTTATTGGCTAGGCTGGTCACTGACCCCTCAATTAAAAATATGTGCTATATCAGTCTCTGGTTCTGCTCCTGAAGTTGATGGAAACTATATTGCAGTTTCAAGCTCCTGCAGCCAATAATGACTCGGTACAGCCAAGTGTACAATGGATATCGCCTCCAGACTGGCACTGTTCCATGGTGCCAGAGAGCACTATGCACCAGGCTAGTAGAATACTGGAAAATCTCTGGAATACTGGAAGGATGCTGCAACTTGCTCACTGCGTTGAAGAACATGCTAAGTGGAGCCATGATACCAGGAGACTGTAAGTAAAACTTGAGCACAATTGGCATTATGGCCTGCTCTCATGGAGAGATAACATGTAAAGTATTACAAACCTGAAACTCAAAACTAATAATGGCAACTCTGAATCCTTATGCATTAATACATTAGTTAATATTAAGTGCTGTACTTTTATCCTGTACTAAATATATGCCTAATAATTGTAATGTTATCTTTTCTATTTTGGATCAAGTGCAGAAGTATATTAGACATGTTAAATTCCTGGTAAAATCATTTTCTAAACAGTTAATAACATGTCTATAGAATAAGGTGGCAGTCTCAGCCAGTCTCAGTTAGCAAAAGTGAGGCTTGCTTGCTGATGGTGAGTCACCTATTGAACAAGTCAAAATTGCTAGAAATTGTACAATGAAAACCAAGGTGTAAAAATCTTTATTCTGTAGTTCTGATCACTCCCACAGGTGAAAACTAAGAGTATTTCCAAATTAGTGTTCTAATCCTGAGTGAAGCCAGTTGCCCAAGGAGTGCCAGTTCACCAGGAGCATCTGACAGAGCGAATGAGTGTCAATCATTGAACAGCTTGGAATGTGTCTTCAGACAAAGCTAAGTGTCTGTTGCAATTTCTCTCTAAAGATGGATAACTTAAAAAAGAATATATATGCTGTTCCCACCAGCTTTTAAGGAATGCCATCTTTATAGGCATCTAATCTTGTCTATCTCTGTAATCCAATGTGTCCTCTTTTAAAAACGGGTATTCCAAATTTTTAATTAAGTTTGTTTCTTTCAGAGTGAACATCTTATTAACCATATGAAAACTTCATCCAACTTCGTACAGAATGCCAGATCCATCTTCCTCCAGTTAGAATAAATTAAAGAGTTTTTACACCTTATCAGGCAATGACTACAGCCCATGGCCAGCAGGAAGCAGTTACAGAAAAGAGATCGTCTCCCTTCAGCACCCCTTTTAAATTAAAGGTGTAAACTCTTTAAGAGTAAAATAAAAGTAATAGATGGATCTGGAACCTGACTGGAAATCCACGTGAGTGCCAGTGGCAGCAGAATAACTGCGGGAGGCCCCTGCCCAAGATTCTGCTGTCCAGAATGAAAAGTTCTAAACTTCTAAAAACGGTCCTTGATGCTGTACTAAAGACTGATAAATAATCAGTCAAGACAACAAACAGTCATCCACCTCATAGCTACAACAATAATTATGCCAAAGCTTAGCAAGTAAACTTTGACAAAGGGGGGGAATGATGTGGGCTATGGGTGGAAGGCTCTTTGTCTCTTCAGAGATAACGAAGTTGTTTGACTTGTGGGTGTGAAACGGTAAGAGGCTGCAGTCCTGCT
Source organism: Dasypus novemcinctus (assembly GCF_030445035.2). Lineage (NCBI taxonomy): Eukaryota > Metazoa > Chordata > Mammalia > Cingulata > Dasypodidae > Dasypus > Dasypus novemcinctus. The sequence continues at coordinate 34,283,079 of NC_080682.1, forward strand.
CTTAGGGACCAGCAGGCTCCAGTCCCAGGAAATGTTTAACAAAGCAAGGGCTATAAACTTTAAGTATTTAGGGGAAATGCAAAAACCAAGGCTTATCTAAAATGTCTGGAGTCCTTGCTAAAAGCTTACCTAAGATGTGAAAGAGATATATGCTAATTGAAGCCTATTGAGAACTGAAACAAAGGGACCATTTGGCCTTTCCTCTCTGTATAAAAGACGTTTGAAAATCTTGTTTGGGGCTCGGGATTCAAACAGAAAGCTCCCGAGTCCGGCCGGCCGTCAATAAACCATTTTTCCTTCTCAAAATCATTCCTGAGTCCTGGCCTCTCTATTCTCAAATAATTGAACTTCTCTTAAATTCCACAACAGTGGTAAGGAGCTCTCTTAACTGCAAAGCTCACTTATGGAGGGCTCCCTCTAAGGTCACTAATGAGTTGTTTTTTTTCTCTCGGTTGCTTAGAAAGGGCCTTCTGTACATAAGCTCAAAAGGACTTAATTCAAGTCCTCTTCTGGGGCCACCCTAACCCAAATGAGAGCTAGGTTAGTGCTTCTGTCCATTTCAACTATGTTTCTTGACAAATTTTACTTAAGGTTTTCTTCAAAATATAGTTTATTCTTTCCACTTTTCCTGATGACTCAGGTCTCCAGGCTGCATATAGTTTCCACTTAATTCCAAGACAGTGATTGATAGCCTGTACCACAGCTGAAATAAAAGCAGGTCTATTATCTGATGAATTGTTTGGGGCAGTCCAAACCTCGGGATGATTTCCTGGAGGAGGAATTTAGTTACCGTGGAATGCTTTTCTGTGTGGCAGGGAAAGGCTTCCACCCACCCTGAAAAGGTGTTTACAAAAACTAAAAGATACTTAAAATTTCTTGTGGTTTTTGGCATGACTGTGAAGTTTACTTGTCAATCTTCCACTGGGGCAAGCCCTCGACTTTGTGTCTCAAAAGAAGTCCACTATGTTTTTTTTTTTTTTTTGGGGGGGGGGGGTGTTACTTTTCTGACAAAAAAAGACACTGATTAGAGAATTTTTGCACTTTTTGCTGTCCCAAATGTGTGGTTTGGTGATAATAAGAGACTAGGGGATATGCTAGATTTTCAGGCAGATAAAACTGCCTTTGGCTATTTTTCAGCCACTTACCCCCTTTTTCCAATTTTTCTGAATTCTCTTGAAATCCCTATTCTTTTGCACACTTGAGATCTTCAGGGGTATAGACTGGACAGAAAACTTCCTCTATATGTTGAGAAATCTGAGTTTAATGAGTGCAACAACTTGACTAGGAGAGTAGCCTTTTCTTGCAGCCTCTTTTGCAACTTGATCTGCTTGCCTGTTAATTAGGGCTACATAGGAGTCTCCTTTTTGATGCCTCAGCAGTGCATTACAGCTACTTCTGCTGGTAGTTTTACTGCTTTTAAAAGTTCAGTTATTTTTGTGGCAAGCTTAATATTTTTCCGCCTGGATGGTAAAATTCTTCTTTCCTTCCAAATGACCCCATGTGCATCCAAGATAAGAGAAGCATATTTTGAATCAGTGTAAATGTTCACTCTTTTTCCATCCCCTCTTTAGAGGGCTCTAAGAAGAGCAGAGCTCCCTGGGGGAAGTGGTGCATCTTCTATTACTTCCCCCCACAGTTATAAGAGCATATCAAGCCTTTCAAACACCCCCTTCAAGGAAGCTACTTCCATCCATGAAGATTTTTAAATCTGGATTTTGTAGAGGAGTATTCTGCAAGTCTTTCCTGGAATAAAAGACTTTCTCTAGCATTTCTATACAGTCGTGAATAGGTATTTCTTCAGTGCTTGATGGGAGTAGAGAAGGTGGATTTAAGGTTGCACAGACTTTTAATTTAACTTCTGAGTTTTCTAGGAGTGTTGCTTGACATTTTCCAAGCCTCCTTTGGGTTAGCCAAAGATTTCCCTTTCTTTCAAGCAGTGTTAGTACTTGATGACGGGTGTGAATAGTGAGGGGCTGTCCTAATGTAAATTTTTCAGCTTCTTGTAATAAGACACAGTTTGCAGCAACAGCTCTTAAACATGCCGGCCACTGTTTTGCAGTATTGTCTAGTAATATTGAGAAGTAGGGTACTGGACAATGCTCACCTCCCAATTTCTGAGTTTATACTCCAAGGGTGACAGTTTGTTTTTCATGGACAAATAAATTAAAAGGTTTTCTGAGATCTGGTAATTCTAGAGCAGGGGCACTCTTTAGCTCCCTCTTCAGTTGATGAAAGGCTTGCTTACATTCAGAGGCCACTGGAGGGGTTCTGTGTCCCCACCAATCAAAGTTTTTGCTGGACCTCCTGTAATTTAGTGATTGATTTTTGCTTTGGAGCACTTATCCACAGACCAGCAAGAATGCAGATTCCAATGAGAATCAGCTTCAGGGACTGTCTCATTTGGGGAGCTGTAAATAAAGTTTTGCAGTGCCACTTGCTGCAATGTCTTGGCTTCTTGTTGGACTTTTTTTCAAGGACCATTAGTCTTTCCTTGGAGGTGAGGAGGACATTTATAAGAGTTTGTATATTAGCCACACTTTGTGTGGCAAAAGTGGAAACAAACAAGGTTCTTACTTTTTCAGGATCTGCACAATAAGCAGGAGTGTTATTTTTCCAATTAAATAAATCAGACGTGGTGAAAGGAGTGTGGGTGAAAAGAAGGCCTTGGGGTCATCCTTGATCATTAATTCTACTTGGAATTTGCTAGGGCAGGAACTCACCTACAGTCCCTTTGGTTAGGGGGTCTATCCTGGCCAAAAACAGCTCCACTCTGTATGGAAGGCAGATTGAAGGAAAGGCCCTTGTGGGAGGGAAAGTGGGCCTGATATCTCTAAGGGAAGAGTGGTTTTTCACAGTGGCCCTGGTGAGGAAGGAGACAGAGATGGTTTAGAATAATGAGGGGGTGAGGTACTTAAGTTGAGGAGTTCACTAATGGATTCAAAGAGAGGGAATCCCAGGACTTGAATTTTTTTTTTGTAACTGGTGCTGAAGGGGCCCCGCACAACATTAAGCCACAATTCTTTCTGGTTTCTTTATCTTTCTACAACTCCAAGAAAACTTGAGCATATGGGATTTCTGCCCATTTCTCTTGCTGTTTACAAAACATATCTAATTGCAGGATAGTATTAAAAATTTTTTAAAGATTTATTTATTTATTTCTATCCCCTCCCCCCTGCCCACCAGCCCTGCTTGTCTGTTCTCTGTGTTTATTTGCTATGTCTTCTTCTTTGTCCACTTCTGTTGCTGTCAGCAGCATGGGAATCTGTGTTTCTTTTTGTTGCATCATCTTGTGTCAGCCCTCCATGTGTGCAGCACCATTTCTGGGCAGGCTGCCCTTCTTTCATGCTGGGCCCTACATGGGGGACACCCCTGCGTGGCAGGGCACTCCTTGCACGCATCAGCACTGCACATGGGCCAGCTGCACACGGGTCAAGGAGGCCAGGGTTTGAACCGCAGACCTCCCATGTGGTAGATGGATGCCCTAACCACTGGGCCAAGTCCACTTCCCATAGTATTAAAATTTAAAGACTCATTTTTTTTTGGCCAATTTTTTTTTGTTATTTACTCTATATCTAGGTCTAGCTTTATTACAAAAAGTAATTAATTTATTTTTTTGTACCCAGATTTTCCAAATTTAAACTAATTTTTCAGGATGCATCCTAGTGGTGAGCACTCAGGTACCAACACCTCATTCTCCATGGTGGCAGAAAGAGAGAGAGAGATAACAGTTAAAAGTAAAGGCACAAAAGGCAGCAGGCTTCCCCTTAAAGGGAGTGAGGGAGTGGGATTCAAACTCACCAAACTTTTCCCACCTACTACCAAACCTTCACTACCTTAGCAAAGGTAAACCAAATGCTAACTCACAGCCAAAACTAAACAGCAGGTTTCCCTTTTAAGGGAGCCAGGGAGTGGGGCTCAAACTCACCAAGACCTCTCCCACTGTAACCAAACCTCCACTACTGGAGTGAAGGTAAACCAAATGCTAACTCACAGTTAGCTAAAACCAAACAGCAGGTTTCCCTTTTAAGGGACTGAGGAAGTGGGACTCAAATCCACCAAGACTTCTCCCACTGTAACCAAACCCTCACTCCAGTAGTGAAGGTGAACCAAATGCTAACTTGCAGGTAGCTAAAAGGAAAAGAGTAATCATAAAGGAATGAACTCACCCAGCCAGGGGAAAGAGACAACTGGGCCCTCCTGTCCTCCATCCTAACCTCGTGAGACTTGGTTCCTTTGGCAGCTGGAAAGGGTCTCTGTCCTGGGAAACCCCAAGTCCTCGGAAAGATCCCGAGTGGCCACTGGAGTCAGGGATGCCTCGGTGCAAACAACCACTTCCACAGCTCACCTTGTAATCATTCTCTGGTTATTATTTTTATTTATTTATTTAGTCCCATCTGGGTCACCAATTTGTTAGGCCTCAAAGCAGGGCCTTTATGGGTAACCAGAAATGGCATGAAGAAAACTTCAACATGAGAGTCAGGCAAACTCACAATTATTATGTCTGCAGAGGTAAGGAGCCAAGGCCAACCCAAAGTGACTCAGACCTGACTCCCTGTGCTGCAGTTTCACTCTTGCTTAAATATCCAAGTTACTACTTAGCATTTGCTTTGATTATGCATAAGTTTTTATACATATGGAGGAACAAACATAGCTGGTTATATAATTGTATGATTAGCATGTTCAGGAAATCATGCTTGCACATACATTGTGTGATTAAAAAAGGGGCAGATAACTCCACCCCTGGGTGGGAATTTTACTATGTTAATTAAGCAAGTTGAAGTGAGGACAGCAAGGGGCTGTTTCTGCACAGGTCTGGCCAACTGGTTGAAGCTGGTTTTCATACTTCATTGCTTCAGCAGGATATTCTTGACCACCAAAAGTCGAATTTGGCCCAAAGAGAGGGTTGCATTTCATTACCTTCTGATTGACATACAATTCTTTCCCTTGTATCCTAGCAACAGGTAGAGAAACAAGTTACAAGGTATTCAAAGTGAGTTAGGCTGAGGGAAAGAAAGAAAAAAAGATTATTAAAAATGAAACAAGAAACTATCAAAAACATGAATATATGCAATATGGGAGACACAGAAAGAGAAGAAAGGAAGAGATAGAAGGAATAGTCAAAGAAATAATGAGAAAGAACTTCCCAAACTTAGGAAAAGATGTGAATATACACATCCAAGAACATCGGGAAACACCAAACAGGATAAAAATGAAAATAAAGTATGCCCCATCATGTACTGATTATACTATTGAATGTAAAGGACAAGGACAGTGTTCTGAACCATAAGGAAAAAAGCAAGGTGTTAACATAAAAGAGCACTCCAAATAGATAAAGTGCCAATTTTTCATCAGTCTCCATAGAGGCAGTTCTCTGAATTACTTAAAGTGCTGCCTGAAAACAACTTTCAGTCAAGAATTTTACATACGGTGAGACTTGCTTTCATAAATGAGGATGAAATTAAGATGTTGTTAGACAAATAAAAGCTGAGGGACTTCATTACCACTATACCTCTTCTATAAGTAATGCTAAAGAGAGCTGTTCAGATTGAAAGACAAGGACATTACACAATGGTTCAAATATTCATAAAGAAATAAAGGGCTGTTGTAAAGGGAACCATTGGTAACTACCAATATCATTGTATAGTATTGATTGATGTGTAACCAGACTTTTTACTCTTGACAGTTGCTAACATGCAAATACATAAAAAGCAATGATAAATCTATGGTTTTGGAAATACAATGTACAAAGACACAAGTGGTAACAATTTAAAAACTGAAGGGGGCTGAAGGGTTTATTGAAAAAGTATATGTGCATGATATTGAAATAAAATTGGCATCAGAAAAAAATTATTATATATTTAGTATGTTAAATTTTAATCCCATGGTAACTACAAGAGAAACTGAGAAAACATATATCCTGGTAAAAATGAGAAGGAACTAAATATGGTATAATACAAGAAAGGAAATAAATATAAAAGTAGGCTTTAGCATAAGTGAGGAATGAAAAAGGTATGAGTTATAAAGTCTCATCAAAATTACAGTTTAAAATCCTGTCTTATCAGTAGTGGTTTTGAATAGAAATTGATTAAACTCTCTAGTCAGAAAGCAGAGATTAGCAGGATGGATAAAACAAACAAACAAACATACAAGTGACTCACCGTAAAGTCATAGATAAAAATAGCTTGAGGGTGAAAGGATGGAAAAAATATATCCTGCAAGTAACAATGAAAAGAGAGATGGGTTGTATGTACCACAATTGGATAAAATAGACTTTAAGTCAAAACATTACAAGAAGCAAAGATGGTCATTGTATGCTGACAAAGGGGATAACAACAGGATTATGTAACAATTTTATATAAATATATATTATATATATATATATGTGCACCAAACCACAGAGCTCCAAATTACAAGTTGCTAACACTGAGATATTTGATGGGAGAAATTGATCATGGTTTATTAATCATAAGAGACTTTATAATATCACTTTGATGGATAGAACACCAAGTCAGAAAATCAATAAAGAACTAAAGACTTAATGTTACACTAAACCAACTACAGCTAACAGACATACATAGAACTCTGCATCCAATGAAAATAGAAAAAACATTCTTCTCAAGTATACAAGGGCAATTCTCAGGATAGACCATATATTGGGAAAAAAACAAGTCTCAATATATTCAGAATATTGAAATCATACACTGCATATTCTCTGACAAAAATAGAATGAAGCTAGAAATCAATGATATAAGGAAAAATGGAAAATGAACAAATATGTGGAAGTTATATAGCATACTATTAAACACCCAATGGGCTAAAGAAGAAATCAGAAGTGAAATTAGGAAATATCTTGAAGTTAAATGAAAGTGAAAATACAACATACCAAAACTTATGGAATGCAACAAATAAATGATAAGAGGTAAATTTATAGGTCTAAATGTTTATGTTAAAAAAGAAGAACGATTTCAAATCAAAGATCTAAACACACAATATTAGAAGAAATAAAAAAGCAGAGCAAGCTAAACCCAAAGTAAGCACAAGGATAGAAATAACAAAGAGTAAAGCAGAGATAAAAGAAATAGAAAAAAAAAAAAAGCAGTACCTAAGGAATAACAAGAGATGGTTCTTTGAAAACATCAATAAAATTGACAATCCTTAGCTAAAATGACTAAGAAAAAGAGAGAAGATACAAATAATGAAAATATAAATGAAAAGAGATTCATTAGTTCTGACCTCTCTTAAATAAAAGTGATTATAATAGGATACTATAAACAAGTTTATGCTTTTAATTTAGATAACCTAGACAAAATTAGTAAATTCTTGGAAATATGCACATTTCCTATATTGACACAAGAAGAAATAAATCTGGACAAACCAACTATTAGTAAAAAGATTGAATCAATAATTAAAACCTCCCAAAAAAGAAAAAAAAAACAAGACCAGATGACTTCACAAGGGACATCAACCAAACCTTCCAAGAGATATAAATACAATTCTGTTCCAACTTTTCCAATAAATTAAAGAGGAGGGAACACTCTAACCCATTCTTTGAGGCTATTGCCACTCTCATTCCAAAGATGGATAAAGAAACCACAAGAAAAGAAGAAAAGAAAACTGCAGTCCAATATCTCTTATGAATATATAAAAAAAATCCTAAACAAAATACTAGCAAACCAAATCCAACAGCATATTAAAATAATTGTACAACATCATGAAATGAGATTCATCCCTGATATGCAAGGTTGGTTCAACTTAAGAAAATATATGAAAGTAATACACCACATTAAAAAAATGAAGGAATAAATCACATGATCACCATAACTGATGTAGGAAAAGCATTTGACAAAATATGGCATTTTTTCTAGTAAAAGCACTTATAGCACTAGGAATAGAAGGAGTCTACCTCAACATAATAAAGGGATGCACGAAAAGCTCACTACCTACATCCTATTTAAAGATGAATAAATGAAAGCATCCCATCAAAATTCAGGAATAATGCAATGATACCCAATGTCATGAATGTTATTCATCATAATAGTGGACATTCTAGCAAATAATTAGGCATGAAAAAAGAAATAAATGACATGCAAATTGGAAAAGAAGAAGTAAAAATCCCTATTTGGAGTTGATATGATCCTATATACAGAATATCCTGAAAAATCTACAAGCAAGCTCCAAGGGCTAGGAAATTAATTCATAAAAGGTGTGGGGTACAAGATCAATATTCAAAAAGTGGTAGTGTTTCTATATATAAACCTTGAAGAATCAGAAGAAATTAAAAAAAAATATCAATTCACAATAGAAACTAAAAGAATCAAATATCTAGAAATAAATCTAACCAAGAATGTAAAGGACTTGTACACAGAAAACTATAAAACATTTCTAAAAGAAATCACAGAAAATTTGAATAAATAGAAGTTCATGGATTAGAAGACTAAGATCATTTAGATGTCAATCACACCCAAAGCAACTTATAGATTCAAAATCCTCTCAATCTAAATTCCAAATACCATTCCTACAGAAACAGAAAATCCAATAAATTTATATGGAACATAAGGGGCCCAACATAGCTAAAGTCATATTGAATAAGAAGTTAGAAGATTTATACTTCTCCATATCAAAACTTATTACACAGCCAAAGCTATCAAAGCAGCATGGAACATCAACCCTCCACCAACATCTTGGGTGAGATGTTATATATGTTTGTTTGATGTTGTATATGTTTGTTTTGTAAGTTCACAACTATTACATACTTATTGTTTATGTATGCTTATGTATCAGTGATATATTCCAATAAATTTTTATAAAAAGGACAAAGGAGAGACAAGGCCAAGGAAGCCAGAAGTTAAAGGCAATGAAAGAATATTCCTTGTTTATGGATAGGAAGACTGAATATTATTAAGATGTCTATCCTACCAAAACTGATCTACACATTCAATGCAATCCCAATAAAAATCAACACAGCCTTCTTTAAGGAACTAGAAAAACTAACTATGAAATATATTTGGAAAGGAAAGAGACCCTGAATAGCCAAAGACATATTGAAAAAGAAAAATAAAATTGGAGGAATCACACTTCCTGACTTCAAAACATACTACAAAGCTACAGTAGTGAAAACAGCATGGTATTGGCATAAGGAGAGACACACAGACCAATGGAATCTAATTGAAAGTTCTGATATAGAACCTCATATATATAGCCATATAATATTCGATAAAGCCACCAAACCCTCTCAACTGGGAGAGAATGGCCTATTCAACAAATGGTGCCTGGAGAACTGGATATCTATCGGTAGAAAAATGAAAGAGGAATACCATCTCACACCTTATACAAAGATCAACTCAAGATGGATTGAAGACCTAAATATAAGAGCCAAGACCATAAAGATCTTGGAAAGCAGTGTAGGGAAACATCTACAGGACCTTGTAATAGGAAATGGCTTCATGAATATCACACCAAAAGCATGAGCAACAAAAGAACAAATAGATAAATGGGACTTCCTCAAAATTAAAGCCTTCTACACCTCAAAGGAGTTTGTCAAGAAAGTAAAAAGCGAACCCACAAAATGGGAGAAAATATTTGGCAACCATATATCTGATAAGAGACTTATAACTTGCATAGATAAAGAACTCATATATCTTGAAAATAAAAAGATAAACAACCCATTTAAAAAATGGGAAAAAGATTTAAACAGACACTTCTCCAAAGAAGAAATACAAATGGCTAAAAAGCACATGAAAAAATGCTCCAAATCTCTAGGTATCAGGGAAATGCAAATCAAAACTACGAGATACCATCTTACTCCCATAAGATTGGCAGCTATGAAAAAAACAGAAGAATACAAATGCTGGAGAGGATGTGAAGAAAGGGGAACACTCATCCACTGCTGGTGGGAATGCAGAAGGATCCAACCATTCTGGAGGACAGTTTGGCAGTTTCTCAAAAAACTAGCCATAGATTTGCCATATGACCCAGCAATACCACTGCTGGGTATATACACAGCAGAAGTAAAAACAAGGACACAAACCGATATATGTACACCAATGTTCATAGCAGCATTGTTCACTATCACCAAAAGTTGGAATCAACCCAAATGCCCATCAACAGATGAGTGGATCAATAAAATGTGGTATATACACACAATGGAATACTACTCGGCTATAAGAACAAATACACTACAAACACACATGATAACATGGATGAATCTTGAGAACCTTATGTTGAGTGAAGCAACCCAGGCATTGAAGGACAAATACTACATGACCTCAATGATATGAAATAAGCAAGTTGCCTCAGAGAGCTAGAGACTGGAAAATAGGCTTACAGGAAATCGGGGGGTGGAGGAAGGATGTGAGCCAACGTCTGCAGGGGTGGAATCTATGATGAGCTGGTGGTAAGTATGAGCACAAAGAAGAGATAAAATGGGGGCAAGGGGTTGCCTTTGGGTGGGCCTTTGTGGGTTTGAGGGGGGCTGGGGATGGGTGGATGGATAATATTGTCCACAAAATTGGGGGGAGGGAGGGGCAACATACGAACATAGGAGAGTGTCAGGTGTTGGTGGAGAGTAAAATGCTGAGAAAATCATATCAAAATATAATTAGGAGGGTTACCTGTTTAGGATGCTCAGAGGGGATGGTCTGATGCGGGACTAATTCCTGGGGGAATGTCTGAAGGCTCATTTTGCCAGGGTGGGTTATGCCATTGGGTAGAGACCCAAGAAGTGAGAGTTGGGGTGGACCCACATCCTGGGGAGGACTAATGCCATCAAATAGAGAGAACTGTATCTCTTGAGAGAAAGGGTTGCACCCAGGGCATTAGGGCAGTTGAGAAAGTCAGGCCCTGAACACTGTTGCAAGGATCTCTGGATGTGGCTCCTCGGGAAATGGAGATTGGCTGTCACTGTGGGCCCTAAGGGGAGGGGAAAATGGATGTTGAATGGATGGAACCAAAGTAAATATGGGGGAAGAGAAGAGTTTTGCGAGATTACATGAGGATGAATATAAAACATGTAATATTACACCAAAAACATATAGGGGATGGCAGACTAATAATGTAAACCATAATGTAAAACATAGGATAATTAAAAAATTTAGAAAACTGTATATCCTAAAGTATGGACCACATTGTAATCACAGATGTCACCTTGTTTGAAAGCTATTGTTTCGGAGTCTGTACAGCAGTCTCAGTAAATATGATACGAATAAGTTAAAAGATTATCGCTGTGGAAGGGAAAAGGTTTTATGGTGGATGTGTGGGAGTACTGTATATTGTATATATGAATTACTGTGATTTAAGACTCTTGTGAAGAGAAGCTCAATAATTAGGAAAAAAGAAAAGAAAAAGATAGGATGTAGAAATTTTTCCAAATAAATATGTACTCTAGATCTAACCTTTATGGCGGTGGAGGAATACTGGCATGGAATGTTATTGACAGGCTATATATGGTTGACAGGGAGTTATACAGGGCATATGTCCAGGGTGCATGTTAATGTTAGATATACTCATAGTGGAAACAATTTAAAACAACACCTGGGGAGGTACTGGGTTCCTGGCCAGGGGTGCTCTGTCGTGGTCCCTAGGGGAGCAGCGGCAGTCCCCCAGGTTCAACGGTAAGAACCAGGAAGGAATGAGGGTCCCTCAGTGGGCTCGTGATACTAATGACTATGCTTGTGAGCCTACATGCCTGCAATAAGAACAAAGCCTAGAGCAGCATTGTGCCTGGGAGTTTCCTCCTGACAGCCTTCATGTTACCCAAATGTGTACTCAGTCTCAAAGCCAAACTCAGCATGTAGATGCAGTGCATTCCCCCCAGTGTGGGACATGACACCCGGGGATAAGCCTCCCTGGCACCAAGGGATCACTACCAAATACCAGCTGAATATGCAACTAGAAAATGACCTTGAATTAAAGGTTCAATGCGGATCAGCAATATCCCTGTCTACATATAATAACATGACTTTAAAATGCTGTTTGACCTAATGTAAGGGGGAAATGGAAAGGAGAAATGAGTTTATATGGCTACGAGTCTCTAAAAAAGAGTCTGGAGGTTTTCAAAAGGATTTCCCTTATGCACAACTGAGCAGAGTCTAAGAGACAGATAAAGTAGATACAACCCCAGGTATTGGTTCTTTTCAGGGCTAAAGAGACCCACGGGTTCTATGATCATGGCAGATGGGGTTCACTGCCATGTCAGATGGCCCTTCTTTGGAGCTGGTGTTTCTGCGTGATGGAACTGGACTCAGATGGGATCTCTTTTCACAAGCCTTTCATGCTACTTTACTGGAATTGTAGTTGGTGGTGGGGTTTAAGATATATTTAGGGGATTTGAATCTCTGAACTGACAATATGATAGCCAGGCCCTGAGCCTCAACAGACTTCAGCTCCTACACTCTGATTTACTGGACTTACCCCACTCAGCTAACATGGAGTTGAAGAATGTCAACCACCACACCATGGAGCCTAGAGTGCCTACAACTGAAAGCAGGAGGAGTGCATCCAGTATCCATGTGGAATCTAAGCCCCCACTTGACATAGATGTGCAATGGACACAATAAATCCAATGTCCACAGAGAAAATATGGAATTGGTGTGGGAAGGGTGGCCACGGTGGTTGCTGGGTGCGGGGAATGGGAGGAAGAGATGAGATTGGGAGGCATTTTCGGGACTTGGAGTTGCCCTGGGTGGTCCTTCACGGACAACTACGGGACATTGTAGATCCCCCCAGGGCCCACTGGATGGAACGTGGGAGAGTGTGGGCTATGATGTGGACCATTGACTATGAGGTGCAGCAATGCCCAGAGATGTACTTACCAATGACAATGGATGTGTCATGATGATGGGAGAGAGTGTTGCTGTGGGGGGAGTGGGGGGTGGGGTCAGTGGGGTCGGTGGGGTTGAATGGGACCTCATATTTTTTGAATGTAATATTTTTTTTAAAAATGAATTTAAAAAAAATAAAAAGAGTAATGGAAAAGTAAAAAATAAAATAAAATAAAGGCAATGAAACCCAGAAAAGATGGGAGAGATGAGCAGAAACTGCCATGTGACTTGATGTATGAGAGAGGTGTCTGGGCAGTAGGTCTTTAGAGAGAAAACACTGCCTGATGCCACCTCGATTAGGACATTTTCATGGCCTCAAAACTGTAAGCTTGGAACTTAATAAATGCCCATGGTAAAAGCCAAAAAAAAAAAAAAGCATGGAACAGGCATAAGGACAGACATATAGCCCAATGGAATCAAATTGAGGACCTAGAAATCAACATTCACATTTACGGCCAACTGATTTTTGAGAAAGGTGAAGAGACCACTCAATTGCAAAAGAATAGTCTCTTCAACAATTGGTGTTGAGAAGCCTAGAACTCCATGTGAAAATAAAGGAGCACTCTTACCTCACACTTTATACAAAAATCTACTCAAAATGGATCAAAGACTTAAATATAAGAGCCAGAAATATCAAAACCCTATAAGAAATCATAGGGAAGCATCTTTAGGACCTTGTTTTAGGCAACGGTTTCTTAGAATTTACACTCAAACCACAAGCAACAAAAGGAAAACTAGATAAATGAGACCAATGTTAAAAAAAAAAATTCTGCCTTGAAGGACTTTATCACAAAAGTATAACAAAAACCTACATACTGTGAGAAATTATTTTGAACCACATATCCAATATAGGCTTAATATCCAGAATATAAAGAAATTCTTCAACTTATCAACAATCAGACAAACACCAATCAGACAAAGAAACAACAGACAATCATTTAATTTAAAAAACGAGCAAAAGATTGAATAGACTTCTCTCCATAGATGTACAATTAGAAAGAAAGGGCATGCAAAGATTTTCCTGGCAGGAAATGCAAATTAAAACCAAAATGAGATTACATTGTACACCCTTTAGAAAGGCTGCTATTTAAAAATGGAAAATAACAAGTGTTGGAGAGGATTCAGAAAGATAGGAACACTCTTTTTTTTTTTTTTTTTTTCTGCTAGTCACAACATAAAATGATGTAGCTGCCATGGAATACAGTTTGACAGTTTCTCGGAAAACTAAGTACAGAACTACCACGTGATCTGGCTATCCCATTACTAGATAATTACTAAATATATATACAAAAGAATTGAATGCAGTGACTCAAACAGTTATATTTGCACACTGACTGTAATAGCAGCATTATTCACAGATTCCCAAAAATGAAAGCAACTCAAGCATCAAACAACTATGAATGGATAAATAAAATGTGATATATACATACAATTGGGACATTAGTCAGCCATGAAAATGAATGAAGTTCTGATACAAGGGGATACATGAATGAACTTTGAAGACACTGTGCTGCAAGAAATAAGCTAAACAGAAAAGGTAAAATATTGCCTGATCTCAATGATCTGAAATAATTAATATAAAAAAACTCATAGGATCAGAATGTAGAATCATCAGGGGATGCTGGAGGGGTAGAGAATGGGAAGTCAAGACTTAAAATGTGCAAAGTTTCTTTTTGGAAAGATGGAAATATTTTGGTATTTGTTGTTGGTAAAGGTAGCAAAACTGTGTGAAGGTAATTAAGAACAATGAAAAATATATTGTAGTGATTAAAAGAGTAAATGTTAGATTGTATATGGTAGCAGAATAAAAATTTTAAAAAATACTATGAGAGGTTTCAACAACTTTCAAAATTCTGAATAATTTTAAAATTATAAATATTGCAATGTATATAAAAATACATTTAATTATCACACTGATCAAACAAGTAAAAAGATAGTCATTTTGCTACAAATTTATAAACAAAAACAAATAATGTGTCAATAAACAGAAAAGATACACTACATATACAAGATGACAGAGTAGTAAAAATGTGTTTAATAAAAATACTTATCAAAGATCTCTCAAATTAAAAACAAAAGAATTGCAATAAATATAGATTCTATACCACATTGATTTCAGAGCAAAAATAAGTAAGAATCCAACAATTTATTTTGACATTTACCTGAGAAGTTAAAATTTTTATAAAAATTTAGCATGTTGTGGAAAATATTTTAAAATTTGTACAAGTATTAAACAGTGATGAACTAAGTGAAAAATTGCTAACATTTTCCTCCAAGAATAGACATTGAACTTTATTTTAATCTTTCAAAAATTAAGAAAATGAACAAATATAATTCTACAAAGAATATCTTAATATAAATTAAAAGAATGAAAATCACTAGAATGCAAAAGAATATGTTTGACAACATTGCTGAAGTTTAAAATTTTTAAAAATTTCCAATGAAAATGAAGAAAGCCTACATTCTTAAATAATTATTGAAGAGTACAAGAAATTAAAACTGCACTTCCAGACTACTCAGAGGAATTTTTAAAAGGAACTTTAAGGATCCTAACTGATTAAAATATTTAGGAAGTCACAAAATTTGGAATCACTATAAATTTTCAGCTTTACTCTACTAAAAGCTTTTAAACAAATGAGCCAATTATTTAACTGAACAACACATTTCTTTTTAAAGAATATACCATTCCTATAGAAATAAGGAGCAAAGAACTGATTTTTCTAAAAACCAAAACTAAACAGAGAAGCACTAAGCACAAAAGCCTGTTGGCACATCACAGAATGGTAGGATTTTCAAATGAAATTATTCACTGGTAGATATGGAAGAGGTATAACGGTATGCAGATAGTTAACCTCATGAATTTATAAAAACTCCAGTCTCAAAGCAAAGATAGATGAGAATCTTGATTCCCTCATGTACCATAACCTCTATACCCCAAATTTAAATGACATGGGAACACAAAATTTCTAGTGATAAGTTGAAATCAAAAGCTGCAAAAAAGAAAAAGAAAATGACAAAAATGTGCATATTTATATAATATATACACACAAATAAGTAAGATTAGTCTAGAAGACCATGAACAAAACTTTCAAAAATGGTTAGGATGTTTCTGTTTTCTTTAATAATATAAATACATTTGACATTTTCTTCAATGTTCACATACACTTTTTTCTATAATATTCTATTACAAGGTTATTCTTTAAGACCAAACATTAAAGGGTTGTTTTGCTTTTATAGCTGTATGTTTGTTTATGGATAAGAATAGCCATGAATATTTGTAAAACACCCATGAAGCTTTTCATAACAAAAGCTTTTATATATTCAAAATTTTGCAAGAATTTGTTTTTATGAAAGTGATCAAAATTTATTAGTACAGCATTAAATTCTTTCTGTTGAACCTCAGATTTAATTGATATAATAATTCTTTGGATTTAGAATTAAAATATACCTTGTACAGTTGATGAAAATTTATGTAAATTCCAGTGACTCATTAAGAGCAGATATTGAATCTACACCCTGTATTGGCCAGTCCAAAGAAGCATTCTTTACGACTGTGCTATATTTCTTTTCTACAAAATAAACAAAATGACTTCTGAAGGTGCAATCCATAATAACAATGGAACATTTATAGGGATATCTATTATGCGATTTGAAAGATAGGACAAATATTTTTGTGCATTAGTTGCCCAAAAACTGCATATATTTAAACCACAAGTTTAGCACACATTTCACAGCCAGTAATTTTGTAGATTTCTAAAAACGTATTCCTGGAAATGTTCTGAATAATTTCTGGTCATGTACAGTATGGCTCAACAAAAATGCAAACTAGTTAATGGATGCTTGTATATTTAGAGAGTGACCAAGTAAATACCCAAATAAGAAAGAAAGAAAAGATACATTTAATTGTTCAGCATCACTGTTATTTCAATTGCTTGGAGTCCTGTCTCTTTTGTATGACTCTAATGAGAGCATTTTTCACTTCTTTGTTCCTAAGACTATAAATGAGTGGATTCAGCATGGGAATTACCATCGTATAAAACACAGATGCCGCTTGATCTCTTCCAAAAGAGTAGGACTTCTTTGGTTTTAAATAAGTAAAAATTGTAGTGCTAAATTAGATGGTGACTCCCAAGAGGTGGGAGGCACAAGTAGAAAATGCCTTGAGTTTTCCTGAAGTGGAATTAATTTTCAGGATTTTAGACACAATTGACACATAGGATATAGATATTGTGATAAGAGACACAACTGCATTAAAAGTAGCGCAAATGATTATCGTGATTTCAGTGTCACGAGTGTCAGTGCAAGACAGGGCTAAAATTGGGGTTAAGTCACAGAAAAAGTGATAAATTATATTGGAGTTGCAGAAATGCAAACTGTTCATGAAAAGAACATTGCCTAATGATTCAGTAAAACCAATCATATAGGACCCAGTTACAAGGAGGTGGCAGAGTCTGGTGGACATGACCACTTGGTAGTGAAGAGGATTGCAGATAGCCACATAGCGGTCATAGGCCATTGAAGAGAGAAGGAAAAATTCAGTGACACACAAGAAGACAAAAAAGTACATCTGGGTGAAGCAGCCAATGAATGAAATATACTTGTTGGAAGTCATCAAGTTCTTCAAGGTTTTAGGTGTGATGACTGTTGAGTAACTCAGGTCTAGGAATGACAAGTGGCTGAGAAAAAAATACATGGGAGTGTGAAGCTTGAGATCCAGGCGAATTATCAGTATCATCCCTGCATTTCCCAGCATGGTCAGCAGGTATATCAGGAGAAATAGCATGAAGAGGCCCCACAGGATCTCCTCAGATTCTGTGAACCCAAGAAGGATGAAGTCAGGCACATTTGTTTTATTCCTAATTCCCATTGCATTCAACTGTCGCAAACTGTTGAGAAAGCACAGGAGACACTTTGTATAAATGACTTCAAAATGGCATTTGGTTTTATGAATGATTGGGTATTTTTAAAAATTAGTTTAGTGATTCTTGAAATTTATAATAAAGAGTAGTTTACAAAATACATTAGAGAAAAACCTCACTGCCAAATATTAATTAAGAATAAATCATCACTGACATTATATGATAGAAATTCATATATGTTGCATAATTAAAATGAATTTAACATTGTTATAAATACTTCATTCATATATCTATTTTTCAAGATTAAAATATTATACCATAATTATTGGTAATGTACAATTTTATTAAATTAAAAAAGGACACAGATAATTAACTTATCTAGTCACAAATATTCAGTTATGTTGGCTCTGTCATTCTATCAAGATTATTTGTGGTCGCACAGCATGCTTGTAACACTCTATTCCTACTTAAAATTAATTTTAGAAAAATAGAGAAAAAGTACTAGATAAATGGCAAATAATAATATATTTAAGCATCATTTACTGTTCTTTTGAATCCAATATTATTTAATATAAATGACAGATTAGAAATTAAAACCTTACGCTACCTTGCTGGGAAGTATTACTATTATATAAAACACATTATAATTAATTTTCAGTAGGTGGGTTTTTAATTGATTATTTAATATCAAAATTCTTCTGAAATTATATTTTCATATATGTACCTTGCTTGGTGGCTCTGATTCCATCAATTCTACATTTTCCTTCCTACAAATAATGACATTAATTAGGCAAGATCTATATGATATGTATATTTTTCTAATAATATCCCAATATTCTTTCAGATAAACTAAAACACATTAACTTTGTGAGTAATACTTACCATAATTTGGTGAAAAACTACTTTCAGCATTATCTGTCTGGAAAGTCAACCTCAAAATTTCTCACAATTAAAATATGTAAAATATTTAAGGATTTATATAATAAAAATAAACATATATTATAAAATATCTGTAATCCTTTAAGATAATTTAAGTTTAATTTTTTTGTGCATGCATTTCTATTTTGTTCTGAAGTAAAATATGTCAGCTTAAAGTGTTTGTTCAAATCCTGGTCATATAGAAAATTTTCCTGGAAATTATGTGTCACAAGTATACCAGGGAGCTACTGTGAAGAGAAGCATAGCAAAGTATCCCTTCCCTTTCATGTGATGATGCCATAGCACCTCTTATTTTGAGGATTGCTGATAATGAAACATTTGGTCATCTCTGGGACCAATTTCTGAGGTAGATTTCTTGGAATGTTTCCAAGGATAAAAGTTCAAGGATTAATATAGCCATGTGATGATTGTAGCAGAGTTGCCTTCACCATAGAAACCACAAAACGTTGAGCATCGTAACTTGGTATTCTTAGTGATGCCTTAATTTATGACTGGGTAAAAGAGAAGGTATTTCTAAGGATATACTTACTGAATCTGTGGCTGAAATGCAAGATTGTTTAATAATCAGGGATAGAATAGCACATTTTTTCATAGTGACACATTTTTATTTTTAAGTGTGATGCTATCACGGGAATAAATATTGTCTTTTGCACAAAAATTAGATTCCAACAATATTAAAAAGAGAAAATGAAATTCATTCCTGCATGTTTTTAATCCCAGACAAATTTTCTTCCAAATATTTTCCTTTGTGAAGTTAATTCTTATTTTTAGGTATATTTATATATTTACATAAGTTTAGTTCACTGTTTTTTCAGTAACATTCTGATTTTATTTTCACATACTACTTATACACTTTTACCTATAATGTATTATCTTTTGTAAGGCCCACAATTTCAAGTATTTTGTATTAACTTGTGAAGTAGTACTAGCTTCTTTATAGGAGTGTACCCCAGCTGATAAATGGGTATTTTTGAAGCAGCAGAAGGAAAACATGGTAGAGATTCACCATTCAGGTTTGGCAGTCTCATCTACACAACAGATGTATTCTTATATTCAGCTAAAATAATGTTTGGGCAACTTGTTTCATTACATTTGTGTAATGTCTTTTATTGCTTTTAAAAAAAAGATGAGAGCAGAAATTAAAAATCAATGCTGAGTTGAGTATCATTTTACAATTAATTGACAAAGCTTTGTTTCCTCTATATAATCAGGTGAAATGTCTTCTGAATCTTACATTTATTAATAAAAACAAAATCAATTTTATGCACCATTATGCAACTTATACAAGAAAACATCTTTCCACTCTAGAATTCCAAGAGAGAATTTAATGGTGTAGATGAAGGTGTTAAAAATTTTATATATTTTCTGAAGTTTTGAATCACGACTCTTCTCTTCACCAAAAAATTCAGTGACACTGAGAAAAGCTTATTTGGAGATCTGAGAACCACTTGAATTTATTTAAAATAGGTAACCTTAGGTCATAAACCAAGGTAGAGACTGAAGGAGATATTCTTTTTTAAATCCAATGTCAGTAAGCTTTAATCCTTGCAAAATCACTGTAAATGAGTTTTACTTCACAAAATTGAATTTGATTTTTACAATTATTAATTGTACCTTCAAATAATATAAGTAATAGGTGAAGAAAGGTATTTCTCAAAATGAATTCAATGACCAATTATTTTTTGGCTTAATCATTACTGGTACTATTTTAGTATTGATGTGGGCTATGTGTGTGAGGCTGTTTGTCTCTTTGTAGATAACCTAAGTTATATGTGTCCTGACTTGTGGGTGTGGGACAGTGAGAGGCTGTAGCCCTGCCCTTGGTGACTATGGCAATGAATCCAGTCCCAGGAGGCAATTTAGCAATGCAAACTCTATATGCATACCAGTCAGTCCAGGGAGACTCTGATGGTGGTGATGCCGAAGGTTAAGGGAACTTGGAATTGTCCTCGAGTGGGAAATATAATATAACATGTGCATAAATTCAAAATTATATAATTCTTTGTCCAAGTGTGCCTAGTTTCTAGAAATCCAGTTAAGTGATACAGGCCCTATAGGTTTTTTTTTTAATGATATTTAAGAAATTTATTACAATTTACTTGCAATAACAAACATGTGCTTTGATATTTTTATTACAAAAACTGAGTTTTCGATGAAGGCAGTTTAGCAAGACTATAGTTGTGAAAATGATTTTGAATTTAGCAGTGTTTTAAACTTAAACTAAAAATGATGGTAGAACAAAATATCAAGCAGGTGAAAATTTTTCTTTCATATATGCATAAATATTTTTCATGTAAGCAAAACAAAGATCAAGGAATAATTAAATTAAATATCAAGGTCAACAACAGAAATATACAGATTTAAAAGGCATTTTATTTTACTCATGCTTCCATTAAACACGACTGGTATAAGCAGAGCAAAAAGAATCAGATCAATCTTTACATTTGTTATAGACCAGCGATATTGACCAGACTCAGACTTTGAATATAGTTCCAATTGAGAGCTTTATTAGCAGCGCGGTGACTGTCTCATTCCTCTGCAGAGGAGAGAGCAGCCCCGAGTCTCAGGGAAGGGGTGGTTTTATAGCTTTTTAGGAAGGGGGGCGTCTACTAATAAGTGAGCAAGCAAGCAGGCACAGAAGCAGAACACTGTGGTTAGCTGAAGGTAACATATCTATGTTTTTTTCTTTTTGAAAGGCTTCTTCTTGTAAGCAGTCCCATATTATTTATTGGCACTCTCCTTACAGGCCATCCTGTTATTTATTGGCACTCTCCTTACAGACTGTCTTAAGTTATTTATTGGCACTCTCTTTACAGACCGTCTTAAGTCATTTATCTATTTGAAGGCACTTGCAATTCCCACCTCCCAATGTAGTTCTATTCCTATTTTCCCAATGTGGCCTTACCCCTACACATTCTCTGCAGATGCATTTCAAGAAGTTACACACAATAAAGACCTCTCTCTAGGAGAAAAGAAAATATTAGAGTAGTTAGGCTCCTGAAAGTTATGACCTTCAAATTTTAAGTCACTCTTTTTGCTCTATTATGAAACTATATGGTTTATCAGAATTTTGCCAGTCAAAAGAAGGTAAAGCTAACACTGGTGAAATCCGGCCCTAACACACTTGGCAGCAAATTAGGTACAATGAACAGATTTTCCTCTCAATGTGGATTAACCATGCTTTTGAAGATAATCACTTCCAATGTGAAATAAACCAGTTAAGTTAAAACAGACAATAATTAAATGGCTATTCAAGGGTATTTCTTGACATGTGTTCCAGGGACTACCTGAACCAGAATTAGGCAGAGTACTTAAAACAACAAAAATGTGCATTCCTGGCTTAACCACAGACTCTGTGGGGAATGAATCATGGCCCCTGATAAAGGTATTTCAGGCCCCACCCCAGACCTGTGGGGTTGACCCATCTTTCAAATGTTACTTTGGTTAAGGTCTAACTGAATCAGGTTGCACTTTAATCTAGATTTTTGGAGTCCTATAGGTTTTGAATGTTCAGAAAGGATGTAAGACTGAATGTGTATTCAAAGTTGCATTCAGACAGAATGTGGGTGAGATGCTAATTCAAGCTCACCTGAAAGGTGGGTGATATGTTAATTCAAAACCTATCTGGTACTTAGGCAAGCACATAACTAACAAAGAAAGTCATTTTCTTTTATAAAAGCACCATTTGACTCTGAACCCTGTATAAAAGGGACTTGAAAATCTTGTTTGGGGCTCGGATTTGAAACAGAAAGTTCCTGAGCCTGGCCAACTGCCAAAAAAAACATGTTTTCCTTCTCAAAATCATTCCTGAGTCCTGGCCTTTCTATTTGCAAATAACTGAAGCTCTCTCAATTTCTACAGCATTAATAGGGGCTCATCCTGGATTGCAAATGAAGGCCAGAGATGGTAGCATTTTGCTGCCCCCTCCAGATCCCTGAGGAAGTGGGAGGCCTCAGGTGAACACCAATCATCTTTGTGCCCCTGGATTAAATTTAATCCAGAAAACATGTGGACAAAATCTAGGATAATGGAATGTCTGAAGGAAAATTCTGGGAACAAAAAAACCTCCGAACATGGAAGAAGGTAAAACTCCCCAGAGGGGCATAATCAGGAGAATCTTAGCTTTAATTGCTAGGAAGGGAGGCCAATCACCTCCTGAGAAAACCCCAGTACCTTCAGAAATTTGGGGGGAATCCATTCTCTCTAGGTCTAGAAAAATGAGAGGAAAAGGGAAAAAGCTTAGCGTTTTGGGTTTGTCTAACTGCATGTTGGAATCTGGTACTGGTCTTGTCTCTGCTAAATGAGTGGAGGCTTGATTATGATGCGAAAGGATGTTTATAGGTCCAAGGTCTATCATCCTGGAAATTAGTCTGGATTTTTAAAACTTGGTTATAGAAAAATGAATCAGCTTTTCTAGTGAAGTTTAGTGTGGGTGTAAAGTTAAACATTGAAAATGGTCTAGCTGGAAACTTTTGTTATGGGGCTGAATTGCAAATGATTTCACTTTATATCAGATGTTAATGTTAAGTATTTGTGATGGCTGTGGGGGCAACTGTGCTGAAGAAGATAATATATACATTTTGTGGGTCAGATTAATGACTTGTGCTTCTGTCGGTGTCAGCTAAATGCTGGTGTTGGAGTTGTGTGGTTATATAAAGTGGTGGAATTTGGTTGAGCTTGAACTCTCCCTTGTGATTGGGAAGGGGGTGAATTGATTATGGGGCAAAACTGTGGAGTCTGGCTGTTTGTGCATGCTCTGCTGTCATATCTCTGCTCTGCCCCTTTGCTGGGGTTTGGGGGCTGTCCATGTCCATACCATTCACCTAGGTTTGTTGGAGCTGGCCCCAGTCAGGGTAGCTGGGTCCCTGGGAGGTGCACCAAATTTTTGTAGGTTCTTTTGGCCCATTCTGGTGGAAAGCTGGAAAGGGGTGAGTGGCTTGCCCCTTTTCAGTGAGCCCACACCTTCTATTCATAAGCCACATTCCTATTTGATTGTTGTGCACCCTATGGCCTGGAAGGGGGGAGGTGAAGGGGATGCAGAGCAGGATCAAAATAAGTGCAATAAAGTTCCCTCTCTAAGGTGTCAAAGGCCAAAATAAATATGCATTCTGCCCAGGTTCTGTGAGACAATGTAAAAATGCTTTGAAATGTTTTAAAACTGTAAACTTGTCTAAAGGAAGGAGGCTATTGTTTGAAAACAATGGAACTCTAATCACTTGATAGCCTTTTTAATGGTCTGGCTGGAAACTTCAGGGTTGTGAAACTATAGAGAAAAAGAAAAGGGATAAACCTCCACTTTAAAATCTGTGTTTGGCTTTTGTTAGTTGCTGGCACCTAAGAATTCATGGTTAAAGGTAGTTTAAAAATGAATCTTTAAGTGCCAATACTCTCTTGCTGGTGAATTAAATGCATAACTTGCTGATGAGAATTTGTTCCATTACTAGGAAAATGGCAGAACTTCACAGAATTGTTACAAATAAAATTCTTGTAAATTAATTAATCAAGTTATCCAAATCACCTTAAGGGTAAAACATACTGAAAACTGTAACTAAGAGTTAAGATCATTTAAAGATGCATTTACATTATAAAACAAGAAGGATAATAACTGAAATTATAACTGGGTGAATTTAGCCTGAACCTATTATTGTAAGTGTAAATTCTAAACTGATCTTACCTTCATTTATGGTCACTTCAAGCCTAGCCTCACCCCTTGCCTTTGCTTATGGTTATTTCATAACAGCTTCTACCCCTATAGTTCAGGGAAAAGTGGACATGGGACATTCCTGTCTCCTGTCCTACTTATATTCATAACCCTGCTTACTCTCATGATTCCAAGTGTGAACTAAATTGCTGCCTGGTGGAATTCTTAACCCTTGGGGTTGAACAACCACTGGAGTTTTATTGTCTCAAAGAACTGGGAAATCAAGGAGGTCTCCTGCCTTGACTGTTAGGGTCCCTAAGAGTGGCAATTCATGAGAGAAACCAGTCTCCCTGATGCTTCAATAGCCTTGGTAATTATATACATAGAATTAGTCTTGTTCCTTATCCAAAATTCTGCTAAATGCAAGGTAAAATAAAAAATTCTGAAACAAAGAAATTTGTGTTAAAGCATTGGGAACATTTTTGTTACAAGCCATTAATTAAGAACAAAAATTCTTGTGCAAAACAGCATGGTTATAGTGCAAATTAAGGAAAAAAACTTTTAGAAGTCTTCAGTTATTTTGCAGTCACACTTGTTTTGTAAAAAATGAGTTTTAAGTAACTAAATTATGTTTCTGTGTCAAACTATTCATGTCTGCCTATTTGCTCATTGTTGGTTAAATATGCAGTTATATAAGTAATATATACTTCTAGAACCTAAATTAAAGTGAACAGTATATAAAATAATGCAAATTATATGTAACATCAATGAATTGTGTTTCTGTGTCTCACTCTTTGTGTCCGCCTATTTGCTCAATGTATATCTTCGTATATCAGGATAATAATATCAAACTAACAAAGGAAAATTCTTAAAAGATCTCTATTCAAATTGCTAAAAACTACATATGCAGTTATATGTGTGAATAAATATTCCTGGAGCCCGAATTAGACTAAGCAGGATGGAAGGGTTCTGATTATAGAAGCTATTGGCAAAGGTCCTCCTCTTTGCAAAAGCTTTGAGAGTGGGACTAGGTGTGGCAGATTAAACCTAGCTACTAGGCTAGGAAATTAAGTATCAATTCGCCCTGTAATTCCCCAGTTTAAATCTTCTGAGAGCCTTCAAATAAGGGTGGTTAGTGGTTCTGTTGCCGAATTTCAGTAAGTAAAGAAAGGTCTATAAAAGCTATGGAGAGGTCTTTCCTGGATTATGATTAAACAAATTACATGATTGTAATGTGTTTCAGAATCTGGTAGTCAGTATGCTTTTAAAATTATTCCCAGTTTCAGAACTTAAACAAAGAAAGGAGATTTTGGCTTCCTGTAGGGAAAGGGGGGGAAAGCAGTCCTTGCTTAGACTATAATGGTTTCAGCTTTATTTAGCTTGGGTGTAATCTCCCTTAATTTATAAATTACCCATTAAATAAATTAACATTATATGTACAAAATCTTTGGAGCAATGAAAATTGTAAGTTCATGTTAATGAAATTAACCTAAAGAAGAAAATTGTAGATATGCTCTCTTAAATAAAGTAAACTTCTTTAGTTGGTAATTGTAATTTAATAAGTATATTTTGTTGTAGGAGTTGAGAGGTTCAATTATTTGCATACAGTAAGGCCAGGACTCAGGAATAATTTTTGGGAAGGAAAAATGATTTATTTACAACCGGCTGTGCTTGGAGATTCTCATTCCAAAATCAGCTCTGAACAAGATTTTTGAGTTCCTTTTATACAGAGGAAGAACCAAATATTTTTTTGTTTCAGTGCTTAATAGGCTTGAATTAGCTTTTAGCTCATTTGGTTTGCATTTTCCCTGAATATTTAAAGTTTATAGAGTTTGCATTGCTAAACTTTTTCCTGGGACTGGAGTCATTGCCATGGTCACCAAGGGCAGGGCTGCAGCGTCTCACCATCCCACACTCACAAGTCAGGAAAGACAGCTTAGGTTAAGGCTATCTCTGAAGAGACAAAGAACCTCACACCCATAGCCCAAATCAGTATAAACTCTCTAAAGGGAAAATAAAGCAAGCTAATAAGATAAGAATTTAATAGATGGATCCAGAACCTGG
Organism: Dasypus novemcinctus; assembly: GCF_030445035.2. Taxonomy (NCBI): domain Eukaryota; kingdom Metazoa; phylum Chordata; class Mammalia; order Cingulata; family Dasypodidae; genus Dasypus; species Dasypus novemcinctus. The sequence goes on from NC_080682.1 coordinate 34,309,400, forward strand.
CAAAAAGTCCACTAGAACATCAGTAATCCCCAGGATGGCTGCTGGAAAACCCCCACCCCCAAGATTCTGCTATCCAGAACAAAAACTTCTAGGAATAAGAAAAAGTCCCAGATATTACCCAAAAACTTTATCTTTAGGCCCTCAATGGGAAGCTAATAGGTGGGATAATCAAAACAACAAATAGCTGCCCACCTCATAACTCCAAAATAGTGCTGCCAAAGCTTAACAAGGCAAGCTTGCATCAAAGGAAATGATATGGGCTGTATGGGTGCTGTGTGTTTCTTCATAAATAACCTGGGCTGGGTGTGTAAGCTAAATGTGTTAATTCAAGCTTTCCTGGAATGTGGAGAGTATGTGTTAATTCAAAACCTATCTAATACTCAGATAAAATACTTGAAGCTCTAAGAAACTAACAAAAAGTCATTTTGCATATAAGCACTCTTTGACTCCCCACTCCTACATCCTCTTTATAAAAGGAACCCAAATATCCTATTCAGGGCTCAGTTTTTATTAGGACATGAGTCTGCTGAGTCCAGCCAGTCATAATAAATCTTCCTTCTCAGCTTCTTGCATCCTGGCCTTCAGTACTGCATACACCCTACTTCTCTCTCCACAACAGTTTTAATATTTCTTTTTGTCTTCTGTTTTTTAGCCTGATTTATTTCTAGTGTGTTGTCTTCAAGTTTATGGATTCTTTCTCCTGCCAACTCCAATTTACACTTGAAATCCTCCTGGGAATTTTTCATTTAAGTTACTCTGGTATTCAACTCCAGAAATTCTGTTTGGTTCCTTTTTAAAATATCTCTTTACTTAGATTATCATATTGTTCCCTCATTGTTTTCCTGATATATTTTAGTTCTTTCCCCATACTTTTCTCCATCTCCTTGAGCAATTTTAAGGTCACTTTTAAAGGCCTTTTTCAGTATGTCCACATACTCATCTTCTTTGCTGTTGCTTTCTGTATATTTATCCTTTTCCTTTGGTTGGTCCATCATTTCCTATTGCTTTGTCTTGTAGTATTTTGTTGAACACTGTCCATTTTCATATTTTAAAATATTAACACTTGGATTTACTTCCTGGGATGTCTTTTCTCTTGGTTTTATATACAGCTGTTGATAAAATAAAGATTTTCTTAATCTCCAGTCTTTCTGCCAGGAGGTTCTACTCAAATCTATTGCAGTGTGCTGCACTGCAGGATTTTTTCCTGTTTTTTGGGTCCTCTATCTTATCCTGGGCTTTTTCTTGTTAGTAGGTTTGGACTTCCTCTGTTTACATGAATTTGGTTTTCCCCTCTCTTTCCCAGGAAACAAACATCCCTCTTCCTGGTATTTGAAGATGTAGTCCTTTGTCTCAGATTGTCAGTCTCTTTAGATTTTTATACTCCTTTCATTGTCTCACATTGAATTTTTGCCTGGAGGGCAAATTCTGAGAAATTGATTGTTATCAGCCAAATCAGGGCCAGAGACTTAAGAAGGCAGCACAGACAGGCTTCAAGGAGCCCTGGAGAATGAGGAATTAGGCTACAAGTTTCCTCTACAGCTCCTCAAGCTGAGCTTCCTGGACTGCCCAGCAGATGTAGCCCTTTGGCTGTCCACCATAGCCCAAAAGAAGCACTGTGTCTTTTTAATTCCCACTACTTCCACTCTTGTCAGTAGCTAGTTGAAAGAATAGTTGCCCTCAGACCTGGGACCCAGCAATCTGAATTCCCTAATTAAAAGCCCAAATCAGTGACTGTCCATGCCCACCCCTTAAGGAAGAGAATTTTCTTGTCTTTTCTATCACCAACCAACTAATTAATGACTACACCCAGTGGTGATCTGCCATGAGAGTGAGGCATGGGCACTTGTACCTGCACACAGAGAGCAATTTAATGCTGTTTACTACAATTTAACAGCTTCTTCCTCCAGCTCTTCCCTGGATGCTGTTCAGTGGTCTTTTGCCCTCTGGAGTTTCAAAATAGTTGTTTCAGACAGTTCATGCCTGTTTAGTAGTTTTTCTGGTGAAACGACTGAGTCCTGGAGCTCCCAACTCTGCCATCTTCCCCAGAAGATACTTCTGTTAAGTATTTATCTTTTCACCAATATCATATTCTGTTTCTTATTTAGCATACTGGTAAATCCTAAATGGAGTTGATATGCAACCTCCAATTTTAATCTTCCATGTATTTTTAAAACTTTCAGAGTTTCATATTAAAAATGGTGATTACTAGTCTATAGATTAGTATCTGGGATGCCCAGGACAGGAAAAGACAATAGAAAATGCAGAAGTTGTGCCCTTTAACTCTACCAGACATATAATGCTCTAATGTTCTATCATATAGACTATTACATTTATCTGACTAGTGTCCCCATCTCTCCTGTTAATACTTATCCATAACTTTAAAATATAATTTATCTCCTCCATGAAATTCTCTTTGAGTTTAAATTATCATTTATAACAGATGTGTATCACATGATAATTTAAATAAGAGCACAATAATTTTATTAACTATAAATTGTGCATTAGTTATGTTTTCATATTACTTCATTATAAAACTGATTATGAGAGTTTTGAGAAAACTGAACATACTATATTCTCATGAAGAGGAAATGGGATTTCAAGGTTTTAGTTATTATCTCTTTTTTTTTTTTTTTTTTTGGCGGTTGTTTTTTTTTTTCCCTTATTATTTTTTCCTTTTTTTAAAATGTTACATTAAAAAAAAATATGAGGTCCCCATGTACTCCCCAACCCCCTCACCCCACGCCTCCCACATCAACCTCTTTCATCATCATGGGACATAGCCTGTACAATTAAGGCTTCACTATGTATAGCATGATTAGATTACTCTCCAGACCTATGTCACATGATTTTCCACTGAGAGTTCTTTTTAAGCAGAGACCAAAGTGCATTCGTGTAATCATTTTTATCATGTAGTTCAATGTTCCAGAATTATTTATTTGTTTCCTAAAGAAAAAAAAATCATCTTGTTGCTCATCTGTCTCAGAAGAGAATGTGTTTTCTCCTAGGTACATGCTCTGTGAATTTTAAGAAGCAACTGATAAACCAGTGTAGGAATACAACTGCATAATAATTATAGCATTCCTTAAGAGTGTGAATTTAGTTCCACAGGTGAAAGGAACACTTTTTCATCACTTACACAATGCTTTAGAAATTATAAGTCTGATCTTCCAACTAGAGTACATACTTTAAAAATTACATTAGTGATAGTGTGTCCCACTTTGAGTGGCATTAAAAAATGAATGGTGCCACACTTTCAGGAATCATAGCAGAAAAATAAGAAGGTCTATCCATATATTTAGTGCAATAAAGCTATAAATATGCCCAGATATTCTTTATTGAAGATAATAGAATAGGGACTACAAAAATAAAGGACTATATTTAAATTAGGTAAATTTTAACAAGAAGAGATTATCAATTTTCCACTGTACATTGGGTATATGCCAATTCAAGATCATAAACATATTTTTCTGATAGATAAATATAAATGTATTTAAATTTATTTCACTAGTTAGCTAATTAATCTAGAGTTTACCATAGTTTTTTGTTTGTTTTTTGCTTGTTTAGTTCATGGTACTTTTAAGCTGATAGCTTTAACAAAGAATTCCAATTTGGAAGGCTGTTATTTTCTATTTTTAATTGAGAACAAAAATTCAGAATTTTGGGATGTCACAATAGAATTGCAATATGACTGAATGGAAATAGCTTATAATGTAGAGTCAGAGAAATCTTAGCTTGAATCCTGGCTCTGCTACTGACTAACGGTGTGGCTTTGGTCAAGTTAGTGTCCAAAGGGCATCCATTTTCTCATGTATAAGAGTACATAAATTATTTATGTTGCATGTTACTGTGTAGATTACATAAGATAATGTACAAAAAAATCCTAACCCCTGTTAGCTACTTAATAATATAAGGTACCTGCTATCATAGATTTCCTTCTTCACAACCACCATTTTTGTGTAACAGTTCTCTTGTATGTCTGCTACTTTGATTCTGTCTATATGAGTTGTGGAAATTATTTTATTTGAGTTGTCCAGATTGATCATGTTTTGTTCTTTGTTTAATTCAGGATCTACCTAAGGTTCTTCCTAACCTCTACCTCTTAAAGTGAAATAAGCTACACATAAATAAGAACATTTTAGTATAGCCTAAAAACTAGGTAACAGAAAAACCTGTTTGAAGAGTAGATTGGATAAAATGGTTAAAACCTATATATTTATTCCTATCATGTTTCCAGATACTTAATATGATGTAGACAATTTCTTTAGTTTGACCTGATTAGTATAGGATGGATCTTCATTTGTAAATCATCATCATGTGCTAAAACCAAATGTGAGACAGCAAGAGGTAAGAATATTATATTTTCAATGATATCAGGGCAATTAAAGCAAAATATAGTATTATTTTGTTGAGATTTCCAAAAACAGAATGTGTTGACAGAAATGAATTTTTGGTGCCTCATAGCAGAATACTTTGATTCATTTTGTTTAACCTCAAAAAAAAGTGATTTTTAGCTCTTTTTTAAAAATAAATTTTTGAAGTATATTATTCATATAAGAGCATATATAAACAATAAGTATAGAGTAAAAGTTCTGAATTTACAAAACAAACACATGTATCATCATACAAGGATCCCATAGTTCTCCCCACTACCACCACTTTGCGTTGTTTTGAAAAATTGGTAACAAACTATGAAAGTGCATTATCAAAATATTACTACTAACTATAGCTCATGCCATACATTTGGCATATTTCCCCAATATAATAATAATATAAAGTATAATTATAATTATATAATACCTTATATTACTATTTTATATTTGTTATCATTCATGAGAGAATATTCACACATTTGTCCTGTTAACCACAGTCTGTTATCCACCACTGGATTCCATGTGTTTATACAGCCCCATGTGTTGTGCAATCTATTCAAAGTGCTCAATCAGTGGCTCTCATTTTGATCATAAAATTGTGTTGTCATCACCTAGGACAATTTTAGAGTGTTTTCATTATTATTATTATGGCCCTTAATATTGGAGTAATATTTTCTTGCCATTGTTGCAAATTATTATAATATTACTGCTATCATCCATAAATTATATTAGTTGTAATTCCTGTGTATCACCATATTTTAGCACTTCTTAAAAGAAGAACGTTCTTATATTTATACTTTTAAACACAATCTTCATCAACCACTGAAATCACTGTTATACATTCCCTCGATTATTCTCTAGTTTCCTTTCATAGTCATTTACACCCACAGACTACCCATTTCAGCCACAATCACATTTATAATTCAGTAGTGTTAGTTATACTTGCTATAATCTATAATGCATTACTATCAACTCTATTCATTTCAAAACATTTACAATTAACCTTATTAATAATGTTGCTTAATGTATGCATTTACTGGATTTTATAAAAATGCTTTAGATATACTAAGTAATTTATCCTTATAAAAATGCTTTAGATATACTAAATAATTTATCCTTATAAGAATTCTAAGAGGTGATTCCATTATTACCTAAAAAACAGTTGAGGAAACAGAGGTGTGCCAACTCTAAGCAAGCTGCTAAAGTCCACATAGCTCTTAAGAGTGATACAATGATTCTAATCTAACTTCCTGACTATAGAGTCCCTATTTTTAAGTGCTTTAGTACATAGAATGAAGGAACAGATTGAAATTTCTGTTACTAATAACAATAGCAGGCCTCTAGAAAATGGCATATGAAGCAGTAAAAGACATTACATTGTCATTGATGGAAAAAAGTGAGGGAAAAGAATCTAGGTAAGAAGAAAATTACTATATTAAAAAATTAGAATCCACTGCTTTTGAAAAATGTTTGATATGTGTAGAATTTGCAGTATTTGAGCCTGAGTTATTAGTATCAAAACATAAGAATAATTAGAATAATATTAATTGTTATTAGAAGAAGAATGAGGAGGAGGAGGAGAATGTATTAAAGTTGATTATAAATGTAAATAGATGAGATTATACAATGATTCTGAGGTTCCATTACATTTTCAATACTAGAACTCTGGTAGATATTGTACTATAAAGTGTGGAATTATCAGAAAGGACATATCTGAAGCCACAACACTAAATAAGATTTAAAATTAAATAGACAACTCTCACTACTACTTGGGATGTAGAAGTTAATAAAAGACTTTTCATCAAACCTGGCAATTTTTAAAGACCAATTATATTAAACACTATAAATTTTCATGAGTCTACCAGAAAAATGAGATTGGAAACATCTAAGAAATTGAGTACCAAAGAGGGACAAGCCCCTCAAAGAGGAAATGGACAAATGTACTGTTTCACTTTGACAGAGGGTGAGAAATTATGTGACCAATGTACATGCAGATAGGGAGAATACAAAAACAACTACGGAATTGTTAAACCTGAGTGTGTGTTACAGTGCCAGCTGGAAAGCAGTGAGCTGTAGAATCAAGGGGATGGTATTCACACCATATCTTCTCTGCAGGTTTCTACCAACTATTCATAAGAAAGACTGGGGCAGGCTGAGAGAACTTCAGCCAAGGTCGCTGTGCACCCATAAAATACTAAATATCCTCCTTACTCTTTCTTACTAAATGAGGAACTACTATTACATTACAAATTATAGTTTATTCTTACTTTAGTCTGCCTAACAATAAAAAAAATTAATGATGTACTCAGTCATGGAATTGTGCCCACTTTCTGAGAGCATCAACTTGGATAGAAAGCCTTGGCATCTTTATACCCTCTCCCTAATTATCCAACCATAGCCTAAATCCTTCAATAAGTTCTTTCTTAAACCCTTGTACTTAGAAACTGCACATTTTCCAGCGGCATGTCTTTTTCCTCACAGCAATGAGAAATAAAACCACAATGTTCAAAGCACAGATGTTTCTGGTTGTCTATGAATAAATAGTATTGACAATTTCTGGGTCAAAATATCCAGTAGAAAGGATAGAAAATATGCATAATTACATAAGTACTTGAACCATAGGGATGGAATCTATAAGGGAGTGTCCAATTAAAGGACAGAAATCAAACTTTTAAAAAGCACAGATGCAACACACACAATATAAGAAACAAAAAAGTTACATCAAGAGTATCATTAATAAAGAGGAAGAAATAGTGAACTTGATGATAAGACAATGTGAATTAAACAAACAGAAAAAAATTAAAGAAAAAATAGTGTATGGAAAAAGTTTCCAAGAGCTGGGGTACAATATCAATCAGCATAGTATACAGAGATTTAGAGTGCTATAACCAGAATAGGAAGAGGGTGCACAAGAAAAAAAAAAATACAGTGATAATGGCCTAAACTTTTCTGAAAATAAGCAAACACATCCAGCCTAATATCCATAAATATTAAAGTACCCAGGAAGGTTACATACTAATAACAAATCAACCTTACAATAAAATATATGTAGACTCTTTGGTTAGACTCTTTGAATAAGAAAGATAAGTAGAAAATTATGAAGGCAGTCGGAGGATAGTAAATACCTCATACAGAAGAGAAGTCCATGAGGATTACATTAGATGCCATCAAAAATTATCTAAACCAAAACAAAAAATGGAAAAACATATTTAAAATACTGAAAGATAATAAATCGATATGGATTTTCAGTATTCAATACCCAATAAGTAACTTTCAAATACAAAAACAAAATAAAAACTTTTTCAGGAAAATTTACACACATGCATAAAAATAATTTATCACCAACAGATTGTGTTTCAGAAGTCTCCCAGGCAGAAGGAGAATGATAGAAGGAAAATTGGATCTGCCCAAAGAAATAATAATGTAAAAAGATAAAATGGAAGGAAAATATAACAAATATTGGATTTTTAAATTATTAATTGTTGTACAAATAATTGGCTAAAGGTAAACTTCGTTGATACATTGCAGGGTTTGGGTAACTTATAAAATATAAATTATTACACAAATATTGCAACACTGAGAGAGATAAATTTATTTCTACTACTCGAAGGCAAATGATTCCTGATCAATCACTGTGAATGACAAAAATGACAAAATTGCCAAACAATTCCCTAAAAATGTTCATTCTTGAAAAATGGGTGATCTGAATAGCCTAATATCTATTAATGAAATTGAATTTTTCCTTTAGAATCTTCCACCTAACAATAATGTGGCAATTCTTTATACAATATGAAGACATCACTTTTCCTTCAGACTGAAACATGAAACCTCTTCAACCAAGCAGAAAAGCACAACCTCTTGGGAGACAGTAGAGCAAGAACATAGAAGAAACTTGGGTCCCAGTATTACCTCATGGAAAAGAGCCACCCACAAATCCTGGTCAACAAAAATCTGCTCCCTTTTTTTTAATTTATCTTATTTATTTCTCTCCCTTTCTGCCCCCACCCCCACCCCCATTGTCTGTTCTCTCTGTCCATTTGCTGTGTGTTCTTCTTTTTGTCTACTTCTGTTGTCAGCGGCATGGGAGTCTGTGTCTCTTTTTGTTGCATCATCTTGCTGTGTCAGCTTTTCATGTATGTGGCACAATTCCTGGGCAGACTGCACTTTCTTTCATGCTGGGTGACTCTCCTTACAGGGCGCACTCCTTGCACATGATGCTCCCCTACGTGGGGGGCACTCCTGTGTGGCCCAGCACTCCTTGTGTGCATCAGCACTGCATGTGGGCCAGCTCCACATGGGTCAAGGAGGACTAGGACTAGGGATTGAACCGCAGATCTTCCATGTGGTAGATGGATGCCCTATCCACTGGGCCAAGTCTGCTTCCCTAAATCTACCCTTTTTGATCTGAGGATGATACTTTCCCCTTTGTTGAGCCACAATCTTTCTGAATCCACAAGGATTGCCTATGCTTGACTAATACAGTCCTTTCCATAGCTCAGGCACATCATCTGATAAATCTTTCCTCCTTTTTCCTTCCTTCTTTCTTTCTGTAAATAAGACGATGCATGCATGTTGACAAAATATAGTTGGCATTGCCAAAGTCAAACTGTCTTCTCTCAGCAGCTCTAGAAAATGTCTCAATGATCCTTATTGTGATTATTATTTTTAATTAAAATTATCCAATTATATATTGTTCCCTAATAAGACTGGTATAGTTTTTTGGTTTTTTTTATTTTTTTATTTTTTTAGAGAAACAGTCATATTATAGTGTGGTGATAAAGTATGTGAGTTCTCAATTCAGACTGTCTGGATTCAAATGTGTGCTTATCCTTCCAGCACTTGACTGACCATGAGGAAGTTCTGTAATCTCTCTGTGTACCAGTTTCATCATTTGTAAAATTCATACTTTCAAATGCAATTGTGGGCAATGTCCTAGGTGCTAGGGATGCAGCATTGAACAAAATAGATAAAAACCTTTGCTCATAGGGCTTTCATTTGGAGGAAGCAGAAGAACAAAAGGCATAAAATATAGAGAATGTTAGATGAGAGATTCACTATGGGAAATAAATACAGTAAGGATGAGGGATGGGAGCAGGGACAATTTTAAATAGGGTGGTAAGGGATGATCTTATGAGGATGGAGAATGAGACAAGACCCATGCAGTTATCTGGGCACAGGGAATTTCAGGAAAATGAAAGAAGTCCAAGTAAAATCAGGATTATTGGGTATAGGGAAGTATGAGGAAGTCATGTGGCTGCTCCAAAGTAAGCGTGACAGACTCAGTGATAATGGATGAGCTGATAGGACTAAAGAGGAGAGGCCAGTTCATTATGGCTATGAAGCTCATATAAAAATTTTAATTTTATTTTTAGTATTATGGGAATTCTTGTAGGTTTTGTGAGGAAAAGTAACGTGGTCCAATTTACTCACTAAAACTCCTACATTAAGATTAGATTCAAGGGGAATAAGGCAGGAAACAGGGCAAAAATCTAGAATGTTTCATCAATAATTCAAAGACTGAGATGATGATTCTTTGGTCAGGGTGATGGCAGAGGAGATGTAGAGAAATAGTCACGATGAAAATACATTCTCTACATAGAATGAAGATGATATGCTGGCAAACTAGATGTGAGGTATTTGGCATAAAGAAAATGTCAGGATAATTTTTAAGTATTTTCCTCAATAGGTAGGAGAATGGTTCTCTATTAATTGAAATTAAAGTTTAAATATCACAAGTAGCTATCTGAGAGTTATCTTGTGCAGATAAACCTGGTTAATTATAGAGCTCAAACCCTTTGAAACTGGTTTGGCACTCATAGATGCACAGTTAATATAATTTATCTTTTTACCATCATTATATAAAATCCATCATTTGAAAACAAAATATTGCTCATATTTTGTCTCTTATTGTCTTGATCATCACTTAAATAGTTGAACTTTTACAATAAACAGAGATTTAATCTCACACATCTACCAAGAAAACATTCATCTCTCAAATTTAAATGGCAAAATAATTATGAAACTTTATAGAGATATAAAAATAAAACACTGAAAGGCTAATAGAACATATATATGCAATAGAATATAAACATACACATATATAAGTATTTATCTAGAAGACCTTGAAAAACTCTAAAATGGTTAAGGTATTTCTATTTTCTTTATTATTTTAAAAATAATTGCCACTTATTTTCAATATTCACATATACTTTTATTTATAACTGAATTCCATCACAATAATTTATTTTGTCCTAGGACCATGTTTTTGATGTGCTTTTCCCCTCTGTAGATGTTTATCAATAATATTGACTAAAAGTAATTACAAAATGCCAGTGAATATTTTCATAACAAAACAAACTACATATTGAAAATTATGAAGGACTGTGATTATTTTGATGAAATGGTCTCATTTTATCAGTACTGCATTAAATCCTTTGCATTCATCATCTGATTTAATCTTTACATTAACTCTATGGATCTAAAATTATTTTTCTTCTTAAGTTAAGGAAATTGAGATTTAACCTTACAGTGACTTACAAAGGTTAAGTTTGTTAACAAGCTGGCAGATCTAGAGTCTAAATGTCCAATCAAAGGAAGCATGCTTTTCCACTGTGCAATATTTCTTGACAGTACAGTTGGAGAAATTACTCCTCATAATTGGTACATGCATAGGGAATTCAATGATAGAATTTAAAACATGGCACTATATTCTTTTCATATTTGCTGCCTTTAAAATAATATTTTAGACTATAGATATGGCACAATTACTATGCAGATTTCTAAAACCAGATTCTTGGAAATATTCCAGATTAAGTGTAGTAAAATAGAAGATGGCTGAAAAAATTACATGTTAATTAAAGGGTGTCATTATTTTTAGAGAGAGACCAAATAAATACTCAATAGGAAAGAAAGAAAAGATGGCCTTGAATGTTAGTATCACTGTTGTCTCAGTTGCCTGGAGCTGTCTCTCTTCTGCATGATTCTAATAAGGGCTTGTTTTACTTCTTTGTTCTTAAGGCTATAATGAGTGAATTCAGCATGGGGATCATTATAGTATAAAACAGAGGTCACTTGATCCTTTCCCAAGGAGTAGGACTCACTTGGTTTTAAATAAGTAAAAATTATACTGCCAAAAAAGATGGTGATTACTAGGAGGAGGGAGGCACAAATAGATGAGGTTTTGCATTTTCCTGAAGTGGAATTAATTTTCAGGATAGTAGACTGAATGGACCCATAGGATACAGAGATTGTGTTAATAGACACCATTATAGTGGAACAAGAAGAAAGAATATTATGATTTCAATGGCATGAGTGTCAGTGCAGGACAGCACTAAAATTGGGGTTAAGTCACAAAAAAAGTGATGGATTACATTGGATTTGCAAAAATGCAAACTGCTCATGCAAAATACATTGACCAAGAAGTCACTAAAGCCAATCATGTATGACACAGTGATGAGTGCATGACAGAGACTCATGCATATAGCAAACTGGTAGTGAACAGGATTGCAGATAGCTACATAGTGGTCATAGGCCATTGAAGAGAGAAGGGAGCACTCAGCGTCATCCAAGAAGACTAAAAAATGCATCTGCACGAAGCAGCCCATGAATGAAATATACTTGGTGGAAGTCATCAAGTTCTCTAAGGTTTTAGGTGTGATGACTGTTGAGTAACTGAGGTCTAGGAATTACAAATGACTGAGGAAAACATACATGAGTATGTGAAGCTTGAGATCCAGGTGAATTATCAGTATCATCCCTGCATTCCCCAGCACAGTAATCAGGTATATCAGGAGAAACAACATGAAGAGGACCCATAAAACTTTTCAGAATCTGTTAATCCCAGAAGGATGAATTCAGGCACGTTTGTGTTATTCCTACTTCCCATTGCATGCGACAATTGAAAATTGTTGAGAAATCAAATGTGGCATTTGGCATGAATAACTTCAAAATGTTTTTTTAAATTTATTTATATGAGTGATCCTGCCTTATTAAATGTTCGTTACATACTTCTAGGAATTTATAATGAAGGGTAGTTGTAAATACTTGGCTGAAAAAAATCTTACTTTTCCTGATACATATAAATCTGGTATAAAGCATCATTTGGATATTATATAATAACTCACATATATAGAACAATTAGAATGAAACTGGACTGCTATAAATGTTTCACTTTCACATTTATGAAAATAAAAAAATCACTATAGTACACATTTTTTAGATGAAAAATTTTCACAGAAATTTAAGTAACTTATCCATCATCAGAACCAGTAAGGGTTGACTCTGATTCTACAAGGATGCTAAATCTAGAGAGTAACCTCATCAAACTTTATTCCAATTTACAATTAATTGCAGAAAATAGAGGGAGCTATATAGTACATGTGGACAGTTTTAATGTACCATTTATTGTTCTTTTATATCTATTATTATTTAATACCAATGACAGATCAGAAGTTAAACCCTAGTACTTTTAAATGGTGGTATTATTATTATAGACAACACATTCATAGAAATTTTTAGAGGATAAGGTATTATTTAATTTGTTTCTTTAAAATCAAAGTTCTTTACAAAATTGTATTTCAAATACATGTACATTTCTGTTGTATTCTGATTCCACAAATTGCATATTGGCATTTCCATAAATCTTGGCATTACATAAGGAAGACCTAAATGATATGTGTATGGATATGGATATTCTTCTCATAATATCCTCATTTTACTTTATCAAAACAAAATCTTCTAACTTTGAGAACAATGCTTACCATGTACTGAAGGTAAAAATTTTCTTCCAGCATTATTTCCCTGAAAATTTGTCAAACTCAATATTTTCCCCACAAATACAATATATAAAACATTTTAGGAAGAAAAATCTCTACATTATTTGTTTTCTTTGAGATAATGTATTTTTAAATGTTTGTACATGCATTTAGGTTTTATTCTGAAGTAAAATAACACAAACAAAACAATATTTTTCAGATCTTGGTCAACTGGAAAGATCCCCTGAAATTATGTCTCACAAGTATACCAAGTAGCTTCTTTGAACAATAGCAGAGCACAGTATCCCTTTCCTTTAACCTTGATAATGCCAGGGCACCTCTTATATTCACACTGAGAAAACTGATATCACATTATCCAGTTGTCTCTGGGACCAATTTCCAAGGCAGATTGCTTGGCATGCTTCCAAGGACAAATGTATCCATGTTATATTTGTACATAGAATTTCTTCTCTCTTAGAAGCCATGTAATTTTAACCATGATTTTTTGGTATTCTTTTGTGGTGCTATATGTATCTGACTGCGTAAGAGAGAAAGTAGTTTTACAGAACAACTTAATTGTTTGGTAGCACAGGCCAGATGAATATCTGCCAGTGACAGAACAGCAAATTTTTCAAAATAAAACTTTGTTGTACTTAAAAGATTAACACTGCAAGGAAGTAAACATTGACCATTACACAAGAATTAGACTACAATGAAATTCAAAGAAAAAAAGAAATTCGTTTATAACGCTTGTTAATCTTGACAAGCAATATTTTCAAATTATTTTCTTTTGTGCATAACTAATTTAAATGTACCTTCACAAGTTTTATCATGCTAAACTGTCAGTAATATCCTGGTTTTAGCACTAAATATTTATAATACACCTTGACCTAAGTTATATTCCACTTTTGTGAAGCCCACAATTTCATGTATTTTGCATTGCTTGGTGCAGCTTAACTATCTTCTCTTTAGGAGTATGCCCCAGCTGAGAATGGGCATTTTTGATGCATCACAAAAAAATCATGGTGTAGTTTCTCCTTTTAGGTTTAGCAGTTTCAACTAATTCATAAACACAGCATTTGTATTGCTGTATTCATAGATAAAAGTGGTTTTGTAACTTGTTTTATTTTTAGTGATCTTTGCTTATATTTTATTAAATTAAACAAGAAAGAAAAGAAGTACAAGTAATTAACGAGATGAGAAAAAATTTACACCCAAGAGCACAGTTCTTCTGTATATAAACTGGTCAAATGCTTTCTTGTGAATCTTGCAGTAAGTAATGATACTGAAATAAATTTTTATGTAGATTTAGAGGTAACACAGGAAAATTTTTTACATACCAGAATATCAGTACAGAATTTGTTGGTATGAAAAAAGAGTTACAAATAATTATTTTACATTTGACAAAATATTGGAAGTACAGTCTCCATTCATAAAAAATTTAATGATGCTGTGCCTTGCTTAACTGGAGAATAAAAAGCCACCATCAATTTACTTCACAATAAGTAACTTTGGATTTTGAGCAAAATAAGAGACTAATGGAGATTTTCTACATCAAGGGCATCCCGATAGGGTAGGTTTACTCCTGCAAAATCATCATAAGCAAGTTTATTGTTGTTGTTGCTGTTGTTTTTACCCAGCGTTGATATTTTTTTTTAACAGGCATTGAGTAAAATTCTGAATAATATAAGTAAAAGCCATTCTTTTTGAAGACAGAAAATATTCTAAAAGTAATTTTTGACTAATCATATTTGCTGAATTTTTACTGCTTAGCTTCCAATATATCAACTCCCACAGTAACATTGTTTTGGTAGAAGAAGAGGAGTGATAAATAGAAAGGAAACATGGCTTCTTTGTTTTAGATTTCAACATTACTGGCACTTTATCCCTGTAAATTCTTCAATGTCATTATTTATTTAAAAGTCTATTGCTGCATTTAATTTGGTAAAATTTTTATTTATGTGATTTAAAGCTCATTTTAGGATTTTGGTATCTTTCTTAAAAATTGACTATCTTGTCCTTTTATAGCCCTTTTTATTTCTGGATTATAGTAGAGTAGTTTACTAATAGAACAATATTATTATCATAGTTTAGTAATTTTATATGTTTATATTCACAAGGTATATATTTATACATCCTTTTACTTTTCACTTGTTTCTTAAAGACATATAATTGGTTCTTCCTTTTTAATTGATCCAATTACTCTACCTTTAATTGAAGTGTGTTGTCAATTTACATTTAAAATAATTATTATTGTGCTATTTTTAATTGATGTCATTCATTTTTTAAAATTCTAGTACTTCTGGCTTGGTTTCTATTGGGTTAATAAAATATTTAATATTAAATATTATTTTCTCTATTGCTTATTTTTTTAAATTTCTTTAATATTCTATTATTATTTACTCTATAGAAGACCTGTTGCTGTGCAACTGTAGCTCTAGGAATAGATTCCTTAAGTTTTCCTACTATGATTGATAAATTTCTTTTTTGTTGTTGTTGTTTCATTGTGGAACATTCATTGCATTTGGTGAATACATATTGGAGCACTGCTGCACTGCATGGATTATAGTTTACATTGTAGTTTATACTCTCCCCCAGTACATTCAGTGGGTTAAAGCAGGATATATAATGTCCAGCATCTCTCCCTGAAATATCATTTAGGACAACTCCAAGTCCTGAAAATGTGGCCACATCTCATCTCTTCTTCCTCTCCTTGTCCTCAGCAATTACCATGGCTACAGTTTCTTCCATTACTAATCACAATAGTTCTATAGTAGAATACCAGTAAGTTCACTCTAATCCATATTTTATTCCTCCATCCTGTGGTACCTGGGTTGGTGATGTCCACTCCACCTCTATATTAAGAGGGGACTTAAATCCCACATGGTGGATGGATGCAATTCTCCTACCTGCAGTTGTAGGTACTCTTGGTACCCTGGTATGGTGGTTGACCATCTTCACCTCCCTATTAGCTGACCTGTGGAAGTCCAACAAACCAGAGAATAGGAGCTGCAAATCTGCTGAGGCTCAGGGCCCAGCTGGCACATGGCCAGTCCAGAGACTGAAGTCTCTTGGGCATATACCAACCCCAGCACCAACAACAGGTTCAGTAAAAGTGACAGAAAAGGCATGTGTAGAAAGTTCACATCTCGGTCCAACTCCATCACACTCAGGAACACAAATTCCAAAGTAGGACAAACTGACAAGGCACCGAAATTCAGAGCTAACTGCCATGATGGTAGAACCTGTGTGTCCCTGTAGCCCTCAGGAGCATTGATATCTGGGATTCTATCTAATTTGGCTGTGTCTGGGATCCTGCTGAGGTGTGCATAAGTGTGATGCTTCTGATTATTTTTCAACTGTTTTTTGAAGATGCTTAGTCATATAGACTCATTTATCTTTACCATTTCCCCCTGTTATTCAAGGTCTTTTTCTCATTGCATCACCAGCTAGTGATTTATAGTAACCCCTCAGTTCCAGAGAGGCTCATCCCTGGGAGTCATGTCCCATACTGTGGGGATGGTAATGCATTTACATGCTAAGTTTGGCTTAGACAGTGGCCACATTTGAGCAACATGGAGGCTCTCAGGAGGTAACTTTTAAGCACCCTGCAGCTCTAGGCCTAGTTGAAATTTTAGACACACAGTCTCATAAGTTTAGTCATCAGTATCAAGGGCTCATCCCTGAACCATCCTTCTTCACTGGGCTTTGCAATTGCACTTGGGGGATTGTTACTTTTCCCTTGGAGAGTGTGACAGAGTCTGCCTGGGTAGGAACTCAGTACTCCCTCAGTGGTTGTTTGTAACTGTAACTACTATGAAAATACCCAAAGAATACCTGAACATTTTTTTTTACCCTACATACATGCCCTGGAGACCTCCCTTCCAACCATGTGTCCCCTCCAGTGTTCCTCCCCTACCATTGTTGAACCCCTCTGTGGGCCACAACTTCTTCAAAAATGAAGCCTAATATACTGTCAAATTCAATTAGTAGGAAAATGAAATAGTAATGATAAGTTTAAAGATTAGAAATAGAATACATACTAGTTAAGGAAAACTAAAATAAGGTAAAAAATAAATTTGGGTATTAAAAATGAAAAAAAAAATAAAACTTTATTTTTGACATTTTGCCATTCATCACTGTAATAGGTTTTGCCCTGTATGTACAGTGTCAAGGTAATTTCACTCCTTCCTCAGTGACTACATCCTTTTTTTAAAATTTGTAATTTTGCCTTCAAAAAGTTTTAGATCACAGTAAAATCACATATACAATATAGGGGAATCCCATATATCCAACATCAAACCTTTCCCTTTCCCCAGCAATGATCTTATTACATGGTCATGTTATATCTGCTGCAACTGATGTGCAGATATTGAAACATAGCTACCAAATATGGTTCCATTTTGGTTTACATTATGGCTTCTATTTTAGCCTATACAGTTTTCTAAATTTTCAGTTACATTATGGTTTACATTATGGTTTATATTTCAGCTTATACACATACAGCTTATATTTTGGTGAAATGTAACACATCCTATGTCCATCATTGCATGATCTTCTGGAACAATTCCATTGCCCCCCAGTTACCCTTTTTCCCATCTATTTTATTCCTTTCTCTCCTTTCCCTCAAGATCTCAAATCTTAGCAAATCCTAACATCACAATTGTAGGCTTTAGAAACAGAAGAACAAACTAAACTCAAAGTGAGCACAAAGAAGGAAGTAAGAAAGACTAGAGTGGAGATAAATGAAATAAGGAATGAGAGAGAGAGAGAGAGAGAGAGAGAGAGAGAGAGAGAGAGAGAGAGAGAAAGAGAGAGAGAGAGAAAGCAAATAAGTAAAATTAGAAAGGAAAGGGGAGAGGGGAGGAACTCTTGGAAAGTTGAAGTAGGTAGGCAGAGCTCAATTATCTCACACACAAAAAAGGAAGGGCGAAGATACCTGAGGGAACATTGGGGATTTGCAGAAAAGGAAAGTGTTCCACCTTAAACAGGAGGAAGAGGGACAGAGAGACAAAGAGGCCAAAGGAAAACCATGAGTTACTCACCCCTATGGCTGGGAATGGCACATAAACCATACCTGCAAGACAAATGACTTCAGCAAACCCCTGTCTCACTGGAGCCAACTGAATGGGAAAGAACCTTCTCTGAGAGGAAGAAGTATCTGAAGGAGTGTGGAGAATGGTTTCTTTTCAGTGATTTTGGCCAGTTTAGCTTTCTTTGAACTCAAAAAAGACCTCAGCCAACACTGAAGTGACCTCAGGTAAAGGGAAGGATCTGATCAGGCAGGCTGTAACATCCAACTGCTCTGGGAAAGAGAGGAAGGAATTAGGTTAGTGAGGGGGTAGACACAGGCATCTAATCAGTCTAGCTCTGGGAAAAATTGTAGAAGCTCAACTCTGCTGAGGGTACAGGGTGGGAAGAGCCAGATAAGTTTTCAGATGCTTAGTTACCTGTGGAGTGGATGTAGCTCATTGTAGGAACTCCTATCTTGTATATACAAGGTCCCTGGATCTATTTCTGGTACCAACTAAAAGAAGGAATCCAGAGAGTTTCCCCCAATGGGTTATCAGTCACCTTATGGCAAGTAATGTGTAGACTGAGTTTTTTTTAATTTAGATTTTTTTATCTGTTATTTTTAATTTTTTAATCATTTTTTATTCTTTAGTATAGTCATTAAAACTTGGCTCCTCTCTAGTGGAGGGCAGGCTGCAGGATGATTTATTGATGAGCCTGAAAATGTCCCTGGGGGCCTAAGAGGGAAACCTGTTTTTTCTGGCTTATTTTGTTTGTTTGTTTGTTTTGTTTTGTTTTGTTTTTCTGCTTGTCTTATCCTTTTCTTTGTTTCTTTTTTCTTTTATTTATTTTTAATTTAAATGTTTAAATTTTCTATATTCTGTTTTCACTGCCTCTTTTTCATTCTACCTCTTCTTGTTTGGTCTTCATTCTTTTTCTTTTTCTCTTTTTTTTCTTTTCTTCTCATTTCTCTGGCCTTTTAATTTATTTTTTATTTGTATTTTTTTCATTTCATTTTCTCCATTCTACATTTTTTTAATTTTTTATGATTTTTTACTAGTATTATTTATTTTTCTGGCTTTTGTATGGTTCCTCTGCTACTTTTTAAAATTATTTTTACATATTCCTTTTTCTCTTTTCTCTTTCTTTTTCTTTGTCCTAATATTTTCTTGAAGGGAACACAGACAACTACAAAGATATACAATAAGATGGAGTCAAAAGTAGACAAAAAGGAACCTCACCACACACTCACAAACTCACACAAAATAAAATGTTAGGGTAGGAATAGAAACTAACTAACCGAATAGACCCATCAAGATAAACAGATGCCTAGACAGCAATAAAAAATTATAAGGTATACTAAGTAACAAGATGACATTCTCCAGTCTAATGAATAAACCAAAAATCAGGAGATGCAGAACATGGAACAATTAATGAAGGATGCCAAAATAAATACCAAGAACCAATTTAATGGAGTTAAGGAAGAGATAAAGGATATTAATAAGACACTAGTGTGTTGTATAAATGCATGGAGACCAACATAATGAGTGGGAAGGAGTTGGACTCTCATCCTGGGGAGGCCTGATATGTTCTCAAACAGAGGGGTGCTTGGAGAACTGAATATTCATGTCCAAAAGAATGACAGAGTATCACCATCTCATACCCTACACAAAAAATTAACTCAAGAGGGATCAAAGATCTAAATAGAAAAGCCAAGACCATAAAGCTCCTAGAAGATCATAAAAGGAAGCCTTTGTGACATCTTGTAGTAGGAAATGATTTCATAAACTTTATACCCAAATCATGAGCAAAGATAGAAAAATAGAAAAATGGTACCGCCTTAAAATTAAAAACTTTTATTCTTCAAAGGCATTGTCAAGAGAGTGAAAAGGCAGCCTAATAATGGTAGAAAATATTTGGTAAGCATCTATCCAATAAGGGCCTAATATCCAGCATATACAATGAAATCTTACATCTCAAAAATAAAAAGGCAAACAACCTATTTTTTTAAAAATAGGTAAGAGATTAAAACAGACACTTCTTCAAAGAAGAAATACAAATGGCTAAAAGCAGAAAAGATGCTCACTTCACTAACTATTAGGGAAATGCAAATCAAAACTACAGTGAGATATCTTATACCTACTAGACTGGAAGCCATTAAATAGGGACTACAAGTGCTGGAGAGGATTTGAAGGAAAGGGAACACTTATCCTTTGCTGGTGGGAATGTAAAAAAGAGTACAGTGACTGTGGAGGACAGTTTGGTGGTTCTCAGGAATTTAATTACACAACTGACATAAGCTCCATAAATCCCACTTCTGGATATATGCCCAGAAGAATTGAAAGCAGGGACATGAACAGATATATGCTCACCAATATTCACAACAGCTTATTCCCTATGCCAAAAGTTGAAAACATCCCAAATGCCCATCAAAATGAATGGATAAGCAAATTGTGATATGTACGTACAATGGAATATTACTGAACTATAAAAAGGAATGCAGAATTAACACACAGGATGAAATGGATGTCTCTTGAAGATCTTATATTGAATGAAGTACACCAGTCACTGAAGACAAATATTATGTGACTTCACTGATATGACTTAAGCAAATTGAGCAGATTCACAGAAAGAGAGTCTGGAAGCTAGGTAAACAGAGGAGGGAGTTGTGATGAGCTGATGCCAATATGGGCAATATGTTTCATAAATCTGAAGAGTGTAGTTGGCAGTAGTTGGGCATGGGAGTGTTGCAGTGATGTGAGGGAGATTCTATGGTGCTGGTCTGTGAGGGGAAGTGGTAGAGGATTGGGTTGGACTATCCATGGAAATGGGGGGAGGGTGGGAGGAAGGAGCAGGTGAATTCAGGGGATGTACAGGACTGTGGTTAAAATTATAATGGTGGGAATGATCTTTTGACAAATATGGCAGGGAAAGATTACTGGTGTAGGGTGTTATGAGGGTTTATGCAGGATAATGTTCACATGGGGCATAACTGGATGGATTATGTAAGTCAACCCCTCAATATTATTATTGCAAGTAACTATAAATCTTTTTGTTCAAAAATTGAAGCTTAGTGATTACCATAGTTTCTCAGAGAAGGGGAAGGGAATAATAGAATAGATGGAACATAGGACATTTTTAAAGCATTAGAATTGTTCTGCATGATCTTGCAATGACAGATACAGGTTATTTTAAATTTCATCCAAACCTATAAAAGCATACAATGCAAAATGTAAACAATAATGTAAACAATTGACCATGGTTAATAGCAAAACTTAAATATTTGTACATCGACGGTAACAAATGTACCATCTACAATGCAAAATGTTAATAGGGGAGAATGGAAAATGGGGAGTGCATTGGGTATATGAACATCACTTATATTTCTGTGACCTAAAGCTTCATTGAAGATAAAATGAAAAAAAAAAAAAAAAAGACACTGGAGGAATATAAGAAAGAAATTGTCACTATACATACAAGACAACAAATCTTACAGTGATGAAAGGCACAGTGACAAAATTTTGCCATTTCATTTATAGTTTACTTACTTAAACCTCTACTGCCCCTTTTACGTGAACCTGCTATTAACACTACACTAGTTAAACATATGTCCCTGAGACTTAAATCTTGGGTCTGTTCATATGCCTGTTGAGCCCTGAATGTCAGTATAGCTGACAACACCTACTCTCCAGTTCACTGGACTCACCCAGGATATCTAACAAGGAAATGATGATAGACAACCCCCACCCCAAGGAACAGAGAGTGTCTGCAACTCCAGACAAGAAAGTTCAATTAATCTGCCCCAAGAGCTCTAAGCTCCCTCTCAGTTAGAAACAGAGTATGCATCACCATCCCCAAATCCTCAAGATTAGGGAATGAACAATGGACAATAGTAGACTTATTATTATTCTATTACAGATATTATTTTTCTAACAATGAAAGAACTTTTATCATTGATGTGGAGACACTGGCCATCAAACGTTCTGAGCAAGGGAGAGGAAATAATAGATGTAACACAGAGACATTTTGGGGACTTTGGAATTGTCCTGCATGCATAGCATTGCAATGATGGATACAGGCCATTATACATTTTGTCACAGCTTGTAAACTTGTGTGGGGAAATGTGTAAACTATATTGTAAACTATAGTCCAGAGTTAGAAGCAATGCTTCAATATATGTTCATCAATTTTAGCAAATGTACCACATTAAAGAAAGATGTGGTTAATGTGGGAAAGTGGGGACGGGGTGTTGGCATATGGGAATCTCCTAAATTTTTATGTAACATGTATGTAATCAAAAACTTCTTTAAGGCGGCGGACTTGGCCCAGTGGTTAGGCCATCCATCTACCACATGGGAGGTTCGTGGTTCAAACCCCGGGCCTCCTTGATCCATGTGGAGCTGTCCCACGTGCAGTGCTGATGCACGCAAGGAGTGCCGTGCCACGCAGGGGTGTCCCTCGCGTAGGGGAGCCCCATGCATAAGGAGTGCGCCCCGTAAGGAGAGCTGCCCAGCATGAAAGAAAGTGCAGCCTGCCCAAGAATTGTGCCACACACATGGAGAGCTGACACAACAAGATGACACAACAAAAAGAAACACAGATTCCCATGCTGCTGACAACAGAAGCGGACAAAGAAGATGCAGCAAATAGACACAGAAAACAGACAACCTAGGTAGGGGGAGGGGAGAGAAACAAATAAATAAATCTTAAACAAACAAACAAAAAACACATAAAACTTCTTTAAAAATGAAAAGTAAAAAAAAAAGATGTGAAGGAGGGGGTAATAAAATCAAGGCCACAGAAATAAGCATGAATATAAGAGCAAACTATGAGCAACTGTATGCCAACAAATTTGATAATCTAGATGAAATGGACAAATTTCTAGACACCACAAACTACATACACTGACACAAGAAGAAATAAATATCCCTTGATTACATAATGAAATAAAACAAAACAGGATTCTTGTTGTAAATGCATACTTTTCAATTTAAGACAAGATAAAGTGACGATGAACAAAAGAGACTAAATTTAAGAGACATAACCAGCAAAATAAACATAAAAGTATTATAGATTATATTTACAGATTATATGAAAATAAAAGCAACTGGATAGTTGAAGTTTTCTTGCCCTGTATTGATAAGGTTTCATGACCATTTGGTTGGACTCTATTTCCAATACCTTACTTTGAACTGGACTATCTTCTTCCACAGGAAATTGAGAGCATCCACTTGATTTAAAGCACTCTTATTTACAACAAACATTAATTTTACATATTCTATATTCTTTGTTGTTCTACATTACATTAAGTATGGGGTTCCAATTCTTATGTAGAACACTACTCATGTAGAAGTCGGGTATTGATGGGTACTTTCAATCATTTAGAAAAGAGGCAAGAACTAAAATATTTAGTACTTAATTTTAGTATCATGGATTGATTCCATAACATATGTGAACTTGATATTTTACATTGTACTACATAAATATTCTACAAATTATCTGAAAATCATCTTATGTGTGGAAGAGGAAATGCAGATTTAGGTATAGTATGAACAAGGGAGATTTATTTTTATACACAAAAAGCATGAATCTCAAGGGCATTGAAATATTTGAATTCAACTTCCTAATGTATCAGTTTCTCAGATGAATCAGTACACACACCCCTAGGACCCAGATTAATATTGACTGACAAACAGAGACACTGTTTTTGTTTTCTTTTTCAAATCTCTAGGTACTCCTGAGTTGCTATTTACTCAAAATACTTTTGAGTGCCTATATGTTATGCTGCATCACAACAAAAAGAATGAAATGAACTAGAAGAAACACCATCAGGTGAAACAAAGCTAAGAAAATGGGTAAAGTATGGTTTCATGTTGGAGGAGGTCTGATATGTTTCAGAGAAAGTTCAAGCTGGGCCTCCATGATAAAGTGACATTGGAGGTAAAATCTGAAAGAAATGTGCAATATGACAGTAAGAATTGCTGTAATACTTTGATGATGTTCTTTCATAATTTGCAAACAAATGTTGCACAGCAATACAAGGTATCGATGATGGGATATTTTAAGGAAATTTTTACATGTTACTCATGATTGTTTTTGCTGCATCCCATAAGTTTGGATATGTTGTGTTATCATTTTCATTAGTTTTTAGATAGTTATTCATTATTTTTGAGATTTCCTCCTTGATCCACTGTTTTTCTAAGAATATGTTGTTTAACTTCCAAATCTTGGTGCCAAATCTGGGTCTCTGGCCCTTGCAGATTTCCAGCTTCAATCCACTGTGGTCAGAGAAATTATTTTGTATGATTTTAATCTCTCTGAATTCATTGACACTTTTTCTGTGGCCTAGCATGTGGTTTATCTTGGAGAATGATCCATGTGCACTTGAAAAGAATGTATGTCTTGCTGTATTTGGGTGTAATGTTCTGTATATGTCTATTAGATCCAGCTCCTCTAATATTGTGTTCAAAGTCTTTTCTTCTTTACTAATTCTCTTTTGAGATGTTCTGCCCAAAGTTGACAGTGGTGTATTAAAGTCCTCCACTATAATTGTAGAGGCATCTATTCCCTCACTTTTTCCCAGTGTTTGCCCCATATTTGGAGGCACCTGTGTTAGGAGCATAAATGTTTATGATTGTTCTTTCTTCTTGAAAGATTATCCTTTTCACTAATATGTACTGTCCATCATTGTCTCTCATAATTGTTTTGCATTTAAAGTCTATTTTGTCTGATATTAATATCGCTACTCCTGCCCTTTTTTGGTTATTGCTTCCTTGTAAGATTGTTTTCCAGCCATTCACTTTCAACTTCCTTGAATCCCTGGGCCTAAGATGTGTTTCTTTTAGACAGCATATAGATGGGTCATATTTCCTTATCCAATTTTCCAGTCTGAGTCTCTTGACAGGTGAGTTTAATCCATTGACATTCAGTGTTATTGCTTTCAAAGAATTATTTATATCAGCCATATTTTCTTTGGATTTGGATTTGTCATACTTTGTTTGATTTCCTTTCTCTGTTTTTTTCTTTTTGGTTGCTTTTACTCTCCTCCAACTCTGTCTGTCTTTTTTTCTTTTTTCTTTCTGCAGAACTCCCTCTAGTATTTCTTGAAGGGCAGAATTCTTGTTGGTATACTCTCTTAGTTTCTGTTTATCTGTGAATATTTTGAACTCTCCATTATTTTTGAATGTTAACTTTGCTAGATAGAGTATTCTTGGTTGGAAATTTTTTTCTTTTAGTGCCTTGACTATGTCATACCACTGCTTTCTTGCCTCCATGTTTCAGATGAGAAATCAGCATTTAATCTTATGGATTCTCTTATGCATGTGATGGTTCTCTTTTCTCTTGCTGCTTTTAGATTTTTCTTTGTCTTGAGCATTAGATAATTTGACAAGTATGTGTCTTGGGGTAGACCTGTTGGGATTTATGCTCTTTGGAGTGCCTTGTGCTTCCTGGACATGCACATCCATCTCCCTCAGGAGGTTTGGGAAGTTTTCAGCCATTATTTCCTCCAATACCCCTTTTATCCCCTTTCCCTTCTCTTCTCCTTCTGAAATGCCTATAATGCATATGTTTATGCATTTTGCATTGTCATTCAAGTCCCTAAGTCCCTGCTGGATTTTTTTTTTTATCTTTTTATCAATCAGTTCTACACTCTTTTTTGATTTCAGATGTACTGTCTTCCACATCACTAATTCTCTCCTCTGCCTCTTTGAGTCTGCTGTTATTTGCTGAGAGTGTATTTTTTATTTTTTAATTGTGCTGTTCATCACAATCCATATCTGTTATCTTTTTGGGTATGGTTGCAATTTCTTCTGTATTCTCTCCAAGTGTTTTCTTCATATCCTTAATCTCTTCCTTCACTTTATCCAATTGGTTCCTAATATATGTTTTGAGAGCTTTAATTACTTTTTCAAAGTTCTGCTTCTCTTCCTGGTTTTTAGTTTGTTCATTGGATTGGGACATATTTTCCTCATTTTTGGTTTGTTTGTAGTTTTTTGTTGCTGTCTGGTCATCATTTTATTTTCACAGGTTTAATCAGTGCTTATCTTCTTTGTCTAGTTTGGGGTTTAATTTGTTATTTTTTAAGTGTGTGTGTTAAATCTTTTGTCACTTTGTTCCTTTGTTCTTCTTATTTTATTTCCTTGTTGTTGGC
Organism: Dasypus novemcinctus; assembly: GCF_030445035.2. Lineage (NCBI taxonomy): Eukaryota > Metazoa > Chordata > Mammalia > Cingulata > Dasypodidae > Dasypus > Dasypus novemcinctus. Next base: position 34,335,688 of record NC_080682.1, read on the forward strand.
TAAGTTCCCTTGAAGTAAAATATTAGGGCCATAGAAAGCAAAAGAAGTAAGAAAAGAAAATGAATAATAGTAGTATTGATAGTAAATATTAATAGAGGAACCATGTGAGATCTAGGAGAATGGATATTTGACTCATGTAAGCTCTATAGAGTTCTAACAGTAATTAAAATAGAGTACATAGAATGAGACTGTAAACTGAATATGAGGAGGAATATATTATGAATTAAAAGGCCAGTGTGTTCAGGAGAGAGGGAAAGAGAAAAGAAAGGAAAATAATATAAAGAGGGAATAAAAGACAGAAAACAGAACAAATGTGTTAAAATACAGAGTCAGAAAAATAGGGGAGCAAACATAGAGAGGTTTAATATAAGAGAAACAATAAATGATGGAGGATAGAAAGATATAGAGGAAAGAGGATAGAGTTGGTGGCCAAAATAAATACACAGAGAAAAAAGGAACTCAAGGAGGAGGAAATACAGCAAATGGAAAGTGCTCCCTGCAGCACCTAATTAAAAAGAATAAAAAAGAAAGCAAAAAAAAGGACAAAAGGAAGGGGGAAGCAAACAAGAAAAAGAGAAAAAGAGAAAAAAGAATAAAGAAAGAAAAAAGAGCCTTGGTGGATAAAGAGGAAAGGAAAACAAGAAGATAAACAAGCAAAATACTAGATAAAGTTTCAAGCAAAGAATCCTTTTTGTAGTTAAATAAAACTCTTAGGAATCTGACTTTCCCCCTTTCTCCCTTCCTCACTTTCCTCTCTCCCAGGCAACAGCCTGAGAGGTCTGGTAGGAGATTCAAGTGGGTCCTTGTTGAACCAGCTCCACCCAGAAAACAATGACTCTTAATTTCCAGAGATAGAGCACCCACAACTCACCAGCAACCCCAAGTATGCTATTGGAAGCTTGGAAAGCACCTCCTACAGTTTCTCTCCTTTAGTGTGCTAAGAGAGGGCTAGTTGATGTCTGGTTCCATCTTCTCCCAGACCAAGTTTCCTATCCAGGTATTTAGGTGAATTGGGCTTTCTCATCAGATTTGCCACTCCTCTCTTCCCAGGATTTCACCAAGCCAGCCAGTATGCTCCTCCAAGCACACGCACACACACACACACACACACAAACACACAAAGAATGAAAGAAAAAGAGGGGTAGGAGACCAGAAAATTGAGCCCATACTCCCCCAGCCCTACTGCTACATCTCCCACTGAATCCCTCCCAGTCATGGTGTCAGTTCAAAACTGGAGGGCTAGGGCAATCCTGGACCTCCAGGAGGACTGGACTCAGGAAAGGGAAGTCCACTGCAGACTCAGGGTATGTATATCTGTGGAATGCAGGTTACTGGGGCTTAGGGGACACGGACCTGGGGATCATGCATCTGGGGATCACAGGGCCCAAGAATGCTGCCACACCCCTGACAGTTCTCAGGGAACACCATGGAAGTCAGCCCTAGGAGGAAGGATCCCACCTTCCCACAGCCTCTGACCTCCACACTTGCAACCCACAATTTTACCTTTAGCAAACACTACTTCTGTCACTGTCTCTCCAAATCGACATCCACACACCTCGTGCCTTACAAGCCCACAAAATAGCCTACCCTGGCAAGACTGCAAACCCACTCTGCCACCTCTTTGCAGGAGAGACTGTGAGATGCACTCACTCAGATGCCATCTTGTCAGATATGAATTCTTGATATGCATGAAAGGACAGGAGTTTGTTGATAAGATTCAAGCTATTAATAAGTATCCTCATCTTCTTGAACACATATTGTTAACTTCAGTCACTCCTGAAGATAAAAATGCTCATCCACCATTTGTTTATGTTGAACCTATAGAAAGTTCTTCAGAAGATGCAGCCATGAAGAATACACACGTGGTTAAAGCTGCATTGGAAATGGGCTTCAGTTAAAGGAAATGCTGCAGCCAACATATTCAAAAGCTGCTTAAAAAAATTGACTCTACATTATAGAAGAACTAATTTGTGGAAAAGAATGTGATGTATATTCTAACAGAATATGTTTCAGATTTGTCACTGGAAGAACAATTAAGGAAGTTGCAGGAAGAAATAACTTGTAAAGTGTGTATAGACAAAAAAGTTTCTATTGCATTCATTCCTTGTGGTCATCTGGTAGAATGTCAGAAGTGTGCCCTTTTTCTAAGAAGATGCCCTATTTACAGAAGTATAATAAAGGTAGTGTTTGTACATTTCTTTCATAAAAGAAATGTAGATTATGGCTAGTCTAAAGAGAAAAGTCCTTCTAATATTGAACATTTGGAGCCATCTGAATAAAGAAAGAATTGTTTTGTTAGTAGCATTCATGTGTTCTACTCTGCTTTGGTGCCAGTAAATCTTGCTTCCCCCCCTCAAAAAAAAATTGATAATATCATATCATATTTATTCTTAATCTCAGCTTATTTGCAGGAGAAGATTTATGTTTAATGAGCTATTTTAGTATATAAATGTGAACACATTGGGTATCAAAGGACTAATCACAGTGCTATGATGTATCATATCAGTAGTTACTGTGCTTGGTATTCTTTCAGAAAGCTTTCAGTATTCCTTAGGACTGTAATTTAAAAGACTGGAAGCCAGACACTCAGGTTTTTCAGAGTTATGCACCAAATTCACTTTGGTGCTTTCAATTTGTTTCTTAAATTTTTATCTTACTGGTAAACAAGCTTTTCCCTAATTTGTGAGAAGCATCTTAATAAAGTGCTTTAAAAAGATATAAAAAATTAAGCTACTAGAAGCCACATCATATTAAAACTTTATTTTCCTGATTATGGTTTTTTGAGATAGTTTTTCTAGAATGAAGAACAAAACTTCTTCAAAAGTATTTCTAAATATCCAACTCTTAATTAAAATATTTGCATTATTCTGGGAAAATGTTTAAGATTTCTAACATTCAAATAAAAGTTTCAAATTGTCAGCTTTAAAGTTCCAAATATGTTTATCCCCTGGTTTATCTGTTTCTTTCAAATTAACAATAATAATATTTCTGTAGGAAAGGAAATGATGAAAGCTAGGAATAAAAATGCACTCACTTATGCCTAAAAATATCTGTCCAATAGTTCCTTCAACAAATGATAGAAAAATAGACATCAGTTTAACATGCCTGAATTTCTCCATTTTTAATCCTAAAAGTAGACTCCAAGTAGTGCAAAATAGCATTCTCTCATAATTTTCACTTAAATTCAACATGGATTAATGTTTTTTTTTTAGCTTTCAAGTTAATACCTTTAGGCGGCGGACTTGACCCAGTGGTTAGGGCATCCATCTACCACATGGGAGGTCTGAGGTTCAAACCCCGGGCCTCCTTGACCTGTGTGGAGCTGGCCCATGAGCAGTGCTGATGCACGCTAGGAGTGTCGTGCCGTGCAGGGGTGTCCCCCGCATGGGGGGGGTCCCACGCTCAAGGAGTGTGCCTCATAAGGAGAGGCGCCCAGTGTGAAAGATAGTGCAGCCTGTCCAAGAATGGCGCCGCCCACATGGAGAAATGACACAACAGGATGATGCAACATAAAGAAACACAGATTCCCGTGCCACTGACAACAACAGAAGAGGACAAAGAAGATGCACCAAATAGACACAGAGAACAGACAACTGGGGTGGGGAGGAAGGGGAGAGAAATAAATAAATAAATAAATCTTGAAGGAAAAAAAAAAGAATACTAGTACATAGAATAAAAGAAAGGGGTGATTTTTCTACTTTGTTAACTCCATTATAAGTACTCCATAAAACATCATATGAAATAGCACGGTCTATGTTTTGTCAAGCTAGAAACAAGAGAGAAAATAGAAAGTATGTAAGAAATATTGTAAAAATGTTTTCCACTAGATTTGAGAAATAATTGAATTGTTTTTGAACCTATTGATCAATATATCAAAGACAATAAAGAATGAAGAAGAAAATGTTGAATTAACAGTAGTAGAATAAGAAGGGGAAGGAGGAGGAGGAAGAAAAAGGAGGGGGAGAAGAGGAGGGAGAAGAAGTGGAAAGGAAGAGGAGGAAAAGAGGAAGAAGAGGAAGAGGAAGAATAAGAAGAAAAGAGGAGGAAGAAGAAGGGGAAGAAGGAAGTGAAGGAGAAGAGGACAAAAGGAGGAGGAGGATGTAGAAGGGCAGGTAGTGTGGGGGATGAGGATGAAGAGGTGGTGGAGGAGAGAAGATATTAATAATATGCTACTTTGATTAGTTTTACCTAAAATACCCAGATAGATATTTTACTGGTAAATGTGGAATTAGACAGATAAAAGATATTTGGAAACACAGCTACATGAATAAGATTTAAAAGTAGAACTTCCATTTCTACTTAAGATTTAGAAATCTACAAACCACCTGTCCTCAAATTTACCTGTTTTAAAAAGCCATTAATCTAAAAATATATCACAATTTTTCATGAGCCCACCAGAAAGATGAGTTCAAAAACAGCCCAGAAATCTGATAACCAAGGAGAGGCTAGTCCCTCAAAGACGAGTTTGGGATAAATGAACTGTTTCACTTTGGCAGAATGTGCAAGAGATGTGGCCAGTATACAAGCACATAAGAAAAATACAAATACATCATAAAGAATTGTGAAATCAAACTGACATGGCACTGAACTCTATCTGCCATGAACTTAGAACTTGTGGATCTCTAGTCCTCAGAAGAAATCAATACTTGGGCTTGTATGGACTTTGGCTGTCTCTGGGACCCTGCTGAGTCATGCTTAAGAACAAACCCCTGATGAGCCCTGACTCTTTTTTGGAGACTCATAGCCACATAAGCTCATTTGTCCTTTCTATTTCCCCCTTTTATTCAAGGTCAAAAAGCAGTTTTAACACCTGATATTACATGTAGGCTGAGATATTCTTCTGGTCTGAGTTGACCTCTTTTATTCAAGGTCTTTTTCTAGTTACATCATCAGCTGGTACTTGGTAGTAATCGCTTGGCACAAGGGACGATCATCTCTTGGAATCATGTCCCACGCAGGGATGAAGGTAATGCATTTACATGCTGAGATGGGCTTAGCGAGTGGACATATTTGAGCAACATGGAGGCTCTCAGGAGGTAACTCTTAGGCATCCTGCAGCTCTAAGCCTAGTTCTTATTTCAGGCACACAGGCTCACAAGCATAGACATTAGTATTAAGGGCTCATTGTTGGGCCATCCTTCTTTATTGGTCTTAGCCATTGCACTTGGGGGACTGTTGCTATTCCATTGGGGAATGTGATAGAGCTCCCTGGCTAGGAACTCAGCACTCCCTCAGTTGTCATTCCTGAGTGATGGAGTTGAACTCAGATGTGATCTTTGCTCACAAGCCTCTTCTGTTACTTTTACTGGAACTATGGTTGGCACTGCGGTTTGGTGTGTGTTCAGGGGACCTGAATCTCTGGACTGTTCATGTGATAACCATGCCCTGAGCCTCAAGAGACCTGCAATTCCTACCCTCTGGTTTATTGGACTTACCCCAGCCAGCTCACAGGGAAGTGAAGGTCAACCACCACACCATGGAGACAAGAGTGCCTACAACTGCAAGCAGGAAAATTGTATTCATCATCCATGTGGAATATAACTCCCTCTTGATATAGATGTGGAGTTGACATAACCATCCCAGGGTCCACAGGATGGAGGAATAGAGTATGGGTTAGAGTGGACTTACTAATATTCTGTTCTGGAATGATTGTGATCAGTAATGGAAGAAAATGTAGCATTGATATGGAGAAAGTGGCCATGGTAGCGGCTGAGGGTAGGGAGAGGGAAGAAGAGATATGATGTGGGGGCATTTTCAGGACTTGGGGTTGTCTTGGGTGGTACTGCAGGGACAGTTGCTGAACATTGTGTATCCTGCATGGCCCACCGGGTGGACTGAAGGAGAGTGTAAACTACAATGTATACCACTATCCATGTGGTGCAGCAGTGCTCCAAAGAGTATTCACCAAATGCAATGAATGAGCCACGATGATGAAAGAGGTTGTTGTGTGGGAGGAGTGGGGTGTCGAGGGTGGGGGCTATAACGGAGATCTCATATTTTCTTAATGTAACATTAAAAAAAGAAAGAAAGAAAAAAAGAATTGTGAAATCCAAGTGTGGGCTAAAGTGTTGGTTGGAAAAAGCAGAGAGCCCAAGAATAAGGAGTTTGCATTTATTCTCAATCTCTTCACTGCAGGTTTTTTTCTAATTACTCATGAAAAAGATAGAGGGCAGGCTGGAAGTCATTCAGACAAGGTCACTGTGCAACATACATACAAAAAACCAAATATCCTCCCTTTCCTCTCTTATTAAATAAGAAACTGCTATTACATTAAAACTAGAGCTTTACTCTTACTGTAGACTGCCATAACAATAATTTAAATTTATTGAGATACCCAATTATAGAATTGCCTCCTGCTTTCTGACAGAATTCAATTAAAGAGCAAAACTCCAATTCCTTACTCCTTCTCCCTAGCTATCAAACCAAAGTCTAAATCATATAATAGTTTCTTTCTAAAACCCTCTTATTTAGGGACCACACATTTTTCCATAGCATCTGTTCTATCCCAGTGAAATGAGAAATAAAACCATTGTTCAGCCACAGATGTTCTAGGTAATCTTGGATAATGAACATTGAAAATTGTTAGGTTAAAAGATCTACTGAAGAAGATAAAAACAGGTATAGATACATGAGAAATTTCATCATAAGGGATATATTGTATTTGACAATGTCCAATGAAATGCTAGAAATAGAACATTAAAAAGCACACATGCACACACAATATAAGAAACAAAGAATTTCATCACCATGGTCATCAGTAGAGCAAATACAGCAGACTAAGAATTAGTGAACCTGAAGAAATCCAAATTTTCTTAGAGAACCTGAAGAAATCCAAATTTTCTTAGAGAAAACACTCTAAGAAAAACAAAAGTGAGTGATATCCAATTGCTGTGAGACATCAAACTTTTAATATGCACACATATATACAAAATATACATATATTACAGTAAGAATAGAGGGAGTGTATCAGACAAAATATTAAAGGAGATAATGGTAAAAGCATTTCTAAAAATAAGTAAAGGCATCAAAGCACAGGTCCACAAATGTTAGAAACTCCAGGAATGATAAAAACAAATAGCATATCACCCAACAAGAAAATACGTGGTCATTGTTGTCACTGTTGTAAAACTTACACAAGGAGAAAAGTATGAAGGTGGAGGAAAATACATATCTCATATAGAATATACCAGCTTTGTCATCAAAAATGTTACAGCCAGAACATAACAGAGGGACATGTTTAAAGAACTAAAATACAATAACTGTCATTACAGAATTCAATACCCCTGAAATATCTTTCCAATAGAAAAACAAAAAAGACTTTTTCATGAAAATTAATATAGACACATACACAGAAAGAAATAATTTATAGTTAGCAGTATTTTATGCCAACATTTTCCAGGCAGAAGGATTAAGTAAACAGAATGACTCTTGAGTTTACCGAAAGAAAAAATCACACTAAAAATGTAAAATTCAAAGGAAATATAATAATCATTGTATTATTAAATATTTAATTGCTCTAAAACTGGAACTTAGGTTGATGCATTTTGGGTTTGAGCCATAAATAGAAGTAATGTTATAACAAAATTATCACAAAGAAATCATAGTTATTAAAAATAAAGGCCACAAAGCTAGAAAGAATTTCTAAATATAAAAAATGACAAATATGCTTTCAAGATGAAAAATAACTCAAACAGGTATACAATTAAAATATAAATATTTAGGGAGCAGACGTAGCTCAAGTGGTTGAGTGCCTGCTGCCCATGTATGAGGTCTTGTGTTCTATTCCCAGTACCTCCTAAAAACAAAACAATCAAAAAAATCAACTATTCTTGGGGAACAGATGTAGCTCAAGTGGTTGAGTGCATACTTCCTATGTAGGAAGTTCTGGGTTCAATCTCAATTTAAAAATAAATTGAGAAAATATAAGTATAATGAATAATTTTTATGACATAATTTTAAAGAAGGTTTGATTAAATTAAATTGGTTTTAATTACCAGTATATTGTTAAACATTTCACTCTTGAATTTTATTTTAAACATTCAAAAAACATTCTGGATAAACAATAAGGTATGATTTTATTTTAAAAATCTTAATATAAATTGCAAAAGAAAAACTATTTTTTTTAAATTACTCTGGCTGAGGATTGAACCAGGGCCTCATATGTTAATATATATCATATTTTATATAGCTTAATTATGTCACAATATTTTATTTAGTTTTAGGATCAAATGCTTGAAACACTGACTTTTTGTATTTTTTATTTTTAACCATTTCTGTGTTTATTACTTAAGTTGACAAAAACAATTTATAAAATACCAGTGAAAATATGTTATAACAAAAGCTGTTGTATAGTCAAAATAGCAGAAAATGCAAGTTTCCACCTTACATATTTTACTGCAACTAGTGCTTTATATTCCTGATTTAATTTAATCCTTACAATAACTCTACAGAGCAGGGTTTAGTATTTATCTTGTACACTTGAGGAAAATGAGGCTTGAATTATCAGGGACTTAAGAGTCATATATCAAACAATGGAGGAAATCTAGAATCTAAACCCTGGAATGTATGATTCCTAAGTAAGCACCCTCAATCACGGCATTGTATGTCTTCTCTATATCTTAAATGAATTGTGCTTGGGAACTATTTTTGTGTCAAAATTTAGCTATTTTCCTTAATAAAATTCTCTGAATGGAACATGCATGGGGATTTAAGTGAAACAATTTAAAAAGACATTACATTTTCTTATTTTGCACATTAGTTGGCTGAAAGAAACACATGTATTTAGGTAGCAGGTTTAAAATATATAACATGATCCATTTCAAAATGGATTTCTAAGATCATATTTATGGAACTATTCAAGATTATGTTTGGCCAAGTAAAGGATGGCATAACAGAAATACAAACTAAAAGATTCAGGCATTTTAGAGAAAATCCAAGTAAATATCCTACAAGACATAACAAAAGCTGCAGGTACACTTAAATGCTCAGCATTACTTTCACTTTAATTGCCTGGAACCCCTCTCTTATGCAGGACTCTAATGAGAGCATTTTTTACTTCTTTGTTCCTAAGACTATAAATGAGTGGGTTCAGCATGGGGATAATCATAGTATAAAACACAGAGGCCACTTGATCCTTTCCCAAGGAGTAGGACTTCTTCGGTTTTAGATAAGTAAAAATCATGGTGCCATAAAAGATGGTGACTCCCAGGAGGTGGGAGGCACAAGTAGAGAAGGCTTTGCGTTTTCCTGAGGTGGAATTAATTTTCAGTATAGTAGAGAGAATGGACATGTAGGACACAGAGACTGTGATAAGAGACATCATAAGGGTGGAGCCAGCAACAATGAATATCATGATTTCAATGCTATGAGTGTCAGTGCAGGACAGGGCTAAAACTGGGGTTGTGTCACAGAAAAAGTGATGGATTATATTGGATTTGCAGAAAAGCAAACTGTTCATGCAAAGAACATTGACCAAGGAGTCAGTAAAACCAATCATATAAGACCCAGTGACAAGAGCATGACAAAGATTCCTGGACATAATTACTGGATAGTGAAGAGGATTGCAGATAGCTACATAGCGGTCATAGGCCATTGAAGAGAGAAGGAAACACTCAGTGGCACCCAGGAAGATAAAAAAAGACATCTGTGTGAAGCAGCCTTTGAATGAAATAAACTTGGTGGAAGTCAGTAAGTTTTCTAAGGTTTTAGGTGTGATGACTGTTGAGTAACTGAGGTCAAGGAATGACAGGTGACTGAGGAAAAAATACATGGGGGTGTGAAGCTGGAGATCCAGGCAAATTATCAGAACCATTCCTGCATTCCCCAGCACAGTTATCAAATATATCAGGAGAAACAGTATAAAGAGGACTTGTTGAGTCTCTTCAGAGTCTGTCAACCCCATAAGGATGAAGTCCGGTACATTTGTGTTATTCCTACTTCCCATAATAACATTCAACTTTTATGAACTGTTGAGAAATCTAAGGCAATACTTAACATGAATGACTTCACAAGGATTTTTGTTTATATGAATGATCCTGCAATTTAAAAATTTTTGCTTAAGGCTTCTAGAAATACCTAACAAAGAGCAGCTTGCAAAATATAACTAAACAATCTTAGTGTTACTGCCAGATATAAATTAGTTATAAATCATCATTTGGATGTTATATAATAGATGTTAATATATATGGCAAGCAGAATGGACCTGACTCTAATATAAACGCTTCCCTTTCTTAATACATTTAACCCACTAGGAAATATTATACTATAGGTGTTACTATTAGACACATTTTTAGGTGAGAAAAAGACAGGAAAATTTTAAGTAACTTATCCAGGGCCATATATTAAATGTTGACTCTGTGATTCTACCAAGATAGATAGACTTCAGAGAGCATGATCATAACATTTAATACCTGTTTATATTCAACATCGGAAAAATTAGCTGTGTTAATAAATAATGATAGAAAAAGTTTTAATGTTATTTACTTTTATTTTGTATTCCTTATTATTTAACACAAATAACAAATCATAAATTTCAATCTTAAAGAACTTTACTTGAATGAGTTAAGATTATAGATAACATGCAATTTTAATTTCTGGAAGATATCAGATTTCATGCAAAATTATGTTTTCAATATATGCACATCAGTTGTAGACTCTGATTCCATCAAATCTAGATTTCCATTTCCACACATCCTGGAATTACATTGGTAAGGCATAAATGAAATACATATGTATATACATGTGCTTCTGGTAATGTGTCCATTTTATTTGATCTGAAATAAAACCTTTTAATTTTGAGACTAATACTTACCATAAACAAAAGGTGGTGAAAAATTTTCTTTCTTAGGTGGTCTAGAAATTTGTCACCCTCAATTATTTCTCACAAATAAAACATATAAAACATATAAGGAGCCAAAAAATTTTGTAAGAGAATATTTGTTCCCTTTCAGCTAAATTAATATTAATTTTTCATGCATGCATTTTTGTTTTCTGTTGAGGTAAAATAGATCAACATAAAATTGTGGCTAGTCCCTGATCAAAAGCAAAGTTTGCCTATAATTTTGTATCATAAAATTCCAAGGAGTTACTGTGAATATATGTAGAGCATAGCATCCCTTGTCTGTCACCCTGATAAACCCACTGTACCTGGGGATCAATTTCCAAGGAAGATTTTTGGCATGATACCAGGAAAAAATTTCAAGGTGTGTAACAGAGAATTGTCTTCCTTTTAGAACCCACATAATTTTGAGCATGATTTTTCGGTATTCCTTTGTGACAGTCTAATTTTTTGAAGAGTAAAGAGAAAGCATTTCTAGAGAAAACTTAATTACTCAGTGGCTTGAAAGGCCAGATCATTAACCACCAGGGAGAGAAGAGTACATTTCTCACAATGAAACAATTTTATGTTTCAAAGTGTGACTATCTCAAGGGAGCAACATTATTCATTACACAAAAATTTGGAAACAACAAAATACAAAGAAAATAAAAATTATTCATAACTTTTGTTAATCTTCACATTCATTTTCTTCCAATTATTTTTCTGTGTATATAATGTTTATTTATATGTATAATTATGTATTTGCATAATTTTATCATACTGTTTTCAGTAGCTTATTCTGATATTCTCACTAAATATAATACATCTTGACCTATATTAAATTAGCCTTTTGTAAAACCTACAATTTCACAAAATTTGCATTGGATGGTGCCTCATAGTTAATTTCCCTCTAGGAGTGTGCACTAGCTGATAAATGGATATTTTTTAGGCATCATGTGGAAAACAGTGCATCCTTTTTGTTCATTTTGGAAGAGTTACCTAATTCATTTGTATAGCAGATGAGTAATTGTATTTATCTATTACAATATTTGCACACTTTTAAAATTTAGTATACTTGGCTTTTTTTTGATTAAAAGGAATATAAAAGGAGCAAGTAAAAATAAATGCTAAGACTTGTGATTTTTTAATTTAACAAACAAAGCTCACTTTCTCTAAAAATAATCAGTTCAAATATTTTCTTTTGAATTTTGCGTTAATTAATGGTAATGAAATCAATCTTCATTTAGACTGAGAAATAAATCTTATGGAAAAACTTTTCACAATCCAGATTTTCAGGAGAGAATATGTAGTGTAAGTAAAGAGGTAACAATTTATCTTCGAAGAACTTTGGAAGTTAAATTTTTTTCACTCATCGAACATTTAGACAGGTTGAGACAGATTTATTAGGAGACTAAACTGCGTATCAGTTTATTTGACAGTAGATAACCTTGACTTTAAACCAAATCAGTGTTTATAAGTAATTTTCTATGCTAATGTTACCTCAAAAAGCACTGCTTACTCTTTACAAAATCAATGAGTTTTTCTTCCCAGAGTTGAAAACAATTTTATAGCCATTAATCTTAGCTTTTATATAATATAAATAAAAGTTGAAGAACGACTAATTTACAGAACTAACGTTATGATTTTTAAAATTTTTTTATAGAATCTTCATTGCCTGGATTTGGAAGTTTTTAGAAAATTTCTAAAAGGAAAATAATTTTGGCAGAAAATTAGGAGTGAGAAGCAGAAAGAGAATTTGAATCCTTGACCTACATGACAGCAAACCATTAGAACTCTATCTCTGACAACTTCTCAATTTTATTATTTTTGTGATTTCTATTGCTCTGTTAAGTTTTCTGACAATTTCTGAATCACTTGTATTGAAGTTCTACTGAGGATTTTTGCATCTTTATGATAAATTGGATCTTTATTATTTTGTCCTATCAGTCACATCTCTGGAACAGAGGGATGTCTTCTTTGTAATATAGTAGAGCTAAAGTAGTTTTTATATGCTTGTACTTACAAAATATGTATTTATTCTTCCTTGTATTTTTCTCCTATCTCTCATGAATATGATAAAATTTTTTATTACTTTTTAGTTGTCTCAATAATTCTCTTTTAATTGGAATGATTAGTCCATTTATATTTAAAATAATTATGTATTTTCTATTTCTGATTCATGCCATGTGTTATTGGTCCTTTCTCCTTCTATTCTGGCTTCTTTTGGGTTAATAAAAAATATATTATCCAACTTTACTGTTTCGATTGGATTTTTTGACTGTACATCTTTTGATGACATTGAATTATTAAATTATTTTAGTGTACTTGAAATTAATATTGTACAACTTCACATAAAGTGTAAGAATCCTAAAACATTCTATTTCCATGTATCTTCTCTTTTCTGCATTGTGCCATCCATTTTATACTAATATAAATGACAAACATGGAAATATAATACTATTATTTTTACTGTATATAGTTAGTTGTCTTGTATGGAATTTATAAATATTTCCCATTCTTGGTGCTCTTCATTTCTTTTAGTAGATTTTCCTGATGATTTTCAGAAAAAAAATTTCTTCTGAATATCATTCCTGCCTATCATATCATGAATTCTTTTTCTGATATCATTTTCTTTTCAGACTGAAGAAGTTTTGTTAGCTTTTTTGTACTGCAGTACGTGGGCAGCAAATTTTCTGAACTTGCATTAATCTTAAATGTCTTATGTCACCCTTGCTTTTATAGAATATTTTCAACAGATATAGAGTTACTTTTCTTTTTGCTTTTAAATATTTTTTAGATTTTTTTTTTTTCTTTTGGGTTTCTGGCCTTATGGTTTTTGATAAGATGTCACCCATATTTGATGTATATTTTTCCTACAGGTAATACAATCTCCCTGAACCACCATGGTGCTTTCAACTTTACATATTTTCAGGTAATGCATTCTCCCTGACCCAACATGGCTGCTTTTACCTGTTTCTTTCTTTCAGTTTCTGTAGTTTGAGTATGGCGTGCCTGGGTTCACACCTATTTGTGTGTTTCTGTGTGTGTGTGTTTGAGTTGGATTTAGCTGCTTTAGGTTTTCAGAACTTCTTGGATCTATAAACTGATATTTTTCTCAAATTTTTTATAAGATTTCATTTACTTTTTCTTCATTGTTTTATTGACCCACTACACTATGTTTTTGATTACTTAGGTTGTTTTTGTAGTGTGAAAACATTTCATTGATCTGTTTTTCAAGATTACTGATACACTCCTCTATGCTTCCAATCTGCAGATTAGTTCTTCCATGTAACTTTTGTCCTGAGTATAGCAAGATGCTGTTAAAAAACGACAGCTTTTCTCCCAACTTAGGTGGATATGTCAGACCAAAAAAAGACTTGGACAAATGCAGCTTTGTGAGTAATGAACATTTATTTAGGGGACTTCGGTGGAGTCATCATCCTCAGCAGTGGAAAGAGACTTTTTCTGACCTAAAAATGAGAGGCGTCTTTTATTATGCATGTCCACTTATAGATGGTGAAGATACATGAGAGACAGCAGGACTTCTAAGGAAAGTAGTGTTACAAGATTTGCTGATCACTAACCAGTTAACAACCTATTCCCCAGGTTTGCTCTTTTAACTACTCAGGATTGCTGCTGCAAGTTGGGGAGAGGAAAGAGCAGGAAGGGTTGGGGAAGAAAATACCAAGTCATATACACCACACTTGTCATTTCAGATATTTTTATTTTCTATTTTAGATCACCTTGAAATATATTTGAATTATCCTCTTTATTTATTCTTATGGTTCACACTTTCTAGATTTGTCTTCTTTTCAGTATTTTTATTACATACTGTATTTTATGAAAGATATATTATAGAAGTTTTGGATTGTATTGTTTTCCTTTAAAGGTTATTCAGTTTTGTTCTGCAGGTGATGAATTAGTGATAGTGCCTTTTTAAAAATGCATTTTTTATTTTTTAAATGATATTTAAATTATACAAAATATACCCCCCAAAATATAAAGGATTCCCTTCTCTCCCACTCCTCACAACTCCCACCCTCCCCACATTATCAACTTATTTCATTTGTGTGGTACGTTCATTGAAACTGATGAGCACATTTCTGGTATTGCCATTAAGCATAGATCATAGTTTACATTGTAGTTTACACTCTTCCACTCAATTATGTGGGTTATGGCAGGATATACAATGGCCTGTGTCTGTTATTGCAATGTCATTCAGGACAATTTCAAGTCCTAAAATGCCCCATATGACATCTCTTTTTCCCCTCTCCCTGTCTTCTGCACCTCCAGTGGCCATTGTCTCCACATCAAAGATAGAATTTCTTCTATTGCTACAATTCCAATTAGTCTGTAGTAGAATACCTGTAAATCCACTCTATTCCATACTTTCTTTCCCAATCCTGAGGATTCTGGGTTGGTAATGTCCCCTCTACCTCTACCTCCTGGCCTGTTCTGGTGGATGTGGGTGCTGCAGTTTCCAACATGCAGGCAAGCAAGCAGGCAGTGTCGTTGCCGCGGAGCAGCTTCGGTGCCTCTGCGCCAGCATTGCGATTTTACAGTCCTGAAGAATCTCCTTTTTTACAAAAATATTTTTATTTTATTTTATTTTATTTTTTTAGTCCCTGCCAAAAAATTCCATTGTGGAAACCTAGAAATTTTATAAAGGAAAGAATTTGAATTCTTGTGGAGTGTAATTTTGTGTATGAGTTACGTTTAAAAATAAGAGTTTTCAGAAAGGCTAATAGGGTTAATTACTGATATATACTACATAGGCAGTAATTCTTTTACTATTAAAAATTTTTAAGCATTTGTGATGACACTAGAAGAGACAAGCTATATCTTTTCATGAATTGACTAGTCATTAATTGCAAAGTGAAGTGCATGATGTAAATTCATGTTTCTTAAATGAAAAATAGATTACCTAATTTTTATAAAGACAATGTAGGAAGTTTTTGTTCTGGAAAATTTACGTTTAATTTTTTATGGAGATATACTTTCAGGTACCTTCAATTCATCAAGTAAAATAAAGTGATATGCAAAATTAGTAAGAAATAAGAATAGTGGTTATGTTGGAAGAGGAATCAAGGATAGGAAATATTTAACAAAGATGGGATAGTTATCAGCTTGTGAGCTTTAAGCAATATCATATACACCATAATGAGCTTGGTTTCAACAAATCTTGTAAATTACTGGTTTCCCCAAATTTAACTGAACTTAACATAAAATACAATGAGATAAACTTTGTGAAATTAGCCTTTAGGTAATGTAACCATATGAAAACTTTAATTATATTTGTTTACTAGAATACAAAAAATATATTTTTTAATGCCTTAGTAAAGTGCTTTTAGGGCTCAGGGATACAAAATTTTTTCCCCTTTTGTAGCATATAATCAATAATTGGCCTGGTATCCAGGCACTGTAGCTTATAACCAAAAGCAAATTAAAGGCATAATTTAAAATTTCTATAGTTGCTTAGAATTTTGCGAACATAAGCCTTTTTTAGAATTCAGTTTGATTTTCTTTTTAAATATGACCATAGAACCTGTGGGTCTCTGCAGCCCTCAGGAGAACCAGCACCTAGGTTTCCATCTATCTTTGCTGTCTCTGGTATCCTGCTGACGCATGCATAAGCATCACCCCTCTGATGATATCCTGACTCTTTTTTGGAGACTCATAGCCATATAAACTCACTTGTCCTTTCTATTTCCCCCCTTTATCTAAAGTCAAAAAGCAGTTTTTAACACCTGATATTACATGGAGCCTTAGATATTCTGCGGTCTGAGTTGACCCTTTTATTCAAGATCATTTTCTAGTTACATCACCAGCTGGTGCTTGGTAGTAATCCCTCAGTGCCAGGGATCCCTCATTCCTCGGAGTCATGTCCCATGCTGAGGGGAAGGCAATTTATCTGCATGCTGAATTTGGCTTAGAGAGTGGCCACATTTGAGCAACATGGAGGCTATCAGGAGGTAACTCTTAGGCACCCTGCAGCTCTAGGCTAGTTCATATTTCAAGCACACAGGCTCACAAGCATAGACATTAGTATCAAGGGCTCATTGTTGGACCATGCTTCTTTATTGGTCTTAGCCATTGCACTTGGGGGCTGTTGCTGTTCCATTGGGGAATGTGATGGAGCTCCACTCACCAAGGACTCAGCAGTCTCTCAGCTGTCATTTCCAACTGAAACCACTATGAAAATATCCAAACCTTTCTATGTAGGCTGTATACATGCCCTGGTGAACTTCCTCCCAACCATGGGTCACCCACCAATAACAGCCCACATGAGTGCTCCTCCCCTGCCATATTTGAACCTCTCTGTGGTCCAAAACTTCTTCACAAAGGAAGCCCAATATATTGCCAGGGTTCATTAAGAGGAAAATGGAATATAGTGATGGGTTTAAAGGTTGGATATAGAATACATAGTAATTTAGAAAAAATAAATAAAGGAAAAATAAATTGGGATATCAGAAAATGAAAAAATGAAAAAGCTTTGTTTTTGACATTTTGCCTTTCATCACTGCTATAGGTGTTGCCCTGTATGTACAGAGGCAAGGTAATTTCTTCCATTTCTTCCTTAGTGTCTACAACCTTTCTTTATTTTTCCTAATTATTAAGCTTGTCTTCACATAAGTTTTAGATCACAGTCATTCACATATACATTATATGGTACTCCCACATATCCAACATCAAACCCTTTGTCCCTTCCATAGCAATGGTCTTTTTACATGTTCATGTTGTATTTGCTGCAGCTGATGTACAGATATTGAAACAATAACTTTCAAACATGATTCCATTTGGGTTTAAGTTATGGTTTATATTTTAAACTATACAATTTTCTAAGTTTTTAGTTATCTTACATTTTATGTTATGCTTTACATGTTAGCCTGTAGACTTCTATACATTTTGGTGTAATTTAACATGTCCTATCACCTTCATTGCATGATCTTGTGGAACACTTTCCTTGCCCCACAGTTACACTGATTCCATCTATTCAACACCTCTTTCACCCTTCCCTCAAGGCCCAGCATGACAATCAATCTTCATTACTTGAAGGACCATATTCAGAAATACTTGCAACAATGTTGAGGGCTTGACATACTTGACTGCCCTAATCCATTGGGAGCCACCAATTTTCTTGAGAGATACAATTCCCTCTGTTTGAGGACATCAGTCTTCCCCAGGATGTGGGTATACTTTCACTCTCATTGTATGGGTCTCCACCCAATGATATAACCCACTATGACAAAATGAGGGCTCACACACTACATAGAAGCCTCCCCTGTATCAGATGCCCCCACTTAAGCATCTGAAACAGGAAACTTTCAATATTATATTTTCTCAAGAGTTTTCTCTACATTGTAATTTCTACCACCTACCTGGCAATCTCCTATGTTCAAATGTTACTCTCACCTTCCCCCCAATTTTATGGGTCATCTCACCCATCCTTCCATCCCTAGACCCCTCAAGCCCATAAAGCCCCACCCAAAGTATCTCTATGCCCCCATTTTATCCCTTCACTGTACTAATACTTACCTCCAGCTTATCATAGATTTCACCCATGTAGGTGTCAGCTCACAACTTTCTTATACCCCCCAACTTCTTTTAAGTTTATCGTCCAGTATCTAGCTCTCTGAGACAGCTTGGCTTAATTATTTCATATCAGAGAGGTCATGCAGTATTTGTCCTTCAATGTCTGGGTTGCTTCACTCAACATAAGGTTCTCAAGATTCATCCTTGTTATCACATATGTTTGTACTGTATTTGTTCTTATAACTGAGTAGTATTCCATTGTATGTATATACCACATTTTATTTATTCATTCATCTGCTGATGGGCATTTGGGTTGATTCCAACTTTTAGCAATAGTGAACAATGTTGCTATGAACATTGGTGTGCATATATCGGTTTGTGTTATTGCTTTCAGTTCTACTGGGTATATACCCAGCAGTGGAATTGCTGGGTCATTTGGCAAATCTATAGCTAGTTTTTTGAGAAACTGCCAAACTGTCCTCCAGAATGGCTGTATCCTTCTGTATTCCCACTAGCAGTGGATGAGTGTTCCCATTCCTCCATACTCTCTCCAACAATTGTAGTCTTCTGATTCTTTGACAGCTGCCAGTCTCATGGGAGTAAGATGGTATTTTTTATTGTTGTTTTAATTTGCATTTCCCTAATAGATAGTGATTTTGAGCATTTTTTTTTCATGTGTTTTATAGCCATTTGTATATCTTCTTTGGACAAGTGTCTGTTCATATCTTTTCCCCATTTTTTAAATAGGCTGTTTGTCTTTTTATTTTCAGGATATAGGCGTTCTTTATATGCAAGATATAAGTCTCCTATCAGATATACGGTTACCAAATATTTTCTCCCATTTCGTAGGCTCTCTTTTCACTTTCTTGACAAACTTCTTTGAGTTGCAGAAGGCTTTAATTTTGAGGAAGTCCCATTTATCTATTTGTTCTTTTGCTGCTTGTGCTTTTGGTGTGAAGTTCATGAAGCCATTTCCTAATACAAGGTCTTACAGATACTTTCCTACATTGCTTTCCAAGGTCTTTAAAGTCTTGGCTCTTATATTTAGGTTTTTGATACATCTTGAGTTGATTTTTGTAAAAGGTGTGAGATGGTAATCCTCTTTCATTCTTTTACATATGGATATCCAGTTCTCCAGGCACCATTTGTTGAAGAAGCCATTCTCTCCCAGTTGAGAGGGTTTAGTGGCCTTGTCAAATTCCATATGACTGTGTATATGAGGATATATATCAGAACTCTCAATTCCATTCCAGTGGTCAGTGTGTCTATCCTTGTGCCAGTATCATGCTGTTTTCACTACTGTAGCTTTGTAGTGTGTTTTGAAGTCAAGTAGTGTGATTCCTCCAATTTCATTTTTCTTTTTCAATATGTCTTTGGTTATTCGAGGCCTCTTTCCTTTACAAATAAATTTCATAGTTTCTCTAGTTCATTAAAGAATGCTTGTTGATTTTTATTGGGATTGCTATGAATCTGTAGATTAGTCTAGGTAGGATACATATCTTAATAATATTTAGTCTTCCTATTCATGAACAGGGGGTATTCTTCCATTTATTTAGGTCTTCTTTACTTTCCTTGAGCAGTCTTGTGTAGTTTAATGTGTATAAATCCTTTACATCTTTAGGTAAATTTATTCCTAGGTAATTTATTTTTTACTTTACTATTGTGAATGGTATTTGATTTCTGATTTTCTCCTCAGATTGCTCATCATTGGTGTACAGAAATGTTACTGATTTTTGTGCATCAATCTTATACCCTGCAACTTTACTGAACTCATTTATATGTTCTAGAATTTTGTTGTACACTTCTCAGGGCCTTCTATATATAGAATTGTGTCATCTACAAATAGTGAAATTTTGACTTTTTCCTTTCCAATTTGGATGCCTTTTATATCTGGTTATTGCCTCAATGCTTGAGCAAGTACTTCTAAGACTATGTTAAATAGGAAGGGAAATAGTGGGCATCGTTGTCTTGTTCTTGATCTTAGAGAGAAAGATTTTAGGATTTCACCATTGTAAATTATGTAAATTATGTGGGTTTTTTCATATATTCTCTTTATCATGTTCAGAAAGGTTCCTTCTATTCCAATCTTTTGCAGTGTTTTTATCAAGAAAGGGTACTATATTTTGTCAAATGTTTTTTCTGCATCTATAGATATGATAATGTGATTTTTTTCCTTCAATCTGTTTATATGGTGTATTATATTAATTGATTTTCTTATGTTGAACCATCCTTGCATACCAGGAATGAATCCCATTTAATGATGGTGTATAATCACTTTAATATGTAGTTGAATATGATTAGCAAGTATTGTGTTGATGATTTTCACATCTAGTTTCATTAGAGATTGGTCTGTAACTTTCCTTTCTTGTGGATCTTTGACTTAGGAACTAGAGTAATGTTGGCATCATAGAATGAGTTAGGCAATATTCCTTCTGTATTGATATTTTGGAAGAGTTTAAGCAAGAATGGTGTTAGTTTTTTCCAGAATGTTTTATAGAATTCACCTTTGAAGCTGTCTGGCCCAGTTAGAAGGTTTTTAATGACTGAGTCTATCTCTTTAACTGTGTTTATTTTGTGGAGATCATCAATTTCTTCTTTTGTCAGTGTATGTTGCTTATGTGTTTCTAGGAATTTGTCCATTTCCTCTAAATTGTCATTTTTGTTGGAATATAGTTTTTCAAAGTATGCTCTTATGGCAATCTTTATTTCTGTAAAGTCAGTGGTGATATCTCCTTTCTCATTTTGTGTATTTGCATCTTCTCTCTTTTTTTCTTTGTTAGTCTAGCTAAGGGTTTATCAATCTTATTGATCTCAAAGAACCAGCTCTTACTTTTGTTTATTTTTTCAAGTGCTTTCTTATTTGTATTTCATTTAGTTTTGCTCTGATCTTTGTTATTTCTTTCTTTCTCCTTTGGAGTAGGTTGGTTTTTTTACTAATTCCTCCAAGTGTGCAGTTAGTTCTTCAATTTTAGCTCTTTCTTCTTTTTTGATGTATTAATTTATGGCTATAAGTTTCCCTCTCTGTACTGTTTTTGCTGCATCCCATAAGTTTGGATATGTTGTGTTATCATTTTCATTAGTTTTTAGGTAGTTATTCATTTCTTTTGAGATTTTCTCCTTGATCCACAGTTTTTCTAAGAGTGTGTTATTTAACTTCCAAATCTTGGTACCAAATCTGGGTCTCTGGCCCTTGCAAATTTCCAGCTTCATTCCACTGTGGTCATAGAAATTATTTTGTATGATTTGAATCTCTCTGAATTCATTGACACTTTTTCTGTGGCCTAGCATGTGGTCTATCTTGGAGAATGATCCATGTGCACTTGAGAAGAATGTATGTCCTGCTGTATTTGGGTGTAATGTTCTGTATATGTCTATTAGGTCCAGCTCCTCTAATATAGTGTTCAAAGTCTTTTCTTCTTAATGATTCTCTTTTGAGATGTTTTGTCCAAAGTTGTTAGTGGTATATTAAAGTCTCTGACTATAATTGTAGAGGCATCTATTCCTTCACTTTTCTTCCAGTGTTTGTCTCATATTTGGAGGCACCCATGTTAGGAGCATAAATGTTTATGATTGTTCTTTCTTCTTGAAAGATTATCCCTTTCACTAATATGTACAGTCCATCATTGTCTCTCATAATTGCTTTGCATTTAAAGTCTATTTTGTCTGATATTAATATTGCTACTCCTGCCCTTTTTTGGTTGTTGTTTCCTTGTAAAATTGTTTTCCAGCCATTCACTTTCAACTTCCTTGAATCCCTGGGCCTAAGGTGTGTTTCTTGTGGACAGCATATAGATGGGTCATATTTCCTTATCCAATTTTCCAATCTGAGTCTCTTGACAAGTGAGTTTAATCCATTGACATTCAGTGTTATTACTTTCAAGGAATTATTTATATCAGCTATATTTTCTTTGGATTTGGATTTGTCATACTTTGTTTGATTTCCTTTTTCTGTTTTTGTCTTTTTGGTTGCTTTTACACTCTCCTCTAACTCTTTTTCTCTTGTTTTCTTCTTTCTTCCTGCAGAACTCCCTTTAGTATTTCTTGAAGGGCAGGATTCTTGTTGGCATACTCTCTTAGTTTCTGCTTATGTGTGAATATTTTGAACTCTCCATCATTTTGAATGTTAACTTTGCTAGACAGAGTATTCTTGGTTGGATTTTTTTTTCTTTTAGTACCTTGATTATGTCATACCACTGCCTTCTTGCCTCTGTGCTTTCAGATGAGAAACCAGCACTTAATCTTATGGATCCTCTTATGTATGTGATGGTTCTCTTTTCTCTTGTGCTTTTTAGTATTTTTTCTTCGTCTTGAGCATTGGATAATTTGACTAGTATGTGTCTTGGGGTAGACTTTTTGGGATTTATGCTCTTTGGGATGCCTTGTGCTTCCTGGACATGTACATCCATCTCCCTCAGTAGGTTTGGGAAATTTTCAGCCATTATTTCCTCCAATACCCCTTTTATCCCCTTTCCCTTCTCTTCTCCTTCTGGGATGCCTATAATGCATATGTTTATGCATTTTGCATTGTCATTCAAGTCCCTAAGTCCCTGCTGGATTTTTTCTTATTATCAATGAGTTTTACACTCTTTTTGATTTCACATGTACTGTCTTCCACATCACTAATTCTCTCCTCTGCTCTTTGAGTCTGCAGTTGTTTGCTGAGAGTGTATTTTTGATTTCTTGAATTGTGCTATTCATCACAATCATATCAGTTATCTTTTGGGGTATAATTGCAATTTCTTCTGTATTCTCTCCAAGTGTTTTCTTCATATCCTTAATCTCTTCCTTCACTTTATCAAATTGGTTCCTAATATATGTTTTGAGAGCTTTAATTACTTGTTCAAAGTTCTGCTTCTCTTCCTGGTTTTTAGTTTGTTCATTGGATTTGGGCATATTTTCTTCATTGTTGGTTTGTTTTGTAGTTTATTGTTGCTGTCTGGTCATTGTTTTATCTTCACAGGTTTAGTCAGTTGCTTATCTTCTTTGTCTAGTTTGAGGTTTAATTTTTTATTGTTTAAGCATGTGTGTTAAGTCTTTTGTCACTTTGTTCTTCTTATTCTATTTCCTTGTTGTTGGCTAAGTTCTCTTACAGTAAAATATTAAGGCCATAGACAGCAAAAGAAGTAAGAAAACAAATGAATAATAGTAGTATTGATAGTAAATATTAACAGAGGAACCATGTGAGATCTAGGAGAATGGATATTTGACTCACGTAAGCTCTAACAGTAAGAAAAGTAGAGTACATAGAATGAGACTGCAAACCAAATATGAGGAGGAATATAGTATGAATTAAAAGGCCAGTGTGTTCAGGAGAGAGGGAAAGAGAAAAGAAAGGAAAATAATATAAAGAGGGAATAAAAGACAGAAAACAGAACAAAGTCAGAAAAATAGGGGGGCAAACATAGAGAGGTTTAATGTAAGAGAAACAATAAATGATGGAGGATAGAAAGATGTAGAGGAAAGGGGATAGAGCTGGTGGCCAAAATAAATACACACAGAAAAAAGGAACTGGAGCAGGAGGAAACACAGCAAATGGGAAGTGCTCCCTGCAGCACCTAATGTAAAAAGAATAAAAAAGAAAGCAAAAAAAAAAAAGGACAAAAGGGAGGGGGAATCAAAGAAGAAAAAGACAAAGAGCAAAAGAGAAAAAAGGAAAAAAGAAAGAAAAAAGGGCCTTGGAGGTGTGGAAATATGGCCGGAGATTAAAATACTTCACTAAGACCTATGACAATTGCTGCCATGCATTACATTAACTTTAGTCATAAAAATTTTTCAATTGCTACCATGCATCATATTAACTTTACAAATTCTGGAACTGTGCACTTGCAGCTTGTGTATGCCTATGGACTTTGAGCCTGTGTGCTCTCTCCTTATGCTATTGTGACAGGAACTGTTAACACCACAAAGGAAAATGGATACTGGCCCCTTGGACTAATGGCACTCATATTCATAATCTGCAAAAGAATTTGTGGAAAATAATTTTTGGAATTGCCCCTCTGTATGAATTGCTGGGAAATATAAATAAGACAGGACAGTATTTGACCCTTAAACATATCATTTTAAAGCTTGTGTTGAAGATTCATTTGTTTTCATAACTGGGAAGATAACTAAACTATTAAGAATGATTCACTGTTTTATGAAAATGGTGCCTTGTATACATATCAGGAAGTGTGTTGCAGGATGAAGAAACAATAGCCATGGCCAGAAGAAGAAAATGCATCTGGATACTGGTGAGAATGATGTAGATTTGGCAGTCATCTTCTGAAAGTCAATTATTGCTGCATAAGAATTCTCGAAATGGACTAAATGCTTTATTGGACTGCTTATTATAAGCATTTTGGGACTGATTGGAATCATTACAGCTCCTGCTACTGCTATGAAAGCTTTACGTGAAAGTACAGACTCAACAATACATGCATGATTGGCATAAAAATGCTAGTGATTTGTGGCATAGCCAAGAGCACATTCATGAAGAGTTAAATAATTGGGTTAATGATTTAGAATCTGCTGTTTTGCATATTGGAGATCAATTGTATAATTTAAACTTGTTAAGGAGATTGAGGTGTGGTTGGAATGAAAGTAATTTCTTTATGACTCTGCATATAATTCATCAGATATAGCATGGAAAATGAGAATCATTTATTAGGCCATAAAAGTAATATCTCTAGGAAATAATGGAATTACAAAGAAAAATATTAGAAATGTCTCAAGATCAAATTCATTTAGCCAATGATCAGGATATTTTCTCTGATATGACTTCACATATTACAAAATTTAACCCAGTTACTTGATGGAAATCACAGTATTTCCTGTCAGCTTTAGGAATAGGGTTAATCATATTTGTTCTGTTGCTCATGATTCTTGCCTGTGCCAGGCAGTGCTTTCAAAGAAAATTGCAAAGCATAACAGACATGGGGCATGTAAATAATCTGGTGCTAGCAAAAGCACTTCAATTATTTCCCCAAGTCGAAGAGCTTGGCCGGTAGTCAATGACGGGTAAGACTCTCAGAGGAGGGCAACCTAAGACAGGCACGGTCACCTCGACTAAAACAAAAAGGAGGAAATGTTGGAAACTGAGGCACAGTGGTTTCTAAAGAGGAGATGTGCTGTCTCCATGCTGGTGCTGTCTTCATGACTATGCTTGCAACCTAAGGAATGCGGTGATTGGGAGTTCCTGGTAAATGGGTTGAAGCTGTTAAAGGCTGATAGACAAGATGCGTTCATACCTTTCGTAATGAATAGAACCCTTAGACTTTGTACCTTGAGATAAGATTTTTTTTAAATCTGTAGTTTTCACTGTGACTCCGACAGTTTTTAAAAGAGTTTTCAGTACCTGTGAATATTCTTCCAGATGTCCTGTTTGATTCCCCATACCCTGATGCTAGCGGAAACAAAATCGAATAAAAATTCTTACCTTTATTTTCTGACCCGGGTCAC
Source organism: Dasypus novemcinctus (assembly GCF_030445035.2). NCBI lineage: Eukaryota > Metazoa > Chordata > Mammalia > Cingulata > Dasypodidae > Dasypus > Dasypus novemcinctus. The sequence continues at coordinate 34,361,474 of NC_080682.1, forward strand.
CCTACATTGGATGTCTCAACCTTTCAGGAAGATTTCCTGTTTCCACATTCTGGATACAACCATGGAAGAATCTCTGCTACAGTAACTACTTTGGGCCCCACGTTGGGTGCCAGTTGTTGGAGTCGATGGACCCAAAGGGTATCAGGAATGAAAGACAAAGAGAGATTGGAATCAGGGGTTCCAAGAGCATTGAAGCCTCAAGCTCATCAGACAACTTTATTTTTTACAAGGGGGTCTTATATACCCCAGTGTATGTGCCTATACACACAAACACTAGCCTACATGACATTAAGGAGCAACCCCAGTACTAACTATCAGCATTAACTATAGTCTAAGGAATTAAAAAAAAACTCTTATCTCAAGGTACAAAGTCTAAGTGTTCTATTCATTACAAAACATATGAGCTCATCTTGTCTATCAGCCTTTAACAGCTTCAACCCATTTGCTGGGAACTCCCAATCATTGCATTCCTTAGGTTGCAAGCGTAGTCATGGAGACAGCACCAGCATGGAGACAGCACATCTCTCCTTTAGAAGTCACTGTGCCTCAGTTTCCAACATGGTGGATAAAGAGGAAAGAAAAACAAGAAGATAAACAAGCAAAATACTAAAGTTTCAAGCAAGGAATCCTTTTTGTATTAAATAAAACTCTTAGGAATCTGACTTTCCCCCTTTCTCCCTTCCTCACTTTCCTCTCTCCAAGGCAGCAGCCTGAGAGGTCCAGGAGGAGATTCAAGTAGGTCCTTGTTGAACAAGCTTCATCCAGAAAACAATGACTTTTAATTTCCAGAGATAGAGAACCCACATCTCACCAGGAACCCCAAGTATGCTATTGGAAGCTTGGAAAGCACCTTCTACAGTCTCTCTACTTTAGATGTGCTAAGAGAGGGATAGTTGATTTTCTGATTCCATCTTCTCCTAGACCACGTTTCTATCCCAGGGTATTTAGGTGAATTGGGCTTTCTCAGCAGATTCACCACTCTTCTCTTCCCAGGCTTTTGCCAAGCCAGTCAGTATGCTCCTCCAAGCACACACACACACACACAGAATGAAAAAAAGGGAGGGGTGGGAGACCAGAAAATTGAGCCCATACTCCCCCAGCCCTGCTGCTGCACCTCCCACTAAATCCCTCCCACTCATGGAGTCAGTTCAAAACTGGAGGGCTAGGGCAATCCTGCACCTCCAAGAGTGCTGGACTCAGGAAAGGGAAGTCCACTGCAGACTCAGGGTATGTACATCTGTGGAATGCAGGCTACCGGGGCTTAGGGGACACAGACCTGGGGATCATGCACCTGGGGATCACAGGGCCCAAGAATGCTGCTACACCACTGACAGTTCTCAGGGAACACCACAGAAGTCAGCCCTAGGGAGAAGGATCCCATCTTCCCACAGCCTCTGACCTCCACACTTGCAACCCACAATTCGACCTTTAACAAACACTACTTCTGTCACTGTCTCTCCAAATCAACATCCACACACCTCCTGCCTTACAAGCCCCCAAAATAGCCCACCCTGGGAAGACTCCAAACCCACTCTGCCGCCTCTTTACAGGAGAGACTGTGAGGTGTACTCACTCAGACGCCATACCAGATATGAATTCTTGATATGCATGAAAGGACAGGAGTTTGTTGATAAGATTCAAGCTATTAATAAGTATCCTCATCTTCTCAAACAGCTATTGTCAACTTCAGTCATTCCTGAATAAAAATGCTCATTCACCATTTGTTTATGTGGGACCTATAGAAAGTTCTTCAGAATATGCAGCCATGAAGAGTACACCCATGGTTAAAGCTGCATTGGAAATGGGCTTCAGTTAAAGGAAATGCTGCAGCCAACATCTTCAAAAGCTGCTTAAAAGAAATTGACTCTACATTATAGAAGAACTAATTTGTGGAAAAATAATATGATGTATATTCTAACAGAAGATGTTTCAGATTTGTCACTGGAAGAACAATTAAGGAAGTTGCAGGAAGAAATAACTTGTAAAGTGTGTATAGACAAAAAAGTTTCTATTGCATTCGTTCCTTGTGGTCATCTTGTAGAATGTCAGAAGTGTGCCCTTTTCCTAAGAAAATACCCTATTTACAGAAGTATAATAAAGGGTAGTGTTTGTACATTTCTTTCATAAAAGAAATATAGATTATAGCTAGTCTAAAGAGAAAAGTCCTCATAATATTGAACATTTGGAGCCATCTGAATAAAGAAAGAATTGTTTTGTTAATAGCATTCATGTGTTCTCCTCTGCTTTGGTGCTAGTAAATCTTGTCCCCCCCCCCCCCAAAAAAAAAAGCTGGTAATACCATATCATATTTATTCTTAATCTCAGCTTATTTGCAAGAGAAGATTTATGTTTAATGAGCTATATTAGTATATATATGTGAACATATTGGGTATTAAAGCACTAATCACAGTGCTGTGATGTATCATATCAGTAGTTACTATGTTTGGTATTCTTTCAGAAAGCTTTCAGTATTCCTTAGGACTGCGGTTTAAAAGACTGGAAGCCAGACACTCAGGTTTTTCAGAGTTATGTACCAAATTCACTTTGGTGCTTTCAATTTGTTTCTTAAATTTTTATCTTACTGGTAAACAAGCTTTTCCCAAATTTGTGAGAAGCATCTTAATAAAGTGCCTTAAAAAGATATAAAAAATTAAGCTACTAGAAGCCACATCATATTAAAACTTTATTTTTCTTGATTATGGTTTTTAGAGATTGTTTTTCTAAAATGAAGAACAAAACTTCTTCAAAAGTATTTCTAAATATCTAACTCTTAAAATAATTAAAATATTTGCATTTTTCTGGGAACATGTTTAAGATTTCTAACATTCAAATAAAAGTTTCAAATTGTCAACTTTAAAGTTCCAAATATGTTTATCCCCTGGTTTATCTGTTTCTTTCAAATTAATAATAATAATATTTCTGTAGGAAAGGAAGTGGTGAATACTACAAATAAAAATGCACTCACTTATGCCTAAAAATATCTGTCCAATAATTCACTCATGAATGATAGGAAAATAGACATCAGTTTAACATGCCTGAAGTTCTCCACTTTTAATCCTAAAAGTAGACACCAAGTAGTGCAAAATAGAATTCTCTCATAATTTTCAGTTGAAGTTCAACATGGATTAATGATTTTTTTTATTTTTCAAGTTAATACCTTTCACTCTTCATGTCTCACTTTCTCTCTAGTGTGAATACATTGATTTCCCAGCACCTATGGAATCTCTTTCACATCATTTAGAGCAGTAAATTATTCCATTTTTATTGTTGTGATTATGTGATTATTATCTAGGTCTACTGCTACATTGACAATGTAAATTGCATAAAGACAAGAAGTGAGTCTGATTGTCCACACAATTGTATCCCAGGACATAAATAAGGAAATATTTTTGATTGAGTATTGGGTCAAATAATAAGTAGTAGTGAATAGCAATTTTAAGCAGTAAAATGAAGATTTACATTTACTGTTCACTATATGAGTACATTATAAGTACTAAGTCATTTATCTTCACAACTGTAAGAGGTGGTTCTACTATAGCAAATAATCACAGTTGAAGAAACAGAGGCACATAAGCTCTAAGACATATGCTCAAATCCACTAGCTCTTATGAATGACGAAAGGATTCAAACCTGAACTTCCTGGTTACAGAATCCTTTTTAAGAATATTAGTACACAGAATAAAAGAAAGGGGTGATTTTTTCTACTTTGTTAACTCCATCATAAGTCCTCCGGAAAACATCATATAAAATAGCACAGTCTACATTTTGTCAAGCTAGAAACAAGACAGAAAATAGAAAATATGTAAGAAATATTGTAAAAATGTTCTCATATCTCAAGATATGAGAAATAATTGAACTGTTTTTGAACCTATGTGATCAATATATCAAAGACAATAAAGAATGAAGAAGAAGATGTTGGATTAATAGTAGTAGAATAAAAAGAAAGGGAAGAAGGAGGAGAAAGAAGAAGGAGGGGAGAAGAGGAAGGAGAAGAAGTGGAAAGGAAGAGGAGGAAAAGAGGAAGAAGAGGAAGAGGAAGAGGAAGAATAAAAAGAAAAGAGGAGGAAGAAGAAGGGGGAAGAAGGAAGTGAAGGAGGAGAAGACAAGAGGAGGGGGATGGAGAAGGGCAGGTAGTGTGGAGGATGAGGATGAAGAGTTGGTGGAGGAGAAAAGATATTTATAATATATTATTTAGATCAGTTTTACCTAAAATACCCAGATAGATATTTTACTGGTAAACGTGGAATTAGACAGAAAGAAGATATTTGGAAACACAGCTATATGAATAAGATTTAAAAGTAGAACTCCCATTTCTACTTATGATTTAGAAATCTACAAACCACCTATCCTCAAATTTGGCTGTTTTAAAAAGCCATTAATCTAAAAATATATCATAATTTTTCATGAGCCCACCAGAAAGATGAGTTTGAAAACAGCCAAGATATCTGAAAAACAAGGAAAGGCTAGTCCCTCAAAGATGAATTTCGGATAAATGAACTGTTTCACTTTGGCAGAATGTGGAAGAGAGATGTGGCCACTATACAAGCACATAATAAAAATATAGATACATCATAAAGAATTGTGAAATCAAACTGACATGGCACTGAACTCTATCTACCATGACCTTAGAACCTGTGGATCTCTAGTCCTCAGAAGAAATCAATACCTGGGCTTGTATTTACTTTGGCTGTCTCTGGGACCCTGCTGAGGCATGCTTAAGAGCAACCCCCAGATGACTCCTGACTTTTTTGGAGACTCATAGCCATATAAGCTCATTTGTCCTTCCCATTTCCCTCTTTTATTCAAGGTCAAAAAGCAGTTTTAACACCTGATATTACATGTAGGCTGAGATATTCTGCTGGTCTGAGCTGACCTCTTTTATTCAAGGTCTTTTTCTAGTTACATCATCAGCTGGTACTTGGTAGTAATCCCTTGGCACAAGGGAAGCTCATTTCTGGGAGTCATGCCCATGCAGTGGTAAAGGTAATGCATTTACATGCTGACTAGGCTTAGAGAGTGGCCATATTTGAGCAACATGGAGGCTCTCAGGAGGTAACTTTTAGGCACCCTGAAGCCCTAAGCCTAGTTCTTATTTCATGCACACAGGCTCACAATCATAGACATTAGTATCAAGGGTTCATTGTTGGACCATCCTTATTTATTGGTCTTAGCCATTACACTTGGGGGACTGTTGCTGTTCCATAGGGGAATGTGATAGAACTCCCTGGCTAGGAACTCAGCATTTCTTCAGTTGTCATTCCTGAGTGTGATAGAGTTCAACTCAGGTGTGATCTTTGCTCACAAGCCTCTTCTGTTACTTTTTCTGGACCTGTGGTTGGCACTGGGGTTTGATGTGTTTTCAGGGGACCTGAATCTCTGGACTGTTCATGTGATAGCAATGCCCTGAGCCTCAACAGACCTGTTGCAATTCCTGCCCTCTGGTTTTTGGACTTACCCCAGCCAGCTAACAGGGAAATGAAGAAGGTGAACCACCACACCTTGGAGCCAAGAGTGCCTACAACTGTAAACAGGAAAATTGCATTCATCATCCATGTGGAATATAAGTCCCCTCTTGATATAGAGGTGGTGTTGACATAACAATCCCAGTGTCCACAGGATGGAGGAATAGAGTATGGATTAGAGTGTACTTACTGATATTCTGTTCTGGAACTCTTGTGATCAGTAATGGAAGAAAATGTAGCATAGATATGGAGAAAGTGGTCATGATAGCTGCTGAGGGTAGGGAGAGGGAAGAAGAGATATGATGTGGGGGCATTTTCAGGACTTGGGGTTGTCTTGGGTGGTACTGCAGGGACGGTTGCTGAACATTGTGTATCCCGCCATGGCCCACTGGGTGGACTGGGGGAGAGTGTAAACTACAATGTAAACCACTATCCATATGGTGCAGCAGTGCTCTAAAGTGTATTCACCAAATGCAATGAATGAGCCACGATGATGAAAGAGGTTGTTGATGTGGGAGGAGTGGGGTGATGGGGGTGGGGGCTATATGGGGACCTCATATTTTGTTAATGTAACATTAAAAAATAAAGAAAAAAAAGAATTGTGAAATCCAAGTGTGGATTAAAGTGTCAGTTGGAAAAAACAGGGAGCCCAAGAATAAGGAGTTTGCATTTATTCTCAATCTCTTCACTGCAGGTTTTTTCTGATTACTCATGAAAAAGATAGAGGGCAGGCTAGAAGTTATTCAGACAAGGTCACTGTGCAACATACATACAAAAAAAACACAAATATCCTCCTCTTCCTCTCTTATTAAATAAGAAACTGCTATTACATTAAAACTAGAACTTTACTCTTACTGTAGACTGCCATAACAATAATTTAAATTTATTGAGATACCCATTTATAGAATTGCCTCCTGCTTTCTGACAGAATTCAATTAAAGAGCAAAACTCCACTTCCTTACTCCTTTTCCCTAGCTATCAAACCAAAGTCTAAATCATATAATAGTTTCTTTCTAAAACCCTCTTATTTAGGAACTACACATTTTTTCCATAGCATCTGTTCTATTCCAATGAAATGAGAAATAAAACCATTGTTCAGCCACAGATGTTCTAGGTAATCTTGGATAATGAACATTGAAAATTGTTAGGTTAAAAGATCTACTGAAGAAGATAAAAACAGGTATAGATACATGAGAAATTTCATCATAAGAGGTATATTTTATTTGACAATGTCCTATGAAATGCTAGAAATAGAACATTAAAAAAGCACACATGCACACACAATATAAGAAACAAAGATTTTCATCAACAGGATCATCAGTAGAGCAAATACAGCAGACTAAGAATTAGTGAACCTGAAGAAAATCCAAATAGTATTAACCAAACAGAAAACACTATAAGAAAAACAAAAGTGAATGATATCCAATTGCTGTGAGACATCAAACGTTTAATATGCATATATATATATACAAAATATACATATATTACAGTAAGAATAGAGGGAGTGTATCAGACAAAATATTAAAGGAGATAATGGTAAAAGCATTTCTAAAAATAAGTAAAGGCATCGAAGCACAGTTCCACAAATGTAAGAAACTCCAGGAATGATAAAAACAATAGCAAATCACCCAACAAGAAAACATGTAGTCATTGTTGTCACCGTTGTAAAACTTACACAAGGAGAAAAGTATGAAGGTGGAGGAAAATACATATCTCATATAGATTATACCAGCTTTGTCACCAAAAATGTTACAGCCAGAACATAAGAGAAGGATATGTTTAAAGTACTGAAATACAATAACTGTCATTACAAAATTCAATACCCCCTGAAATATCTTTCCAATAGAAAAACAAAAAAGACTTTTTCATGAAAATTAATACAGACACATACACAGAAAGAAATAATTTATAGTTAGCAATATTGTATGCCAATGTTTTCCAGGCAGAACGATTAAGTAAACAGAATGACTCTTGAGTCTATTGAAAGAAAAATCACACTAAGAATGGAAAATTCAAAGGAAATATAATAATTGTTGGATTTTTAAATATTTAATTGCTCTAAAACTGGAACTTAGGTTGATGATTTTGGGTTTGAGCCATAAATAGAAGTAATGTTACAACAAAATTATCACAAAGAAATCATAGTTATTAAAAATAAAGGCCATAAAGGTAGAAAGATCCTCTAAATATAAAAAAAGACAAATATGCTTCCAAGATGAAAAATAACGCAAACAGACATACAATTAAAATATACATGCTTGGGAAGCAGATGTAGCTCAAGTGGTTGAGTTCCTGCTTCCCATGTATGAAGTCTTGTGTTCTATTCCCAGTACCTCCTAAAAATAAAACAATTTAAAAAATCAACTATTCTATATGGGGAACAGATGTAGCTCAAGGGGTTGAGTGCCTGCTTCCCATGTAGGAAGTTCTGGGTTCAATCTCAATTTAAAAATACATTGAGAAAATATAATTATAATGAATAATTTGTATGGCATAATTTTAAAAAAGGTTCGATTAAATTAAATTGTTTTTAATTACCAGTATATTGTTAAACATTTCACTTTTGAACTTTATTTTAAACATTCAAAAAACATTCTGGATAAACAATAAGGTATGATTTTATTTTAAAAATCTTAACATAAATTGCAAAAGAAAAACTATTTTTTTTTAGTTACTCTGGCTGAGGATTGAACCAGGGTCTCATATGTTAATATATAACATATTTTATATAACTTAATTATGTCACAATATTTTACTTAGTTTTAGGTTCAAATGCTTGAAACACTGACTTTTTGTATTTTTTATTTTTAACCATTTCTGTTTATTACTTAAGTTGACAAAACCAATTTATAAAATGCCAGTGAAAATGTTTTAAAGCAAAAGCTCTTGTATAGCCAAATAGCAGAAAATGCAAGTTTCCACCTTACATATTTTACTGCAACAAATGCTTTATATTCCTGATTTAATTTAATCCTTGCAATAACTCTACAGAGCAGGGTTTAGTATTTATCTTGTACACTTGAGGAAAATGAGGCTTAAATTATCAGGGTCTTAAGAGTCATATATCAAACAATGAAGGAAATCTAGAATCTAAATCCTGGAATGTATGATTCTCAAGTAAGCACCCTCAATCATGGCATTGCATGTCTTCTCTATATCTTAAGTGAATTGTGCTTGGGAACTATTTTTGTATCAAAATTTAGCTATTTTCCTTAATAAAATTCTCTGAATGGAACATGCATGGGGATTTAAGTGAAACAATTTAAAAAGACATTACATTTTCTTATTTTGCACATTAGTTGGCTGAAAGAAACACATATATTTAGGTAGCAGGTTTAAAATATATACCATGGTCCATTTCAAAATGGATTTCTAAGATCATATTTATGGAACTATTCAAGATTATGTTTGGCCAAGTAAAGGATGGCACAACAGAAATACAAACTAAAAGATTTAGGCATTTTAGAGAAAATCTAAGTAAATATCCTATAAGACATAACAAAAGCTGCAGGTACACTTAAATGCTCAGCATTACTTTCACTTTAATTGCCTGGAACCCCTCTCTTATGCAGGACTCTAATGAGAGCATTTTTTACTTCTTTGTTCCTAAGACTATAAATGAGTGGGTTCAGCATGGGGATAACCATAGTATAAAACACAGAGGCCACTTGATCCTTTCCCAAGGAGTAGGACTTCTTCGGTTTTAAATAAGTAAAAATCATGGTGACATAAAAGATGGTAACTCCCAGGAGGTGGGAGGCACAAGTAGAGAAGGCTTTGCGTTTTCCTGAGATGGAGTTAATTTTCAGTATAGTAGAGAGAATGGACATGTAGGACACAGAGACTGTGAAAAGAGACATCATAAGGGTGGAGCCAGCAAAAATGAATATCATGATTTCAATGCTATGAGTGTCAGTGCAGGACAGGGCTAAAATTGGGGTTGTGTCACAGAAAAAGTGATGGATTATATTGGATTTGCAAAAATGCAAACTGTTTATGCCAAGAACAGTGACCAAGGAGTCAGTAAAGCCAATCACATAAGACCCAGTGACAAGAGAATGACAACGATTCCTGGACATAATTACTGGGTAGTGAAGAGGATTGCAGATAGCTACATAGCGGTCATAGGCCATTGAAGAGAGAAGGAAACACTCAGTGGCACCGAAGAAGATAAAGAAATACATCTGTGTGAAGCAGCCTTCGAATGAAATAAACTTGGTGGAAGTCAGTAAGTTTTCTAAGGTTTTAGGTGTGATGACTGTTGAGTAACTGAGGTCAAGGAATGACAGGTGACTGAGGAAAAAATACATGGGGGTGCGAAGCTGGAGATCCAGGAAAATTATCAGAACCATTCCTGCATTTCCCAGTACAGTTATCAAATATATCAGAAGAAACAGTGTAAAGAGGACTTGTCGAATCTCTTCAGAGTCTGTTAATCCCATAAGGATGAAGTCCGGTACATTTGTGTTATTCCTACTTCCCATAATAACAGTCAACTGTTAGGAACTGTTGAGAAATCTAAGGCGATACTTAACATGAATGACTTCACAAAGATTTTTGTTTATATGAATGATCCTGCAATTTAAAAATTTTTGCTTAAGGCTTCTAGAAATACCTAACAAAGAGCAGCTTGCAAAATATGACTGAACAATCTTAGTGTTACTGCCAGATATAAATTAGTTATAAATCATCATTTGGATGTTATATAACAGATGTTAATATATATTGCAAGTAGAATGGACCTGACAATAATATAAATGCTTCTCTTTCTTAACACATTTAACCCACTAGGAAATATTATACTATTACTATTAGACACATTTTTAGGTGAGAAAAAGACAGGAAAGTTTTAAGTAACTTATCCAGGGTCATATATTAAATGGTGACTCTGTGATTCTACCAAGACAGGTAGAATTCAGAGAGCATGATCATAACACTTAATACCTGTTTATATTCAATTTCAGAAAAATTAGCTGTGTTAATAATAAATAATGATAGAAAAAGTTTTAATGTTATTTACTTTTATTTTGTATCCCTTATTATTTAACACAATTAACAAATCATAAATTTCAATCTTAAAGAACTTTACTTGAATGAGTTAAGATTATAGATAACATGCAATTTTAATTTCTGGAAGATATCAGATTTCATGCAAAATTATATTTTTAATATATGCACATTGCTTGTAGACTCTGATTCCATCAAATCTAGATTTCCATTTCCACAAATCCTGGAATTACTTAGGTAAGGCATAAATGAAATGCATATGTATATATATGGTCTTCTGGTAATGTGTCCATTTTATTTGATCAGAAATAAAACCTTTTATTTTTGGGAATAATACTTACCATAAACAAAAAGTGGTGAAAATTTTTCTTCTAAGAGCATCTGTCTAGAAGTTTGTCACCCTCAATTTTTTCTGACAAATAAAACATATAAAACATATAAGGATCCAAAAAATTTTGTAATAGAATATTTGTTCCCTTCAAGCTAAATTAATATTAATTTTTCATGCATGCATTTTTGTTTTCTGTTGAGGTAAAATAGATTAACATAAAATGTTGTCCAGTCCCTGATCAAAAGCAAAGTTCGCCTAGAATTATGTCTCACAAAATTCCAAAGGAGCTACTGTGAATATAAGTAGAGCATAGCATCCCTTGTCTTTCACCCTGATAACCCCATTGTACCCTGGGGATCAATTTCCAAGGAAGATTTTTGGCATGATACCAGGAAAAAATTTCAAGGTGTGTAACAGAGAATTGTCTTCCCTTTAGAAGCCACATAACTTTGAGCATGATGTTTTGGTATTCCTTTGTGATGCTCTAATTTTTTGAAGAGTAAAGAGAAGGCATTTCTAGAGAAAACTTACTCAGTGGCTTGAAAGGCCAGATCATTAACCACCAGGGAGAGAAGAGTAGATTTCTCACAATGAAACAATTTTATATTTAAAAGTGTGACTATCTCAAGGGAGCAACATTATTCATTACACAAAAATTTGGAAACAACAAAATACAAAGAAAATAAAAATTATTCATAACTTTTGTTAATCTTCACATTCATTTTCTTCCAATTATTTTTCTGTGTATATAATGTTTATTTATATGTATACTTATGTATTTGCACAATTTTATAATACTGAGTTTTCAGTAGCTTTTTCTGATATTCTCACAAAATATAATACACTTGACCTACATTAAATTAGCCTTTTGTAAAACCTACAATTCCACATAATTTGCATTGGATGGTGCCCCATAGTTAATTTCCCTCTAGGAGTGTGCACTAGCTGATAAATGGGTATTTTTTAGGCATTATGTGGAAAACAGTGCAGCCTCTTTATTCATTTTGGAAGAGTTACCTATTTCATTTGTATAGCAGATGAGTAATTGTATTTATCTATTACAATATTTGTGCACTTTTAAGGTTTAGTATACTTGGCTTGTCTTTGATTAAAAGGAATATAAAAGGAGCAAGTAAAAATAAATGCTGAGACTTGCGATTTTTTAATTTAACAAACAAAGCTCACTTTCTCTAAACATAATCAGTTCAAATATTTTCTTTTGAATTTTGCTTTAATTAATGGTAATGAAATCAATTTTCATTTAGACTGAGAAATAAATTTTATGGAAAACTTTTCACAATCCAGATTTTCAGGAGAGAATATGTAGTGTAGGTAAAGAGGTAACAATTTATCTTCGAAGAACTTTGGAAGTGCAATTTTTTTTACTTATCGAACATTTAGAGAGGTTGAAACAGATTTATTAGGAGACTAAACTGCGTATCAGTTTATTTGACAGTAGATATCCTTGGCTTTAAACCAGATCAGTGTTTATAAGTAATTTTCTATGCTAATGTTACCTCAAAAAGCACTGCTTACTCCTTACAAAATCAATGAGTTTTTCTTCCCAGAGTTGAAAACAATTTTATAGCCATTAATCTTAGCTTTTATATAATATAAATAAAAGTTGAAGAATGACTAATTTACAGAACTAATGTTAAGATTTTTAAAATTTTCTTATAGAATCTTTGTTGCCTGGATTTGGAAGTTTTTAGAAAATTTCTAAAAGGAGAATAATTTTGGCAGAAAATTAACAGTGAGAAACAGAAAGAGAATTTGAATCCTTGACCTTCATGACAGCAAACCATTGGAATTCTATCTCTGACAACTTCTCTATTTTATTATTTTTGTGGTTTCTATTGCTCTGTTAAGTTTTCTGACAATTTCTGAATCACTTGTATTGAAGTTCTACTGAGGATGTTTGCATCTTTATGATAAATTGGATCTTTATTATTTTGTCCTATCCGTCACGTCTCTGGAACAGATGGATGTCTTCTTTGTAATATAGTATAGCTAGAGTAGTTTTTATATGCTTGTAATTACAAAATATGTATTTATTCTTCCTTGTATTTTTCTCCTATCTCTCATGAATATGATAAAATTTTTTATTACTTTTTAGTTGTCTCAATAACTCTTTTAATTGGAATGATTAGTCCATTTATATTTAAAATAATTATGTATTTTCTATTTCTGATTTATGCCATGAGTTATTGGTCCTTTCTCCTTCTATTCTGGCTTCTTTTGGGTTAATAAAAAATATATTATCCAACTTTACTCTTTCGATTGGATTTTTTGACCGTACATCTTTTGATGATATTGAATTATTAAATTATTTTAGTGTACTTGAAATTAATATTGTACAACTTCACATAAAGTGTAAGAATTCTAAAACATTCTATTTCCATGTATCTTCTCCTTTCTGCATTGTGCCATCCATTTTACTGTCATATAAATGACAAACCTGAAAATATAATATTATTATTTTTACTGTATATAGTTAGTTGTCTTGTATGGAATTTATAAATATTTCCCATTCTTGGTGCTCTTCATTTCTTTTAGTAGATTTTCCTGATGATTTTCAGAAAAAAAATTTCTTCTGCATATCATTCTTGCCTATCATATCTTGAATTCTTTTTCTGATATCATTTCTTTTCAGACTGAAGAAGTTTTGTTAGCTTTTTTGTACTGCAGTACGTGGGCAGCAAATTTTCTGAACTTGCATTAATCTTAAATGTCTTATGTCACCCTTGTGTTATAGAATATTTTCAACAGATATAAAAGAGTTATTTTTCTTTTTGCCTTTTAATATTTTTTGATTTTTTTTTTTTTTGGTTTCTAACCTTATGGTTTTTGATAAGATGTCACCCATATTTGATGTATATTTTTCCTACAGATAATACAATCTCCCTGAACCACCATCGTGTTTTCAACTTTACATATTTTCAGGTAATGCATTCTCCCTGACCCAACATGGCTGCTTTTAACTGTTTCTTTCTTTCAGTTTCTGTAGTTTGAGTATGGCGTGCCTGGGTTCACACCTATTTGTGTGTTTCTGTGTGTGTGTGTTTGAGTTGGATTTAGCTGCTTTAGGTTTTCAGAACTTCTTGGATCTATAAACTGATATTTTTCTCAAATTTTTTATAAGATTTCATTTACTTTTTCTTGTTTTATTGACCCACTACACTATGTTCTTGATTACTTAGGTTGTTTTTGTAGTGTGAAAACATTTTATTGATCTGTTTTTCAAGATTACTGATACACTCCTCTATGCTTCCAATCTGCAGTTTAGTTCTTCCATGTAAGTTTTGTTCTGAGTGTAGCAAGATGCTGTGGAAAAAATGACAGCTTTTCTCCCAACGTAGGTGGATATGTCAGACCAAAGGAAGACTTGGACAAATGCAGCTTTGTGAGTAATGAACATTTATTTAGGGGACTTCGGTGGAGTCATCATCCTCAGCAGTGGAAAGAGACTTTTTCTGACCTAAAAATGAGAGGTGTCTTTTATTATGCATGTCCACTTATAGATGGGGAAGACTCATGGAAGACAGCAGGACTTCTAAGGAAAGTAGTGTTACAAGATTTACTGATCACTAACCAGTTAACAACCTATTCCCCAGGTTTGCTCTTTTAACTACTCAGGATTGCTGCTGCAAGTTGGGGAGAGGAAAGAGCAGGAAGGGTTGGGGAAGAAAATACCAAGTCATATACACCACACTTGTCATTTCAGATATTTTTATTTTCTATTTTAGATCACCTTGAAATATATTTGCATTATCCTCTTTATTTATTCTTATGATTCACACTTTCTTGATTTGTCTTCTTTTCAGTATTTTTATTACATACTGTATTTTATGAAAGATATATTATAGAAGTTTTGGATTGTATTGTTTTCCTTTAAAGGTTATTCAGTTTTGTTCTGCAGGTGATGAATTAGTGATAGTGCCTTTTTAAAAATGCATTTTTTATTTTTTAAAAGATATTTAAATTATACAAAATTTTACCCCCCAAAATATTCCCTTCTGTCCCACTCCTCACAACTCCCACCCTCCCCACATTATCAACTTATTTCATTTGTGTGGTACGTTCATTGAAACTGATGAGCACATTTCTGGTATTGCCATTAAGCATAGATCATAGTTTACATTGTAGTTTACACTCTTCCACTCAATTATGTGGGTTATGGCAGGATATACAATGGCCTGTGTCTGTTATTGCAATGTCATTCAGGACAATTTCAAGTCCTAAAATGCCCCATATGACATCTCTTTTTCCCTCTCCCTGTCTTCTGCACCTCCAGTGGCCATTGTCTCCACATCAAAGATAGAATTTCTTCTATTGCTACAATTCCAATTAGTCTGTAGTAGAATACCTGTAAATCCACTCTATTCCATACTTTCTTTCCCAATCCTGAGGATTCTGGGTTGGTAATGTACCCTCTACCTCTAATTTAGAGGGGGGTCTTGATCTCATATGGCTAGATTGACACTCTATTGCCTGGGAAAGGGGGAATAAGTTAAAGGGTGTGTGGAGACAATTGGGCTTGTTCTCTTCACCAAATGCAATGAATGTCTCATGATGATGGAGGAGGTTGTTGTTATGGATGGAGGAGTGCGGTGAGGGGGTTGGGAGGTATATGGGGACCTCATATTTTTTGAATGTAACATTAAAAAAACAAAGACAAAAAAATAAATTTTGGAGAATTTTCAGTGATAAAGTCACATTCGAGCAACCTGAAAGAAGTGGAGAGCCATAAGAATACCTGATGGAAATAAGACTGAGGTAAATGGAATAGTAAATAATATGTTCTATAAAATTAATTCCTTTGTATCCTTTATCCTAATGTTTTGCATTACTATATCTTCATTAAAGAGTGTATAAGAAATACTTTATATTGTAATTTGGATTTTGATTATATCTCATAATACCTGTCTTTTTAGAGGAATTTATTCCACATAAATATAAGCTTAGATTTACTCTAATATTATATTTCATCGCATCAATATTTCTACTTTCTTATCACTGAACTTTTCTTATTTGTGGTCTACATTCTTTTTAGATAGCTGCATTATCCACCCCCACCAATTCTTATATATCTTGAAAGGCAAATATCTTTTGCAAAATCCTACTAATTTATGGTTCTTCCACCAATTAGCAGCTAATATTCTTGAGTCCATTCTTAAAAAGACCTCTTTATTGAATATGGATATGAGTGAGTCTAAACTTACATAATATTAGCCAGTCAATTTCATTCCATTTATTTTATTTTCATTGCATTCTTGTTTTGTGGAATTCCTTAAAAAATTTTAAATAAAATTAGGAGGGAGAAGTAATCTTTTGTTAAAATTTTCCATTGATATAAAATTTATGTTAAACTGAACAAAATGATTATCTTCATTTTATAGCCTGATATATCAAGCATATTTTAAAACCAGTGCTTTTTCTCACCGTATTAAAAGAGAAAATATATCGGGCAAATTTCAGAAACAATGTTTACTGCTAGGGCCATAGTTCAAAATATTGTGGAGCTGATCATCTCTATAGGAGAGAGTAAGAGCCTTGAGATAGGCAGGTGAGAGAAAGATAAGGGGTGCCAAAGAAACTCATGGCCCGTTCTGGAAAGTTGGATTTTACTGGGACCTAAAGGCAAGGTACAGAGGAAGCAGCTAGAAATGATACTGGGAGATATACCAGAGACAAATATAAAGGACATACTGAGAGTAGTAGATATGGACATTTTGGCATAATTTGGACAAATAAAATATATTCCTTCATCTTTTGATGGCAAACAAAGTATGACATGTTTTTTCTCCTAGAAACAGAACAGCCTGAAAGCATTAATAAATTTAAAAGAACAACCAAATGCATCATTTTATTGATATTAAATACAGAAGTGTACAAGCTACTCTAAGTTATTAACAGAAGATATGAATAAGAATATACACTCAATGCAATTGCAGCAAAACAAAACATACAATTTAGAAACAGTATAAATAGAAATAAGGTGGAAAATCATGATGTTTACATAATTATCAAAAAATAAACATTATATTTAGAATGAAAAATAAAAGTGCATGGTAGAAAAAGAAATTCAGAAAATATAATCAGTTTAATAATTCTCAGGGATGATCATGAAAATTGGAATCATGGAAACTCTTCATGGTAACCAATTTTAATCAGACAATATGATTGGAAGGGAAAACTTTTTATAGCTCTAATGAACAGTAGTGCATGAATAGACAGTAAACTCTATCTATCCCTATAAAACTTCTGCAAGATTACATGAGATGTCAACACATTAGAATAGTTTATAAGATAAAATATTATAATATATTGTGCAATGAAGCTTGCAGGACTCAGACCACTGTCATAAATATAAGAGAAAAGGCACACACATGTACATACACACAAATTGCATCTTATTAGCTATTTTTAATCATTCCCAAGACTGGGACTAATTTCTCTTTACAGGAGATAGGTTTTTGATATATGAGATATGAAAGCTTCCTATCCAGTTGATTCCAATTATGTAAACTCATATACTTATATAATATAACTCTATTGACTCGTGTTTCCCTATCTGGATTCTTTAGAAAAGACATCATTTTAAATGGAATATATCTGTAAATCACTATGCCATATTAATATACATACAAAAATGTTTGGAAAAGAATTCTAGGCATAAATTGTCAACAAAATTATTATTTATTGAAACCCAATGTTTACATGGCTGTCAAGTGCCAAACAAAACATACTTATGAATACAACAGAGTCCTTTGCCTTAATGAATCATCACTATACTTCTATGAGGTTGGAAAAAGCAAAGAAAATTATCATTAACTGGCATATGGGAATAAATTGATGCATCTATAAATACATCCTCAAATATGACAAAATACTAACCATATTTATTTGTATATGATAATTTTGTTAAATAATTTTGTTCTTATTTGTAAGAACAACCTAACCCTTCTCTCAGGTCACCTACAGTCTAAGGCGTTTTAGAGACAGAGAATTATTATGTACACATACATTTTGCTTTAAAGAAAGAACTTCAGCAAATTAATATTTGATTCTTTCAACATACAATTTAAATATGATGTCTCAACTTATTCCTTTGATTGCTGCAAATGATTCATGCTCAATAAAGGCAGTACTGAATACTTTTGTTACAATGTCTGGAGGATTTCCTTTACCTGTGTTTACATCAAATAATAATTATTAAGTTCTGCAATTCTCACTAAAAGGAACAAAAAAAAATATTTTCCCTTTAAGATTGTAGGTTCATTATTACCAGAGTATTTTGCTAGATTTGAAAAACAAGTCTCTATATTTCTAAACTGCCTTAGAATATGCTTCAGCTAGAGCTTCATTTTTCTATGGAAACACACATACACACACACTCATTTGCTTATTAAGTCTTTGAACTTAGAGAGGCACAGTATAGTTACTTGGAAATTTATTTCTGGTGTTTTAATGTAGAATATACACTACTTATTAAACACGTTACTTTTCTATGTAACTAAAAATCAAAACCATGTTTAATCACAGATAAATGATTTTAACTACCAAAGTAAAATTACCTCACATTATTTAGAGATTTCTCTACATTTTTCAAATATTGCTTGCACTTCATCGAACTGCCCCAGGCTGTTCACTGGGGCATATCATTACTTTTATTAGTTCTAACTCAATATTTTCACAGACGCTTTACATTCATTAGCTCTATATGTTTTCCTGCTTTTCTCTCAGGCTATCATCTGCCATTCTGTGTGTTAGTAAATTTTAGGAGATTTTATGTCTTAATAGCTTAGTATTCTACTTTCAATTTGCAACTAGCTGAGAAAACAGAATGCCCAGCCATACGAAACAACAATTTAATATTTTTCACAGGGTACAATATGGCACGTGCTCACAGAAAAGTGGTAAGGAATACATTTCAGGTGCTACTCAGATGCCCCTTTCTTACCTCCATATGCCCATGCTCTGAATAACTGATACACCTAAATGACTTTCTAATACAGTGATTTCCCATTCAATACAAACAAATATGATTATAATTCATGTCCCAGATTTCAAGGTTCCAAGTCATCATTTAATTTCTGTTATGCCATTGGAGAATACTATGATATATGCTCAATGTTAGTGTCATTGAATGCATGAAGCCATTTTTCATGGAAATAGCTTTCTATGTATGACTCTCACAAAAGCATTTTTCACGTCTCTGTTCCTGAGACTGTAGATCAGTGGATTCAGCATTGGAATAACAATGGTATAGAACACAGATGCCACCTGTGCCTGGGTCAGGGAAGATGTGTTATCTGGCTGTAAATATGTGAAAATCAGGGACCCATAGAAGACTGTTACACCCAAGAGGTGGGACGCACACGTGGAGAAGGCTTTCTGCCTGCCCGCTGCAGACTGGATCCTTAAAATGGCTGAGAGGATGGCAAAGTAAGTGACTGTGATGATGAGAAGTGAACTAAGCAACGTGAACCCAGCTAAGAAAAAGATCACCATCTCTGTGCTGAATGCATTTGTGCAGGACAGGGCCAAAAGAGCTGTGGTGTCACAGAAAAAATGATTGATGCTGGAATCACAGAACACCAAACTGCTTATCACACAGATAGATATTAGAGAATTTGTGAAGCCTACCACATATGGCATTACTCCCAGCCAGTTGCAAACTTTCTGAGACATGACTACTGAATAGAGTAAGGGATTGCAGATTGCTACATAGCGGTCATAGGCCATTGAACCCAGAAGAAAACACTCACTACACACCAAACCAACAAAAAAGTACATTTGGACAAAGCAGCCAACAAAAGTGATGGTTTTCTGGTTGGACTGCAAATTGAAGAGTGTCTTGGGTGTCACAGTAGAGGAATAAAATATGTCAATGAATGCTAAATTACTAAGGAAAAAGTACATAGGTGTATGAAGCTGAGAGTCCATTCTAATTAACATTATCAATCCAAGATTCCACAAAACAGTAAATAGGTAAATGAAGAGGAACAGCAAGAAAAGGCTAACTTGTAGTTCAGGGTGATCTTCAAATCCAGAGAGGATGAAGAGTGTCACCTCAGTGAAATTGGATCCAGCCATTTATTTCAATTCATCCCTTTACCTGTTGAATAGCAAAAACACAAATCAGAGGATTCAAGTCTAAGAACTAGTAATCAGAACTCACTGAAACTCAAATAATGAGAGAGTAACAGAGAACAATTATTTAATACCTAAAGCTAGCTAATAATTTATACATGATTTTCATTTTTGTTTTTACAGAATTGACACGCACTAATAAAAATTTCCAAGTTCACAATTGTGGGAAATTGGTAGCACTTCCAAAATATTTTGTATCTGAAATTATTTGAAGCTATTTCTAAGCAGACATCTTATATATTACCCACAATTGTTATTGGGTCTAAAATAATACTCTTTTGATCCTCCTAGAAAAAATAATCTCTTTTGGGATATGAAACTCCATAATCATTAGTTTAATGAAAACTTTGTGTGACTATTTTATTTTCTGAACACCTAATAGCTAATTTCAGGATTATTTTAGAAGCAGAACAATATTTTAAATTTATACAGCTCATATTTCTTAGACTCAATAAAGCTTTATTAGACATTGTGAAAAATAATAATACTAAAAATAGAAATATCCTGCTTATTTGACATGTTTATGCTAAAATCTTTAGTATACTTTTTTTATCACATGTTCTTTCTCTATCTTGGTGAGCTACAATCAAATAAGAAATGATTTTATGATATATTTCAAACTGTGTGTGTGTGTGATTAAAATAATAAAGGCATATTTACCTGTAATATCAGGTGACAATCAATTCATTGCCAAACATTGATTTTCAAAACAAAAATAAAAAGCCTAAAAACAGTAAGATATATATAATTTGTTATGTTCAATCTAAAATCATAGAATTAAAATATCCATTATCAATCATTATAGAGAACTTATTTCCTAATAAGATAGACATAAATATTTGATAAATAAATAAAATTGAAACCAGTATGTGAAATAAAGTTTGATTCAGACCTAACACACTCTGAACTGAGTAATCCAAAGGATCTTGATGCTATATCAAGAAAACATAATCATTTAATTACCCCATATTCACAAACATCCCTATTTATCCTTTCATTTATTTAGCAAACATTTAACAAATGAAAGCATTTTGTCTTGCTGTTGTAAAAGGCACTTTTCTTAACACTTAACTAATATGCAGACAAGTAAAATAAAATGTTTCTCAATGTAGGAAACACACATAAACACACACACAGTTATGGAATGAAGTGGATGATAAAATTAGATTTACCTGATATGCAGTTGTCCAACAAAAATCTCTTTCTTTTTCAGCTGTCTTTTTATTATTTTTAGTTTCATGATTAAACAACAGGAAGAGAAAATATTATGCAACTCTACCAAATTCACCATTAACTTTTGACATGTAATTACATTTGCCTCATCTACAATTTGGAATTCTGTGAATTTTGATATAATAACCTGAATCTGCTATCATTGTGGCTAAAATTGGTGCTGCTGTTGTTGATGTTTAGCTATTTCTTATTTCTTATATGCTGGACCAGTATCAATATGATGATGTTGATGAAAATTCAGTGTTTTTGATGTCAGTATTGAGTTTTATGTATATTCCCATTCATTTGTATGGTAGAAATTTAAAAAACTAATTCACTGTAATAATTTTTTTATCTTAATATGACTTCTTGAGAATTAAAAGACTTTATTTTCAACTCAAACCTAGATTTGAGCTCAGGATTATTTCTGTTATTATATTTCTAAAGCAGTCCCATAATAAAGAATTGTCTTCTGAAATTTAATTTGTTAAATAATCTTACACTAGCATATATCCTCAAATTCCCAAGTCTTTTTCATAAAGGAATTGGTCAATTAACATATTGAATCCCTTGAGATTTGTATTTTAATTGTACCCCAAGGTATTTTCTTAGTGTGCCTGAAATACACTTTCAACTCAAAAGCTTAGATATGCATTTTTTATATTTCAGTGTATATGGCTGCACAGAAGTGAGAAAGTTAAATGATATAACTTAAAAACTATTCATATTTAAAAATAGGATGTGTAAATACTAATATAAAGGAATATATTAAAGTCATATGGATTTCATTAGATTTTTTTGCATATGTGCCTCCAGGAACTCACAAATCTATACCACTACTACCACCACCACCCTCGTCATCATCATCATTATCAAAATCTATAAACCTTTGGAGCTTTTATTATATGTCAAGCATGATTCTAAAAACTGTAAATTTAATCCTATTGCAGTCCATGAGGGAGGCACTAATATACCATTTTATTGATGAGGAAATGGAATCAAATATTTTTAAAGGAACTTTTCAAAACATCCATTAAGTTTTAAATATGGATTTAAATCTAGGCTTCTTGTTTAAATGCTGACCTCTTGACAGCCTTATTATACTATTCTTAGATATCTATTGTTATTGTTTTTTTATCATTATTTTCATAACTGTCATCAGTACTCATCATTTCATTATAGGTGTGTGTGTGGTCATGGATTTTGGAATATTGATCACAGACAAAGAGTAATTACATTATTAGTAAATATATATGCAAACTCATAAAAAATTAAAACACTGTGAAAGTACTGGAAATGAATTTTATTAGGGAATCTTAGATACTCTGTCTCAAACTGGGCTTGCCAATTATCCTTTTTAGCAAGAAAAAATTTTCTTACTACTGATTTCATGGTATCACCATGAAATTATGCTATCACCCATGTCAACTATGAATGAAGAATATCTCTCATATCTTTGGTTAATATTTTATATTCATGCTTTTGACTAGCTAGTGAAAATCTTCCTATGAACTGTTGATTTATTTTACTGTAGAGATGGTCAAATTTCTAAATATTTGTTGATTATTTTTACTTTATACTCAGTAGCAAATATGCTAAGATATAATAGCCAGGAAAAAAACTCATTAAATAATTAATTCACCAATTTATTCAACAAACAATTATTGATCATTTACTAGATTCTACTAAATGGCTGTCACTTTCCCAGTAATCCTGGGACTATGAAGTTGAATAAGATACAGTCTTTTCCTTTCAAGAGTAACAGTTCTAGAAGAGTTAGATATGAAAACAAAAATTTCTATTATTACTTTTTTATTATCAGCATTGCATTGTTAATAGTTTTTATTAGCATCAAAATAAAGCACATCTCTTGAGGTTTGCTATAGAGCTAAAATAAGACCTCATTTCTCCATATGCTGTAAAGTTAAGTTAAATTATTGGTTTAATTAAAAACCCATAAAAATCTTCTTAGAAACAGACTGTCACACAGTGCAGAAACAGAAGAAACACACTTCAGAAAAATAAAGAAATGCTGAGACTTGTGATTTTAATTAAATGGTCAAAACAAACTTTCTCTAAAAATAATGAGCTCAAATATTTTATTTTGAATTTTGCATCAATTAATGGTAATGAAATAAACTTTCATATAGATTGAGAAGTAACTTTCAGGGAAAACTTTTTTCATGCTCCAGAATTTCAGGAGACAATATGTGGTGTGGATTAAGACATTACAAAATAACTTTGATAAAGTTTTGGAAGTGCAATTTTTTTATTCATCAAAAATTTAGTGAAGTTGAGACAGTTTATTTGGAGATTAAAATGCCAGCATCAACTTATTTGACAGGAGGTAACCTTGTGTTTAATCCAAATTAGTATTTACAGGTTATTTTCTATGTTAATGACGCCTTAAAAAGCACTGCTTATTCCTTGCAAAATCAGTGAGTTTTTTCTTCCCAATGTTGAATTCAATTTTATAGCCCTTAATCTTAATTATAATATGATAAATAAAAGTTGAAGAACAAACAATTTACAGAACTAATGCTGTGACATTTTAAATTTTATTAATTAATCTTTATTGCCTGAATTCCAAAAGAACATTTCTAAAATGAAAATAATTTTGGAAGAAGAGCAGGTGTCCGAAACAGAATGTGGATTTGACTTCCTTGTCCTAGATGACAATAAGCCATTGGAACTTTATCTCAGACAACTTCTTAATTGTATTATTTTTTAAGTGTTTATTGCTCCGTTTATTTTCATCAATTTTTGAGTCCTTTACTTTAAAATTATATTAAGGATATTTACGTCTCTCTATGATAAATTAGATCTTTATTATTTTATAGTATTCATTATACCTCTGGACTACAAAGGTCTTCTTTGTAATATAACCACAGTGGTATTTACATGCTTGTATTTACAAGATATATATTTTTTCTTTTTCATGAGTTTCTCCAAGCTCTTATAAATATAATTGTTTATTACTTTTTATTTGTCTCAATAATTCTGCCTTTCAATTAGAGTAATTATTCCATTTACATTTACAGTAACTATTGATGAACTATTTTCAATTTATGCCATCTCTTTTTGGTCCTTTGCTCTTCTATCCTGTCTTCTTTTGGGTTAACAAAAAATATATTATCCAGTTTTATTCTCTCTACTTGATTTTATAAACCACATCTCTTTTGATGGTAATGAACTATTAAATTATTTTAATATACTTGAAATTAATATTGTCTCTCTTCACATAAAGTTTGCGAATCCGAGAACATTCTATTTCTGCTTATCCCTTCTCTTTTCTGTCATTGTGCCAATAGTTTACTCTCATATAAACTGCAAACCTGAAAACAAAATATTATTCTTATTATTGTATATAGTCAGTTGTCTTTTGCAGAATTTATAAATATTTCCCATTCCTGGTGTTCTTCCTTTCTTCTGGTAGATTTTCTTCATGATATTCAGAAAAAGGTTTTCTTCTGAATATCATTCCTATCATATCATGCATTTTTGTTCTGGTATAATTCGATTTTCAGGCTGAAGAACTTCTGTTAACTTTTCTGTACTGCAGTAGTTTGGCAGCAAATGTTCTGAACTTGCATTACTCTTAAATGTTTCTATGTCACACTTGCTTTTTAAAAATAATTCCCCTAGATATAGTTATTTCTTTTTGCCTTTAAACCTTTTTTTAGATTTTTTTCTTGTTTTCTAGTCTTATGGTTTTTGATAGGATGTCATCCATAATTTATATATATATATATATATATATATAATTTTTTTCCTGCAGATAAAGTATTGTCCTTGCCCCACCATAGCTGCTTTTAACTGTTGCTATCTTTCAGTTTCTGTAGTTTGAGTATGGTGTGCCTGGTTTCATACCTATTTGTGTGAGTGTGTGTGTGATTGTTTGAGCTGGATTTAACCTGCTTTGGGTTTTTAGAAATTCTTAGATCTGTAAATTGATATTTTTCTCAAAATTTTTATAAGATTTCATTTACTTTTTCTTCATTGTTTTATTGACCCACTATGCTACGTTCTTGATTATTTAGTTTTGTAGTCTGAAAACATTTTATCGATCTGGTTTCAAGATTACTGATACACTCCTCTATGCTTCCAATCTACAGTTAAGTTCTTCCATGTAATTTTTTGTCCTGAGTATAGTAAGGTGCTATGGAAAAATGACAGTTTTTCTCCCAACTGAGGTGGATATGTCAGACTAAAGAAAGACTTGGACAAGTTCACCTTGGTGAGTAATGGACATTTATTTAGAAGGCTTCTGTGGAGTCCTCATCCTCAGCAGTGGAAAGAGAGACATTTTCTGACCTCAATTGTCCATGTTCCCTGCAAAACAAGAGGGGTCCTTTATAATGCATGTCCACTTACAAATGAGGAAAGCAAATAGGGGCAGCAGGAATTCTAAGGAATGCAGTGTTACAACCAATTCCCCAGATTTGCCTTTTTAACTACACAGGAATGCTCATGCAATTTGGGGAGGAAAAAAAGCAGGAAGGGTTGGGGAGAAAACTTCAAATCATATATGCCACATTTTTCATTTCAGATATTTTTTACTTTCCATTTTGGATCACCTTGAAATATATTTCTATTAACTTCTTTATTTAATCATATGGTTCACACTTTCTTGTTTGATCTTGTTTCTAGTATTTTTGTTATATACTGTACTTTGTGAATGATACATTACAAAGGGTTTCGATTAGGGTGTTTTCCTTTAAAGATAATTCAATTTTGCTGTGGCAAGTATGAATTATTGAAGTGCCTTTTAAAGCTCTCATTCATTTTATTCTTTTATAAGGAAGATATGTTTGGTTTTATCCTTAACCCTAGGGTATGCTTTCACTCAAGGCCAGAGTCTTACTATTAATGTATGGCTTTTTTTGTTTTGTTTCCTTTCAACTACATGCCTGAGTCATTATGATATTCTTCATAATGGTGGGGCCATGAATCCAGCTTCTCCCACCAATCCGTGATCTCTGTAGTTGTTCTGTTCTTGGCCCAGAACCAGAGTCTCTTGACTATGCCTGTATAGTCTTCCCTGCACATATGCAGCTCAGTCTTCAGCTTAAGACCTACAGGGCATCCCCACACAGGCCTTTGGAGCACTTGCTCTGGGTTCCCTGTCTTGAATGATCCACTTCTTCAACTGCTGGAAACCCCAATTTCTGTCTTTTCAGTTCTGCAAGACCAGACCTTTATACTCTGCTTGCACTCTTTACTTTCTTGCTGAGCAATCTATAAGGACAGGGAAAGCAAAATGCTCTTCTCACATCACTCCAGAATCTCATAAATAACTGCCCCATGCTGTCTGTTGTCCAAAGCCAGAAAGCACTTGCCATGTGCATTTGTCCATGTTTAGAGTTATTTAGGATGTCATGGTTATTCTCATGTCACTCTGTCATGGTCAAAATCAAATTTTTAAAACCAGATTTTAATTTTTTTCTGATTTAAATGATGGTATAGTTTCATCTCCTAGCTCATAATATTTTTATCCCAATCTTTTTTCTCTCAATTAATTCTTTCTTTTTTTTGTGGTTTATTAAAAATCATTCTGAAGTTGTATTGCATTATTTCTTTGTTAAATGTAATTCATTTTTTTGGCTTTCAAATTAGTTTTTGTTATTTTAGCTTCACCACTTTTATCTCCTCTACTTTTTAAAGTTGAACTTATTTTTCTTTCTCTAACATTTTCAAGTATTATCACTTATTTTTTGTTACCTATTTAAGAATAAAGAAATTTAATGTTCTGATTATGCATCTGAAAACCACTTTACCTCTATCTTATATTTAGTGATATGCATTATTTATAGTATAATCTGTTATTTAAAGAGTCTAGAATCAAAATTTTATTTCCTATTTGACCAAAGATAACTTAAAATTATGTTTTTAGAATTATTTATTTATAATTTCCAATTTTAACCATTTCAGTTTTTATATTGTGAATATCAATTGTAAAATAAATTACTCTTTTGTTAGAAAATGCTTCTCCTTTAATTAAACTGTGGAAATTTAATGAAATATATGAATTGATTATAATCAACTTGTATAAATGACTTATAGATGCAGAGAAAGTAAGGCTCAAATGTTGATATGGAATTTTATCCATCTCAATTATATTTTTCAGATGTTAAAATTCTAAAGTGTTTTTACTTGTTGAATTATTATATACTAGATGAGCTATGTTCAAATATATCTCTGCACTTTCTTCATTTATTCAGTAATCATTTCATTGAATATATGCATTGTATCAGGCACTATTCTATAGCAAAAGAATTAAAGATCATTGTTTTCTTGGGGTTTGTATTCTAGCTTGAAAAACAGAAAAATAAACAGAAATAAGTGATATGCCATGTTATAAAATGGAAAGAAATCTTTAAAAAGAGAAAATAATGTAAGACCAGATAGTGTATGGGATGTTCTTGAACCAGGGCATGTAGAAGCAAAAGGAAATAGTATGGTCAAGGCAAACCTCAATATAAACGTCTGCATTTAATCAAGACTTGTAGAAGAGAAGAGTCAGTCATACCGGTACGTGGGAAGAAGGTGTTCCAGACCAGTGCAGAAACCCTGTGCAGGGGCTGGGCCATGCAGGTGAAGAACAGTGCGGAGGTCTAACAAGAGTGACTTGTGTGACAATCTACCTTGTGAGAGAGGGAGAGTAAATATAAACTACATGTGTTGATAGTTTTAGTTGCTATGAGAAAAAACAAAGTGAAGGGTTGCATGGAGACAGTTGGACTTTGCTCAAAAACACTTTTCAGAGAAACTTCAATGATAAGGTCACATTTAAGCAATCTGAAAGAAGTGGAGAGCCATAAAAATACCTGGAGGAAATGAAGCACAGGTAAATGGAATAGTGTTAAAACCTTGTTCTATAAAATTACTTACTTTATATCTTTTTCTTAATGATTTGCTTTACTATGTCTTACTAGAAATTGTATAAGAAATATCTTAGATTTTGGATTGTGATTCACTTTCATAGAACTTGTCTTTCTGGAGGAATTTTTCACTTAATAAATATAAATATATTTCCTCTATATTATATTTCATTGCATTAATATTTCTATTTCTTTTACTAAAATACTTGTTTCTATCTTTTGCCCCCTTTCTTATTTTTTGTATTTTTAGATATTTTTTAGATATTTGCACTATATACCCTCCCACCCCTTCCATGTTTTGAAAAGCAAATATCCTCTGTAAAACCCTAACTTATGTTACACTTCTTTCTCTAATCATCAGCTAATATTCTTGAGTCTATTTTTAAATAGACCTCTTTGTTAAGAATATGGATATGAGTGAGTTTGAATCTGCATGATGATAACCAGTCAATTCCATTCCATTTTTTAATTTTCATTACATATTTTTGTTTTGGGGAATGCCTTAAATATTTTTTGAAATAAAACTAGTTAAGAAAAGTGAATTTTGTTTTTATTTTCCATTGCTATAAAAGGTATCTTAAACTGAACAAAAGTAATTATCTTCAGTTTGAAGTCTGATATATCAAACATGTTTTAAAGTCAGTGCTTTTTCTCAGTATATTAAAAGAGGAACTATATCTGGCAAATTTCTGACATGATGTTTACTGCTGGGAACATAGTCCCAAACATTACGGAGTTGATCTGTATGGAAGAGAGCAAAGGCTGTGAGATAGTCAGGTGAGAGAAAGACAAGGAGTGGCAAAGAAATTCATGACTCATTCTGGAAGAATGGGTTTCCTGGGGTTAAAGGCAAGGTTCAGAGAAAGCAGATAGAAAAGAACCTGGGAGGCATACCAGAGATAAGTATAAGGAGCATACTGAAAGTAGTAGTGTTGTGGAAGCAGAGATACAGCAATTGTGTATAGAAGGCCAGGACTCAGTAATAATTAGGGGAAGGAAAATTTATTAACAACCAGCCAGGCTCAGGAACTTTCCTGTTCAAAAGCCTGGGCCCCAAATAAGATCTTTGTGTTTCTTTTATACAGAGGATGTAGGAGTCAGGAGTCAAACGGTGGTATTTATATGCAAAAAGGACTTTTTGTTAGAATCTTAGTTTCAAGTGTTTTATCTGAATATTAGATAGGTCTTGAATTAACAAATACTCTCTAGGTAAATTTCAATTAATACATACCCCCCACATATATCTTCCACATTCCAGGTAAGCTTGGATTAATACATTTAGCTTACACACACAGCCCAGATTATTTATGAAGAAACATACACACACCCCCTCCCACACACACACACATGCACACAGCCCATATCATTCCCCCTTGATGCCAGCTTAACTTGGTAAGCTTTGGCATCATTATTGTTGGAGTTATAAGGTGGGCAGCTGTTTGTTGTTTTGATTGATAACCCCACTTATTAATTTCCCAGTGAGGGCCCAAAGACAAAGCTTCTGGGTAATATCTGGGGGGCTTATTCCTGTTCCCAGAAGTTTTGTCCTGAACTGCAGAATCTTGGGGATGGGGCCCTCCAGAAGTCATCCTGGGGGTTACGGGTACTCACATGGATTTCTTGCCAGGCTCTAGATCCATCTATTAATGTTTTATTTTCCCTTTAGAGTGTTTACACCTTTAATCTTAAAGGGGTGCTGAAGGGAGATCATCTTTTTTTCTGTAGCTACTTCCTGCTGGCCATGGGCTGTAGTCTTTACCTGACAAGGTATAAAAACTTCGTTATTTTATTGTAACTGGAGGAAGACAGTTCTGGCATTCTGTATGAAACTGGACAAAGTTTTCACATGGCTAACAAGATGCCTATTCTGAAAGAAGCAAACTTAACTAGAGCTTTGGGAATGCATGCTTTTTTTAAAGAGGATACTAGATTACAGAGGTAGAAAAATTCAGGCACCTCCAAAGATGGCATCTTTCTAAAGTTGGTTGGGAACAGTATGTGTGTGTGTGTGTGTATGTATATATATATATATATATATATATATATATATATATATATAAAATTTTATGTTCTTGGTTAACCCTAGAGAGAAATTGTAATAGACAGTGGGATTAGGCACAAATCATGAATGTTAATTTTTATGGTAGAGGAGAGAAATGAGTTTTTTTTTTTGTTTTTTGTTTTTAGCTAAGCCAAAAGAGAGGAAAAGAGGGAAGGTTGATTTTGACATAGACATTACTTAGCTTTGTTTTTTGAAGATGCATCCCAGGCTGTTCAATGACGGGCACTTGTGTATTTTGTCAGGTGCTTCTGGTAAACTGGTCCTCTTGAGTAGCTGGCTTTATTCAGGATTAGTACATGCAACTGTACATTTCTTTAACTCTAATAGCTGTGGGACTGATCAGAACTACAGAGTAAAGGTTTTATATTTGGTTTTAATTGAGTAACTACTGATAAAAATTTTGACTGTTTTTACCAGGCTTTTTGTTGTTGTTGTTGTTGTTTGTTTGTTTGTTTGTTCATTTTTGGAGAATCCATTTGGTTATACTGGTTAGGGCATTTTTTCCCAGATGAGTGCCTTGGTGAAGTTCAGGAAAGACTTTTCTTGCACTGCTCCTGGTAGATATATTTGAGCATTTTTAACAAGCCACCTATCAGTTTCCAGGGTGAATTCTAAGCAACTGCCCTGGTTTGTTTACCCTGGGTACACTGTCAAACTTTATGTACTAGTACAGGTGCTGGAATAAGGGGTAGGAGGAAAACCTGGGTTGAGAGTTTAATACACCCTTATTTGCACTTTGGGGGTTTTTAGTAATTGAACCTGGTATTAATCAATCAATTACCTATAAGCCATTGGTGACCTTAGGCTGAAGCACATCCTTTACTCAGTCAGTGTACCATGTGAGAGGTTGCTCCTAAGTTAATTTGTTGGCTTTTTAATTAAAAGGGTTATTGGTCCTACTGCTTTTAGGCAAGGTGGCCACTTTTTATTTTCTAGACATGCTTATTAACTATTCAGAAAATGAAGTTTATTAGGGCTTTTAACGTGTTCAATGTTTTCCTGTATATGATTTACTAGAAGTATTACCATAGTTAACAGATATATATCTAGAATAGGATATAGGTACAGCATTTAATACTAATTAATATATTACTTAATGTATAAGTTCTTTGAGCTCCAATTAATAGCTTTAAGCTTCAGGCTTGCAATACCACACAGGTTATTTTTCCATGGGAGCAAGCCATAGTGCCAATTGTGTTTAAGTTCTACTTAGAGTATTCTGGTACTTACTGCTCCCCTTATATGTTCTTTAAAGAAGCTGGAGCAACATTGACTCTAGGGAGAAACTAGGTAGTAGATATTATGGGCCTAGTGCATAGAGCCCTTTGGCACTATGAAACAGTGCCAGTTTGTAGACAATATTTATTGTACATTTGGTTGTACTTAGCCACTGCTGGCTGCTGCAGGAGCTGGAAACTGCAAAGTAGTTTCCATCCACTTCAGGAGCATCACCAGAGATCTAGTAGATACTTTTATTGTTTTAAGGATCAGTGACCAAACTGGTCAATAACTCACATAGAGAAGTACCCTGGAAGTATTGGACACCTGGTTTGAATGCACAAGAGATTTTGACAATATTGAAGTTTGTTTCTTGATTTTTATACATTTTTAAACACTTTTAATGTAATATGCTATATATTAAATGAACTTTCAGTACTTTTCTTTTTACTTTTACACTGTTATCATGAAGTTATTAATTATACAGGTATCTTATTTTAGCAGTAGAGGGAAAAATAACTTTTTAGTTTTTGAAATGAAAACTGAAGATCCCAATGGCATCAAGGTAACTTATACTGACACCACTTGAATATGCATATCGAAGTGACTTTCAGACAGTTTTTATTGTTACAAAGTTATTTTTACATTAATACCAATTTAGATTTTTAACTAGTGATTACTTTTTAGAACTAGCCATTTAAATGCTTTAATTTGGAAGATAATCTCACAAATTTTTATACTTAAACATAATTACATAGACTGGTTAATTTACCTTAAATTATAATTGGCAACTGATGGATTTTACTTTATGCATTTAGAAGAGGGCAGATTTATGTTTTTTTAAAACTTAATTTTATTAAACATTAATTTATAGTTTTTATTATTTTAAAGATCTAATACATATAATGTTAACTTTTTAACCTGGTATTTTATAAACCAAAGATTTCCCTGAAGGCTCTCTTTTGATGGCTTTTCCAGACTAGGGATTTGCAGTTTCCCCCTTTGTGGCTTTTTAAATTAATGGCTTATAACCAAAATGTTTCCAATGCTGTGATACAAATTTTTTTTTTTTTTTTTGAACCATATGCAGAAGCAAGGAGTGAGCCCAGTCTGGCAATAATCATAAGCAAAAGCAAATTCAGTTTATGATTACTATTACAATAATTGAAGTTTAGGGATAGGTAAAGTTAGTTACAAAATAACTATAATTAAAAATAATTTTAAATTATAATTACTATTGTTATAGTAAGCACTATACAAACTTGAAGTAGTCATAAATAAAAGTAAATTAGTTGAAGATTACTATTATAATAGCTGAAATTTAAGCTACATTTATTCCACTGTAATAAAATGTTATGAGTTTATATATATATATATATATATATATATATATATATATGGTACTCATACAATGATTTTAATTCTTGATTTCCAGAAAGTTTTTACTTAAAATTAATTAGGGCACCTTTATTTATTAATTATGCAATTAAAATAATTTTATTAGTAACAATTCTGTTCAGTTTTGTTTTTTGTTTTTTGTTTTTTTGCCTTTTCCAGCAATTAAATAAGTTTCACTTGTGAGTTATGCATTAAATTTACCAGCAAGACAGTATTGGCATAGAAAGATTCATTTCCACTTTGCCTTTTACCATCATTTAACTTGTAACAGGTGAACTTTACATTTGATTTTCTAGGCATAAGCAAACTGACAAAGTTAAATAGATTTTAAAGTAGAAAACAAAATTAAGCACAGATTAAAACAGAAAAAATTTTCTTCCTTTGCATTTCTGGGGCAGTTTTAGACTCAGGAGATAGGATAATTAAGCTTTAACATGAAGTTGCCAAGCTGAATTGTGTTTTTTTCCTTCACAGCTTTTTATGACTTCATTGTCTGATAGTTTTCCAGGTAAACCAGCCACTAAAGTGTCATTAAACTATTAGAGGTTCATTGTTCTAGCTAACAGGCTTTGGGTTTCTGAGGCAATAGCTTTTTTGTTAGGTAAAGGCACTTTACTGCTTTTACAGTTTTTAAAGCAATCTAAAGCATTTTAACACAGTCCTGCAAAGAGAAATTAGTAGCAGAAAGGTAAAACATGGGCAAAGGTTAATCACACAAAGGTATCTTGGCCTGTGATCACCCTGGGGAAATGAACTTCCATTGCATTCATCCTGGCTCTACCCTGCATTTTTCCACATCTTCCCTCCCAAGCAGCTGGGTGTGGTGAGACAGGAGCACGGTTTACAAAGGCATGGACCTGCTAGGAGGAGTAAGCCCTTGGCTTTCTGCCATTGCCATGTACACCCCTAGGGGAGGAGATGGGAAAAGGCAATGGCTGGCAAGTCCCAGGTTAAGGGCTGCTAAAATGGCTTGAAGAAGTTTTGCAGGGGCTTGAGCTCTCCTGTGCAGGCGGCGGGGGGTGCCTCTGCCTTGACAGGGCCATGATTTAAGCTACTGTTCTATGACCCAGTCTGTGAATGCCCCGGCCAGCGGGGCAGTAAACGGGGGCTCGTGGTCTGCGTGGAGGAGAATGATGAGACAGGAGACGCGAGGAATGACAGCGAGACAGGGTGAGGATCAAGCTGCAAATTTTATTAAGGGGAACAAAGCATATATACTCTTGGGAAGGGGAGGGGTAATAGGCGGGGGTGGAAGTTAGGGATTGGTTATGGTTGCTACTGACGTGTAGGGTGGGTTTCAGTTTCCCCGCCTTGCGCCTGCGCACTGCCTTATCAGTCTGGGCAGGGGCGGGAAGACGGAGAACAAAGGCCTGAAGGGGAAGAAGAATAAGGAAGTGACAGGGCAGATTTGGATTCTGCCATGTTGTGGGACCTGACATATTGTGAGGAGCTAATTATAGTTTGCTCAAATGAGAGGGTTGGCTCTTCTCTGGCAGCCGTGCTACTGACCCTCGCTGAGGTCGGCATACATTCTTTTCTGACTGGGGCCAGATTTAATAAACCTGGGTGTGTGGCATGGACATGGATGCAGAGAATTCCTGAGCCCCAGCAAATGGTGAGAGTGGTGCACAATAGCAGGAATGGATTCAGAAGCAAGAGAGTGGAGTGTGCACACATTCAGACTCTGTGGTCTGCTTTATAAACTATAATTATTCTACTCCTTTGTTAATGGCAGGGGAGGGGCTCCTGCCCAACCAAAGTTTACCATTTCACACAATCTAACACTACCATCTGGAGGCATGAAAACACACACCAGCATTGAATAAACACAGACAAAAGCACAAGGCCCATAAATCTGACCCATAATTTTCATCCCTCCAGCACAACTACCCCTGAGCTACAGACTGTCAACTATTGCTGATGTGGACTATGGGTGGGAGGCTCTTTGTCTCTTCAGAGATAACCTAAACTATCTGTGACTTGTGGGTGTGGGATGATAAAAGGCTGCAGTCCTGCCCTTGGTGACCATGGCAAGGACTCCAGTCCCAGGAAACAGTTTAACAATGCAAGGTCTATAAACTTTAAGTATTCAGGGGAAATGCAAACAAAATATGCTAAAAGCTTATCTAGAATGCCTGAGGTCCATGCTAAAGCTTACCTAAGATGTGGAAGATATATATGCTATTTCAAGCCTATTGAGAACTGAAACAAAAGGACAATTTGGCCTTTCCTCTCTGTATAAAAGGGACTCAAAAATCTCATTCCAGGCTCATGATTGAAACAGAAAGCTCCTGAGTCTGGCCAGCCATCAATATACCATTTTTCCTTCTCAAAATCATTCCTGATTCCTGGCCTCTCTATATGCAAATAATTGAACCTCTCTCAAATTCTACAACATTTTTGGTGACCCAGTTGGGAGTGCAAACGAAGGCCAGAGAGGGTAGCATTTTGCTGCCCCTTCCAAATCCCCAAAGAAGCCGGGAGGACTCAGGTGAACCCCAAATCTGGGTGCCCCTAGATTAAATTTAATCCAGGAAAGATGGGGGCTCCACCGGAATCTTCCCGACAAAAATTGAGGGCAATGGAAGGTCTGAAGAGAAAGATTCTGGGAACGAAAAAGAACTCTGAACATGGAAGAAGGTAAGACTCCCAGGTGAGCACAGTCTGGAAAGCCCTAGATTTAATTGCTAGGAAGGGGAGGCTGATCACCTCCCAAGAGAACTGTAGTAGCCCCAGAAATTTGGGGGGAAGCTGTTCTCTCTAGGCCTGGGAAAAGGAGAAAAACTGGGGAAAAGCCCTGGTGTTTTAGGTTTGTCTAACTGCATGTTAAAAGATGGTACTGGTCTCACATCCACTGAAGGAGTGGAGTCTTGATTTTAATAGAAAGGGCTGTTTCTGTTTATAGGTTCGAGTCCTAATGTCCTGGAGAAAAACCGGAAAAAGCCCTAGTGTTTTGGGTTTGTCTAACTGCATGTTAGAATTGGTGCTAGTATTATATCCACTAAAGGAGTGGAGGCTTGATTTTAATAGGAAGGACTGTTTATAGGTTCAAGTCCTAAAGTCCTGGAAATTGGTCTGGATTTAAAAAAAAAAAACAAAAAAACTTGGTTACAAGAAAATAGATCGGCTTTTCTAGTGGAGCTTGGTCTGGGTGTAAAGTTAAACAGTGGAAAAAGTCTAGCTGAAATCTTTTGTTATGGTGCTAAATTGTGAATGAATTCGCTTTATACCAAATGTTAAGTGTTCTAAGGTTTGTGATGGCTGTGGGGGCAGCCATGCTGAAAATATATATATAGAACTTGTGGTTCAGATTAGTGACCTTTGTGTTTCTGTCTGTCAGCTCAATGCTAGTGCTGGAGTTTTATGGTTGTGTAAAGTAGAATTCAGTTGAGCTGGAGCCCTCCCTTGCCATTGGCAAGGGGGTGAAATGATTATGGGGCAAAACTGTGAGGAGACTGGATGTTTGCGGAGTCTAGATGCTTGTACATGCTCTGCTGTCTTCTCTCTGGTCTGCCCCTTTGCTGGGGCTTGGAGACATCTGTGTACATGCCATGCACCCAAGTTTGTTGGGGCTGTCCCAGTCAGGGTGTCTGGGTCCCTGGGAGAGTTGCCAAATTTGAGTAGGTTCTGTCTGCTCATTTTGGCTGAAAGCTGGAAAGGGGGGAGCGGCTTGCCCCTTTCCAGTGAGTCCACACCTTCTATTCATAAGCCACATTCCTGTTTGATTGTTGTGCACCCCAATGCCTGGAAGGGGGGGGGGAGTGAAGGAGGTGAAAAGCAGAATCAGAATAAATGCAATAAAGTTCCCTCCCTAGGGTGTCAAAGCCAAAATACGTTTGCATTCTGCTCAGGTTCTTAGAAGGTATTGTAGTAACTTTAAGTAAGAAAATGTGTTCTGTGCAGGTAAAATTTGTCTTAAAGGTATAAATAATTATAAGTTTACAAAGCATTGTTTAAATTAAGGTATTTAAATGGCTAATTGCAAAAAGACATTATTAAACAAAAACAATTAATAATAATAATAAAAGGTAATTTTATAACAACAAAACTTTTCTTTGGCAGCCAGCCTCCCCTGTCAACGTGTTCCAAAAAAAATGTTTCTGGTATTACATGCTACTAAGTATTTAAAGTGAAGAAAAATTCATTATTTTAACAAGCTTGTTTAGTATTAATGGCAATTATATGTTGTAAGAAGTTTCCCTGCTAACTTAGTATGTGGATATATGGAATGTGTTTTTATTGTTAAGGAAACAGAAAATGATTTTGTCCTAAGATAAAATCATTGATTATTGGAAAAAGTAGAGTGTGGGACAAAACCTGAATGAATACTGAAAGTGTAGAAGGTTTGTGGAAGGAAAATTTTTACAATTAAAATTGAGTAAGATCAATATACAAAGAAAATCTTTTATCAAAATAGCTTCTTGTGCTTTAACCTCATCATTTCCTCAGTGTTTGAAGAAGAAAGGGTCTTATCTCCTTTTTTAAAAAGAACATTATGTTCTAGAAATCAAATCCTGAAAAGTAGCTTTTTATTTCAAACTAACTGCAAGAGATTTATTCTTTTACCTTAAAAGAAAAGTTAATGTAATAGTTAAGTTCATTTAGTATGTTATAAGTCGAATGAAAGGTGTTTAAAAGTGTTATAAAATTAACACGTTTTTTAAAAATTAATAAAAACTGTAACTAAGAGTTAAAATCATTTATAAGTGCATTTATATTATAGGACAGTGAAAAGATCATAACTGAAATTATAGCT
Organism: Dasypus novemcinctus; assembly: GCF_030445035.2. Classification (NCBI taxonomy): domain Eukaryota; kingdom Metazoa; phylum Chordata; class Mammalia; order Cingulata; family Dasypodidae; genus Dasypus; species Dasypus novemcinctus. The sequence goes on from NC_080682.1 coordinate 34,398,957, forward strand.
GCGTGAATTTAGCCTGAAACTATTATTTAAGTGTACATTCTAAACTAACCTTTCCTTTGTTTATGGTTACTTCAAGCCTAACCTCACCCCTTACCTTTGCCTGTGGTTATTTCATAATAGCTTCTGCCCCTACAGGCCAGAAAAGAGCTGGGACATCACTGTCTCCTGATCTGGTATTAGTAACCCTTTCTCTCATGAATTCAAGTGTAAACTAAATAAATTGCTGCCTGATGGAATAAGGTTAAATGACCAATGGAGTTTTATTATCTCCAAAATCAAAAAGGGGGGTGGAGGGGGGAAGTGTCCTACCTTAATGGTCAGTGTTCCTAAGAGTGGCAATTCATGAGAGAAACCAGTCTGTCTCCCTGAGTCTTCAAATAGCCTCAGTAAATATATATAAAATTAATCTTATTGCTTATCCAAAATTCTGCTAAATTCAAAGTAAAATATAAAGTTCTGAAACAAAAAATAGTGCTAAAGCATTGAGAACATTTTGATTACAATCCATTAATTAAGAAAGAAAATTCTTGTGTAATACTGCATGGTCATAGTGTAAAACTGCACAGTCAGTGCAAATTAAGAAAAGTTTCAGGAGTCTTTGAACTGTTTTGCAGCCACACTTGCTTTGTAAAAATTAGAAGTTTCAAATAACTAAAGTTATGTTTTTGTGTCAAACTATTCATGTCTGCCTATTTACTCAAATTGTTGAGGTTAAATATGCAGTTATATAAGTAATATATATTTCTGGACCCTAAATTAAGCTAAACAGTATATAAAATAATGCAAATTATAAGTAATATCAATGAGTTGTGTTTTTGTGTCTAACTCTTTGTGTCTGCCTATTTGCTCAGTGTATGTCTTCATACATCAGAATAATAATATCAAATTAACAAATGAAAATTCTTAAAGAGCTCAAATTGTTAAAAATTAAATATGCAGTTATATATGTAAATATTCTTAAAGCCAAAATTTAAGCAGGATGAAAAAGTCATATACAAATCTGATTATAGAAACAATTGGGAAAGGGCTTCTCTTTGCAAGAGCTTCAAAGGCAAGACTAGGTGTGGCAGATTAAACCTATCTACTAGGCTAGGGAATTAAGAATCAGTTTGCCCTGTAATTTCCCAGTTTAAACCTTTTGTCAGTCATAAAATGTAAAAAAAAAACAAAGATTAGGTTAGTTTTCACATAAAAAAAAAAAAATGTTGATTGGTGTAACCTGGTGACCTGCTGCCTCAGTCTCCCACTCCCGGGTTGGACAGAAGTGGAGGAGACTATCTTAGGCCAGTCCTATGGGCATTGAAAGGATGCCCAAGAAGGAGCTAGGTCAGTGCCATTTCAGCACTAAACTCTATTCCTTATTTAACAAAGGGGAACGGGTAAAAACTAAAATGGTTAGAATGTGATAGAGGAAGCAGTTAAATCACAAATTTTTGCGTGGGAAAGTTAGATCTTCTCAGATAAGCTGTAACTTCTGAAGTATCCATAAACTGTAACTTCTGAAGTATCCAATCTACGGAGAAACAGAGGAAGAGCTTGCGTGCTAGGTTTAGGGGTGTAAACTGTGTCATTTTTCTTTGTTTGTGGCGCCAGCCATATCTGACTCTGCACCCCTTCTTGCAAGATTGAGAAAAAATTATTTTCTTCTTCTTCACAATCTGGTGAGCCTTATTTTCTTCCAGAAGATTTTTTTCCAACAAAATAAAGGTAATTAGTGGCTCTATTAACAAATTTCAGTAAGTAAAGAAAAGTCCATAAAACCTATGGAGAGATTTTTCCTGGATTATGATTAACCAAATTAAGTAATTGTGTAATGTGTTTTAAAACCTGGTAGTCAGTATGCTTTTAAATTATTCATTTTCATAACTTAAACAAAGAAAAGAAGTTTTTAGCTTCCTGTAAGGGAAAAAGAATATTGCTTGCATAAACTATAATGGTTTCAATTTTATTTAACCTGAGTGTAATCTCCCATAGTTAATTTATAAACTAAATTAGCATTATATGTATGAAATCTTTAGAGTAATAAAATTATAAGTTCACATTGGTGAAATTAGGCTAAAAGAAAAAAATTATAGATATGCTCTATTAAATAAATAAATTTCTTTGGTTGGTAATTGTAATTTAATAAGTTTATTTAAACATGAGGTGACTAGTCAATGTGTTTATAGTCAATTATAAAGAGTTTGTAAAACATCTTCCAAACTAAAAATGTTTCAATAGTTCTACTTCTAAAAGTCATTGTTAACTAAAACTTAGATTGGTATTGGTTGCAAAAAAATAACTTCATGATAATAAAACCTGCCTGAAGTCCACCACAAGGTACATATTTAAGTAAATGGTAATAAAAAGTTATCTTGATTCTATTGGAAATATTCTGTTTTCATTTTAACAATGAAAAATAATGTTTTTCCTCTATTACTAATGTAAAGTACCTACTGTTATCTTCATGGTAAAATTGTGTAAGTAAACAGTCATTTGATATATGATGTGTTGCATTAAATTGTTTAAAAAATACATATAAAAACAAGGAATAAACTTAAACATTATCAAACTCTTTTGTGCATTCAAACCAGGCCTTGTATACATTGCATTTTGCCTCTCCATGTGAGTTATTGGCTAGGCTGGTCACTGACCCCTCAATTAAAATACTTGCTATCTCAGCCTCTGGTTCTGCTCCTAAAGTCGATGGAAACTATGTTTCAAGCTCCTGCAGCAGCCAATGATGACTCAGTACAGCCAAGTGTATAATGGACATCACCTTCAGACTGGCACTGTTCCACAGTGCCAGAGAGCACTATGCACCAGGCTAGTAGAATACTGGAAAATCTCTGTAGGATCAACGATGTTGCCACTTGCTCACTGCTTGAAGAACATGCTAAGTGGAGCCATGATTACCAGGATACTGTAAGTAAAACTTAAACACAATTGGCATTATGGCCTGCTCTCATGGAGAGATAACATATAAAGTATTACAAACCTGAAACTTAAAACTAATAATTGCAACTCTGAATCCTTATGCATTAAGTAATACATTAGTTAATATTAAGTGCTGTACTTTTATCCTGTACTAAATATATGCCTAATAAGTATAACATTATCTTTTCTCTTTTGGATCAAGTGCAGAAGAATATTAGACATGTTAAATTCCTAGTAAATTCATTTTCTAAACAGTTAATAAACATGTCTGTAGAGTAAGGTGGCAGTCTCAGCCAGGCTCAGTCAACTTACTATATTCTGCTCTACTCTACTGTGTAGCAAAGGTGAGGCTTGCTTCCTGATGGTGAGTCACCTATTGAACAAGACAAAATTGCTAAAAATTGTACAATTAAAACCAATGAGTAAAAAACCTTTATTCTGTAGTTCTGATCACTCCCACAGCTGAAAACTAAGAGAATTTCCAACTTAGTGTTCTAATCCTGAATGAAGCCAGTTGCCCAAGGAGTGCCAGTTCACCAGGAGCATCTGACGGAGCAAATGGGTGCCAATCATTGAACAACTTGGAATTTGTCTTCAGACAAAGCTAAGTGTCTGTTGCAATTTCTCTCTAAAGATAAATAACTTAAAAAAGAATATATATGCTGTTCCCACCAGCTTTTAAGAAGGAGTGCCATCTTTATAGGCACCTAACCTTGTCTACCTCTATAATCCAATGTCCTCTTTTAAAAACAGGTATTGCAAATTTTTAATTAAGTTTGTTTCTTTTAGAGTGAACATCTTATTAACCATATGAAAACTTCATTCAACTTCGTACAGAATGTCAGATCCATCTTACTCCAATTAAAATAAAATAAGAAGTTTACACCTTGTTAGACAATGACTACAGCCCATGGCCAGCAGGAAGCAGTTACAGAAAAGGGATCATCTCCCTTCAGCATCCCTTTTAGATTAAAGGTGTAAACTCTTTAAGGGTAAAACAAAATTAATAGATGAATCTGGATGACTGCAGGGGGCCCCTGCCCCAGGATTCTGCTGTCCAGAATAAAAACTTCTAAACTTCTAAAAACAGTCCTGGATGTTACACTAAAGGTTGATAAATAATCAATCAAAACAACAAACAGCGGTCCACCTCATAGCTCCAACCATAATTATGCCAAAGCTTAGCAAGTTAAACTTTGGCAAAGGGGGGAAATGATGTGGGCTATGGATGGGAAGCTCTTTGTCTCTTCAGAGATAACCTAAACTATCTGTGACTTGTGGGTATGGGATGATAAAAGGCTGCAGTCCTGCCCTTGGTGACCATGGCAAGGACTCCAGTCCCAGGAAACAGTTTAACAATGAAAGGTCTATAAACTTTAAGTATTCTGGGGAAATGCAAACAAAATATGCTAAAAGCTTATCTAGAATGCCTGAGGTCCATGCTAAAAGCTTACCTAAGATGAGGAAGATATATATGCTAATTCAAGCCTATTGAGAACTGAAACAAAAGGATGATTTGGCCTTTCCTCTCTGTATAAAAGGGACTCAAAAATCTTGTTTGGGGCTCAGGATTGAAACAGAAATCTCCCAAGTCCGGCCAGCCATCAATAAACCATTTTTCCTTCTCAAAATCATTCCTGAGTCTTGGCCTCTCTATATGCAAATAATTGAACCTCTCTCAAATTCTACAACATTGCAACCCTAGGGAGGAAGACCTTCCAACACCAAACTTTTAATGGGACTTTTTCTTTATCCTTGCTGTTTACAAAACAAGCTCATTTGCAATCCAGCACCAAAACAAATATTTATTTCTGGCTAAATCTTTCCACTGTTTAGCCCATACTCAGACCAAGTTTTATTACTAAAACCAATCCATTTTTCTGTAACCTAGATTTTCCAAATCCAGACCAATTTTTCAGGATGCATTAGGACTTAAACCCATCAATGTCCTTTTTCATTATAATCAAACTTTGACTATCTTAGTGGAGACAGAACCAGAATCAGATGCTAACCCGCAGTTAGCTAAACTAAACATCAGGCTTTTTCTCTTTTCTTTCAGATCTGGAGAAGACTGCTTCCCTCCAAATTTTTGCAGGTACTAGAGCCTTCTTTGGAAGCTGATTAGCCTCCCCTTCTAACATTTAAAGTTAGGTTCTCCTGACACTATGCCCCCTCAAGAGAGGTCTTACCTGGTTGGTTTTTCATTCCCAGAATTTCTTTTTAGACTTTCTGGTGCATCTGATTGTCCCTGAGAGGACTCCAGTGGGGCCCACATCCTTTTTCTGGACTGACAGGAGTCCAGGGCACCCAGATTTGGGGTTCACCTGAGCCCTCCCCGCTTCCTTGGAGATATCCAATAGGGGTAATGAGTTACTGCCATCTCTGGCCTTTGTTGTCATCCTGGATGAGCCCCCAAGAAATGCTGTAGAAGCAGAGAGATTCAATGGTCTCATATGGAAGGACAGGACTCAGTAATAATTTGGGGAAGGAAAATTTATTAATGAACAGCCAGGGTAAGGAACTTTCCTGTTTTAAAACCGGAGCCCCGAATAGGATCTTTGTGTTTCTTTTATACAGAGGGTGTAGGACTTGGGAGTCAAAAGATGGTGTTTATATGCAAACAGGCCTTTTGTTAGTTTCTTAGAGTTTCAAGTGTTTTATCCGAGTATTAGATAGGTCTTGAATTAACACATACTCTCTTGGTAAATATCAGATAGGACTAGAATTAAAACAGACTCTCTAGGTAAGTTTGAATTAACACACACCCCCCATACATATCTTCCACTTTCCAAGTAAGCTTGAATTAACACATGTAGCTTAAACACACAGCCCAGGTTATTTATGAAGAAACAAACAGCCTTCCCACATAGCCCATATCAGTAAACATGACATTTTAGCATAATTTGGCCAAATAAAATATATTCCCTTATTTCATGATGGGTAAATAAAGTGTGAGATGTTTTTATCTCCTAGAAATAGAACAGCAAGAAAACAATAATTTTGAAGGAACCATCCAAATACATAATTTCATTAGTAGCAAAGATAGAAGTGTGCAAGTTACTCTGAATTATCAATGGAAGAATACATATTCAATGCATTTGCAGAAAAATTACATACATACAAATTAGAATCAAGATAAATAAAAATAAGATGTGAAAACATTGATGTTTTACATTATTATTTTTAAAATGAATATTATATTTAGAATGAAAAAAGGTAGAGATATAAATTTAAAAAAATATAATTGTTTTAATAATAATCATGAAAAGAACTTCACAGCAACCAGTATTAATCAGATACTATTATTGGAAGGAAAGAGTGTATATCCTTAATAAAATGTATTGAGTGAATTATAAATAGCCTTTATATATCCCTATAATAATGCTGCAGAATTACATGATGTCACTATGTATGAAAGAGTTTTTAATATAAAATATTACTGTGCACAATGAAGCTTGCAGAACTCAGACAATTTTAACGTAGATAAGGAAAAAATGCACACACTTATATACACACACAAATCTCATCATATTAGCTACCTTTAGTCACTCTCAAGACTGAGACTGATTTCTCTTTTCAGTAGTTTTGTTTTTGCTATATGAGATATGAGAACTTCCTAGCCAGTTGACTCCAGTTACATAAAGTTACGTATACAAAGTATAACTCTGTTTATTCATGTTTGCTTATCTGAGTCCTTTAGAAAAGGCATCATTTAAGAGGAAATATATCTGTACATTACTCATATTTAATATATACATAAAAATGTTTGGAAAATAATTCTAGGAAAAAAATTTTCAACAAAACTATTTATTGAATCCCAGTATATACATGGCTGTCTAAATGCCAAACAAAATATATATATGAATACAAGAGTCCTTGGTCTTAATCATTATTGCTGTGCTTTCACAAGTTAGGGAAACACAAAGAAAATTATCATTAACTAGCATGTGATTATAAATGCATCTATAAATACATATTCAGACTTGACAAAATGCTAACAATATTTACTTGCATATTTTGTATACAATACTTTGCTTGATGCTGAAAAAACAAATAAGAATAAACAAACCCTTCTCTCAGGGCACATAGAGTTAGTCTTCCTGGAGAGAGAGAAATATAAGGCACACACATTTTGTTTAAAAAAAAAGAAGCTTGACAAATTAAATTGATTCTTTTCTGCATATAATTTAAATATGATGCCCCATCTCATTCCTCTGAATCATGCACACTAAAGGCAGTAGTGAATCATTTTGTAACCATGTCTGAGGGACTTGATTCATCTGGGTTTAGATTTAAAGAATAATTATTAAGCTCTGTAATTCACACTTCAAGGAAGAAAAATATTAACATTTTTATCCTTTTTTAGAACATACGGTCATATTTACCAAAGGATTTCTGCTAGATTTGAAAAGCAAGTGTCTATCTCTATATTTCTAAACTATCTCAGGAAATATATTATACCTAGTGCCTCATTTTTCTACTCTAATGCATACACATACACATACACATACATTTGTTAATTAAGTCTTTGAAGTTTTGAGAGGCACAATATAATTACTTGGAAATTAAGCTCTGATGTTTTAAAATTAGAATATGCCTTACTTATTAAACAGATCACTTGAATGATGAAAATTTTAACAAGTAAAGCAAAATGAACTCGTCTACAAATTTCTCTACATTACTTACTCAATGACACCATTATTGCTTGCACCTCACTGAACTGACTCATCTGTTCACTGGGGCATATATTATCTTTTATAAGTTCCAACCTAATCTTTTAAGTGGAGCTTTACTTTCATTAATTCTATATTCTTTCCTGGTTGTCTCTTAGGCTATCAGCTAACACTTTTGTGTTAGCAAATTTTAGGAGTTCCCGTGACTTAATACCTTAATATACTACTCTCTCTTTGCTACTAGCTGAGAAAACAGAATGCCCAGCCATATGAAACAACAATTTAATATTTTTCACAGGCTACAGGGTGGCATGTGCTCACACATTAGTGGCAAGTCACACATTTCTGATGCCTCTTCTTTACTTACCTCCATATGTCCATCCTCTGAATAACTGATATGCCTAAATGACCTCCTAATACAGTGATTCTGTATTCAATGCAAACAAATAAGATTATAATTCATGTCTCAAATTTCAAGGTCCCAAAGCATCACTTAATTTCTGTTATGCCATGCCATTTGAGGTTGCTGTAATATATTTCCAATATTTAAAGTAATTGAATATATGAAGCCATTTTTTCATGACAAAGCTTTCTATGTGTGACCCTAGAGAGGGCATTTTTCATGTCTTTGGCCCTCAGACTATAGATCAGTGGATTCGGCATTGGAATGACAATGGTATAGAACACAGATGACACCTGTGCCTGGGTCAGGGAAGATGTGCTATCAGGCTATAAATATGTGAAAATCAGGAAACTGTAGAAGACTGTTACACTCAGGAGGTGGGACGCACATGTGGAGAAGGCTTTCTGCCTGCCTGCTGCAGACTGGATCCTTAAAATGGCTGAGAGGATGGCAAAGTAAGTGACTGTGATGATGAGAAAAGAACTAAGCAACGTGAACCCAGCTAAGAAAAAGATCACCATCTCTGTGCTGAATGCATTTGTACAGGACAGAACCAAAAGAACTGTGGTATCACAGAATAAATGATTGATGCTGGAATCACAGAACACCAAACTGCTTATCATGCATATGGATATTTAGAGAATTTGTGAAGCCTATCACATATGTCATTACACCCAGCTGTTGTGGAAGTTGAGAGATTCAAAATTGCATATGGAAGGCCAGGATTCAGTAATAATTCTGGAAAGGAAAAAAATAATTTATTTACAACCGGCCAGGATTGGGGACTTCTCTGTCCAAAAATCTGAGGCCCAAATAAGATTTTTGGGTTCTTTTTATACAGAGGAAGAGCCAAATGGTCCTTTGTTTGAGTCCTCAATAAGCTTGAGTTAACACATATTTCCCACATTTCAGGTAGGCTTGAACTAACATATTTAGTTTGGTTTGCATCCTCCCTGAATATTCAAAGTCTATAGAACTTACATAGTTAATTTGCTTCCACGGACTGGAGTGACTGGCATGGTTATGAAAGATGAAGCTGCAGCCTTTCATTGTCAGATACACACAGCCCAGGTTATTCATGAAGAGATGCACAGCCCCCACACATAGCTCATATCATTCCTTCCGTTATGCCACTTAACTTGCTAAACTTTGGCATAATTATTGTTTGAGCTATGAGGTGGGTGGTTGTGGTTTTGATTGATTACCCCATTCATAAATTTCCCAGTGAGGGCCTAAGGACAAAGCCCCTGGGCAACATCCAGGGCCTTTTCCTGTTCCCAGAAGAAGTTCTCATTCTGGACAGGAGCCTCTCCAGGGGTGGGTCTCCCTGGGTGGGTCCACCCCAGCATCCTTCCTGAGGCTTACCGGTGCTTATATGGATTTCTTGCCAGGCTTCAAATCCATTTATTAATTTTTATTTTCTTTTAGAGAATTTATACTTTTAATCGTAAAGGGGTGCTGAAAGGAGATGATTCTTTTTCTGTAGCTACCTCCTGCTGGCCATGGGGCTGTAGTCCCTATCGAACAAGGTGTAAAAACTTTGTTATTTTATTTTGACTGAAGGAAGATGGATCTGACATTCTGTATGAAGCAGGATGAAGTTTTCACCTGGCTAATAAGATGTTCATTCTGAAAGAAATAAATTTAATTAGAATTTTGGAAAACATGGTTTTTTAAAAGGACATTGGATCACAGAGGTAGAAAAGATGACACACTTTATTTTTCTAAAGTTGGTGGGGAACAGTATATATATATATATATAAAGTTGTTTTATGTTCTTGGTTAATCCCCAGAGAGAAATTGTAATAGATAATGGTATTAGCTACTTAGCTTAGTTTTGAAGAGACATTCCAGGCTATTCAGTGATTCATACTCATGTGATTTGTCAAGTGTTTCTGGTGAACTGGCACTTTCTTGGGCAGTTGGTCTCATTCAGGATTAGTGAACCAAGGTGGAATTCTTTTTAGCTTTTAGCTGTGCGAGTGATCAGAACTACAGAGTAAACTTTTTTTTTACATTTTGTCTTTAATTGAATAATTTCTAGTAATTTTTCGACTGTTTTTACCAGGCTTTGTTTTTGATGCCCTGGACAATGCATAATTGTTAATTTTTGAAGTAACAGTCTGGTTTGTCCCTCAGGATATGACTTTGGGCCCTTTACTGGTAGTAGGGTGGCTGGGTTAAGAGTTTGACACACCCTTATTTGCACTTTGGGGTTTTTTAGTAATTGAGCCTGGTATAAATGAACCAGTTACCTGTAAGTCACTGGTGGCCCCTAGCCTTAAGCACATTCTTCACCGGGTATGTGGTGAAGACTGTGGGAGGTTCCCCTTAAGTTGGTTTGATGGATTTTAGATTAAAAGGGCTATTGGTCCCACTGTTTTCAGGCAAGATGGCTATATTTTTATCTTATAGACATGTTTATTAACTATTCAGAAATTGAAGTTTACTAGGATTTTTTTAACATGTTCAGTATAATTTTGCACATGATTTAGAATAGAAAAAATAATATAATTATCAGGAATATATTTAGAACAGGATAAAGGTACAGTATTTAATATTAATGTATTAATGCATAAATTTTTCTTGAGCTGCAATGAATAGTTTTAAATTTCAGGTTTGTAATACTTTACCTTTTATCTCTCCATGGGAGCAGGTCATAATGTCAATTGTGTTTAAGTTCTACTTACAGTATTTTGGTATTTATTACTCCACTTCATATGTTCTCCACAGAAGCTGCAGTACCATTGACCCCAGAGAGAAACTAGGGAGTAGATTTTACTGGTCTGGTGCATAGTGCTCTCTGACACTATGAAATAGTGCCAGTCTGAGGATGATATTCATTGTTCATTTGGCTGTATTTAGCCACTGTTTGCTGCTGCAAGAGCTCGAAATTGCAAAGTAGTTTCCATCCACTTCAGGATTATGACCAGAGAAGTAGTAGCTATTTTTATTGTTTTAAAGGTCAGTGACCAAACTAGCCAATAACTCATATGGAGAGGCAACCTGCAATGTATTCAAGGCCTGTTCTGAATGCAAAAGAGAGTTTGACAATGCTGAAGTTTATTTCTTGGTTTTTATATGTCTTTTAAACATTTCAATGCAATGTGTTACAAATTAAATGAACTTAACTTTTTAGTACTTTGCTTTTTATTTTTACACTTTTATCATGAAGATGTTAATTAACAAGTATTTTACTTTAGTAGTAGAGGTAAAACTATTTTTCATTGTTAAAATGAAAACAGAAGATTCCCAATGGAATCAAGGAAACTTTTATTACTACTACTTGAATAAGTACATTGAGGTGACTTTCAGACAGGTTTTATTGCTATGAAGTTACTTTTTGCCATTAATATAAATCCAGATTTCTATTTAATAATGGCTCTTTAGAACTAGAGCCACCTAAATGCTTCAGTTTGGCAGATGCTTTTACAAACTCTTTATAGTTGACCACAATTACAGACTGACAAATTTACCTTAGATTACAATTAGTAACCAATGGAATTTACTTTGTGCATTTAAGAGAGAGCAGCATATTTTATTTCATTGTATTAAACATGAACTTATAGCTTTTATTATTTTAAAGGTTCAATACATACAATGCTAACTTATTAACCTCATATTCCATAAACCAAAGAGTTAATACTTAAGCTAAACAAGTTGAAATTGTCATTGTTTAAACAAAGAATGTTGTTTTATTTTCTTTACAGGGGCTTGAAATCTTTTATTTTTTGATAATTTTAAAACTGTGAATAATTTTAAAAGCACACTGACTTCTAGGCTTTGGAATATAGAGAAATTACTTAATTTGTTCCAATTATAATTTTAAAAGGATTTTTATAGCTTTTCCAATAGTCCTTATATTCAGATTTCTATATTATTTTTATTATTCCACTTAGTTAAATTTGGGTTTTAGGAATCTTTATTGCTTATATAACTGCATATTTAACTTAACAATTTGAGCAAATAGTCAGACTGCAGAGTTTGATACAAAAACACCACTTAGTTATCTAAAACTTTTTTTTCCTTTGCTGGCTAATCCAGAGTACTCTTCTCACTGGTTTTCCTGGTTACATTGTTGTTTGGAGGAAACCTGACAAGCATTTGGGGCTTCTGCTTAGACTGAAAAGAAACTGGGAAGCTCTGACTCACTTTTTACTGAGACAGCCCAAACAATGGGGGCTGCTTAAGAAAGCCTTTTGGGTCAAAGGAAAGACCTGATACACTGGGAAGAGCATTGCTTACCCTTGGAAAACCTGGCAACAGCTATTTCAGATTCCTGGTAGAAATGGTCAATCAGAGTTAATTTATATTTTCAGGAAAGGTCAAGGAAAAGACAGATTTCCCTTTAAAAGGGTAAAGAGGAAATGAGAAGACCAAAAATATTTAGATTGGCACAAAAGTGATATACATAAATCTTTTTGTTTTTAAATCTAACTATAGGTTTCCTAAAGTTCAGTTATCAAGTTGAATTGTCAAGGGGTGGACCAGACCCACAGGAACTGTAAGCAAAGGCAAATGCAGTTTATAATTACCATCATAATAGTTGAAATTTAAGTGTTAAATTAGTTGTAAAATAACTATAAGTTTAAGTAATAATTACTATTATTATAATAAGCACTAGATAAACTTCAAGTAACCATAAACAGAGGTAAATTAATTTAATATTACTATTACAATAGGTGAAATTTAGGCTATAATTTCTCCACTGTAATAGTTTTATTTATAAATTTATATATATATATATATATATATATATATATATATATATATATATATATATATATATGTACCTATACAATGATTTTAATTCTTAGTTATGGTTTCTAGTAAGTTTTTACCTTAAGTTGAATTGGGTACTTTTATTAACTAAACCATAAGAATTTTATTAGTAACAACTTTGTGAAGTTTTTTGCTTTTCTAGCAACTGAGTACATTTCATTTGTGAGTTAAGCATTAAATTTACTAGCAAGACAGTATTGGCAGTTAAAGATTCATTTCTAGGTTACTCTTTTATCATTATTCAACACGTAACTTGAAATTTGACTTTCTAGGCACAGGCAAACTGACAAGGTTGAATATAGATTTTAAAGTTTAACACAAAGTTAAGCACAGATTAAAACAGGAGTTTATTTATTTATTTATTTATTTATTTATTTTTTATTTTTTTTACCTTTAGCATTTCTGGGGCACTGGGAGATAAGCTGATTAAATTTAGCAGGATGTTGCCAAGCCAAGTTGATTTTTTTTCTTTGCAGTTTTCTTAAGACTTTATTGTTTGACAGTTTCCTAGCTAGACCATTAAAAAAGGTTATTAAGTGACTAGAGATTTATTGTTCTATGCAATAGTTTATTTATCGTAGACAAAGGCACCTCACCAGTTCTATAGTTTTTAAAAATATTTTAAAGCATTTTTACACACACTTGCAAAGAGAGATTCAGAAAGGAAAAATTTGGGTAGGTGTTAATTATGCAAATGTATCTTGGCTGTGACACCCTGGGGAAGGAATTTTCATTGCTTTCATCCTGGTTCTGCCCAGTGCCCCTTTACCTCCCCCTTCTCAGGCAGCTGGGTGTGATCAGATAGAAATGTGATTTATGAAAGCCCAGACTGTGGGGAGGGGTAAGCTCCCAGCTCTCTGCCCCTGCCATGTATCCCTCTAAGGGGAGGCAGTGGGAGAAGGTAATGGCAGACAAGTTTTCAAGCTGCTAAAAATAGCTTGAAGGAGTTTCCCAGGCTCAGCGTCTTCCCAGGGGGACCTCTGCCCTGGCAGTGCCATGATTTAAGCTACTGTACTATCAGCCATCCTGAGTGGAGCCAGTTTTAATAACTTGGGTGCACAGCATGGACACAGATGATTTTTGAGCCCCAACAAATGGGACGGATTCAGAGGAAAGAAAGCAGAGTGTGCACATATTCAGATTCTGTGGTTTTGCTTTATAAGCTACAATCATTTCACTCCTTTGCCAAAGGCAATGAAGGGCTCAACCTTAACCAAAGTTCACTATTTTACATAATTACACAATCCAACATCATCATCTGGAGGCATGGAAGCATTCTTTGGCACTGAACAGACACAGACAGCAGCACAAAGTCCATCAAGCTGACCCACAACTTTCATTCCTCAGTCGTGGCTGCCCCTGAGCAACCATTGCAATCCTAGGAAGAGGGAACTTTTAATACCCCACACCTTTGAACAGGATTTTCTGCTTACCCTTGTTGTTTACAAAGAAAGCTTATTCACAATCCAGTACCAAAACAAAGATTTATTTCTGGCTAAATCTTTTTCACTGTTTAACCTTACACTCACATCAAGCCTCACTACAAAAACCAATCCATTTTCCTGTAGCCAAGGTTTCCCAAATTCAGACCAATTTTCAGGATGCAATAAGACTTGAATCCATCAACAACCTTTTCCACTATAATTAAACCTTTACTATCTCAGTGGAGGCAGGATCAGAATCAGATGCTAACATGCAGTTAACTAAACCTAAACATAAGGATTTTTCTCTTTGCTTTCAGACCTGGAGAAGGTGGCTTCCCCCTGAATTTCTGAGGTATTGGGGTCCTCTTGGGAGTTGATGAGGATCCCCTTCTAACATTTAAAATTAGGTTTTCCTGACACTATGCTACCCTGGGGAGGATCTTACCTGGTGTGTGGAGACTTTTTGTTCCCTGAATCTTTGTATACCTTCTGTTGCATCTGATTCTTGCTGGGAGGATTCCAGCAAAGCCCACATCCTCTTTCTGGACTGAAGAGAGTCCAGGTGTACCCAGATTTGGGTTCCACCTCAGCCCTCCTGGCTTCCTCGGAGACTGGTAGGGGCAGAAAAAAAGTACACACATTATATTATTTAACTCCTATATAGTTAAAAAAACAAAAACAAAAATGTCTAATTCTAATCTACTATACTGGATATCAGTTTAAGATGAGGCCCACAAATAGTAGCAAAAGTGCTGAAATGATTCATCTTTTCATATGTGTTCTGGGTATAAGTTTGTTTGCATTCCTGAAAATTCACTTGATGCATACTTATTTTATGATCATTTTCTATGTATATATTATCATTAAAAGATTTTCCAAGACAAATAAGTATCCTTTATGTTACTAAGAATGTGATGCCTTTCTTACAGAAGACAGGTTTCATTACCAACCTATGGGCACTTTAGTCTTGTTTCCAGCAGAGAAAGACAATGAACCTGCTTCTCATACCCTCAACTTACTTCACAATGGCCCATGCCTTGAAGCCAGACAATGATTTTCTGAAGGAAGGAATTTATAAGTAGACAATTGCCAACCTGGCATTATGCTAAGGGAATCAGTGACAATAGGAAAATCATTTAGGTAGGTATGTTTTATTTTTCTCTCTTCTTTGTCTCAGATGTCTTAGGTTATACTTTAATCTGTTTTATTCCTATGATTTTGATAGTCATCCTCAATTAAAATAACAAAATCATTAAAATATTTGGAAATAATTTACTCTCCAAACTCAGATTTTAAATTGGATACATGGTGCGGATGGAATAGTTTTGGGGAAGGTAGATTCTGGATCCTGACTAAATATAGCATAGCCTGAGAGAATTTGGGATCCCTGGAGACAGGGAAGCTCCTGAGGGTAAAATTTGTTAGAAAAGGAATCAGAAGGTGACCAAGAATAACTCCATCTCCTTCAGATACGTACAGAAAAATAAATAATAGCAGTAAACCTCTTGGGTAACACAAATAGGTTTCTTGAGTGCACCTGGTGGAGAAATATTACAATTACTTAGGTGGTTTGAAGTTTGTCTCAACAAAATTTCCCACAGGAGTACTTTTGTTGCTTTAGTATTAGGATCATCACACTAAGAATGGCAAATCAAATATGAAAAAGGCATTAAATATTGTGGCAAAAATCACTATTTCCCAAAATAAAATCATACTAAATTCCCTGATTTTAGTCTGGGTATTCTAGCTTTATAGAAAAAAAGAGAAAATCAACAACAAACTAAATAAAATCAACAATAACAACAAAACCTGTGTCCCTTTTATTCCCAGGTGAGGTTTCAAAAGAAACAGGAGATTTTCTGCAGCATTGGTGTGCATAAAATGCTATATACCAGACACACGTTACTTTTCGCTGCCTTTTTTTTTGTTTTTTGTTTTTTTTTTTGAGGTACTAGGGCTGGGTATTGGCCCCCAGAACCTCATATGTAGGAAGTTGTTGGTGCTCAATCACTGAGCCACATTTGCTCCCCTTTACTGTTTCTGTAAAATCAAATTTTTCTTTGACTGGTTTAGTGGTAATTAAATTAAGAGTCAGAGTGTACAGCTAATGTGTATTATGATTATACATTATCTTTAAATATAAATTAACTGTAGATGCTTAATGAACAGATAACAACCTACACATATAATTATACTGCAATGGTTTATGGGGTATCAAATATTGCTCTGAATATGGCCAAAACAGAGAGCTTCTCACACAGTTACTGCTCGTACAACTTTAGGGGCACTGATTTTCTTATTTTCTATTTGCTTCCTGGAAATATACAATACAGCAGGCCTCCATGCCACTCTTCCCTTACACCAAAATTAATAATGTTCATGTGCCCAGCTGATATAAATAAAACAGACCACCTCCCAATTTGGCAACAATTGCTATTTTATCTCCTCTGTCCTGAAGCCCTTTTGGAATCCTGCCTTGCTTTAAAAGTAACATTTGGGCTATGATGTGGACCATTGACTATGGGATGCAGTGATGCTCAGAGATGAACTTACCAGGTGCAATGGATGTGTCATGATGATGGGAGAGAGTGTTGCTGTGGGGGGAGTGGGGGGTGGGGGCGGTGGGGTTGAATGGGACCTCATATTTTTTTTAATGTAATTAAAAAAATAATAATAAATAAATAATTTAAAAAAATAAAATAAAATAAAATAACATTTGGATGGACTCTCAATTCTCTTAGAACTCTGTGAATCTATGAGTCACTAGTTCTGTGAATTTTCAAGCATGTACTTTAACATAAACAAATATAAAATTCTATGGAAGTAGTAAAGAGAATTAAACTTTAAAAACTTATGTTTCATTACACAGTATCCATGAAACTATTGTGAGAAATTGCTTTGAAGTAAGAAAAACTTAAAATCTATAAAACTTTGTAGGCTTACCCATCACTTCTGAATGTTAATTCCTTCATCTGTAAAATGAGGTTGTTAAAGACTACTCAAGACATATGAGATAATGTATGAAATATAATATGTGGTGATAGATAATATATGAAAAACACCTGATATTTGGTAAGAATTCCAAAATTGTCTGAATTTAAAGTCATATATCTTTGTCCTTAAGGATAATTTCTTAGAACTTATTTATATTAATTTATGTATGCATAATTGTACCCATATCAGAGTTGTTTGTGAAATTGTATGTAAGTCAAATGGTTATTAGCAGGGGATATATTAAACAAATTAATGTATTTTGCAAAGAATACTATATTCATGATATTTATTTACATATTAAGTATGTTTATTCTGACATTTTTGTTTCAAAAATTTTAAATGTGAGAGTTTGTACAACAAAGGCTGGTTATTCCTAAGAAGTATGATTATAGTTAATGTTGGCTATCTAAAATTCTTTACTTTTTTAATGCATTTGATAAGAGTGTGTGTGTGCATTTGTGTGCTCATGGATGTGCATGAGTTTTTAATGTATATTATGGAATTTAAACAAAATGGGAAAAAAAGTCTATATTTCCATCTCAATCACCTACCTATATAGAATATCAGATAGATAAGCTATATGATTATCTCTACTTATTCCAGAGAGACCAAGTGTTGAACACACAGGGACCAAACACAGTGATAGTTATATAGTCTAGATCATTCAGGAGACAATACTGTACACTCATTGCAGATAGAGTTGGGTCCAAGAAATAAGTCACTAATTCTGGAGCAGGTACTTACAATTTTGTTTTTTTTTTCTGATTTATATTTTAGGTCTCTTTATTCTTTTTCCCCCTTTTTACAAAAATCATGTTATAAAACCAAAAGAGGGTATGAAACTTTATATAAAAACTTTCATTTTAATTACACATATCAATATACAACACAATGCAAGCAGTGATTGGGAACATAGAATATTATTATTCTTAACCTCTTATGGGTAATTTTATATTTTTTAAAATACCATTTTTCAATAAAAGAATGTTATTTTTAAAGGTGTATCTACAGAGATAAAACCTTTAGGATAAAGGAGATTTTTACTTTGATCTCTAGATCATTATGGAGATGTCATACTTTTTTGTTCTTTATCTACCCTTCATACTCCACTGTTCTTATGTTCCTGCAGAAAGAAAGAGTAGAGGTATGCTATGATGTATGATTTAATTGGTTTGGGTAAAACGTAACAGTGTTGTAGAATTTGAGAGAGGCTCAATTATTTGTGTATAGAGAGGCCAGGACTCAGGAATGATTTTGAGAAGGAAAAATGGTTTATTGATGGCCAGCCGGACTCGGGAGCTTTTAGTTTGAATCCTGAGCCTTGAACAAGATTTTCAAATGTCTTTTATACCACGAGGAAAGGCTAAATGGTTGCTTTGTTTCAGTTTTCAATAGGCTTCAATTAGCATATATATCTTCCACATCTTAGGTAAGCTTTTAGCATGGACTTCAGACATTCTAGATAAGCCTTTAGCATATTTGGTTTGCATTTTCCCTGAATACTTAAAGTTTATAGACCTTGCATTGTTAAACTGTTTCCTGCTCCCCAAGGGCAGGACTGCAGCCTTTCATCATCCCACACCCACAAGTCACAGATAGCTTAGATTATCTCTGAAGAGACAAAGAGCCTGCCACCCATAGCCTACATCAACAGTAGGACCTAAAATTCATTGGCCTCCCAAGGTCCACCAACTTTTTTTAAACTAAGAACTGGCAGAATTCAGAGGTATCAAATAATGATCAAAGAATACAGTAAAAGTTAACAAAACAACTACCAAAATTGGATTGGGCAGCACAGGTCAGACATGATTTTATCTGAAGGTATGGGAGTTAACTCTGAAGATTTTTATCCTGTCTGTTTGGGAAGAGAAATCACAAAAGTTCTAGTAGAGTAGAACAGAGGGAGCTGACAGTAAACTGCTTTCTCTTCTTGCTTCTCTGAACCCACATACTAGCAACTCTGTGATTAGGTCCAAAATGATCTTGAGAATTTCCCACGAGTAATAGCAACTTTCTCAGAGAGGCATAGTTACCCTGATACATTCTTATTCATCACTTCAGTCTATTGTTCATGGAAAACACCCTCTTTTCTGGCAAACACAGCCTTTCCTCTTCCCTGTCACTGAATCACAGACTCTGTCCATCCCTGTGATGGACCCAAGGTTGTTTATTGAGGCTAGAGAGGACCTGACAGGTTAATGGGGGAAAGGGAAAATGTTATATCCAAGAACATGCTATAGCTCTGCTTGCTTCATAATTTTGGATGATCAGGCAGGAAAAATATTGCAATATACCAATACTCATAACTCAGTTAAATGTCTATCACAGGGTCAAAGAACAAAATTGAAAAAATAATTTCTTGTCAAAAAATATGGATTATCTGGACCAACTGTTTTAACAACCATGATCTGGAACTCTTCTGATACCAATTTCTTAAATTATAAGACAGATTTAGTAAAGATTAACATGACTACTATATAAGTGGGTGTGGAAATAATGATGTAACTTGAATGAAGATGCTGCAAACTCTGTACAGTGCTATAGAAACAGAAGATATGTCATCATTATTATTATTTCATAGATTTGAATTACATTGGATATATTTTCAGTTCACTTTAAGCAGTCCAAGTACTCCTTTTTTAAAAATTACTGAAAATAAGAATGGACATGTGGATAAACTCTTAAGACAGTAAGATAATGCTAACCCTCTGCTTCCATTTCCTTTTTTCAGTATCAAGGATTTCATGTATCTGCGTGATGGCTGTTGACAACTACACATTGTTTACTGACTTCATATTCTTAGGATTCTGTGGCCAACAGGATGTACAGCAGGTGATTTTTGTGCTCTTCCTTCTGGTTTATGGCACAACTGTGCTTGCTAATCTAGGGATGATTCTACTGATTAACATGGACCCCAGACTCCACACAGCCATGTATTATTTCCTGAGCAATCTGTCTTTCTGTTATGTCTGCTACTTCTCCACTGTCTCTCCTAAAATGCTGGTTGATTTCTTATCTGAGCAAAAGAAGATTCCATATAATGCATGTGCCATCCAGCTGTATTTTTGGGGGGCCTTTGCAGATGTGGAATGTCTCAAGCTGGCTGTCATGGCCTATGACTGTTATGTAGCCATTTGTAACCCACTTCTTTAGAGTTGCCATGTTCAGGAGAGTCTGTACTCCCTTAGGGGCTGTTGCCTACATTATAGGCTTGGTGGATTCAGCAATACACACTTGATGCACATTCTGATTGTCATTCTGCAATTCCAATGTCATCAATCACTTTTTCTGTGACAACCTACCTTTATTAGCCCTTTCTTGTTCAGATACAACAATCAATGAGACAGTAATGTTCACTTTCATTGGCTGCATTGTGGGATGCCACATTGTCACTGTCCTCTTCTCCTACAGCTATATCATGACTACAATCTTTAAAATGAATTCTGCCAAAGGAAGACAGAAAACATTCTCCACATGTGCCTCCCACTTAACCTCTGTGGCTACATTCCATGATACACTCTTGTTCATGTATTTCTGGCCAAGCTCAGGTTACTCAATGGAAACAGACAAAATAGCCTCTGTTTTCTACATAGTTTTGATCCCTATGTTAAATCCTGTGATCTATAGCCTGAGGAACAAGGATGTGAAAGGTGCCCTGAAAAAAAACAATTATCACAAAATTGTGTTCTGTGTAAAGCTATCATTTCTACACAAAAGTTTTATTTAAAGATTATGAGAGCTAAAGTTCTAGAACTTTAACATAGGGTCCTGCAGCCTTACCATATATCCCTTAGTATTTCCTTCCCTTGTCATTGTGCCAAAACTGAGTGGTGGGAGCAGTTATTACTTGTTGTGGGTGATTAAGGCAGCATGCATAGAATCTACCTTTCAGCAATGCCGGTAACATGGCCGCCCGGGCTGATACAATACTAGCTTAGGTCACCCTCTCCCTTCTTTACAGAACCAGTTCACGTCAAAAGTTCTTACCTCAAATCTGCCTTCCGCCCTAGCAACAGCAGCTGCTAATCCCAGACCACCACCTATCCTTACCCGCCACCCCCCTCCTCCCTAGAGTATATATGCTCAGTCCCCTCAATAAAATTTTGCAGCTTGATCAGAATACTGTCTTGCTGTCATTCTTTGTGTCTCTTGTCCCATACCATTCTTCCCTCATAGGATCTAGAGCTCCCGTTGATCATCCCGCTGGCCGGGACACCTGGCGCCCAACGTGGGGCCTGAGACCTCTGAGGGATAGAAAACCGCACTAAAGAAGAGCGCGCTCTCACCCACCGCACCCGGGATCACAACGAGGGAACTTGCTCCTGAGACAGGTCCGTTGAGCAATCACCCAGGGTCAGTGAAAAGAAGAAAGAAAGAGAAAAGAAAAGCAAAAAGGTAGGCTCCTCCCTTCCCCACCATGGGACAAGGAACTTCCCAACATAGTTTATATATGAAACAATTGAAAGAGGCACTCAAGGCATGAGGAACTAGAGTTAAGAAAAAGGATCTCACACGCTTTTTTGAATTTTTGTTAAAAACTTGCCCTTGGTTCCCTCGAGAAGGTGCCATAGATCATAAGAGTTGGATAAGAGTCAGAAACTGTCTACAAGACTACTACAAAACTTTTGGACCAAAAAAGGTCCCAGTTACTGCCTTTTCTTATTGGAATCTCATTTCTGAAACCCTAAAAGTCCATTCTTCTGCTCCAGACATTCAAGAACTTTGCAAAAAGGGAGAGGAAGCTTTAAAAGAGCACTCTTGTCCCACTTCAGCATGCAGCTCAGTAATAATTAACATGCCTGAAAGCCCCCCTAACAAAAACCCCAACAAAAGTAGGCCAAATACCCCAACCAGTCAAGCTAGTATATCGCCCGATCAAACTGAAATCGAACCAAAGGCTAAAATCTTTCCCCCTTTTGAAAATCCAGAAACTAAACCAAAGGCTAAAATCCCTTCCATTTCCAAAACCAAATCCCTTCCCCCATTTCGGCCACCCCCTTATAACCCTGAATTCCCCAATCCATATTCTCATTTTTATCCAGCCACATCTCTGCCTCAATTCCACGCTTTAGAAAAGATGACAAAAAATCTCTGGCTGCACGCCGATAATTTTAAAGAAACCTTTAATCAAGAGCGGCAGCTGGCCACCGATTTACTCGCCAAACTCCAGTCAGCAACTCAGACCATTGCTGCCCTAGCACTCCCGGAAAATGTCCTCTTACCCCGTCCCCATTGTACTCACCATACCTATGCCTTCCCAGTCACGCATAGTCAGAACAAAGACCTTACCACCAGCTCCCAAGATGGCGCCGCCAGCTCCCAAAATGGCGCAGCCAGCTCCCAAGATGGTGCCGCCAGCTCCAAAAATGGCACCGCTAGCTCCCAAAATGGTGCTTCGAGTAGCAAAAGTGAGGAAGACCCCCCAGCTCTGACAAGGGAGAACAAGAGGACATTAGTACTACACGGAGAGAGCAAGAGGAAGTTAGTACTACAACAACAGCTAAATATAAGAAACTTAGTTTAAAATATTTAGAAAAATTTAAAAAGGCAGTTAATGATTATGGCGCCACCGCCACTTTCATGCTCACCTTATTAGAAAGTCTCAGTGAGAAGGAACTCACTCCCAATGATTGGTCTCAATTAGCCAGGGCTGCCTTGTCTGGCGGCGATTTCTTGTTGTGGAAATCCAATTATGAAGAACACTGCAAAAAGTATGCCACCCATAATGCCCGTAAAGCTGCCTCTAAAAAATGGATATTAAACAAATTTTTAGGTCAAAGCCCCTACCATCAAAATGACAAACAAGCTCAATTTCCCCCCAGCCTTATAGCACAAATACAAACAGCCGCGCTTAGAGCATGAAAAAAACTTCCACAAAAGAGTGCTGCCACTGCCTCTCTCACTAAATTAAGGCAAGGACCTGATGAACCATATACCGATTTCCTCAGCCGCCTACAAAATATGGCTAAGCATTTATTTGGGGCTAGCAAGAGTGATAGTGATTTCATTAAACATCTGGCTTTTGAAAATGCCAACGCTGCCTGCCAAGCCACAATTCACCCTTTTCACAATACCGATCTTAATAACTACATAAAACTTTGTTCTGGCATCGGGCCCACTCAAACTCTGGGAATAGCCATTGGCGCCACCCTCCAAAATTTTGCAGCACAAACTAAGCCTCCAACATGCTGTAACTGTAAACAACCTAGCCAATTTTCAAAAAATTGTCCCGTACCAAGAGTCAATTCCTCCTCATCCATTTCTAAGAAACCCTCATTGCCACCCTCTATTGCCCCTGCTGCAAAAAAGGGTTTCATTGGGCATCCAAGTGTCACTCCCACATAGATATTAATGGCCAACCCCTTAAGCCTAAGCCCCAGGGAAACTTGCAATGGGACCGGCCCCAGGCCCCAACCAGAACAAACCCAGGGGCAATACAGTTTGTTCAGTCTTCCCCAGTCGTGGTCCCTGCACTCCCAACCATAAACCATGCTACCGCATCTCAGACCTATGGAGAGCCACAGCAGGAAGCGCAGGAATGGACCTCTGTACCGCCTCCGAATCAATATTAACCCCAGAAACCAGCCCTCTCCTCATACCTACAGGAGTCTATGGGCCTCTGCCCCCAAATACCTTTGGTCTCATTTTAGGAAGAGCTAGTGTCACCCTGCACGGAGTCCAAATTATCCCAGGTGTGCTGGATAATGACTTTAGAGGTGAAGTACAAGTAATTACAACCACCTCAAACAATATTATCCCTATTCCCTCTGGCATTCGAATAGCACAACTTATAATACTCCCCATTCAACATGTCAACTCAAACTTCAAAAAACTCCAGCGCCCCACAGAAGGCCCTGGATCCTCCGACATTTTTTGGGCACAACCAATATCCCACAATCGACCCACATTAAAACTAAAACTTAATGGCAAGCTATTTGAAGGGATCTTAGACATGGGAGCCGATTCCACAGTTATATCCTCAAACCACTGGCCAAAATCCTGGCCCCTCACAGCTGCTGCCACCCACTTAAAAAGAATAGGTGAAGCCACAAATCCTCTACAAAGTTCACAAACCCTAAGATGGGAAGATGAGGAAGGAAACACTGATACAGTTATACCATATATTATCCCTCATCTCCCCGTTAACCTCTGCGGCAGAGATATTCTAACTCAAATGAAAATTTTTATGTGCAGCCCCAGCAATGTAGTTACTGCCCAAATGCTCAAAATGAACTTTCTCCCTGGCAAAGGCCTAGGCAAAACTAATCAAGGAATAAAACAGCCCATCTCTATAATACCTAATACAGCTAAAACAGGACTTAGGCTCTCCCAAAATTTAACCTGATGGCCATGACATCCCTGTACCCCATGCTGAAAAAATCTCCTGGAAATCCATGGAACCAGTATGGGTTGATCAATGGCCCCTAACTCAGGAAAAAACCCTAGCGGCTATAGAGTTAGTACAGGAACAACTTAACGCCGGACATATTGAACCCACTCAGTCTCCCTGGAACACTCCCATTTTTGTCATAAGGAAGAAGACAGGCAAATGGAGACTATTACAAGACTTACGAGCTGTAAACAAAGCAATGGTGCCCATGGGGGCACTGCAGCCCGGTCTCCCTTCACCAGTTGCTATTCCTATTGGCTTTCACAAAATAGTTATAGACCTAAAGGATTGTTGTTTTTTTTTTTTTTTCCATACCGCTTCACCCAAAAGACAGGCAACATTTCGCCTTTAGTGTCCCTCAAATTAACTTTCAAGGCCCTATGCCCCAATTTCAATGGAAAGTCTTACCACAAGGTATGACAAATAGTCCAACCTTATGTCAAAAATTTCTTGCTGATGCTATTATCCCCATCCGGCAACTATGGCCACAAATCTACATCCTTCATTATATGGATGATATCCTGTTAGCAGGTCTAAACTTGTCCAATCTACACCTTTGTTTTCAAGACCTTCTAAAAAGCTTAACTGCAAGAGGTCTTCAAATAGCCCCTGATAAGGTGCAAACCTCAAACCCCTTTTCATACTTGGGTTTCGAGCTTTGACACCAACAAGTCTTAACACCCCGCGTTCAACTGTGAACCTCCCATCTATTAATCCTAAATGATTTCCAAAAACTTCTAGGAGACATTCAATGGCTCCACCCCTACCTAAAACTACCCACTGAAACCCTTCTGCCACTCTATAATATCTTAAAAGGTGATGCAAACCCCTCCTCTCCCCGAAGCGTAACTCCAGAGGCAATGCAAGTGCTTATCTTAATAAATCAAGCTATCCAAAGTCAAACCTGTTATCAAATAAATTACCACCAACCCTTAATCTTTATAATTCCAGCTACAGTTCAAATACCTACAGGAATTTTCTGGCAATCAAACATAAAATAGCCAAATGGACAAGGTCACCCATTGCTCTGGGTTCACCTCTCCGCTACCCCATCAAAGGTACTCTCATCATACATTTCTCTTATAGCTGCCCTCATAATAAAAGGCTGACAAACTAGTCACTAATTGTTTGGAAAAGACCCTGATTCCCTTATCGTTCCGTACACTCAGGATCAAATCCATTGGCTCTCCCAAACCGACAACGAATGGGCTATCACATGCTTTTCGTTTCCAGGCAATATTGATAACCACTACCCTGGTGATCCACTAATTGAGTTCACCAAAATCCATCAATTCACCTTCCCTAAAGTCACTAAAACAAAACCCATAGACTCAGCCACCTTAGTCTTTACTGATGGATCAGCTAATGGGACTGCAGCATATGTCATACAGGGTCGAGTCTTTTCCATGCGTTCTCCCTATACTTCAGCCCAACTTGTTGAGCTCTACGCAGTCCTGCAAGTTTTTTCCCGCCTTCAAAACCAACCTTTTAATTTATACACTGATAGTGCATATATAGCCCAGTCTATACCGCTATTAGAAACAACTCCATTTATCAAGCCCTCCTCCAATGCAGTCCCCTTATTCTCACAGCTGCAAAAACTAATTCTCACATGACAACACCCCTTCTTCATAAGGCATCTCCATGCCCACCAAAATCTACCAGGTCCTCTTGCAGAAGGCAATGCATTAGCAGACGCTGCCACTCAGCTAATATGTCCCAATCTTTGCAACTCTTTTACCTTAGCTTCCCAAGCCCATGCACAACATCATCTAAATGCAAACACTCTCTGACTAAAATTCAATATTACTAGAGAACAAGCAAGAGAAATTGTTAAAACCTGCAAAAATTGTGTAACCCAATTGCCAGTCCCTCACCTGGGAGTCAACCCAAAAGGACTTATCCCAAACGAAATCTGGCAGATGGATATTACCCACTTTGCCAATTTTGGGCAACTCAAATATATTCATGTTTGCGTTGACACATACAGTGGATTCATTCTAGCTAGTCTATAATCAGGAGAAGCTTCAAAACATGTTATTTCCCATTTACTACATTGTTTCATTATTCTAGGCTAGCCTAAGCTCATTAAAACAGATAATGGGCCTGGATACATGGGAAAAAATTTTCAAACTTTCTGTCAAAAATTACAAATCATACATAATACAGGGATACCATACAACCCCCAGGGCCAAGGAATAGTAGAACGAGCACATTGCACCCTAAAAAATGCCTTGTGCCATCTAGCCAATAGCACTCTCAATCTCACAAAACAATGCCCCTGAGATCTTTTACATCATGCTCTCTTTGTCCTCAACTTCCTAACTCTGGCTCAAGAAGGGCACTCTGCAGCTGATAGGCACTGGCATCCCAAAACACAAACACAACAAGCCACCGTTATGTGGCGCGATCCCTCAACATCGAAATGGAATGGGCCCGACCCTGTTATCATCTGGGGGCGAGGCTCTGCTTGCATATACGACCAAGAAAAAGAAGGCCCTCGCTGGCTTCCAGAAAGATTAATAAGACATGTTAATCCTCCACTGTTGGAAAAAAACCCTCTCCCCTTTAACAACAACCTTTCCAGGGAACAAACCCCTCCCTGAGAAAAGAAATCTTTTTCTCTTCCAGCACGTCGCCAGTGAAAAACCACCAGCCTTGCTGTAACCTGCGCGGGAAAATCTCATTGGATTTCAAGTCCCGCGCAAAGAATCTACATATGGCCTGCGACTTAAAGAAGCTCAGCTTACAAGTTTGCCCCATCACTAAAGCCACATGATTTATTGCCACATAAACTATTGGCTCTTGCCAATTGGTTTTCCGGCATTACTGTTTGCAGCCGGATTAGCAACCATTGTCCCAAAAGATTGGAACCTGCTAGAAAAAACCCTTCTTGCCGTAACATATCTGTGCATTGTAGGGTGCTTCATTCTGCTAGCTTGCCTTCCTTAAACACCTATGGCCCCTGGTAACATGGCCTCATTAAACCTACTACCGCTTAAGGCTGTCACCTTACATTTTCTCCTACAGAGTGTGCTCAATAACCTAAGCACCACTTCCCTTGAAACCAACCCCCATCAGCCTTGGAAGTGGTCCCTAATACTACGGCAACAAGAACAAGTCTTAAGCTCCTGTGTTACTGCAGGGAGCCCTTCCTTCACCGCCCACCCCTGTGTCCTAGCAGTGTTTTCCAATACTCATTTCCTGGGAAAAAAGAACCACGCTGACATATGCCGTGGACGTAACGTAGGCGGCTTTTACATATGCCCAGCCTCAAATCCCGGAAAAAGCTACTGTAATTCCCCAAAAGAATACTACTGTGCATATTGGGGTGTGAAACATTAGCCTTTGGCTGGGCAGCTAACACTCCAGACAAATATCTACAACTACAAAGTCCCAGCCTCAACCAAGTAACACTCACTCTACTGCAACCTAACGACCCTGGTTGGCTGCTCCATCGTAGCTGGGGCTTCAGGCTCTATATATCAGGAACTGACCCAGGGAGTTTTATCATGATAAAAAAGGAAAAGGTACAGCAGCCATCACTCTCCATTGGGCCAAATGTAGTGCTCGCTCCCCTCCTCACCAAACTCCACCCCCATCCCCTCAAATCGTGACTACCCCTCCTCACAAACCTACCAATCAAATCATTTCAGCTCATTCTTCCTCTGCTACCGGCCTCACATTGTCACCCTCAAAACCTTCCATGAAACTCAAACCAATCTATTGATGTGGGCTATGGGTGGAAGGCTCTTTGTCTCTTCAGAAATAACTAAGCTGTTTGACTTGTGAGTGTGGAAAGATAAGAGGCTGCAGTCCTGCCCTTGGGGACTGGCAGGGCTCCAGTCCCAGGAAATGTTTAACAATGCGGGGGCTATAAACTTTAAGTATTTAGGGGAAATGCAAAAACCAAATATGCTAAAGGCTTATCTAGAATGTCTGGAGTCCATGCTAAAAGCTTACCTAAGATGTGGAAGATATATGCTAATTGAAGCCTATTGAGAACTGAAACAAAGGGACCATTTGGCCTTTCCTCTCTGTATAAAAGACGTTTGAAAATCTTGTTCGGGGCTCGGGATTCAAACTGAAAGCTCCCGAGTCCGGCCGGCCGTCAATAAACCATTTTTCCTTCTCAAAATCATTCCTGAGTCCTGGCCTCTCTATACTCGAATAATTGAACTTCTCTTAAATTCCACAACACTATAACCCACTTTGGTCAGTGCTCCAAGCCACCTTTCTCTCCCTAAACTCCCAGCCTAACTTTACCCATAGTTGTTGGTTATGTTTCTCTGCCAACCCCCCTTTTTATGACGCTGTGGCCCTTAATACCTCATTTAATACTTCAAACGAGAATAACCCTCCCCAATATTCTTGGAATACAACAAAAATCAGCCTCACCATGCAATCCGTTATTCACTCTGGACATTGTGTTGGTAGTGTTCCCTCCTCCTTTAACAAAGTCTGTGCACAGTTATCCTCTCCATCAACAGGTAAATTCTACATTCCCCCAACAGGGGCAAAATGGCTATGCTCTTCCACAGGACTTACTTCTTGCGTATCGGTAAACGTCCTCACTGAAACAAACGAAGTGTGCCTCTTAGTAGCTGTGCTTCCCCATGTTGTCTTCCATAGAGGAGAAGACCTTTATCAATACTGGGACGCACAACCTCCAACCATGTCAAGAAAAAAAAGAGAACTTGTTACGGCTGTCACTATTGCCTCCCTTTTAGGTATTGCTGGCCTAAGTACTGGAACCGCCGCTGTCATTCTCCAAAAACAAGGCTTTTCTCACTTGAGAGCTGCCATAGATGAAGATTTAGCATGCATTGAAAACTCCATCACCCATCTCAAGAAATCCCTTACATCCTTATCAGAAGTTGTTCTCCAGAACAGGAGAGGTTTAGATCTACTTTTCCTTAAGCAAGGAGGGCTTTGTGCTGCACTAGGGAGGAATGTTGCTTTTACGCTGACGATTCTGGCTTAGTCAAAGATTCCATGTCCAAACTTAGGGAAGGAATTGCAAACCGCAAACGTGAGTGAGAAGCCCAAGGAAGTGCCTCCTGGGGATTCAACAGAATCCTTCCTTACCTTCTCCCCATACTAGGCCTCTTAATAACCATACTCCTTATAATATCCTTTGCACCTTGGGCCATAAAAAGAATTATACAACTAGTAAAAGACCAAATTCATTCTGCTCTTAGCAGGCCTATTCAAGTGCACTATCACCGGCTTCACCTCTCTGATCAAGGTATATCTCTAGACTAACTAACTGCTGCCCACCCTCACGGGTGAAGAGCCCCCTCCTACGGGAACAGCATATAACTTGAAACTATGCTTGATTGGTACCGCTGGGTGCGAGGCAAAGCACTGCAAAGGAGGGTCAAAACAATTAAAGGCCATTTTCGAGCTCCTTGAGAAGCATGCCTCATTAGCATAGGGGTTCGCTCTGCGCAAATAGGGGTTCACTCTGCACGAATCCTACACCAAATTCCCCTCCCCAGAAAAACAGAGCCACAAACAACATGGGGAATGAGGCCTCTACTTCCCCCGGCAGGTTAATGCCAAAAGAGTGCTTGATGAGCATTCTTCCTCCATCCTTTTGAAAAACAAAGGGAGGAGATGTTGTGGGTGATTAAGGCAGCATGCATAGAATATACCTTTCAGCAATGCCGGTAACTTGGCTGCCCAGGCTGATACAACAATAGCTTAAGTCACCCTCTCCCTTCTTTACAGAACCAGTTCACGCCAAAAGTTCTTACCTCAAATCTGCCTTCCGCCCTAGCAACAGCAGCTGCTAATTCCAGACCGCCACCTATCCTTACCCGCCACCCCACTCCTCCCTAGAGTATATATACTCAGTACCCTCAATAAAATTTTGCAGCTTGATCAGAATACTGTCTTGCTGTCGTTCTTTGTGTCTCTTGTCCCATACCATTCTTCCCTCATAGGATCTAGAGCTCCCGTTGATTGTCCCGCTGGCCAGGACAATTACTGGTCTTAGTCTTCCCCCTAAACTAAGGAGAATGTGAGTGGGCACACTTTTCTATTTTTTTGCCTAGGTCCTTTTATACCTCCATTCTTTGTCCCTGAGTATGTCCAACTAAGAATTCATGAGTTAAATTCTTACAAAAACATCAACATACCTTCCTTAAAGTTCTGATAAAAAAAAAAAAGTGTTGAACAAATCTAGTTGTTTAGAAAGAAGAGAGTTTTAATGGGTGAAAATATAGTTACATCTGTGTCCAAACTATGTACTGGTCCCTATAAATGTTCTGTCATAACATTTAGATGTAAATTAACAGGTAAGAGGCAATGTGAAGGAATCTCCTACACTAGACTCAAAGTTCCATAAAGGCAAGGCCCTTCTCTGTTCAGTTCACCACTGTTTCTACTTTGCTTTTCACAATGCTCAGCAACAAGATATCATTCAAAACCATTTATAAATAAATGAATGAACAATCCCTTGCAAAGTCAGTGCAAAAGAAAAAAGAGCTGTTGCAGAGATGATTGGTGTCCTTAAAGTTTCTGTGCTAAGACATTTCAAGGAAAGCTCTATCTAGTGAATTGTTCACAATTTAGCATACAATGAATTGTAGAACAGGTATAAATTGACCTGCTGTAGCTTGTCTATCAGAAGGAATACATGTGGTTGTAACATCTGGAGTAAAACTAACACAATTCCTCTGCCAGAAGCTATTTCCCACTGCTAACAGTGTTTGTGGTATGGGAAGAAAGGTTCAAGTAGTGTGCGTGGAATCTACATTTTGGATAATCAACCTCATCAGAAGAACTGTGACACATGTTCAAAAGGGAAGGAAACAGAATGACTTTTTGTAGCTACAACCGTGAGTTATGATGACTGCTGTATTACTGGATTACTGGCCTTTCTTTTTTGAAAAGTATTTCATAATCACATCTGGAGAAATGGTAAATTTTAAGGCCATCAGTTTTTGTTATTGTTTTCAAAGATTGAAGCAGAAACAGAATTACCCTAATTTTGTCAGCTGACCATCATATGGATTTACTCTTTAAGTCTTATAAAGGAAATAGTCCCATTTAACCCCGTTACTTTTGTCCTTAGAGAAGCAGGGAAGTCTGGGGGCAGGGGAGCAGGGAAGACTCTTAAAGTACTGAGGACTTTAGTGTGCTTCCCTAATTTAAAGCCATGTTGAGGGTCTCTATTTCCATTTCTTGGGTCCGGCTGAATTAATCCCAAATTGGATCCCTGGAAATTTTTTGCAAGCATTACTGTTACAATTACTTGTATACTACCAAAGTTTTGTCTTTTGAGAAAAACCATTTACCTACAAAAATTGCTTTTACAAAAACAGTTCTTGTTTAGTCATTTTGTTTAAGTAATGCATATATGCAAAGGGGATCATTGAGGAGCCAACATTGCACTGTGCATGCATACCAATGTTTACATACTATTATTAGCATAGAAGGCTCTGTATATAAAAATGTTGCTTTGAAGCAATATTTGCACAACAGACAAACTTCTGTTATTTGTATTTGGAAAAAATGAAACAGGTTTTTGTTGCTATGTTTCAAAAAAAATTACCAAAAAAGAGTTTCCTTCCTTTAATTGTATTCTAATATGCTCACTTTAGATGAAATTCATCTATACCACTTGTCTTTTGGCTTAGGCAGAAATAAGAAATTGGGGGAAGAGGTCATTCGATGTAAAGACCTTCTAGGGCCTTCTTTTCTCCATCAGTATCCCCCAATAATATCCCCAAGATCAGGAAATTAATATTGTGCCTCACACACTACACATCAGCCAGTGGATTTCCTTTCTTGCTCTCACTTTGGAGATCAGATGTGATGATGCAATGATATTGACAACTGTAAGCAACTGATGTGGGCTATGGGTGGAAGGCTCTTTGTCTCTTCAGAAATAACTAAGCTGTTTGACTTGTGTCTCTTCAGAAATAACTAAGTTGTTTGACTTGTGGGTGTGGAACGGTAAGAGGCTGCAGTCCTGCCCTTAGGGACGGTGACAGCAGGCTCCAGTCCCAGGAAATGTTTAACAAAGCAAGGGCTATAAACTTTAAGTATTTAGGGGAAATGCAAAAACCAAGGCTTATCTAAAATGTCTGGAGTCCTTGCTAAAAGCTTACCTAAGATGTGAAAGAGATATATGCTAATTGAAGCCTATTGAGAACTGAAACAAAGGGACCATTTGGCCTTTCCTCTCTGTATAAAAGACGTTTGAAAATCTTGTTCGGGGCTCGGGATTCAAACTGAAAGCTCCCGAGTCCGGCCGGCCGTCAATAAACCATTTTTTTCCTTCTCAAAATCATTCCTGAGTCCTGGCCTCTCTATACTCGAATAATTGAACTTCTCTTAAATTCCACAACACAACCACAATCGGAATGAAAGACTTGGATCTTCTCCAAATGCCACTGAAAAAGGAGAATCCATCTCACTTGGTGTGTTTACAGCATTATATTAGTTAAAATAAAAACAAAGTGCTGAACTGACACAGTTTATGTTTCAAAGGACGAGTTAGTATGAAAATATGTTCAGTAGAAAATAAAACAAAGAAAAAAGTACTATTTATATTAATATTCAATATACAGTGATTTAAATTGTGTCTTTTTGTGTCTGTTGAAATAAAGCAGAACTCTATTCTGAGCAAAATTTTAATAGTGGTAATCTCTTAGGGATTGGATATTAGGTAATCTTAATTTTATTTCTTTTGCACATCTGTATATCTGAAAAGTTGCAATAAATATATATTGCAGTAAGATCACGCACTTGTTTTGTAATAGTAGAGTTTGATCAGGCTCATATATGGACCTTAACTATGAGTATGGATTTTGTTTGTGTGTATGTGTGTATGTGTACAAATATGTGTGCCTGTATAGTGGATATATTTATAAATTCATTAAAATTAACTATTCAAAATAAGGTCATTCTTTGTGTTTTGTTAATAATTTACTTCAAAGACTAGATTTTTTTTAACATTACACAATTATAAAACACTTTAGGATAATGCTATATCAATGAAAAGTTAATTGTTTATATTGTTCTTACTATAATCAATGTACAATGAATCCATAATGAAAAACAACACATTTTCAGGGTCCTAGAGGCATTCATTTTACTTTTGGTTGTTGTTATGAAAGGAAAATGGAGGCATTCTTCATTTATCCTGAGAGAGAAGACTAAGGAGTTACATGACGTTTTTTATTCAGGTTCTATTCCTTAGTTGCCGTCGGGCTGGAGGGCTTAGCCTCGCTCAGGCCCAAGAGTCGGGGGGGGGCTCGCTCCTGCCGAACCGCCGGCGGGGGGTACTCTTGAGGGGAGCACTGGTTCTCTAGGCGTGGGGGACGCACGGTTGGGGAAAAAACCACGGAGACTGCTTGAGCGCAAGAACAGGTCCGCTTTATTACGGAAGTACACTTGGTTATATAGGGTTGCGTAGAGGGAGGAGTAAGATATAGGGAGGGCTAGCTACGGGGCAGTAGTGGACAGGCTGAAGGTAAGCAGTCACCGGGGAAGAAGGCAGACTGTACGCCGGCAACATGGGCGGGACTGGTGGAAAAGATAGCGAGGGCTGGCTGAGAGGTTTGGAATAGGGGAGGGGAAAGGGGGAGTGAGAGCTGGCCGGATGTTGGGCTAGGCGGGAGATAGAAAGGGGGAGGGCAGCGCCAGCTAGCTGCTAGCAGCAAAGGCCTAGTCAGGCATAGTCACCTTATCTAGGCCCAGTGGGCAGAGGCGGT
This sequence comes from Dasypus novemcinctus, assembly GCF_030445035.2. Lineage (NCBI taxonomy): Eukaryota > Metazoa > Chordata > Mammalia > Cingulata > Dasypodidae > Dasypus > Dasypus novemcinctus. The sequence continues at coordinate 34,433,267 of NC_080682.1, forward strand.
ATCACCTCTTGCCACACTGTTTGCTACTGTGGCAAGCTGGGCACCCTTCCTCCCACGCTTAGTATTACGTATTATTTAGTGTATTAAGTGAGCTGAGTTTTACGTACATAAAACATCATAATGATCAAACAATTCATTGAAAACATGTAATAATGGACAGTTTGTCTTGCATTACTGATGAAATAGGGTTTTAAAACAAAAATATTGATTCTTTTAAAGATTTCTTTTCTTCTATAATCTTTGTCTTAAGTTTTAATAGACAAATTAAAGATACCTTCCTTAAGTTCAATAAAGTAATTTATATTTTAAAGGGTATAACAACTCAGTTTATGCTACTGCAAGTAATTATTAAATATATTCATGATTAATGAATACAAAACTTATTCATGTTATCTGAAATTGACACCCTGCCTATCTTTCATGCATATGTGTAAGAAAAAGATATTCTTTACATTTTTTATATCTTTTAAAGATACTGATTTATTAGCCTTTACATGGACAAGAAGTCAGGAATTTTTTTATTTGTTTGTTTTTATTGTTTTCATAGTAAAAATTGATAAAGATGGGAGAGAGCTGAAGAACTTGGTCTTTGTAGTGAGACAGATCTGAGTTAAAATCTGTTTGCAACGATTTACCTTTCAGCTGTGTGACCTTATTCAAGAAAATTAACCTTGCTAGACCTCAGTTTCATCATCTATTTAAGAAAGGTTTAAAAAATCTATTTAATTATGGTGTCAGACATTATTTAAGGGCTCAAAAGATGCTAATTATTATTACAGCAACACAGATTTCCAAAGAGAGTTTCCAAGATTATATAGAGCCCTTAACAATGAACTGCCTATCCAGGGACTGTAACCCTAGTGCTGGAAGTAAAGGTATATTTTTTATGACATCATCTCATGAAAAGGAGCCTTCCAGCTACGTCTATCCATTTTAGAACTGGCTCACTTCTGCGGAATCCTATTGAATGTCCTAGCCTTGGGGCAATTTTATAGCTCTCTGCTCAGCTATTTTAGGACTTTTTCTTCCTGACCGGTTCCCAAGAAGTGAGTTAGATAATTAATCGAAGGCCACATGATTTGATGTTATCCCATGTAACTCGATTCCCAGATCTCTGAACAAAATGACACACTTAGCTTCAAATGGACCAGTATCTATCTCTCTGTTGGAACTCACCCATGTACTTTGGAGAATATTTCCTGCTCAGTTCTTAGAAATAAAGAATTGGTTTTCATCAGCCTCAGACAGCAGTGCATTCCAGTCTTCTCTGTTGAAAGAAAACCCAGGGGAAAAAAAGGCCATAGTTATGTCCTTTCAATGATCTTGTGAAAATAGATCCCACTGCAGTGAATGGAACTGTGGTTTGGAATTAGTGTCCAGCATAAATTTTCATTGTCAGAAGACTTTCTTCTCTAGTTCTTCCTCTGTCCCTTAACTATTGGTCTAGCACATTCTTTAGACTTTCCAGCCATACCTCTACATGCCTTTGAATAGAAAAGCAATAAACCCCACCAATACACCAGATTATATTCCACCATTCATACGTTCCAGTTTCCATCTCTGGCTCCAAGAGCACACCATTCCACAGAACAATGAGTTATTTGCTTACCAAGGAAGAGACTTCAGACTGAATACATTTTTCCTAAAATATTCTTTGAATCAGTTTTTCATTTAGTCAATATTTGCAAATTGGTGTAGAAAAAAGCCACCATCCTATGCAACCTAATTTAAGTCAAATTATATATTCAGTGCCACACTTGAGAATGTACCAAAAATACTGCAAGAGTCAGAAATAGTTTCTCCCTATTTGAAGCATGTAATCCAAGTTCAAAAAAAAATCAGTAATAAACTCACTTATGTTTATTTCATAAAGATTCACTCAGTATCTATACTGGGTTGGATCTTGTGATAAAGAAGCAAGGGATCAAATAAGGAATAGGGAGTTAATGAATAAATGCATTTATTAGAGGGACATATAACCATCCCAAAGAGCTACAAGGCAAGGTAGAAAATATTTAGGGTTTTAAAAGATGGTGTACATGAGATTCCAGTGAAGTTCAGAATACAAGTTATCATTTGAAAATTAAAGGAGATTTCAGAAAAAAATCATGTGGGGTTACTATTTGAGCAATTCTTAGTGTGAGTAGAATTTGAAAAACTAAGGTACAAAGCACATATATGCACAAGGAAACAAAAATTAATTGGAAAAGAGACTCAGTGAATTTATTGTGATTAATTGTGATGGAAGGTTAAGGTGATAAGATACAATGAGGAAGATGAATTTGAAAAACTAAGCTACAATACACATATATGTTCAAGGAAACAAAAATTAATTGGAAAAAAGACTCAGTGAATTTATTGTGACTAAAAATGAAGTTTAAATCTGCCTTTGAAATAAATATTTGGAATTTCAACTTCAAAATGATAAAAAAAAAGACACACTATAAGTGATGTGAGAGTATTCTGTCTTGGATATTAGTCCCTGGCCCCATTCTGTGGCTGAGGTCTCATTACCTGCAGATTTGGGAAATAGTCACATTAAAATGAATTTTCCATCAATCCTGACCATACAAAGAATGGGCATTGTTAAAAGGTTGTCAGGTCCAATTTTATCCTTTCCTAAGAAAGCAATTTCAGGTTGATCATCTTTCTAACAGCATTTTTGACATCTTTGTTCCTTAGAATATACATCAGAAGATTCAACATAGGTATAATCAATGTATAGAACACAGAGGTCACTTCATCAATGTACAGTGAGTGACTTGTACTGGGGTGCAAATAAATTAATATTAGGGTACCATAGTAAATAGTGACAATGATCAGGTGGGAAACGCAAGTGGAGTATCCTTTCCTTTCCTCAGCAGAGTCTGTCTGGAAGATAGCTGTGATGATATAGACATACGAAAGAAGAAATGTTAAAAGACAGATAGTTTCAACTAAACTAGCAAAGACAACTAGAACCATGTCATACATTTAAGTGTCACTGAAGGACAGAGAGAATAATGGGGAGATATCACAAAAGAAATGATTAATTTCTTTAGAACAGAAAAACATATGAAAGATGTTAGTAGTGTGAATAATTGAGCTCATGGTGCACCCCAAAAAATGATCCAATTGCAAGCTGGCAACAAACTCTCTTGGACATAATGGTATAAAGTAGTGAGTTGCACTTTGCTATGCATTGGTTATAAGTCATGACAGCCAAAATAAAAAACTCTGTATCAACCAAAGAACAGAAAAAATATAATTGCAGCAAATCCATAGTTAGAAATGGTCTTCTATCAGAAACCAAGTCCACAAGTAATTTGGGAATAAGAGTAACATGCATCAATGAAGGACAATATGCAGAGGAAAAAGTAGTTGGGGTTGTACAAGTAAGAGCTGGTTATGACTGAAAAAATCATCCTGAGGTTCCCCATGAGGGTCTCAGAATAGATGGAAAAAATATATAGCAAAAAGAAGACTGAAGATCTGGGTGTTCACTAAATCCCAGAAGAAAGAATTCAGTCTTCATAGTGTTATTCTCCTCCTCCATATTTCAGCAGTGCCCCTGGATTGTTGGAGCTATAGCAGATTAATGATGATGATATTAGTGATAATTTAGACCCTTACCAAAGACAAACAAACAAGCAAACAAAAAAGGGTTAAAAGAAATAGAGCAGTAATCCTAAATTCCCCTGGGTACCCAGGTAACACCTAGGCATGTTTACATTAGTGTGGTATAATGCATAGGTTTTCAAATATGTTAGTGATGGAATCTTGCAATTTTTAACTAAATTGCTAAATTTAACATCTCTTATTCCTTAAAGCTATTTGTTTCCATGTTCAATAGCACCACCATCAAGCAAATTTCTGAACTCTAAATCTGGGCTTCATTCATAATTTTTTCAGCATTCTTATCCACCACATCCAATGCATCAATGATTCCACAACTAAGCTATTCCATCTCAATCCACTCTTCCCAATCCCTATCATCATACCAGTCAATGACTTCTTCACCTCAGCCCTAGACTGTTGCCCTACCCTCCTTCTGCAAGTCCAATCTTATCTGATCCAATCCATTTTGCTCACATCTGCCATCCTCCAGTCAAACAAGCTCCTTCTAACACATTGAGATCTTGCCTTCATTAGCACTGCTGGATCTAAAGGAAAGTTCCCACCCCTGGAATGATGCAATCCCACCGAACTGTTGGTTTTGTGCAAAGGAATTTTTTCCATTATTTAGTTACCTCAGCTCTTTGACAGAGATCAACTCAGTTAGTATAGTACAACAGGATTTGAAATCCTATTAATTCTACCAGAACAGTGATTTTGTGTAGTGCTGTTATATGAGGCCTGATCCTCAGAGCCTTTTCACATGCAATTTCTTCTGACAAAACGTCTTCCTACTTTTATGCCACATTCTCTATCAACTTAATTAAAGCCCATTTTATTCAACATCTCAAACTATGTCATAGCTGGCAAATTTAAAGAATATTATTTCATAAGTAATATTCTTATGCAGTAAGTAATGCACTTGATTTCTCCGTCCCATATGATAGTTTTGATCTTTTGTCTTAAATTCATACCACTCTTTTCTTCTAAACATCTCTCTTGAGTTCCTTGTATAATTCAATATACTCTTACTTAGTCTCCTTTGCAGACTGTTGCACTTTCCCAGGACTTCATTATTTACCTATTTCTCTCCTCACCAAATACCATATCTCTAGTTTATTTTGTCTTTTCTTAAATTACCATATGTACAATGATAAGTTTCATATTTCCATTTCAAAATTCAGTTCCTGCCAAGCCATATCCCTATGTCAGGGCATATTTAAATGGCAATATCCATTTGGGTGCATGTAAATTTCATGTAATTTAAGCACGTCTAAAATAAGATTTAAACATGTAGAAATATTTCACTTCCTACAATTTATTCTACTCTGTAATCCCTATCCTGAAATACCTCTCTACCACCTACACTACTGGTTCAAATAAGAAGCCCCTCCTAACTAAAACCTAACCAATAATCCATTGAATCTTTCTTGTAAATATGGCAAAAATGCAAGCTTTCTTCTTTATTATCACTCCATTATTTCACACTAGTCCTTTTCCTCATCTGAACCTCTTCCTCAGCCTCATTCCCTCTAGTCTTTCTACACCCTACCTCTAAACTTCCTGCAAAATCTATCCATGTACCACTGTCTAAGTAAAACCTGTATAAAACGGATTCTTTTATTATGCTATCTTCTTACTTAATTTCTTCAATGACTATGTCTCCTTCAAATTCAGAATTTAAACACCTTCATATTTAATATATATTTATATTTATTTCCTCTTTATCATCTATCTATACCATCCCAAACCTTATCTCACAACATTACCAACTCTTAATCACCCCAATTTGTCACAGGTTCTTAATAAATCTAAATGTCCTCATTAAAACTCCTAATTCATATAATATTTCTTTCATAGTGCTAATACTTGTTAAAATTCCTTTAATTCTTTTTTTAAAAGATTTATTTATTTATTTATTCTCTCCCCTTCCCCCCTCCACCCCCGTTGTTTGTTCTCTGTGTCTATTTGTTGCTGTCTTCTTTGTCTGCTTCTATTGCTATCTGTGGCACCAGAATCTGTGTTTCTTTTTGATGCGTCATCTTGTTGTGTCAGCTCTCTGTGTGTGCAGCACCATTCCTGGGCAGGCTGAACTTTCTTTCGTGCTGGGGAGTGTGGGAAACAAAGGCATGTTGTTTTCATGGAAGCAAGTTACTTCCTTGACTATTGAGTCAGGCTGTCCCCTATGATTATCGGTGTGGATCATAATCATGGCTGGGAAAGTACACCTACAGGCACAACAAGAACATATAGGATGGAACGACCTGAGTAACAGGATTTATGAGTATAGTTACTGATTTTATAATAATAGTTCCAGTAAAGTTTGTTGGTGTTCATCAATCACTAGTTAATATAGAATGAGGTAAGGGTAATAGGTAACTTGATTTGCTGATGAATGTCACGTATGTTAGGGGTATATATACTAGCCCCTCGACTCAATAAAGTTGTCTGATGAGCTTGAGAAATCAATGCTCTCAGATCCCCTGAACCCAATCTTTCTTTGTCTTTCTCCAGTCTCTGACTCTGACAGGGTGGCTCTCCTTATGGGGCACACTTCTTGCTCGTGGGGTTTCCCTACATGGGGGACACCCCTGCGTGGCACCGCACTCCTTGCACACATCAGCACTGCACATGGGCCAGCTCCACATGGGTATAGGAGGCCCGGGGTTTGAACTCCCATGTGGTAGACGGACACCCTAACCACTGGGCCAAGTCCGCTGCCCTCCTTTAATTTCTGTTGTTGGGAGCAGTCAAAATGAGTGTACACTGAGTTCAGCAAGGCCAACAACATGGCCGCTGGAGCGGAGCCCACTCCCCTATTTGTATGAGCTATTTACAGCTTACCACAACATGGCGGATCTCACAACATGGCAGAGTTCAAATCTGCCCTGTCACTTCCTTATTCTTCTTCCTCCCCACTCCTTTGTTCTCCATTTCCCACCACTGCCCAGGCTGATAAGGCAGTACGCAGGCGCAAGGCACGAAACTGAAGTCTGCCTTCCACCCCAGGAACAGCAGCCACCAATCCCTGAACCCTGCCACTTACCCTAGCAACAGCGACAGCCAATCCTTAGCCTCTACCTCCTCACCCATCACTCCCCTTCCCAAAGAGTATATATGCTTTGTTCCCTCAATAAAATCTTGCAGCTTGATCATCACCCTGTCTTGCTGTCATTCCTTGCGTCTCCTGTCTCACCATTCTCCTCCACGCAACCACGAGCCCCCGTTCCTTGCCCCGCTGGCCGGGGCTGAACAGCTGGCACCCAATGTGGGGCTTTTGGTTTGCGTGTGAGAGAGAACCGCCGCCCTCACCAAGATAGAGAGCTCTCTTCACTCGGCCGAAGCATAGGCATAACTAGTGGCGCAGAAGTCCGGGGAATCCGTGAAGGATCCTGTCCAGGAGGGAGTCCTGGGAAGATCAACTTAAGGTAAAACTTCTCTTATTCTCATTACTCTTCTAAGAACAAAACTTTTCTTATCATGGGACAGGAACAATCTAAACATAATCTATATCTTAACCAGATAAAGAAAGCACTCAAGGCGCGAGGAATTGTGGTAAAAAAGAAGGGTCTCAGTGAATTCTTTAAGTTCATCATAAAAACTTGCCCATGGTTCCCCGAGGAGGGGACCATAGATGGGAGATGTTGGAAAAGGGTCAGTGACTGCTTAAATGATTATTATAAAACCTTTGGTCCCTCTCGAATCCCTGTCACTGCCTTCAGTTATTGCCAACTAATTCATGATATAATTCGGGCTTCTCCCCATTTTCCTGATATTACTGAAATCATTACAGAAGGGGAAGACATCCTCAAATCACAAGCCCCTTCCAGGACACCCTCCCGGGCACCCTCCATTGTCTCAGTCGCCGGTAATCCACCGAACACCGATCCCCTGCCGGACGATCAGGTTATCTCCTTTGATGAGGACACCAGAAAACCCCCTCTTCACCCCCAGAGAGGCTGCCCCCCACCCAAGTGGACGCTGCCGTCCTCACTGCCTCCGCCCCTCTAAACCCGCATTTGCTCCTCCAACCTGACCTAACCCCTAGGGAAGTCCCTGTATTCAAACCCCCACCATATGCGTCTGCAGACCACCTTCCCTCACCCGCCCTTCTCGCACCTGTTACCATCGGCCCCCCTTCCCTTCCTGATTTTACACCCATCATAACTCTAATGCAGAGGCTAGAAACCCTTACACACACTCTCATCAGTGCTACATCATTCCCCCAATCACACCAGATCTTTCCTATCCTCCGGAGTGGACGGTCCACCTCTGCTGGACGCCGCCCTCCTGCTCCCACCAGGGACCCGCTTTCCACCCCCCTCCCTAGGGATTCTGATGACAGCTCAGATGACTCAGGGGAAGACGAGCCTCAGCCCAGCGGGCTGAGCAAGCACGGGCTTGCTCACGGGCACACTGCAAGCCCATCTGGGGTGAGTGCCCGTGCGCGGCAGTGCAGTCCTTCCCCCGATGTATAACACCCTTTAAACTTTAAAACTATTGAAAAACTTAAAAAGGCAGTTCATTCATACGGACCTACCGCCCCGTTCACTCTCGCCCTGATAGAAACCCTTGGCGAGAAAGAGTTAACACCTAACAACTGGTTCCAACTGGCTAAAGCAGTACTTTCAGGAGGAGATTTCATCACCTGGCGGTCCCACTATGAGGAAGCAGCCAGGGAGCATGCTATACAGAACGCAAAAAAGGAGGAAACAAAAAGTTGGACCGTTAAGAAATTACTGGGGCAGGGCTCCGCCCAGTCTAATGCAGCTCAAACTCAATTTAGTGCTGGGCTCATTTCTCAAATTCAAGGGGCCGCCCTTAAGGCTTGAAAAAAACTGCCACAAAGAAACCACCCCACTTCCTCTTTGGCAAAATTAACCCAAGGGCCTGAGGAACCGTTTGCTGACTTCCTCAGTCGGCTGCAAGCCACAGCCGAGCATCTGTTTGGTGACACGGAAACCGGATGAGATTTCATTAAGCAGCTAGCCTTTGAAAATGCAAATGAATCCTGCCAGCATGCCATCCGCCCTTTTAGCAACACTGATCTCTCTAATTGGGTGCTCCTGTGTGCAATCGTTACACCTGCTAAAACTATAGGCATGGCTATTGGCGCAGCCTTTCAAGACCTAAAAAGGTCCCTAACCAACCCACCTGTTTGCTTTAACTGCCAACAAATGGGACATTTTGCAAAATCCTGCCCCCTTAAGGGTACGAGATCTGGCCAACCCCCGCCTGCACCAGCTCCTTCGTTAACAAATAAATCACGTCCCGCACACCCCACTACCGCCTGTCCTAAGTGTAAGAAGGGGTTCCATTGGGCATCTGAGTGCCACTCTCGTTATGATATTAATGGGCAGCCCATTGGACAATCGCCGTCGGGAAACCCCTATCGGGGCCAGCCCCAGGCCCCTCTCAGAACAAACCCCGGGGCAATACGGTTTGTTCAGCCAGCCCCTCCCACCACACCTACACTCCCGCCTGCCCGTCACCCTGTTACATCTCCGACTTGTGGAGAGCAACAGCAGGAAGCGCAGGATTGGACCTCTGTGCCGCCTCCGAGTCAGTATTAACCCCAGAATCCAGCCCCCTCCTCATTCCAACAGGGGCATATGGGCCGTTGTCCCCAAACACTTTTGGCCTCATCCTGGGCAGGGCCAGCACTTCCTTAAAGGGGGTCCAAGTCATCCCAGGAGTACTAGACGATGATTTTAAAGGCGAAGTCAAAATAATCGCAACAACCTCACATAACATAATTCCCATCCCTGCTGGCACACGAATAGAGCAGCTTGTTATCCTCCCCTTGCATCAACTTAATTCAAATTTCAAAAGGCTGCAGCGTGCCACCGAAAACCCCGGCTCTTCTGATGTTTTCTGGGCCCAAGCCATAACTCACAATCAGCCCACCTTAAAATTAAGATTGAATGGCAAGCCTTTTGAAGGTATATTAGATACGGGAACCGATGCCACAGTCGTCTCCTCATACCACTGGCCTAAGTCCTGGCCCCTCACGGCTGCCGCCACCCATTTACAAGGGATAGGCGAGAGCGCCAACCCTCTCCAGAGCTCACGAACACTCAACTGGGAGGATGATGAAGGGAACAAGGGCATGGTAGTCCCGTTCATTCTTCCCAACCTCCCTGTCAATTTGTGGGGCCGGGATATCCTTGCCCAAATGAAGGTCTTCATGTGCAGCCCCAATAGTGCTGTCACCGCACAGATGCTTAACATGGACTTCCTTCCCGGTAAAGGCTTGGGTAAACACAATCAAGGCATTGAACAACCTATTTCAGTAAAACCCAAAATGGACAGAGCGGGACTTGGGTTCTCCCAGGATTTAACGTAATGGCCGTTGACATCCCTGTACCCCACGCAGAGAAAATCTCTTGGAAAACTACTCAGCCTGTGTGGGTTGATCAATGGCCTCTAACCTTAGACAAAACCCCGGCAGCAATAGAGTTAAAACAGGAACAGCTTGCTGCTGGACACATTGAGCCCACCCAGTCCCCCTGGAATACACCCATCTTTGTTATAAAAAAGAAATCGGGTAAATGGAGATTGTTGCAAGACTTGCGGGCTGTCAACAAAGCCATGGTCCCTATGGGGGCTTTACAACCTGGCCTCCCCTCACCAGTTGCAATCCCTGCCAATTTTCACAAAATAGTCATAGATTTGAAGGATTGCTTCTTCTCTATACCTCTCCACCCTGATGATAGGCAGCATTTCGCCTTCAGTGTTCCTCAAATCAATTTCCAGGGTCCCGTGCCCCGGTTTCAATGAAAAGTCTTACCACAAGGCATGGATAATAGCCCCACCTTGTGTCAGAAATTTGTTGCTGCTGCAATTAATCCAATTAGGCAGGGTTGGCCACAAATCTATATCCTTCATTACATGGATGACATCTTGTTAGCAGGACCATGCTCAGCCGAGCTCCATTCCTGCTACCAAAGTCTTCTTGAACACCTGACAGCAAGAGGTCTTCTAATAGCCCCTGACAAAATACAGACCTCTAACCCCTTTTCCTACCTTGGGTTCAAACTTTGGGATCAGTGAGTTCTTACCCCTCGTATTAAGTTACAAACTTCTCATTTGCTAACATTACATGATTTCCAAAAACTCTTAGGAGACATCCAATGGCTTTGCCCCTATCTTAAAATACCCACAGAAGTACTTCTCCCACTCAATGAAATCTTAAAGGGAGACACCAACCCCTCCTCTCGCAGGAGTTTAACTATGGAGGCAGTACGAGCACTCGAGACCATAAACCAAGCCATTCAAACTCAAACTTGTTATCAAATAGACTACAGCCACCCTTTAACGTTTATAGTTCTAGCTACAACCCATACATCAACGGGTGTCTTCTGGCAGTCACTTCATAACCGGCAGGACAAGCGAGGTCGTCCACTACTTTGGATTCGCCTCTCGGCTACCCCTCCCCGGGTACTTTCGCCATATCTCTCTCTCACTGCTGCCCTCATAACTAAAAGTAGGCAAATCAGCCGCCAACTCTTTGGAAAGGACGCAGATTCTCTTATCGTCCCATATACGCAAGAACAAATTAATTGGCTTTTCCAGACTGATGATGAGTGGGCCGTTGCATGCCCCTCCTTCGCAGGCAACATTGACAATCATTATCCAGCTGATCCATTAATTCAGTTTGCCAAAATCCACCCATTCATCTTTCCAAAGATCACAAAACAAAAACCTATTGACTCAGCTCTTTTAGTTTTCAGTGACGGCTCCGCAAACGGAACCGCCGCCTATGTTATCCAAGATCAGGTCTTCTCTGTATCTTCCCCTTATGCCTCAGCTCAACTTGTTGAACTCTATGCAGTTCTGCAGGTTTTCTCCCACCTCCCAGATCAGCCACTTAACTTGTACACTGATAGCGCATATATAGCTCATTCAGTGCCTTTATTAGAGACAACCCCCTTTATTAAGCCATCCAGCAATGCTGTGCCACTATTCTCGAGGCTCCAGAAAGCCATCCTTACACGGCAATACCCATTTTTCATCGGGCATCTCCGCACTCATCAGGGCCTTCTTGGGCCCCTAACTAAAGGAAATGCATTGGCGGATGCCGCCACCTGATTAGCATGCCTCACCCTCTCCACCCCTTTAACTGCAGCTACACAAGCTCATGCACAACATCACCTAAATACCAACACCCTCCGTCAGAAATTCAATATCACTAGAGAACAAGCGAGGGAAATTGTTAAAACCTGCAAAAATTGCGTAAGCCAATTGCCAGTCCCTCACCTAGGGGTCAACCCCAGGGGACTTATCCCAAATGAAATTTGGCAAATGAATATAACTCACCTCGCTAGTTTTGGACAACTTAAATACATCCATGTTTGCATCGACACCTACAGCGGTTTTATTTTAGCCAGTTTACAGTCAGGAGAAGCTTCAAAGCATGTTATATCCCACCTGTTGCATTGTTTTTCTATCCTGGGTCAGCCCAAGATTATCAACACAGACAATGGCCCTGGATACACTGGAAAAAACTTTCAAACCTTTTGCCAACAGCTGCAAATCAATCATGTTACAGGTATACCATATATCCCTCAAGGCCAAGGTATTATAGAACGTGCCCATCACACTTTAAAGAACACCTTAAGCCATCTAACCGAGAGCTCTCTCAGCCTCTCTAAGCAGCGGCCACGAGACCTCCTGCATCATGCTCTTCTTGTTCTCAATTTCCTTACCTTAGACATAAAGGGGCAATCCGCAGCCGACAGGCACTGGCACCCTGCCACGCAAACACAGCAAGCTACTGCTATGTGGCGTCATCCTTTAACATCGCAATGGAATGGACCCGACCCCGTAATCATATGGGGACGAGGGTCCGCCTGCATATATGACCAGAAAGGAAGTGGCCCTCGCTGGCTGCCAAAAGAAAGATTAATAAAACATGTTAATTCCCCATTTCCCCAATCACAAACTAACCCTTCCAGGGAGATAATCTCCCCCTGAGAAAAATCTTCTCTCCTTTCTCTTGCAGTTCGCTCAGGAATCTACAATAAATCCCTGTCGTCGCGGCAGCCCACTTCGAAAAGACGTGCTACCTCAACCGAGCGTGCCTGAGTCGGCCTTCGCAAACACATCTCAGAGAAGCCTCCCGTTCCGGCCAACAACCGAGCAGCCTCCAATCAAGGTGCCATTTCCAACCCCACCTTCTAAATGCTTCTCTCACTTCCTCCACAGCCACTAATATTCTATTTCTTCCTCATAACTTTCGCCTTCTTAACAATATTTGCTGCTGTCTGTCTAGCCACTACCGCCCCAAAACAGTGGAACCTCAGCCAACGAATTCTGCTCGCCATCGCCTTCCTGTTTCTCATCTCCATCTTCACCTCCCTCACCGTCTTTCTCTCATAATGAGTTCACTAGTCTTCTCTCTGCTCAAAACCACCCCCCTTTTTCTTCTCTGTCTCCCCGTTGTACTCAACAACCCCAGCCATCAACCTTTTAATTGGACATTGTCCCTCTGGCAGCAGGAAACCATCCTTGCCTTTAACCTCACCTCAGGTGCTCCGTCCTTCACAGTCCATGTTTGTTGCCTTTTTGGCATGGGTATGCGCAACTCTTCAGGCTATACCTACACAAAAGGAGGGAAAAAGGAAACTTTCCCTTATTACCCCCACACTTGTCCATACCGCTTCGGTGAAAATTCTCCCCTTGCTTGCCGTGCAGTTCAGGGAGCCACAACTGGCGATGTCTGGTCCATCCCTGGCCATCCGTTCTTTGGCTACTATATCTGTCCTTCCTCTCTAGGCTCCTCCTCATCTTCCTGCCACGATCCCGCACACTATTATTGTCCTTATTGGGAATGCGCATCCATAGGAGTAGGATATCGTGGAGCCCCTCTCTACGACCGTCATATTTCTTTGGTTAGTCCCTATTGGCCAAACATCACCCTACGAGTTAAGAATCCCAATGACGTTCAATGGCTTCATGGCCGTACTTGGGGAATACGGCTTTGGATGACTGGTTATGATTATGGCACCTTTTTCATTATCAAGAAAAATCAAGTTTCCCTCTTGCCGCCCCCAGTCCCCGTCGGTCCTAATCAGGTCTTTAATCCCCTTCCCCCTCCCGCCAACTCCCTTCGTACCGCAACACCTGCCTCTTCTTCTCCCCTGCCACCCCGCTCACCTACTCCCGTAAACCCACTTATATCCCTTCTTAACGCTACGTTTACCACCCTAAACTCCTCCAATCCCAACCTTACCCAGAATTGCTGGCTGTGTTTCTCCTCCGCAGCACCTTACTATGAGGCTATAGCCACCAATGCCTTGTACCAAACTTCCACAAACATCTATCCCGCCTCTTGTAATTGGAACCGAACGAGAGTAGGACTAACAGTCCAGTCTGTCTCTCAAAGCAGGCTTTGCATCACTAGAATCGGAGGCACTATTACCCCCTCCATGAAAAACCTCTGCAACCTTACCGCAACCCCTGAAACAACTGCTAAGTTTCTAATACCCCATAATAATACAAAATGGCTGTGTTCTTCCACCGGCCTCACCCCATGCCTTAGTGTCCAAACTCTTAACAGTACCAAAGAAACCTGTGTACTTGCTATTATACTCCCCCGCATTTACTTTCATGATGATGACCAGTTCTTTGACTCCTGGCAGCGCCACCTCCTACCAGCCTATGTAGAAAAAAGAGAAATCATCACTGCCATTACAATTGCTTCACTTTTAGGTCTCGCTGGAGCTGGTACTGGGATTGCAGCCCTCACCACACAACAAACTTCCTTTTCCTCTATCAGGAGAGCCATCGATGAAGACATAACCCGCCTCGAAAGCTCCATTTCCCATTTAGAAAACTCCCTAAACTCATTATCTGAGGTCGTCCTCCAAAATCGCAGAGGTTTAGACCTCCTCTTCCTTAAAGAAGGGGGACTTTGCGCAGCCCTAGGAGAAGAATGCTGCTTTTATGTTAACCACTCTGGCCTTATTAGAGACAACATGGCCCAGGTCAGAGAGGGACTGGCAAAGCGTAAAAGAGAAAGGGAAACCCAAGAGAACTTCTCCTGGGGATTTAATGGAATCCTTCCTTACATCCTCCCCATACTAGGCCCATTAATAACCATACTTCTCATACTGTCTTTAGGACCTTGGGTCATAAAAAGAATTTTCCAGCTAGTCGAAGACCGAATTGACTCCACTCTTGGCAAACCCATACAGGTGCATTACCACCAGCTCCACCTTGCTGATCAGGGTATATCTATAGACCATCCAGACTGCCTCCCCTACGAAATCAGCTCCCCCCACCAATAAGCTGCTGGGTACAAGGCACAGCACTGCAGGAGACAGTTAGAAGTAAGCACAACCTAGCTGTTCTCTGGGAAGCACGCCTCGTTAGTACAGGGGTTCGCTCTGCTCCCAATTGCTTTCCCACCGAGGCACCAGGCTGGTTAGTCAATGACGGGCAACTTGGCTAGCCTTTCAGTCAACCTAAGACAGATATGTGGCCTTTCGCTGCCATGCCTCCCCATGACGGGTAAGACTAATTGCGCGTAGCCTCGACCTAAAACAGGCACAGCCCCCCTCAATATGCGAGCATCTGGTACAGCGCTGCTTATATCGAAAAACCCTTCCACTTTCGGCCTACATAATCTCAAGAGATTGAGGGCAACCGTAAGACCCAGAAAAACCTTCGGGATAAGGGCAATAGGAGCTGAGGGCAACCGTAAGACCCAGAAGGCCCCCCCCACCTGAGGGCAACCGTAAGACCCAAAAGGCTGAGGACTGCCCAATAAGGCCTCTCAGTACAGATGCAAGTCTCCATCTTCCTTGAGCAGTGAAATGTACCCACTCCTTAACTTTAAAAGCAATCAATACCCCTTCCCAAAAAATCAGAGCCATCTACATCAGGGGAATGAGGCCTCTACTTCCCTCAGCTAGCAGTACTGTGCTAATAAAAGAAAAAGGGAGGAGATGTTGGGAGCAGTCAATATGAGTGTACACTGAGTTCAGCAAGGCCAACAACATGGCCACCAGAGCGGAGCCCACTCCCCTATTTGTGTGAGCTATTTACAGCTTACCACAACATGGAGGATCTCACAACATGGCAAAGTTCAAATCTGCCCTGTCACTTCCTTATTATTCTTCCTCCCCACTCCTTTGTTCTCCGTTTCCCGCATCTGCCCAGGCTGATAAGGCACTATGCAGGCGCAAGGCGCGAAACTGAAGTCTGCCTTCCACCCCAGCAACAGCAGCCACCAATCCCTGAACCCTGCCACTTACCCTAGCAACAGCGACAGCCAATCCTTAGCCTCCACCTCCTCACCCACCACTCCCCTTCCCAAAGAGTATATATGCTTTGTTCTCTTACTAAAATCTTGCAGCTTGATCATCACCCTGTCTCACTGTCATTCCTCGCGTCTCCTGTCTCACCATTCTCCTCCACGCAACCACGAGCCCCCGTTCCTTGCCCCGCTGGCTGGGGCTGAACATTCTGTAACATAATAATTTCTATATGTTTAATGTAGTCTGTATATCATATACATTTCCTCAGTTACCATTTTTAAAACCAGTCATCTATAATAAAATCAGAATCAGTAACATTCAAAAATTTGCCTGTAAATTTAGAGCAAATAAACAGTGTAATCGAGGAGTTATTATCCGGGACAGAGAATGAAATATAATCCAATAGTGATTATGAATTCTGGAATATTATTCCAAGTTTATTTTTTTTACCTTTGTTTCTTTTCTGTCTAGCTAAATTAGTCGAGTTCTAGTTAAATGTGAACTGGTGATTACATTGGGTTGCATAGCACTGCTATAAAATTTTGAGGGTGAGAAATGAGATTTTAGAAATTCTTTATCATTGGGGTAATAAATATTTTCATTAAACCTTGTCTTTCCAGCCTACGGAAATGAGACAGATGTAACAGAACATAAAAAAAGATTAAATAGGTGTCATTTTTTCCTGACAGTTCAATGTGCTATGTTTGATACAGAAATATTAATTATAAAGTAAGTTAAATTTTCATTTAGGGTATATGGGCAAGAACAGGCAAGTTTATTTCTTTCACCACAGTTAAGAGACTTATGATGTGGTGATTAAAAGCACCGACTCTGGAGGCAGAACACCTGGGCTTATTGTTAATAGCCCTATTTCTTACTTTTCTGAAACATAAAGTATGTATTACTGTATCACTAGAGTTATAATGAGGATTAAATGAGCTAATAATACACATGGATTA
Source organism: Dasypus novemcinctus (assembly GCF_030445035.2). Taxonomy (NCBI): domain Eukaryota; kingdom Metazoa; phylum Chordata; class Mammalia; order Cingulata; family Dasypodidae; genus Dasypus; species Dasypus novemcinctus. The sequence goes on from NC_080682.1 coordinate 34,450,083, forward strand.
TTTTGAAGAGTGCCTGAAACATACCAAGCACTCAATAAATATTAGCTATTACTATTCATAGTTGGGCCAAGTTAGAGATTCACTAGATATTACTATTAATTTCTTTTTGTAACTAAAAGATTATGCTGTTTTCTGATAAAATGTTTTAATTGGATAGAGAGAGCATTATTGAGCTCAAAGTTAATACTTTGTATTTCTGCTTTCCTGAAATACATGATATCCTCCTTAGAAAATATCAACTTGGAAGCCCAAGAGTTCCTGTCTATAAACAGAATTTAGAGACTGTAAATTGGCCAAAAAGAGGAACAATGGCTACTGCTGTGACACGAGAGAGAAATAAAATTATATCGGTTCCAGAAAGTAAAGGGTGGAAGGAAATTCTTCTCTCTTGTGCCGTCCTCTATTTTGATAACTGTGAAGAACAAACCTTGAAAAAAAATAGGCAGTAAAAAGAGAGGCTCATCTTTAGGACCAATATTCAAATGAGTTTGGGTATGGGACTAGGGAACACCCATCTCTTTGCTGAAGGTAGTTTTCCACCAAAACCCCTTATTTCTTATCTAGAATTGAATATTGGAAAGGAATCAATTTGTAAACTTATATAAAGTATTACTTGTAATGATCTTTCAAGGAAGTTATAAATATCAAGACTAAAAGAAATTTGGAGGAGGCAGAAATGAAATATGAGAAGCCAAATAGAACAATAAAATGAAACAAAGATTAAGAAGAAAAAAAAAGAGGTGGCAATTAATATTCTATGCAATTGTTAGCTGGCAGAAGATGTTTCTGAAACTGTTCAGCAAAATGATATATTGCTGCAGCAAGTTCACATTTTTTTGCTATTCTCTTAAGGCCAGGCACCCACCCCACCCCCAGTCCTGTTACCTGTTTGTCAATTGTTGATATCAGTGTATTAACATAGCATAGAATAACTAATATGATATAAAAAATTAGTCAGCCTCGATTACTATTTAATCAGTTTAACTTTTAATAAGAGCTAATGAGAATTGCGTTTAGATTTGGATTCCTAAGCAGAGTCCATTAATGATGACAGTTGCCCAATGAAAACATATTAAATGTGCTTGATTGTTTTTGTTATTTTTATTAAAATTACCCTGAGGATTTATGACCTGTCTCATACCATGTTGGTTTCCTTCCAGAATATCAATTTTCTTTGTGTAAACTAAGTGAATATAAGGAGACGAACCTTTAAAGCACAAATTCAGCATGAATATTCTATGATTCTGTCAGATTATTACCAAGTTATTACCTCTCTTTCATCTACCTTCTTACTACACAGTCCAAAGCCTCAATTCATTCTCTAGTGGTAAACTCAAGTTTGAAACACAGTGATAAATGTAAAAAAAAGTTCCTTGCAACTTTATCAGAATCTATTTGGGGCAAACCTTCCCTTTTCATACAAGAAATTTTTGCCTCCCATGGGAAGGCTGTGTTTCCTTAGGAAAATGAAAGCATATTTATCCTGTGCTTTGTGACTGTTAAGATCATCTTCATGATGCCACAACAGATTTCAGGGGCCTAAACTCTGATATCCAAATTCCACAGGGAAAATATAGGTAAGTAATTAATTAGTTCTACTTAGGAGTTGATTAAACAGCAAACAAAATGATGTAATGTGTTATCCTACATCTTGAGAATTCCCAAAAGAAGTATATCTTAGCTTTCAGAGAAAATTAGGTTATGATATTTGTTATCTAAATTGATTTAACCATCTCAAAGTGTAATACAAGTATTGGAATATTCTGTAGGAAGGGGTGGTGAAATAACTGGGAGAAAAAATATCTAGCTAAACATCAAGAGATAAAAAGATCATGGCACTCTACATGTCTAAAGAGAACAAAAAAGCTAATCATTCTGGTGTATTGTATGATATATTTTACCTGTGTTCAAACTGATTTCTGGTAATCCAGGTCAGCACAGATCAGGAAGTATTCATTCAAACAATATGTGTATGTATTGCATATTAGGCCCAATGCTGTCTTAAGGACAAAATTAAAAATCGGGTGATATAAACTGGGCATTAATGATTTTGTCACCTAGGAACAATGAATAAGAGAGGAGAGAGAAAAAAGTAATTTCCTGGAGATAGCAAACTCTGGGTCATGCTTGAAGATGTGAAATGACACTTAGAGATAATATGTTGCCTCATGAATACAAATATGGCTGCAAATATATATTTGTTTTAGACTGAAAGGGACTTGCATTTCTTTTATTCTATGACAAAGAAGATAATTAAGTATATCAGTCATCTTTTGATGCCAAGCTCTTTTTTTTTCCAGAAAAGCAAAGGCATTTTATTCTGAAAATAAATGAGAGATTTACAGGTTTTAAGAAGTGATTATGCATAAAACATGTAATAAAAAGTTTGACATCACATCTATGAAAATCATGAAGCCATTCCTAAAAATTAACAGAAGCAAATACAGAGTCAACTATTTTATGAAGCAGTAAGAAACATTTACTTTGGTGTCTAGCCAAATGTAATATGTACTGAAAAGCTAGATATCTGAAAAGAAAATTCAGATGCCAAATCTTTTTTAAATGACTTGAACAAAAATAAAATACGAACTTATTACTTATATAGCTTTAAAATCTGGACATAGATCAGTTAACAGAGAATCCAATTGTACAAAATGTATGTCATCAAGTACATATCTTTCTATAGT